>NC_090024.1:165830693-167070277 GCF_037176765.1 Anolis sagrei
TGTGAGGTCTCTGGATGCCTCTGAGGATGGCTGCCATACATGCAGGCCAAACATCATGAGATAATGCTTCTGGAACATGAAAGCATGTGAAAAGTAGACTGTGGTGCAGCTCAGCTGCATTAGATCACTACTGACCAAAAGTTCATGAGTTCGAAGCCACCCTGGGTCAGAGTGAGCTTCCAACCATTGTGTAGCACGCTATCACCCTTTGCAGCCCAAAAGACAGTTGCATCTGTCAAGTAGAAAATTTAGGTACCGCTTATGCGGGGAGGCTAATTTAACTAATTTATGACACCATAAAAAATCTCCAGCAAACATGCAAAATGCAAAGAATGAGGAAATACTCCATCAGTGTCATAAATGGACAGTGAGGCGACAGCTCCCCTGATGGCCAGAATACCTTCATGAAGCTGGAATGTTAAATGGCCTCTGTGTGTCTGTCTATATATGTTGTGTGTCTATGGCACTGAATGTTTGCCATGTATATGTACATTATAATCTGCCCTGAGTCCCCTGCGGGGTGAGAAGGGTGGAATATAAATACTGTAAATAAATCTATGTATATAATAAAAGTCAGTGTTTGTATGCGGCGGAAGTGCGGCGGAAGTGCGGCGGAAGTGTGGCAGACGTAGGGCAGTGTATGTGCCAACTTTCTGATTGGCTGCCACTGTGGTGCTATTTGCATATGGTCTCTTATTGACCAGCCTGAAAGTTCTAAGATTCTGAGGTGACAAGAGAGGAGAGAAAAAGGGCTGAGGCTGTGTCAGAAAATTACCAATACAGACCAAACTTGGCACACAGAGCCCACAAGACCCACTCTACATCCTACTGTAGTTTGGAGGAGGATGGACCATGGATGATGGGACTAGCAGTACCATCACTCACTTTCTGAGACCGCTGTGAACCTTATCCAATGACTGATCAAGACCAAACTTGGCACACAGAGCCCGCAAGACCAACTCTACATCCTACTGCAGTTTGGAGGAGGATGGACCATGGATGATGGGACTTGCAGTATTTTCACTCACTTCCTGAGACCACAGCAACATTCATCCAATTACCAATAAAGACCAAGCTTGGCACACAGAGACACAATTCCTTTCTCAAATAACCCGGGCAACGCCGGTTCCCCAAGCTAGTAATAAATAAAATATAAAGCCAATTTTCCTAGTTTCCAACAGACCTCACAACCTCTGAGGATGCCAGTGATTCTGGCCATGAAAGCCTTTGACAATACAAAGAAAACTACTACCGAAAATGAGCTGAGAAATAAGTGTATCCAGATCCACAGGAAGTTAGAACTCCCTATCATATTAGGTTTCAGGATGAGGGAATGTCTGGAAAACTTGATTGTGGACTACAGCTCCCAGAACCCTCCGGTCATCACACCCAGAAGGGAATTGCAGTCCAAAACAGAAAGTAAGGCCTTCCAAAACCAGTTTCATTGCCAAGGCTGCTTTGCCCTGCCCCAAAGGACCAGTCACACCAGTCTGAGCTTCCTGTTACAAGCAATTTATTTCCCCACGAAGGAGCCGCCCTGCTTCGCACAGGACTCAGGGCCCTTCCACACAGCCCTATAACCCAGAATGTCAAGGCAGAAAATCCCACAATATCTACTTTGAAATGGAATATATGGCATATATGGATTATATAGCAGTGTAGGCCAGGCACGGGCAAACTTCGGCCCTCCAGATGTTTTGGACTTCAACTCCCACAATTCCTAGCAGCCTACCGGCTGTTAGGAATTGTGGGAGTTGAAGTCCAAAACATCTGGAGGGCCGAAGTTTGCCCGTGCCTGGTGTAGACCCATATAATCCAGGTTTAAAGCAGATAATCTGCATTCAGAAACTGGATGATATGATCAGTGTAGATGGGCCTGAGTCATTCCGAAACTGGATTGCATAGTAGTGTTGATGTTGCCTATAGAAAAGTTTTCCAGCCTAGTCCTGATGTAGCCTTCCATCTCTCTTGCTGTGCGCACAGAGTAGAACAGTCCCCCGTATCCCCGGTTTCCACTTTCCACGCCTTGAAGCATACAAGGGAAACCTTGTATTTGGGGCATTTCTCATCAGGGGGGCCTCATGTAACTCCTCCACCGTTGTAGATCATCAGACTGGAGCATCCATGGGTTTGGGTATCCACAGGGATCCTGGAATCAAACCCCAGCAGACACCAGAGGCGTCGAGGAGCTTCGAAACAACAACACAACAACAACAGCCATCATCTTTCCAAAGCAGGGGCGCAGAGAGAGCTGGATGTGGAGGAAAAGGCGAGGGAAGGAGCTCCCCCAAGGGGTTGGGGTGGGCGCCAAGAGGGAGAGAAGGAGAAGAGGAAGAAGAGGAGGAGGAAGAAGGGGGGCTTGTACCTTTGATGCCCGCCATGCCCGCCCCGCTGTCGTGGCTGGGGCTGCTTTCCGGGTTACGAAGGCGAGGAGGCGGAGAGCCAGGCGCAAGCGCTTCCTTCACGTGGTGCTCGCCCGCTCGCCTAACCCTTTCCCTCCCCGAAGGAAGGAAGGAAGGAAGGAAGGAAGGAAGGAAGGAAGGAAGGAAGGAAGGAAGGAAGGAAGGAAGGAAGGAAGGAAGGAAGGAAGGAAGGAAGGAAGGAAGGAAGGAAGGAAGGAAGGAAGGAAGGAAGGAAAGCCCGTCTCAATGTATAAGCAATGTGTAAAGGACACAACAGTGTGGCTGTGGGAATAAGACTCAGTCAGCGGGTTTCTCCTCGGGAATTCTTCTCGGAAACCTTCCGCAGACATTCCCTTCAGAAAGCATCTTCAGGAATTCAGAGTAGGAAGAGACCTCGTGGAGCATTCAGTCCAACCCCCCACGAAGAAGCAGGAAAATTGCATTCAAAGCACCCCGACAGATGGTCATCCAGCCTCTGCTTAAAAGCTTCCAAAGAAGGAGCCTCCACCACATTCGGGAGCAGACAGTGAACAGCTCTCACAGTCAGGAAGGTCTTCCTAATGTTCAGGTGGAATCTCCTTTCTGTAGTTCAGTGGTTCCCAACCTTTTCTTAACCAGGGACCACTTTGGCCAGGGGCCACCTTGACCAGGGACCACTTTGACGAAGGATCTCTTTGACCAGGGACCACTTGACCAGGGACCACTTTGACTGGGAACCACTTTGACCAGGGACCACTTGACCTTGGATCACTTGACCAGGAACCACTTGACCAGGGACCACTTGACCAGGAACCACTTTGACTGGGAACCACTTTGACCAGGGACCACTTGACCATGTACCACTTTGACCAGAGACCACTTGACTAGGGACCACTTTGACCATGGACCACTTTGACGAAGGATCTCTTTGACCAGGGACTACTTGACCAGGGACCTCTTGACCAGGGACCTCTTTGACCAGGGACCACTTGACCATGTACTGCTTTGAACAGGGACCTCTTGATCAGGGACCACTTGACCATGTACCACTTTGAACAGGGACCACCTTGACCAGGGACCACTTTCACCAGGAACCACTTGACCAGGGACCACTTTGACCAAGGGCCACTCTCCAAGATTAGTACCAAAAGGGTTACAAAACAGTTTTTGGTCAACTTTAGACTCAGTTGAGGGTCTGATTCAGTAAAGTTACTGACATATGCTTATTTTGTTGTGATAATTTTAAGATCTTGGGAAAGTTCCTTTTTGGGCAACATCCTCTGGCTGGCATGTACAATTAAGGTTGTTGCTATTGGGAAAGATAATTTTTCTAAGGCCTGATTTTCATTTATCTCCCTCCATTCCTCATATAACACTCTGTAAGACAATTTTTGTTCCTGGGTTATGTCATTTCATAATTGGTTCTGTCATGAAAACATGGAAAAAAGTTTAATAAACTGCAAAAACTTGGTTTAGCATCGACATTGTGCAGCACATTTTGCTATGTTTTTTCAATGAATATCTTATTGAGTTTCAACCAATTCAACATACATTATAGAGGCCACAAAAACAAAGTTTCTGGAGTATAATAACTACTTCCAAAGCAAGTAGCACACATTTAAAGGGAAAATACTTTCAAACCAGGAACAGATTTTTTTCATATTTTGATATGTAGTGTAATGTTTAGAAATGCTATTCCTTCAGTTCTTGTGGGTTTTTTCAGGCTATATGGCCATGTTCTAGAGGCATTTCTCCTGACGTTTCGCCTGCATCTATGGCAAGCATCCTCAGAGGTGAGGTCTAATGCTATTCCTTGTTAAAGATATAGCTATTCAACCTCTGTCACATCTATTAAAACCTATTGTTGACATTTGAATTCAATTGCCTTTTCTCCTTCATATATTATTGACATGAAGCAGCAAGATGTGTAGAAACTGCTGCCGCCCCCCCCCCCCCAATTGCCTCTACACATTGCCCAATTCTGAAACAGTGGGCCCCTTGTATCCAAAAATCCTTGGATAACAAAATCTGTGGGTGTTCAAATCTCATTATATACAATGGTGTAGTAAAATGATCTCAATATAAAATAAGGGGAAGAGACTATTTTTGGTTGTGGATGGTTGAACCCATGTATGTGGATATGGAAGACTGACTGCACTGAATGCTTTCCACTCTGTGAAATTCAAAATCGATTATTTCACTAAATAGCACAAAATAAATGAAAGCACTTAGGACACTTTCTGAGGCTCAAGGATTAGGATCCCAGATTAGGAGATGATTGTGAAGTTCCACACTTACAGAACTATGACTTGTCTCATGTTGAATGTACCCATATCCCCATTTTAGCTGCTGTAGCCTGCACACACATATGCTCACACAGACTCACACACTATCTCAATTTACTGGCTAGTGAGAAGCAGTGGGCAGCTGAGAAGCATTCAGCTGTATGTCAACAGCTGGATGCACAGCCATGAGGCATAATTTGGAAGGGTCATCCTGGAGCATGATCTCAGCGCTCTGCGTGCAGCTGTAGCTGGATATTTCACAGCTCATATCTATGTAATGCACTAACAGAATGTCAGACAAGCCCTTTCAAAGAAAAAAAATCAATAGGATATACTGGGATTGTATACTGGTTCTGGCATACCTGAATTTTGCTGCTTCTCTGAGCACAAATGGAAACCTAACTACATCATACAATAGGCAGTGGAGGCATCTACACTGTAGAATTAATGCACTTTGAAATGTGTTAATTGCTATGATTCAATGTTATAGAATCCTGGAGTTTGTAGTTTGGTGAATCACCAGCACTTTTGGGAAAAGAAGGCTAAAAATCATGTAAAACTGTATCTCCCATTATTCCATCTCATTCAGTCATATTATTATTATTATTATTATTATTATTAACAATAACAATAACAATAATTTTATTTATGGGTTGTTGTAGGTTTTTCCGGGCTATATGGCCATGTTCTGGAGGCAGTTTTTCTCCTGACGTTTTGCCTGCATCTATGGCAAGCATCCTCAGAAGTAGTGAGGTCTGTTGGAAGTAGGAAAAATGAGTTTATATATCTGTGGAATGACCAGGGTGAGACAAAGGACTTTTGTCTGCTGGGGCTAGCTGTGAATGTTTCAGCTGATCACCTTGATTAGCATTCAATGGCTTGGAAGTGCCTGGGGGGAATCTTTTGTTGAGAGTGATTTTATGTAAATAAATTTTATTTATACCCCGCTACCATCTCCCCAAGCAGCCTCGGGGTGGCTTACATGAGGCCAAGCCCAACAAATACAGCAAAGCAAATATGCAATATAAAAATACAAAAATAAAATATAATGAAAATAAAAATACAAAAAAATACAAGTAAACACACAAAACAGTATAAAATCACAATAATTGAGTCACAATAATTGAACACAGTGGGCAGGGCCAGTTGCAAAGATTAAAAATTTAAAAACACTGGGTGAGAAAGCAATGTAATGTATCTGGAAGGAGTTGGTGTCAAACTGCATTAATTTCACAGTGTAAATCAGGCATGGGCAAACTTCGGTCCTCCAGGAGTTTTGGATTTCAACTTCCACAATTCCTAACAATCGGTAGGTTGTTAGGAATTGTGGGAGTTGAAGTCCAAAATGCCTGGAGGGCCAAAGTTTGCTCATGCCTAGTGTAAATGAATTCTGTATAAATATAAACATTGACTTCAGTGGCTTGTTTGCTTCTAAACAGGTTCAGAACAGTTTCCACAACATAGTCAGAATGGGTAACGTCCTCCTACCCAAAATATCACTCTGGTGGTCATATTTTACCACCTGAATCTTTCCTTGTTTATGAAGGATGAAATACAAATAAAATGGACTGAGTTCTTCGCAATTTTTAATATATACAAATATTTTAGACCAGTCACAATTGAGTATATTGTATATTTACACCAAAAAAAAAAATACAGTAAGTTTTTAATCAGACAGTAAACCTGAACATTGACAAGTTTTGTACCTATCGGCTATATGCAAAAGAAAAAGGGGTAAGATGAAGGAATTCAGTAGCAAGACTTGCTTTCGTGCACCTTAAAACACACTAGAATTAAAGGTGGTATTTTGGTTAGGTCTCTTTTCTTTTTATTGAACTAGATGACATTTCAATGATAACTTCTATTTTGGGAAAAACTGAGTTATCCAAGGCTTTAAAAAGATAAACCAGTTGATGGTAATGTACAAAGCTAATGCCATTTTTGGAATTGCAAAAATGTATGCTACATGGATTTAAACCATTTGTATATCGTAAGCATAATTCACACAATATCTACAGATGTTGATGAAAGAGTAAAACAAGTCACGGGAACATGATTCACATTCCAAAATTGTTTTTAATAGACAAGCACATACTTGATCAAAACATATCATTATATGTTAATAAATAACATCCAGTTTGTTATAGTTGTTCAGTGTGTTAATATAAAAAGGAGAACTTGATGTTTTGTTTCACATTGGCAGTAAATGGCAATAAATAATGGATTAAAACAACAACAAAAAAGATGGCATTAATATAAAAATAAATGTAGGCTGGTTGACATGCTGTATCTGCAGAAAGGGGTTTCCCCCACTAGAAAACCAGGACAACAAAAAACAGATTGTCTTTTAAAAACATCAATTTGACAAAAGATTTTCACACCAGAGTTTAAAGAATGTATATGGAAACCTTTCCGCCTGTTCACTAGCTGCTTAGTGAAAATATAGATAACCACTTTTCTCATGTAGTGAATCTAGTGTCTACCACTAAACAGTACTCATGAGGAAATAGGTTGTGTAGCAGGATCCAGTATATGATGGGGCTTTTATGCCATCAGGCCGTCAACAAACCGAAAATATTTTGTAGTCAAAAACTGATGTCATTTCAGAATCTCATCAACACAGTGGCTCTCTTCAAGGAACTTCAGTTCTTCATGGCTGTCATTTCAAATTGACCTAATGTCAACTGCTTGAAGAGGAAATGAGCACATCATATTAATCCACCTCATGCATGAGGGACTAGATTTCATTCAGATGTCAGTAAACAAAGCTGCCTTTACAATTGTTTTCTGCAAAAAGAAAAACATTTACAAAAGGAAAAGAAGTGCTATATATAAAATTAGTTTTGTAAGACAATGAAAAAGACCATAACGTTCATTTTATCTTTTCAGACACTACCATGTGAATATATGAACATTATTGCTTACTGGGCCAATATATCTTTTGTAGGTAAGTAGTTTTGATTTATGTTATTTTTTGCTGCTTTTGTGCTCTAACATAATCACACCAAGAAAGTATTCAATTAAGAAATTTAGAAGGTGAAACTATATGTCTCTTTACAATTGCAATGGGAAACACTGGATATTTTTAATTTTTCATTGAATAAGCTGTGAAGATCATCATAACTTCCAACATCTTGAAGAAGAAGAAAGGATTCCTCTTGGTTTATAGTGGAATCTTAAAACATTATTTCAGTTGAGGATTTTTAAAAGCTTTTGCAAAATATTCATTCTCACTTTCTATCAGTGCTCAATACTCAACTCAGGACTATGTTGATTTGGACATCATCTTCAAACTGGATTCTGTCTGCATAACATATTCAATAATTTAAAGACACTCCGCATATTCCATGGTAGTGTGGAATGCCTAGTTATTTGCTTGTCTGAAACATGAAATACAGTACTATGCTTAAGGCAGCAGTAAGTTGCCAGAGACATAACCAATTGCTAGCTGTCAGATTCAAAAACACACTACAGCCAATAACTGAGGGGTCAAATGATGAAAGATAGTGTACGGTGAATAGCTGGGTATGAATGAACATTTTGAGGAAGTTTGTCTTGGATGCAAACTTTCAAGAGTACACCAGATCCCTCATGGCACAGGGTCCACTTCATTAAAGTCAGAAGAAGCCATTTATTTTATCTCACATTCCTAGAAAAACAATCCCCGTTGGTGGGATGTCTCCTTACCTACCCTGTTTCACCCTGAATTAACACTATTATATTAATGCCAAGAACTCTTTCTTTGCCTTTGTAAGTCATGGCAGGTGCAAGAAACAGCCTTCATATTATTCCCTTCTCCATGAGGAAAGTTTTCAGTATTAGGACTAGTTTTACTATTTTCACATTTCCAGCCAGGTATCAGTTCAATTGTGAAAATCTTGTGGCAAGGAACTATACAAGCACTAGCACAGGTCTACAGCAATGTCTGAGGAAGTAACACTAATACAAGGGCTTTTGGCCTTGGTTTTCAAATTCTGACCAGGCATCATTGAGCTCCATAAAAATCATCTTTGCATATTGTTCATATGGCTGTCCTGTAGCCTAGAAGGAAAAAAGAACAATGAATTAACTGAGGTAGCTTAGGATATAAAATAGTAAGATCCATCTCAAATCTATTGGTAATGCTAATCTAGCATCCGGGGTGATGTTTAGTCCTATCATTTATTTTCATAAATATATTGTTCCAAAAACTCTTCAGCTGTGGGTATTCCCATCATAAATGAAAATATGTCCCTTTGTGCATGCCACGTCTCCAGCAGAGGTTACTTTGCTTCCTATCCATCCGGTGTAATTCAACCAGTGTGGTATACCATCTCCATATGACTTTGTGCACATTTACTTTTAATCTATTGACAGATTCTTAACCACTCTCCACTTGAAGGCCCTTTTCCAATTGAGTTCTGTCGGAGGCCCTAGGTCTCCTTCCCACACTTTTTCTAACAGCTTCAGCCCTATTTCTTCGACTATTAATCCATTGTATATTTTCCCAAATAATCCTTTCTTAGATATTTCTTGCTTTTTAAGTTTACTTAGCCATTCTTCATATTTATTCACCTCTACATCACTAGTCTCTGAAACCCACCTATTAGTTATTTTGGAGTTAAAGAGCAAATTTCTTATGAAACATGAATAAGAAACTATTGTTATATATTATTGATATATTTATTCTTAATTATCAAACTCAACATGGTTCCAAATCTAATCTATGTACATATTTTCTAACATGAAGGTGGTTCAGTTCTTGTGGGTTTTTTCGGGCTATATGGCCATGTTCTAGAGGCATTTCTCCTGACGTTTCGCCTGCATCTATGGCAGGCATCCTCAGAGGTGAGGTCTGCTGGAGCTGGGAAAAAAGGGGTTTATATATCTGTGGAATGACCAGGGTGAGACAAAGGGCTTTTGTAAGTTGGGCTAGGTGTGGATCTTTCAACTGCCCACCTTGATTAGCATACAATGGGCTGACTGTGCCTGGGGCAAACTCTTCTTGAAGGGTGATTAGATGTCCCTGCCTGTTTTTCTCTCTGTTGTTTTTGCTGTTGCAATTTTAGAGTTTTTTAATATTGGTAGCCAGATTTTGTTCATTTTCATGGTTTCTTCCTTTCTGTTGAAATTGTCCACATGTTTGTGGATTTCAATTCTACCCCAACGAAAAGCAGATCATACTCTTGATACACACTCATTATTGTGATAGTGGAAGTCTCAAAGAGCAGTGGCCAAGAGAAAAATTAGTAAACTAGTGAGAATTTAAATCTACAAAATCTTCAGTAAGTTTCCTGTTTCCTACTTATTTTCAAATCTGCATACAAATGAGTTTTTCCTATCATAAGAAGACAACGGTAAATATAAATTTTTCCCCAGCATTGCTGTGCATTGGTAAAAGCCTTACAGGGAATCAGCAATGTCTAGCAATTAAAGAGAATGAGGCAAACATCTCAGGCAGCAATTTGGTGAGGTGCGGCACTGTTTGCTAGGAAAGGCTAAGGACCTTGTAAAACCACAACTCTCATGATTCCATAGTTGTTTGATTTAATTACCCACTGTAATTAAACTGATGTCAAACTGTTTTAATTCTATAGTACATAGTGGCCAGTACAATGTGTGGACCTTTAGATTTTGGAACTCCAACTCCCAGAAGCCCTAACCAGCTTGGCCAATAATCAGGCCTTTTGGGCGCTGAAGTCCAAAACATCTGGAGGACCACAGGTTGTGCAGGTCTGGATTGTGTGAGAAAGATTAAGTTCTCAGTCTCTGCACATTAAATTGGAGAGAATCTGTCTTATCTTTCCTTAAGGCAGCAACATTTCTTGGACTGGATCTGTAACTAATACCATTTGATTGTTTTCTGAGAATAAATCATAGGATGAGAATCTTATACCAATCAGTTGGTTAGGTAAGAAAGGTTGGTAATCTAAAATACCATCACTTACTTTATCTGGATGAACAACAAGCACTGCTTTACGATAAACCTTCTTCACTTGCTCTGGAGTGACAAGATCTGCCATGCCCACTTGTTTCCATTTTGTTTCTCCCTCCCATAGCACCGTATGCATTGTAGAGAGCAGTGCTCTTATGTTTCTTTCTTTCCCTTCAATCCATTCTAATATCTGTACAGAGAGATACAATTTTGAATAAATGTCAAGACAACATTCACATTGAAATATATAAATAGGTTTATATTTGATTGATTAGAGAAATACATGTTGCAATACATATTTTTCTTCATCCTTGGATATGCTGGCTAGGATTGATGGGAGCTGCAATCCAGCAGTACCCAGAGGGTAATGGGAATATAGTGTGTTCTATATATTGTTTTTCTGGACTTGCTTCAAAATTAGGGGGGAAAGGGGAGCTCTGTCAGATAGACAGGTCAAAATATTATTTTCAACCCAAAGTAAACATATAAAGACATTTGAAAGTAAGGAACAAGGTAGGTAAAGGTTTCCCCTGACATTAAGTCTAGTTGTATCTGAATCTGAGGGTTGGTGCTCATCTCCATTTCTAAGCCAAAGAGCCGGTATTGTCCTTAGATGTCTCCAAGATCATGTGGCCGGCATGACTGCATGGAGCGCCGTTACCTTCCCACAGAAGTGGTACCTATTGATCTACTCACATTTGCATGTTATTGAACTGCTAGGTTGGCAGAAGCTGGGCTTAACAGCAGGAGCTTACCCTGCTCCTTGGATTGGAACCGCCGACCTTTTGGTCAGCAAGTTCAGCAGCTCAACGGTTTAACCTGCTGTGCTATTGGGGGGGGGGGGCTTAGGAGCAAGCTAGCATCTTTCAAATTACAACTGTGGGGCTAAAATAAATATTTTTTAAAAAAGACAATGCATCTAACAGAAGAATAATACTTGTGGACCAAGGAGAATAGTATGTACCAAAAGTAAATGTCTCAAGAATTCCAGGGAAATAAATGTACTGGGAATACGACTGTGTATATACATGTACCCATGCACACTCAAAAAGATAACAAACTTTCAAAGTATTAGCAGTGTAGAAAGAAAGGAATCTGGTGGTATCTTTAATCAGTTTATTTCAGTACAAACTTTCATGGACTACAACCCACTTCTTCAGCTGCATGACAAATGGACTATAGTCCATGAAAACTTATCCTGCATAAATTAGTCTTGATTTCCTGAATGTCTAGGACCTTTAGATGTTATTGTTCATATTCAAAGCATGTATTGGGATAGTACTAATCAGCGTTTAATCCTTCAGGCAAGATTTATCTCAGTGGTCCACGATGCTAATAGCCAACAAAGTAATTATCACAAAAATCTCATTAATGATTATCACAGTAAGGTAGTGTTCCCTAACAATTCTTATTTATGTATAACCCATTATGTAAGAGCTGTAGCCTTTTAGATGCATCAGTGCATAATGCATGCACACAGACATTAGGGCTAACTTTGTTCACTGGTCCATTGTAGGAGTCCAAAAAGAGCGGGGTACATTTCCACATTTCCTCCCCCCCCCCCCAAAAAAAATCAGAAGTGACTGTCTTATGCATAAACACACATTAAACAGGGATGGACAAAATCCAGCATGTTTTTATAGCTCATGATTTCCTGAACTATTGCTACCAAAAAGAAAAAAAGATGATGAGAATAAATTGTCTCATGAATAACTCCAGGAACAATGATTCACAGGTCACTAGATCTCTGCCCTGTTTAACAGCGGGGACAGAGATATTTTAAAATCAGCCATGTACTTCTGGGCATTTTCCATTTTGGGCAATGTGCTTCCTGCAGGATTCTAGTGGCAGAAAAAAGCGCACAGTCCTGCACTAAAGACCCATGATTTGCTGTAGAGGTCATGTGTTGCTTCTGGAGGCTTCCAAATAATGCAAATCTTCCTCATGTGTTGTTCTTGGTGGTGTTGTTTTCTTACAGGGCTTCAAAACTAGTGATAGGGTGGCATGCAATCTAAGACACAACTATAGAATAAACAGAAAGTTAAAACGCTTAGTAGAATTTTACTCATGTGTTGATGCACCTAAGCATATTTCCTCTCTATTTACAGTGTTCCCTCACTACTTTGTGGTTCAATTTAAGCGGACTCGCTGTTTCGCGGGTTTTTGAAAATATTAATAAAAATATAAAATATTTACGGTATGTCCAGTGGAGGCCAGGGACCTCGGAAGTGCAGCAGGCTGAGGCGCGGCCTGGAAGGCCTGCCTCCCTGGCCTCCACAGACCCCAGAAGTGCGGTAGCTTGAGGTGTGGTGGGGAAGGCCTGTCCCCCTGGCCTGCTGCTTCCTGCATGGCTCCGAAGGCTCTGGCGGGGTCTGCGGAAGCCAGGGAGGCAGGCAGGCACCCTTGGGATGGGAGGCGGGTAAGGAAGCGTGGGTAAGAAAATAATATGTAATATATAAAAAATAACATATAAATATTAAAATTAATATGGTGTCCCTACTTAGTAGATTTTCACTTATCAGGGATGGCCCTGATAAGTGCCATCCCTGATAAGTGAAACCCTGCGATGAGAGAACACAGTATACCACAGTTGGGCTGTGGGCTGCATGTGGCCTTTTCACTGGCCTTGTAGTCCTTGCAGACTAGATCCCATCTGATCTTGGAAATGGAGCATGGTCAACTTTGGTTAGTACTTAGATGGGAGGATGCTAACAAATACAGGTGCTGTAGACTATTTCAGAGGAAGGAACTAGCAAAATATATTTGTGTAGTCTTTGCCTAAGGAAACTCTATGAAATTGATGGGCTCAAGAGATGATTTGAAGGCATAGGCACGCCTACATTCATATGGGGTGATAAAAGCATTTAAAATAAAATATACTGTTAATCTTAAATAAGATCAGTTTCCTGTTCACAGAGATCAATGAAATTCCAAGAGTTACTTTACCAGAAAATAAATATTTCTTTAATAGATGCAGTAAATCTCCCAAAAGAACCACATTTAGCCACTGTAGTAGAACATTACAATACTAAGTGGTTGTGTGTGTACCTGCAGGTGAAATGGAACTGCGTGAACAAGTTAAAATGATACACAAAGAGATAGTCCAAACTATAAAGGTGAGAATGAATGAATTTTTAATACACAGTTCAGTACTTTTTCAGACAAACTGCCTCGTAACATTCAGGAAGAATACAATTTGAAGCACAGCTGCTTGTTTGATGTGTACGCCAGTGTGGGAGATGTGAATTGTTTTACTTTGAAAGGAAGGCCACATGAAATCCTCAGATATATCTATTACTGTCAGAGATATGTATGTCAGCTTTGAGCTAAAATGAATTTGGAGGGGCAAAAAGTTTGGAATAGTCTGAGCTCTTCCCAGATTTCTGCCACCCTTCTATCTTTAGAAATGAAATTTCAATAGTTTTTGTTTTGTTTTTTTGTTTGTTTGTTTGTTTTACTACCAGTCTCTCATGCAGACACTGAAGTTTGGAAAGAGAAAGTAATAGTAATAATGTTATTTCTTACCCACCTCTCCTTATGGCATGAGGCAGAAAACATTGCTAAAAACACACAATCATCTAAAGCATTCTACAAAATGCACATATTAAAACATATTTAACAAAACACATTAAATATACACAGCAAAGATTAAGTATAAGATGCAAATTTAAAATTCCCAATTAAAACTGGCTGGGTAGGCCTGTCAGAAGAGATAGGTCTTTAGATGGTTTTAAATTCTGAGAGCTCATTTAGCTGTCAGACCTCTTCTGGCAGGTTGTTCCACAGTCTTCGGGTGGCCAATCAAAAGCTTCTCTGGGTGATGGTTGCCAGTCTGGTCCTGGCAGGCTGAAGTAGCCACCCACAGAGGACCTAAGTGTTTGGGGCAAATTATACAGGAGATGGTGATCCTGTAGTTAGCCTGGAAAGGAATGTAATCACATTCCTTGAAAACATAGTGCCTGAAAAGATGCTTCAGGATTGTTATATTAGACAAAATAGCATCAAATATATCCTAAAATATCTCCAAAGGTTTAAATTTTACTTTGTTTACTAATTCAAACAGGGCAAAGTATTTAAATATATGTTACGTATTTTATGAATGCAGCTTACTTTTAACTTTTCAGGGTCCATCTCCTTGGCCATTTCTTCTTTCCGCATTTCTGCTATTGTTCTTGGTCCCTTTTTGTCTTTTTGGGCATTAAATCCTTGACCAGATAAGAGGTCTTCAAAATCAGCAGCCATTTTCGGTTTGGAATCTTGATGAGCAAAATAATTAAAAAGATTCAAATTATTAATTTTATTCCTGATGTAGAAAGATACAACTTACACATCGCCCAAAATCGTTAAAAGATTATTACATTCAGCCCTCCACATTTGCTGGAGTTAGGGCCATAGGACCCCTGTGAAAATGAAAAATCTCAAATAAATTAATTGGGTTTTTTTTTACCTTTGAGAACACCTCTCTATAAATGTTTAGGTCTTCCCGCACAACTCTACTGTCAACTTCCACTGGAAGCTGAGCATACAATTGCATTGAATGATCTGGAGTTTCCTATAGATGACATTTTAAATCAAATCCATGAATAATCAAATTTGTAGAAGTCAAAATCATAAATGTGTTCGGATGATTGTGCTTCCTGCAATATGACCTAGAGCTAAACATGTTTTGGAAGGTACCAGCATTTTTCCTCTATAGTATGGGGAGGGAATTATTATAACATCTTCTCTGCCAGCTAGACTGTTGTGAACCTTCAAAACAGCTGATAAAGTTAGACAGAGGTTTACTTACTGAGTCCCATATAATGTGCAGATTCTCTCCTAATGTTTCATCTGCATCTATGGCAGGCATCCTTAGAGGTTGTGACACTTCACAACCTCTGAGGATGCCTGCCATAGATGCAGGCGAAATATCAGGAGATAATGCCTCTGGAACATGGCCATTACAGCCGGGAAACTCACAACATCTCAGTGATTCTGGCCATGAAACCCTTTGACAATAGATTGTCTTCTGAACTATGTATGAGCAAGTCTTCTCTCCCATTTTGATTTTGAAATCACATAGTAATTCAATCTGGAAGTATGTTATTAACTGACCAATAACGAGAAGCAAGAATTGAATGCCTTGTATTGTTTGCTCAATATATTTGATGAGTTCATAAGCTGATGTAGAGGTACTCTGAATGTTGCGAGCATCTCTGAATGAGGCTTTAAATAAAGCTAGGATCCCACTCTCTTCCCAATAGCACATCCCACTGGCTGTTGGAAGATTTCATAGCATGATGTCATGTGTAACTGATGCTAATGGCAGAACATTAGTGGGCTCAGAAAGAGAACTAAATCTAGAGCTACCACTTTTAGAAAGGGCTCCATATATTATTAGAACCAGAATATCTAGATTGATTTCAAATATGCTGGATAAAACTCCTTAGTTTGGAAGTGTTCAATTTTCCCCCTACAGAATTACATTTATATCACAAGAAAATGTAAGAGTTTAAAAATTCTGTTTACCGGCACTGCTCGTCCCTTTTCCACGATCATTCTGGCCACCTGGCATTGCAGAAAAGCTCACATTATAGTTAGGCCTATTTTGTGGAGAGGAATGTGGCATGCTTTGCTGGGGTTTGGTCTGCGATTGCGGCCAGGAGTATCCGGTGCCCTGTTGCCAGCTGCCACCTCCCATGGGCTGGGGAGATGGTTTCTGTGGCGATCCCATAGGAGGAAATCCTCCACCCATTCCTGTAGGTGTGCTGGGCTTGCTGGCAAAGGAAGGACAACCTGAAATATGAAGCAAAGTACTGCATGTTAATAGTTTGGTCTTCTTTGGAATAAGAAATGTATGCTATACCTGTATTTTAAGAATATCTAAATTTGAATGGCAATAGTGGATACTTCTAGGTTTCTTATATGCCAGACAGCTTTGCCAGGATTCAAAGTAAAGTGCAAAATAATCTTTTTTATGCTGTTGAATTTCTGTATTTCTTCTTTTCCTGACATCCAAGATTACATAAAGGACAAAAATATTAAAAAAAAACAAAGTCCCTGAAACATAGTGATGTTTTTTCAGAGAGCCTTTGTCTTTCTCATAGTGTGACTGGCCAAAGTCACCGATGGATTTCCATAGCCAAGCAGAGATTCAGACCCTGATCTCTAGGGTCCTAGTCCAACATCCAAATCATTTTACACATTTGCTATCATTAAATTAATTAAAGATATCCTAGTTGTCACTGTTTCCTTGTGTTTAAATCTTCATATTTTTACATGTTGTTTAAAATTGCACAACTCCTTCCATATTAAAACAGCAGAAGAAGAAAAGAACCACCACAACTACGTGACATCAGGCACATGTTTTGTTTTGATCCTGCAGAGCCACAAAAAGCCAGCAGAGGGGAGCAAGAAGCCTACTTCCAGAATCAACATGACATTTAAGCAGATGAGGCAGTACACAGCAAGGGAGAAATACCAGCCAGTGCTGGCATGGTAGAAATTAGAGGCCAAAAACTGTCACAGGAGGGGTGAAATCCATTTATGAGAAAAAGGGGATTAGAAAAAAAAATCCCAACAGAATGAAAAAATATTGGAAAGTAAAAAAAAAATGATTACATTGTATTGTTTTCATTGATCTTTCATCTGTATCCCTAATATTATCAATGTCAGGCTTGTTTATTAAAATTGATAACTTTTCACACATAAAAAACAAGGCTTCAAAAAAAAAATCAGTGCAAAACCATAGCTGCTGGGACTTTGCCCTACACTGAGGTGATAGAATTTGCACAATCCCATAAATGCACAAATTATTTGAAATCTGAGTGGAAGAGAACCTCTGGTTAAAACAACATGCTTCGCCATCACTGATTGACAGGAACTCATAAAAATAACAATAAAAAGGTAGTCTTGAGTGGCAAAGTACATACTGTAGTAAATCCCATTAGATACAAGAACTTAAACTACAAGGAGTAAAATCTCTAATGTCAACAAGCTGGAATGTGTCCAAAGGAGAGCCACTGAAATGATTAAGGCTCTGGAGAACAAGCCCTATGAGGAGCAGCTTAAAGAACTGGCCATGTTTAGCCTGCAGAATAGAAGGCGGAGAGGAGACATAATGACCATGTATAAATATGTGAGAGGAAGTCATAGGAAGGAGGAAGCAAGCTTGTTTTCTGCTTCCTTGGAGACTAGGAAGTGGAACAATGTCTTCAAACTACAGGAAAGGAGATTCCACCTGATCATTAGGAAGAACTTCCTAACTGTGAGAGCTGTTCAGCAGTGGAACTCTCTGCTGTGGACTGTGGTGGAGGCTCCTTCTTTAGAGGCTTTTAAACAGAAGCTGGATGGCCATCTGTCAGGGGTGCTTTGAATGTGATTTTCCTTCTTCTTGGCAGGGGGTTGGACTGGGTGGCCCATGAGGTCTCTTCCAACTCATGATTCTATGACTCTCTTACACTGTTAAGTCTGTGTACAATAGTTTACGAACTGTTCTGTTAAAGGATTTGCATGAGTTCAGAAGCACAGGGAATGTTTAATGGTGTTTTACTTTGTTTTAAAGTAAGGTTTTAAGTGTGTTGTTCAATGCTGTTTTAAACTTAACATTGTATGTTTTGACTATATGTGTGCATTGTATTTTTTTTTGCCTTTTTGACCACCTTGAGTCCCAATCTAGAGACAGATGAGATATAAATAAAGTGGTAGATAGATGCGTGATTAGTACAATTTTCCACAAAATTCCATTCTACAAGATACTGTCTGCTTTTTAAAAGCAGTGAGTACAAAATTTTCAAGTATCTAAGAGTGTTTCCATAGTTATAGCAGTTTGATACCTCTTTAACCAATATGGCTCAACACATGAAAGCATGTTTGCTCTAGTACTTCCCTAAGTTACATATGATGGAACTAAGTTTTTAAAGAAACATCAAACTGCTATGTCAAGGAATGCTGTGGGGTTTTTTAGCTTTGAATATGTTTTTATGGATTTTATATGTGAATTTTTAATAACATTGATGTTTAATTCTGTTGAAATGCTTTTAATGTAAGCCACTTTGAGTCTCTGTGTGACAAAAAGTGGGATATAAATAAACATAATAAACATAATAATAATAATAATAATAATAATAATAGGTACGATACACACTGTGGGAAAACATTTAATATGAAAAAAGCTATTAATGTATTCCTACATTACATGTAGTAATATCATGAAATTATTTTGTATCGAAATGCAGCCTTCTGGTAATGTTCTGTTCGTAAAGTTACATGTATTCTTGCCACTTAAAGGGGAACATAAAATTGTATTACTATACCATCCAATTTTGCTTTCGGTAAATATCGTTTCTCATCTGAGTGAAAAAGCTGATGACAAGCTTGACACATTATTTAAAATACCAATTGAATGGGGGAAATGTGAGAATTTGACATGTTAAGATACTCTAAAGCAGGGATGAACAAAATGCAATCCTGGGGCTCCATGTTGTCTCTCTCCTCCCAAGCTGTTTTTGTAGTCCTTGGATATTATAGATTTTCTTCTTGCTTTAGAGCCTTCCAGAGCTTTAATTAACCTTCTAAATAGTTTTAAAAGTCTATTTTTAAAAAGCCAGACATGTGATTCTAGTCATTTCTGGCTTTGTTCCCCTTTTTAAATTTCTCTACTTTGGAGGGGGGGCAGTCAACTGGGCTTCTGGGGTGCTTATTGCAGTTATTGGCCTTGCCCTAAAATTAAATCCTTCTTCACTCTCAATCACTTTTAGTTGTTTCCTGGCCTGTTTGTTCCTTTCCCTCCATTTCCCCAAAAAGACTTTCAATCCAAGACCTACTGGAGAAAATTGTTTATAGTGCAAAATTTCTATTGGGCATATGAATTCTTCTGTAAGATATCACTTTCTGACCCTTTTCAGTCTTGCAAATACATTTTAAAAGATGGCTTTCAACATTGGGGGGGGGGGGGATCCTGTCCCTACATCCTTCTCGGATCACATCCCTTTCCATTTTCTCCTCATGCCAATGCTCAATATATATGGATTTTTCTGTAAGTTTTTCAGGCTGTGTAATCATGTTCCAGAAGCATTCTCTCCTGACATTTCACCTGCATCTATGGCAGGCATTATCAGAGATTGTGAGGTCCTCACATCCTCTGAGGATGCCTGCCATAGATGCAGGTGAAATGTCAGGAGAGAATGCATCTGGAATACGGCCATACAGCCCGCAAAAACTTACAAAAACCCAGTGATTCCGGCCATTAAAATATTGCATATTTTAATCATGCCATAATACCCTAGACTGCCCAAATTAAAAGGGCCATGTGAGAAATATGGCTGCTTATTTTCAATCAGTTGCTTACAATTCACTATGGTCTCTTTTCATGGTGTGGTTTCAAGTGCAGCTGTGATGATGTGATTCCACTGCAAGCAACTCTCATGTTCATACGAACCTGCTAGATTTGCTCCAAGACTCCCCAAGTCAGCAAAAGGATCCAGGGTTTGGGGTTTGGCTTGGTGCGTAGGAGTGCTATGCACGGACCCAGTAGGGCTGGTAGCAGCTGATTTGCTCCCCTTGCCTAGGCCACCTGTGAGTAAAAAAGAAGCAGCTTGTCAAATGCAAATTAAATGACTATAAGAATCAAAATTAATATAATTGCTACATGTCTCATTGTGCTATCTCAATGCACAAAGAAACAGTAACATACTAATTTGAGAATGTTAAAAATTATGATTTGAAGATAAAATGATTCTTTAAAACTCAAACTGAAAATACATTTAAGCAGGAGGACTGCACTAACCATGTAACAGCAAAAGTCCACATTATTTTTGGCAAAGAACGTGAGAGATGGCAATGTTTTGGGATGCTCCCTCATTAAATTTTGCCATCAAATGAACATACTCTAAAGAGTATGTTGTTTGTGTTTATGAATTTCCTTTTAACAATTATGTAATTGTAGCAGCATTGTAGCCATTAGACATATTCAGGCTTACAAAAAAGCGAATCCCTGTATGTCAAATTTTACAATTCAGATTTCTGCAACATCTTTAAACAAATCTTGCACATAGTTTCAGTTTTCTTTGAATATGATCTCTTTATCTATGGGCTAAATTAGTGACATTAAAATGTGTCCTTGCATTCATCACGCATGAGTTTTTTTTTTAAAAAAAACTTATTAGTAGTTGGGGGTGCTGACTATCAGCAGGAAAAAGGGTGATTTAACTCTTTACACTGTCGCTGTGATCCTGAGGAAAATAAATTTATATCTATACTGCAAAAAATACCAGCACTAATAGGGGGTTGCCTATCAAAACAATAAGAAGCTTCAGAGCATTACTTTTCAGGTGTTTTGATTGGATCTACAACTCCCATTAATTCCACTCAGCATGTCTAGTGGTAAAGGATTTGGGTAGGTGCATTCCAAAACATCTGAAGGGCCAAACTTTTCCATCCCTGGAATGTTCAGTCCTGTATTTTTCAGTTCCAACAAACATCACAGAAGACACTGGCTACTATTCACATGTTTTAGAATATATATGTAGTTTACAATACATTCAAATTCATGGACCTGTGGTATATGCTTCTTAAGTGTGACAAACTGGTATATATTTTTAATTATATAGGTTTTAGAGAAATGGTAGGCAAACATTTCTCAAACATCAGAGGTCCCTAACATCAAAAGAATACAAAGCTGCCTATCTAATTTTTGAAGGGACTTTATTTGCATACCTGCTCCACTATATAAGTTTATTATTATACAAAATGGGCTGTTAGGAAATAATGGAAAAGGTTATGATTTCAAGCTAAAGTTAATACATTTTATAAAGATTATTTAAAAAAATTTTTTGTGTCAGGAGTGACTTGAGGAACTGCAAGTCGCTTCTGGTGTGAGAGAATTGGCCGTCTGCAAGGATGTTGCCCAGGGGAGGCCTGGGTGTTTTACCATACTTGTGGGAGGCTTCTCTTATGTCCCCACATGGGTAAACAGGAGCTGAGAGAGGGAGCTCAATCCACTTTCCCCGGATTCTAACCACTGACCTATCGGTCAGCAGTCCTGCCGGCACAAGGGTTTAACTCATTGCACTACCAGGGGCTCCTTATTTTAAAGAAGTTAGAAAATGGTTGTGACAAACCTGATGTGTGAGGCCATTCCCAGTCACCTGAAACATCTGGTTGAATGGAAACCGTTGGGGTACTTGAGGGACCTGAAACAAAACGAGAGTTTCCTATTACCGTACTTGATTTAATTTGTTTTTATTTTGTGCAAAATTTGAAAAATTGTTCTTTTTTTAAAAAAAATCATTTAATTGTGTGGCACTCTCTACTTTTTGTGGGCTTCAGAGATACCAGTAATAAAGTAGTCCTGTGCCTAAATATGATCTTGGAATATAAGCAAAGTAAGCTCTGGTGAGTACTTGGATGGGAGATCACCAATAAATACCAGGTGATGTAGGCTATATTTTGGAGGAAAGAATTGACAACCCCCCCCCCCCCCACTCTTAGTATTCTTTGCCTAAGGAAATACTATTAAATTCATGGTTTCACAGGCAACTTGAAGATATACACATACACATTCTCTTTCAACTAGTCAAATGAGATAGCTATGCGTCTCTGATTTACACTTTATTACAGAATTTACTTAGAATTAAAAGCAATGAAATGACTAACCTGGAGCATTTTAATTCATTTTCTAGAAATTATAAGTGGACTAGATTTAGAATTAGATTTAGAGGACACTGCATTTGTGACTACTGTATATTTTACAAACATGAAGCACCAACATAGCTATTCAAAATCAATGTGCCACTTCATGTGAATATTTTTTTATACTTCGGTAATTTTAATGAGAAGCAGTATGGTGTAGAACAGTGTTTCTCAACCTGTGGGTCGGGACTCCTAGGGGAGTCGCAAGGGGGTGTCAGAGGGGTCACCAAAGACCATCAGAAAACACAATATTTTCTGTTGGTCCTGGGGGTTCTGTGTCGAAAGTTTGGCCCAGTTCTATTGTTGCTGGGGTTCAGAAAGCTCTTTGATTGTAGGTGAACTATAAATCCCAGCAACTACAACTCCGCAACCCCACCAGTTCTCATATTTGTGCGTATCAGGTATTTGTGCCAAATTTGGTACAGTGAATGAAAATATCAGATATTTACATTATAATTCATAACAGTAGCAAAATTACTGTTATGAAGTAGCAACGAAAATAATTTTATGGTTGCGGTTCACCACAAATGAGGAACTGTATTAAGGGGCCACAGCATTAGGAAAGCTGAGAACCACTGGTGTAGAAGAAGTAGAGATTTTAGTGTTGGACTGCAGCTCTGGAGACCAGGGTTCAAATGCTTGCTTGTCCATGTTAGATGATACTCTCAGTTTCAGAGGACAACAAAGGCAACCCCCCTTTGAACATTGCAATGAAAACAAAATATTTTTTTCCAACTCTGTCTGGTAAGCCACAACTGCCACCTTCCCAATAGCTGTTGAGAATGTAACATCACCTTGTTATGGCATACATAACAAAAGGAATCTTCTCAGGGAGAGTTTTGTGCCTTGGGAAACTGACTTTTGGTAAGCAGATTTATTGCTTTCTCACAATTAACATTAAAGTTCTGAAAGACCTGTATCACCTTATCTAACCATTTGAAAATTTAGGGCAAGAGCATGATTTGCATTTTTCTGAATCCTGTCACATCCCACGACTGTATAAATATGTCACATGCCCTTGCCTTCAGAATCACTCAGTACTGCATCCAAAGAAATACATCCACAAAAGCTCATGTGAAAACAAAAACCAATTCAACTTAAAGATGTTGCCATATTATTATTATTTTCTTCTTTTTTGCTGCAAGAGATCTAGGCACTCCTACCCTTGGTATGCTATGCCTTACATTTCATGGAAAAGTTCTTGATATCATATATATATATGCATGACACACCCAAACACTTGTTGATTGTTAAGCTAGTAATGTGCAAAATGCACTTTACAATTGAATATCAGTGGTTTGAAATATTTAAGAAACTGGAAGATAAATTGCTTTACACCATTATTCTATTATAAGAAAGACCTTATGGCACCTTAGAGATTATAAAGATGAATATGGCACAAAATTTCATTTATTTGGCATAAGCCCACTTCTTCAATAGACCTGCAACTCCAGGGAAAAAGTTTTCACCACTTATTCTTGTAATTCAAAATGAAAACACACACGTGCACACACACACATATCTATATCTATCTATATAAAAATCCTACCCATGTTAAAAGGGTCTCCTTGCACTGTAGGGGAAGGGCTCCTTGCTGATTGAAGAAAAGGATCTGTGGTAGCATTTGATGAACCAAGAAAAGAGCCGAGAAGATCTGGAGCAGATTTCTTAGGACTACCCCCAAACGGATCAAAGGCAGTTGCTGCAAAAACAACATATTTGCTTTTCAAACTATGTATCCCTTTTACACTCAGGTATCAATGGACTGTAATCCTTTATGTCAGATCCATCTTGTACTATTCATAATTGTTCTGTACTTACATACAAAAAATATTAAGAATTTGTCAACAGCTTTAGAAGTCAAGAGGTGTGAAAAAGAAAAACTCATTTAGAAGTTTCATTCACGTTGCTGTGTATTTCATTCCTCTTACATCTGGACTCAAATGCAGAAATTACTAAAAGCGAGTTAAACCTCTCCCAAATATGCTTGAACTGGGAGTTTATGGTAGGATGTTTCATTTCTGACTCATCTGCCCAAACAAGCAAACAAGAAATCACATGTAATAACTGCTTAACAGTAGCCAACACCCTTGCTACAATACTTCACCAAAAGTTTTGCAGTTTTTTGTTAATACTGGGAGATTACCCTCATTTTCTATTGAGAATTTTAAAAATTATTTTATTCTGGCTCAGCTGTTCTTATTTTCTTTCCTGTCTGTGTATATAAATATTACTAGTTATATAACTGTAGGAATGTTATTCATATTTGGCCCACTAGATTCTCTGTATTTTTTTCCTTATTCATCCCTTTCAAAATATATGACAGAAAATAACCTGGTTCTGAACAGGATACAAATGCATGAATAGCAATTCACATGCTGAGAAAAAGTTTAAAATGTCTGTTGCCTGTTTTTATATGCAAATTGCCCCTGACCTAGGGTTGCCTGATTTTTAAAAGGACAGTTCCTACACCTTCCATAGTTTTTTTTTCCTGTACCCTCCATAGAAGATGAAATATTATCAGGGGTTGCTTGTCATGCAGGCTCCACAGACTGAGACATCCAATTCCACATGGCCATTGAATACATACTGTGCAAACTTTGTCCTGTTTTTCATCTGGTAACCTTACCCTGACCTATTTTCAATGTCACATTCAGAAATGTGACCAATTGCAGCAAATACACCAACAGTAACTGCACACATAAAGATCAAAAAAGGAAGATGGACTTTGTGCTGTTAGGAAAAAAAAAATACATTTCTACTGTACTATCTTCAGCAGTTTTTAAAAGAAGAGTTGGAAAGTTGCTTCAAAAAGTTGTTATCTATATTTATAGTTTCAAGGCCAAAAGAAGCCATAAGTTATCATTATTTATAGTCCTAAATACAATAATTGGAACCCCTGGTGGTGCAGTGGGTTAAACCGCTGAGCTGCTGAACTTGCTCACCGAAAGGTCGGTGGTTCAACTCTGGGGAGCAGGGTGAGCTCTTGTTGTTAGGCCCAGCTTCTGCCAATCTAGCAGTTTGAAAACATACAAATATGAATAGATCAATAGGTACCACTCCTACGGGAAGGTAACGTCGCTCCAAGCAGTCATGCCGGCCACATAACCTAGGAAGCGCCTACGGACAACACCGGCTCTTTGGGTTAGAAATAGAGAAGGGCACAACCCCCAGAGTTGCAAACGACTAGACTTCATGTTGA
Source organism: Anolis sagrei (assembly GCF_037176765.1). NCBI lineage: Eukaryota > Metazoa > Chordata > Lepidosauria > Squamata > Anolidae > Anolis > Anolis sagrei. The sequence continues at coordinate 165,856,146 of NC_090024.1, forward strand.
GGGTAAACTTTTACCTTTACAGTAATTAATACCAGCAAATCAAATCAATGGAATCAGTGGTAAGTAAATGCTTATGCAAATTCTATTTTAAGGGAGTATACTTTAGTTGGGGCTAATAATACTCCATGCTCAAAACTTTTCTTAAAAGTAAGTTTTCACTCTCCAAGTTCTCAAAAGTTACTAGTGATTTCTAGTTAGTTATTTCAAAGTGGTGCATCTTTTATCTGTATTAGTGATAGAAAGGAGAGAGAGAAGAAATAAAATATTAAGCAGAAAGGAAAGCTATGTGGGAGGGAACAAAGGTTTAGTAATAGGTAGAGAGAGGAAAAGAGAAAACGGCTCAATAAAAAGTAATAATGACAGGGAAACTTTGAAAACTCCCTGGCTGTGGTTCATGGAATTGTGGCTGCACTAGGGGGGCAGGCTACGAGTTTAATGTGCTGATTTCAACTATCCAGGCATCTTTTTGACTTCATATTGAGTCAAGGTCACATGTCATCTAGTCAAGGTCACATGTTATCACAGTCAAAAGTATAGACGTAGTTGTGATTGTATTCTGAAAGCTTATCAATGCTAAGCTCAGTTTGTGCCAGTGGTTGTCATGACTTGCACCAATCCTCTTGCACTGATCCACATATCAGCACCAGATTTGAGAAACCAAGAATTTTTTTATGTGTCAGGAGTGACTTGAGAAACTGCAAGTTGTTTCTGGTGTGAAAAAATTGGCAGTCTGCAAGGACATTGCCCAGTGGATGCCAGAATGTTTCTGATGTTTTACCATCCTTGTGGGAGGCTTCTCTTATGTCCCCACATGGGAAGCTGGAGCTTACAGAGGGAGCTCAGCTGCACTCTCCCTAGATTCAAACCTCTGACCTGTGAGTCCCAAATACAGTGTACTCATTTTGTCAGTGAAAATGATGCAAATATTGACTTATCATTCAGCTTCACTGGGTCTGTTCTAATTGAGAGTATCAATTGGCTTTGAGTGCATGATTCCATAAAACGGGGATGGGAAGTCTTTTTTTCAGTCCAGGAACCATTGGCGAATAAGCCCAAATAAAAAGCATCTAGGCCACTCTCTCACATATATGTAGCCATGCAAAGCAGAGCCATCTTTCTTAGACTAATCAACGTTTATTATTTCCCAAGAGGAAGGTTCTAAGACCTAAGTTCATGGAAAGGAACATGCTGAACAGTGCGGGGATAGCGTCTGTTGGGGCTACTGAGGGAAAAGGAAAGACAATCTTTAAAAAGTGTGTGGTGGATGTACATGCATCTTGCACAAGTTCTGGAAGGATTGGAAAGTTTCCTTCTGTTCCCAATTCTCAGAATGAAGTTAATGGCTGTTATTACAAATTAAATTAATAGCCACATAATAGTAATCTCTAGATTCTAATCCTTCGAAAAGGACTTAAAATGAACTAGAAAATCTTAACACAGAAAGAGAATCTTTTGCATTATGAGAAAGAGAATCCTGATTATCAGAAATTTTACAGAAATATAAGAAATTGTTTTTGTGTGTGTTTTTACACAAACCGTATCCCAAGTACTACAAAACAGGAATGTTTACCTTCTCCTACTCTTGGGGACAAAGATGGGGATGCAGAAGTTGCAGACCGTCGTGGGGTGGAGTGTGCAGACCCAGTTCCTCCCATCTGAAACACATCCTCAACTACAGGTTGTGCACCTTGGTTTGATCCTGCAGACTGGCCAGCCCCAAAAAAATCACTCAGCAAGTCTGAATTTGAGGGTGGTGCACTGGCTGCTGCTGCTGGGAAGTTCTTACTCATAAGGCCGCCATCCAAACCTAAAAGGTCCACTTCTTCTGGAGGTGGGGGTGGAGCTGGTGGCTCTTGGTGCTTTTTGCTGTGCTTTGGTGCCCCATGGATTTTTTCCGCACTGGTGTTACTGTGCTGACTGGAGAGAGATAAAAGTTCATCATCCGATTGCTCACTTTCTTCATGAACCAATGCTGCTCGATCTTCAGAACTAGGATGTGAGCCACTTCTCTCCAGTTTTTGATCTAAGTGGTTAAACAGAAGCGCCAAATTAGAAAGAAGTTCTTTTCGTTCTCTAATGTTTGATACTGGTAGGCGACTTTTCCTCTTCTGGAAGCAAACAACATTCATCATAACAACATTTACACTTAAGGTAATTTTAGTTAAATTCTTAACAAAAAACTGAAACCCTAGGATTCAAAGCTGGGAGAAGTATGGTGTTTTCAAGGACACCATTACATTCAGATGTAATAATGGAAAACAGAATGAGGCTTATATCAGAGTCTGCCCAGATCTCCAACGCACTGTGGACTTTAATGGGCCAATTACATTCTATGCATGTATTAGCCGGTTCTTTTCTGTGGACCCTGTAATGCTTATGGGCTGCCCCATAGCATTGACAGGTTCTCTGGAGATCGACAATGAGATGAAAGAGGGAAAGAAACTAATATATGGATTATGAGTTGAGGAAAGTGTTACTCAAGCAGAAATCTTATGTACCTTGCCAGCTGAGTGATGACAAGAATGCACCCTGTCCAGCATTCTTAAGGTTATCTTGTGGCACATCTATAGAACCTCTACCTATAACGTACAAAGTCAAACCAAACCAAAGATGAGTGAAATTGAAAATGGTCAAACTTGAAGTTTTCATGAAAGCGGAAACTTCGACACAAATAATAGTTCTTACCAGCCATGGCAAGGGCATCCTGGTGTTCCTGATGTGAAGAGAAAAGGATGCTTGGGTTGATGTCTTTTGTTGTAAAGTTCTCCCATGGAGGAGTTAGGTCAGTCGGTCTATCGGTAGAATCTATTTCTATCTCCAGTAGGACATGGAACAGTTGGGGATATTTTTCTGGTGAATCACATGCGTCCAGTTCAGGTCTAAACATTGACAGAAAGTTCTTCAAATTAAAATAAAAACAAACAGTTTGATGATGACCTGTTAAAGTCAATTTGAGTCTGAATATGATGGTAACAAAGAAGTTACTTTGTTGTGATCAAAGCTCGGCTTTGTATTATATACTATTATGTACTGCAGAGGACAAATGTGCAATTTATGGTCTTCAGGAGATTGATAGATTGCAGTCCCCACCACTCTTTAGTTAAGTATGCGAGCTAGAGCTACGTAATGGGAGTTCCAGCCCAAAAGCACATAATGGATCACAAGTTACCCAGCCTATTCAGCATTTCATTACAGTGGCCAGGAGCATATGAGTGGCAAGTTCAGTAATCATCAGTGCACCTCCAAAGAAAGCCTAATTGAGCTCAAAACAAAGAAACCTATAAGTTAATTCCATGAGTTTGTTCTGACAGCTGCTATAGCCATTCCTGTTCTAGCCTATTCTGGAGCCAAGTTGTTAATACCATTACTATCCTCTTTCCTTGCAGTACCTGACTTCTTCAGTCAATAGAGAAGAGAAATATAACCACACTGCAGTGAGATTGGTTTACAGTCAGAGAGGGAATGGACTGCAGTTGTTACAGACACCCCTATTCTCTATATTCACTAACCAGTGTAGTGTATAGATTGACTTTAATCATCTTACATGGTAGGCAATTTTTGCCGGGGCCCAGTTTTCACCTCGGTATCCACTGTAGACTGTAAGATACCAAAATCTTATAAAAAGGCATGAAACAACCAGGAATCAACATCAGTTTGCTGCCAGGTTTAAAAAAGAACTGTAATAATCTAGAGGTGTGTTCAGAGGTTTGTTGGAATGAAGCAAGTGGGGTGTATATATCCCTGGAATATACCCTTGTCTGTTTGAAGCAAATGTGGATGTTGCAGTTTGCAATCTTGATTAGCATTGAGTAGCCTTGCAGCTGCAAAGTCAATCAGTGAGGGTATCTGCATGAGGTAGCCTGGCTGTTGTTGCCTGGAGGCACCCTCTGCTTGAGTGGTGTCATCATCATCATTTCCCACAAACTCCTGTTAGAATAGAATAGCTTTATTGTCATTGTGCTATTTCACAATGAAATTAAATGATGGTGATGGTGATGGTGATGGTGATGATGATGATGATGATGATGATGATGATTGGGTCTGGGTGCCTCCAGGCAACAACAGCCAGGCTACCTCTATGCAGATACCCTGACTGACTGACTTTGCAGCTGCAAAGCTACTCAATGCTAATCAAATTTGCAAACTGCAACATCCCCACTTGCTTCAAACAGAAAAGGGTTCTTTATCCCACCCTGGACATTATTCCACAGGGATATATACACCCCGCTTACCTCATTCCAACAGACCTCTGAACAAATCTCTGAAGATGCTTGCCACAAATGCAGTGAAACTTCAGAAGGGAATGTTTCTGGAAAATGGCCATACAGCCTGGAAAACTTACAGCAACCCAGTGATTCCGGCCATGAAAGACTCTGATAACAAATTTGGAGGTAGGCAGCAAGGAACATCCCTCATATCACTCATGTACTGGATATTTTTGGTTTTGAAGTTTTAGCAGACAACAGACCTCATTTAGCCAGCAAGCCACACTCCATTCACCTCTGTACATTGATTCCTGAACCTTAATTTCAAGAATCATTACTGTGTTTTCACTATGATTAACAATTTTCTAATTTATTTCAGATCATTCATTTATTGACAAAGGAAATATTTTAGTCTTATCACTTGAATTTCTAAAAATTTACATGGATTTCTTTGTGGATTTTGCATCTGTTGGACCTCACTGTCATATCAGTCCATATCCACCTATTTCAACATTTAACACATGGTCTCTGGCTGTGGGATACTCACTTCGTAAATTTTAATACCGTCGTTCCCAGGGCTATGAATCCAGTGTGAAACTGAATCTGAAATATTTGTGTGTTTGTCATCTAAAATGAAATGATAAACATTCTGTTTTAAAAATAAAGAAGCACAACTGATTTCAAATGTATACTAAACACAAATTAGCAAGTCTGTTCTATTTCACTATAAGCTATTGCTATAAGCACATCTTTAAAATTAAATACTGGTAATTTCAAATGGCTAATTGAAAAATCAGTAAAAGAAAGCAATATTAGGAGATATTTAGTTGTATAGTGTTGGATTCAGATTTAGATTGTAATTTTATTCTGACTCACCTAAACCATATTGAACTAAATGAGATTTATTTTTCAGTCGACTCATACAGGATTACGTTATTTGTCAACTAAATCCATAATACAAGTAACTTAAAATACTATCAATATCAAAACATCTATTTTATTTATGAATAAGACTGGATCCCATCATTCTCTATTACTCACACTTTTAACATGTTGTTAAAGTGACTAACAAAATAATAAAAACCAAAAATAGCAACAAATTAACACAAAACTAAAATAGCAATAAAATCCATTTCAGAATAGCTGTTCTTATAAATAAATGATTATAAATATTTCATTCTAATCTACTGTTCATAAAGTCATGTGATACAAGTTAATTTGTAAAGTGCACAACAGGTAAAGATAAAGGTTCCCTCTGACATTAAGTCTAGTCGTGTCCGACTCTGAGGGGTAGTGCTCATCTCCATTTTTAAGCCAAGGAGCCAGTGTTGTCTGTAGACATCTCCGAGGTCATGTGGCCAGCATGACTGTTACTTTCCTGCAGATACAATACCTATTGATCTACTCCCACTTGCATGTTTTTGAACTGCTAGGTTGGCAGAAGCTGGGCCTAACATTGGGAGCTAACCCAGTCCCTGGATTTGAACCGCCAACCTTTTGGTCAGCAAGTTCAGCAGCTGAGATGTTTAATCCCTTGTGCCACAGAAGTATTATTTCTCTTCTTATGAACATTAGGATGAATGCAGTGTCATTCCATATAATCCTTCCACTTCTTTTAAAACAGACATGAATCATACAAGAAAGTGAGGCAGATAAAGGTAGGCACATTACGACTATCCAGGCTATTATGATGTGGAGTATCAGAGGCAGCATGCCAATGCATTTCAGTTCCTATGGAATGTGAGGCAATTAGTTACCCTTATGCTCTTGCTTATGAATGCCTCATAGAAGACTATCTGGCCACTGTGCAAACAAAATGCTAGATGAGATAAACATTTAGTCTAACCCAACATGAAGAATGACACAGCAAAGCCTGCCAAAAGGTCTGAAATGAGGGATATTCTAAAATAGGATCCATCTGGTAAACCGTATGTAGTGATTCTCATTCATCTACCAAGTAGGTTGACAAAAGGAACATTACTGTCTCTCTAATTTTACTTCCACATTCCCTAGTTTATCTTTTGCCAAAGTACATATTGAACCCACTTTACTACAAAACGATAGTCTCCTTTTGGCTCATTTTTATATCTCTTTGTTACAAATCAAAGAATGAATAGACTTGGGTCAACTAACAGTTATGCATTTCAAGATTGCATCAGTCATACTTTAGCTTGAAGCCGTCCCCCAATGGTTGATCGCATATGGTAGACAGAAACGACCACATCGCCATGGACAGTGACTCCTAATGGAATTACAATTTTTCCTTCTTGAACACGAAATTCCCTAAAGAAAAGCAAAATAGCATGCCTTGTATAAGACTTATTATACATAGCAACAACCGACATGAGGTGGAAAACAACAAAATCATATTCCAACAAATTTGTTTTTTTAAGAAAATTCCCTTAGTTTATACCCTAGCTGAATTGCATGTAAGTTGGTTAGTTATTGCAATCCAAACACCTTGATGCTGGAATCAGAGAATAAATTGCATTCATATTATTGTAACAATAGTTGATGTTATTATTTTTAATTTTAACCATGCATTCTGATTGACACCGACTTGTTTAATTCTCAAAACATCTTGATAGACTGATGCATATCTCAGTAGCATCTCATACGGCAAATTCTATTCAATCCATGTATAGGTTGAGCATGCCTTACCCAGAATTCCAAAATCAAAAATCTTCCAAAATCATCCACATGGGTGGCTAAGTTAGTGACAACATCCTTGCTGATTATTCAATATACACAAACTTTATTTCATGCACAAAATTATTATAAATATTGTGTATAAAATTGCCTTCAGGCCATGTGTATGAGGTATGAAACATAAATGAATTTTGTGCTTAGAGTCCCATCCAAGGTAGTATTTCATTACATCCAAATACAGATATTCCAAAATCCAAACTAGCCACAAATACAAATGTGGGTACTAGGCAAGCTATTCTAGAGATGACATTCCACAGATAGAATACTAACAGTGAAATGTCTCATAGTGCAAATTAGCCACATGGAAAAGACAAATAATAATAGAGTCCAGGTAGGTAACTACAGGAGGAATTCATCTTCAGGTAACATGGCCCCAAACCATTTAGAGCTTCAAATTCTAAAACCAGCACTTCTAATTCAGCTCAGAAACAGCCTGGCAAGCAGTCTGAAGACATTTAGCTCCATAAGGCTGGAGCTAGTTAGCATTCCTTGCATACTATAGGAACTATGTTCTCCATGTCTAGGTTCTCTTCAAACTAGAACCACACATTAGCCAGATTGTGTCAGTGTTTAGGATGGTGGGTTGATGAAGGGCGCATCCAGGCAGCGCCTAAAATGCACAACTGTCTGCATTTTTATGTGGGGCATCCAAACGACACCTCAGTTAAAAACAAATTCCTTCAGGACAAAGCAGGAAAACCTTGCTTTGTCCCAAAGTAATTTGACAACTCAAAAGACCCGGATCTTTTAGAAGACCTGTGTCTTTCCAGCTGTAGGACTGCCTGGAGTGCCTTCTCAGAAGTCTTGGGACTTCTGAGGGGGCAGCCCGCACAGTCTCAGATATTCCAGGCTCAGGGATGTTTTCTGGGATCCCTGAGCCTGGAATATCTGAGAAGGCTCTAATGCCCTCCCCCCCAAAAAAACCCAAAAAGGGTTTAAAAAAGAAAATAACTTACCTGGCCACCATTACCATGCTACTGGAGCTCTCCTGGCATGTAGAAATGACATACTAGGAGAAGAGGGGAACAGAAACTGCCCCTCCTTCTCCTGGTGCACCATTTCTATGCACCAGGAGAGCTCCGGCAGCATGGTAATGGTGACCGGGTAAATTATTTTATTTTTAAGTATTTGGGGGGGGGGGTTGTTTTGTGTCTGGGTGCCCTGCTGGAAAGTCTGGAAGGGCATCTGGACACACATTCACCCCAGGAAAGCATGGGGTTTCTGGGGTGTGTGCAGACTCCAATGCAGGCCCAATAGGGTTTTTAAAACCCAATTGTGCTTGCATTAAAGTCCTATCTGGAGCCGCTCTTAAGACATACTGACATACCGATACTTCTTTGAACATGATGGATACCAGTTAATAAAAACAGACTTTCGTTCACACAGTATTCTCATTATATGCAGTGGGAACTTACTTCATTCTTTCATATTCCTGTGAGGTTGTGAAGATTCTAGTTTCTCCAATGAGGATATCACAGAAAGGCCGGCAGCCATTTCTCTGCTTGTTAAAACATGGTATTGGACTGAGCAGGACTGATTTGATTGTTAGAGGCTTGCAGTGAGGTTGAATGGGCTTGTCCGCTATTAGATCACATATATATCCTAGGTACCTGAAATGAATAAGTCAAAAGAATTCATGTTATTGCTTTGTATCTTTAGATCATTTTCTAAAACTGCCTATTTGTGGCTTGCTTAATCTACCATGACCTGATATTTTCAATTGAACAAGAATTGCTGTCATGGAATAAAAGTGCTTTACCTGGTAGATAAACATGATAACATTAAATGAACTAATGGATGGAAATCCAGTGATAGCCAAAGGGAGAAAATCAGCATAAATGTACATAGCATTCTGGACATTACGCAGTTCCATTTGACTCTATAGCTCGTAACAAGGCAATCACCCAATCCAAAGTTGTAGCATCATTCAATATGTCAGGATTGGAACCCCATGGCCTTCCAGGTGTTGATGGTTTGTAGTTTTTATCATACTTGCTTACTGATTATGGAATTTAAGATTTTTGCAAACTAAAATTCAATAACATTTAGAGATTCATAAGTTCCCTGCCTTTTCCATATATGAATATAGCCTTAGAATGCAAACCAGGTTAGGAATCATGCAGTCCTCCAGATGCTGTCGAGGATTGCATCTTCTGGCATTCTTCACCATGAACTATACTAGCCAGGCTCTGCAGGAGCCCTGAGAAGTCTGGAGGAATACATCATTCAAATCCTGGTTTAGGCTATTGTTTGAATGCTTGCAATTTTCAATACTTGCAGTTTATGTGTTTTTGAAACAGCCCCATGTTTCTCTTCAAAGTCCTTTGACGTTTGCGGGAGCACTGAAAAGTATTTTCCCCACTTAATTCTGGAATAGTTTCTAATTCAGGAGAAGACATGTAACACAACTGTCAATTGTTACCTCCAACCAGTTACGTATTTCAGTTACAATTTTAAAAATCCCTATCAATTTCAGTGTAGCCATGTAGCTATAAGTTAAGAGTTGAGAAGGGGCATTCCTTAACCCCATTTTCGCATGTACCCCTTTGAAGGAATCTACCTACACTGTTTTTTCAGGTGATGTTCAGGCAAAGATCTTGATATTTCAAAAACATTAAATTCCTGGTTTGCCTAACCATCCCGCCCCCCGCTGCCAAAGCATACACATAGAGAAAAACACCACATTCCACGGGCACTGCCAGTCCATCCCATATGGGTGTGTGGAGGCAAAAATTGGCTCAGGTGTAGTTACTCACTCCTGTTGTAACTGTTGAAGAAGAGTAGAGTTCACAGAAATGGGTTCGAAAACATGGGCATAAGTACCACAAGATAAACACTAAAGTAAAGTAAAGGTAAAGTTTTCCCCTTGACATTAAGTCTAGTCGTGTTCAACTCTGGGGTGGTGGTGCTCATCTCTATTTCTAACCCAAAGAGCTGGCTTGTCCGTAGACACCTCCAAGGTCATGTGGCCAGCATGACTGCATGGAGCACCATTACCTTCCCGTCAAAGTGGTACCTATTGATCTATTCACATTTGCTTGTTTTCAAACTGCTAGGTTGGCAGAAGCTGGGACTAACAGTGGGAGCACACCCTGCTCCCCAAATTGAAACCACCGACCTTTTGGTCAGCAAGTTCAGCAGCTCTACGGTTCAACCTGCTGTGCCACCCGGGGGCTCCTAGATAAACACTACATTGAAAAAAAAATTGGTCAGTCAAGAAACCAAGTGTTCCTTACCTTCTATGGGATGGCCAGAGTACAATTCCTGGTCTCTTTGAATTTAGCAACTGAATGGCAAGAGCAGGATTAGAGAATAGATGACAGAAACAGAACATTGCACTGACCAGGACTGCTGATGCTACACGACCATCCTGTCAAATAAAGTGCAAGAACATCCATCAGGAAAATCTCACCCTCTAATTGTTTTCCCCCACAATATGCTCTGAACAAGATTCCATCAGCACAGAACTCCCAAGCTAAAACAGAATACTCTTAGAAATGCAAAATGCGCTTCCTTCTACATAAACATGCACAGCATTAGAAAAATTAAGCAGCGATAAATATTTGGCTGAGATTTGTAGCAATGGACCATATATTTTTATGAACACATTACAGATTGCAAATGTTATTTTTGGGGACTACAATTCCCAGGATGTTTCCAGACAACATGACTGCTGGCTCAAGGATACTGAGGGTCATAGTTCAAAAAGTAGTTTTCTAAAGCTCTACTTTTGAAAACAACTGCAAACATCTAACATTTCAGTATTAAATGACACATCAAGTATTAAATTCACACAATAGCAAATTACTTCAAAGACTTATTAATATCTAAAAGAATTATCAAAATTCAGAAACCACTCACTCAATAATGCCTATATAATCTAAAAAGCCAATCTGTATGAAAAGAAAAATCTCCCTGGCAACTGTTAATTCTGGTATAAAGACTCTCCACACAGCCAGGCTTCTTCATCACATCTACCACATAGGTGGATGTGATAAAGAAGCTTATCAACAATATAATATCTGTATGTCAAACTGTACAAAGGAAACAGCCTGCAACATATTAAATTGCATTCAGCTTTGCTTAGATATACTCAACACGATGTCATCAACAAGCTACATTCAATGTTCCTTGTTACTGTACTGGCTTTTGCTGCAAAAATACAAGTTCCTATATATAGTAAGAGCCCTATAAGGTAAAGGTAAAGGTTTTCCTCTGACATTATTAAGTCCAGTAGTGTCTGACTGGGGGTTGGTAATCATCTCCATTTCTAAGCCAAAGAGCCAGCATTGTCCATAGACATTTCCAAGGCCGGCATGACTGCATGGAGCACCATTACCTTCCCGCTGGAGCGGTACCTATTGATCTACTCACATTTGCAACCTAGCAGTTTTCGAACTGCTAGGTTGGCAGAAGCTGGGGTTAACAGCGGGAGCTCACCCTGTTCCCCGGACCCGAAGCTGTGACCTTTCGGTCAGCAAGTTCAGCAGCTCAGTGCTTTAACCCACTGCACCACTGAGGGCTTCTGACATACTGAAATAACTTTTAACATATTAAATATGAGCAACTTAAATATCAAAGCTTGTTCTTAATGTTGTGCATATTCAAAATCATATTTTGAACAAATTAATGTCTTCTTCATTAAACAATAACAGTTTTTTTTTCAACATGCAGTTTTCATAATCTCTACTTATCTAAAAGTAAGCTTGTTTTAATTAGAGGTTTCTGAAAAATGGTTACTTACTGCCTGACTTACCATACAGTGAATAACACAAACGTTTTTAGGATTTTGTTGCAACCAGTTATGCATATTTTTACATACAGCATAAAGGTTGTGAAGACTTGGTGCTTGTCTACCTGGCCAACTACATTCAGATACCTGAAAAAGGGACAAGAGTGAAAAAACAATCATTTCAGCACCTCCAAGTCATGCACTCACAGCACAACCATGTTATTTTCATCTTGCAGGACAATGTGATCCTCAAAGCATGTTCTTTTATGGTAATTTAATGAAAGTGTAACTAGCTTTGACAAATAACCAACCAGGGCTCAATCTTCACTGTAGAATTAATGCTGTTTATACTAGTTTAACTGCCATGGCTCAATGCTATGAAATCATGGGAATTAAGAGTTTGACAAGCAATTTTAGCCTCCTTTGCCAAAGAGTTCAGATATCCCACCAAACCACAAATCCCAGGATGCCAGAGCATTAGGCCATGGCAGTTTAAGCACTTCAAACTACATTCATTCTACAGTGTAGATTAGTGGTTCCCAGCCTGTGATCCATGGATCACCAGTGGTCTGCAAGAACTAAAATATGGTCCATGGCCTCACCATTCCTACACCTTTGCATCGAAACCACACGGCAATGAGAGCAACAACCTCTCTGGGAGGGGTGAGACTGACTACCCATGAAAGATTACTACTACCACATCAGCTCTAGATTATTAAATAAGGTTTTCTGTAGGCCAGCAGATGGCGGCTACTGAGTAGCATATGATCTCTATCAGAAACTAGAACTGATGTGGTCCAACCAATGCAATTTCTGAATCAACACCTCAAATAACCAAACCAAATCTAAAGTTGACCAAAAACTGATTCATAACCCTTTTGGTACTAATGTTGGAGTGTGGTCCCTGATCAAAGTGGTTCCTGGTGAAAGTGGTGCCTGGCTAAAGTGGTCCCTGGTCAAAAAAAAGGTTGTGAACCACTGGTGTAGATGCAACCAAGGTTAAAAGTTTTAAAAAGAAAAATCAGCTTAACAAAGTGAAAACATAAGATATTATGTAATTGTCATCAATATCAGGTATCTGTCTTAAAATGTCTTCTTATAATTATAATAGAGTCCCACTTATCCAACATAAACAGGTTGGCAGAACGTTGGATAAGTGAAAATGTTGGATAATAAGGAAGGATTAAGGAATAGCCTATTAAACATCAAATTATGTTATGATTTTACGAATTAAGCACCAGAACATCACATTTTACAACAAATTGACAGAAAAAGCACTTCAATACATGGTAACGATATGTAGTAATTACTGTATTTACAAATTTAGCACCAAAACATCCCAATGTATTGAAACAGCTGTGGATCCGGGTGGGAGGCAGACTGCATTGGATAATACAGAACTTTGAATGAGCGAAGGTTGGATAAGCGAGACTCTACTCTACTATATAGATATTCCACGTAGCTCTGTAGACTATTGACAACAGATGAAAGCCTTTATGTACATGATTGTTCTAAATATGAGAGGCTATTTCCTGTTTAACACAGTAGCTTTACAACTTGGTTACGTTATTTAAAATGTTATGTGTGTTTGAACAATTAAAAATGACTAAAATATAACTGTACCTTTTGCACTGGTGGATCACATGAGATGCCGTGAACGTGATAACACCAAATGTTGTTAAACATGAACTATCACTATCAGGAAATATGATTTTTTTTTCAGTTTGATTTTTTAAAGTAAAATGAAGGCTTTTAAAAAAAAATTACATATGGCCTCTTATTTCCAAGGATAGATGTCAAGGTCATTTTGGGAAAATGGTCATTAGATCATTTGATTTTATCCAGCCATATTATGAGAGTCTATATGGGCAAACACCTCTTTCTTAAGAAGACAGAAATATGGAAAGAGGGAGAACCTAGCTTTGAAGACTCCAGGAGAACTCCAGATAATTTAAGAAGTTAAAAAACAGAGACTACGTATATAATTCACTGAATGTCTTAAGTTATTCTAGGGGTGCCGGTTAGATTTATAGATGACATTGTATCAAAAATATCTTGAGAGAGCTTTTCTATCACAGTGCAACAAAACAGACTGAATGAAAAATTGTTCTCCATGTCTTCTCCGGCCATTGCTTTAAAATTAATGAGACTTTATCCGCAATTAGTCCAGATTGCTCTCTGCTACTATCCTAATCTCAGCAGTTACTCTCAAAATGACCAATGAACCATACACTAAATATCCTCCAACTAGGCCTCAATGCATCTGAGTGTAAGTACTAACTGGCTGTGGAGAAATGAGCACATTTGGAGGAGGGGAGCATCTATAATTATGTACGTAAACACACATTTATGAGATACAAAAACACCAGTATCCCTGGGGTTTTTTTCTATATTAACGTTGAAAAACACTGACAACACTGAAATATACTTGGTTCGTTTCTAAATTTTATTCCATGAACAGAAAGAGCTTCCTTTCATGCAAAGAATTTCGATTGTGAAAAAACCCCTTACATGTAAGCGCAGATTCTTACCTTCTACCATTTATGGATCAAAAACAAGGATTTAAACAATTACAGTAAACATCTATTGCCTCTGCTTGCAAGGCATATTGCAACTGCTAATAATGTTTTTTTTAAAATGCCCCAGACTTTGAAAACTACATGTTTAGTAACAGAGGAGTGGTCAGATCAACTAAATAAAAAACAGAAACAGGCAAAGATAATAGGCAGAGTGCACAGTCTAGCTTCTATGGACACTGAAAAGAACTAAGATCTCAACATCCAACAAATCAAGGCCAGAATAATGAAGTGACTACACAGGGGCAGTAGGGTCACAATTGTGTCTAAATGGAAAGTGTGAATACAAAAAACTTACCTAGATTTGTCTGAAACTACTCTGTATTCACAATTCTCAGTGAATCATGATTTTAACACTATTGCCACTACTTTTCACAAGATCTGCTGCTAATTAATCATCATGGCAATTTCTACGTCTCAGGACAGATGTTTACATCAAACTCTTTTTCTTTCCTACACTGTATAGTCTTCCTCAATCAACAAATAATAATAATATTTGTTTATTTATTTATTTATTTATTTATTTACTGTATTTATATACTGTCCTTCTCAACCCGCAGGCAACTCAAGGCGGTTTACAGAGGCAACAATTCAGTGCCCAACAACACCATAAAATACATTTAAAACAGTAACCTATAATATAAAACCATAACAAGATCAATAAAAACAAAAATCATTAGCGTCTCCTAGTTAAAATGTTGTCCAGTATTTGCTTTTGTCACTGAACTCCCTCTTTCAAAGAAAGCACGGCATTATTTTCTTATTCTTTTATTTCTTCATTGATTACTGGCAGGGTGACTAATCTTACCAGTGAGGTTGAAATAATCATAACTCCATCACTATATGGCAAAAATCACTTACCCTATTGTGAAACCTAGTGGTACGATAAGACTTTGGTGACAAATTGAAAACTGTGTAGTGATCAGGATGTCTTGAATCCAAGAACGTCCGTACATCATCAATATGATTCCTAAATCCCAATTCAACTCCTTCACCAGGAAATGACATCACTATCAAGAAAGGCAGGAGGAAGAAAACTTAGATTCTATACCAGAACAGAGACAAAATTGGAGTTCAAAATTACCTTTTTATCATGTGAAGTAAGTGACAAACTTACCAATAATTCTTGAGGTAATATAAGAAATATCTAGTTCTCCCTTGGTGTAGCTACGGAAAAGAAGGCAAGAGAAGGCAAAATCAACTTTCTCAAAATAAACCATATGTCCTGGATGCCAGCTATTCCCCTCATATTTGCCTAGCAAATGGATACCACCATAGCATGCCTTTCTGTAGAATAGTGGTCCTCAACCTGTGGGTCCCCAGGTGTTTTGGCCTACAACTCCCACAAATCTCAGCCAGTTTACCAGCTGTTAAAACTTCTGGGAGTTGAGGCCAAAACATCTGGGGACGCACAGGTTGAGAACCACTGCTGTAGAACATCTCTTCATATTTTGCCCATATGATTCTGCCTTTAATTGCTGGATTCATCATTCTGTGTCAAAACATGAAATTATGACTGTTTTCTGAAATGCAACTATATCAGAAGAGAAAATATTCCTTAAAACTGACCTATTTATTTTTTAATAATAATAATAATAATAATAATAATAATAATAATAATAATAATCTTTATTTATATCCCACCACGATCTCCCAGAAGGGACTCAGGGTGGCTTACAAAGCACTCCGGGGTGCACATATAACATACAACAAATAAAAATGGAACTAAAATATAAAACAAGTCACATAAAATTGTAACAACAACACCTGTCAACACATGTAGCATAAAATCAAAATAATACAATTTTAAAAGAACAGTAGATAAAACTAACTGCCATCAATTCACAAGGTGGCAATTGTGTGTGTGTGTGTGTGTGTGTGTGTGTGTCAGGAGCAACTTGAGAAACTGCTTCTAGTGTGAGAGAATTGGCCGTCAGAAAGGATGTTGCCCAGGGGATGCCCGGATGTTTGGATGTTTTACCATCCTTGTGGGAGGCTTCTCTCATGTCCCTGCATGGGGAGCTAGAGCTGACAGGGGGAGCTCATCCATGCTCTCCCCGGATTCGAACTTGTGACTTGTCGGTCTTCAGTCCTGCTGGACAAGGGTTTAACCCACTGCTTCACCAGGGGCTCCCTAAGGTGACAAATGTCAGCTTCATATGGGCCCATTCAAGGTCAAAGACCTGTTTGAACATCCACCAACATGCAAAAAGCCATAACAAATTGCTCATGAACCATACTTCAATACTGACATTCATGTCAATCCCTCTCAATTATTCCTATATTAAAGATTCAGAACCTGCAGCTTTGTAATATAAAGAGTAAGTTGTCAAAGTCTCCAATTCTCATCCTCCGTTGCTGTTGGCAGACAAGAGTGGCCAATGTCTGGTATATGATACTGCTGTGTCTGCACAGCTAAATAGTAAAAGAGTCCCTGCTCTGAAGCACCAGCAACATATAAGAGAAATGGCAAAAGCGGGAGGGGGGTGGGGTAGTGCTGAAGTGATCTCTTTGAACTTTAGGAAAGAAGCAGAATCCTTAAATTAATTATGGTTACTTCCACCCATTTGTCTGGATGCTAAAGACTTCATGCATCTGAAGGATCTCTTATTTCTCTCCCAAGTTCTGCACACACTTTCTAGACAGAAGGACAGAGATTGAAAAATAAGTCACCACCACCACCACCACCACCACCACTTTCCTATCTTATTATTCTATAAGCAATGGAACTGAGCCGTAGTACACTCAGGAGAATCAAAAGAAAATATTTCTTCACATCCTTCCTGTAGCATTCCAAATGCCTTGAAACTGCCATCAAGATTTTGGGAGCTGCATTACAACAGAACTGGAAAGCACCTGTTTGGTGGAGCTGATTTGGGAATAACTTAATAAAATATGAGGCATATTCATGGTGCATTTCTCTATCTGTGACCATTACCCATAATGAGCTAGTAAAAATTTCTATTGGTGATAAAAAGAAGTAGAGAACTATTGTCTCTGTTGCTGGAAGGCAGGAATCCTGGACTGACAACTTGTGTGGGGGTTTTGGTGTGTACTGCAGAAATTACCACAGAATATATATGTACCTACTGCAGGAAAAACAAAAGAAAAGTAGATTGGAAAGAGACTTCAAAGGCCAACCAGTCCAACCTCCTACCATGCAGGAACATGTAATGTGAGCAAGAAAGGAGCATTACTCTGTTTTTCAAAGACCCTAACTTAACCAAACTAAAACCGACCTGATAAGATATAATTCAACTTAACAATCTTCCTTTACTTCAAGGTATATGGTTCTCAGTTACTAAATTTAAACCAGGGGTGGAGTACTTCTAACTCTCCAGATGTTCCAAGTCTTAGCTACCATAACCAACGGTGAGAAATGCTGGGAGGTTCCATTCAACATCAACTTAAACCTTAAAGAATGATGCTGTGTCACAATCCTTCCTTTGCTATCAACATGCATATAAGTGATGTTTTTGCAAGTGCAGCTCTATCTTGTGACATCTGAACATCCATTCTTCTTATGGCAAATGTCAAAGAAATTCCATGGAAAGGGCAAGAAAATGTTACTAGCAACAGCTAAGGCTCTGGTTTTGCTGGCAACCTAGTTTCTAATTTACTTTATGCGCTGCAAAATCCAGTTCTTTAGATCAGATTCACCTCTAATCCAGCTCCATCTCTGGCCCCCTTCAAGATGCCAGTACTTAGAGATTGGCAGATAACAGTCAAAACATTTGGAGGTCTGATAAATTTAAAGATCCAAACAATAAAGTCTTGTGGCGCCTCAGTATTACAAGATTTTTTTTCCATGTGGCAGTAATCCATGTTCTATGACTTGAGATGTCAAATCTCACGGATTACAGTAGATTATAATTCACAAAGGTTCATGCTGAAACAAACAACTGATTAATCCTTTGCTGCATAATAAGATGTCATAATCATGTTACGTTTCATCAATGCTGACAATCGTGCCATCACCACTCAAGCAGGGGGCTTTGAAATGGTTGAACAGAATCTCTCTGAAGCTTTAGGCGCTCTTACTGCCTAATACAGGGAAAACCAGTTTATTCCTAATCCATCCAAAATTGAAGATTACCTGGGAAGGAATCCCACTGGAGTATGCAACACACCAAAATACCTGGGAGCTACTCTGAACCATGCTCTAACTTACAAGAAGCACTTCTTGAATATCAAGAAAAAGTGGGTGCTAGAAATAATATCATACAAAATCTGACTTGCACAACCTGGGGATCACAACTAGAGACAGGGAAGATATCTGTCCTTGAACTTTGCTATTTCACTGCTGAATACAAATGCCCAGTGTGGAATACATCTCACTATGTTAAAATAGCGGATGTGGCTCTTAATGCAACATGCTGTATGATCACAGGATGTCTACGCCCTACACCATTGGAGAAATTATACTGTTTAGCCGGTATTGCACCACCTGACATCTGTGAGGAAGTAGCAGCCAGTAATGAAAGGAACAAATCATTGACATATCTGGCCCATCCTCTGTTTGGATATCAGCCAGCACACCAACGTCTTAAATGAAGAAACAGCTTCCTATGATCTACAGAGATACTCGCAGGAACACTTCAACAAGCGAGAGTCTAAAAGTGGCAGGCTAAAACCCGGAACCTCAATCAGTGGCTCATTCCAGATGAGAGACTCCCTCCTGAGCACCCAGAAGACTGGGAAACTTGGAAGGCATTGCCAATCTTAAGAAATGGGGCTACAAAGTGGAGTCCATGACATGCGAATGTGGAGAAGAGCAAACCACAGACCACTTACTACAATGCAGTCTGAGCACAATGGAGGACCTTCTTACAGTGACACTAGAGGTACTCCAAGTGGCCAGCTTCTGGTCAAAGGAAATTTAGTATAATGCCAAGTTTTTAACTTTGTTTGTGTTTTTTTAAAAAACAACAACATTATAACTGTACCCTCATTTTGCTTCTGACACGATGAATAAATAAATGCTGCAATGTTGGGCTTTCACATCTTGCTTTAGTGCAAAGTCAACTACACATTATTCATAGACCACATCCAGCCCCTTAGGGCCATATTTATGGCTCTAAGGTGCAACAAAAAGGATTTTTACCTCAAAAGGTTGATTTAAATGCTCCCAAGTGCCCTATAATTTATTGTACAACTTAATTGCCTCCCTGTAGACATCTTAAAATTGCTATTTTGTTGTAAGACAATCCATGTATGTTTGTTTCACAGTACCTTGCAACAGACTGCATAACTTTAGTAGAGGTGTCTTTTAGTGTGTCCTTCAGGTTATCCTTTAAGTTGCTGAAGAGTCTTCCTGCTCCTCCTTTCATCATGTCCAATAGACCACCCCCATAGCTTGTCTCCATGTCAGGAGATGAGGCACCTTAATGGAAGAAAAGAAGGCATAGGAATATGCATCTTACTTTGTAAGAAGTTTCTGGCTTCAAGCATAAGGTAGTAATGCAACAATATTAACACCATTACACTACCCCTCCCTCCGAAAAATGCAGCCTTCGGAGCCATTTTACCCATGCTATAAGGCTTGAGGATGCCACCAATAACCTCTTCCTGTCTTTCCATTCAAGGAGGGTTTTCCTCCAGGGGCAAACAAAGGATGGGCAACTTGGAAGTCCCTGAACAGACTCAGAAGTGGAGTGGACAGATCAAAAGACAACCTGGCAAAATGGCATTACCTAAAAGAATCCCACACCTTGTGTGATTGTGGAGCAGAACAGACAACTCTGCATCTGTACACTTGTCCATTATGCCCTGCCTCATGTACACAGGAAGAATTGATGGAGGCTACAGACAATGTCATTGCTGTTGCCTGTTTTTGATCAAAAGATATTTAGCCACCTGCGCTCCTTCTAATTTTATCAGTTTTTTACTAATTTATGCAATGCTTTTGATATGAAATAAATAAATTCAAGGAGAGGCACTACCTTCTTATCACAACCAATTGTAACACATGTATTCCAAACAGGCCAAGTACCTCCAACATTTCTGGTGAACTACTGCAGTTGTAAAAACCTGGGATGCCTTATGGTAAAAGTTGTTTGCTAATATGAGATGTTTGGCCACATAAATCGTTCACTAATTCAGATGTCTTCCTCTCTGCATAAAATTTTCAAAAAAGAAAAAAACACACATGGTAGCTTCTGATAATATTCCTTATGCTTCTGGTTGCATATTCTTATGCTTTCAGGCTGCTTTAATGTTTTATTCCCCTTGCTTTGACACACAAGGTGTATGTTTAATTGTCTCTTTCACCTGATTATCTTGCCATTCTTACAACTTGGCCAGCATGGAGAAGAATATTTCCTTATTCACATTTTAAACCTATTGCTCAGCAGAACACGTCTATGAAATACATGCTTTAAGTTAAACAACGATGAAACAAAACACAGCCAAAGGCAACATAAGGCAACTGAAACAAAAGATGCTTGGATGATCTGGTCATGCTATTCAGTTCCAAGAAACAAAGACTATAATGAAATGAACCCTTCTCTTTTAAAAAGTTTAAAAAAAGAGAAAGACAAACCAGACATTGTTTAAGAGACTGCCTTGTTTTGTTTTCATGAGATATGGAGATGTCTCTTGGCTTCTTCAAAAATAGGAAAATTAAAAGGCAAAACACCATAATTTTAAGAAGTGCAATTATTGTGAAAAATTATTCTCTTTATTTAATGTTTTATTTTGCATAAAATATTGAATGCATTTAATAATAATATTGACTATTATTATTACTATTTCATTGACTGCTGCTAGCAAATAATTTACCCGTATATATTCAAGTAGAAGTTGATCCAAATATAAGCCAAGGAACCTAATTTTACAACAAGAAAAACTGGGAAATGTATTGACTCGAGTATAAGCCAAGGGTGGGAAATGCAGCAGCTACTGGTAAATTTCAAAATAAAAATAGATATCAATAAAATTACATTAACTGAGGCATCAGTAGGTTAAATGTTTTTGAATATTTACATAAAACTGTAATTTAAGATAAGACTGTCCAACTCTGAATAAACCATTATTCTACCCTTCTTCAATGTAAATGTGCTTACATATCCTTCCAATAATAATAGAGTAAAAGAATAAATGTAATAAAAATAATAGAGTACAATAATGAAAATGTTATAGTAGAGTAAAAGAATAAATGTAATAACAATAATAAATAAAGTAAAAGAATAAATGTAATAATAATAGAGTAAAGTAATAGATGTAATAAAGATAATAATAGAGTAAAATAACGTAAATGTACTACAAAAATGTACCCACAAAGCATCAGGTCAATTGCACTTTATGTTCTGCACTCTGGGCTCCCACTTTATCAATTGGAGTAAGCACACTTATTGTTAACATCAGTATATCATTTTATGCCAATGTTTACTCGATCTTTGCTGCTATTGATATCCCTCCAATTTCTAGCACAAGTGCACCTTATAACAACCTTAGCACAAGTGCACTTTACACCAACCTTAGCACAAGGGCACTTCATTGCCTCTGATACACTGGAGGGAATAGATAGCGCTAAGGGGTGGGATTATCGGGACCCAGAGAGAAATAATCATAATTATAAACATGCACCTATCACTGAGATTACAACTGTTGGAAACGGAGGGAATGTTCCCGGGGGAGGTGGGACCACAGGGGAGGGGGCCGCCATAGAGGTGGTGATGGGTAGAGGGAGATACGGGAAAGGGAGATTAAGATTTCAATTTCGGCCCAAAATTTATAATAACAATTCGGCAACCCCTAAAGATGTCAGAAATCAAAGACAGAAGCAAATTCGGCCCAAAATTCTCAATAGGACATTGGTAACTCCAAAAATAAACGCTACTATTTGACCCGAAACTAATAAAAACAGATTGGCAACTTTAAAACCTACTCCCGACAAAATACAGCTGAGGTGCCAGGATGGTGGCCCCTCCAAGCTAAAGGTGGTGCTGCTCAACGCCAGGTCGGTAAACGGAAAAACGGCCATTATTCAAGATCTAATCCAAGAAGAACGAGCCGAACTGGCTTGTATAACGGAAACCTGGCTGGACGAGGGGGGAGGGGTTAATCTCTCCCAACTCTGTCCACCAGGCTATTCTGTTCAGCACCAACCAAGGCTTGGAGGGCGGGGAGGCGGAGTCGCAGTGGTCTATAAGGACTTTATTCCACTGATCAGGTGTCCCATCCCACAATCATCCTCCTTTGAGTGTGCCGGCTTTAGGATAGGTGACCGGGACAGGATAGGGATTCTGTTAGTGTACCGACCACCCTGCTGCACTACAGTCTCCCTACCTGAGCTAGCGGGAGTGGTCTCGGACATGGTGTTGAACTCCCAACGGCTTTTGGTCCTGGGAGATTTCAACATCCATGCCGAGGCCTCTCTCTCCGGAGCGGCTCAGGACTTCATGGCCGCCATGGCAACCATGGGCCTGTCCCAGCTAATATCTGGTCCCACCCATAGTGCCGGACACACCTTGGATTTGGTCTTCACTCAGGGATGGGATGAGGGTGACGGAATGGAGGAGCCGACCATCGCCCCTTTGCCATGGACCGATCACCACCTGATCAGTTTTAGACTAACTGTGCCTTCTAACCTTCGCAGGGGTGGTGGACCCATTAGAATGGTCCGCCCCAGGAGACTGATGGATCCAAATGGTTTCCTGATGGCTCTTGGGGATTTTTCCACCTCCTTGGCTAGCGACACTGTTGATGCTCTGGTCTCTGGCTGGAATAGTGAGTTGACCAGGGCAATTGACACTATCGCTCCGGAACGCCCCCTCTCGAGTAACCGAGCTAAACCAGCTTCTTGGTTTACTGAGGAGCTGGCAGCAATGAAGCGAAAGAAGAGGAGGTTAGAGTGCGTGTGGCGCCAGAATCCCACCAATCCAGCCCAAACACACCTGAATGCCTTTTTAAGGTCCTACGGTGTGGCAATAGAGGCAGCTCAGAAAACATTCATCACAGCCAATATTGCATCAGCGAAGAATCGGCCAGCTGAGCTTTTTCGAGTTGTCAGGGGCCTGTTAAACCCGCCAAAAAGCGAGGCCTCGGATAACTCGGTGGCTCGCTGTGAAGCATTTGCTCGATCCTTCGCGCATAAAATTGAGCGGATTCGGTCTGGCTTCGACGTCATGTTAACAGCAGTCTCTGGGGATGTAACGAGAGCATCTGCTTGTCCAGTTTTGTTGGATTCATTTCAATTGGTTCAGCTTGAGGATGTGGACAGGATCCTTGGAGAGGTGCGACCCACCACATGCATCCTAGACCCCTGCCCTTCCTGGCTGATCAAGGAAGCCAGAGGGGGTTTGGCAGGGTGGGTGAAGGTGATGGTTAATACCTCCTTACAGAAAGGAGAGTTTCCAGCGAGCTTAAAGCAAGCTATTATAAAACCGCTGTTGAAGAAACCATCACTGGATCCCACTCAATTCGACAACTATCGGCCAGTTTCCAATCTCCCCTATTTGGGCAAAGTCATGGAACGTGTGGTGGCAACACAACTCCAGGGGTTTCTGGTAGACACTGATTATCTTGATCCGGCACAGTCTGGCTTTAGGCCGGGACATGGAACTGAGACAGCCTTGGTCGCCTTGGTAGATGATCTGCGCAGGGAACTAGACAGGGGGAGTGTGTCCCTGTTGGTTCTGCTGGACCTCTCAGCGGCCTTCGATACCGTCGATCACGGTATCCTTCTGGGCCGCCTCATGGACATGGGGCTCGGAGGCACTGCTTTGCGGTGGCTCCGATCCTTCCTTGAGGGACGGACCCAGAAGGTGTTACTGGGTGACACCTGTTCGGCCCCACAACCGTTGTTGTGTGGAGTCCCACAGGGTTCAATCTTGTCCCCGATGTTATTTAACATCTACATGAAGCCGCTGGGAGAGATCATTCGGAGTTTCGGACTAAGATGCTATCTCTATGCAGATGACGTCCAAATCTGTCACTCCTTCTCACCTGTCACCAAGGAGGCTGTCCAGACCTTGAACCGGTGTTTAGCTGCTGTATCGGACTGGATGAGAGCTAACAAATTGAAATTGAATCCAGACAAGACAGAGGTCCTACTGGTCAGTCGGAAGGCCGAACAGGGTATAGGGTTACAGCCTGTGTTAGACGGGGTTACACTCCCCCTGAAGACGCAGGTTCGCAGCTTGGGAGTGATCCTGGACTCATCGCTGAGCCTGGAACCTCAGGTCTCAGCAGTGGCCGGGAGAGCTTTCGCACAATTAAAACTTGTGCGCCAGCTGCGCCCGTACCTTGGGAAGTCGGATCTGGCCACGGTGGTCCACGCTCTTGTTACATCCCGGCTGGATTACTGCAACGCACTCTACGTGGGGTTGCCTTTAAAGACTGCTCGGAAACTTCAACTAGTCCAGCGAGAAGCAGCCAGATTGCTCACCGGAGCGGCGTACAGGGAGCACTGGCTGCCGATCCAATTCCGAGCACAATTTAAAGTGCTGGTTTTGACCTATAAAACCCTATACGGTTCCGGCCCAGTGTATTTGTCCAAACGGATCTCCCTCTACGTCCCACCTCGAAGTTTAAGATCTTCTGGGGAGGCCCTGCTCTCGACCCCGCCAGTGTCACAAGTGAGGCTGGCGGGGACGAGGAGCAGGGCCTTCTCAGTGGCGGCCCCCCGCCTGTGGAACTCACTCCCCGGGGAGATCAGATTGGCGACTTCCCTCCTAGCATTTAGGAAAAAACTAAAGACCTGGATGTGGGACCAAGCTTTTGGTCACTCTGACAACTAACTCAAGGACCTGGCGATAGACAAGGACAAACGGAACAGAATGGATGTATGGACTCTGATATATGGACTCTGACATGAGATTGTTTTAGGGTTTATGATTTTATTATGTATTGATGTTTTAATCTAACTGCTGAATTGTTATATTTTTGGATTACTTGTTGTGTGTTTGGGCATCTAATTGTGCCCTCCCTGTAAGCCGCCCTGAGTCCCCCTCGGGGTGAGAAGGGCGGGGTATAAGTGAATGAAATAATAATAAATACTACTAATAATAAACAGAGTAAAATAATAAATAACCTTGACTCAAACTCGAGTATAAGCCGAGGGGAGATTTCAGCCTAAAAAGGGGGCTGAAAAACTAGGTTTATATTCAAGTATATAAAGTGTTTTTATTTTTCCAGATCTAAAGCTATTTTGGGCCCATCTAACATTGGCAGGTATCATGGTACAAAATATAGATATTGCTACATGTGATGGGATCGGATTCCTTTTGTTACTGTGATAGCGATAATTGTTTAATGAGTAAGACTAGTAAATCTGTATAGATTTTCAGAACAGTTTCCTTCACTGTTCCATGTCCGCCATTAACAGGGTGAAGCATTGGACTACAATTCTGAAGACTAGGGTTTGTGTCCCTGCTCAGTCATGGAAACCCACTGACCTTGGGTGAGTCACACACATAACATTACATCTATTGCAAACCTTCTGGAATGTGTCCAGAAAAAAAGGTGATAAAAATGGTGAAAGCCCAGGAATCCCTGGAAGCCATATCCTATGAGGATAGACTGGGGAAGCTTGGTATCTTTAGTCTGGAGATCAGAAAGTTAAGAGATGATAGCCATGTTTAAATACTTGAAAAGATGCCATATTGAAAATGTGGCAAGGTTGTTTTCTGCTGCTCCAGAGAGTAGGCTTTTGACAGCGGAATACACTGTCGTGGACTGCAACAAAGTCTCCTTCTCTGGGGTTTTTTAAACAGATACTGAATGGCCATCTCTCAGAACTGTTTTGCCTATGTGATCCTGCATAGCAGGGTGGATGGCCCTTGTTGTCTCTTCCAACTCAATATTTCTATGATTAGGGATAAGGACTTCACCAGATGGGTTTAGAGCTTCATTTCAATGCTTTTCAAAGCTCTATGGGAGTCCAACAGAAGCCATTATATGATATAAGGATACCTCTGGTGGGACTCCATGGGACTCAATTTCCATAGTGTTATCCGACTCCAAAGGAGGAAAAGCGGTGGAAAGACAGGAATATACAAGGTAAGGACATGGGATAGTCATCCCACAAGGTAGGAAAAGACAAGATAGAACGGGGTAAAACAGTTCCCTCTGCTTTCCCCCCACTCCTGGGATGAAGTCATAAGTCTCACTGAACACAGGAAGAGTATATTTTTGAATATATTCAGGATTGTACTGCAAAAATCCTGCATCTTCTGGAACGTACTGAAGTATAACAAGGCTCCTTCCAGCTCCCAGAGGCTAACCACCTTATCTCATGGAGATAATTAAGCATCCTAACACACTGCCAGGATGGTTCCTCCACAGAGCCCGTCAGGCACCTCTCACATGACGTAAGGCAACTTCTGGCAGGGCTCCGTAGACAAAGCGTCCTGGCAATGTGCTAGGACTCTTCCCTGGGAATACGGGAGGCTTCCTGTGTTCCATAGAGAAGAATGGGGGGAAGTCAGGCAGCCAACGCTTCTGCCATGGGATAAGATAGGGATGTAGCTTGTGATGCGAGGCAAGGAGCAACGGTTCCCCACCCCATGGATTCGGACCTCAGGGTGATGAGGTCCTAAGTCAGGTAGTAATCTAGCAGTGCTAATAGTAGAAACTATGTTACTGTCAATGCCTGGAAAATTAATTGTTTGGACTACAACTCTCAAAGGCCACCAGAGTCACTGTTGGCCCTGCCCAAACATTTTCAAGTTCTATTCCAAATAGTGGGACATGATCCATTGACCTTTTGGGAATAATCATGCATGCTCAAGTGATAGGATAATCACAAGATCAGGCATTTAGTCACAGTTTTGTTGTTTTTTAAAAATAATTCAGAATTGTCACATCTTAGCTTTCTAATATAATCTACAATGAACACGAAGATTACAAATTTACCAGTAAAAGCATCAACCAATGTAAGTCAGCAAATATGAAATTAGAAACAGACATTTTTACTGGAACAGCCCAAAACTTTTTAAAGGATTTTAGTAAATATACTTAATATACTTAATGATAATTGTTTCATGAAGAAGACTCATGACTCTTCTTTAATAAGTTCAATTAACTAAATATGAAAAATAATTAATTTAATGTTAGTTAATCAATTTTAAAACCCCACTCATGATTAAGATATAAGTTTCTACTAACTTAATTATCAAATTTCTACATAAATGTTAATTAATTAATTAATTAATTGCATATTATTAAAATAATCCCCACTCATAGTTATAGTATAGGTCGATCTCTCTCTCTCTCTCTCCCTCTCTCTCTCTCTCTGTGTGTGTGAATAAATATTATTTAAACTGACTTTATGATACTGAGTTTCATATTGAATTAAAAAGAACTAAATTTGTTGTGATATTGATATCTCACTGTCTACTATTATTTAGTTCATTTTCCCTTGGAATATAATCTGTTCAGCAGCTTGCAACAAAATTTAGTAGAAACAATTATGTATTTTTAGTAATTAAAATCTGAACATGGAGATGCACAGTTTAAAATAGTTTGCAGACACATGCAATGAGTGGGACACATTTTGCCCATCCCCAATTAATGTACCTGGGCCTTATCTAACAATTCTAATCCACTGACATATATTCTCCCACATACCCAGTAGGAAAGAGAAATACTTGTTCAAATGTATTTTTACTACTTTAATGGAAACAATAGAAATAATGAGAATGACAGAAATACTGATGGAGAAGAGCACTATGCAGCTTTAGACTTATACATATTTACTCAATTATTACAGCTGAATTATACTTTATTGCTTCTCACAGTAAAGTCTGTAGAAAATCTATTACTAGCAGTAATAAACCAATTTCTGGAAATGTATGCCTTTAACCAAAAAAAAAAAAAAAAGGAAACAGTAATTGAACTTATATTAAATATCAGAGCAAGCATACTATTTTTATAAGTTTATAATGTAGTTCACAATACACAGTTATAATGCGGCAATATCTACATGAAAATAATAAAAAGAAACATATTCTCATAAGATTTCTCTAACTTAACAAGAATTAGGGATGTTTGAGCAGTGGGTTTTACTATTGACTCCAACAGCAATTTCCCTTTTTATCACATACCTTAGCTTCATTATTATGGAAGAAAATCCCTAACCAAATATTACACATAATGCCAGTCACCCTTTTTTTAATGGAAACCTTTGTTGAGTTGATGTGAGAATGTGCATCTACACTGTATACCTTCCACCTGGAAACTTATGTCCGCATTGTGACAGACCATGTGGATCCAGAATAGGTCTCTAATGTTACATATGAACCACCACCAAATCATAATTGGCCATGAGTGATCACCTATAGTAATATATTGTACACTGTATAATTTATGCAGTTTGACACCATTTTAACTGCCATAGCTGAATCCTATGGAATCCTGGGAGCTATAGTTTACAAGGTGCCAAGAATTGGAAACAGTAATCCAAGTCAGACCACACCTGGAATACTATCTCCAATTCTGGGCACCACAATTTAAGAGAGATCTTAACAAGCTGGAATGTGTCCAGAGAAGGGCAACTAAAATAATCAAAGGTCTGGAGAACAAGCCCTATGAGGAGCAGCTTAAAGAACTGGGCATATTTAGCCTGCAGAAGAGAAGGCTGAGAGGAGACATAATGACCATGTATAAATATGTGAGAGGAAGTCATAGGGAGGATGGAACAAGCTTGTTTTCTGCTTCCCTGGAGACTAGGACGCAGAACAATGGCTTCAGACTACATGAAAGGAGATTCCACCTGAACATTAGGAAGAACTTCCTAACTGTGAGAGCTGTTCAGCAGTGGAACTCTCTGCTGTGGATTGTTGTGGAGGCTCCTTCTTTGGAGGCTTTTAAACAGAGGCTGGATGGCCATCCATCAGGGGTGTTTTGAATGTGATTTTCCTGCTTCTTGGCAGGAGGTTGAATGGATGGCCCATGAGGTATCTTTCAAATCTATGGTTCTATCATTCTACATGGTTGGGGATGGGATTCTAGACACTAAGATCAGAGTGCTGTATTTCTAATTACAACTCCAATCATGTGTAATGTATGTATACCTGAAATTCTGAATAAAATTTCATACATGGCTATCATGTCTCCTCTCAGCCTTCTCTTCTGAAGGTTAAACATGCCCAGCTCTTTAATCCATTTCTCATAGGGCTTGTTCTCCAGACCCTTGATCATTTTGGTGACCCTCCTCTGGACACATACCAGCTTGTCAACATTTCCCTTCAATTGGACACAGTATTCCAGATGTGGTCTGACAAAGGCAGAATAGAGGGATAGCATGACTTCCCTGGACCTAGACACCGGACTCCTATTTATGCAGGCCAAAATCCCATTGGCTTTTTTTGCAGCCGCACAACATTGTTGGCTCATGTTTAACTTGTTGTCCACAAGGACTCCAAGGTCTTCTTCACACGTACTGCTCTCAAGCCACGCATCCCCCATTCTGGTTCTTTGCATTTCATTTTTTCTGCCAAAGTGGAGTATCTTGCATTTGTCACTGTTGAACTTCATATTGGTAGCTTTATGAAGTTCCAATCTCTCCAATCTGTCAAGATGTTATGAATTCTGCTCTTGTCTACTGGGGTATTGGCTGTCCCTCCAAATTTGGTGTTGTCTGCAAGTTTGATGATCATGCCTTCTAACCCTTCATCTAAGTCATTAATAAAGATGTTGAACAGGATCGGGCCCAGGATGGAACCTTGTGGCACTCCACTCGTCACTTCTTTCCAGAATGAAGAGGAAAGAAGTGACGAGTGGAGTGCCACAGGGTTCAGTCCTGGGCTCGGTCCTGTTTAGCATCTTTATTAATGACTTAGATGAAGGGTTAGAAGGCATGATCATCAAATTTTCAGGTGACATCTAAACACATAAGGTTTATGAACCTGGAATTATGAAAGAACACTCCATCCTTTGGATGAAGGGAGGACATAATGCATAACACATACAGTAATAATAATAATACTTTATTTATAACCCGCCACCATCTCCCCAATGGGGACTCAGGGAGGCTAACATGAGGCCAAGCCCAAAATAATTACTACAGATCAAAATAAAGTACATACAGCAAATAATAACATCAAATAAAATGTAAACAAAACAAATTAATACAAAATCAAATACATAAAATGAAATAAGAAAACAAAGATAAGCATAGCAGGCTGGGCCGTTACAAGAGGTAGAATAAGATATAAAAATATAAAAACCCTGGGTGAGATGGATAAATAGGGTAGTGTGCCGGTAGGGGATTTCAGATGGTAACAAGCAATGGAGTGAGTATCACTAAAGGATGAGGTAAAGTGCATTGGTGGACATATTGTGATGAGCTGGTCATGGTGAGGTGATTATATCCATTCCTCAAAGGCACACTGAAACAGCCAAGTTTTTAGGCTCTTTCTGAAGGCTGACAGGGTGGGCGCTTGCCTAATCTCTCCGGGCAGCGAATTCCAAAGCCGAGGGGCCACCACAGAGAAAGCCCTCTCCCTCGTCCCCACAAGTCGTGCTTATGACAGAGGAGGAAGCAAGAGGAGGGTCTCGCCAGAGGATCGAAGGGGCATGGAAATATGGTCACAAAGCTAGGCAGGTCCCAAACTGTTCAGGGCTTTGTATGTGATAACCTGCACCTTGAATTGGTATTGGAAAATGAATGGCAGCCAGTGGAGCTCCTTAAACAGGGGAGTAGGTCACTCTCTGTAATTAGCTCCAGTTAACAATCTGGCTGCTGAACATTGGACCAGTTGAAGTTTCTGAGCCGTCTTCAAGGGCAGCCCCATGTAGAGTGCATTCTAGAGGTAACTAAGGCATGGACCACCATGGTCAAATCAGACTTCACAAGGTATGGTTGCAGCTGGCGCACGAGTTTTAATTGTGCAAAGGCCCTCCCAGCCACTGCCGACACCTGAGCGTCAAGTGTTAGCATTGAGTCTAGGAGGACTCCCAGACTGCAGTATAAGGAGCTATTGCATTCTTAGTTGTTTTGGTACAACAAACTAATACAGCTATTCAACTAACGTGGTGTATTTGAGCAAAAGTATGGAAATAATTCAAGGTACCAGCCCATGTATGGAATCCATAATTACGGTATATCTGCGCCTTGTGAAACAGAACAGGGCATAAATAATGCCTTTGGCTTGCCTTCTTTAAGTTCTCTTAGAACCTAAAAAAAAATCAAAACTATTGGTAGCCTCCCTAATTGTATCTAGCAAAAACACTATGAACGTATTGATCAATTGCATCTATCTTTCTTGGCTCTGCATTGGATACAAAGGTAGCACATGATGTTGCCATATCATAAAGGGGTTTTTTTCTGTTCTCCTCCCATCAATTTGCAATCAGCACCATTTGATTCTAAGTGCTCTGTTTTAATTTCAGTGCATTTTACTTGGACTACAAAACCTCTTAGAAGCAACCATGTCACTTTGTATAAGCACACTCCTGAATTACCCTCTCCCTTCTCCCTCTCTGTCTTTCTTCCTTTCTCCCTGCCTCTTTCATTTCTCAAGTGTATATGTAATTCTCAAAATATTTGAGGTTATATAAACTGCACAATATGACTGCCTACTTCCTATTGAAGTTATTCGCTAGGAATACCTAATATTACCTTGTGGTTTAAATTCTATGCTGTTGACATCTTTATACTCAAGAGGCACTGTTATTTAGATCCAGCATTGGAATTTCTAAATGGCTTGAGGCAAATTGGTATTAGAAGATATTTCTATTATGCCTTCCATACCAACTCAGCAATATATTGAGTGCATAAAATTCTCTCAGGGCTATTCTAGAATTGCCTTTTCTCAAAGGTGTATCAAGACCAAAACTGATCATCTTATGCACATAAAGTCTAGGATTAAAAAAAAATTTAAAAAGTTTTGTGGTGTAGCACAAAATGATACTTTTTGTAGCATGTATTTATTTTGAGGTCATGTTATTAACATGTATATCTTTTCATTTTAAAATTCTCATCATGCAAAGGAATCTTGCAGCACCTTTGAAACTGACTGAAAGAAGTTGGTAACATAAGCTTCCATAGACTTAAGTCTACAAAAGCTTATGCTATCAACTTCTTTCTCTCAGTAAGTCTCAAAGGTGCTACATGATCCCTTTGCATACCAATCCAAACTAACACTGCTATGTCTTTAAAGTCTTCATGCTTTATGTTCAAAGGATAGCTTAGAAAGATTCAGATAAATCTGTTTTTGCCTCATTTTCCCATGACTATTCTGAATCAAGTCAACTTTCAAAACATTTTATTCTTATAGTCTTTGCAAGTGGTGTATGTGTGTCTTTGTAGTGCTCAAAATCCTTGAGTGGGACTTGAGAGAGCGGTAATTAACTCTCCATGAAACATAGTGAGTGACCATAAGCCACTGACACTGTCTCAGCCTATCCTTCTCAGAGGATTATAGTGAAGATAAACTGGGCAGGAAGGAAATCTTGTAAATAATTGAAAATATAAGTAGAGCAAGTAATTGCAGAATTTAGACATCAGTAGAAGTATTTTTGCACCAAGTCAAAATGGAAATATACATTTGAAAATCAAAATTATTCTGCTTTCCAGAAATCTGGCTTATGGTGAGATATTCACTTTGTTTGGCATAAGACCTGTTGAATTAAATAAGATACACATAGTGTGCCCTTGGTATCTGCTGAGGTTTGGTTCCAGAACATCCTGTAGATACCACAATCTGTGGTGGTACTGGAATCAAACCAAAGAATCAAACTGTGGATTCCAAAATCTGTGAATGCGCAAATATACAATAGGGTCATAAGATGGTGTCCCTTCTATAAAATGACAAAATTAAAGTAACTATGAATTGTTGAATCTGTGGATATGGAAGCAGACTGCATAGGATTGCATTGGCAAGAGATTTTGATACTGGGTTGCTGTGGGTTTTCTGGGCTATATGGCCATGTTCAAGAAGCATTCTCACCTGAGTTTCGCCCACATCTATGGTAGGCATTCTCAGAGGCTGTGAGGTCCTCAGAACTTCAGAGGATGCCTACCATAGATGTGGGCAAAACGTCAGGAGGGAATGCTTCTCGAACATGGCCATACAGCAGTGGTTCTCAACCTTCCTAATTCCGCAACCTCTTAATACAGTTCCCCATGTTGTGGTGACCCCCAACCATAAAAAATATTATTGTTGCTACTTCATAACTGTAATTTTGCTATTGTTAAAAATTGTAATTATCTGATATGCAGGAGGTATTCACTGGATCAAATTTGGCACAAATACCTGATATGCCCAAATTTGAATATTGGTGGGGTTGGGGAGGATCGATTTTGTCATTTGGGAGTTCTAGTTGCTGGGATTTATAGTTCACCTACAATCAAAGAGCATTCTCAACTCCACCAACAATGGAAATGAACCAGACGTGGCACACAGAACTCCCACCATCAACAGAAAATACTGGAAGGGTTTGGTGGGTATTGACTTGAATTTTGGAGTTGTAGTTCACCTACATCCAGAAAGAACTGTGGACTCAAACAATGATAGATCTGGACCAAACTTGGCATGAATATTCAATATGCCCAAATGTGAACACTGGTGGAGTTTGAGGAAACTAGACCTTGAGATTTGGGGTTTGTAGCTGCTGGGATTTATAGTTCACCCACAACAAAGTGCATTCTGAACCCTACCAATGATAGAACTGGGCCAGACATCCTATTCAGAGACCGCCATGACCAATAGAAAATACAGGAGAGATTTGGGATGAATTGACAGTGATTTAGGGGAGATGTTTTTCACCTACATCTGGAGAGCACTGGGAACCCAAACGACTATGCCAAAGGGATTCCTAAGACCATCAGAAATATGTATTTTCTGATGATCTTTTGCGACCCCCCTGAAACCCCATGCGACCCCCCACCAGGGGTCCTGACCCCCAGATTCAGAAACACTGCCATATAGCCAGGAAAACTCACAGCAACCCAGTGATTCTGACCATGAAAGCCTTTGACAACAAATTTTGATACTGATAGGGAAAACCTCAAGAAAATAGTTGGGCAGAGGAGTGAAAGGCAGGCTCTTATCCTTAATGCAATGTCACTTGTATTCTTAGTGTTATAATTCAGAGTATGCAGATTCAAGCCTTTGAAGATTCCTAATTTTCACTTATTTCACTATATAGGCAAACACTCCTAGTGAAAAAGCCAGGCTCTCAATGCTTTCTTTCAGTCATTTTGTTAGGAACCATGTAGATCAGTACAGTCTGTATCCCAAAAGTGGACAGCTGTGATATTCCATCTGATTTTTGAACTTCAATTTTGATAAATCCTTTTCCTGTTATTATTCTAGCTCTGGTTGCACACTTGAGGATGGAAAATGTAGATGTCTCATTAACCGATTTTATTATGTATTTAAAATTCCCTAACATGCACTCAAACGCCACCAAATAAGTCACTTCCAATGAGCAATTCTCTTTTTTAGAAAAGAGACATCTACATTACATCAAAGAAAACCTAATCAAGCACTTGTAAACTATGAGACACTCCATCTGACATTTGTGCCTTGGGATTCACTTCTGCACTTGATATGAGGGATTTAAAAAAAAAAAAAAAGAAAGCAGAGTGGCGGCTCATCACTTTATGGAAAGTGCTTATACATCAAAAAGATACTCTCTCGTCTGGAAGGAAAAGGAGGCCAACATCAGAAAGGAAACAAAGCTGTGGGTAAAATTCTTTAGAAGTCCATGGGTTTCCAAAAGCAGGTCTTGCAGGGGAACACACCCATCTTTCCAGCTGAAGTGCATAAAAGATAATCCATCAATAACTTCTTTCAGCAATCCAGGCCAATCTGAAGCAGGACCCCTGAAGTGAATAGCTTCTTAGTACCAATCCTATAAACCATCTGGCCACCCAATTGGGAGATTTAGCTGAGGAAAAGCCCCATTCATGCAGCATTGTAATCTGATTCCACTGGTTATATCTATCAGAACTTCCATTGGCATGAGGAAGAGGAGGGAGGGGCACAGTAGTGCCGCAAAATTACAAATATGTTGTTCCTTTTTCTTGCTATGAAGGGAGTGAATCACTCCACACTCTACAAATGCACATAAAATAACAATTGCTAATCCCTTATAAGGGGCCAACCTCACCCAAGGTCTGTAGATGGAGAATGTGTTGTCAAAGGCTTTCATGGCCGGAATCAGTGGATTGCTGTGAGTTTTCTGGGCTGTATGGCCATGTTCCAGAAACATTCTCTCCGGACATTTCACCCACATCTATGGCAGGCATCCTCAGAGGTGCGGTCTGTTGGAAATGAGGCAAGTGGGATTTATATATCTGTGGAATGTCCAGGATGGAAGAAAGAAGTCTTGTCTGTTTGAGGCAGGTGTGAATGTAGCAATTGGCCACCTTGATTAGCATTTAATGGCCTTGCAGCTTCAAGGCCTGCCTGGGGGAATCGTTTGTTGTGAAGTGTTAGCTCTGCCCTGATTGATTCTTGTCTGGCATTCCCCTGCTTTTGGGGTGTTTCTCTTTATTTGCTGTCCTGATTTTAGAGTTTTTAATACTGGTAGCCAAATTTTGTTCATTTTCATGGTTTCTTCCTTTCTGTTGAAATTGTCCACATGCTTGTGGATTTAAAAAAGCAGGGGAATTCCAAACAAGAATCAATCAGGGCTAGCTAACACCTCCCAACAAAGGATTCCCCCGGGTAGGAAGCAGCCAAGCTTTAAAGCTGCAAGGCTATTCAATGCTAATCAAGGTGATCAAATGCAACATTCACACTTGCCTCAAACAGACAAAAGTTCTTTTTCCCACCCTGGACATTCCCCTGTTTTTGAGTGTTGTTCTTTATTTACTGTTATGATTTTGGAGTTTTTTTTAACACTGGTAGCCAGATTTTGTCCATTTTCATGCTTTCCTCCTTTCTGTTGAAATTGTCCACATGCTTGTGGATTTCAATGGCTTCTCTGTGTAGTCTAACATGGTGGTTGTTGCATTTCTGTGTTCTCAAATAATATGCTGTGTCCAGGTTGGTTCATCAGGTGCTCTGCTATGGCTGACTTCTCTGGTTGAAAACTAGTTGCCTTGAAAACTGCTTGGCCATTAAATGCTAATCAAGGTGGCCAATCGCTACATTCACTCAACAGACAAGAGTTCTTTCTCCCATCCTGGGCATTCCACAGATATATAAAGCCCATTTGCTTAGTTTCCAACAGACCTCACAACCTCTGAGGGTGCCTGCTGTGGATGTGAGCAAAACATCAGGAGAAAATGCTTCTGGGACATGGCCATACAACCCGGAAAACTCACCGTAACCCTGTAGATGGGAGTTTGTCAAGAGAGCTGCTCACTGTTATGCTTTTATGGATAACAAAAGAACTTTTTTGGCCAACAGAAGAATTAAGGGAGTGCCTACAATTAAGTGAATCATGGTTTGACAGCCCTCAATTAGCTGTCAAAATTCAATTGTCAGGTTAATCAATTTTTCTTCATTTGATCTGTTCCCCCTAGACTGGGGGCCCTTCCACACAGCCCTATATCTCAGAATATCAAGGCAGAAAATTCCACATTATCAGAGTGTGGACTAGGATAACCCAGTTCAAGGCAGATATTGTTGGATTTTGTGCCTTGATATTTTGGGATATAGGACTGTGTGGAAGGGCCCTCAAGCACTTTTCCTTTTGAGATGATGTACTCCTTTCCAAAAGTTTCCAAGCATGCTCATGGCGGGCCCCATTGCCAGGCCAGAGACCAGACCTAGGGGAATGGGGATTATTTTCCCTAGGTGGCAATCATTGGGTGGTGGATTATGGCAAGACACATTGCCAGTGAACACAGGCAGGGGCAATCTTGCCTTGAGTCTCTCTCAGGGCCCTTCCACACGGCCCTATATCCCAGAATATCAAGGCAGGAAATCCCACATTACCTGAGTGTGGACTCAGATAACCCAGGGCCCTTCCACACAGCCCTATATCCTAGAATATCAAGGCAGGAAATCCCACATTACCTGAGTGTGGACTCAGATAACCCAGGGCCCTTCCACACAGCCCTATATCCTAGAATATCAAGGCAGGAAATCCCACATTACCTGAGTGTGGACTCAGATAACCCAGGGCCCTTCCACACAGCCCTATATCCTAGAATATCAAGGCAGGAAATCCCACATTACCTGAGTGTGGACTCAGATAACCCAGGGCCCTTCCACACAGCCCTATATCCCAGAATATCAAGGCAGGAAATCCCACATTACCTGAGTGTGGACTCAGATAACCCAGGGCCCTTCCACACAGCCCTATATCCTAGAATATCAAGGCAGGAAATCCCACATTATCTGAGTGTGGACTCACAAACCCAGGGCCCTTCCACACAGCCCTATATCCCAGAATATCAAGGCAGGAAATCCCACATTACCTGAGTGTGGACTCAGATAACCCAGGGCCCTTCCACACAGCCCTATATCCCAGAATATCAAGGCAGGAAATCCCACATTACCTGAGTGTGGACTCACAAAACCCATGGCCCTTCCACACAGCCCTATATCCCAGAATATCAAGGCAGGAAATCCCACATTACCTGAGTGTGGACTCAGATAACCCAGGACCCTTCCACACAAATGAATAAAACCCCACATTAACTGCTTTGAACTGGAATATATGGCAGTGGGGACTCAAGATAACCCAGTTCAAAGCAGATAGTGTGCATTATCTGCCTTATATTCTAGGTTATATGGCTGTGTGGAAGGGGCCCCAGTTCAAAACAGATACTGTGGGGGTTTTCTGCCTTGATATTCTGGGATATAGGGCTGTGTGGAAGGGCCCCTCGTCTCTCTCGGCTAGCCGGAGAACAATGCATTGGCCCCAGCAGAGCCTCCTTTCTCTGCCCTCCCCTCCCCACAGCCGAGAGTGACATCTGGGGTGGGTTTCTGCTCATTAGCCGGTGTGGAAAGCTGTTTAAATTTGCATCAGCGGGGCCCTCTCGGGTTTCCTCCTCGCCTTGGAAAGCAGAGGACCGCCTGGCCGGCGCCCAGTCCTTCCAGAGCCCAGTTAGGGCCTGGCAAGGAGGGAGAGAGCTCTGGAGGGAGGGAGGGAGGTGGGGCCGGAACATGCTCTCCCCTGGCCCACCTCCCCGCCTCTTTCCCCTTCCCTTCCCTTTCCCGGGCCAAGAAGTGAGGAGGCGCTACCTGAGCTGTCCATGGTGCTGCAGCCGAGCGGCTGGTGCTGGTGCTGCTGGTGCTGGTGCTGCTGCTGCCGCACAGGGCTCCGGGCTGCCGCCGCCGCTGCCGCCGCCACCACCACCGGGATCACCCCTTGCTTGCTGAGGCTCGTGCTGCTCCCGCCGCCGCAGAAGTCACCGTTGCTGTCCACCAGCTGCAAAGATTCATAGCCATCATTGTTGGTCTTTTTCCGGTAGCTCCCAAGGAGGCTCATGGGCGAGTCAGGCAAAGAGAGGCTCCGCTGGCAGAAAGAGGAGGAGGAGGAGGAGGAAGGAGAGGAGGAGGAGGAGGGCTCACCAGTGCATCACACACCCAAGGAGGGGGCTACAGCCCCAGCAGGGCCTGGATGGCTGGCTGGCTCGGCCGGGTGTGGGCGGCGGCCTTCCCGCCTCCCTCCTCCCCTCCCCTCTCCTGCCTTCCCCTCCCCGCCTCCCGGCCTGGAAGCGATTGGAGCAGCCCAGCCAGGCACGCCTCGCCCCCTGATACACACAGGCCTTCCGAGTGGGGGCGCTGGGCTTCAGGAGGAGGAGGCCGGAAGCAAGCAAGCGGGGAAGCGCGCGCGCCCGGGCCCGCACTTCCCCCAAGGACTGTCCTGTTCTGCCCTAGAGGTGCTCAGGTGGGCCTGGAGGGGAGCCAAGGCCCTCTTTTCCCTGCCCCAGGGGGATGAGCAAGAGGAACGCGCACACTGACAAAGAAGCCAATGGAGCACCACACTGCCCAGCCCGCTCCAGGCGGAGGTGTGCCCACGGCCCGCACAGCCGCCTCCCCCGGCATCTCTCGCACCTCCCAAAGAAGCCATGTAGGCAGCCACTCTCTAGGACAATGGTTACCAACCTTTTTTTTGACCAGAGACCTCTTTGACCTGGGACCACTTTGTCCAGGGCCCTCTTTGTCCAGGGACCACTATGACCAGGGATCTCTTTGACCAGGGACCTCTTTGATCAGATCCCACTTGACCAGGGACCCCTTTGATCAGGGCCCTCTTTGACCAGGGACCCCTTTGACCAGGGACCCTTTTGACCAGGGACTCTTTTGACCAGGGACTACTTGACCAGGGGGGACCCCTTTGATCAGGGACCTCTTTGACCAGGGACCACTTTGACCAGGGTCCACTTTTTAACAAGGACCACTTTGACCAGGGAACACTCTCCAACATTAGTACTAAAAGAGTTTCAAATTGGTTTTTGGTCAACTTTAGATTGGGTTGATTATTTGGGGCTCTGATTCAAAAAATTGCATTGGATAGACCACATCAGCTCTACTTTCTGATACAGAGCATATGCCATCCAGTAGTCACCATCTGCTCACTCACAGAAAACCATATTTATTTATCTAGCGCTGATGGGTTCTATCCAAGGGGGCAGGGCTAGTCAGCGACAGGGAAGAAGTGGCAGATGGCGCAAAAGGAGCGGAAATAATTATTTGTTTATTTATTTCTTTGAAGCATTTATATTCCACCCTTCTCATGCCGCAGAGGACTCAGGGCAGAGTACAACATATATACGACAAACATTCAATGCTGGGACATAAAATTATAAATATACACAAACATTAAATCACTTATATACACTTTAAAATCAGTTGCTTAAAAACCATCTCATGACACCATTCTATTGCCTCATTGCATTGCCCCAAAGGCTTGGTCCCACAGCCAGGTCTTCACCATCCTTCTGAAGGACAGGAGGGAGGGGGCTGATCTAATATTGCTAGGAGGCTCACTGGTGTCCCACGGACCACTGGTGTTCCCAGGTGTTTTGGCCTACAACTCTCAGTTTACCAGCTGTTAGGATTTCTGAGGGTTGAAGGCCAAAACATCTGGGGACCCACAGGTTGAGAAACACTGATATAGGGCTTTATAGGTAATAACCTCCACCTTGAATTGTAATAGAGCCTGTTTTCATCACATCTCTTGCCCCAGGCCTTTTTCAAGCTCCAGTTCCTCCCAAATTCATTCATAAGGTTTTCCCTGCCTAAAACGGTTCCACTTCTATTGACTCAGAAATATTAACACAGGCCCCTTCCAAACAGCTGAATAAAACCACACGTTTTCTGCTCTGAACTGGAATATATGACAGTGTGGACTCAGATAACCCAGTTCAAAGCAGATATTGTGGGATTTTCTGCCTTGGTATTCTGGGTGTGTGGAAGGACCCTCAGATAGTGATTAGATTATTTTCCCATAATGCAGTGAAAGCTAGGGTCTTTAGGGTACATTCATTAGACTCCTATCTTGCTGATTGGAAGGTTGGCGGTTTGAATCCAGGGAGTTAAAATCCACTATCCTATCTGCCTATGTACATATCTCACTGAAGTAATCCAAGATATGCAACCATTATTAGTGCTCAAATTAAATTGTAAATGTTGGCCCCCATCTTTCTCATTTGTCTTATAACAGGCATCCAAAGCCAGCAATCCCTCAAGGACTTCTCTAATTAATCATTTGCTGCCCTTTCTAGATGTACAAAATCAGTAGGCCAAAGGGCCATTCTCACTGTCCCAACCGGTAGGGCTAGTCTTCATTACTAGGGATCCTAATGAGAAGCAACTATTTTGGGGACCATATATGCTATAATTATTATTATTTTTTTGCATGATGATGTTATACTTCAAGCCCTTTTCTTTTCCTTTTGCACTTACGTGACTGGGGGGGGGGGGGGCTGTAGCTGTTAGGAATTGTGGGAGTTAAACTCCAGAACACCTCGAGGGCCCAAGTTTGCCCATGCTGGTTATACTCTCTGTTTTTCTAAGCATTAAGTTGTTCTGGGGCACAGCTTACACAGTTTCTTGTGGAAGGAGATCACTGGTGGCTGATGGAATAGCATTTTGTAAGATTTTGATTTATTTACATATACACCTGCATTAGTTGAACAAATATAGCAGCAACCATGTTTAAACCACAGATAACCAAACTTGACTTCCATTCCAAGTTTGTAGTCAAGTAGCACAAAATACAATTAGGTTGTACGGCACATAAACTCATCTTTCTCAATCTCATTTGAAAACTCCCTTTGCTTATCTAGTTGGCTTCAGGTATGAAGATGGTTTTGCTTCTTTCAGAAATCCTTCAGAAATCTTTTTTAAAAGACAACTATCTAGCACAAACAAATCTCCTCAATGAAGCATAACTTTGCAGCCTTCCTAACAACTGTTTAATCCCCAACAGTAATGCAATTTTCCTGCTTCTTGGCAGGGGGTTGGACTAGATGGTCCATGAGGTCTCTTCCAACTCTGTGATTCTATGATTGTACAGTCATCTTTTTATTACAGTAAGATACTAAGCATTGCAGTCTAAGTGCCTCATCACACTAGAGAATGAATCCATTTCAAATCTGGTTTCTGCCTCCTGCTGAATTTTGGGGCTTGTAGTTTAGTGAGGCTTTTAAAGGCTCCTCCTTAAACTACAAACCCCAGAATTCTGCAGGAGGCAGAAACCAGATTTAAAGTGGATTGATTCTCTATTGTGATAAAGTAGTAACATTTGAAAGGCCAGTTCTGATGTCGAGAAATCCCACTGGCTTCAGTAACACTAATGCAAACTAAGTGGTGCATGAGGGCAGACACCATAAAAGTCTCTTGATATTTAAATACTATTGAGGTTATAATTAAATAGTGACTTAATAGATAGACACAAAATTGTTACTTGATTTTGGGAACTCCAGGATCCAATGCAGAACTTGGATATAACATATTCCAAGTACCAATTACTTACAACTAGTTATCTCTGTGGGAGGAGAGAACAAAGGTATAAGACAGGTGTAGAAAATACATGAATGAAGCAGCAGCAACCACAATCAATTATGATGAAAGTAGGGACTTGCAATTCAGCAGCTATTGTAGGGCCACATGATCCTTACTTCCAATATAATTGAATAGGTTAGTAACAAAACAAGAAAATTTCACTTCATCAGTGCATCCTGTAAGTTTCTTGTTACTGAAGAATATTTTAAAGCATTTTGAGTAGCATTTAAGCTTTGTGTATTATTTTTTATCAATCCTGATTTTTCACCTCTTGAAAACATAACAAAAATAATGGATGAGTAAGAATAAACTTATATTTTTCAATACTGATATGAGTAACAACAGAAGTTACTCTTCCAACACCATACTAATAATAGGAATTATTTTAAAAATTGGAGTGAGTATGGAGTAGTGGTTTGAGCGTTACGCGACACTTCTGGGGACCAGGGCTTGATTCCCTGCTTGCCCATGGAAGTCCACTGAGTAACCTTGTTCACATACTCTCAGTCAAAGGAAACCCCATGATAGGTTCACGATAGAGTTCATAAATTGGAAATAACAATAACTTGACAAATAACAACAGCAACAACTTTCTAACCTATGATCCAACATTACACAAACATAGTCCTAATTGTGCAGTGCAATACAATACAACACTGCCTGAGCTCTGTGAGTGCAGCATTTTTCCAAATGAAGCAATGAGTGTTTGAGGACTGGGGCATCTGTAGGGATACCAAGGTGCTTCCTTATAAAGCTATTGTCCTCCCAACCCTGCTATATGCCTGTGAAACGTGGACTATCTACAGACATTACACTCAATTCCTAGAACGATTACACCAGCTTTGCCTCTGAAAAATTATACAAATCTCTTGGGAAGACAGGTGGACAAATGTCAGCATGCTGCAAGAAGCAAAGACCACCAGCATTGAAGTGATGCTCCTAAGCCATCAACTCTGCTGGACTGGCCACATTGTCCGAATGCCCAATCACCATCTCCCAAGACACTTACTCTACTCCCAACTCAAGAACAGGAAACAGAATGTTGGTGGACAAGAAAAGAGATTTAAAGATGGGCTTAAAACTTACCTTAAAAACTGTGGCATAGATACCGAGAACTGGGAAGCCCTGGCCCTTGCGCACTCTTACTGGAGGTCAGCTGTGACCAGCAATGCTGCAAAATTTAAAGAGGCATGAATGGAGGGCAAAAGGGAGAAATGTGCCAAGAGGAAGGCATGTCAAGCCAAACCTGACCGGGACTTTCTTCCACTTAGAACTGATGTCCTCACTGTGAGAGAACATGAGGATCAAGAATAGGGCTCCACAGTCACCTACATATCCACCGCCAAGATACTACGCTTGGAAGGCCATCATACTAAGTAAGTAAGTAAGCACAGTGCAACTATCTCCATTTCCCAGCAGCCCTTGGCATTGCTCAGAAAGTCTGGTCCAAAAATTTTGTAACACCTCTGAAGAAGATTTTGGGTGTGCTGGAGGCTGTTGAGGAATCACCTCCTCCTAATCCATTGGAGAAACTGGTTCTATTGGCAAAATATTCCAATCTTGGATAATGTTTCTAAAAGCTCCATCTTTTACACTTTTATTCTATACCAAACCCTGCTTTTCATCAGTTTACTTCTAGTATTGTAAATACTTGCTGTCATGCCACGGTGATGTCATTCAAACAATGTATTCTTGACAGAAGATCACCTTCTGAGGGCTTTATCACCTCATACAATAATTACAGTTTATTTATTATTATTTACCATATTGATATCCTGCCTTTCTCACCCCGGAGGGAATTCAAAGCAGCCTTACAACAGGCAGCAATTTGATGCCATACACGTATATATCAAATAAACAATTACAATTAAAACCAAACAGTTAAAACATGAATGATTAAAATATCAATTAAAATCAAAAGTTTGAAAAATTAAATACTAGATCGAAGGTTTTAAAACAAAAGCAAAACAGAACATAAACAAAGATCTGGTTGTATCTTCATTCCTCTTTATGTTAAAATTAGAACAGAATACATTACACTATCTTTAACACAAAGATATAAGATTTGGAATGCGTTTGTGGGGAGTTTGGGTTTTTTTTTTAAAGGAATTGTAACATTTTTCTCATTAAATAATTTCCCTAATTTGGGCTAAACTTGTTTAAGGCAAAATATACACAAAAATAGAAAGAAACAACATAAAAATCACATCAAATCAAACTTACAGATATACATAAAAAAGAGTTAAAAGACTAGATGGGGAGTGTGATTTGTAGTGCAGCGTTAATATAAGCAAGCTGCCAATTCTTCACCTTAAAGCATTAAATCAAGCTCCATTTTGTATGGTGATTATTATCAGGTTACCTTAAAAATTAGCCTAATCTGACTTGCATAGAAATAAAATATAATTACCATTTTTGTAGATCTTTTTATGTCGAAGGAAGGCAAATACATTGTACTTAACTAATTGCAGTATAACTGGTTTAAGTTGCAATCCTATGTACATTTTTTCT
Organism: Anolis sagrei; assembly: GCF_037176765.1. NCBI lineage: Eukaryota > Metazoa > Chordata > Lepidosauria > Squamata > Anolidae > Anolis > Anolis sagrei. The sequence goes on from NC_090024.1 coordinate 165,900,745, forward strand.
GGAAGTAAGTTCCACTGAATTTAGTAAGGCTTACTTTGGAGTAACCATTCTTAGGACTGCATATTTGTTGATGGTTAACTACATTTCAGCTAGGGGTCAGAATAACTTTCCTTAGAAGCAAGTTACACAGAATTCAGTTAGGTTTGTTCTCAGGTAAATGTGATTACAAGTGGAACCTTGCAACCCAAGCTGATGCATACTTAGGCATGCTTAAGATCAGAGCATCAGTGAGCTTAAGTACATTTAACTGTGGCTCCAACTACATAGATACAGGGTAATAAATAAATAAATAAATAAATAAATAAATAAATAAACTTTATTTGTATACTGCACTATCTCCCCTAGGGGACTCAGGGCAGTTTCCACATAGGCAAAGCATTCAATTACCAGCACTGCTGTTGCTTGTTTTTGGTCAAAAGATATTTAGCAGCCTGCGCTCCTTGTATTTTTATCAATTTTATACTAATTTATGCAATGCTTTTGATATGAAATAAAATAACCAGCACGTACAGCGTCGCCATTTAAAACATAGACATAAAACTATTAGCACAATCGTATACATTTTAAAACCTGTTTCAAAACTATTCGATTGTGCAAAATTAAACTACCAATGGCCAGAATTTTGAAGTGGGGCTAGACAGTTATGAAAGGGCTGGGCCAGTGCTGGAGCAATGGGGTAACATAGGGCCGGAGGAATGGGTAAAGTGCAAGGCTCGGTCCTAACTGATGACCAGAGTGAGGTCTGAGGCTACTCATTTCCAAGTCCTACCAGGCAAATATAAAAGGTCTGGGCCAGGGCTGTGGGGCCTGGGGCTACTCATTTCCAAGGCCTACTGGGTAACTATAAAAGGTCTAGACCAGGGCTAGCACCACGAGATGGCAGAGGACTGGGGCAGAGGTAAAATACAGAGCAGGATCCTAACTCATGTCCATGGTAGGGCCTGGGGTGAATCATTATCAAAGGACTGCTGGAACCACCAAGTCTTCTGGTCCCTGCAGGAGGATGATAGTGACAGGGCCCGTCTTATCTTTCTGAGGAGGGTGTTCCAAAGGCAGGGGGCCACCACCGAGAAGGCCCTCTCCGTGCTTGGGATGGTGCTGGGAGTGAGAGGAGGGCCTCCCCTGTGGATTTAAGAGTCCGTGGGTGTTCATGTGATCAGAAGATCACTAAGGGTTTGATAACATTATAGCTGCAATAGTCCCCTGGGAATTGTAGTTTTACAAACTCTTCTCTGCCAAATTGTGCTGGTGCTTCATCAAACTACAGCTCCCATGACTCCATAGCACTGAGCACCCTAGTTGTACCTAGGTTACTACATGTAAAATAGGACAGGACACCTTTAATAGTTTTGTAGAAGAAACAATCTCATCAGATATTTGTATCTAGCCTTCTTAAGTTATTCGCTAGTTTATACAATATTTATTTTCAAAGTATCAGTATATGCCAGGGGAAATTCAGTATGAACACTGTCAGAAAATCACTAACTACAGGAATAACATCTTTAAAAATCAAGATGTTGCAATCTATATATATAAATTTGTTAGGGGCATCCAACGAGGAAACAAAACTCAAAAACCCCCCAACGAAACTTAACCAAAATTCCCATGCCCATAACACAACCCACAAGGTACAAACATATCTACTCAAAATGAAAAACAACACAACAACACACTCACAAAACGGCAAAACAACAAAACTCAAAAAAACACCCAACGAAACTTAACCAAAATCCCCGTGCCCATAACACAACCCACAAGGTACAAACATATCTACTCAAAATGAAAAACAACACAACAACACACTCACAAAACGGCAAAACAACTGAGCATGTGCATTGGCGCTCAGCCGCAAGTTCCCTGGCGCGCGCACATGGCCTTCCGGCCAACGTTCCCTCTGCGGAAACCATGCCCACTCCAAGCCCCGCCGCGCCGCTTCCCGCACACACACACACCCTGCCGCACACACCCACGCAACCCCACGCTCCATCACTCCCCCCGCCGCCGCATACACACACGCAACCCCACTCCCCCCGCCGCCACACACACACGCAACCCCACGCTCCATCACTCCCCCCACTGCCGCACACACACGCAACCCCACTCCCCCCGCCGCCCCACACACACGCAACCCCACGCTCCATCACTCCCCCCGCCGCCGCATACACACACGCAACCCCACTCCCCCGCCGCCACACACACACACGCAACCCCACGCTCCATCACTCCCCCCGCCGCTGCACACACACGCAACCCCACTCCCCCCGCCGCCGCACACACACACGCAACCCCACGCTCCATCACTTCCCTGCCCCAATCTTACCTCCTTTTACTTCACGCCACCTCCAAACCCCACCCCGCCCCTTCCCGCCCTGTCAAAATCTAGGAAAGACAGGAAGGAAGGAAAGAAGGAAGAAAGAGAAAGGGAGGTAAAGAAAAAGGGGGAAGGAAGGAAAGTTAGAGGAAGAAGAAAAGGAAAGAAAAGGAAAGATGGAAGGAAAGAAAAGAGAGACAGCAGAAGAGAAAGAAAAAGGGGGAAGGAAGGAAAGAGATAGAGAAAGAAGAGGAGAAGGAAAGATGGAAAGGAAGGAAGGAAGGAGGGAGGGAGGGAGGGAGGGAGGGAGGGAAAGAAGGAGAGAAAGAGGGAAGGTTGGCCACAGCAACACGTGGCGGGTAAAGGTTGTTATTTCTATTATTATGATGATGATGCTATGGTTCCTATGAGACCCTTTTAGGGGGAATGGGAGAGGTGTCAGGTCCCAGAGGCAATGCATTGCATTATTGTTATTGTTATGATGGTGGTGAAATAAAAGGAAATAAAAAGTGAAAGAAGGAAGCAAACAGGGAGGGAAGAAAGGCAAAGGAAGAAAGGGGGAGGGAATGAAGGAAAGAGAGAAGGGTGAAACCAAGTAGTGAAAGAAGGAAAGAAAGAAAGAGGTAGAGAAGGAAGAAAGGAGAGAAAGGGGGAGGAAAAGGGGGAAGGAATAGGTAGGGACCTCTCTTTCATAATAGTCCAAATATCTACCTCAACTTTGATAAGTTTTACTATAGGCCACAGCAACGCGTGGCAGGGCACAGCTAGTTGTCTTATAAATCTAATATTTGTTTCAGAAAACCAAAACAAGTTTCTAGGTCATAATTCATTTCCAAAAAGATTTCTTCTGTATCCTATTATAATCAACTACTATGCATTAACGAAGTGAATGTATTAGGAGGATTATGAACTAAAATAGACAAGATGCATATAATAAGGAACCAGGTGGTTGTCAATAAAAGGCTTATCACAATGTGGTGCCTTAAAGGTGAAGCAATTTTCTAAGATTACAATCTTTTACCCAACTGCCTAGGAGTAAGCCTAATTAAACTCAGTAGGGCCTATTTCCGAGTAGATAATGCACAGAATTGCAATGTTAAATTTTCATCATTAACAGGGTCAAGGTAACATAAGCAGAAAGACATAGAATACATTGAATAGGTGGGCATAGCATTGGGAGGTAGAGCTGATGTGGTTAAATTATGCACATTGTGTTGTCTGCATCTACTCTGTCGGATTTGCCTTGTCAGAGTTCCTGAATCAACACAGACATGCATCTCCCAGGATGACATCCGCTAATTTTGTTGCCAGCTTTGAACCATGGATTGTTTGTTTGTCTGATGCAACTGAAAATATATAAAACAGATGCACTATTGTAACATTGACTGGTTATGAATGGAATCTCACAAGCACATCACGTGGAAGTGAACAAGACTTTAGCGGTCCTCTTACTATAGTGGTGGGACATCATGGACCTTTTCAAATGTTGCTGCAACTCCCAAAAGCCAAAGCCAGAAATGGGGAGCAGTTTTAGAAATGGCTTCTTGAGAAGGAGATGTGCATTATTATACCATCTCCTGCCTGTCTGGGGTGGAATTGTCCAGTCTGTGTACTGGTTTACTCATGAATGCTAACCTGTTAACCAAATCCCGATGCTAAGTCGAGGAGAAGCAAAAATTAAACAAGTCCTTCCAGAACTAGAAGGACTATCGCAATCAATTTTTGACAATTGATTCAAACTGTCATTACTTGTAGCAATAGCCAATACAGTGGAAGCAACCAAGTTGGCCAACCCATAACTGGCAGGCAAAGTCTAAAGCAAGGGGGGATTTGAAGGCCCTCATGAAGGAGACCAAACTTGGAGGGGTCAGTTGACGGGCGGAGCTGCGGACTATTTAATTCTGCTCCCCCCCCCCCCATGCTCTTTGCTTCAGCATGAGGTAGGAGGCAGGTTACTAATGGGGAATTAGGCCTTCCTTCCTTGCTCTGCCCCCTTTTCCAGATCATAGGATTCCCATTGCTATATATAGGTTGTTTTCAATCGATAACATACATAAGAAGCACAATGGGGCAAAGAAAGACCGACTGGACTTGCACTCTTGAGTGTCCACCAAAGTTTATCAATGGAGCCTGATTTCTGTCAAAGTGTATTGACACAGTTTTCAAGTGTTCCCAACAGATGTCGTGGTATTCTTTTGTAACTATAAATTACCAATTAACAGTCATTTTCAGTTATTTAAAGACTTGAAGCTTTGTAACTAAAATAGAAAATTGATTTTAGTCTATATGAAAAATATAGAATGACCATACTATTGAAATCATTTTGTGTTATGGAACTACTTTTCATGATTCGCTTAAAAAAAGGTTCAATCCCCCCCCCCCCCCCCAAATTCTGGCTATGGTCCTGTTTCATTCACATTGATATGTTCTTAGTTTTAAATAAAACTTTCGCTAAAATATATGGAACTGCTCTTCTTGTTTTTGTGGCACCAAATTTTACCATTAAAGAAGTAGTGCCCAGGGACATATTTGTAACGTGGTTTATAAAAAAAAAATCTTGGGATTCACTTGAAAAGTCTTGAAAGGAAAAATATAAGGTGGTAGAATGTTGTTTTTAATAGATCTACTAAAACTATGTCAATTGTCTGGCAAACTCAGGGGATCAGTGGAAGCAGCTGTCAGAAAGGATTCTGTGCTTGGGGAAAAAAGGTATGTTTGCTTATTACGTGTCCAGATGGTTTTATATGTATGCATACCCTTCAGAACGGCAACCTGTGTGTTTCTTTTTCTTTTTTTTTTACAGTGGTTCACACTCCACTGACTCATTGGAGGGAGCGGAGGTGAAGGGCAGGAGTCTTGTCCTTCCCTATAGCCTCAGCCACAGCAAACTGCTAAAACCTTTCCTGCTTTGTCTATTCCTCTTCAGCTTTTGTGACCTTGGCCACACTCTCATATTACTTAACAATTCAAGATCTGCTTTTTGTCTGTGAAACAGTTGGGAGGGTATGTTGTTCTCTCAGTTCCAAGAGTCACACTAATAAGAAATGTATTAAATTAAACAACAGAAAAGCTAGAGATGTTCTTTTCTTTTGAACAGACCTAATCTTTGTTTATATTTACTTCATTTTCTGTTGGTAGTGCTTTAAAAGCATAAACAAGCATTAGACTTCTTCTCTGGTCAGGAATGGGATTTCTGTGAGACAGAATCCATTTGATTCTTACAATAGGCCCCAAGCTTTTTTTAAAAAAAAAAAAATTGCGACACAGTTGGGCAGATATAGTGTGAAGCTGCCATCTGGTGCATGACAGAACTCTTGATATTATGCCAAGGTATCTTTGAAGGCAATTTCCTTTGCAAGTGTGCAAGATATTTGCCCTGTCCTACTGTACCTTGGGATATGCTTTTTGAGTATTCATTGAGACATGCTGCTTTCAGGAATGAATCACAACCGGTTTAGGTAGACTAAATTTGTCATAGCCAAATCAAATGACGACCTATGGTGAAAGGTGAATCCAATATTGCTTGCAGGGTACTGCAGCCTTTTCCCATTAGGGCAAGGCCCACGCAACTTGTGATCCTCCAGATCAGTGGTTCTCAACCTTCCTAATGCCACAACCCCTTAACACAGTTCTTCATGTTGTGGTGACCCCCAACCATAAAATTATTTGTGTTGCAACTTCATAACTAATTTTGCTACTGTTATGAATTGTCATGTAAATATCTGATATGTAGGGTGTATTTTCATTCACTGGGCCAAATTTGGCACAAATATCCTATATGCCCAAATTTGAATACTGGTGGGGTTGGGAGGAAGATTGATTTGTCATGTGGGAGTTATAGTTGTTGGTATTTATAGTTAACCTACAATCAATGAGTATTCTGAACTCCACCAAGGATGGAATCGATCTTGGCACACAGAACTCCCATGACTAACAGAAAATATTGGAAGGCTTTGGTGGGGGCTGACCTTGAGTTTTAGAGTTGTAGTTTACCTACCTCCAGAGAGCACTGTGGACTCAAACAATGATGGATCTGGACCAAACTTGGCACGAATACTCAATATGCCCAAATGTGAACATTGGTGGAGTTTAGGGGAAATAGACCTTGACATTTGGGAGTCGCTGGGATTTATAGTTCACCTAAAATCAAAGAACACTCTGAACCCAGCCCACAGTGGATCTGCACCAAACTTGGCACATAGCCAATAATGAATACTGGTGGAATGGGGGGGGGGCTATTTTTGAATTCTGGGAGTTGTAGTTCACAAACACCGAAAAGGAAGAGGAGGACAGGCAGAGAGATCTTCAGCCCTCTCTGCCTAAGCGGTTCCTAAAACCATCAGAAATATGAGCTTTCTTATGGTCTTTGGCGACCCCTCTGAAACCCCCTCGTGACCACCCCCAGGGGTCCCGACCCTCAGGTTGAAGAACATTGCACTAGATATCTTGGACTACAACATCCAGAAACCCTTGCCAGCTTGCTCCAATGGTTATGAATTCTACAAGCTAAAGTTCAAAACACCTGGAAGGCTATAGGTTGTACAGGTCTGCCTTAGGGAATCATGAGATACAAAATGGATGAGTGGGGAATATGGGCAGTTGAGAAAGAATACTTGGACTGTTAAAAAATGTAAGAAGCTTATCACATGAAATGGGCAAATCAGAATAACAGCAACACAACAGTGTCTTTGCCCTTTCCTGCTACTCTCCTGGTATGAAACTGTTGAAAGGCATTTTTAAACAAAAGATCATTAACAGATTTTCTGTGGGTTTTTTTATTCTTTCCAGACTGTTTCTCACAGGGAAAGCAGTAGGAAATGAGTGATGTTATGTGATAAGTCCAAGACAAACCTGCTGTTGTCCTGCTGTAATTGCAATTACTCTGCCTCGTGTGATAAACGTTGAAGTCTTGCAGCAGTTGTACTACACTGAGTCATATAAAATGTGATGGATAAGAATGTAAACAGTTAATTAAGTTGTCTAGACTCCCTAGATCAACCATATCATTTCTCCAAAGATAATCCTCACAGACACTCTGACTGCTCTCTATAAAATATTCACGGATTTTACTAATATGAAGTAATATATTCTAGAAAATAGAGATCCCTTCTTGACAAGTTTTCATGAGAAACTGCTATAATTAGGACAATGTCTAATGCAAGCTATATCCAATATGTCATTCTTAGTAGGGACCTTATTAAGCCCAAACCACACAAAACATTTATGCCTCAAAAGATCATCACTGCAGAATATTATTGAACTCAAGCTTCAAAACCAGAGATGGCTTGTATCTGAATTTATCGCTGTAATGAAAGTCGCTTCCATATTGGTTATAATATACTGGTTGTAAAACGTACATATTGGTTATAGCAATCCAATTATATAGTAGATGACTTCCTGCTTTCTTTCAGATATTAACAAGGTGGTTTTTTACAGCTGGGGACAACGGGCCGTTAAATAAATAGCAAATAAAACATTGTGTTCCAGGGAGTGGGAAAATAATGAAATAAGATCATTATTTATATCTATTTTATTTATGTATTGTCGAAGGCTTTCATGGTCAGAATCACTGGGTTGTTGCAGATTTTTCGGGCTGTATGGCCATGTTCTAGAAGCATTCTCTCCTAACATATCCAACAAATGCTACGTTCAGCAAAGGACAAGAGGGATTCTCTCACCTCTGCAGGAGTCTACCATATACCATGCAGCTGTGGACAAGGCTACATAGGGACCACCAAACGCAGCATGGCCCAAACACGAATCAAGGAACATGAAAGGCACTGCGGGCAACTTCAACCAGAGAAGTCAGGCATAGCAGAGCACCCGATGAACCAACCTGGACACAGAATATTATTTGAGAACACAGAAATGCTGGACCACTCTCACAACCACCATGTCAGACTACACAGAGAAGCCATTGAAATACACAAGCATGTGGACAATTTCAACAGAAAGGAAGAAACCATGAAAATGAACACAATCTAGCTACCAGTACGAAAAAACACTTTAAAATTATAACAGTAAATAAAGAAAAGGAAGAGGGGCCGACCAAGGGCAAGATGGATGGATGGCATTCCTGAAGTGACTGGACTGACCTTGAAGGAGCTGGGGGTGGTGACGGCCAACAGGGAGCTCTGGCGTGGGCTGGTCCATGAGGTCACGAAGAGTCGGAGACGACTGAACGAATGAACAACAACAACAAAGAACACTCAAACACAGGGGAACTCCAGACAAGACACAATCAGGAACTGCTAATCACCTATCAACAAAGGATTCCCCCAGGCAGGAACAAGCCATACCTAAAAACTGTCAGGCCATCAAATGCTAATCAAGGTGGCCAATTGAAAAAGTCACACCTACCTCCAACAGACAAGAATCCTTTCTCCCACCCTGGACTTTCCATAAATATGTAAACCCAATTTTCCTAGTTTCCAACAGACCTCACAGCCTCTGAGAATGTCTGTCATAGATGCAGGTGAAATGTCAGGAGAGGATGCTTCTAGAACATGGCCATACAACCCGAAAAACTTACAACCACCCACAATTTTATTTATATCTTTGCTTTTTCCCACTTCAGCATCTATGGAGGCTTACACAGATGAAATGGAATGCATCTAAAAGCAATCATAATATTTCAAACAATTCAAACATAATTCAATAAACTATCGTATTAGCATGGAGGGGGGAGCACAGCAACCCCAATTAAAAGATTTTCCTCAACACCTGCAGCCAAAGCTCTAAAGAAGAAAAGTCTTTGCCTGTCAGCAGAAGAGGGAGGGATAGTCACAACCTTGGTGAAGACAGAAATGTTCTGTCTTGTGCTCACACTAAACGTAACTGTATGGGCACATTTCTACTGGAAAATGTAGTTCTTCCATTAGCCTAGACCAGGCATGGGCAAACTTAAGAAGCTGAGGAAGAAAAGGAAAGGGCCTGAGGCTGTTAGGAATGGTGGGAGTTGAAGTCCAAAACACCTGGATGGCCTAAGTTTGCCCATGCCTGAACTAGACTCATATCCTATAGAGCTTTATAGACCATAGCCAACATTTTGAACTGTGTTTGAATCAGACTGGGAGCCAGTCAAGCTGCTATTACATAGAAATTATAAATAACCTACAACCAGGCTTAATCAGTGATGTGGGTGCACCAGTTTGCCTTCAAGTTAACTTCATGGTGAGCCTACAATAGGCACGATTTAGTCAGAGGTTTGCAATTGCTGAGAATGTGTGGTTGAGAAACCGTCACTTGCTCAAGGCCAAAAAATGATTTTCTATGGTTGTATGAGGTTTCAAGTGCTGGTCTCTTGGAATTCCAGTCCCACAGTCAAACCACTTCATCATGATGGCTTATGGTATATGACACTAGCTCAAATCCCAGGTAGTCAAGGCAAATCGTTAACATACCTGGGTCAGATATTGCCATTAACGTGCATTATGGTTCACTAGTTTGAATTGTGTGAAGGTAAGCCTGAGCACTCCTGACATCCTGGTTCAAAAGCTGAGTCACATAAGGCTATTTCTGATGGGTATTTCCCCATCCATTAAATATGGAACCCATTCTCTGATATAAGCAGTCTAGCCATCCTTGTCATGGATCATTTGTGGATCTTTTATTATTTGTTTTAGCTAAAGTTTTTATCCTACTGTGATATCTCTGAAATCTGTAGATTCTCTAGTGCCATTCTATGGTCAGCTTCTAGCAGACATTGACTCTAGAGTCATGCTAAAGCAGTGTTTCTCAACCTTCCTAATGCTGTGACCCCTCATGTTGTGACCCCCAACCATAAAATTATGTTTGTTGCTACTTCATAACTAGTGTTATGAATCATAATGTAAATATCTGATATGCAGGAGGTGTCTTCATTCACTGGACCAAATTTGGCACAAATACCCAATACACCCAAATTTGAATACTGGTAGAGTTTGGGATGGCGGGATTAATTTTGTCATTTAGGAGTTGTAGTTGCTGGGATTTATAGTTAACCCACAATCAAACAACATTCTGAACTCCACCAATGATGGAATTGAACCATGGTTGGCTCAAAGAACTCCCATGACCCCATGATGTAGTTCACCTACATCCAGAGAGCACTGTGGACTCAAACAAATATAGATCTGGACCAAACTTGGCACGAATACTCAATGTGCCCAAATATGAACACTGGTGGAGTTTGTGGAAAATAGACCTTGACATTTGAGAGTTGTAGTTGCTAGGATTTATAGTTCACCTACAATCAAAGAGCATTCTGAACCCCACCTATGGCAGAATTTGGCCAAATTTCCCATACAGACCCCCCATGCCTTGAAGGGACTCAGTGGCACAAACCTCCCTCTAACCTCACATGCTCTCCCTTGCCCACACAGGCATACCACACTGCCATGCGCTGAGCATGATTGCTCTTTCCTCCCCGCTTGGAGTCTCAGAAACAGCCCTCCGCTTGGCTGAGAGGCTGGCTGAGAGGCAGCCAATCACAGCAGAGGGCGGCTTTGGTGAGAAGATTTGTAGTCTGTTTCCAAAAAGGAAGAGAAGGATAGGCTGAGAGATCTCCAGCCTGTCTGCCAAAGGGGTTCCTTAGACCATCAGAAATATATGTTTTCTGATGGTCTTTTCAAACCCCTCTGAAACCCCCTCATGACTGCCCCACCCCCCAGGGATCCCAACCCCAACATTGAGAAACATTGTGCTAGAGGAACAAGAAAGTGTTCTGAGATTTTAAAAAAACTGTAGTGGGGTAACTAGAAGGCATTAGTTGCTACTCCAAAATGAAACATCACTGCTCATGTAACATTTAAAACTTAACTTAATCCCATCCTTTTAAAGCCATGCCTTGCCAAGTAACATGTTATAGATAATATTATTACTTACATTTTTTTCAAACCTTTCCTCTACGCTGAGCTTTAGCGACTCCCACTTTTCCAGGCAATAGCAGGCTTCTGCCTAATAAATCTCACCAAGAAAATCCAATAACAGGATCACCATAGGTCACAGTGACTGAAAAGTACATAGGAAAGTGAACAGTCTATATCATGTTTAGCCTTCTTTGACTATATCATTAAAAGAAAGGAGCTAACATACAGGATTTTTTTTACTTCTCTTTTAATTGGAACTTGCCTATTAGGTCTTATGTTCCAAGGAAGAATCTTCAATTCCGTGTTTACATATTTACTGCCTCCTGAAAGAATGGACAAAGTTGTGAATACAATAACCATGACACACTAAAATGTAATAATAATCATACCAGCTGATCAAAAATAAAATTTCAGAGTTCATATCTTAATGGCAATTTAATATGAGGGGACTGTTTTCATCCCATTGAACCTTCCACACAGCCATATAACTCAGAATATCAAGGCAGAAAATCCTACAATATCTGCTTTGAACTGGGTTATCTGAGTCCACACTGCCATATATTCCAGTTCAAAGCAGAAAATGTGGGATTTTATACAGCTGTGTGGAAGGGACTTTACTTTCACTTTTGCTCAACTTTGAGAAAAGGTAGAGATAAGCAAAATAAAATAAAATAAAAGTAATTATATCATCAACAGCAACCCCAAACACACATAAGTTGGATCTTACTGACAATCCAGGTACTATTTAAAGGAGGTAAAATAAACATGTCAAAAGGGGATGCGGGATAGTCTGGCGCCCTCCACTGTCAGTTTCATTACAAAATACGACTTTTTGTGGGTTTGAACCTTAAGAGATTATGTACAATAAGGGAACTCCCTTCTTTAAAAAGTGTTCTTCATGTGAAGATAGAGAGTGTGCCATGGTTATTGTATTCACAACTTTGCCCATTCTTTCAGGAGGCAGTAAATATGTAAACACTGAATTGAAGATTCTTCCTTGGGACATAAGACCTAATGGGCAAGTGGTGAAAGAAAGGGTATTCTTTACCATCTTGGTGGGGGGAAAGTGGTGAACATAAACAACCACTGCAACTATATCAACAGATAAGGTTAAGAAAATAAAAAAGGACCACACTTTGATTGTACCACCTTGAGATGACGTGGGCACTAAAATACAGGAGTTCCAAGAGTTTCTATTACTTCACTCATTCATCAAAATGAAGACCGCAGTCAAGAAAACAGAAGAAGAATGGGACTTGGAAGAGTAGCTATGAAGAAACTAGATAAGATACTGTAGTGTAGTGTAAAGGTATATTACTGAGTACTAACAGATTGTTGAGCCATCCTAGTTCCCATTTCTATATATGGATATGAAAGCTGGATGGTGAAGAAGGGTCATGGGGGGGGGGTCTACTTATTTGAAATGTGGTGCTGGAAATGGATCCTATAGATCCCATGGACTGCTAAAAAGACAAATAAACAGGTGCTAGAGGAAATCAAGTCTAAACTCTCACTAGAAGCCAAGATGATTAAAAGTGAGACTATCATAATTTGGCCAGTTCGTGAGAAGATATGACTCACTAAAAATACAATAAAGGTTGACAAGGCAGTAGAAAAAGAGGAAAATAACATTCCAGATGGATAGATTCAATCAGAAAAACCACAACTTCCCTGAGTATGCAAGACCTGAGCAGAACATTTGGTGACTTGGAGGTCATCCATGGCTAAATATTATGTTTATATTTACTGGAAATGTATTGTATGTAATGTATGGCATCAAATTGTGCCTTTATGTGCACTGCTCTGAGTCCCCTTTGGGGTTGAGAAATATGACAAATAAATAACAATAAATAAATATTTCCAAACAGCCTTTCCTCCCTGCCTGGGCACCTGGTTAATTCTGTTTTTGGTTCTGCATTAGGCCCTTGCATTTTGTCTTCCCTTCTGCTGGCCTTCGTGGTCCTGCCCAGTTGGTTTCTGCCTTTCTGTTAACCAAGACCCTTGCTTTACGTAGGAGTCAGCTACTTCATGACCTTCCTTTTGGCCACATGTCCTTCTGTAAGTAATTTAAAAACTGATTTTAATGTTTTATCATACAGACTGTAGTAGTAATTTGTGTGAAAAATTTAAAACTAACTTAATTGAAATCTACCTAGTTACTTTTAAAAAGTGCCCCATTATTTAGGTTGTACAAATATGAACAACATGGAAAAGTTTGGGAGAAAATAATTTGTTGCTTTTCTCTGGCCTAAAAAACACAGCTTGTATTGTCTAGAAAGTGCCTGAAACAAGATTATCTTAAAGCATTTTGATGTACTTAGTGAAAAATAAGGGGCCCCCTGGTGGCACAGCGGGTTAAACTGCTGAGCTGCTGAACTTGCTGACGAAAAGGTCAGCGGTTCAAATCTGAGGAACGAGGGTGAGCTCTTGCTGTTAGTCCCAGCTTCTGCCAACCTAGCAGTTTGAAAACATGCAAATGTGGGTAGATCAATAGGTACAGTTTGTGCAGGAAGGTAATGTTGCTCCATGCAGTCATGTTGGCCGCATGACCTAGGAGGCGTCTAAAGACAACGCGGGCTCTTCGGCTTAGAAATGGAGATAGGCACCACCCCACAGAGTCAAACATAACTAGACTTAATGTCAAGGGAAACCTTTACCTTTTAGTGAAAAATAAAACATTTCTCCTGCCATTTAAATGCAGGTTGACCAGGGCGATAGCTTCTTTTATTTCAACCATTTTAAGGGTCAGCACTTTTTGCCACAACATAGAACCATACAGAGTGCAAGGCAGGAGGTAGAGCAACCATACCATCGCTCTGTCCTTGAAAGTCTCCCAACATCTGCTGCCTCAGTGAGACTCATTTTATTTAACAAAAGAGTCCCTCCTGCCTGGAAGATGATGTTTCATACAAACCTGGGAGGGAAAAATAATACATTGGAAGAATTTGAAACAGAATTCAAAAGGACCTGATAAACAAGAAAACTAGCAGAGATTAATACATTGACATTGAACTGAAACAAATAAAAGAAATCTATGTTTAGGCCACAAAACCAAAATGCACAAGTATAGGATAGGATAGGGGATGCTTGGCAGTACTGTACTACATGTGAATGGCTTTTGGAGTTAGTTGATCATAAGATGGACATGAACTATCAATGTGGTGATGCTACAGCAAAGAAGGCAAACACTTTTAATATTACCATAATTTCCTAGTCAAGGGAGAATCTATAATAGTTGCACAACATTCTGCTCTGATCCAGCCTCATCTAGAGTACAGATGTGGGAGCCAGTTATTATGATATAGGCAACTTGAAATGGGTTCCGAGAAGGGTGATGAGAATGATATAATGTATGGAAAACAAACCTGTGAGGAAAGATTGAAGAGGTTGGATATATTCAGATTTATAAAGAGAAGACTGAGGGATGACATGACTGCATTCTTTAAATACTTCAAGAGCTGTCACAATGATAAGGGTATGGGGTTTTTTTATCTTCTGCCCCAGAGAGTATGGCCATCATTTAAAGTTATGGGGTATAGATTTCAACTGAATGCTAGAAGGAACTTCTTACCACTGAACATGGTTCAAAAATGGAATCAATTCCTTGGAGAGGTAGCAGTGTCTCCTTCTCTGGAGGTCGTCAAAAGAGGCGACCTCCAGAGGCGACCTCCACAGCTACCAGCTGGGAATGTTCTAGCTGAGGCATGGGCAAACTTTGGCCCTTCAGGTGTTTTGGACTTCAACCCCCACAATTATCCACAAAATTCCAGCTATTAGGAATTGTGGGAGTTGAAGTCCAAAACACCCGGAGGGTTGAAGTTTGCCTATGCCGGTTCTAGCTGGAGATTGTGTCTTTAAGAGAGGGGTTTGGACTCAATGCCCCATGGGGCCCCTTCCAACTCTATTCATTTGTGATTCTGTGAAGCTGCCATAGTTTGGTCAGAGTACTTCCACATCTTCAAGCCATTCTATTGTTAATGTTTTGAGAATTACAGCTTGACACATGAGATCTGCATACCAATAGCCTTGGACATATAACAGTGCATCTGAGGACAATTAATGGGGAGGATTGGAAATGAACCCATACGATATGCCTTGATTCCCTTGCCAGTAAAACTTATGCAGGGACTAGATGAATGCAAGCAGTTTATAATGTTGTAAACTCTATTCAAGAGTTTAGATCAGGCCTGCACAAACTGTGGTTCTCTAGGTGTTTGCGATTCCAACTTCCAGAAGCCCAGCCAACTTGTCAGGAATTCTGGGAGCTGAGACCCAAAACACCTGGAGGTTGTGCAGGTCTGGATTAGATGAAGAGGTTGCAATCTAGGACTATGAAATGCAGTCCTGTCCTCAGGGGCGGCCCATCCATTACACGAAGTAAGCAGTTGCAGAACACTTTTTTTTGCCAGGGGCACAGAGGCGCCTCTGTAAATGCCCCTCGACCGCCACTTGAGGAGCACCCCCTCAGCTCACAACAGCCCTAGCAGTGTGGGGGAGAGAGAGAGAGCCCCTCCAGCTGGAGGTATCTCCCACCTCCGCTCCCTCCTTTGTTTTTGTGCCTACCTTCAGGAAAGGTGAGCAAGCTCTCTCTCTCTCTCTCTCTCTCTCTCTCTCTCTCTCTCTCTCTCTCTTGGTCCCAATGGCTGAGGAGAAAGTCAGGAGAAGAGGTGACTTTTGGTGCACACGCCGGGGTTTTCAGGCACACCTCCGGACCCAAAGCGGGCCAGGCAAGGGAGCAAGTGCGGCAAGTGTAGTTACTGGGATGTATAGTTCACCTACAATCAAAGAGCATTCTGAACTCCACCAATGAAGGAATTGAAACAAATATGGCACACAGAACTCCCACGACAAACAGAAAATATATATCAATGATTGGTTGGGGGGGGAGGGCAAAATACTGCTTGCTTACCGTTGAAAATTACCTAGGGCCGCCTCTGCCTGTCCTGCACCCAGCATGCATATATTTTATCCACTCCTTTGCCTCAAGTAGCAAAATATCTTCAGATAGCCATGAAGAGAGGCCATAGAGCTGGAGCTGTCATGCCACTAATGCAATGGACAGAACTATATTATGGTAGGGTCAAACCTCAGTGGTACAGCACAGGTTAAAATCTGACACCATGATTTTTCAATAAAGAATCAGATGACATATAATGAGAAGGTTGAGATGGAGGTGAAGGAATGCTGCTACATATAAGGCTCCCTAATGGCGCAGAAGGGTAAACCACTGAGCTTCTGAACTTGCTGACCAAAAGGTTGGTGGTTGAAATCCAGAGAGCGGGGGTGAGCTCCCACTGTTAGCTCCAGCTTCTGCCAACCTAGCAGTTCAAAAACATGCAAATATGAGATCAATAGGTACCGCTTTTGCAGGAAGGTAATGGCACTCCATGCGGTCATGCTGGCCACATGAACTTTGAGGCATCTGCAGAAAACATTGACTCTTCATCTTAGAAATGGAGATAAGCACCAACCCCCAGAGTAGGACACAACTAAACTTAATGTCAGGGGAAACCTTTACCTTTACTATACTACAAGAGCTAGGTGGATAAATAGTATATCCTGAAATTCTTGTAGTGTTGTTATGCTTCCATAATATAGCTTTCCACTTCTGAAATCAAGTTAGATTTGAGTCGCCTGAGGGCTGAGAAGAGCGGTATACAAATGAAGTAAATAATAAATAAATAAATGATTAGTCTTACATTGTGACATGCTAGAAAGCTGAAGAGGTCAATTTCATACCTTCTAATCTATCATAGATAAAAATAGGGACATCTAGGATCATCAGAGTGTGGACAAGATGTCAAAACACATTAATGTAGGAAAACACAAAGACTATGAAAGACTGCAGCAGTTTGATTTTGCTTAGGTCTTTGGGAAAGGAAAATAATCCACTCTTCACTCTGAGTTTTTAGTATTTGTATTTATGTTCCACATTTTCTCTGTCAAAGGAGTTATTTGAGTTCAAACTACTTTGAACACAGTTTGCAGCAACTAAAGTAAGGCCAAGACAAATAGGGGAAATAAGAGAGCAATTGGGACAATATAAAAGCAGATGGAAATGTGGAAGGACAGATGGATTATTCGGGATGATCTCTGCCAAATTGGACAATCTCTGTAAAAAGTGATCACCTAGTTGTACTTTCACTGTAACCTCAAAAAGGGGGATTGTCAAAAGATTTTGTGCACTTGTGTGTCAGGAACGACTTGAGAAACTGCAAGTCACATCTGGTGTGAGAGAATTTGAAGTCTGCAAGAATGTTGCCCAGGGGATGCCTGGATGAATGACTTAAGAAGCTGCAAGTCGTTTCTGATGTGAGAGAATTGGCCCTCTCAAGGACATTGCCCAGGGGACACCCAGATGTTTTACCATCCTGTGGGAGGCTTCTCTCATATCACCGCATGAGAAGCTGGAGCTGACATACAGAAGCTCATCCTGCTCCCCAGTTTCGAACCTCCAACCTTTCGATCAGCAGTCTTGCTGGCACAAGGGTTTAATCCATTGCATCATCAGGAGGCTCAGTCAAAAGGTTATTGGTAAATAATGTAACAGAGAAGATTGTAGTACACAGTAGAGGTTGTCTCATTCAAAAGCGTTACAATATTAAACTAGCTATATCTAATATTATATTGATTTTAGATGTAATGGCATTGATAATTTAATTTGTTATTATTTTAGGTTGACAATAGTATCTGTTCTTGGCCTTGCTCAAGGACAAGAGAGCAGTGTGCAACCCGAAGGTCATCTAATCTGGTTTCAAGCACTGACAGATCAATCTATTAAATTATGACAGATATCTTACATTAAGAGACAAATATATTAAACTATGTTTAATGGGACATCGTCTAATAAGAAGCACTTGGGAAATGTAAGTTTTTAGTCTACAACTCTCACATTCACTGGGCTGTTGCCCTCATGAGTATTCTTGGAAGCTGTGATGCAAAAACCAGTAACATTTCTATGCTCCGCTAATAAATATATAATCACAGTATGAATTAAAACAATCTATCATTTGTAATGCTAAAATATTATCCATATTAAAGTGTTAGTCCCAAACAAACCACAGCAACAAAAACGTGTGCATCTTTAAAAGAAAGTTTATGTAATGCTGCCAGATGGTTAAGGCAAGTGAGTCATATATCAGGATGTTGGGATGAGGCCCTTTCTTATGAACTAGTCATATGAGTCATATGTTAGCCTAGAGAGAAGAAAAAGAGTGCCCCACTATACAGATGCTAAAGAATTTGGCATAATCAGGAAGCATCCTTTTGCAAAATCTAGTAATCTAGTAATCTAGTAAAATCTAGAGGCTCTTTCCCACTACACAGTTATAGCATTAGGGTTCCACATTAACTACCATGACAACATCTTATAGAATCCTAGGTTGTCCAGTTCCTAAATGCCTTTCCAGATTCACATCCAGAGAATTTGAGTGCCTCCAGACTACAGATCCCAGGATTCCACTGGCTACTGTTGATGTAATATCTTGCCGGCTACAGGGACTCTGATGCTAAAAATGAAGCAGCAGCTGAAGATTTATGCTGCTTTTTAATAGCATTAATCTGGTAAAATATTTCAACTCGCCAATACATAACTGCTAAATCCAAAATATGGATGTTTCTATATAAATACACTCTGTGCCCTAAAACAATAATCTCATTTGTGAAGGGAGAATTCTCTGTATTTTAATGTGGCAGCAATTCCACAGAAATAATACATGTGTGCGTGGCAGGAATGAGTGGGAAGGAATCACACAGCACAGCATCTCAGCTTCGAACCTAGGCTTGCTTTCTCCTTTCAGGATTAGTTTTCAGCTGGGTAAAAGCCTTATGTGGAACAGATTAGTTCTGTCCACAATTAAACAAGAGCGCTTATACAGCCATTGGCATGCAGTAAAAACCCAAAAGCATGAGTTTCAAGGGTGAAACATGGCTCCACCTTAAATGGGAAAGGGATTTCTAAATGCTGCACATATCCCAGCTCTGAGCATTTCTTGGATCAGAGAGAAACAGACGCTGTCGCAGCTGGCTAAATTTAGCACATCTCTGCATTGTCTCTTTGAGCTGCTGTTGGTAGCAGCATCTGAATTGCATGAACCAAGCAAAAGAGCTTTTGCCACTCAAATCAAGCTGCATCTGAGATACCTGGTGTCCTTCCCCCACCCCACCCCCAAAGGAGGATTAGAAGATGGAGGCCTCAATCCAAATTTGGCATCTGAATCTAGATTGTGCATGGCTGTTGCTATTTTAAGGGGGGGGGGGGTTACTTTGAGAGATAGTCAAAATAATGAAAGCCAAACCTTTACTATAATATTCTGGATAACCTACCTATAATATTGATAGTGCTATGTCAGTGCATCACTCACACTTGGGTGAGCATTCTGTCATTCTTTTGGGAAACCTTGGCTTTGGTATTTCAGCTTTTCAAACAGAAATGATTTCAAACAGATCTATAATGATATATGTTTGGAATTGATTAGTATTTAGTATTTCTTTTCAAAAGAGAAAATGTTCTGTGATCTTGAAATATCACCCTGATGCAGTTATAAAAGTCTGTTTCTTTCATCCTGAAAGATTAGGTACTTTTAATATTTTTTTCTCTTTCTAAAAGAAGCATAGGTCTCTTTAGGTACCGTAGATCACATGCTGCTGTTAACATTTTAGTCCAAAAATATCCCATTATTCCTTGCTGATTTTATTATAAGCAGATAATACCACATAAAAAATTAACATGTTTTCGGCATTTGAAGAAAACCATAATAGAGAGAAAATAAACAATTTACCCATTTCCACAGTAACATGTCCAAAATTTGACAACTACAAACAGAAACACCCTGTATTATTGAATTTTGTATTCTTGGTTGAGTATCAAATAGCAAATATTATAAAGCTTTGACATAACATATACAGCACACACAAAGTCTGACCCTCAGTATATTATGTAATTTCATTTATTTTTAAACAGGCTTCTTTGCATTCAAGGTGCAGGATGCTAAGGATGCAATTTTAGAATGGTTACTCAGCAGAACAATCTGCAAAAAATATATATCCCATATATGAATTAGGCATCACCTTTTGCAACACCCTATATTTCTAGCCATAGCCTTGTCTTACCTTTATTTTCAGATTCTTTCATTCTCCCTCTCCTCTCCTTGCTGCAGCTGGGTAGAAACAAACAAAATAGCCCAGCTGATTTGCTGAAATGGTGACTTTTGATTTGTCATTCACAGCCAGTCATAGGTCACGAAGGCTGCTTTCCTCAGTCCAAGGTAGCGACGTGGTGATAATTTGCATGAAACGGTGTACAGTGCTGGGTTATAGTTCGGATTATAGAAAATCAGAGGAAGGATGAGGATGCAAGAAGACATAACATATTTATAAAATCTGGCATGGATCAGGAGCTGGAGTCGAGAGGTTTTTCTTTCAGCTCATTTCTGGAGACAGTATCCTACTTGCTCATTAAACACAGAATAAACCAGACTTTTTAAGGTTAATGTTAGCAAGAAAATAAGATGAAGAAAAAAAAACTCAGATGGTCTTTGCAGAAAATATTACTTTTTTAAAAAAAAAACTGGATACTTCATTTCCTTTTTGAAAATTTCTTTTGAGAATGATAAAGCTCTGCTGCCTCCAGAGTACATGTATATTGGGGAAAAAGGAATTCGATACAGAATAAAGTATTTAGGACCATTGTCATACAAATCGGACAGAATTCTCAGTTTGATTGTATAAATTATGTTTGTATTTAAATTTTCCTTATGGTATACCGTAGCCTAACTGGTTCCAATAGAATAAATAGTTGAAGACTTGGTATATCTCTAAAACAATTCTCCTTTATTATTACTTTGACACAGCATTTGTCGTTGTATAACCATTTAAAAAAACAATGAGGACTCAATGAGGGGAGTTTTTTATTGTGTGAGGGAAAAGGCAATTTGAAGCATGATACACCCCCACTGTTCTGATTTGGTGAAGACAGTGCTGATTTGTTGTCGAAGGCTTTTATGGCTGGAATCACTGGATTGTTGTGAGTTTTTTGGGCTGTGTGGCCATGTTCCAGAAGCATTCTCTCCTGACATTTTGTCCACATCTATGACAGGCATCCCCAAAGCCTCTGGAACATGGCCATACAGCCAGGAAAGCTCACAGCAGCCCACAGTGTTGATTAATTCTCTGCCTTCCTATATTTGTAGTTGATTTAAAAATGTCCCTGTTTATTCTCCCCTTAATCCCTTTGTTCTTGATTACTGTTGGGTTTCATCCCTGGACTGCACGAGTCTCCAGTCCTCAATGAATAGCTAGGCTAGAGATACGATTAGAGTGAGAGATTCCTTCCCCTCCATTCCTATGCATGTTTCTCCCAGAAGGGTCTTTGTCTTTACTCTTCTCGCTTGCCACTATCTCATCCCCATTTGAAGATGTAGCAATGGAATCTCTGTGAGGTATGAGGCAACTTCCTCTTTAAAGGTATTTTTTTCTCTGGCTTGGCCATGTGGTTATTCTCCATTGCTCTCTCTTTGCCTTTGCTCCCTTCCAGTGAGGATGCATTTTGCCTTTCTCCAGGCAAAATGTAGCTGCATGAACACGTTTGATATTTTATCCGTTTATCTTCCTTAAAAGATCAAGTTAGTAAGCTAGTTAGCTACAAAACCTTTTCTATCTAGAATGGGTTTCTTTTTGCGTCAATAAATATTTTGAACCTAAAGTTGTGACTCTGTAATCCTGTGCCATCCTGTTGAATGGAAGCTAATTCTGACTCACAATACATAAGTTTTCTGCTGGTTATGAAGTCTGCTTCTAGCCCACTGCTATATTTATGGTGGTATCACCCCAAGTGAGAATTGATTTTTTTTTTTTTAGCCTAACAGCTCTGATTCCCAATAATTGCTTCACTCGCTGAAAATTGAATTCAACATGCAAAATTAGTTTTCACTAAATTTCACTAAAGCCCTTCTCCACAGGCTCTGCCTCTCCTAGGTTACATGTTGCTTGGCCACAACTGTTCAGGTTTTCATCTGTGAAATGTTGGAAGGTGTGTAATATTTCCCTTCTTGCAAGTGCCTCTCCTAATTGTCAATCGATCAACTACCCTGCTGCTGATGTGATAGAAGAGGGTAGAACCAGAGAAATCTTGAAGAATACATCTTGACCGTTTGTTAATGCTAGGAATTTCCTCTTTTGTAGGGTAGATTCATTTTTAAACTCATCCAAGCCAAAATCCTTGTAATCAAACTCATTTCTGTCTTTATCTTGGTTTCTTCCCACATTTTGCTGGAGCTGTTTTCATCCTTCCGCTGGTTTTCTAGCCACATGACCACTTAGCCTTTTCATTGGTGCACACCAAACAATTTGTGAGAGTTTAGTTATTTTTGGAATATACAACATATCATTATTTGCCAGATGTACTGACCGCAAGGACTTACCAATACTTTGGAGGCAGTAATTGTTTCTCCAAAACGTATCTCCAGTATATGTTTTCATGTTTAGTTAATATGTTTTTATACTGTATCTCCACAAGAGTCCAAAGCAGTATGTTATTCTTGTTTCTACATTCTATTGTCACAACACAGCTATGATGTTGGCAAAACTAGGAATGTGTGACAGGCCTACGGTTACATACCCCTCAAATGTCCCAATTTGAGAAGGAATGTCCCCATTAATCCTTTGCCATCCCAATTTTCTATTTTGAGTGTTATTTATTTCAGATGGGGGATGCAGAGAAGTCAAGGGTACCACTGAAATACATAGAGCCATATTTGGCCCATAACATACCCATCCTTGGCCCTCCAGATGTTTTGGACTTAAATTACCTGAAATCCCAGTCATCTTGCCAGTTGTTAGGAAGTATGGGATCTGAAGTCCAAAATACCTAGACGACCAAAGGTTGGGAACCACTGGTGTAGGATTTAAGTGTATGTGTCTCCAAACTGCCTGATGACTTAAGGTAAAGGTATAGGTTTTCCCCTGCATTAAGTTCAGTTTTGTCTGACTTTGGGAGTTCGTGCTCATCTCCATTTCTAAGCCAAAGAGCTGGTGTTGTCTGTAGAAACCTCCAAGGTCATGTGGCCAGCATGACTGCATGGAGCACCGTTACCTTCCTGCCACAGCAGTACCTATTGATCTACTCACATTTGCATGTTTTTGAACTGCTAGGTTGGCAGAAGCTGGGGCTAACAGCAGGAGCTCACGCCGCTCCTCGGATTCGAACCTGCAACCTTTCGGTAAGCAAGTTCAGCAGCTCAGCGGTTTAACCCACTGTGCCATCGGGGGCTCCACCAACTTAAGATGACATCATAAAATTTCATAATATAATCTTAGGTAAGGAATACTCAAAGGTGGTTTTGCCAGTTCCTTCCTATTTAATGTAGCCTACAGCACCTGAGATTCATTCATAGCCTCCCATTAAAGTACTAGTCAGAGTAGACTCGCTTTACCTTCCAAGTTCAATGGAATCTGGAGCTTTTAGGGTATGATAGGTATAGGATATAAGCAGCTGTACATATATCCAAAAGATCAAATCATTAAATATGTGTAGACATTTTAAAAACAAATTCATATTTTCTGATATCACAAATGCCTATCTGACAAGATATAGTTTTGCCCTTTCTTGTTGGAACATAAAATGCCATAGCTTTTTTTTCCCTTTATGGCATATCTTTCATAAATATTAAGTATTATTTGTATAGATCCTGAAAATGTTGCTTTTTGGTATAACAGTTCCAAGAATGATATACACCACATGTCATTAATTCTGGCTTCTTGCACTCTCATCTTAAGATTGCACTGAGAATGCGGAATAAGCCAGAATCCATCGTATCAGGTTCCTGGTTTGTTGTTCTATGTGAGTCACGAATTATAGTTTGAGATAAATACAGTATATTCTGGCGTATAAGACTACTTTTTAACCCAAGAAAATCTTCTCAAAAGTCAGGGGTCGTCTTATATGCAGGTGTAGTCTTATGCATGGGAGTAATCTTAACTCTATATTTTAACTGGAAAAGTTGGGGGTCGTCTTATACGCCCAGTCGTCTTATATGCCGGAATATACGGTAGGTTAATTGCCATGCAAACCCAAATCAATCCTTTCTGCTTCTTGTAGGTTCCTATCTATTCATGTCCCTAGTATTGAATTACTTAGCATTATTAGTATCCTAATAAGTGAGCCAGTACATATCTTTCAGTGCCCCTGGATCATACTATATCCAGCCTTTTTGAGATATATAGTAACTACAGCTATCAACTCTTTTTGAGATATAATAGTTGTACTTTGTGGATCGACCTACCCGTTTCTTTGTACTATGGGTACAAAACCTGGCATCCAACGATTTATAAACCTAGGCATTTAAAATGAATAAGCCAACTAAAATCTGACTTATGTAATAGCTCCAGAGAAATGTTTTTCCTCTAATCTTTCTCTTAAAACAAATAATGTATAATCCTCTTGTTAAATGCAGACTCCCAGAATGTTATTTTAATTCAACCTGGTGTTTTGTATCCATGGCTTCATGCATCAGAAAAAGAGAAATTATTTATTTTTCCAGTTAAAATTCTATTTTGAGCTGTTTTGATCTAGGGCAGCAGCAATAGGTTTGAAGCTAAATTTATTACTGACCTTGGGATTTAAACTGCTATTGAATCCTGGGAATTGTAGTTTTACACTGTCTTTGGTCTTCTGACAGACTGCTGGCATCGCACCTAACTACAAATCCCAGGATTCCACAGCATTGAGCTATGGCAGTTACAGTGGTGTCAAATTGCATTAGATGCACCACGTGTTTCTGCTTTGAGAAAGCAGTCTTACCTTGGAACAGTACTTCAGTTAACAAAGCTTCTGACAGTCTATATAGCACTTTCTTACAGACTCTGTATGTCTACCCAGTCCCATCTTCTTCCTCTTTTGTTTGGCTAGGTGGATTTTCTTAAGCAACATCAGCACTGGGTTGATGGTGAAGAATAGCCTCTCACTGGTTTTAGCAACATGTCTGCAATAAACATATTGAGCCGGGAAAGCGCAAAAATTTACTGCGACTAACTTGCCTCTAGCCATGAGAGCTCACCTACAACAGGCAAGGTAAAAAGCAACCGCCTCCAGAATCGCTTTGTATGCAATGTATGTGCAACCCATATAGAGCAAGATTCTGTGTTGTTACCCATTAACAGGGACATGCAACCTTTGTGCTTAGTGGCAACATTGGTTGCACAACTAAATACACATCCTCATACAGAAAAGCATTGCATACACAACTTGAACTTGGCAAACTAGAAATTGAATGTGGATGCTGTGCACTGAAAATGTGCAAAGGGGAACAGAATTCTGGCCAGAATAAAATTCTTATGAAAATGCTAAGACTGTATAACTGTAATTCTTATATGGCAGTGGTAAGATTTTTGGATGGATGAAATATGACAAGATGTTAGTTTGCTACCTCAACATTGTGATATCCCACTTCTCCAGCAAATGGATCAAGAAATACAAACTAACAGCTTTCATTCTTACTCTCCTTGTAGAAATTTAACATGTCATGTATCTCCTTTAATGCCCATTAGTAAAGGCAAACTCTGTATTCAAACAGGTCTTCTGCTTTTAACTGGTTGGAGTTGT
This sequence comes from Anolis sagrei, assembly GCF_037176765.1. Taxonomy (NCBI): domain Eukaryota; kingdom Metazoa; phylum Chordata; class Lepidosauria; order Squamata; family Anolidae; genus Anolis; species Anolis sagrei. Next base: position 165,926,504 of record NC_090024.1, read on the forward strand.
GCAATGGAGGTTCTGATTTTAGAATGCATGAGCTCTGAATGGGTTTTTAACTCTTCTAAATTAGTGTTTTTATGTGGCTTGTGTAATGCTTTTATTTTCTTTTTCTTTTCTTTTTTACAAAAAATTATATTCCAGATTGTGAGTTTTCTGGGCTGTTTGGCCATGTTACAGAAGCATTCTCTCCAGACGTTTTGTCCACATCTTTGGCAGGCATACTCAGAGGTTGTGAGGTCTGTTGGAAACTAGGCAAGTGGGGTTTATATATCTGTGGAAAAATGTCCAGGGTGGGAGAAAGAACTCTTGTCTGCTGGATAATATTCCTGATTACCCTTTTTAAAGAATTTTAAGTTATCTTGGATTCCACGTGGGACAGCAGCAGAAAATCAAATACATTAATAAAAAATAAGACAAACTAATCATAAAGCTGCTATTTATAGTAACTGTCCTTAAGCTTTACAGCAAGAGTTGGGCAAATTATAGCCAGTAAAAGCATTTTTGTTCCAAAATGCCTTCTGGGGGGGGGGGGCACTTCTTTGCCCCATCTGTGGCCACTGTAGGACTGGAAGAAGCCTTGTTTTAAAATAAAACAAATAGAAAGCAGTTTCAAGCGACATCCTATTGGTTTTTTAAGGTTTCTCTTAGACCACAAAATGACCAGGACCCCCAATATCCAGAGCTTCCCCCTCCTCCAAATTGGCAGAAATGCCCCCATTCTCTCAAGAGCACATTTTGAGACAAAACCGTTTTTTCTTTTGTAGGCTGCATGTGGCCCTATAGTAAAAGTAAAGGTTTTCCCCTGACATTAAGTCCAGTCGTGTCCAACTCTGGGGGTTGGTGCTCATCTCCATTTCTAAGCTGAAGAGCCAGCATTGTCCGTAGACACCTCCAAGGTCATGTAGCCGGCATGACTGCATGGAGCGCTGTTCTCTTCCCGCCGGAGCAGTACCTACTGATCTACTCACTAGGTTGGCAGAAGCTGGGGCTAACAGCCGGAGTTCACGCTGCTGTCCGAATTCAAACTTTCAGTCACCAAGTTCAGAAGCTCAGCACTTTAACCCACTGTGCCACTGGGAGCCCCATGTGGCCCTATAGCCTCCCGCTATGACCCCACCCCAGATTATAAGATTGTGAATGAAAGAAAGCAAAAGAGCTACCTTTCATCATTTAGAGCTGGACTATCAATTCAGTCCTCTGGAATTGGTTGGCCTGCATCTCCAAATATGCTTAGCTGGTGGTTATAGATAAGGTCACTAAGAAAGACTTGTAGATCAACAACTGCAGGGTTCCCACCATCCCCAATGAGTGAAGACAGAATGCCTGCTTAATTATTTTTACAATAAGAGTTCAACAGCAAAAGAGGTGAGCCATATTATACACAAATGACAAGACGTGAAGTTGAAGATAACTTTATTTACAAATGGTACTAATAGTTGTAGAATCAGGGACACTATGAAAAAAAGATCCTTCTTCTTTCTCTCTGTTGTTGGATACTTACAAAAAAAAATTCCCCCCAAAACGATTGGCCAATCAAATAATCTCTTTACTCCCAAATACACAATTGTAACAAAAATAGCATCATAAACTTTAGAAAATATATCACATTCACAGTAAAGTGCCAATATTATGAGTTAAAAGTTACAAAGATTAGAAGATTGTGATTCTTGGGGAAAGCTTAACAAGAACAAGAGAAAAAGAGTAACTTTTGGGTAGCCTTGGAGTGGGATAGTTTTTGTTCAACTATATGGACCAGAAGAGCAAAGGAATTGTTTTAAATATGTAAAAGATGAGCATGGTGTAGTGGTTTGAGCACTCTGGAGACCAAGGTTCAAATCTCCACTTAACTATTCAAACCCACTGGCTGATTTTGGGCAAGTCACACTCTCTCAGGCTCAGAAAAAAAGCAAAGGCATATCTCTTCTACGCAAATCTTGTAAAGAAAATCCCTTTAGATTCGCCAGAAGTCAGAAATGATTTGGCGGAACACAGTAATTATATATGTGTGTGTGTGTGTGTGTGTGTGTGTGTGTATGTATGTATATGTATATATGCATAATTATAATGGCCTATTATTGGTGCCATGTAAAGGAGACCTGTTGAATCATCTGGATTTATTTATGTCGGCTCTTTATTCAACAATTGATTTATCGCCATTGAGGATAGTAATTTCAAATGATTGCTTCTGTATTCTTGTTACAAATATGAACTCTGGAACTGAAATTGTGCCAGCATTTTGAAATAAAATTCTCAGACCTGCTACAGACTGCCATCAAAAGAGCATACTTAACCATGTGCATGCACAGGAATTCCCCAGTTTTGTATTCCCAACTGCAGCCCAACCTATTATCTCTGGAAGGATTTCCAACTTATTTGTATAATACTTAAATCTACTGTATATACTTGAGTATAAGCCTAGTTTTTCAGCCCTGTTTTTAGGCTGAAAAAGCCCCCCTCGGCTTATACTTGAGTTAAGATTATTTATTAGTTAACTCTGTTGTTGTTGTTACACTTATTATTTTACTCTATTTATTATTATTATTAAACTTTATTATATTTCATTTATTATTTTACTCTATTATTAGTTATTACATTTCCTTTATTTTACTCTATTATTATTATTATTATTATTATTACATTTATTATTTTACTCTATTATTACTGGAAGGATAGTAAGCACATTTACATTGAAGCAAGTTAGAATAATGGTTGAATCAGAGTTTGTCTTAAATGTTTTGTCTTAAATGACCGTCTTATGTAAATATTCAAAAACATTTAACCTACTGATGCCTCAATGTAATTGTATCGGTATCTATTTTTATTTTGAACTTGACCAGTAGCTGCTGCATTTCCCACCCTCGGCTTATACTCGAGTCAATACAGTCCCCAGTTTTTAGGTGCCTCAGCTTATATTCGGTGTCTCAGCTTATATGTGGCCACATTTTCTGGAAATCCACTACCCACGGTGAGCAAGAAGAAGGCCAAGAAGGCCAGGTCTCAAACTTTGTCTTTTAATGGCAGGAGGAAATAACCCTAACACTCCTCTGGCTGTCTCCATGAAGACTGCAGCACCCCTCTTAGTGGTGAGTGCTGTTTCTTTGCTGGAAGATCCAGCCCTTCTTCTACCTGCGGGCAAGGCGCATGTGCAGCCACCCTCAGGCCTACTGCCACATACCAAGGGGAACATTGGGGCACCAGAATCGGCAGCCTTGCAAGCGCTCCCTTCTGAGACTGCCTGGGATCTAGCAAGCACCCCTCACACTGATTGTGATGCTCAGCTTGACAGCGTTGCCTGTCCCATTCAACACTGAGGAGCAGATTGGGCACCTCTACATTATTGTCCTCCTCCTCCTCTACTGTTTGTATTGTTGGGACCGGAAACGAAGGTGCCTTTCTTGCTCCTATTCCCAATTGGGAGGGTTCTGGAGTGGAGGCAACTGCCTCCCATGCAGGGAGATTTCTGGTATATGACCCCTCAGGGTCAGTATTTTTACTTTGAGCCATCTGTCCCGTCTCCCTGCTTGTTTTTTGGACTCCCTGCTAGCTCTCTTTCTTAGGGGTTTCGGAAATGTAAGACCTTCCACTGCTCCTGTAGTTCCCGCTTGGAGTTTAGAAATTGTCCTTTCCTCACTGACAAAACCCCCTTTTGAGCCCTTAGCCTCAACAGATTTGGCTTTCCTTTCCTGGAAAACGGCCATCACATCGGCCCAACACCCCAATAAACTCTGCACTCTTAGATCAGAGGAGCCTTATCTGCGGTTTCATAAAGACAACCTAGTGCTTCGCACCAATAATGCTTTCCTTCCTCATTTCCACATATTTATTTATTAACGATACTTCTAGCTTGCCTTTTTCAAGCCAGAAGGCAACTCAAGGCAGTTCAGAGAAAATAGTCCTAACTGCCTTTTTTCAGAACTCTTCTTCATTGGAACGGACTCTACATTTATTGGATATTTGTAGAGCCCTGGCCTTTTATGTTCAGCGAACTTCAGAAATTAGGAAGTTTCCTAGACTATTTCTGAAGTATCAGAAAGATGCCAGTGGTCTTCCGGTGTCTTCACAATGCATCCCATAATGGATTGTCTCTTTGATTCGTCTAGTGTATTGTTTGGCCGGCTAGGACCCACCTGAACAAGTGAAAGATCGGTGGTGACCTCTATGGCCTTCCTGAGGCCTGGACCACATCTTTCATCTTTGTCTCTCATTATAAGCCTGATGCTTCGTCCAGGAGAGACACTGCATTTGAAAGGACACTCTTTTTCACCTCTGTGGCATGATGCCCACCAGCCAAGGTTACTAGCTTGCTAGTCTAGCATATGTGCCATTTCACAGGGACCATGAAGGAGAAGTAATGGTTGCTTACCTGTAACTGTGCTTCTCCAAGTGGTCACCTGTGAAATTTGTACATCCCCGCACATCCTCCCCACTGTTGTCATGCCTTGGTCCTTCTAGCTGCTACTCACAGCAGAGGAACTGAGTAGCCCCTCCCACTGCCTATATACTCTATGGGGAGAGTGGGCAGGGCTATTGCCTAAAAGTCTCTAAAAAGCTTTATAGAAGATTCCAAACTGATTGTGCAGACTCAGGAAATACCATATGTGCAAATTTCACAGGTAATCACTTGGAGAAATACGGTTACCGGTAAGCAACAATTGCTTCCTGTCTTCTCCTACAGTGGTTCCCAACCTTTGGCCCTTCAGGTGTTTGGACTTCAGCTCTCAGCATCCCTGCAGTTGGCCAAGTTGGCTGGACCTTCTGCGAATTGAATTCCAAAACACCTGAAAGGCAAATGTCAGGAACCACTGTGAGACAATGAGTGTGATCAAATAATGGTTCTTCCTGTTACGTGAAACACAACAGCTCTTCCTATGAGACATTCCCATCACTGATGTCCAATTCTTTGTTGTGTGTTTATGTTCAGTGCTCTATTAATTCTACACATCGCATGGTAATTTACTTTAATATCTATGGCTTACATCTCTGCATTGGTTAAAGGAAAAGTGCAAAAAGTCAGCAGCTTTTCTAAGGTCCAATACCTGGATCTTCCAGGTTGTGGTGGAGGATTAAGCTTGGCCTGTTGCCTGATTTCTAGTATAACATTTACCCTATTCTTTATGTGTTACTACAGCAACATACTCTGAAAACTCAGGTTAAATTCTTCCTTTAACAAAAAGTATGATTTGATTACACAACACAGTCTTGGAAACAGCTTTGTTACTGTTAGGAGGTGATGGAAAAGAAGTGCCCATGTGGCTGAATTACCTGCAAATTATCTGCATGGTTTCTCATGATAATACACACACACATATACACATACAGATACATACACAGTACTGCATTACAGAGATTAAAACATGACAGAAACCAAGTCATGTTTTAACAACACAAAAATGTAGTATTTAGAGAGGAGTGCAAAACAAACTCGTTTCAATTGGACAGCTGTAGTTAACTGTATTTGATCCCTTCATTTTGAGAGCTTCAGCTGACAGCAGGATAAAATAACAAACCAATAATAAAGAAGAGAATTAAACGTCTACAACAATAAATTCATTGTTATGTCCCTTTCAATCATTTCCGCCCTATAGTGACTCTATCCCAGGGTTTCTTGGCAAAATGTGTTCAGAAAAGGCTGAGAGTGTGTGACTTCCCCATGGTCACCCAGTAGATTTTATGGCTAGGTGGGGATTCAAAAGCTGGTCTCGGAAAATGTAGCCCAACACTCAAACCATGACACCATGCTGGCTTCCACTGCAGATAAAAGTCAGAGTAAAGGTACAAAATGATTGTAACATTGCTATGGGTACTACAATTTCATTGGTACACAGGAACACTCAGGGTAAATAGACGCTTCTCCATTTATTTCAGCTTTTGAGGACATCTTGATCAAGCTTTCAATCATAACTATAGGTAAGGGGTAATAGGAATGTGTTTAGAAGTAACTTCTCAGCCTGCATTTGCACATTCACAGAATCATAATTGATTCTTCAAAATCTTGTTTATCTCTGTTTGGGTAAATATTATAAGATGGTAAAATAGTGTTCTGTTGAATATGACAGATTGACTTAGCATTTAGAAACTTAGAAGTAAAAGCCTCTGGTTTCAACAAGGTTTGTTTGCAGGTAAGAACATCAGCTTAATTGTCTCTGCCAATTCTTTCTGTACAAACAGAATTTTCACTAGAAGCATTTCAACTAGGCTCTCAGACAGACACAGAGAAGATAAATGCAGGATGACTTCTAATCTCTCAACCATTTTTAAGCAATTGGGAAATAAGGATACTACTGGGTTTTGCTAGTTCCGTTGTTCAAATAGCTACTTCGGTGTCAGTCCTCAGTAGCACTGTGTGAGTGTGTGAGCTCCATTCATGCACTATAAAAGTTAGATAGAAAGTACAGGCAGTTGCCAAGTTACAAATATCCGACTTACACATGACTCATAGCTAAGAACGGGGGTGTAAGAAGAGGAAGTGAGAGAAATCTACCCATCAGAAGGGAAATCACTCCTGAAAGAGTTATCACGGGGAAAAGATGTCTCCACTAAAGCTTTATGATCAATCCTTGTTTCCACAAAAAGCCACATATTTCAAAATCCAATAATCAAAGGGACAGAAAGTGAGGTGATACAGGTACAGCCAATAAACAAACACCTCAGGGGTGTTAACCTTTCCCTATACTATCCAAAGCTTGCATATGTGTGTGTGTGTGTGTGCATGTATGTATGTATGTATGTATGTATGTGTGAGATAGGTAGCTAGGTAGGTAGGTAGATGGATGGATGGAGTTACACTTTAAAATGTCCCAACTTACATACAAATTCAACTTAAGAACAACTTACAGAATTTATTTATAACTTGGGGACTGCCTATATTTGCTTGGATAGCAGTTAATGCATTAGGGTCACTTTGCCTCCATAAAATGAGATTGTGACTCAAAAAAGATTGGGAAGTGCTGCACTACGCCATTGTCAAGATCTGGCCACACCTTTCTGAGTAAGGATGGCATACTTTTGCTAACAAATTAGCATTGAAAAAAGACAGAAATAATACATTTCAGGTTAATTCTTCCAAAGCACATTTTTCTCCCCCTTTAATAAAGTAGAAAATAAGGCACCCTGAGAAGACTTTGTTCAAGGGAGACAGATTGCAGCGCCTCTCATATATTGTAAATTCTATCAGTGCAATGCTAATCTTCCTTGGGTGGCCAGCTGAGGGAGCTTTGGATGCTACAGAAATGCCGTTCCCTTCCCTCATACAGACAGAAATCCATCACTGTGCCTACTAGCTACAGTCGCTAAACTATATTTGAAGGGTAACTTTGGATCTACTGGATGTAAATTTTGTCCAGGTTCTCATAAGGACCAGGATTTGGCTCTTCAACTATGTCAATCTGGGAGCCAGCATAGATAATTTAAACCTCCTTGATTTCAGTGAGAGATAAAAAGTTTAGCACACTAACATAAATCTACCAGGCTGCACAGTAGATCTGCCCTCACTCCAGCAAAGCACAGACTTCCTCTCTCTTTCTCCCTCTCTCCTGAAGAGGACAGAAGAGGACAGATTCAAGACCTTTAAAAAGTTCAGACAGCTTCCAAGTGTTTTTGGTTCTTTAGTATAAAAATAAACATTTTTAATTCCTAAGAGAATGCATACCTTCACTATTTTATTTACTGCATATTATGATTAAGGAAAGAAAGCAGGTTACAGAAACTGAAGGGAATTTATGAATTAGATCCAGGCCATCATTCATACGGAGCCCCGCTGAAAATAATAGGCTTTTTGCATCAATTTCAGTGGGAACGGAGTGCAACTACAGATGAGGAGAGTAGCTTGGTCATCCTCATACCCAAACACACTTTGTTACTCAGGGTTGAATCTAAAACAATAATGAACCAATATTGATTTTGATTTGCTACTGGGAATCCACAAAGTCGTTTGAGTTCCATAATGCAGAAATTGTAAGAAGGATGAATAAAGTCAGACTAGGAAGCCTGACATGACAAACTCCTCATCAGTGGACCAAGAATGAGAAGAGGTGTGTATGCTGCATTCTGGAACATAGTATCCATCAGTACTGATCAGCAAAAAGGTCCAGAAGGCCTGACCTGAACATGGGCCATGAAAAGATCAATTTAAATCATATCGGTGCTTAGAAAGTCATTTGTTCCTATTAGTAATTACACTGTTTCAAATGTAACCCATGTACTCCTCCTTGGTTTTCTGTTATTTTTCTTACTTCAGGGTAAAAAACAAACCTTAGACAATAGCACAAACTTTGAAAAAACCTTGCCAACAAGTCTGTAAAAATGCTCTTCAAAAGAAAATTGAACAAGTAACTAGAAAAATGTTATTTGTCATAGCAACAGAGCAATTGTTCTGATTTGCTCAGTTGTTTTTGAAATGGGATTTAATTGTGCTTTACTTATTTTAAAAATTGAAAGGGGAAAAAACATTGCAGGTAATTGTTGCTTGCAATACTTTATTTCCAAGATTATATTTGCAAAACCAAGTCTTTCCTGTAGCAGAGAGACATGAATTCCCCAAGAGTCAGTTTGATAAAGAAACGGATTCTCTGAAGAAAGCAGTTCAAATTCCTCTCCCTGAAAATGGAATGTTTCAGTTCAGCTGTTAGTCTAAAGTTTTATGGCAGGCATTTGGCCAATGCTCAAGTTCTGTGCACACTTAGCACTGTGCAATCCCAAATACAAAATTTCAGTAAGTGATCAACATGTGTAGTGTGTGTGTGGGGGGGGGGGGGGGGGAGGCTGTTGTTAGATTTTTTTTTATAAAATCAGAAAGTGCTTGCGCATTTTTTGTTTCAGTCTGCTGCTAGTACAGAACACAAAGCACTGTGCAAGGCAAGGAAAAGGAGAATAGGTTTGCATGGCACAGTGAGGTAATAAATGACACTTCTCTTTCTTTACTAATTATTGTATGAACAAGAAACTAGCTAAACCTTGGAAACTAGACAACCAAGAAAACTCTGCAACAAAAAACCCCCAGTTATGAAGGAAAGAAAGGATATCAATCATAAATGCAATACAATGGCAAATAGAAACCAAGCAAACACCTAACCAATTGAATGAAATCTTTGGCACAGTACAAATTACGCCTTTTTTTGCACATGTGAACTATCCTGACATGGTTTAACGTGACGATTGGGGCCCATAAATGCAGACAAAGACCTCACTTCTAAATTTTAATTTCGTTTGGATGGATTTTGGGGTGAGTTTTCATCCAAAACTGGTCAAAAGCTCTCTCCCACTTGGCCATAAGTGTAGATTTCCTGAAACCCTGAAAAAAATGACAGAAAATAGCCAAAATAGAAAGTAGAAGTGATGTCACATCACTTTCAGCTTGTTGAAACAGCATTTCAGTTCCACAGCTGTGGCAACAATGGTCTTGGGTTCTCTAGGCATATGAATATGCTGTTTACTATTATCAGATTCAAGATGCAATCATTTGCCCAAGAGACAATAGAGACAATTCTGCATGTGCAAAAAATGTGAGAAGATTGCATTAGGCTTTACCGTCAGCTTCTAATATTGTATAATGTTACAGCTATAAATCTATTAAGCAAGTAGTGCAACTATGCTTCAATTCCACACCACTGAGTAAAAAAGAATAGTTCATTCATTATACAGCAGCATTTTTGTAAGAGATATTCTTGAATGTTTGTTTTCTTTGAGAACTCAGGTGTCAATTCATCATTTATTAACTACTCTATTTATTCACTGAGTTTCCATTATACTCGTTGCATTGCAAATACATCTACTATAGTGCATGTTTGTTTTAAAATGTGGAAGATTAGATCAAGGTCATAATTTCCAAACATTCATGAATTGCACCTTTTTTTACACAGAAGTACTGGAGGGATGGAATAAACAACAGTTTCTACAGACCTGCTAAGGCATATTTGTCTCTGCATAATCAATTATAATTACTTGAAGTCCATGCACACATACAGGGTCTTTCAAAGCTGTTTCCATAGTTATTCTTCGGTAACACCAACCACGGAGAACAGATACTTTTCAAAAGGGCAGAGAACAGACAGATTACACCAGAAACAAAATCAAACCAGAATGTAATGTATCAGTTCTTCTTCCTCTTTTGGAGATGCTTAGTTTGCCTCTTCAGCATGGATTGGTGGAATCTTGTTGGACACCAAAGTATAAACATAAGGCCAGATTTTATTGGTCTCTGTTCCAGAAAATGAGTGTAGGATCCCTCTGTTTCTGAAAATGGAAGAGAAAGAAGGATTTTATGAAAACCTTAAGCACAATTCTACAAAATTATCCAAATAGATAGGACACAAAAGACACAACTATAAAACAAATGCATTGTTTAAGGCTAGCATGATCGGAATCATTGGGTTGCTGTGGCCTTGTTCCAGCAGCATTCTTCAGAGGTGCCACAGATGAAGGCAAAACATCAGGAAAGAATGCTGCTGGAACATGGCCATACAGCCCAAAAACCCACAGCAACCCAAAGTTGATTCACATTACATTTTGATGTGTTCAGCATTTTTCCTGTACAATTATTTTAACTTGTGATCAAAAGCAGCAAATAATACGCTGATTTTTTAAAATAAAAACAAGTGTGTATTCTTTTAAAAGCATAATTTGTTTTATTGAACCAGGATCCTGAAACTAGCTCTACAGTCTAGAATATGACCTTCCAGACTAATTCTTTGTAAACAAATCAACCAAACATAGTTCAAACATAAACATCCCTTCCTGCTCAGCAGCTATGTCATACCAATATGGGAAGGAATCCTGCATCATAGTTACAAATGCACAATCTGTAATTACACCTTCGTAACTGTTATGTGTTCATGATCCCTATTGTAGAATCTCATTAAGGGGCTATGTAAAGACTGTGAAAGTTATCCAGGTTCCATTTACTGGAAAGCAGTCACTGTGATCATCAGGGGTCTTTCCCCCTGTTGCCCCGCCAAACTGTTGTTCCCATCCTCCACCTCTAATACAAGTGATTTCTAGTGTGAGTGAGAAATGCAACAGATCAGCCCTCCACTTTCTGTGCAACAGGAGAACAGACCCCTGTCAATTCAACAGTGTCTGCCTGGTAACTAGAGACTGATGGGGATGTGATTCATTCTGTAGTAACATAGTATCACAGAGGAATAATTATGACTAAACACTGTAGATAGCCAGTGACTTCTTTTACACAACTATAAGATATAACATTCTACATCTACACTGTATTTTACTGCTCATGTACAGCTACCTGGAGTGCTTCTGTCTTGAGTAAAAAGCAGACAAGTCTGCACTCATATCTTCAAAAATTGATTTTCAAGTATACTATTTATTTATTTATATTTTATTTATTTATCGTGTCAGGAGCAACCAGACATTTGTATTACATTTTTAACAAAACAAACAAACGAACAGACAGACAGGCAGACAGACAGACAAAACACAAAGTTTGCAAGCTTGGTAGTTGATAAAATCTCCTTTAACCAGTATCTGGCCACTTGGAGTGCCTCTGGTGTTGCCGCAAGGAGGTCCTCCATTGTGCATGTAGCAGGGCTCAGGTTGCATTGCAGCAGGTGGTCAGTGGTTTGCTCTTCTCCACACTCGCATCTTGTGGATTCCACTTTGTAGCCCCATTTCTTAAGGTTGGCTCTGCATCTCGTGGTGTCAGAGCGCAGTCTGTTCAGCACCTTCCAAGTTGCCCAGTCTTCTGTGTGCCCACTCACTCACCCAACAAAATTATCACATTAAATAATAGTATACTTCTGGGCACACAGAAGTATACTATTATTTAATGTGATAATTTTGTTGGGCGAGTGAGCCTATTAATAAAAGACCCTCCTCATAAATGCACTGCTAAGTAACTTATCAGTAGCAGCATGACCCAGCACCAGTAGCCAAAAGTGATTCAAAAAGTACAAAAAGCACACAGACCAATATTATCTCTTCCTTGGGAGGTTTTTCTTTATAGCAAAAAAATAATTGCACTATTTACAAGAACAAAGTTTCCATTACACAAATAAAGTTCTTTATACTTTCTTCTTTGCTTCCACGCTGGGCTTCTTTATCATGCAGATAAAAAGCTTCGCTCTCACTGAGCTTCCTCACACAGGAGCTTTTAACACTCAGAAGCCTTCACACTGGAGTTTCTCTCACACAATGGCCTTCAACCTGGAGCTTCTCTCACCGAAGCTTCTCACACCAAGCCTTCTCATACTGAGGCCTTTCTCCCACTGAGACAAACTAACACTGAGGCCTTCTCTACTAACACTCTAAGGCCCTTGTCCCACAAAGACCTGTCACAGACTGAGGGCTACTAAGCTACAGGCACACCTGCTTATATTGAACTGCAGCTTTTGCTGAGACATTACATTCGTTTAACCCTTTCAGTGCTTGACTCACATTTTTGTAATTAAAAATACCTAGTTAATTTTTAGTATTTCTGACAAATTTCTCCAGCTAGAAAGGCCATAGGACATTTATTCTGAATGGAGTAACCAAACTAAAACTACCTCTTATTTTGATCAAGATAAAGAGTTATCAATAGTACAATTCCAATAACCAATGTTCAGATAAGCATGGTAGACTAGCGCCAAATAAAACGTCCAAAGAGTGCTTTTAAAATAATTTGAAAATTATAATGGCATGCCACATAATTTTTTTACTATTCTAATACACACTGGACTAATGAGAGTGAACTTCTACTCACTTGTACAATTCTATAACAGGCTTTGCAGCATCTTTGTATTTTCTTAGCCTGCCTGCAACAGCTTCAGGTTTATCATCTTCCCGTTGAATTAATGGCTCACCAGTAACATCATCGATCCCCTGTAGAACATGAGTGATGCGAAAGAAACAATAACAAAAACATGCACCCTGTGCAAGGAAAACTGAATTTTAAAAATCAGTCATGTAGGAAAAAAAATCTTATCTCTGTCCTAATCATTTTATAACAGGGGTTCTTAACCATGGGTCCATAGACCCTTTGAGGGTTCATGGAAAGATTTGAAGGGGTCCATAAGCTTGGATGGAAAAAAAATCAACTTTTTATCTTTATTTTCTCTAGGTATTTTCTTCACTTCTGAATATATGCAATAAATTACACTAGCATTCATAAAGACAACATCAACATTAATTGGGATGTTTTAAAATGTTCATAATTCATAAAAAAGATTAATACACATTTTGTCCACTCTTCTTACTTCTCCAGAACGTGCATTCTTTTTGTCACGAGTCTGGTTGAAGTGGCATTTTATGAATCATTATAAGCAGAAATCATTTTCACATATTGATGAGCTATCTTCCTCTTTCCCAATTACATTGATATACCAGGACTTATGCTCTCACTTGCACATGAGGTGGATTGAATTCCATATTATATACTCTCCCACTAGCAGGGTGAATCCAACGAGCACTGAGACGGTCTTTTAGAGTCTCAAATGGGATGTTCAAACTTATCACTAGGTCCAGTTCACATATCCTGTCAAGTGCTTCAGCTTGTCCCAACGTCCTTGGAAAACCTAAAGGCAAAAGGGGAAAAATTACCCAAAAAAATGCAATGATTTTGAAAACGATCTCTTTTTTAAAAAGGAAGTACAAGCCAAGTATCTCTTATCTGAAATGCTTGGGACCAGATGTAGTTGAAACTTAATTTTTTTGGACAGCCTAAACACACCATTCATTTATGTTTCATATATACCTTATATATAAGTTTGAATTTTTTGCACCAATTCCCTCCCTTTTTTAATGAAGCATAATCTCAAAGACCCCTTGGGAGCTCCCAGTGGCGCAGTGGGTTAAAGTACTGAGCTGCTGAGCTTGTTGATCGAAAGGTCGCAGGTTCGATTCCGGGGAGCGGCGTGAGCTTCCGCTGTCAGCCCCAGCTTCTGCCAACCTAGCAGTTCGAAAACATGCAAATGTGAGTAGATCAATAGGTACCGCTCCAGCGGGAAGGTAACGGCGCTCCATGCAGTCATGCCGGCCACGTGACCTTGGAGGTGTCTACGGACAACGCTGGCTCTTCGGCTTAGAAATGGAGATGAGCACCACACCCCAGAGTCAGACATGACTGGACTTAATGTCAGGGGAACCTTTACCTTTACCCAATCTCAAAGATACACACACACGTGGGGATGGGACAAGGGTTGCTGATTTCAGAAACACCTTAACCAGCTCTGGATAGACTAATTAGGATGTTTTCCACATCAAAGCATCCAAGAATTAAGTTTTCTTGAATAATCAGAAAAATATTTTTGTCTCGTGTATAATATGACCCAGTAAATACTGAATGTTATTTTATGCACCCAGAATTCAAATTCTGTTAAATTAATACTATAGTGAATTCATACACTCAAAAAGAACACCTTAAATGCTGGACCATTCTAACAACCACCATGTCGGACTACACAGAGAAGCCACTGAAATACACAAGCATGTGGACAATTTCAACAAAAAGGAGAAAACCATGAAAATGAACAAAATCTGGCTACCAGTATTTAAAAAAACCTCTAAAATCAGAACAGTAAATAAAGAACAACACTAAAAAAACAGGGGGATTCCAGAGAAGAAAAAAATCAGGGCTAGCTAATCACCTCCCAACAAAAGATTCCCCCAGGCAGGAAGCAGTCAAGCTTTGAAGCTGCAAGGCTATTCAATGCAAATCAAGGTGATCAATTGAAACATTCACACTTGCCTCAAACAGACAAGAGTTCTTTCTCCCACCCTGGACATTCCACAGATATATAAACCCCACTTGCCTAGTTTCCAACAAACCTCACAACCTCTGAGGATGCCTGCCATAGATGTGGGTGAAACATCAGGAAAGAATGCTTCCAAAACATGGCTGTACAGCCCGGAAAACCCAGTGATTCTAGTCATAAAAGCCTTCGACAACACATAGACCAACTTAACATTACCTTTCCTCACAACAAAGATCTTTAATATAAAATGTATTAGATGAACCCTGCTGGATCAGGCCAAAGGCCCATCTACCATCCTGTTCCATACAGTGACTCATTAGATAACTAGGAAAAGCCTGCAAGGAAGGCTTAAGAACAACAGCTGCCTCCTCTTGTTTCCTCACCAACTGCTTTCTATACAGCAAGTGCAAATTTTCAAGGCATTTTCAAGGCAGGCTGGAAATGAGTTCTGCCTGAAACTCAAGCAAGGTGTTTGTGAGTCACCATTGACAATAATGTGCTAGGTGGACCACCAGTCTGACTCATTCTCATGCAGCTTTTTATGTTCTTGAATCTTAAATATTACTCAGGCTCTGGATGGTCCCCATAATTTTCCTCAGATGAAGCACTCTGAGCATGCGTGGAAGTGGGTTCTCTCCTTGTGTATCAAATGGTTTGGCTCAAGTCTAACTAGGCAAAGCTGTTCTCAACTTTGTCCTAATAAATTCAGGACCACTTCATACATCTAATTTCTGGAGTATCCAAGATGAATCACATTGGCTTGGTTTTTTGCTCAAAGTATACATTCTGAGGCTAGTCCATGTTTGCTTCTGTAATCAAGAGAGAAAAGTAACTACCTGAATGCGATTTTCCTGCTTCTTGGCAGGGGGTTGGACTGGATGGCCCACAAGGTCTCTTCCAACTCAATGATTTTATGAATCTACCTCTATGTCGGAATCAGTAATGGACAACTCCATGGGAAGATCATTCTCACCCTTGTACAGCCTAGTCAGTGTTTTTCAACCTTCCTAATGCCGCGACCTCTTAATACAGTTCCTCATGTTGTGGTGACCCCCCAACCATAATATTTTTGTTGCTACTTCACAACTGTAATTTTGCTACTATTATGAACTGCAATGTAAATATCTGATATGCAGGATGTGTTTTCATTCATTAGACTTTGTCATTTGGGAGTTGTAGTTGCGCACTGCTAATGCAAACAACAATGGGCCAAATGTAGCATGCATACCTGATATGCCCAAATTTGAATACTGGTGGATTTTGAGGGGAATTGGCCTGGACATTTTGGAATTGTAGGTACTGAGATTTATAGTTCACCTACAATCAAAGAGCATTGGAATTGAACCAAAATTGGCACACAGAACTCCCATGACCAACAGAAAATACTGGAAGGGTTTGGTGGACACTGACCTTGAGTTATGGAGCAATGGTTCACCTCCATCCAGAGAGCACTGTGGACTCAAACAATGATGGATATGGACCAAACTTGGCACAAATACTCAATATGCCCAAATGTGAACACTGGTGAAGTTTGGGGAAAATAGACCTTGACATTTGGGAGTTGTTGGGATTTATAGTTCATCTACAATCAAAGAGCATTCTAAACCCCACGAATGATAGAATTGGGCCACACAGAACCCACATGACTTCCCACACAGAATCCACATGACCAAAAGAAAATACTGTGTTTTCTTATGGTCTTTGGCGACCCCTCTGACACCTCCTCGTGACCCCCCCCCCCCCGGGGTCCCAAACACCAGGCTGAGAAATACTGGTCTAGTGTCTCATTTTTACCTACGCTGCAGGAAATTCTGGGGCAAAAGGAAACAAAGTATGCTGTTTTGGATAGTTTATAATGTTTTAGGTGGAATCATCGAATCATAGAATCAAAGAGTTGGAAGAGACCTCTTGGGCCATCCAGTCCAACCCCCTGCCAAGAAGCAGGAATATTGCATTCAAATCACCCCTGACAAATGGCCATCCAGCCTCTGCTTAAAAGCTTCCAAAGAAGGAGCCTCCACCACACTCCGGGGCAGAGAGTTCCACTGCTGAATGGCTCTCACAGTCAGGAAGTTCTTCCGCATGTTCAGATGGAATCTCCTCTCTTGTAGTTTGAAGCCATTGTTCCGCGTCCTAGTCTCCTAGGAAGCAGAAAACAAGCTTGCTCCCTCCTCCTTGTGGCTTCCTCTCACATATTTATACATGGCTATCATATCTCCTCTCAGCCTTCTCTTCTTCAGGCTAAACATGCCCAGTTCCCTAAGCCGCTCCTCATAGGGCTTGTTCTCCAGACCCTTGATCATTTTAGTCGCTCTCCTCTGGACACATTCCAGCTTGTCAATATCTCTCTTGAATTGTGGTGCCCAGAATTGGACACAATATTCCAGATGTGGTCTAACCAAAGCAGAATAGAGGGGTAGCATTACTTCCTTAGATCTAGACACTATGCTCCTATTGATGCAGGCCAAAATCCCATTGGCTTTTTTTGCCACCACATCACATTGTTGGCTCATGTTTAACTTGTTGTCCACGAGGACTC
Source organism: Anolis sagrei (assembly GCF_037176765.1). Lineage (NCBI taxonomy): Eukaryota > Metazoa > Chordata > Lepidosauria > Squamata > Anolidae > Anolis > Anolis sagrei. The sequence continues at coordinate 165,943,724 of NC_090024.1, forward strand.
CAAGATCTTTTTCACACGTACTGCTCTCGAGCCAGGCGTCACCCATTCTGTATCTTTGCATTTCATTTTTTCTGCCAAAGTGGAGTATCTTGCATTTGTCACTGTTGAACTTCATTTTGTTAGTTTTGGCCCATCTCTCTAATCTGTCAAGATCGTTTTGAATTCGAATTCGAATGTATTGGGGGACCCAAAAGGCCACAAAATGGGGTTTGTTGGCTGCATGCAGCTAGCAAATAGTCCTTCTTTATCTTTGGTTTTTGTAAAGATTACAAGCCAGAAAACGAACCAAGGTGGTGAAGCAGGAGGAAAACTATAGAGTACTGACATTCCTTGCATAAATGCACACTTTCTTCTACAAGCAGCTTTGGCTAGATCTTTTCCAAATATCAAGAATTACTGTAAGAGGGAGGTGAGACTTTCATGTCATTCATACAGTAACAACGCGATCTTTTACAGATGTGCCACAAGCCACGAACACCAGCTTCTGGGACTGCAGGTCAACACTGGTTTCTTTATGTAGGAGAACAGAAACACAACATAATCTTGGCAACAATTTATTTCCCCTCCCACAAACTGAGTTTTTTAGAAAAAGAAATTATAAATTCATTCAAACCATTTCTTCATGTTACTCTACTCTGAAACTGCAATTTAACTTTTGGGGGCAGGGAGGCGAAGAGATGAGGAAAATACTGAACGAACATAAGCATTAGACGAAGAGCTGTGAGTTAGAGTAATACATTCTGCCCCAATATTTGGAAGCAATATGTGAAAAAATGATTTACTACCCATGATATGTAAAGCAGTAACTATTAAAGTTGTTGTTTTTTGATATTACAAATTCAATAAATATGAACACCTTGGCAAAAACTGCCGTTTTTATTACTCCAGAGGTAATTTATGGCATTTGGAGATTTTTTGGTTGTTTTTAATTCAATTTTCCTACATTAAAAATTAATGTACCCATAATGTGCTATAATGCAATTTTTTTCGTGTCAGGAGCGACTTTGGAAACTGCAAGTCGCTTCTGGTGTGAGAGAAATGGCCGTCTGCAAGGACGTTGCCCAAGGATGCCCGGATGTTTTACAAAACATCCTGTGGGAGGCTTCTCGGGTGTCCTCGCATGAGAAGCTGGAGCTGACCGATGGGAGCTCTCCCCACTCCCCAGATTCGAATCGTCGACCTTTTGGTCAGCAGTCCTGCCAGCACAAGGGTTTAACCCATTGCGCCACCAGGGGCAAAATGCATTTATTTATTCAAATACTCCCCTATAACAGTAACATTGCAAAAGACACAATAACTTTTAATACTAATGTTTTCAAGCTCTCTCTTGGTCAACCCATAACCAGTGCTTTCTTCATATTATAGCAATATACCTTACATACAGCTTCTGTTCTTGAACCCATCAAGTGCATCAATTCTTAGAAATCCCATTGACCTCATTTTTTGATCTGCGTTGGTATGGCAACAGTGAGACAAGGATTCATGAATGTCTAGTTACGGCCTCTCAGTATCTAGGATATCAAATTACTTATCTGGCATCTAAGATAAGAACTGTATGCCAGGTTTTAATAAAGATATTTCACTGACAGAGCTGCTTCTATCAACAGGATCAGGAGGAGAGCACTCCTTCCTCCTCCCTACAGCTTTCCATGCACCCTCAAAAACTGTCCATATCTAGAAAATCTTCCAGAGCAGGTTCTGGAATGGCATAGAGGGCTGCATGAGAAAGAGGAGGGAAAGAATGTCCCATCACACTTTCTGATGGTTCAATATGCACAAATGTAAATATTATATACAATATCCTTCGGGCTATGTGTATAAAGAATATATGAAGCATACATGAATTTTGTGTTAAGAGTTGGGTCCCATCTCTGATGTACCTTATTCTGTACATATATGCAGATATTCCTAAATCCCAAAAACCTAAAATCTAAAAGACTTCTGGTCCCAAGTGTTTTGAATAAGTGGTATTCAACTTGTGTCTTCATCAAGGATGAAAAATGGCTCATGCTACTTTTAGCACATTCTCTTCTGTGCAATATTCAGTTTAAAAGCCTAACCATCATTCGGAAGGAATGGACAGCCTGGTTCCTAAGATCCTTAGAGAAATAATATAGGAAATAATTCTTTGCTGGTTCATATTACTTATGCATATTTCAGTTACTTCTGTAACTATCCCATATATAGTGGAGTCCAATTTCTCCGACCTTCGCTTATCCGACATTCCATCTCATCCGACGCCCCCCGTTTTCCTCCAGCAATTCCCCTTTAATTAAAGGAGCGCTCCCCAACTCTTTCTCCATTCCCAATAAGTGAAAAGGGCAAGACAAGGAGGAGGAGAGAGGAAAGGGGGGAAAGAGGCAAAAGTGGAAGCGGAAGCATCCCCCCTCCTTCCCTCTGTAATTTCCACACTCCTCTTCTGCATCCGGGAACTTCCTGCTGACCTGCTCTAAGCCCTAAAACGTTGCCTTGCCTTAGCTATTTGAATCCCTGTTGTTAGTATTCTAGGTGTCTAGTGCCGCATCAGACGAGTAACAGTAGGAGACTCCGTATTATCCGACATTTTCATTTATCCGACATTCTGCCAGCTCGTTTATGTCAGGTAAGCGAGACTCTACTGTAGTTCCAAATTCTTCAGGATTTGCCACATGCACTGAGGTTCGCAAAGCAAATCTAATTTCCTTGAAAGGCTTTCCATAAAAGACACATTTTTTCTTTCTTTAGCTCTGCTTCAATATGGAGTCAGGGTTTACACACTCAGACAGTACAGTGTGCAACAGTACATTGCCTTAGGTTCAAATTATCTGCATGCCCAAAAATACCATTTAAAACGTGAAATGAACCATTTTAATGCAGTCCCTTTTTTTTTAAGTGAAGATGAAAATTAGCACAAGTGAGACATAGCTTCCATCATTCACTGCACAAAGATGAGACTGCTATAAGCAATTCGTCTTGGCTCTGTTCCTTCCCTCCTACTTACCAGTTGGTACTTGTCGCACTTCGGCAACACGCAGGGAGCACACTGTTTTATGAAACAGAAGGCTAATCGACAAAGAGTCTCTCTGCTTAGTCACGTCTCTGAGAAAAGTGAGGGTTGGTAGGGTGCTTGTGGGCTTCTTCCCACTTGGAAAGATAGACTAAAAGTTTGCATTGCTGTTTTCAACCTCTATATGACTCTACTCACAACTCAAAGCACCAGTGCTTACCTTCAACGTTCTAAACCGTGTGGGGCCTAATTATCTGAACAATTGCCTTCCCCAACATAAGCCTCTCTGATCACACAAGAAATGGAAATCACATGGCTTTCCAGATATTATTGGACTGTAATATCCAGCAGCCTGAGGCAGCGTAGCCAAGGAAAAATGCAAAAAGACATAGCCCATCATTACCTGGGTAGGTCACATGATTCCGGTCTCCATAGTTAAATTCTTTACCATCTTAGTTACAAGGTTGGAATAGCAAATATTCTCACTGGTAATGCACAATTCTTGAATGAATTTTCTCTTGCTGACTACTCTGATATCCATTCAGAGCCAGTTTTCCTAGGCTTTTAAACCTACGTTTAGTATGCTTTTCATGCTCCTCTCTCCCATTTTGTTTTATTATGTATTTTGCCATTAATCATTATTATATTCACCTTCTTCAAACACTATTCTGAAAATATCTTGTTGAAGATCAGCATACTAAACATTGAATACGTCTGTTTCCTGAAATTAATACAAGCACAAATACTAACTGTGTATTGTAATCAAGCCCAAAGAATACCAAGATGGCCTAGACATCTTTGCCCCAATAATGTTCTCCTGATGCTTTGAATGACAATACCCATAAGTTCCAAAACAGTATGATTGCTGTCATAATCTGAAAATGATTAGAAAGGACGTATCTCACATCTGCAAGGATGCCAAGTTTCTGAAGTCTAGTTCTGTCCATCTTCTGTCCACATTTCAATAAATGTAACCTTAGTGACAGGAACTCAAGACCTTTTTAGATCAGTGTTCACTGTTCACAATTGTCAAAATTTTAACTATGAATTCGTTATCCCTCAATGGTCTCAGGATGCTTTCACATGACTCTTCACTCCACCAACAATTTCTACAAATATTGGAATTGCTCAGTGCACTGTTTTCATGTTACATTACTTTGCATCTTAGAGATTTTGAATTCAAAATGTGTCAAAGATAAAGAGGAGAAAACAGTTTCTACTTAAAACAAAACACTGCACTTCCAGGGGGAAAAGATCTTACCATCAAGTAGCCAAGGCTGGCTCTGCATTTTGTCCAGTTCTGTCATCATTACACGTGTGAACACATGATCTGGTACCAAAAGGCCTTTTTCAAGGTACTGCTTTGCCAGAAGACCGACATCTGTTCAAGTGAAAAAACACAAAAACATATTCTTATTTAGCTAAGACAGTTTACAAGATAGATTTCAAAGTTCTGATTATTAATTGCCTTACAGAAATTTCTCAGAACACACTTACAGTGGTCCCTTGGTACCCCCTCAAGGATACCAACATTTGTGGATGCTCAAATTGCATTACAGTATATACAACAGCATAGTAAAATGGTGCCCCTTACAGCAACAAGTGCCTGCCATCTAGTTCAAAGGAAATAGCAGGAGGTTACATTATCATATGACGTACACATCAGTACAGTGCACAACTTGTGGCTAAATTAATGTTTACTTTTTTGGATTATTGTTCTGAATATTTTGAGCTTTTGTTGGTTGAATCTATGGGGAAATGGTATTCATAGCCTTTTTGAAAACAAAAAAAGATGTCATATCTTTTTGGCAAATGTGAATCTCCATGAACACCTGGAGACCACTTTTTGAAAAACTCTAGTCAAGGAAAGGCATGACCGTGTTAGAAGTCAACTCTTTGAAAAAGTGATGATACAAGCATTCATGTCATTGCACACAGGTAAATCAGTTGTTAAACTGATAAACCATGTCTTTCTACTGCCAGGGACAAAGGCATGCCACTGCACAAAAAACATATACTTGGCTAGCAGAAGTTTTTAAATGTTTATTTTTCGTTGAAGTTAAAATTGCAGATGCCCAAAACATATACTCTCTCTTGAAAACTCTTAGTTTAAAAATATGCACTCAGAGACCAAAAACAAAGTCATCTTTAAAACAGTAACTTATTTTGTTTACTCATAAACATTAATTTAGCATACAGGCACATTTCCTACTAATGTTCAGTTATAGATAGGATGTAGCCTCTGAGTTGAGAACACAGGACATCATTCTTAATCAATAGTACACAAAGTCTTTAAGTATATATCTTATGAAAGTCCAAACTGTATAACTGGACTCACTGCTTCTCAAAGCAAAAATACAGTAAACTGCGTAAGTACAAATACAAACTTCTTCTATGGAAGTCCAAAAGCATACTGCATCCACCTCCACTGAGGTCTAAAGCAAACTGCTAACATTACAGTCCAAAATCATACCGAATAACAAAATGGAGTCTTCAATCTGAACATGCTCAGTACAATCATATGTCTGTAGCACCTCCTACACCAAAGAGGTAAGTCAAACTGGCAAATCAATATATACATAATACAGGTTAGCAAATATATACACTAACAACTAGTGAAGGCTTGGAAGGTTGCTATTTCTAATAATGCAGAACCCGTGGATATGAAGGACAGACTGTACAGAGGAGAAATCCCCAGGATGACTAGTTGGGTGATTGGGCTTCAGTGCCTTCACACTTGATCAGTTAATACACTCATTGCATCTCTCCTCTCATTAAGAACATTCCCGCTGACACTGCCTGCCAAGTCAGCTGAATCATTAAGTTGCCAAATCATGATGAAAGTGGTATGAACTTTAGCTTAACCATCTTACATCTGCCAAGCCTAAGGCCAATTCTACAATCACTGACATTAGAAAGGGGACGCTTCGAAGCTACATTACAAGGTGCTTTGGATCAGGGACTTGTCCCATTCAGAGAAGTAACAGAAATGTGTGTGTATCCACAATTAATATTGAAAAGAGGATGATAAGAAAGGGAAGCACAATTCAGAATCAGGTTTACTACCGTATAAAGAAGACAATGCAGGCAGCGATTTAAAAAATGGCAGTCAATTAAATTAGAAGCGGGGGAAATTAAAAAAATGAGTAGATATAGCATTAACCACTGGGGGGAAAGATGGAACTAAAAAAGCAAGGAACAGAAAGCAAGGTAAGGCTTAATGTCAGTTATAACCCATCTTCATAGCCACATTTTTATACACATTGCTACTGTCGAAGGCTTTCGTGGCTGGAATCACTGGGTTGTTGTAGGTTTTTCAGGCTATATGGCCATGTTTTAGAAGCCTTCTCTCCTGACGTTTCGTCTGCATCTATGGCAAGCATCCTCAGAGGTTGTGATCTTACATCCTCTGAGGATGCTTGCCATAGATGCAGGCGAAACGTCAGGAGAGAATGCTTCTAAAACATAGCCCTATAGCCCGAAAAACATACAACAATACATTGCTACTCTTTGCCATCTAGTTAAATGCACTTAGATGGGGGGTTGCGAGGGGGATGTCGGGGGAGGGGTCACCAGAGACCATCAGAAAAAACATATTTCTTATGGTCTAAGGAAAACAGTTCTCTCCGGAGGTATGTGAACGACATCTCTCCTAAATCACTGTCAATGCCTCCCAAATCCCTCCAGTATTTTTTGTTGGTCATGGGAGTGCTGTGCGGGAAGTTTGGATGAATTCTATCATTGGTGGGGTTCAGAATGCTCTTTGATTGTAGGTGAACTATAAATCCCAGCATCTACAACTCCTAAATGCCAAGGTCTACTTTCCCCAAACTCCACCAATGTTCACATTTGGGCATATTGAGTATTCGTGCCAAGTTTGGTCCAGATCTATCATTGTTTGAGTCCACAGTGCTCTCTGGATGTAGATACAACTCCAAAACTCAAGGTCAATGCCTACCAACCCCTTCCAGTATTTTCTGTTAGTCATGGGAGTTCTGTGTGCCCAGTTTGGTTCAATTCCATTGTTTGGTGAAGTTCAGAATGCTCTTTGATTGTAGGTTAACTATAAATCCCAGCAACTACAACTCCCAAATGACAAAAGTAATCATCCCCACCCCAACCTCACTAGTATTCAAATTTGGGCATATTGGGTATTTGTGCCAAATTTGGTCCAGTGAATGAAAATACATCCTACATATCAGATGTTTACATTATGATTCATAACAGGAGCAAAATTACAGTTATGAAGTAGCAATGAAAATAATTTTATGGTTGGGGGTCACCACAACATAAGGAACTGTATTAAGGGGTCCTGGCATTAGGGAGGTTGAGAACCACTGTTTACAATCATACTTCAGTATATGTACTTTGTTTTTTCCACTCTGCTTATTAAACATAGCTGAGTATATTTCTAGTGCAGCTCACCACATGTTTTCTTAGAGGAAAGCCAAACTGTTTTTCAGCTGGGCTTCCTCTCTGGGAAGTGTGTTTTGAATCCCAAAAGTTTTCCACACGGTTGTGATGATAACAAATATTCATGTTAGAAGGCTCATAATAATATAACTAAAATGGGGTGGGAAAGGAAATTAGTAAGGGAAACAATGAATGGCAGCCATGCACAAAAATGAGTTAACAAAATAAACTAAGCCTTTTTTCCTAACCATGCAATGGCTTGAACATACAAAAACATATATTTTATAAATGTTATTTTTGTTCTAAAACAAAAAACAAGCTAAATTTGAAAGTGAATTCACAACTCTGTTAGAAAAAGTATATTGAATACGACTTATATTCCCTCTCCAGTTTTGAAGAAATGAATCTAAAATGGGTTGTTGTAGGTTTTCGGGCTGTATGGCCATGTTCTAGAAGCATTCTCTCCTCGCCTTTTGCCTGTATATATGGCATGCATCCTCAGACCTCACAAGCTCTGAGGATGCCTGCCATAGATGAAGGTAAAACATCAGGAGAGAATGCTTCTAGAACATGGCCATATAGCCTGAAGAACCTACAACAACCCAGTGATTCTGGCCATGAAAGCTTTCGACAATACATTGGACCTAAAATGAGTAAATCTGAAACAACATGAAGACACGCAACAACAATCCTAATTAACTTGACTATCTCATCACCCAAAAGCAGGCCCACACGTCCCATTGAAATACCAGCAAGTTTATGTTGCTGGTATTTCAATGGGAAATACAAGTTTATGTTGGTTAAAATTCTTCTTCATTTTAAATATTGTATTGTTATTTAATGTTTTTCGTACTATAAATAAGATATGTGCCTGTGCATAGGAATTCATTTGTTTGGGTTTTTTTCAAACTATAGTCCAGCCTCCCAACAGTCTGGGGGACTGTGAACTGGCCCTCGGCATAAAGTTTGAGGGCCCCTAATCTAGGTCTTTGAAATAAGAATCAATTACAATCCACCTTACAATCTTCTCAAGCAGCTAATATGTGGACATCTGAGGGGAAGGCAGTCTTACATCCTTAAAATATTCTTCAAACCTTGAAATGTTATAGTATTTTTCCATAGCAGTGACCAAGTAGCCACTAAAACAAGATTAGATCTGGGCAGCTGGTAAAACAAGAAGTCAAACTATTCCTTCAAGACATTTGTTTACCTTTGCTTAGACTTACAAGTCAGAGCTTGCAGAGAACCTCCTCAACCCTCCACCCACTCCATCACACTACAATCTCCTGCACAACACATTGGCATGAAGGAGGCTTTAAAAAAAGGCCACCCTGTAGTCTTGCACCCAAATCCTATTCGTGCCCTAAGCTAGCAACTGCACTTTTTCCAAGTTTACTGTAGGTTATAAGAGCAGCCTACATCTCCAGTGCCTCATTTCCTTCATAGCTATACTGCCTAGATTCTATCCTTATGCCACCACTGCTTATGCTGGCATTGGTACAATGGCACAATTCATGATTCCATCGCTCAGTTTCTTTATTCTTTCTGCCTCATATCACAAGTGGAAACCTTGGGTTCTTCAAATGCTGTTCAGCAGTGGAACTCTCTGCCTCAGAGTGTAGAAGAGGCTCCTTCTTTGGAGGCTTTTAAACAGAGGCTGGCTGGCCATCTGTCAGGGGTGTTTGAATGTGATTTTCCTGCTTCTTGGCAGAGGGTTGGACTGGATGGCCCACGAGGTCTCTTCCAACTCGATGATTCTACGATTCTAAATACTTTGGGGCCACACATTTTAGACTGACTTACCACTGTCCATGGGACTGATGTGAATTGTACGCTAAAATATCAAATGTATTAAAAGGACTCTGCTCAACACCATAAGACTGCTAAGGAACAGTTGGTTTTTTAAAAAAAATTACAAGTTTTTGTTACAGAATTTGGTTAAAAGAAAAAGGAAGGGGAGGTAAAATTGGGAATCGTGGGGTTGGATTTGGGGATAGGGGTATGGGGTGGGTTTGGATAGGAAAATGGGCTTCGGGGAAAGGGGTTGAAATTCAGCTTCCAATTGTCTTCACTTCGGTAATGACAGTCTTCAGAATCGCCCTCACATTGTCGGCTGTCTCTCTTACATCCTCTTCCTTTAGAGCTTTATATTCCAGTTTTCAACTTAAGTCAATGATCCATTTCAAATTTTCTTGAATCAGAAAATTCTTTACTGGTGTCCAATTTGTTTTTTTGTGTCATCTGTTTTGTGTTTGTATTCATCAGTTGTGATAGTTTGTCCATGTTTATGATGTCTATAATCTTCATTATCCATTGTTCCTGAGTAGGGATCTCTCTTGTTCTCCAACATCTCGCATAATTTATTCTAGCCGCTGTTGTTAAATAATTAAAGAGTTTATCTTTTTTTTCTATCTTTATGTCTATTATTCCTAATAGGAAATATTCTGGTTTTAACTCCAATTTCAGTTCTAATGTCTTCTCTGTTTTGTCATTTATATTTTTCCAATATGATTTGGCCACTTTGCGTGTCCAACAGTTCCTTTAACTGAGCATCTGCCCAAACCCTTCTCTCTTTCCTTCTTTCCTTCTTTCCCTCCTTCCTTCCTTCTTTCCTTCTTTCCCTCCTTCCTTCCTTCTTTCCTTCTTTCCCTCCTTCCTTCCTTCTTTCCTTCTTTCCCTCCTTCCTTCCTTCTTTCCTTCTTTCCCTCCTTCCTTCCTTCTTTCCTTCTTTCCCTCCTTCCTTCCTTCTTTCCTTCTTTCCCTCCTTCCTTCCTTCCTTCCTTCTTTCCTTCCTTCTTTCCCTCCTTCCTTCCTTCCTTCCTTCTTTCCCTCCTTCCTTCCTTCTTTCCCTCCTTCCTTCCTTCCTTCCTTCTTTCCCTCCTTCCTTCCTTCCTTCCTTCCCTCCTTCTTTCCCTCCTTCCTTCCTTCCTTCCTTCCTTCCTTCTTTCCCTCCTTCCTTCCTTCCTTCCTTCCCTCCTTCCTTCCTTCCTTCCTTCCTTCCCTCCTTCCTTCCTTCCTTCTTTCCCTCCTTCCTTCCTTCCTTCCTTCCTTCTTTCCCTCCTTCCTTCCTTCCTTCCTTCCTTCTTTCCCTCCTTCCTTCCTTCCTTCCTTCCTTCTTTCCCTCCTTCCTTCCTTCCTTCCTTCTTTCCCTCCTTCCTTCCTTCCTTCCTTCCTTCTTTCCCTCCCTCCTTCCTTCCTTCCTTCCTTCCTTCCTTCCTTCTTTCCCTCCTTCCTTCCTTCCTTCCTTCCTTCCTTCCTTCTTTCCCTCCTTCCTTCCTTCCTTCCTTCCTTCCTTCCTTCTTTCCCTCCTTCCTTCCTTCCTTCCTTCCTTCTTTCCCTCCTTCCCTCCTTCCTTCCCTCCTTCCCTCCTTCCCTCCTTCCTTCCCTCCTTCCCTCCTTCCCTCCTTCCTTCCTTCCCTCCTTCCCTCCTTCCTTCCTTCCCTCCTTCCCTCCTTCCTTCCTTCCTTCCTTCCCTCCTTCCTTCCTTCCTTCCTTCCCTCCTTCCTTCCTTCCTTCCTTCCCTCCTTCCTTCCTTCCCTCTCGCTTTCCTTCCTTCCCTCTCGCTTTCCTTCCTTCCCTCTCGCTTTCCTTCCTTCCCTCTCTCTTTCCTTCCTTCCCTCTCTCTTTCCTTCCTTCCCTCTCTCTTTCCTTCCTTCCTTCCCTCTCTCTTTCCTTCCTTCCTTCCCTCTCTCTTTCCTTCCTTCCCTCTCTCTTTCCTTCCTTCCCTCTCTCTTTCCTTCCTTCCCTCTCTCTTTCCTTCCCTCTCTCTTTCCTTCCTTCCCTCTCTCTTTCCTTCCTTCCCTCTCTCTTTCCTTCCTTCCCTCTCTCTTTCCTTCCCTCCTTCCCTCCTTCCCTCCTTCCCTCCTTCCCTCCTTCCCTCCTTCCCTCCTTCCCTCCTTCCCTCCTTCCTTCCTTCCTTCCTTCCTTCCTTCCTTCCTTCCTTCCTTGCCAAAATTATATCCAAGCCAAAATTAAACAGGTGAGTTAATCTGTCACTGCATGTTATTTCTTGAATTTTGTTGTGTCAGGCTGCTACCAGAAAGAGGTTAGTGCTATTCTGCCCCTTCTACAGCAAACAATGCTATTCATTTATTGATTTTTATGTCCCACTTGCTCCCCAAAAGGGACCCAAAGCAATGTATAATTATGTTCAAACAATCCTTTCAATACATAAGTTTAAAATTTAAGGGCCATAGTACCCAAGAGGAGCCCTTGGTGGTGTAGCAGGTTAAATTGCTGAGCTGCTGAACTTGCTGATCAAAAGGTCGGCAGTTCGAATCCGGGGAGCTGGGTGAGCTCCCGCTGTTAGCCCCAGCCTCTGCCAACCTAGCAGTTTGAAAACATGCAAATGTGAGTAGATCAGTAGTTACTGCTCAGGCAGGAAGGTAACAGCACTCCATGCACTCATGCTGGCCACATGACCTTGGAGGTGTCTATGGACAACGCCAGCTCTTCGGCTTAGAAATGGAGATGAGCACCACCACCCCAGAGTCGAACACGACTAGACTTAATGTCAAGGGGAAAACTTTACCTTTACTTAGTATCCAAGGCAGAAAATGTTACAAACTCCTCTCAGTAAAAATCTAAAAATAAACTCAACAACAATTTTCAGCGCTTGTATGATGCTGAAGATCAGCTACTTAAAGCAGCTGCCTCAATCTGCCTATTGGTAGGACTAGTTCTACAAGTGACAGCTATATCTTTCCAATCAAACAAGAATTACTATATACTGTTCCCTGATAAATTCCCAGGAGCCTTGTTCACAAGACTTGCATTCATATGAGCAGTAACCTGATGGTAGGATAGGGCTGTACTTGCTGGTCCTGTGGCCACTCTCGTATTCCGAAACTTTGCTACACAGAACAGCAGGATCTGAAAAGATGCCGAGTTCTCCTGAGCATGACTGAAATGCCTCCACACATGCACATTCAGTCACCCTGCTAAAGTAGAGGTTCCAATCACATTTAAACAAGAGTCGAATGCTCCATGTGCAGCTTTGGAAAATTGTTATCTTTTGTATTGTCGAAGGCTTTCATGGCCGGAATCACTCAGTTCTTGTGGGTTTTTTCGGGCTATATGGCCATGTTCTAGAGGCATTTCTCCTGACGTTTCGCCTGCATCTATGGCAGGCATCCTCATGTTATCTTTTATTTCTATTTCCACAGTACTGACTGAAGATTTTGAAAGTTGGGGCTATAATGGTGGAGTGGGTGAAACTGCTAAGCTGCAGAACTTGCTGATCAGAAGATTGGCGGTTCAAAAATGCAAAGGGGGTGAGCTCCCTTTGTTAGCTCCAGCTTCTGCCAACCTAGCAGTTTGAAAACATGCAAATGTGAGTAGATCAATAGAGACTGTTTTGGTGGGAAGGTAATGGCGCTCCATGCAATCATGCTAGCCACATGACTTTGGAGGTGTCTATGGACAATGCCAGCAATTTGGCTTAGAAATGGAGATGCGCACCACCCCCCAGAGTCAGACACAACTGGACTTAATGTCAAGGAGAAACCTTTACCTTTACTTTAATCTTAAAATAGTTATGTTTCCCAATTAAAATATAGTATAACTTAACAGGCACTTTAAATAAGTGTAATTAAGATAACAAAGACATTTTCTGAGAAAAATATTAGCTGTTTTAAAATGTCTTGTCTGTATATGATGACCCCATGAGTTTCATAGAGTTTTCTTGGGCAAGGAATACTCAGAGGTGGTTTTTCCAGTTTCTCCCTCTGAAAAATAGCCTACGGTCCTTGATAGTTGCTGATTGTCTCCCATCCACATACTAATCAGGGCTGTCTCTGCTTAGATTCAAAGATCAGACTGGATCTGGTGCCTTTAGGGTTTTAAGTGTGCAATATGTGTTCAGATATCTAAATCCAGTTTTCAAACATCCATTCTTCTGCACTGTCATATTCTTAGGCAAGAAGCCTAAACTATTCATTTTGCTAACCAGTATTTTTACAGATTAACTAAGAATGTAGTGGAAAATCCTCAATTCACTAGGTGAAAGGCTAGGTTTAGGAGACAGCCCTCCTTTTCAACAAATACCATGTTATTAGTATATGACTTACAGAAACCTTTTAAATTTCTAGACAGCAATACTTTCGGCAAGAAACAATCACATTCTAACAATACCCCCAGATAAACTCTTAATTTCACAGACAATTGATACTGTACTTTTAAAAATATGGCAGAGTCGACAATCTAAAGCAGGCATGGGCAAACTTTGACCCTTCAAGTGTTCTGGACTTCAACTCCCATGATTTCTAACACCTAGTAGGATGTTAGAAATTGTGGGAGCTGAAGTCCAAAACACCTGGAGGGCCGAAGTTTGCCCATGCCTGATCTGTGGCCATCTTCCAGAACTTTGGACAGAGAAGTTATGATTATTAGGCCAAGTTTCATTCTAACTTGAAATGCTATTATGGTTATTAGGCAGAATGAGGTAATCGCCTCAGGTGGCATATTTATGGAGGCAGCAGAAAATTGCTAGAGGAGCCTGCTGTGAGCCATGTAGGTTGATGGCTTTCGATACCATCAATCATGATATCCTTCTGGGACGGCTCTCCAGAATGGGACTTGGGGGCATGGTTTTACTGTGGCTTCGGTCCTTTCTGGAGGGTCGTTGCCAGATGGTAAAGCTGGGTGACATCTGCTCAGACCCCTGGTCATTGACCTGTGGGGTCCTGCAAGGTTCCATTCTGTCCCCCATGCTTTTCAACATCTATATGAAACCGCTGGGAGAGATCATCCGGAGTTTTGGAGTTGGGTGCCATCTCTATGCGGATGACGCCCAACTCCACTACTCTTTTCCACCGAAATCCAAGGAAGCCCCTCGGATACAGGACTGGTGCCTGGCTGCTGTGTCGACCTGGATGAGGACAAACAAGCTGAAGATCAATCCCGACAAGACAGAGGTCCTTCAGGTCAGTCGAATGCCTGACCAGGGTATTGGGTGGCAACCTGTGCTGGACGGGGTCACACACCTCCTGAAGGCGCAGGTCCGCAGCTTGGGGGTCCTCCTGGACTCAGCCCTGACGCTTGATGCGCTGGTGTCGGTGGTGGCCAGGAGGGCCTTTGCACAATTAAAAATCGTGTACCCGCTGCGACCATACCTCACGAAGCCTGACTTGACCACGGTGGTCCACACCTTAGTTACCTCTAGACTGGACTATTGCAATGCACTCTACGTGGGGCTGCCCTTGAAGACGGCCCGGAAACTTCAATTAGTCCAACGCTCGGCATCCAGACTTCTAACCGGGGCGAAGTACAGAGAGCGGTCAACCCTCCTGTTTAAGGAGCTCCATTGGCTGCCATTCATTTTCCGGTCCCAATTCAAGGTGCAGGTTATTACCTACAAAGCCCTGAACGGTTTGGGACCCACCTACCTTTGTGACCGCATCTCCTACCACAAACCTGCACGATCTCTTCAATCCGCTGAAGAGGCCTTTCTCTTGCCCCTTCCTCTATCACAGACTCGTCTTATGGGAACAAGGGAGAGGACATTTCCACTCAACCCATCTGGTTGTCTTAATCTACAGCTGCCCTCAGAATAAAGTATCTCCCCCCCCCCCCCCCAAAATGGCTAAATCCCATGGTTCCTCCGTTGGGCTCCTTTCCTACAAATGCACTTTTATCCCCATCTCACCCAGCCCTCCATGTCTTTTTTGGCCCGCCCTCCATGTCTGGTTTTAATATGCTGTTTTATATTGTTGATTTTGTTATTTTATATTTTGTTATGATGTATTTTGTTACTGTGTGTTTATTATGTTGTATTATTTTGGGTTTGGCCTCATGTTAGCTGCACCAAGGCCTCATGTTAGCCGAGTGATAGCGGGTTATAAAAAAAGTGTATTATTATTATTATTATTATTATTACTATTACTATTATTATTATTGACTTGTGACCATTAAGCCAGTATAATACATTGACGTGCGATGGTGACACACACTTTTAGGTTTTTAGAAAAGATTATACAGACCATCAAGGCAGGTTTTTTGACTTGGGAAGGAAAGTTATGTTATTTTGTTCTTTGCCATGACAAAGAAGATTGCCTTGGGTGACCATGACACAATGGGAAAAAAAACCCTTGAGTCAAGGCTTCATATTTTTCAAGTGCCTCTCTAGAATGTGATAAAATGTGATATTAAAAGCCATAATTTCTGGCTGCATAATCCTTGGAACTTTCTGGCACATCAGAAGAGTTAAGAGTCTTTCATCACATCTAAGGCCCATGCAAGGCCAATCCATATTTGTTGAGTTATGTAATCAAACATCCTCGATAAATCTGAAATTCTGATAAGCAGCACGAATTATCTATTATTGTGGAAAGACTTGATTCATTATTATTTAAGCAGATTTAAAAGCCTGTTAAATGTATGCTGGAATCCTTGACCAGCTTTGTTTCTTTTGCAGTGTGGACATTCTCACAAAATGTGAGAAATTTTGGAGTTTCAATATTTATACTGCGATGTCAACTGGAATATTAGGTACCCCTTCTTATTTAACTAAGTGCCATCCTTCAGCATTGGATATTTTTGCAATGCTATTTTTCACTTCAAAAATCTAGTTTTATTAAGCTAATGACTCATATAGATTGTTTTTTATTTTGCATCCCTTTTTCATCTCTTTCCACCACAGCTTGCTTCCAAAAATCGTCCCTCAGACATTTAATAGGACTAAATATCAATAAGAATACACAGGCTCAAAGAAACCTCATAGGTAGGCCTTTTAAATCTCAACTACAGAAGTCCTGACATCAGCAGTTTTGAGGTTTTAAGAGCCATCGCATACAGGCATAGATCATTTAAGTCTATTAAGGCCACCATCCTATTGATTTGGGAAGAGCCTGATGGATGGATGTGCCATGCTTCCCTGACTGAAACAAGAAAGGGTGAAGTTATCCTTTATGTATGTGAAGAATTCTAAATGCCATCTATTTGAACAACAGTGCCGAATAAAAGATTTCTGCTGCCGTCCATCAAATAAAAATTGCTGGCCACTCTTGCAGATTTTTTTATCTTGTCAGAAGTGACTTGAGAAACTGCAAGTCACTTTTGGTTTGAGAGAATTGGCCGTCTGCAGGGACATTGCCCAGGAAATGCCCAGGAGGCTTCTCTTATGTCCCCACATGGGAAGCTGGAGCTGCCAGACGAGAGCTCACCCCTGCCTCATGCATTTGAACCGCTGACCTTCAGGTCAGCAGTTCAGCCAGTGCCATTGCGGTTCCTACTCTTGCAGATAACAAAATAGATTAATGGCAGAAGTTTAGATCTGAAAAATTGCTATCTCCTTTCTTAACTGGTGAGCATATTTTTGAAAAAAGAACTGAGACATGAGTCAGCCCCTCCTTTAAAAGTATGTACTGTACAACTGTAATATCTGCAAGGGATATGTTCCTAGACTTCACATGGATGAATAAAAGCATGTTCTGTAGTGAATTGTATTTAATAATAATAATAAGAAGAAGAAGAAGAAGAAGAAGTTAAAAAAACAAAATATGGATTGTTGATGTTGCAATCCCAAGTGACAGAAGGATTGAAGAGAAACAACTGAAAAAGCTGACACAATATGAGGACTTAAAAATCGAACTGCAAAGACTCTGGCACAAGCCAGTAAAGGTGGTCCCAGTGGTGATTGCCACACTGGGTGCAGTGCCTAAAGACCTTGGCCTGCACTTAAACACAGTCAGCGCTGACAAAATTGCCAGCTGCCAGCTGCAGAAGACCACCTTACTGGGATCTGCACGCATTATTCACCGATACATCACACAGTCTTAGACACTTGGAAAATGTCCGACATGTGATCCAATTCAACAGCCAGCAGAGTGTCTGCTGTGGACTCATCTTGTTGTATTTCAAAATTATTATTAATAATAATAATAATAATAATAATAATACAATCTTGACAGATTAGAGAGATGGGCCAAAACTAACAAAATGAAGTTCAACAGTGACAAATGCAAGATACTCCACTTTGGCAGGAAAAACGAAATGCAAGGATACAGAATGGGGGACGCCTGGCTCAAGAGCAGTACGTGTGAAAAAGATCTTGGAGTCCTCATGGACAACAAGTTAAACATGAGCCAACAATGTGATGTGGCGGCAAAAAAAGCCAATGGGATTTTGGCCTGCATCAATAGGAGCATAGTGTCTAGATCTAGGGAAGTAATGCTACCTCTCTATTCTGTTTTGGTTAGACCACATCTGGAATATTGTGTCCAGTTCTGGGCACCACAATTCAAGAGAGATATTGACAAGATGGAATGTGTCCAGAGGGGAGCGACTAAAATGATAAAAGGTCTGGAGAACAAGCCCTATGAGGAGCGGCTTAAGGAGCTGGGCATGTTTAGCCTGAAGAAGAGAAGGCTGAGAGGGGATATGATAGCCATGTATAAATATGTGAGAGGAAGCCACAGGGAGGAGGGAGCAAGCTTGTTTTCTGCTTCCCTGGAGACTAGGACGCGGAACAATGGCTTCAAACTACAAGAGATGAGATTCCATCTGAACATGAGGAAGAACTTCCTGACTGTGAGAGCCGTTCAGCAGTGGAACTCTCTGCCCCGGAGTGTGGTGGAGGCTCCTTCTTTGGAAGCTTTTAAACAGAGGCTGGATGGCCATCTGTCAGGGGTGATTTGAATGCAATATTTATTTATTTATTTATTTATTTACAGTGCTTCTTGGCAGGGGGTTGGACTGGATGGCCCATGAGGTCTCTTCCAACTCTTTGATTCCATGATTCTATGATTCTATAATAATAATAATAATAATAATAATAATAATAATAATAATAATACATTTATTACCTGCCTCTGCTCACGGCACGAGCCAGGATACAACATGGGTAAAACACATATATAAAATATAATACTATTAAAATGCATATACTAAAAATGCCCAGAACAAAGATCAACACCAATACAAATAAAATGTAAAGTTAAAATTCACAATTTAAAATTGAAAGGCATCTGGTCCAAGAATACCATACAGTACATCTGGAAGACCTAAAAATGCCTAAAGAGGACATATTTTGGCAGTCATGGGTAAAGAAAACTCTGGATATGGGTCTCATAAAAATAGGCAACATATACCACAGGGTCTACATGTAGACTCCCATCTATTGTTGAGGCCCTTCTACCTACACCACTACCACAGTTGCACAATTTTCTCATTTAGAACAAGAGCTGTGGGGAGATTTGCTTTCAAGGCGACTTACACCTCAGGAATCCTACATTATGGGCAAGATTCCATGCAGGTTACCGGCAATATTTTGTTTTGAGTATACCAATGCACTGTTGCCGAAGGGCATTCAATCAGTCTGGGGCCAGTTAATATTATATCCAGAAAGGAATCCAAAGGTTTAGTCTGAATGGAAGCCTCCAGTTTCCTAATAAATAATATGCTATATAAAGCCACATTCAGGCTATATTTTTATAGTGTCCTATTCCATTAAAATTTGTTTGTTTTTTAACTATTGTGAACAAGTACCTCCAGATAAAAAGCAACTATTAAAAGAAAGCCGACACCAAATATAAATAGACATTAGAGAATCTCAACTGAAATAATGCACAATGTATACCAAAGATCATTTGACCTTTGTCTTGTGTTGCAACTCTCATAATCCCTTACAATTATTGGCTAAGGCTGATGGGATTTTCCATCCAAGGCTTAGATTTAGCTGTTGGTCCCACATGAAGTAGTTGCACTGAAAGGCAGAAACAAAACTCACTAATTAAAGGTCTACTCTAGTTGGGACTTGCAACTAGATTTGTTGTTGTGTACCTTCAAATTGTTCTTGGCTTATGGCAAACCGATCATGGGGTTTTCTGGAGCTAAGAATGTGTGGCTTTCAAATCACACTCCCCAGAATTTAAAAAAAGGTGATGGCAAAAGTCATCTGAAAAAAAAATCTTACAAAAAAAACCCCTCTATGACAAGGTCACCATAGGTTACAGCACACAACAAAGAAACAAACTCCCAACTACTCATTTTCTCCTACTATTGTGAGTGAATTATGCCACATTTTTAACATTTACTTGCTAGATATATAGTATATCCTGTCTTCTTCAAATCATTTCAGTTTAAAAATAAGTCAAAGGAAGAGAAAGTTACACGATTACCCAACTCTTTTCATGGTTTGGTGTGGACTTGAATGGGGATCTCCAAAATCTTACTCCAATACTCTGAGCACTACACCATACTGCCCCCCCCCCATATTTTCAATAATTTAACTAAGGACTCACATTAGACCATTCTTAATAACCTCATTCAGAATTAGACCTTATATCCAATATTTTGGCACTATAGAGATTTTTAAAAATCAGAATGTAGGGAGCAAGCAACAATGTAAACAAGAAAACAAACGAAACTCTTTTTTTCTAGGTCATTAAGTTCCTTCAGCCAAGAAGGATTATCCTCATGCCGTAACCCCTTCTCCTCCTGCAACTTTAACATTTATTTATTTCCTGTCCCAGTTTTGTGAAAACTTCAATGTCCTTAGACTAATTCCTTATAAAAATAGCTATTCCATACCACTCCAAAAGATGAATGGAAGAAAAGAAGCACTGTATTATAGGTGTCCGATTATGTTCTTCTATAACACTGCAAACAGTTATATGGGAAAAGCATTTTTTTCAGTTCAAATACTGAATTGTACATCATACATGTTTATGTGAATAGCTAGAATCCACTAAGTAATGTATCAATGCACAAATTTAGACAATAATAAGAAACCAGTGATAATCTAGTGCTTTGTTTTTACTAACACTATAGTGGATTTTAATTCGGACTGACACAGGTAAATCCAGTGGCACGACCTTTCACAGATCAGTAAAATATACATCCACTTTCTATTAAGATCTCATCAAACATAACTGGGATGTGCAGCCAGTGATAAAAGGGTGACTTTGAGGTCCCTCATGCTTAGGACTGCCATAAATCAAAGCTGACTTGACAGCAATCAACAGCAACGTACTTGCTTTTTTTGTAAATTTTCAGAACCATACTACATTTTCTGACTTGCCCTTTTTTTCTACATCGCCTATATATTACCATCATTTTCCCCCTTGAGTGTTTCTTCCCCCCCCCCCCTCTCTCTCTCTCTATATATATATAAAGCAGACTGGAAGAATCCCTCAACAAGCATACAACTCTGCCAGAAAACATCATGTATAAGAGGCAGGAAAAGATAAAGTCAAACTACAGTGAGTTGGGTAAACATACTACAAGTGCAAGGTTGCAAGTCTCTTTCAGTCACCCTACATCTTCTTCCCAGTGAAATGATTAGTCAGTAGACCAGTGATTTTACAGTAGATGAATCACGAGCATTGCCTATACAGAAACAGAGCATGATCGCCTATCAATAATATACAGCAATGCATTTTGTAATTTTTGGTTGGTACTAGGCATGTGGGCAAAATCCATTCCTACCATTTCATGATGTTCCAAAACAGGAATCCCCCTCACCACACAAAAAACTGCTCAACACAAGTCTACTTTTGTGTGCATCTGAACTTTCCTCCTTGCTTTGGAAAGAGTGTGTGTGTGTGGAGAAGCGTGCAGGCAGGCAGGCAGGCCCAGAGCTCAGCTGCAGGCACGCTCCATCCTGCCTGCACACCCCGCCATACATGCACTCTCGGAGAGTGTGGCGAGGCGTGTGTGGCAGGGCAGGCAGGCAGGAAGGCCCGGACCATGCTTGTCAGTGCAGTTTAAGAGTAGAAAGAGCAGATGACAGGTAAGAAGAACGCATGCTGGGAAGGAGAGCCAGTGGTTGGGAAGCCCCCCACCCCTATTTCGGCTCCGAAATGAAAGAACCAAAAACAACCCTCCTAATTTTGGGAGGCTTACAAAAATGGATTGGAGTTCCCAACGAAAGCAAAGACACGAAATGAGACAAGGTTTCCCTCGAATGCATGCCTAGTTGGTACAATAAACCGTTTTGCGGACTATCAATTTGTTGCATTTTGACACAATATTTAATTGACTTAGTAAGTGGAGCTGGCTTGATACCCTTAGACCAGGGGTCCTCAAACTTTTTAAACAGAGGGCCAGGTCACAGTCCCTCAAACTGTTGAAGGGCCGGATTATAATTTGAAAAAAAAAAACATAAATGAATTCCTATGCACACTGCACCTATCTTATTTGTAGTGCAAAAACACTTAAAAACAATACAATAATTGAAATGAAGAGCAATTTCAACAAATATAAAATTTAGTATTTCAATTGGAAGTGTGGGCCTGCTTTGGGCTGATGAGATAGGATTGTTGTTGTTGTTGTGTATGTTCAAGTCATGTCAGACTTAGGTTGACCCTGAGCGAGGGCCGGGTAAATGACCTTGGAGGGCTGCATCCGGCCCCCGGGCCTTAGTTTGAGGACCCCTGCCTTAGACGAACAGACCAGAGGTTTTCCATTAGCTATGGATCCCCTTTTCATTAATGCTGACAATGGAAAATAGCTTCTGAACAAGCCTGATAATTAAGCCATGGGTCAAATATGGAGTAACATTATCCAAAGATCAGAAAATAGCTTCTGTTTACAAGAAATGGGAAAGGAGAGTTAATGGAAGGCTTGTGGGTTCACTTGCTTGCTCACATGAAGAGAACAGCATAGCTAAAAAATTCATTCCTATCTCGGCTTATTACATCTAATTATGATAGACAAGACACAGCCTGCATGTCCATACTATGCATGGATTCTTATACAAACTGGTTTTCTATATTATGTAACTTGTCTGTGGTTTTGCTTTATATTTTTTGACTATGTAAAACCATGTAAGAGCATTTGTTGAATATCAAAATAAAGCAGGGATGGGGATTACACAGATCATCCAGATGTTGATGAAATGCAATCCCCAGCAACACAGCCAACTGCAATTCTGGTAGCTGCAGTTTAATAACATCTGAGGGAACCACACAGTTCCCACCTCTGAAATAAACAAACCAGCTAGTCAACTATCAGTTCCCTGTTGTAATTGGAAGAATCATTGCCAGGCCTGCACAGATGTTTAAAGGTGAGCATGTGCTCAATGGTGGGAGTGACAGCTTCCAGACTTTTGGGCTTTGAAACAGCTACCTACAGACAGTGGCAAATGCCTCCTAGACAGCACCAGGAATGCAGATCTGCTTCCAAGGCCAATATAAGACAACAACATTCTCTGTTGATTTTGTTCTAGGAATCCCTTCCACAATGTGCATTGTAGTATCATCTTGGAAGCACCTGTTAGGGATTCCTCATCTTCAGAAGAGGAAGGAGCAGGGAAGTGCTCAGGAATTGGAGGGGGAAGAGGAATCAGACAATGAGGTTTTGCAAGTGCCCACATTTCTGGAGAGGCAAAAGGAAACAGAGAACAGACAGCGTTCAGCTAGAATAGCTGCTAGAAACATCAAGGAAATTGGGAGCCGCCCTAGCACCTCCTGCGTGGGGAATTCAGGGCTATAAATCAGAAGCAGGAGCAGTTAGTTTTCACTGGTAACAACAACTCTGATGCTGATATTTTCACTACAATTGAACCTGCTTCGAGTCTGCTTCTAAGGATTTAGTGATTATTGCCCATTGTCTGATGTAAGACTGCTGTTTCTTTTGGACTTTATTAGAGACTTTAGTTTTGTATCTGCATTAAGATTTTCTTGCTTTCTTTTGCATTTTTCAACTACGTTTGCTGTTATTTTGTGTTTGCTGAAGTAAAGCATTTTTCTTTTACTTTCAACATTGTATTAAGGATGTTCTTGAAGGGCAAATCAGGACAGCACCTTTTTGCTACAGGAGGTTGAGGATCATCCAGGTTTAGACAAGGTTGAAAGAGAGTACCAACAAGAGAGAACCACTCATATCTTAGCTCTGTATTTACTGGTTGAGGAAGGAGATAAGAGGTGGCCTTGCAAGCAAATAGCTCAAAATGTCCCACAAAATTGGGAAGCCACCATACACAAATACACAAATATCATTTGATTTTAACGGAGCCCCCGGTGGCGCAGTGGGTTAAAGCCCTGTGCTGGCAGGACTGGAGACCGACAGGTCGCAGGTTCGAATCCCGGGAGAGGCGGATGAGCTCCCTCTATCGGCTCCAACTCCTCATGCGGGGACATGAGAGAAGCCTCCCACAAGGATGATAAAACATCAGAAATCATCCGGGTGTCCCCTGGGCACTCCTGACACGACAAAATAAATAAATAAATAAATAAATGATTTTAGAGCAATATCTAATAGGTCGCATTACATGTTTCCAATGCATCAGTCTAAAAGTCTAAAAGTAGATAAATTCAAACTGATTGTGCTTTTTTTACATTTCTCCCTATGCTGTTTATAGTATAATAATTGTGCGTATTTACTGACACTACATTTCTTCACTCTAGTATAATAATAATATACTTTATTTATATTCCGCTCTATTTCCCCAAAAGGGACTCAGAGCAGATTACAGGGTACATATATGGCAAACATTCAATGCCGTTGTACAGTTGAAAACAAAGGGGCACCTTTTACCTCCCTGTCAAAGCAGTACCTATTTATCTACTCACATTACTGTTTTCAAACTGCTACGTAAGCAGAAGCTAGGGCTGATGGCAGGAGCTGACCCCAACCCACAGCTTGAACTGCCAACCTTCCGGTCGGCAAGATCTTCTGTAACTGGTGATCTAAGATATTCCAGATATTTTTGAACTTCAGTTGCCAACAATCCCAGCCAGTGTGGCCAATGGTGAAGAGAGGTGAACAGAGTAAGCACCAGGTTCCCCACCTCTGATCTACTTTTCCTCCAACATCTTGTCTTGTTTCTGTTACGCTGCATGAAAATGTTTGGTTTCTAAATTAAACAGGCAATGAGGATCAAGATACATACTGAATGAATTGAAACAACCTTTTAAAAGTTATTTTCCTAATTAAATTAGTTCATTAAACTAATTACTGAGGCTGAGAGCTTGGATTCTTTTTCATCATCAAGAAAGGAGACAATATCTCCAACAGCTCATTACTGTTTCTTTCCTGCAAGAAACACTGAATACAAATAAAAATACTTTCATTCTTTCCTTTTCAGCAACACAAGCAGGTCATGAATATTCAGTATTTTCCAAATGTATGACTGCAGAAGTACTTTTACAGAAGCACTTAAGCAGTACAATGGTTATGAGCTACCTCCCCTGCAATTCTGCTTGATGAAATATTCCTCATAGTCACATATACTAAGTCTCACATATACTATACAAAATACCTAGGATATCCACACATTAATAAAACACCTGACAGATGGATTTTGGACAAAAGGAAAAGCGAAAACCTCATTCATGCCCCCCCTGGTGCCGCAGCAGGTTGGTGGTTCGAATCAGGGAGGCAGGATGAGTTCCCGTTGTTAGCCCCACCTTCTGCCAACCTGGCAGTTTGAAAACATGAAAATATGAGTAGATCAATAGGTATCACTTCTGCAAGAAGGAAACAGTGCTCCATGCAGTAATGCCGGCCACATGACCTTAGAGTTGTCTACGGACAACACCAGCTCTTCAGCTTAGAAGTAGAGATGAGCACCACTCTCCAGAATCAGACATGACTAGACTTAATGTCAGGGGAAACCTTTACTTTACCTAAAATCTAAGTCTTTGAAATAATGAAAGGTAAACAGAAAAATTACGGTATAAAAATAAAAAATGTATGTATCTACACAGATATAATAAATAACTGAAATAATCAATTATTCAAATTAACACTACACAATCCAAACTATATGAGAGAAGATCCATGGAAGATAAATTGTTTGTGGAAGGGAAAAAAGATGGCCCGAAATCTCACCCGATTTTTCATTTAAACAGAAGCCAGATGTGTCTTGACTAAAAATATTCAGTCAGTAACCTACGTAAATCTAATGCTTCCATTTTTTTTCCTTCGGAGAAAATATTGGATCTTCTCCACTTTTGCTATTAATAGTGTGGACAATTTACTTTTAATAATGAACACTTTTACACACATTTCATATTCATACCCTAACTCTTTCCATTTATCTTTTTGGTCCAATCATCTTGCTAAATTGATATTTGGGAGGAGACAGCATTGGAAAGTTGCAGTCTTAAGCCCGCTTCATCAGAAATAAACTCCACTAAAATCAATATGACTTACTTCCTAAGACAATGTTTTCTATCAGGAGAGGTAACAGCATGTTTCTTTGAGGCCAATAAGCATGGCACAGTCCAACCAAAATGAAGCAATTAAGCATCCCACTGATTTTAATGGGAACAGTATTTATTTATTTGTTTGTTTACAACATTTCTACCCCATCCTTTTCAACCCTTGAGGGGAGACTCAAAGCAGCTAAACACCAGCTTGATTCTCTCCCATAGAGATATCTTGTTTTGTCCAATGTCATACAAGAACACTATAGACAGAGAAGTTTGGACCAGCTATCAACTCCCTACATAGTCTAGCTATAGAATACCACCCTATATGATATTCTGTGAAACAGAAAAGGAGCAAACTAATATAAGGACAGTAATGTACAGTAATGCTGTCAGACAGTACTTTGTAAGTTTTTTACAAAATGTACATTACAAAGTGTTGACAAAGGCTTTCATGGCCAGAATCACTGGGTTGCTGTGAGTTTTCAAGGCTGTATGGCCATGTTCCAGAAGCATTCTCTCCTGACATTTTGCCCATATCTATGGCAGGCATTCTCACAGGTTGAGGAGTGGGAGAAAGAATTCTTGTTTGTTTAAGGCAAATGTAAATGTTGCAATTGGCCACCTTGATTAGCACTGAATAGCCTTATAGGTTCAAAGCCTGGCTGTCTCCTGCCTGGGGGAATCCTTTGTTGAGAGGTGTTTGCTGGCCCTGATTGTTTTCAGTCTGGAATTCCCCTGTTTTTTTTAGTATTGCTCTTTTATTTACTGTCTTGATCCTAGAGTTTTTAAAAATTGGTAGCTAGAATAGCAAGGCTATTCAATGCTAATCAAGGTTGCAATATTCACACTTGTCTCAAAATAGACAAGAGTTCTTTTTCCCACCCTGGACATTCCACAGATATATAAACTTCACTTGCCTAGTTTCCAACATACCTCACAACCTCTGTGGATGCCTGCCATAGATGTGGGCAAAACGTCAGGAGAGGATGCTTCTGGAACATGGCCAAAACTCACAGCAATCCAGTATTTGACAACATTATTCAGGCTATTCTTTATATCCCAAATTATCAATTAACATGCATTTTAAACCCTGTTTGGTTTTCTACATGTTCACATACAGCACTACTATGCACCACATAGTCAAGCAATCTTCCAGGCAATGTCTAACCTCAAACGGAAATTAACCACTGGTTTTCAGGAACTGGTTTTCTTATTCCAGAGTCCAATATATATATGGTGTAATACTTGCAGAGTGGAGCATACAATTTTTAACATTTCAACATTAAGCTCCAACCTTTACATGCAGGCCATTACATCAGGCATTCTCAAACTGCGGCCTTCCAGCTGTTTGGGCCTCCAACTACCAAAATTCCTGATAACTGAACAAGCTGGTTAGGGCTTCTGGGAGTTGGAGGCCCAAACAGATGGAGGGCCGCAGTTTGAGCATGCCTGCATTACAGATTGTTCAAATTCCACTTTTATTTCAATATACCCTACGCATGTACTGTACAAGAGAAGTTGGCTACACCCTCTGATTTTAACCTTTCTGCAAGACTGAATAAATATAGTGCAATGTCTATCACATGCAGAATGTTGAAGCTGTATAAAATGAGGTCACCTAAGCCTTCTGCAATCCATGTCTAAGCATCAAACCACCTGTGACAACCCAACCCTTGTATTTGTTTATGTTTGTACCAGTATTGAATGTTTGCCATATTATTTTGGAAGCCACCCTGAGTCCCTTGGGGGGAGAGGGCAGGTTAAAAATATCTCCCTCTACAAACCACCAAAGGACATTAAGATCATTTGGGGAGGCCCTGTTCTCTGTCTCACCTCCTTTGCAGGCGCGACTGGGGGGACAAGAGACAGGGCCATCACTGTGTTGGCTCCTTGACTGTGGAACTCCCTCCCCAATGAAATTATATCTGCCTCCTCCCTCCTGATCTTTTGTAAAAAACTCTAAAACCTGGCTGTGGGATCAAGCATTTGGACAATAGATTGAGCAACTAGGAAAAGTGACCGCAATGGATTGACCTGAACTATGATTTTGAACTGGTGAACTGTTTTTAAATTGAATGTTTATAATTGTTTTTAAATTTCTGTTTACTTGTAACTGTCATTTTTTTGGCATCTAATGGCTGCCTGTTGTAAGCCTCCCTGAGTCCCTCTTCGTGGGTGAGAAGGATGGGATATAAATGCTCGAAATCAATCTATCAATAAATATTATGTATAATTTGTTGCTTTATTGGTGATCTTTTCAAGTATATGATCAGTTCTGCTTCATGTACCTCGCCTATTGTTAGGGAAAACTACCCTAAAATATAGCAGAGCACCCAAAAACAAACAGGATACAAAAGTTGAGCAACAGCTCACAGCTAGCCATGTGTGAAGTGCTGTTGGTTGTGTCTCTAAAAAATTAAGATCTTAGGCAGGCAACAATCCAGAGTTCAATCTTAAAAATCGCAAAAGGTTTATTTACAATAATAACAAAAAATTGCATTTCTTTAATACTCAATACTGGGTCTGAGCTACTCTAACACCCATCTCTTAAGGTTTCAAGAGAGGGAAAACTCAATCACTACATCTCTCCTGACACACAATTCAGGAGACATGGGGGAAGGGAAACCCTTAGTCTATATTAAACTAACTGCTCCTCGTTGAGGGCTTCAGACTTGGGAAGTGGGGTTGAATTCCAACACCAATAACTCAAAACGGTCAAAAGAGGCTTGTCTACTGTCTTCTTCCCTCTGCATGCTCATTAAGTGATTCTGGAGACAGCTGCTCTTTACCTTGCCTGTTGTAGGAGAGTTGCATGGTTAGAGGCAAATTAATCACAGTAGATTTCTGCTCTTTCTCAGGTCAATATTTTAATTGCATCACTTATTGAAGACACATTGCAAAAACCCAACAGTCTCTGCTACTCCAGCCATCCTTCACCATCCGCCAAATTCTGATGATCTCAGAAACTTCATTCATTGTACCAATTTAAACTACTTCCTCAAAGCATAAACTCGGGGTGCATCGAATGCAGTGTGATGCCATTTTAACTGCAATGGCTAAATACTGTGGAATCATCGGGTGTTTAGTCTGGTGAAGAATCAGCACTCTTTGACAGAGAAAGCTACAAACTCTGTAAAACTACAGCTCCCATGATTCCATAGCACTTAAGCACGGCAAATAAAGTGGTGTCAAATTGCATTCATTCTACAGTGCTAATACACCGCTGATGGCTGTCACAAGTATAGCACAAAGCTGGGGCTGAAATATCTACTACTGCCAACATTTCATCTTTTCATACTCTGGATATCAGGGTACAGGATCATGCTCTGCACCACTCCCATTTTATAATCTGTATACAACTCTACAGACATGTTACTTTAACTAAAACATATATCCCTTCTTCAGATATCAGCCAGCATGCCAACGCCTTAAATCAAGAAATAGCTTTCTAGGATCTACAGAGATACTTGCAGGAACACCTCAGCAAGCGAGAGTCCAAAAGTGGCAGGCTAAATTCCGGAACCTCAATCCATGGCTGATACCGGATGGGAGACTCCCCCCTGGGCACACAGAAGACAGGATGACTTGGAAGGTGCTGAACAGATTGTGCTCTGGCTTCACGAGATGCAGAGCCAACCTTAAGAAATGGGGCTACAAAGTGGAGCCCACAACACGCGAGTTCAATGAAAAGCAAACCACAGGCTACTTATTACAATGCAGTCTGAGCCCTGCCATATGCACAATGGAGGACCTTCTTATAGCGACACCAGAGGCACTCCAAGTGGCCAGCTACTGGTCAAAGGACATTTAGTATAATGCCAAGCTTTTAACTTTGTTTGTATTTTTAAATACATAACAAATGTACCCCTCAATTCGCTTCTGACATGATAAATAAATAAACTAAAACACAAAACTCATTCTTTGCCACTTAAAATGCCTGACCACTTCGCAGTTATTTAAAAGGACTGCCTTTACCACATTTGTAATACGATAACAGCTGATCAGACCGATAAGGAAGAATTCATATGTTGCTGAAACAAACAACCAAAAGAGGCAGTTACACCCCAGGGTAAGATGGCTGCAAAAACATGGAAAGAGACAAATGGCTGGAAGCCAGAGTGCTTTGAGTGGCTTATTATAAAAAGCATATTTTGGAAATGCATCAGCAACCACTACAGTACTATTGTGGGAGACAAATCAAGGGAAAAATAAAAGAAACGGTAGCACCTTTTAAATTGCACAGCACTACCAAAAATAAGAATTCCTTGTCAGGGGAATTGGTTAGACTACACAGAGAAGACATTGAAATCAACAAGCATGTGGACAATTTCAACAGAAAGGAGAAAACCATGAAAATGAACAAAATCTGGCTACCAGTATTAAAAAAAACTCTAAAATCAGGGTGGTAAATAAAGAGAAACACTCAAAAAGCAGGGGAATTCCAGAGAAGAATGAATCAGCAGCAGCTAACACCTCCCAACAAAGGATTCCCCCAGGCAGGAAGCAGCCAGGCTTTGAAGCTGCAAAGCCATTCAATGCTAGTCAAGCTGGCCAATTGTAACACTCACACTTGCCTCAAACAGACAAAGAGTTCTTCCTCCCACTCTGGATATTCCACAGATATATAAACCCCATTTGTCTAGTTTCCAACAGACTTTACAACCTCTGAGGATGCCTGCATAGATGCAGGCAAAACATCAGGAGAGAATACTTCTTAAACATGGCCCATACAGCCCGGAAAACTCACAGCAACCCAGTGATTTCAGCCATGAAAGCCTTCGACAACACATTGAATTGGTTTAGCCAAAATGTTCTGCACTTGGTTTGCTTTAAGACTAACGTGACAACATTAATTAATTCCCAACTGATTTCAGTACAAGGGGGTGGGTGAGCGTAGAACCAACATCTTGGAGACACACTGCCTCATCCAGACATGTCTACTCCCATTTCATTCAGTGGAATAACCTTCAAAGTAAATGCATTCCAGTCATCACAGCTTAGAAACACAAACAAGCGAGCCTTCATATGCAACTACCCATGTGATCAATTTCACTCAGGCTTCCTTCTCCCTCACTTACTACGCTCAATCTGGGCAAAGGGGAGAAGTGGACTGTTGTAAGTTTTCTGGACTGTATGGCCATGTTCCAGAAGCTGGTTGTGAGGTCTGAGGATGCCTGTCATAGATGCAGGCAAAATGTCAGAAGAGAATGCTTCTGGAACATAGCCATACAGCCCAGAAAATTCACAACAACGCAGTGATTCCAGCCATGAAAGCCTTCGACAACACAAAGGGGAGGAGGTTTGTTTTTACTGTGACCATTCCACGTGTAGCATAGTCCTACCAACTTGGAGTTCAGTGCAGTTTATGTCTCCCGTTCCTACTTGGAAACAAGCTCAAATGCATTCAGAAGTACACACAAACAATAGGGTTTTGTCTTGTATGGTTACTTCAATGCTTGTATAGCAGGTATGGGCAAACTTTGGCCCTTCAGGTGTTTTGCACTTCAACTCCCACACTTCCTAACAACCTCAGATCCCTTCCTTTTCCCTCTCAGCCACTTAAGCAGCAAGGCTTTGAAGCTGCGAGGCCATTAAATGCTAATCAAGGTGGCCAATTGCAACAATCACTCTTGCCTCAAGCAGACAAAGAGTTCCTTCTCTCACCTTGAACATCCCACAGATATATAAACCTCACTTGCCTAGTTTCCAGCAGACCTCACAACCTCTGAGGGTGCCTACCATACATGAGGCTGTTAGGAAATGTGGGGCCTGAGGCTGTTAGGAAGTGTGGGAGTTGAAGTCCAAAACACCTGAAGGGCCGAAGTTTGCCCATGCATACTGTAGAATGAATGAAGTGACACAACTGGTATTGCCATAGTTCGAAGTGAGGGATCCTGCCATGCACATAGCCTTCACTTCCAAGGAAGACTGGCGCCTCACAAAACTATAACTCCCAGGACTGCAGGGAACTGAGCCCGGGCAGTTCAAAGCAGCGTAGATGCAACCAATGCTAGCTCAGATGGTGCAAACAGGCTTGCTCTTCGTTCTCCCTTCAAGGGAGCCGGTGTGCCACTGCATGCCTTTCCCAGAGGCCTATATCCCACCCAGGACTTCACCCAATGGGGTTTCCCTTTCCGCATGCCTCCGAGCACGTACTCCCTGCCTCCTGCTTGCCTCCTGGCCCACTTACTTACCACTCTTGGCCTGGATGTTCTCTCGGAGGAACTGCCCGCTGGAAAGGTGCTGGAGGCCGAAGCTCTTGGCGATGCGTTCACACACTGTGCCTTTCCCGGATCCAGGGGGCCCCAAGACCACGGCCCGAAGGAGCTTGGAAGCCATGGCACTGGATCTAAGGCAGAGGTGATGCACAGTTAAATACACAAGGCACACTAGGGCACATCTACACTGTGGAATGAATGCAGTCTGACTCCACTTGAGCTGCCATGGCAACCCTAGGAGTCCTGGTTTCAGTCTTTTGCCTCCTCTGCCAAAGAGCGCTGGTGCCTCAACAAGCTACAAGCCCCAGGATTCCATAGCAGAGAAAAGTGGTGTTGAACTGCATCCATTCCACAGTGTAGGCCAGGCCTGGGAAACCTGGGGCCTCCAGGTGTTTTGGACTTCGACTCCCATCATTCCTAACAGCCTCAGGCCCCTTCCTTTTCCCCCCTCAGCCGCGGTCAGCCCCCCCTCAGCCGCAGTCCTCGATTGTATGCGTGTCAGCAATGGGACAAATAACACTTTTCCCCAAATATAATAAATACAGTAAATAAAGAGCAATACAGATAAGCCATTGAAATCCACAAGCAAGTGAACAATTTCGACAGAAAGGAGGAAATCATGAAAATGAACAAAATCTGGCTACCAGTATTTTAAAAAACTCTAAAATCGGGACATTAAACAAAGAACATTGCTCAAAAAAAAAAAAAAACAGGGGAATTCCAGACAGGAAACAATCAGGGCCAGCTAACACCTCCCAAAAATAAACATTAATAATAATAACAATAAAAAACAACAGTGGAATTCCAGACAGGAAACAATCAGGGCCAGCTAACACTTCCCAACAAATAATAATAAACTTTATTTATACCCCGCCACCATCTCCCCAAAGGGGACTCGAGGTGGCTAACATGAGGCCAAGCCCAAAGGTACAATACAGCAAAAATAAAATACAGACAACATAAATTGCATCAGAATAAAATACATACAGTACAAAAATAACATAAATAAAGCAAATTAACACAATATAAAATCAAACAGAATGGGCAGGCCAGTGGACAAGACAAAATGATAAAACCCTGGATGAAGTAGGAATAAAAATTATGTAACATGAACTTAACATGAAGGCACAAAGGATTTCCCCCAGGCAGGAAGCAGCCAGACCTTGAAGCTGCAAGGCTATTCAATGCTAATCAAGGTGGCCAATTGCAACATTCCCACTTGCCTCCAGCTGATAAGAGTTCTTTCTCCCACCCTGGACATTATTCCACAGATATATAAACCCCTCACTTCCCAACAAAGGCAGGAAGCAACCAAGCCTTGAAGCTGCAAGGCCTTTTTCAATGCTAACCATGCTGCCCAATTGCACCATTCACTCTTGGTGAGGGGGCGAGTTCTTTCTCCCACCCTGGACATTCCACAGGTCTCTAAACTCCATTTGCCTAATTTCCAACAGACCTTTCATCCTCTGAGGCTGCCTGCCATAGATGCAGGCGAAACGTCAGGAGAGAATGCTTCTGGAACACGGCCCACACGGCCCGGAAAACTCACAGCAACCCAGCTTTCCCCAAAGTTAACACGAAGGCACACATTCAGGACTTTTCTGCAGCCAGCCAGCCTGCCTTCCTCCTTCCTTACCTCCCTGGGCTTGCTTCCTTCCCAGCCTCCAAGGCAGTAAGAGCTGTGCCTCTCCTCCTCCCTACGAGGCTTGAAGGAGGGTTTTCTTCTCCTCCTGATCAACAAGTGAAATGCCAGGCAGAGCAAGGGCTGGACTCTTCAGCCAAAGTTTGGCACTTCTTTTACCTTCTTTTTTTGTTTGGTTTTGCGCGCGTGAGTTTTCTCTCCTGCTCCCTCCCACCCTCTCGCTCACAATCAATCAATCAATCAATCAGTGCTGAAACTCCTGCTGCTGCTTTCAACTTACCATGCAATCAAATGGAGAGAGATAGAAAAAAAGAGGAGGGAGAAGAAACCAAGTCCCTCCAAAAAGAAAAAAAAGGGGGGGAGTAAAAAAAAATTAAAAATGGCGTTTTTATAATATTTTTTACATGTTCTCCAGTTTGTCTTCCGCCAATCAAAAATTAAACCAAAAAAATGAAAGCTGCGCCTTTAAGGGAAGGAAAAGGAAGGGACGGGAGAGCGCGCGCCCGCCTGCTTCCCTGCAAGGCGCTCCGAGCGTGGCCGCTCACTGCCTCCCTCCCTCCCAGTCTGTTCGCTCGCAGCTGCTTTCCCGAGCTTGGAATGCCAGTTGTAGGCAACAGCAAGCCCGGCCCCGCCCTCCCCGGGGAAGCAAGGCATGCTGGGAGTTGTGGTCCGCCTCTCACTTTCGCTTCGCCCGCTTCCGCTTTCTCCGCGCGCCCCTCGGACTACGATTCCCAGAAACCCTCAGGAGGGGAAACGGGGCCCCGCCTCCCTCCGCCCACCTGGCAGAAGGGCTGGCTAACGAACCAGGAATGTAGGTGCAGAGAAGGAAAATGGGCGTTTTTGAAAATAGAGGCACTCTTTCATAAGACTGGGAAGTATTGGGAGGGATGGTGCGAGGGGATATTTTCCCCCTTCTTGTTGAGTCACTGCCTTAAACAGCTTAAAAGTGGATCTGGTCGTTTAGTATTACTGAAAACATAAGTTTGCCCAGGCCTGAGATATATATATATATATATGTATTGGCCACCTTGATTAGCATTGAATGGCCTTGCAGCTTCAAAGCCTGGCTGCTTAAGCAGCTGAGAGGGAAAAGGAAGGGGCCTGAGGCTGTGAGGAATTGTGGGAGTTGAAGTCCAAAACACCTGTAGGGCCCAAATTTTACATAACTCAGGCCTGGGCAAACTTTGGTCCTCCAGGTGTTTTGGACTTCAACTCCCACAATTCCTCACAGCCTCAAGGCCCTTCCTTTTCCCTCTCAGCCGCTTAAGCAGCCAGGCTTTGAAGCTGCAAGGCTAATCAAGGTGGGCAATTGCAACATTCAGGAAAAGGAAGGGGCCTGAGGCTGAGGAATTATGGGAGTTGAGGTCCAAAACACCTGGAGGGCCCGAGTTTGCCCATGCCTCATATATATACATAAACACACACTTCTTTGTCAGATGGATTTGGATGTTGTGCATTTTGTGTTGGATAAGGAAATGGGACCCCCTGCTGGCGGCTCGAGGAATAAACAGGCAGCTGGAGTCCTCTGTTTTCTTTGGGTTGCTGTCAGATAACATGAATCTCAAGCTGTGTTCCCTGAACTGACCTGGGGTGTATCTACACTGTAGAATTAATGCAGTTTGACACCACCTTAACTGCCATGGCTGAAGGCGATGGCATCGTGAGAGTTGGAACCTTGCAATATGTATATATAGCTTTCTCTCAAACTATGTTAATGCAATATAATACTAATACTAATAATAATATGATATTATAATTATATATTTATATTACATGTAATATTACTAATAATATTACAAAATAATGGTATAGTACAATATTGTAATATTTAATACTGATATTGTACTATGCTAATAATATAATATATTGTATGTATATATATCATGTAAGACGCTCTGAGTCCCCTTCAGGGTGAGAAGGGCGGCATATAAATTTCATACATAAATAAATAAATAAGTGTGTGTGTGTATAGCCTTCTCTCAAACTACAAATCCAACTTCATAGCACAGAGACATGGCAGTTCCAGTGGGATCAAACTGCATTACTTCTACACCCTAAGGCTCCTAGCTATGATATGTTTTGTGTAGTCCAAACGTGTAACAGGGAGGAGACAAAATAAAGGCATTATTAGGTTGCTGTGAGTTTTCCAGGATGTATAGCCATGTTCCAGAAGCAATCCTTTCTAACGTTTTGCCCACATTTGTGGCAGGCATCCTCAGAGGTTGTGAGGTCTGTTGGAAACTAGGCTAGTGGGGTTTATATATCTGTGGAATGTCCAGGGTGGCATTCTCTCCTGACGTTTTGCCCACATCTATGGCAGGCATCCTCAGAGGTTGTGGGGTGTGTTGGAAACTAGGCAAATGGGGTTTATGTATCTGTTGAATGTCTAGGGTGGGATAAAGAATTGCCTGTTGGATGCAAGTGTGAATTTTGCAATTGGCCGCCTTGATTAGCATTGAATGGCCCTGCAGCTTCAAAGCCTGGCTGCTTCCTGCCTAGGGGAATCCTTTGTTTGGAGGTGTTAGCTGGCACTGATTCAAGGCATTATCCCCCCCCCCCCCCCAAAAAATGCTCCTCCTTGGATTAAATTTTTCTACAGTACCCACATTTCTAGCATTGCAGTAATGTTACCGTTTTAGGCATTCAAAGAAACAGAGTTAAGGCTTCCAAAGAAAAAGGGTTGCAAAATTACCAAGAGAACATGAACATAATAAATATAAAAGCTCTTTGTATTTATTACAATCAGCATGGTTTAGGTGTTGGGCTAGGACGCTGAGAGCCCAGACTCAAATTTCCACTCAGCCACTGAAACTCACTAGGTGACCTGGGCCAGCCACACTCACTAGGCCTCAAAGAAAGCAACAGACAAATCCCCTCTGAACAAATTCTGCGTGATTGGTTTCCGCAGCCAAACAAATTTGAACCCCCATCTCCAGAGTCGTAGGATGAATCTACCATGTAGAATTAATGCATGTTGACACCACTTTATCTGCCATGGGAGTTGTAGATTTATACGTTCTTCAGCCTCGTCTCATAAAAAGTATTGGTGTCTCACCAAACTACCAATCCCAGAATTCCACAGTTTTGAGCCATGGCCAATTAAAGTGGTGTCAAACAAGATTCATTCTACAGTGCAGATGCACCCAAGTCCAGCCTCAAAGCGCTATGCCACATTGGCTCATAAACAAATATATGTAACACTAAACACTGTGTTGCCCAGACTGAACATTATATAGAAGATCTCTTTAAAAAGTAAAAATCCAAGCAGTGCCTCTTTAAAATCCACATTGTTTTACAAACCAACTTCAAATACAAAAGGGAAGAGCAAACATTTCAGTTCAATACTAAGCTCAAATTGAATAACAATATAAAGATTTACTCACAAGACTTACAATATATTTGCTCATTAGTAAGTCCCTTTGAATTCAGTGGGCATATAGAACTGCACTCTTAATGGACAGCTGACAAGTACAAATGTATAAAATCTGATTGGCAGTTTGGGAGAAAAATATTTTTTTTCCCCCCATTACAGTTGAGAAACTGAATTGGTGGTTCAGTTTACACTGTATTTCCTTCCCTGTTCTTTGACTGTCAGGAAAGTCATTGTTCATATATATAAACAAAAGCAATTCTTAAAAGAACTGTATCAGTTTATGTAGTCATTTTCCTGGATACATTTTTCTATTCTTGTCCTTTTCCCAGTTTAGAATCTACGTGGCTTGGATTCTAAACCAACACACATCCCATTTTCAGTGAATCAGATAAATGTCGTTAAGAACTTTTTGCAGATTGCAGCCTATTTCATAATAGATTTTGTATCTATAATATTTGCCACCCCTTGGATATGAGACTCTCCACCGAAAACTTTCAAATGCTGATAATACGTGTCTAAGAAAGAAAATAGCTTATTTTAAAATTAATCAGTGCATAAAACAGTTTTATATACTGTTTTAAAAACAGCCCCCAGTGGCGCAGCAAGTTAAACCGCTGAGCTGCTGAACTTGTTCACCAAAAGGTTGGCAGTTTGAATCCGGAGAGGGGATGAGCTCCCGCTGTTAGCCCCAGCTCCTGCCAACCTAGCAGTTCGGAAACATGTAAATGTGAGTAGATCAATGAGCCCTCCTCCGTAAATTACCTGCTTCCTTCTTTTATCTCGCCTGACTTTTTAATTAATTTTAATCAGTTTGTCTTCTTGATTACTACATTTTGCCCACCCATTATACTGCCTGTGCTTATTTTTTATTTTTCATATTGTTATGTATTCATGTGTTTTATTTAATTATGATGTTATTATTTATTGTTCGCGTTTTCGGTTTGTGTTTTTGGTTTTCTTTATTGTAATTGTCATTTGGGCTTGGCCTCATGTAAGCCGCTCCGAGTCCCCATTGGGGAGATGGTGGCGGGGTAACAAATAAAGTTTATTATTATTATTATTTATTACCGCTCCAGCAGAACGGTAATGTCACTCCATGCAGTCATATGACCTTGGAGGTATCTACGGACAACTCCAGCTCTTTGGCTTAGAAATGAAGATGAGCGCCAACCCCCAGAGTCGGACACGACTAGACTTAATGTCAAGGGGAAGCATTTACTTTTACCTTTTATAAAACACTTAAAGGGCTCTGTGTTTGCTTTGTGAAACTAAGTAAAACTATTTACTTTTTAGGAGCTATGCTGTTATCTGCCAAAGGACACCTGTAGTTCGGAATCAGTTAAATGTAATAACTAGCAGCCAGATCAAATTCTCATGAATTCAATAAGGCTTAGTGTGGATATGATTGCAATCCAACTCATAGCTACTGCTTGGAAAGAATTTGATATCCAGCTTTATAGCTAACCTATCTGTGAGTACCTTTGATCAGCAACAATTACCAGGTGATAACATTAGTATTTCCACCTGTGAGCAAGCTTTATTTGTTAATCCATGTAAGATCAAGTTGCTGTGCAAGACATCAGTACAGGGGCTGACTAGCTAGATGGCAAGCCTATTCAGGCAGTCCCCGAGTTACAAACATCCAACTTACAAACAACTCATAGTTAACAACAGGGGTGAGACAACCCCTAGAGGGGAATTTCATTCCTGAAAGAGTTATCTTTATCTTCAATCCTCATTTCCACAACAAGCCACATTTTTAAAAATCCAATTATTGTATAAACTCTAGTATAAACTGACTTAAATATAATCCGAGGCACCTAATTTTACCACAAAATACTGGGAAAACGTATTGACTCGAGTATAAGCCGAGGGTGGGAAATGCAGAAGCTACTGGTAAATTTCAAAATAAAGACACCAATAAAATTACATTAATTGAGGCTTCAGTAGGTTAAATGTTTTTGGATATTTACATAAAACTGTAATTGAAGATAAGACTGTCCAACTCTGATTAAAACATTATTCTAACCTTCTTCAATGTAAGTGTGCTTATGTATCTTCCAATAATAATAATAAACAGAGTAAAATAATAAATTTAATAAAATAATTATAGAGTAAAATAATAATAATAAATATAGTAAAATAATAAATGTTATAAAATAATAATAACAGGGTAAAATAATAAATAATTTTAACTCGAGTATAAGCTAAGGGGGGCTTTTTCAGGCTTAAAAAAGGGCTGAAAACCTCGGCTTAGACCCGAGTATATGCGGTATCACAGGAACAGAATGGGAAGTGAAATCTTTTTAACAGACAGCAAAAAAAAAAAAAAAACAAACCTACAGGAATGTTAACCCTGCCCTATGCTATCCAAAGATAGATACATATAAATATTTATATATATATTCCTGGCCTTTATCCCAGCTTCAGCCTACCTTGCGGTTCAAACGCAAAAATGTGATCAAATAGGTGCCGTTCATAAAAAAAACCCCGGCGGATTCAATCCAAAAGGACGGAGTTATTAGCCCTTTGGCAGGGAAATGGAGCAATAGCCCCCCCCCCCCCCAGTCCTTCATGGCCAGAAACAAGCACAACACCTTCCAAGATGCCGAAAGATAGGGAAAACCAATATATAGACCTCTTAAAGATTTTCCCTGACATTAAATCCAGTCGTGTCTCACTCTGAGAGATGGTGCTCATCTCCATTTCTAAGCAGAAGAGCCGGCGTTGTCCTTAGATGCCTCCAAAGTCATGTGGCCAGCATGACTCATGGAGCACTGTATTATCTATGTATAATTATTTGTGTATAATTGTTTATCTAGTCTATAGAAATAAAAATGTAATGTTCGTTTGTGGAATTAACTCAAAAACCACTGGACGAATTGACACCAAATTTGGACACAATACACATATCAGGCCAACAAGTGACCATCACTTATAAAAACATTGGAAAAACACAGCAAAAGAGACTTAAAAAGCCAAAAAACAAAAAATTACATTTCAACGCATGCGCAAAACCACATATATATATACACAAACACACATATACACAAATATATACACACACAAAACACATATACACAGACTGGGCCACGGCAATGCGTGGCAGGGGACGGCTAGTTGTGTATAAAATAGTGTTGAATGTTAGCGGCGTATGTATGTTCTGTTTTTGTTTTTGTTTTGTTTTGTTGTCGTGTCAGGAGCGACTTGAGAAACTCAAGGTCGCTTCTGGTGTGAGAGAATTGGCTGTCTGCAAGGACGTTGCCCAGAAGATGCTCTGATGTTTTTGATGTTTTGTCATCCTTGTGGGAGGCTTCCCTCATGTCCCCACATGAGGAGCTGGAGCTGATAGAGGGAGCTCATCCGCGCTCTCCCCGGATTCGAACCTGCAACATGTCGGTCTTCAGTCCTGCTGGTACAGGGATCACAGGTATGTTCTGTGATCCACCCTGAGCTCCTTCGCGGTGAGAAGGGCGGAATATAAATACTGTAAATAAATAAATAAATTCCTTGCTTTCCCACAATTGCATTCTTGGTCTGGGCAAGATTTGTGCATTTGTGGGTTGTTTGCTAGTGTAACTCCCTGAGGTTGAGAGAGTGTGACTCCCCAAAAGGTTTCATGGCCAAATTGGTCTGCAGAGGACTCAGTAACCCAACACATAAATTGGGAGTGAGGCTGGATGTATGCTACTGTATAATCCGGTTTCCAATTCCAGATTATCTGTTTTGAACTGGATTATAGGGCAGTGTAAACTTGTATAATGGAGTTCAAAGATCTGGGATGAGATCCTGGATTGTAGGACAGCATACATCCAGCCTCCGGCGCCACAGTGCTTTGGTGGTCATTTAGAAAAGCACCTGCTAAGGCTAGGAAGGCCTTTGTGGGAATGCAACCATTTCCTTTCCCAAAAGCAAAACAAACCCGGGCGTTTGACATATTGCCAGGTGTGTTCTTTTAAATGTATTGGTTGAGCTTGGAGTGAAAGATCCCAAAGTGTGATGCCGCAGAGCCGCCGCTAGGGGGCGGGAACAGACTCCATGTTGAGGAGAAGCGCGGGAAAGCGGGACGAAACCGTTCCAACTTGGCCCGCACTGTAGAATTAACGCAGTTTGACAGCACTTTAACTGCCAAAGGCTCATAGGAGTTGTAGCTTGGTGAGGCACCAGCACTCTTTGGCAGAGAAGGCTAAAGAGGTTGCAAAACTGCAAGGATTCCACCGCATGAGACCATGGCATTAAAAGCGCTGCCAAACTGCGTTAATTCTACAGTGTAGATGGACGTAAGAGTTACAGCAAGGACCCAGGGTCCAAATTTGCAGATTTCCAACTACATGTATGTGGATCCACCCACATTGTATTATCATTATCATGATAATATATTATCATTGTATTATTATTATAAACAGCCCTGGCTTCATTCCTATCGGGATCCTCGGCTTTAGAAAGGTAAAAATTGGATTGCTCAGAGTTTTCCGGCCCGTATGGCCGTGTTCCAGAAGCATTCTCTCCTGATGTTTCGCCTGCATCTATGGTAGGCATCCTCAGAGGTTGTGAGGTCTGTTGGAAACTAGGCAAGTGATGTTTATATATCTGTAGAATGTCCAGGGTGAGATCACCTTGATTAGCATTGAAAAGCCTTGCAGCTTCAAGACTTGGCTGCTTCCTGCCTGGGGGAATCCTTTGTTGGGAGGTGAGGGGATAATATATCTGTGGAATGTCCAGGGTAGGAGAAAGAAGTCGTGTCTGTTTGAGGCAAGTGTGAATGTTGCAATTGATCACCTTTCTTAGTATTGAAAAGCCTTGCAGCTTCAAGACTTGGCTACTTCCTGCCTGGGGGAATCCTTTTTTGGAAGGTGAAGGGTTTATATATCTGTAGAATGTCCAGGGTAGGAGAAAGAACTCTTGTCTGCTGGAGGCAAGTGTGAATGCTGCAATTGAGCACCTTGATTAGCATTGAAAAGCCTTGCTGCTTCAGGGCCTGGCTGCTTCCTGCCTGGGGAAATCCTTTTTGGGAGGTGTTAGCTGGCCCTGATTGTTTCTTATCTGGAATTCCCCTGGTGTTCTTTATTTACTGTCCTGGATTTAGAGTTTGTAAATACTGGTTGCCAGATTTTGTTCATTTTCATTTCCTTTCTGTTGACATTGCCCACATGTGGATTTCAATGGCTTCTCTGTGTAATCTGATAGGGTGGTTGTCAAAGTGGTCCAGCAGTTCTGTGTCCTCAAGCAATACGCTGTGCCCAGGTTGGTGCAAACCCCAGAATGCCACGGTGGCGCGGGAATGCGGTGCCAAAGCGGTACAAGCCGTGCCGTGTGGCCGCCCTGCAGGCGTGTGCGTGTTTTCCTCCCCAAGTCGGATCACATGGCCCAGAGAGAGGGGGGGGGGCGATCTGTGTAAGTATAATAAAAACAGAAAAATGGCGACAGTAGTCACGTTGTGGCGAGCCTTTGCTGCTGCGTCATGAGATAATCTTCCTGCCAAAGAGCCCTAAGAACAAAGGCAGAAGGGGGAAAAATGTGGGGGGAAATAATAAGGAAAGAGGGAAGCAAAGGGAAGGGGGTTAGAGGGGGTGAAAAGGGGTGGGAGTGGGGAGGGAGGAGGGAGGAGAAGGCGGGGAAAGAGGGAGGGAGGAAGAGGAGGGAGGAAGAGGAGGGGAGACACGGGTGTTGGTGGGTTCATTCTTGCCAGGCGCCTCTCCTTCTCTCTCTCTCTCTCTCTCTGTTTTGGAGTCTCAGCTCTGGACAGGACCCAGGAAGCCCACCTCCAGGTCTGTGCCTTGCAAAGGGGAGGGGGAGGGCTTCATTTGGCTTGCCTTTGCCATGGCTGGGCGAGGAAGAGGGTCTGGAAGGCAGTGGAGGGAGGAATGTGGGGTTTCCCCACTCATGTTTATCCCCACACCTCTATTATTATTATGTTATGATCCCTATTAGCCATGTATTATCCGCCCTGCTTCAACCACTAGGCGAGAGGATGCTGAGAGGAGCCAACTCCAATCCCTTTCCCTTCCTGGATGTTTACAAAATTGGGAATAGTAGGGAAATAGGCAATCTTGGTGGGGATCATAATGATGATGATGATGGGGAGGGGGGGGGGTATAAGAGAGACTCCTGCTTTTGAGAGGGAGAGGGTTTTGGATTTTCTCTATGTGCAGGCAAAAATAAATAATGTTGCGCACTCTTTTATTTTTCCCCAAGACTCCTGGCACGGCTCCCCTCCAGTCAAGTGATTGTAAATATAGCCCGGGATGTTGTTTACATGAACCATCCAGGAGGAGGAGCGTAGGAAAGAGGAGGAGGAGGAAGAAGAAGAGGAAGACGGAGGAGTCACCAAGGCTGGGGTGAGTATCCCAAAAGGAGGAGCCAGTTTTGCTGCTGCTGCTCAGCTGTCACTTTCTCTCGGAGGTCGCTGCAAGCAAGAAAGTCCCGCCAGGAGATCCCGCCAACCTGCCTTGCTTGGAGTTGCCCCTTGGGCTCGATGCCAGTTGCCAGGGAAGATCAGCTACAGGGCGCCTGTCGCTTTAAGGGTGGCGCAGGAGAGTGGCATTCTGCTTGTGGGACAAGCCGAGCCTACTGTGGTTCCCCCTTCCGCACATACAGCCGGGTCTGTCCCATATCTCACCTGGAAGCAGGCAATCTTCTTTCTCCTTTTTCTCCAGCCAGCTGCCAAGAAGTGGATCTTCCCGCTTTTCGGGCCTTTTGCCATTTTTCAGCCAGTGGCAGCAAGGATCCCAGAGCTGTTTACAAACGGGGCAGGAATCTCAAGATTGGTAGGCAGGTAGTGCTTGATTTTAATTACTTCCAGGCTTTTTAAAGAAAGGAAATTGTTATTGTTTATTTAAATAGCACCATCAAATATACATTGCGTTTAACCATAATGATGGATCCTAGCAAAGATATATAAACCCCATTTTCCTAGTTTCCAACAGACCTCACAACTTTGGAAGATGCCTGCCATAGATGCGGATGAAAAGTCAGGAGAGAATGCTTCTGGAACATGGCCATACAGCCCAAAAAACTCACAACAACCCAGACCCTACAAAGATGTCCAGTTTAGAATATATAGAGACCTCCTCTTCCTCCAGCTGAAATTAATAACAATCCTTAAGTACCATGACTGACAATTGACAAATTGTCAATTGCTGACTGACACCTCACTACCTCTGAGGATGCTTGCCATAGATGCAGGCGAAACATCAGGAGAGAATGCCTCTAGAACATGGCCATATAGTCTGAAAAATCCTACAACAACCCAATTGAAGAGAGGGCAAGCATTTTTTTTTGTTGCGCTAGAGTTCAGGGCCCTCCGTGGATTAAACCATGGAGCTGCTGAATTTGGTGACTGGAAGGTCAGCGATTTGAATCCGGGGAGCGGGGTGAGCTCCCGCTGTTAGCCCCAGCTTCTTCTGCCAACCTAGCATTTCAAAAACATGCAAATGTGAGTAGATCACTAGGTACCGCTCCAGCAACAGCACTTCATGCAGTCATGTCGGCCACGT
Source organism: Anolis sagrei (assembly GCF_037176765.1). Taxonomy (NCBI): domain Eukaryota; kingdom Metazoa; phylum Chordata; class Lepidosauria; order Squamata; family Anolidae; genus Anolis; species Anolis sagrei. The sequence continues at coordinate 165,987,947 of NC_090024.1, forward strand.
GACCTTGGAGGTGTCTACGGACAACACCGGCTTGGAAATGGAGATAAGCACCACCCCCCAGAGTCAGACACAACTAGACTTAATGTTAAGGGGAAACCTTTACCTTTACTTTAGAGACAGGGCATGGAGCAATAGATTCAAATTGCAGGAAAAGAGATTCCACGTAAACATTAGGAAGAATTTCATGAATTTTTGAGCTGTTCAACAGAGGAATATGATGATTATGATGGTGTGTGTTAGAGGCTCTCTTCTTTGGAGGGTTTTAAGTAGAGATTGGATGGCCATCTGTCAAGAGTGCTTTGATTGTGTACTCCTACCTGACAGGAGGACTGGCTGGCCCTTGGCGGTCCCTTCCAACTCCGCGATTCATCTAATTTCTTAGTGGGCTCAATTTTGGTGGTGCCAGATTATTTCCTCCCATCCTCTCCCCATAACATAATGGGGCTTAGCAGCCCCAGTTCCCTCCATTCTGTATCTGTGAGTGGAAGCTACGGTGGTCAAGACTATTTTGCTTCTTCCACATGGTGCTGGAAATGTTTTTAGGGAGGAAGGATGATTTGGATATAAGAGAAGCAAATCATTATTTGATGTAGAATGTGTTTGCATTTTACTGCAAGAGGGTTGTGCCAAGTTTGGAAAGCTGTAATGTCAACAGCAGGCAGTAAGTCTATAGCCCTTGGGCTGAGATTTCTTCCAGCATCGGGGTTTCCAGCTGTCAGTCAAGAAATCATCCCACTTGCCTGTGTTCATTTACAGCTGACAGAAAGGGAAGCTTCAATCTTTGTACCTCATTGTGCCTCTAGCTCACCTTCCTTTTATTTTTTAATAAATGTATTATTTATATCCAGGCCTTTTCCTTGGCCACTTAAGTACAGTAAAACCCCTATATCCATGGGGGATACATTCCCAGACAGCCCATGTTTACCTGAAACAATTAATACAACTGAATGTCATTACATTACCTAATTTCCAGTCCAGCATATCACAGGATGGCCCTGGAGGACCTAGCAATTTCCTAGAGAGGCCATTTCCCTCCAGTGTGGGTAAGTGAAACTGCAAATATGGATTCCGTGATGTAATTTAAAACAAAATAACTCAAATAATTTGCAGTACAAAATAACATTTAACAAGCCATCCAATTAAAACATTGTTATTTATTCATTTATTTATTTTGAATCATAGAGTTTTGGAGTTGGAAGGGGCTACAGGGGCGCAAACCTGCCATGTAGGAATACACGTCTTTACACTCCCAAAAGATTGCCGCCTAACCTCTATTTAAAGTACTTCAAAAAAGGAGCCTCCATCCCCTTCCAAGGCTGTGTATGTATGTGTGTGTGTGTGTGTGTGTATGTGTATTTATTTACTTATTTACTTACAGTACTTCTTTTCAGCCCTTCTCACCCTGAAGGGGACTCGGGGCAGATCACAGAACACATATACAGCAAACATTCAATGCCGATAATAATAATAATAATAATAATAATAATAATAATAATAATCTTTATTTCTGCCCCGCCACCATCTCCCCGATGGGGACTTGGAGCGGCTTACATGGGGCCAAGCCCGGACAACATAATACAGCAATAAAATCAAAGCATATACAACAGGCAACAACAACATCATCAAAATGACATTAAAATAGTAATAAAATAACAATAATAACAACAACAATAATAATAAAAACAAACCATTATTATACAATGACAGGTCAGATAACAGATAGAGGTATATATAGGCTTGTTCCTATCATTTGGCATCTTTCGAGGTTGTGCTTGGTTCCGGCCACAGGGAGGTGTTGTCGCTCCATCTCCTTGCCAAAGAGCTTTCTTTGTAAATTTTCCTCTGAAACACATGCCTAAAATACCTCCCTGCTGAGTGCAGTTCCTATTCGTCTACTCACATTGCTTTTTTCGATCCGCTAGATGGGCGGGAGCTGGGCTGAAGATCAGGAGCTCACCCTGACCTGACTTCGAACTGTCAACCTTTCGGCTGGCAAGATTTGCTGCAGCTGGTGATTAACCTGCTGTGCTAATCCAGCCCTTTTTCCCACTATTGAACTATTTTTATTTATTCTCGCTAAGTCATGGGACCAAATAAAGTCCTTCTTGTCAAAGCAGGCCCAGTCAGGATAGGAGATGGAGTGTTGAAGAATGAGAGAAGGGAGGTATAGCACAGTGGCTGTGCATCCCTCATGTCACCAAGGTGGGGATTATATGCTCTCTCCCTTTAGCTTTTGGACTGCCGCTCCCAGCAGAGAAATGCTGGGAGTCACACATCTAAAGGACTGCATGATCCCCATCTCACACATAAGCTAAGAGTTTTGAAGCAGTAGAGATGGCTTTCTAAATGCTACATGAGTCAAAGTTGTCTTATCTGCAAAGTTTGTGAAGGTCACAAGGGTTCTGAAATTTTAAATGACTGAACGTTACTGCTGTATGTAAGTGTGGCATTTGCATTGCGCTTGTCCTCTTACCAACCTTTTGAGGCAACTCAAGTTGAAAGTGGCAAATTCTGTGGAGTAGCAATAGCAGCAACAGTGAATATTGGAAAGCAAAGCTTTGTGTGCCTCAGTCTAGCCCAAGCCTTGGCAAACTTTGGCCCTCCAGGTGTTTTGGACCAACTCCCACAATTCTGTGAGAGTTGAAGTCCAAAAACATGTGGAGGGCCAAAGTTTGCCCATGCCTGGTCTAGCCTGTCATCTTCAGATGTGGTGGAGAATAGTGTTCTGTTGGTGGTGGTGAAATAAGATTCAGTTGCCAGTCCAGCTGTTTGGTTTTTTTTTGTTTTGTTTTGCACATGGAATGGAGGAAGAAACCATTTTGTCCCTTGTCTTAGGCAACACAACATCTGAGAACCAGTCCTGGCTCAAGGCCCATCCAGTGGTTTTGTGGCTGAACGGAAATCAAAACTCCTTTGTCTCCTGCCCAGAAACCAATACTGTTTTCTCATTCCATGGAGAGTCTGAGACTACTTGTCCTTTTATAGGAAAACATTCTATCAACCATATTGATCCTTGGCATATTTACTCAGAAGTAAATTTCACTTACTTCATTGGGAGCCTGGCTTAAATGTATAGAATGGCAATTATAAATTCAATCCTGTTTTCAGTGCACAGCAATCCAGGTAGACACTGAGACCATAAATAAATAAATACATTACACGATCCTAGGCGCTTGGGAAGTGTTTGACTTGTGATTTTGTGATACGAAATCCAGCATATATATCTTGCTTGCTGTGACATATTGTGTTTTAGTGTTAGTAAAATAATAATAATAATTTTAAAAAATCTTTATTTATATCCCGTTTTTCTCCCTCACGGAATCCAAAGCGGCTTACAACATATTAAAATCATGTGAACAACATCAAGAATAAGTATAAAGCATCATAAAATTACAATTTAAAGCAATAGTAACATACTGTACATTCAAATTCTTGTGGCATCATGTCAGATCATATTGCACTTTGCAGTGCCTGAGAGCATGGACAGAGTGCCCTTCTACCACTCCTGAGTGGCGATTATCACCATGATGTCTAGATTTGAGTGGCTACACTTCATCAATTAGCAATTTACTTAATCAGGTAGATTATGCTTACAGCATTCTGAAATTGGGTTTTTTGTAATAGGAAGTACAAGGCAACCTGTGATCATATGGAATAAGATACAAAGTTAAAATATATAGCATTGTCTTTAAAAATGATATTTGGTAGCTTTATATTTAGCTAGCCAGTAGAAGAATACTGTTGCCATTTCTTCTCTGTCTGGACATTCATGCCACTTACAGGTCAAATCGCTATTCACCAAGACAAGCTGAAAGATCTTCCTCAATTTTATTTATTTATTTATTTATTTATTTCATGTCAAAAGCATTGCATACATAAGTATAAACTGATAGAAATAGAAGGAGCACAAGCTGCTAAGTAATTTTTGATCAAAAACGGGCAACAGCAACTGCATTGTCTGTAGCTTTAAGCAATTCTTCCTCTGTACATGAAGCAGGGCATTGTGGGCAAGCATATAGATGCGGAGTTGTTTGTTCTGCTCCACAGTCGCACATGGTGGAGGATTCTTTTAGGTAGTTTCATTGTGCCAGGTTGTCTTTTGATCTGCCCACTCCACTTCTGAGTCCATTCAGAGACTTCCAAGTTGATCATTCTTGGTTTGCCCCTGGAGAAAGACCCTCATGTGGGACCATCCAATTGGGATTTCCTGATTTAGCTGCCCAAATGGATGCTCTTGCTGCTGTGGAGTGGTGGTTGTCATGAAACTTTTCCTTGGTTTGAATCTACTGGAAGGAGGCTGATAGCCAACTATCAACTAGTTATAACATACATGATGATTTGCCTCAACTACTTATAACATATATGGTGATTTGCCCAAAACATCACTTTTCTCAGTTATGACCATTGCCATCTACGCTACCCATACTGTCAATCCTAGAGAGCCAGTGTGGTTGAATAATTTGAACTTTGGACAGATTTCAAATCCCCATTTGGCTATGGGGATTTGCAAACCACACTCTCTCAGCTTCAGAGGAATGTAAAGGCAACTCCCTCTGAACAGGTCTTGCTAAGAGAAAACATGGCAGGTTCATCTTAAAGTTACCATAAACCTGAAAATATCTTGAAGATGCACAACAACTGTCAATCCAAATATTTTGAACTTTCACAGTAGCTGAATTTTAATTATTTCCTTTAGGGGAAGAAAAATGAGAACCTTTACATCTGTTTAGCAAAACACTTAGATGTTGCCCGGGGCCATACAGATACAAGTAAACAGAATGTTCACAATGTCGGGATGCTTAGATCAACCATTTGCTCCATGGTGACTGACTAGGTTATATTTTAACAAAACATAGGGGTGTTTGCTTCTTTTGGCCAATAAGCAACCAGTCTTCGGGTCTGTGGCCTTGGTGCCACCGGTGCAGCATCTGTGGTTTTAAAAGATATTTTGCTGTAAATACACCCATTGCTTCCCCTCCCCTTATTATTTGTCAGCACTTTAAAGCAGTGGTTCTCAACCTGTGGTCCCCAGATGTTTTGGCCTACAACTCCCAGAAATCCCAGTCAATTTACCAGTTGTTAGGATTTCTGGGAGTTGAAGGCCAAAACATCTGGGGACCCACAGGTCAAGAACCACTGCTTTAAAGATTTGGGAAGAGAATCTATCCTAAACCCATTTCTGAACAAAATGTCCTCACACTTAGAAATGGAATACTTCCTCTTATCTGTGTTTTACAGATGTAGGGCCAAGACAGCTATGAAAAGATCCTCCTGTTTTGAGGATTTAGGATTTTATGTGGGTTTTTTAAAAATGTAATGTTGTTGTCCTTACATTCATTTATGAGTGTGTTTTAAGAGAGGTAGTGTCTGTTGTTTGAAAAGGTATGAGTTGTCTATTAGGTGTCCTGAAAAAAATAATCAGATGATTTACCTGTCAACCAGGCTGGATATATTGCTCAAAAATTGTTCTTGGACATTTTCCATTGAATTGTTTGTGTGCTGCTATCATCGGAGGAAGTCATCGCTGAAATGGACTGAGGGTTCTTGCATCATACACAGAATAGAAGGGGAAAGAGAGGCATTAATTCAAGTAACATCTAGGAATAATATATAGACATTTCTTTGCAAAGTGAGCACATAGCTCTGATTTTGTTTTATGTTGTTCATATGTTGTGTGTTCACAACACACAACATATGAACATATGTGTTCATTCTTCTTAATCTTGTATTTTCATGAACACTCACAGTATTGGTCTTCAGCTGATAGAAAATAGTCCATAATGTGAGTTGATGCCAGACAGGCTGTTACTAGTGTAGCAAGCCAAAATCCATTATGCAATTGTTTTGCCTTTGTTACTTTCTGAGATCTTTCCAGCAGGTGAAAGAAACAGTGGTAAAATATAGAAGGTTGAAAATTGAAGATTGTGTTATCTGTCTGAACCCTTATAAAATTCAGCAAATGGGAAAGTTGCAAGTATGTATAGTGAGAGTCTTAGGCGCTTTCTACATTGCCATGAAACTTCAGCGTGATCAAATAAACACAATCTGGAATATGAATACGGAACTGCTAAAGACGTTGTAAATGGATGAGGAATTGGATTGAAGACAGTGTTTTTATAGACTTCTATAGTTTTTTATGGTTGTTATGGTTTTTATATGTATTTAGGTTGTGATTTATATTGTTTTAACTGACTTAGGTACGTTTTTATATACGGCAGCTATTTGTTGTCGGTTTGGACGCCGCCCTGAGTCACCTTTGGGCTGAAATGCGCGGGATAAAAATGTTGAAAATAAATAAATAAATATAATGCAGTTTGAAAGTTGCAAGTATGTTTAGTGAGTCTTAGGCACTTTCTACATTGCCATATAATGCAGTTTGAAACTGAATTATATGGCAGCATAGATGGGACCTCAGTAAGTGGTTATCTCCAGAAAATCACTATTATCTACTGCAGTGGTACCCAACCTGTGGTCCGTGGACCTCCAGTGGTCCACAAGAACAAAATATGGTATGTGGCCTCACCATTACTACACCATTGCAACAAAAGCAACTGGTCTCGCGAAATCCTCTTATTGTGCCGAGGCTTATTAAATATGGTTTTCTGTGGGCGAGCAAATGGTAACTACTGGATGGCATATGTTCTGTATCAGAAACTAGAGCTGATGGCCTATCCAATTCAATTTTCTGAATCAGCACCCCAAATAACCAAACTGAATCTAAAGTTGACCAAAAACTGATTTGTACCCTTTTGGTACTAATGTTGGAGAGTGGTCCCTGGTCAAAAAAAGGTTGGGAACCACTGATTTAGTGAAATAAGAGGTGACAAAAAGAGGAGGAGGAGAGGGGAATGGGGCTTAAAGATGTGTCTGATGCTTTAAAATATTCAGGACACATTGGAAAGAAAACACAGAGCAAGCCTGGTTCATTAAACTTACAGGGAAATGGCACTGCCTTTAATGAGACTTATTGAACCAATGTTCTCAGAACTATGTTGTTGCTTTGCACAGGTCTGCATTTCCCTCCTTTTACTAATTCGTCAGTTTCAAATATATAGATTTCCTTTTTAGTGATAGCAACAGAATTCTGCTGTTGTTGTAATTACACAGAGCAGGCAGCATCCACTGGGAACTTCTGCTGAAATCACATTGAAATGAGAATTACTTTCATGGGCCTGACATATATAGTCCCAGTGGAGTGTACACAATATTTTTTAATCAAGATGGCAATCAATTCCTAGTACACCTTATTCTCATTAAACCATATTTCATAACCTTCTCCTATCCAAATGTTTGGGAGTACAATTTCCAAAAGCTTAATCTCACTAGACACCAGTTAGGTATTATGAGAGTTATAATCTAAACCACAATGAGGACATCAAGACCAGAAAGTATAAAAGTTCGTAATTGCAAAGATTGAACAAGCAGACAATATGGGAAAGAATAGATTTGTATAGTTGACAATTTAGCAGCAGGTTCACATTGAGTGAATATAGATTACACAATGAGGTGGGAAAACTTATTATTGAACCAGCATATTATGTGCTCCAAACCTATAGGATTGGTGCCATAGTTCAGTAGGCATAATTGAGAAGCACCATATTGTTAGGGATGGAAACAGTTGGGTGGCAGTGTAGTCCCAAGTTTTAAAGCATGGACGGGGAAATCTAGCTGTCCACAAAAATTGCTGGACTGCAGTTTGTATCTGTCTTGCCAGCACTGCTTATGCAGACTATAACTAATGGGAGTCACAGTCCACCAGCACTCTGTTTTAAAGGGTGGTTCTTGCACAGTCAAGTTTTAATGACAAAGCCATTAATTTTTTTTAATGTGTCATTGGAGCCCCCAGTGGTGCAATGGGTTAAACCCTTGTGCTGGCAGGACTGCTGACCAAAAGGTTGGCGGTTCGAATCCAGGGAGTGGGGTGAGCTCTCATCTGTCAGCTCTAGATTCCCATTCGGGGACATGAGATAAGCCTCCCACAGGATGGTAAAACATATGGGCCAAACTGCATCACATTATGGTTGGCCCATCCAGTTGATTTTTCATAAGACTCACTAGTTTGGTTAGAAGTGTAGGTAGTCCTAAAGCAGTGTTTCTAAACCTGGGGTTGGGATCCCTGGGAGGGTTGCGAGGGGGATGTCAGAGGGGTCGCCAAACACCATCAGAAAACACATATTTCTGATGGTCTTAGGAACCCCTTTGAAAGAGGAAGCTGAAGATCTCTCTGCCTGTCCTTCTCTTCCTCTTTGGAAACAGACGGCAAATTCTATGCTCCTTGATTGTAGGTGAACTATAAATCCCAGCAACTACAACTCCCAAACAACAAAATCAATCCCCTCCCCAACCCCACCAAGTATTCAGATTTGGGCGTATCGGGTATTTGTGCCAAATTTGGACCAGTGAATGAAAATGCACCCTGCATATCCGATATTTACATTACAATTCATAACAGTAGCAAAATTACAATTATGAAGTAGCAACGAAAATAATGTTATAGTTGAGGGTCACCACAACATGAGGAACTGTATTAAAGAGTCCTGACATTAGGAAGGTTGAGAAACACTGTCCTAAAAAGTAACTGGGTTTGAATTGTCACCCAAAAGTGGAGGAGGAACCCATGGGGATGATGTCACATTAGTGTTTTAAAGCGGGGGCTCCCACTTTGCTATTGTGTGTCTGCTTCCTGCAGAATTCTGGGGCTTGGAGTTGAGAGGGGAGGGGGAGCTTTGGAATTCTCAGCCAGAGAGGTCCTCAGCTTCCCTGAACTACATTTCCCAGAATTCTGCAGGAGGCTGGCACATGATAGCAAAGTGAGAATGCCCACATTAAAACACTAATGTGATATTGTCCTCAGTGTCTAGTTCTGAAATGGTTGGCATATCAAACTAAAATGGTCCCAGGGAACAGTACAGAACCACAGCCAAAAACTCATCTCTGAACAGATTGAATTTGTTTTAAATTACAAAATAGCATATCTTCACATAAACTTCACAAACAGTAAAAACCATAGTAAGAAAGGAACATGTTGAAAACATAAAGATGGTTGTGCCAATGAACTGTGGGTGTATGAGTCCCTGCCCTTTTATTCTGGCATGGCCATGGTGACTACATTTTTTGTGTGGATAAACTGGGGTTGGCATTAAGTATGGTTTCCTGTATGCTGTGATGACTTCAAGCTGTGCAGTATTTGCTTTGTTTCAGTTAGTTTTACAGTCAATTTGGATGTAACTCTAAACGTTTTGGGCTTGGATGGAGAAAAACAAGATCTAAATACAACAACAACTGTGGCTCATTGAAAACAGAGCCAAAAGCTTCTAAGCTTATGGTTATCATGGAAGAAGAGAAATTATGAGCAGAGGACACAGGAGCCCAAAGATTGTTCACCTACTCTAGCTTCAGAGTGCTTCTCTGGACAGAATTTTAAAGATTCAAATAGCATCCCAATTTGAGGTTATGAGTTATATCTGCAGGAACCTATACATTTGAGTTAGATCTAGCTCAGAGTTGTCTGTGCTGAGTGGCAGTGACTCACTGGGGTCTTTGATAGTAAGCAGTCTCACATTGTAACTGACTGCCCAAAATTTTGTCTTGGGACTTGGGCTCATCAACTGTGCTGGATTCCAGACCAAAAACTTCTCATCCAGACAGCTGAGAAGCATAAATGGGAACCCATCCTATAATAAGGCCATAACTATACAGTGAGGTAAGTTACGCTGGAAGCCACTGAGTATTTGCATGACTAAGCTGAAATTTGTATCTGAGTCTATTAAAGTGTTACAGTGTTACAGCCTAGTTTTTTAAAAAAAATAAATAAGTGAAGCTCATCTGAGTTTTTTTGTGAGTATTTTAAAAACATTTTCCAGCTATGTGCCAACAATTTGATGTCTGCATTCCTAAATCATGTCTTTTTCCCATTTCAGAAAATGGAAGTGATTTAATACTTTTTCAGGAAATGTAATTTTTATGAAGCACAGGCACTTATTTTCTAATATGGCGATTGCTATTATCTAGATTTTCATACAGATGTTGTTTTTATTTAGACACTTTTTTTTTGCTTGTACCATGATAGAGTTAGTTGGATTTGGATTTTTATTTCAAAAGAAAAATGAAATGGACAAACTATAATGTTGCAGTCTCTGGCCTGAAAGAAATTGACTGCAATCCTGTTTGATTTAGCATAATATAGTAGTCCCACATGTGAACTTATGCTAGACTGTACTAGCCTCCCAGATTTATCATTCATTACTTTATGGCCATTTTGTGTCCCATGGGAAAGGAAAATAATCCGGTTGTATTCATGTAGCCAGAAACAAGATGATTTACATCTCTGTTGGTATCAACCAGGGTCCAGGAGCTGTGGTGGCACAATGGGTTAAAACCTTGTGCCGGCTGAACTGCTGACCTGAAAACCTGAAGGTTGACAGTTTGAATCAGCGAGATGGGGTGAGCTCCCATCTGTCAGCCCCAACTTCCCATGCGGGGACATTAGATAAGCCTCTCATAAGATGGTAACACATCCTGGCATCCCCTGGGCAACATCTGTAGATGACCAATCCTCCCACACCAGAAGTGTCTTGCAGTATATTCTCAATTCCCTTCTGACACAATTAAAAAAGAAAACCAGGGTCCACCAAAGAGTAGGAAAGAAAAGACCAACTTCCACAATAATCCAAAAAAGGCATACAAAGACATTTGGGAACTTCTGTTTGCCATCAACAGGATGGTAGATAAGACGCAAAGCTCAAGACATTCGAGAGCACATTCACTACTTATTTTTGCATAATTGCTCTAATCCAGAATATTAAATCTAGGGAGTTAGCCAGATTATGGATTTCATGTTCCATCTTCTCCATCTTGTTATGTTCCATCATTTGGCATCATCCTAATCTCCTAGAAGAAAGAAAATATGGCATCTGGTGAAAGCTTGGTCATCCATTCCATTGTGGACAAAATGTATTGCAAATGTAGAAGGTATGTGAAGAGCAAGAGGCAAGTGAAGATTTAGCAGTGACAGTTTTTTTCCATGTAAAAAGTAAAAGTCTTTTTCCTATTCTTCACCTTCTTCTAGTTGTGCATATATGTAGACAATAAAAATAATGTCATCATCTCCTGAAGATATAATAGTGTAGAAAATGTGTTTTGGAAAAGCCTTGTGTACAATAATATCTCAGTTAAAAGAGCAAATGAGGGCCCTTCCACACAGCCATATAACCCAGAATATCAGGGCAGAAAATCCCACAATATCTGCTTTGAACTGGGTTATCTGAGTCCACACTGCAATATATTCCAGTTCTTAGGCAGTACCTCATTAATAGAAATTTTGGTATTGGAGGCAGAACTAACATGGACAAAATAGGGATAAATTTCTGCATGCAAAAAAAGAATATTTTAACATGTTTCAGCAAACTTTTTTATCCAAAGCAAATAGTATACAATGTGAAATGAAGCGGCCAGGTCAGGTAAGCCATACATAAGTTTAAAAAATATTACTCGAAAGTAATTTTCCAAAATGCATCTAGGGATTATTTTTTATCAGCCTCCTCCACTTTTTTTTTCTTGACCAGATGTATAGGTATACTTTTCACATCCTGGCCATAGCTGGTGAGGCAGACTTGTCTACCCATTCATTCTTCCCTCTATTTTGCTGTTCCACATGCCCAGTAAAGGATTTTGGAGACAGCTGCTGTTAACCTTCCCAGTTGTAGCAATGCATTCCAGGCTACAGCATGATCAGTATCTCAATATTTCCAGCTCATGCTTTGTTTACTACTGACACTCCTGTAAACTGACAAGAGTGTTTCATAATCCTACCCATGTTGATGCTGCTAGACATTAATATGAAAGAAAAGGGGGAGCTGGACAATTTGTAAAAGACCACTATCATAAGATTTGTTAATGGAGGAAACACTGTATTCCTTATTGTCAGAGCATCCCTTGTGCCATGAAACAATGAAGCCCAAACTGCAGGCTTACCTGTTGATTTCCTATTGATAGCTTATATTTGCATAGCAGTTGAATTCCTAGTAATAATGCTCAGGCATATTTTGATAATCTAAACCTCAATTAAGTTTATGAAAACCATTATATCAAGAGCTCTGGTTGAATTTCAAAAAGGATTTGTATACTTTACAGGTGACAACTGTAGTTCTAGGAGCACCCGGTGGTGCAATGGGTTAAACCCTCTTGCTGGCAGGACTGCTGACCAACAGGCCAGCAGTTTGAATCTGGGGAGAGTGGATTGAGCTTCCGCTGTCAGCTCCAGCTCCCCATGCAGGGACATGAGAGAAGCCTCCCACAAGAATGTTAAAACATTAAAACATCTGTGCGTTCCCTGGGCAACGTCCTTGCAGATGGCCAATTCTCTCACACCAGAAGCGACTTGCAATTTCTCAAGTCACTCTTGACACACACAAACTGTGTGTTTGTCACTGTAAAACGTGATGTTGAATAAAATAGTTTACTCTATTGTCATTGTACAACGAAACAAGGAGAGAAGATCAACCTAACTGAATTGAGGATAAAATCAGGAGTTGTCATAGAGAAAGAAAGGTTTCTTTCTAAAAAGGTATCTGTCAGTTTCCTTATCATTTACATAGATTTCTATTCAGCAGCTAACTTGTTGTTTCTGTTCTTCAACTGAGGAGAAATCAAGGAGCTGTTTGCATTCAGCACAGTGGTTCTCAGCTTGCTGATATTTTGAGTTTTAATCCCAGAAGTCTTAGCTGTACAATGGCTTCTCAAAAACATCTGGAAAACCAAATATTCGAACCACTGGAAGCAGCTTATGTTTAAATAGTAAAGGATCCCTGAAGTGTGCCTCCTCTGTAATGCATGTACCTCAAAAAAGAGGCTTTTTAAAAACCTGGGCAAGTATCCTTGTCAAGCCACTCAAATAAACATGCTCAGATTAACTGGGTTAATTGAGCTTCCTGTTCCATTGTGTAAATATCGCTCTCTTCTTATGTAACATTTGTTTCTGGTTTCTTTTTAACATGTTACAAATATTTTGAGCAAGAATTTGTCTCATTGTTGCCCTCTTGTGGTTTTTTCTTTTCACAGCAGCTGGTTGGTTACTTTACGATTTTGGCACTGCAATATTCAAAATGAACTGGTCTTTCTTTAACTAATTTCCAAACACTGATAACTATAAATATATACAAATCAGTTTTCAGATTCAGGTAACGTGAATGCATTTACTTATATATTTGCACCTCACTTCCTCCGTCGTCAGTTGGAGGAATATTTTCCATTCTGGATCTAAATGTCAAGGAACAGAGTGCCCTGAGGTTACAATCTGCTTTCCAATGAAGTTAAAGGCAAATGGAGTCACTGATACGAATAGCTGAGTTGCATCCTAAATCGCCACTTATATAAGCACTCTTATTATGTAATTCTTTTTCAGCTTTTGTCTTTATGTAGGAAATGTCAGCATCACCCTGTAAGCCTGCCTTTTGATTCTACTTGCAGACCAGTCATTGTTGACTTTTTTCTGGTTTTGGTAGAAAATATGGATGACATCTGACTTCTGCTGTGTTTGTTCAAGTGAGTTTAAGTAAAGATAGAGGATATAGTGCAGAACAGTAGTTCCCAACCTGTGGGTCCCCAGGTGTTTTGACCTACAACTCCCAGAAATCCCAGCCAGTTTGCCTTCAACTCCCAGGATTTCTTGGAGTTGAAGGCCAAAACATCTGGGGACCCACAGGTTGGGAACCACTGGGTAGAACCCCCCATGATATTAAGATGGTTCTGGAGCCAAGTCCCAATTTGAACTGAACACATTGGATGGAAAAGAGAGCCAAAAATGCTTCCATCAACCGTATATTCACTGTAAGAAGCAGAAACCCTTTAACTTCTCCACCTGAATTAGCAAAAATGTTGATCACTTGAAAAATCCTTGGTCAACTTTTTTAGAAGATTGGGCTGCATTTTTTACTTTTGTGAAGACAAAATGGGCACACGTTGCAACTTTGGCTTTCAATAGATAGTAGAGATGTAATAAGTAGAAAGGAATAGCAGGTTCACATAATGGAAGTTTTAAAATATGTGAATGAAGGGATCTGACCAAGGGAAAGGAAGTTATATTATCCTCCCCCTTGTATGTAGTATAATCTGTGGTAGACATTTGTAGCATTTGTAGATCTTGTTTTGTATGATTGAAAAAATTGTGTGTCAATAAAAATATTTTAAAATGAATTCTCCTAACCTAGTTGATTAGCAGAACTAACTTATGCTAAACTGGACCTTGAGGTAGAAAATCAAACTAGTGATCCCATCTCATGATTTGTTCATATATTTACTTTTGCGTGCCCAAGCAAATGTAAATAAAGTCTGTTGGAGGCACTGCCCTCTGTGACCTACCTTGGAGGTAACACTATAAAACAGTGGTTCTCAACTTGTGGGTCCCCAGGTGTTTTGGCCTACAACTCAAAGAAATCCCAGTCAGTTTACCAGCTGTTAGGATTTCTGGGAAACGAAGACCAAAACATCTGGGGACCCACAGGTTGAGAACCACTGCTATAGAAGAACATGAGAGATAGTTATATTAACTATGTTTTTGATGCTATCTAGGCATCTGAAGCAGTGCCATGTTGTTTTTACCAATCTAAATGGTATTTTGTTAATTTCTGTCATTCAAGGATGGCAGTCTTTTAGGAACATGACTTATATAGAGCTGGGAAATTATAATCCTCCAGATGGCCTTGAACTACAGCTCCCAAGAACCCTAGTGAGCATGGCACGGGGCAATGCCACAACAACAGAGGAGTGCCACATGGTTCTTATTCCTGATTTATATTTTGTATCCCTTTGGGGAAAGAATTCAAATAAACCCTTATAAATAGTATATGTGCACACATACACTTCTGCATGTAGACCTGTGCAAACAACCCAGAAATCCTTTAAATTCCAGCCTAGGATTAGGGAATATGGTTCTTTTGATCAGAGATTCATAATCTGGACCGGATTCAGGTTGTGAAGTCGATGAGCTGAGGGCAAAAAAGATTTTTTTCTCTCTCTCCATTGTTTTAGTTTCTTCAAATATCTAACTTTTTTTCCTTCCAGAGTAATCTGTATGAAGGAAACCAGCACAATAAAATTAACTATATACAAAATTTTGTGTGCATATATTTATTCTATAGAGCCAGCATGCTATAGTGGTTTGAACATTGGACTATGAGTCTGGAGACCAGGGCTCACCTGTTTGAACCCATTGGGTGACTTGGGCAAGACACTCTGAATAAATCTTGCAAATAATGTGGGCTCAAAGGCCCTCTGAATAAATCTTGCAAAGTGATGGATTCACCTTAAGGTCACCTTCAGAAGTGACATGAAGGCAAACAAGAACAAACATTGGTTTATTTTTAGGGGAGATGGACGGGATCCATAGCTCCAATAAGATTTTTTAAGGGGATATATGAACCAAGAGAAAGGATAAGAACCATTGTGGTGTCCCAGAATTACCACACTGATCATCTTTAGCAAAGATAGATAATGGAAAAGACTGATGTGGGTTTAATTCCAATGGTTGGAGGGCCACACTTTCCCCGCTGCTTTAAACATTCCCCTTCAGTTTTGAAATCTCTGAGCAACTCAAAGAGGTGTGTGCTCTATCAGTGAACCACAGCAGTTATTATGTTGGGGTTCCTTGATCAGACCATGCACTACATGAGGCCTACTTTGAAAACTGTTTGGGGACTTCACTTGGTTCAAAGAGTTGCAGCCAGAGTATTAAATGGCTCTTGCTACAGCGAGCATAACAATTCCTGTGTTGCAAACGAGCTTCCGGTTGGTTTCTAGGCTGCTTGTGACTATAAAGCCTATGTAACCAAATCTGTCTCTGTACAAAGCAGCCTAGGCCCTGAGATCCTTATGTCAGTTTCATCACCATCAGAGGTGCATTTGGGGGGTGGGGGTGGGGGGACATATGATGAGGCTTACTCTTGCTGGGCTCTGAAACTTCATAGGATGGCAGCAATGGGAAAAGATTTTAAGAGTGTGCTGTATTGTTTTACATCTACGGCTGCATTTTATCCCTTTTTACATGTATGTTTTAATAATGTGTGCTCAAATACGGTAGTGGACCCTGGCACATTGGGAAGAAAACGATTGATCCACCAGGTAGTTTAAGATGCTTTAGATTGCTATGATTATAGCAGATACTAGAACAACACTGAAACTGTGTATTTTATTCCAGTGACCTGTATCCAGTGGTCATGGCACCAAATGGAATGTCAGTTCCCCCCCCCCCTTGCCCCCGGCAGCATATATACATGCACACACAATCACATACCACGTCCCATTTGCTCAAAATCCTCTACAAGAAGCAAGCTGTCCGAGAAAGCTTGGGCCTAGCAGAAACACAACACTGAATCTCTCCCCCCCCCCCCCCCCCCGTGTTTTTATTTTGTGATGGTCAGTGAGTTTCCTGGGAACCATTTTTATTCGAAGATAAATAATTCAGTACAATACCCATATCTGGTATCTGCATCCATGGTTTTAGGTATCCATGTCTGACAAAGTTCTAGGCATTTTCTAGATCCTTTAGTATGATCCCATAGTTTTATTGGAGCAGAAGTCCTTCCTTTCAATAGTATTCACTGCTATTCATGGTTTCACATATCCACACAAAGTCTGGAAATGTATCCTTCATGGATTCGGTGGTCATATTTTACATGTAAATTGGGAAATAAGCAATGTTTGCCTTGAGGGGTAGTGTGAGAATCTGACATTTAAGGGTCACCTGCTGAGACTTGTGTTCCTATGAAAGGATGGCCCTTAGAACTGATCACTGTTCCTGTTCTGTCTCAGAAGGGGTATGAGCATGTATGTGGTGAAAATAAGGAGCAACTGCCAACCTTGCTTGCTTGCTTGCTGCAAGAGAACAAGAAGTGGTGATGAGGAGAAATAGCAACAAAAGTCGTATGGCAGGAGTAAACCTGTTGAGAGGTGGGAGTTAAGTGCAAGAGGAGTTGTCTGAAAGCTGCCTCTCCAAAATGGTACTGACATTGCCTGTTGAAGGTCAACTTTTGTCACATTTTGTCCCATTTATATAGAAGATCCTCCAGATATTAATCTGCTATATCCAAGTTAATGATTTTGGTCATGCAATTCGAATAAAATGGAATGGCTTTCTTCTAGTTGGGTAGTGTACAAATATACAGGTGATACATCCAGGATTAATTGGATCATGTTTCATGATTTCCCTGTTCTGGGTCTCAAAGCTGGCATTTGAAACTGAAGTTAAGCTCAGTGGAGTGTGCTGTGAGAAGATGCTTGAAGGGTGTTGCATAATGTAGCCCCACAGTGGTTGCTGAGCACACATCACTGAATCACAGTAATCTTGGTTAATTTCAGCAGAGCTAGGGAAGGCTATCTTTGCCATATTGTCTTGTGTGTACAGTTAGCCCTCCACATTTGCTTGGGTTAGGGGCACAGGACTTCTGTGAAAATGTAAAACTATAAATTAGGAACATCTCTCTGGGAATTGCTAGGGTGTCCAGCATGACTCTGGGTCCTTCCACACAGCCCTATATCCCAGAATATCAAGGCAGGAAATTCCACATTATATGCTCTGAACTGGGTTGAGCCCACACTCAGATAATGTGGGATTTTCTGCCTTGATATTCTGGGATATAGGGCTGTGTGGAAGGGGCCCTCTGTGGCCAACTACTGTAGGAAGCAAACCATAGAACACAATTGAGAATCTAGAGAGAATATTGTAATAAAATCTGAATAACTAAACCCACAAATGAAAGGTTTTTTTTCAGTTACCTTTCTGTTTTGCATCAATCATTCACAGTGTTGCCAATTTCTTGAATGAATTGGCTTTCAGAGGAAGGGGTGTCTTCTTGAATAGTGATATGATTTTAAAAGTATGTGATGTGGTTGAAGATCAAACTTCCAAGCAGCATTTATTTTCATTTCTCTTATTTGTGCATCAGGTTCAACACCTCAGTGATGCTGTTGAAGAGCCAAGCATTGGTATTCTCCATGATCATCTTTCTTTGAATGTACATACAACTGTTGAGAGGTAAAGCCTTAGGTTCCTGCAGTTGTCTGCATCCAGTAAATAGAAGCATTGTTATTCCAAAGATACGAGTAGGCAATGACTGACAGGCTGCCCTGGCTCAGTTATCACTGTGCTGATGCTGTCTATACTAAAGGTACAGTACTGTGATAACTGAAGGATGGCAGCCATCTTGCCTTCACAGAAACTCAACAGGTGGAGAGCAAAGAAGACATTCTGTTCTGCAATGTTGGGTTATGCTTTATTTGTGAAAATAAAATGCAAATATGATGGACAGTCCCTGTCATATGCTAATCTCACCGCCTATTATTTTGCTTTAAGGGCAATGTTAGATACAAAATACATTGTGAAAATAAAGAGATGCTCTGTTGTGACTTATTTCTGGTTTTGGGCGTTTTTCTAGAAATTATGGGATGTTTCTAACCAACCCATGGGAACCAGCATAATGTAGTGGTTTAAACATTGGACTATGACTGTGGACATCCAGATTCAATTCGCTACTCAGCACTGAGTAACCTTATATGAATCACACACACTCAGACCCAGAAGCTAACTTTGGTTTTGCCATTTTATATGAGGTACACAAATCTATTATGTCATTGTATGTAATGAGACATGACCATTGATGTGGGCACTGGAACCAAACTTCAGTGGATACCAAGGCCCACTGTATATATTGAGGAAGGCTCCTTCAAATATCTAAATTCCACACCTAAGCACATTGGATTGAAATTATATTGGCAGATGGTGTGGTTTCTTTAAAGCTAATGCAATACACTTTCTATTTCCCCCTTATGCAACTAACCCATGGGTGATCTTCAAAGACTGGTCCATGTAGAATGCATTGTAGTCCTCTAAATGAGAAATTATCAGTACAGGAGCTAATGTAGTCCTGCCCAGGAAATTGTGGGCTGACCCACTCTGGACCACTGAAATAACCTGAACTTCTAATGACAGAACTGCCCCTTCAGCCATTGATTCTGAATCTCTTAATCTTCTGTTTTGGACTTCAGATCCCGGAAGCCTCTGCTGCCTTGGCCAGTGATCAGGGATTCCAGGAACTGAAGTCCAAAGCACATGGAAGACGGAGTTTGAGAAACACAACCCTTAAGTTATGAATATTCTTTAAAGGCAAATGTAACCCCATCCAAAACATGTTGCAATGCTTACACAATTTTTGGACAGGGAAATCACTGAAACACACAGAGTCTATGTCACATCAGGATTCAGCTTCAATGTATTGGTCTTCATTCAACCTCTGCCTCATCCTGATAAGAAAAACAGATTCCCAGTATAACCTTAAGAGTTTTATAGGAGCCCCCAGTGGCACAATGGGTTAGCGCCGGTAGGATTGAAGACCAACAGATCGCAGGTTCGAATCCGGGAAGAGTGCGGAAGAGCTCCCTCTGTCAGCTCCAGTTCCCCATGTGGGGACATGAGAGAAGCCTCTCACAAGGATAGTAAAACATCAAAACATCTGGGTGTCCCCCGGGTAACATCCTTGCAGACGGTCAATTCTCTCACATCAGAAGCGGCTTGCGGTTTCTCAAGTCACTCCTGACACACACATATATTACCAGAGCTTGGAAGTAATTCATTACTTCTTACAGTAATGAGCTGGAATAGTGTTCCTTGTTTTCCTGTAATGGCCAGGGCTGTAATTCACATTAAACTAACAGCGGCTGCCTTTATTACTATGTGCATTTTGATCCAGTCTGAGCAAGTGATGAAAAAAAGCAAAACATTGTGCAATGTAACATGAAAATTCAAGGGTTGCCTTCTTGCAAAGTTTGCAAGATAAGTTGGAGACTGGGAATGTGTGTTCCTCTTGATATTATTTCAGCATCGCTGGTCAATGATGTCAACAATATCTGGAAGGTTAGTTGTTTGCCCCTGTCTGAATGAATAGGCACAGGATGAAAAAGAGGAAGAAGGATTAAGAGATGCACCCAGGAGAGTCATTTTTGTTTCTACACTGCTCTTAACAGTAGAGAGATACTGTTGCTTTTTATCTTGGTACAGTATTCAGGCCTGGAAATCAAGAAAAAGCTACCTTCCATGGCAAGGGTAGAAGACCTTAGGTTCATGCGATAGTATGTGCTCATCCATGTTTTGTGTAAACATGCAAGGCTTACCTGATCTGGTTGTCTCATTTCCCGTGTGTACAAAATTTTGAATAAAATGTTCGCTGAAATATTCCTCACACTCGCCATTTAGACACGTGTAAACAAAATCTGGCTACAGGTATTTTAAAAAACTCTAAAATCATAACAGTTAATAAAGAACAACACTCAAAAACAGGGGAATTCCAGAAAGAAACAATCAGGGCCAGCTAATCACTTCCCAGGGTATTAAATGCTAATCAAGGTGACCAGTTGAAACATTCACACCTAGCTCCAACAGACAAGAGTTCTTTCTCCCAATCTGGACATTCCACAGATAAATAAATCCCATTTGCCTAGTTTCCAACAGACCTCACAACCTCTGAGGATGCCTGCCATAAAGGCAGGCGAAACGTCAGGAGGGAATGCTTTTGGAACATGGCCATACAGCCCAGAAAACTCACAATAATCCAGTGATTCTGGCCATGAAAGCCTTCAACAATAAATTGTAGGACACTTTCTGGAAAAGTAGAGTTTCCCAATTGCTGTGTCAGAATGTTTAAAACTGCTATCAAGACTCCTTATCTTAACTTTCCAACACATGAGTAAGCCTTCAACAACACAACCTGAAATTACTGTGTGTTGCTATCAAAAGCTGCACTTTTGAAAAATAATCACTAGAGGGGGCAAAGGAACTTTAATTTGAGCATAGTGAAACCCATGCAGGCCAAATGTATGCAAATGATAAATTCTTTGCTTTGTTATCTTTTGTTTCCGATTAAAATGACAAAAATACCACACAGGCTTCATTTGAAATTAAATAATTGTAAAATGCACTTCTTTTGTTCTTGGAGGAACTTGGAGAAATCCAGAAGCTAAAAAGCTTCCCACGTCCCTCGCTTTTTCCCTCTGTGTTTTCTTGTCCCTTATGCAATTTGACACCACTTCCCATGCCCAGGTGTCATTTGCATATGTGGTCTCTCCTATTTCTATCCCTCCCATATTCTTTCCCCTCCAACTGATGTCACTCATCCTGTATCTGGTTTATCCACTGGACATTTCTAAGTACCCAACTACAGGTCCCAGTTTTTAAAAAAGATTCACTATTTTGCTTTGTCCTTGTGCTATCTCCCAGCCTCTCTTGAAGTACTGCACAGGATTTGGATGCATGCTGGACTCCAGGGCCAGTTATTTATTTGTTTATTTTGGTTGTGTCAGGAGCGACTTGAGAAACTGCAAGTCGCTTCTGGTGTGAGAGAATTGGCCGTCTGCAAGGACATTGCCCAGGGGTCGCCCGGATGATTTGGTGTTTTTATCATCCTTGTGGGAGGCTTCTCTCATATCCCCATATGAGGAGCTGGAGCTGATAGTGGGAGTTCATCCGCCTCTCCCCAGATTCAAACCTGCAACCTGTTGGTCTTCAGTCCTGCTGGCACAGGGGTTTAACCCACTGCGCCACCGGGGGCTCAGTGTTGAATGCAGTTCCTAAATGTTGCCACAGAGTGGAGCGTATATTTGCTTTCCACTCTTATTTAAAAAAAATCAAGCTGTGAATGTTGGAAACTTTAGATACAGAATATCTGGATACAGAGGACCCATTATAGGCTAAATGTGTGTCTGTGCTGAGCTGAGGGTCTAAAACATGTTGCAGCATGTCTCTTTAGTTCAGCGTTTATCAACCTGGGGATCAGGACCCCTGGGCGAGGAGAGTTGCCAAACACCATCAGAAAACATGTATTTCTGGTCATCTTAGGAGCCCCTTTGGCAAAGAAGGCTGAAGATCTCTCCGCCTGTCCTCCTCCTTTTCAGAAACAGACTGCGAATCCTCCCACAAAAAGCCCTCCTCCTGCTGTGATTGGCGGGCCTCTCAACTAAGGGGAGGGCTGTTTCTGAGACTCCACGCTAGAGGGGAGGAGAGAGCAGGCATGCTTAGCGCATGGCAGCGTGATGCACTTGTGTGAGCGAGGGAGAGCGTGCAAGGCTGGAGGGAGGCTCACACCAGCGAGTCCCTTCAAGGCATGGAGGTTCTGTGTGGACAGTTTGGCCCAATTCTATCATTGGTGAGGTTCAGAATTCTCTTGATTGTAGGTGAACTGTAAATCCCAGCATCTACAACCCCCAAATATCAAGGTCTATTTTCCCCAAACTCCAGCAGTGTTCACATTTGGGCACATTGAGTATTCGTGCCAAGTTTGGTCTAAATCTATCATTGTTTGAGTCCACAGTGCTCTCTGAGTGTAGGGGAACTACAACTCCAAAACCCAAGGTCATTGTCTACCAAACCCTTCCAGTATTTTCTGTTGGTCATGGGAGTTCTGTGTGCCAAGTTTGGTTCAATTCTATCATTGGTGGAGTTCAGAATGCTCATTGATTGTAGTGAATTATAAATCCCAGCAACTACAAATCTGAAATGGCAAAATCAGACGTTGAAAGACATGAGGCCATTACAAACATGAGTAAATCAGATGTTGCCCAGGCGACGGCCGAATGTGTTATGATCCTATGAGGAGGTTTCTCTCAGGCACTCCAAGTGGCCAAGTGGCTTCTTTTTCATTGACTTTGTTAACTAAAATATATTTATAGTATATTGAGGTAATCAATTGCTTTGTACATGGGAACTAAATACACAATAATAGATTAAAGTACATCTATAAGAGCTATATACAAAAGGGATTTCCTGGCTAAAACCATAGTGCCACAATTATAAGAGAAGCCATACTTTGCAAAATTTCAACTAGTAGAGATCTATCAAAGTTCTTTAGGGATTTGAACATGCTGGAAAGAAGTCTATCTTGGGAAACCTTCACCCACTCCTTAAAAACCCGGCACTATTGGCAATTGATTCTGTAATTGGTGCAGCAGGGTCTTTTTTCAATACAAGGTTCTTAGTGCTGCTTAGTTGCTGTGTCAGAAAGAGGAGCTTTTATGTGCCAAATTTCTGCCTGAAACACAGCCATGAAAAGGGCTGGGAGTGGCCTTGCCAGAAAGAGCTGGCAACCCAGGATAACATAATTTGTGTCATACATGAAAAGGAAGGAGGGTGAACAAAGTTATGGGAAAAGGAGTGGTCAGGTGTCAATTAAAATGGAGCAGTGTAGCAAGAGAAGGGGCCTTTAAAAGTAAAATTTCAGACAGCAAATCTAACTTGTCTAATAAAATCAGTAGGATTTAACTACTTGCTTTCAGCAACATTTCTGAGACCAGGGTTTTAATCCCTGCTAGGCCACTGTGATAACTTAATGAATAGACATGGGCAATCCATAGCTCTAAATGGTTCTAAAGTACTTACAAAACTAGGGGCCGCTGGTGCTTTGCTTCTAAAGTGTTGCTAAAGTTCTGGTGGTGAAAATTTCAGAATTCTAACCAAACTTTCAAAATTCCATTATAAATGGCAGTTCCTAACTGCTTCTGTCATAAAAATCACCAATAACGAAATAATAATCAAGTTTTGAAAGTTTTGTTAAAGTTTTGAAATTTTCACCATCTGAACTTTAGCAACACTTTAGAAGCAAAGCATTAGCTTTAGCAACAACTTTAGAAGCAAAGCACCAGCGCCCTCAAGTTTTGTAAGTACTTTAGAACCATTTGGAACCATGGATTGTCCATGTCTATTCATTAAGTTATCACAGTGGCCTAGCAGGGATTAAAACCCTGGTCTCAGAAATGTTTACTAATGAACACTCTCTCAGACTCAGCGAGGGGCAAAGGCAAACCCCCTCTGAACAAATCTTTCTAAGAAATCCTTTAGCATGATCATAAGCCAGAATTTCCTTGAAGGCACACAAGATTCTTATTCTCTCTCTCTCTCTCTCTCTCTCTCTATCTATCTCTGTGCGTGCGTGCGTGCGTGCGTGTAGACACACACACACACCTACCCACTGGATATACTGCTTGTTCCGAAATTCTGGGAGCTGTATTCCACAAATACAGTGTTGGCTTGATGCGCCTTTCTCTTGTCATTTTTCTCCCTTTCGCCCTCCATTCATGCCTCTTCGAATTCCACAGCACTGCTGGTCACAGCTGACCTTCAGTTAGGCTCATTCCAAACAGCTGAATAAAATCCCACATTTTCTGCTTTGAACTGGAATATATGGTAGTGTGGACTCAGATATCCCAGTTCAAAGCAGATATTGTGGGATTTTCTGCCTTGATAGTCTGGGTTATATGACTGTGTGGAAGGGCCCTTAGAACACACAAGTGTCAGGTCTTCCCAGTTCTCACTATGTCACAATTTTAAAGGTTAGCTTTAAGCCCATCTTTAAATCTCTTTTCCTGTCCACCAACATTCCCTTTTCCGTTCTTGAGTTGGGAGTATAGTAATTGCTTTGGGAGGCAGTGATTGGGCATTAGGACAACGTGGTCAGTTTATCAGAGTTGATGGCATGGGAGCATTGCTTCAATGCTGGTGGTCTTTGCTTCTTCCAACCCACAGACATTTGTTTGCCTGTCTTCCCAAGAGATTTGCAGGATTTTTCAGAGGCAATAAAAATGTGTGATGTCTGTAGACAGACCACGTTTTGCAGGCATATAGGAGGGTTGGGAGGACAATGGCTTTATAAACAAGCACCTTGGTATCCCTACGGATGTCCTGATCCTCAAACACTCACAGAGCTCAAGCGGTGTTGTATTTCAGTGTCAATGTTGACTTTTGTGGAACCATCTATTTCAACTTTCTCATCAGCATGAGCATCCCCACCATGATTATCCAGTAACAATGGACAAGAATCCAGTACCCCACATAAGTCAGAGGAGGACTAGATGCACCCCCAAGACGTTTTGTGGTTATTAAAACTGTCCACACTAAATCTCAAATTGGCCTTTCCTGCAAAAAAAGAGAGAAGAATGAAGGGCCTTCCTCCAGAAACAGCAATGCCTCTTTCCAATAGTTTGGAGCACATGTATCCCTCCCTCCCACACACACACATTAACATGCACAAATGTTTTTATGGCCCAAAGTGGACGTCTGACTACTTCCAGTTGCTTGTTTTGTTAGAGTCTGTGGCTCTTGCGGCATCCAAGGGCCTATTATGTTGCCCACCCTACTCAGAATGATCAAACCTCTTCTTTCTGAGGTAATTGTCCTACTGTTCAGCTAAAAGCTCCCACCCTGTGACTTAAACTTGTTAGATCATGTAATACTGCCCTCTGGGGCAGCAGAAAACAAGCCTTTGCTATCCTTTATAGTCCTTCAGAAACACAGCATATATACTCCTTGGTTTCCTGTTATCTAGGCTCAGCATAACCAGTTCCTTTAAACTTAATTGACAGAGCTTTGTTTCTGTTTTTCTATCCCTTGATAGAAGTTGAGTGTACCCCAATTTCTTTCGCACCCTAATTTAAAGTTCACAGGCCCTGAGTACTTCAACTAATTTCAGTTTAGTATTTCCTGGCCACCAGTCACTGAGAATCTTATCTGGCTACCTTCAACTTAATACAGAGAGCAATTCTAAACCAGTAGTTCTCAACCTGTGCGTACCCAGGTGTTTTGGCCTACATCTCCCAGAAATCCCAACCAGTTTAACAGCTGTTAGGATTTCTAGGAGTTGAAGGCAAAAACATCTGGGGACCTACAGGTTGAGAACCACTGCTCTAAACGGTCCATTTATTTCCATAGCTCCTTCTATAGTTTATTGACCTACTCTTCCCTGTTGGCCAAGGAGGTCAGTAGATCATTCTCTGCTTTCTGAAAGAGGAAATTGTTGGCTGGGCAAGATAGCCATTTGTTGGAGAGTCCATTCTTTAAATAATTTTCTTTCCAGCAACTACAGATATATCTGAAATCCCTCTTTAACATAATTATTGCTTCTCTGAAATGTTGATTACTTGTTTCAGGAAAACCTCATCCACATCATTTCTTTGGTTTGTTGTAGGCTCTGACCACAACTTTATTTATTCTTCCATTTTTAAAAAACTAGAAGCTCTACATATATAGTTTCTCAAATTCCATGTCTTGGATAATTGTGGTGACATACACTTTTTTTTAACATATTTTGCTACACCCCATCCCTTTTGCATGAATGCCATACCCTTCAGCAACAAAAATTGAACTTTATCTGAGAAAGTTTCATCAGAGCAAAACCACAACTGAGATCTAGCTTCTGATTTGAAGTGTGGTTGTATTTTGCTGCATGTTAATCCGTCTGTTGATTTCTGGTATATGCTAATTTGTCTGCCTGGTATGCCCTCTAAAAGTATGTGTTGATCCCAGAGCAACAAACCTGAGGAATTGTTCTGAAGGGTTTAAAGTAAAGACTATTAAAACTGTTTGATCACAATCTCTCAAATTCTGCAAGTATCACATAAACAACCAAAAAACTTATTTCTGGGGGATTTCTTTCTTGTAGAAGACGTATGTATGAATAGACTTTGGCATTCAGTTCTGAAGCCTGCATGAAAATATTCAGTCAAAATATCTGGCCTTCAGAACTGAAGATTCCACTTCTTTGGAAAAGAATTGCTTTTTTTGGTTCCATTTTGTTTGGAACTGTATGTGATTTTTTTTCATGGCCATAAACGTTTCCCACAGCCAAATGTTTGTTTCGCTAGATTTACAAGTGAACTAAGTAACAATGCTAGATACATTTGACATACGTGCATGTGCATGCTTTATATAAAGACACACTCATAAATGTGTCTTTTTCTGGTTCTTGATCAATACAAACCTAGGGAGGCTGTGGAATGCAGGCCTAATCCAGTCTGTGTAGTGTCTGGATTCAGCTTGACAAAAATCTAGAAACTCTGTCCTCATCTGGTTAGTGGAGAATATGAAAGATGGTGCCTGCGTGTATATCAGTGAGTAGCTGAAGATAGTGTGGATTTCCTTTTCCACTTCTGGGACCCTGGTGGATACACATTAGGATGTAGTTAGCTCCTGAAAAGGCTATCAATGAATGGTCTGTAAGCCATTAACTGAGAGTCCACGGAGAAGTTCAAAGGAAGGAAGAACAACCAGCAGTAGCCAATGGGCACTTTAAATAAATAGCTGTTCCCAACATCAGATAGCCTAAAAAGGACTGTTCCAGAGGATCTCTTCCCCTTGAGATTTCCCCACAGGAGGTATGAATCCGGATTGGGGAAATTTCTCAGAGTTTCTACACATTCAATATGACATACCCTCTGAAACCAGAAAATAAAACCCCGGTTGAAAATCCCAAGCACACTTCCCCACCAACATGACATAAACAAGATATAAAAGACTATGAATTGATTTGCAGTAGCTACTGAGGAACTAGAAAAGAGACTGCATTTCATATTTGTTGCTTTCTTTCCTTCTCCCCCTTCCCCTCCTCCTCTCTCTACAACCGAGTGTTTCCTTCCTGCTACATATCCTGTAACACAAATAATCAGTAAAAGTAATTTCTCTGCTAAATGTAGACTTGTGTATCATGAACAACCCCATCCCCACGACTGGTTTAAAATATTTATGAACCTAATGCAAATGGAGAATTCCAAGGACCTTTTGCCACATATACATTTTGGCCAAGTGTATGAGCTCTGCTATTGCTCATACTTCAGCCCTTCAGCATAGTGTGGATATCTGCATACGGAGACACACTGCGACAACACTATGCAACCCCCTCACAGAAGAAACATTTAGCAACACATTAAAATGCCTGGGTCAGGGTGCCATTGTTGGATGCACAATCAAAATGTACAATGTTGCTGGTACACGCAATTCCTTTTCCCCCATTGTTGGCAAAATATGTCTGCTGTACTATGATTAATAATTCAATCTGCATTCACAGTACTACATAACATGAGGGTCAGCTCTAGGTAGTATTTGGATAGGAGACGGCCAACAGATACCAGGTGCTGTAGGCTATCTTTCAAAGGACGAAAATGACAAACAACCTCTGTGTATTCCTTGGCTAAAAAAACCCTATGAGATTCATGGGGTCACCATAAATTGACAAGTTGCTTGAGGCACATCCCACACACACCCATTCATCATCACCACTCTTTTACACACTCTTCTGAATTTGACAGTGAAAAGATGGTGGGACAGCAATGTCCTAAACATATGATTGCTAGAGTCCTGTACTATCATCTATATTAGGTTGTTGTATGTATATTTAGCTAAGTAGCAGAGTTGCTAAGAAACCCTGTTGGTGACTTGTGAGGATATGTAACAGGGCAACTACAAGAATGCCTGATGCAGACTAATGTGCAATTTGCGTCAGGACCAACGGGAGTGTGCATTCATTGTGGATCAGTGCACATTTGTACATTGGTCCAAATGTACAATGGTCACTTTGCTGGCTCTGCTCCATAGTAACATTACAGCATCCCTCTACTAAATATGGACATTATGGAACTGCCCAGTTCTAATTGTCAGACAGGTAAGTCCACTTACAAAGGTGTAGCTTCCCAATAAGGTTCTGGCCATTATTTTTCTTCAAGATGAATCCGGCCCAGCTTACTTATCAGAACGTATCTCTCTCTACATTCCACCTCGTAATTTAAGATCTACTGAGGAGGCCCTGCTCTCGGTCTCACCAGCATCTCAAACGCGTCTGGCGGGGACGAGGGACAGGGCCTTCTTGGTGATGACCCCCCCTTGTGGAATTCACTCCCCAGCAAGATTAGATTGGCGTCCTCCCTCCTTACTTTTAGGAAAAAAAAATAAAGACATGGTTTTGGAGCCAGGCCTTTGGCTAGTGGACATAGTAGCACTTTCGGCACTGAACTCGGACAATAGCATTGTTATGAAAATTGGAAATGGCTATATGACTTGCGATTATGTGATTTGTTCTATGTGATTATGTAATTTTAATTAATATCACTGTTTAATTGTTATGTAATAGGATTTTATATTGTTGTTTTATATTGTTGTTATTGATACTGGTGGCATTGAATTGTTGCCTGTGTTAGCCGCCCTGAGTCCCCCCTCGGGGGTGAGAAGGGCGGGGTAGAAATTGTGTAAATAAATAAATAAATAAATGGGATTATCAGTTTTTCATTATACAAAACTAAAGACACTTCTTTTCCCCAGTTTCTTCTTTTGAGTACCTAAAGAGTAGAAATGGTTTAAATAAATAAATAAATAAATGGATGATCAGTTTTTCATTGTAGAAAACTAAAGACACTTCTTTTTCCCAGTTTCTTCTTTTGAGTACCTAAAAAGTAAATGTTACAGTAGGTCAGGGGTTACCAACCTGTGGTACATGGACCACCAATGGTCCACAAGAATGAAGATATGGTCCACGGCTTCACCATTCCTACACCATTGCCTCGAAATCACTCGGCAACAAAAGCAACTGGACCCACAAAACCCTCTGATAATGCAGAGGCAACGGGGATGTCGGGAGGGGAGAGGCTGACTACTCATGAATAGATTACTACTACCACATCAGCTCTGGATTATTAAATATGTTTTTCTGTGGGTGGACTGATGACGACTACTGGGTGGCATATGTTCTGTATCAGAAACTAGAGCTGTTGTGGTCTAGCCAATGCAATTTTCTGAATCGGCACCCCAAATAACCAAACCAAATCTAAAGTTGACCAAAAAATGATCTTTTGGTACTAATGTTGGAGAGTAGTCCCTGGTCAAAGTGGTCCCTCGTCATGTGGTCCCTGGTCAAAAAAAGATTGGGAACCACTGCAATAAATCAAAGTATGTTTTCCTCTTTTTCTTACCAGTCATGCCCGTATCTTTTTATCACACCTTGGACTGCAACCAGAGGAATTTGCTATTCCTATTCTGATTCCTGCAGACCACACAACTGTGTAAAGGAGAGGAGCAGATGTCAGCCTCCAGCCACCCTCTGGTTAGCAAGCCTACAACAAGGCTACTCATCTGGATTTTGTGAAGACTTTCAACATTTTGGGTTACTCAGTAGAAAAACTGTTGTTTCCTGAGGAAACGGTGGTTACTACTTGCTGTGTATTAAATTTGGGCTGCTCTCATCACTTTGCTCACACATCTTTTTCTATTGAGGCACACTTGCTGTGACCTTGTTTGGTAGCTGCTTGTCAGTAGTACCACTGAGGGAGTCTGTCAGTTATAATGAAGGAGTTACAAAGCACTTAGAATATGAAGGACAAAAGAAGGTCGAAGGGTTTTCAGTTGCCTTCTTCCCATTGACCTTCTTGCTTTGCATGAAAAGGCTCAGTATTGACTTCCGCCTTACTTAATTGTCGAAGGAGACAGGAGATGCTAAATAATTCAAAATGGGGTATTTAAACATTTACAGAAAAGCTGGTTTCTTTTAGATGTTTTTTAAATACACAAAAGTCAATGTCCAGAATAGATTCTAAAAACCACAGCATTTTAAAGTGTGGAATAGTAGACCTGGCAGGAAAGAAACTGAAATATTGACAAACCAGCAACAAAGGGCAAGAGAGGCAAGAGAGCTGGATGTGTGATCTTCTATGTGTCAGACTAAATTTCTTACAATTGCCTATGCTAAAGAGAATAGGAGTCCTGCAACATTTGGACAGCCACACATCTCTCTGCCTTGTTTTGGGAACTTGGATAACTTTGTTGCCTTGTGCCTTCTTTCACATTTACCATTACTAATTAACAATAGGATCTGAATAACGTATAATAAGAGATCCAGCAGGGCATAGTGGTTTGCATATTGGCCTAAAGTTTCAGGAAATCAGGGTTCAAATCCCTTTCAGCCATGGGTGACCTTGGCCAAATCGCAGTTTCTCAGGCTGGATCTACAGCAAATTATCTGCTTTGAATTGGATTATATGAGTCTACACTGCCAGATAATCTGGAATAAACCCAGATCCCGGGATATTGGCAATATAGATCCATCCTCTGTTTAGAATGGAAAATTTCTGATGAAAACCTGCCAAGAAATTACTATGATAAGGTCACTGTAAACTATAATCAACTTAAAAGCACATGGCAACCACAACAACATCTGTAATACTAGTAAAAGATGGGGAATGTTTTACCCTTCAAATAACAATACTTTTGATATTGGTGATGTTCAGTGAACTTTCTAAAAGTCATAGTCCAACACATCTGAAAAGTCAAAATTTCCTCACTTGTGTGCTTATTAGGGAAATGTCTAGGCATTTCACTGTGGCAATTAAAGTGATGCTAATTATACAGTGTGGCTGCACCCAAGACAGTAACCAGGAAGATCAGCAAGATCTTCAATCTAGCTTTTATAGAAGACACTTCAAGAGCTGTTAATTTATTTACTTTTAATCCTGTCTGATTACTGTTTGTTTTCACAGCAAGCAGAAAGAGTGCTATTCAAAATAGCCAGCTAGGGTAACTGTAAACATGATAAAAACCAATCAACATTGAATTGTTGGTCTGGAATGAATAGCCAGGAGGACTGTAAATAACCAGTGTAGAAATAACTAGATTGAAGAAAGCAAGGGAATACAATTACATTGACATGTTTATTGGACACAAGAGTAGATCTTAGGCCCCTTCCACACAACTGAATAAAATTCCACTTTATCTGCTTTGAACTGGAATATATGGGCAGTGTGGACTCAGATATCCCAGTTCAAAACAGCTATTGTGGATTATCTGCCTTGATATTCTGGGTTATATGGCTGTGTGGGAGGGCCTTGGGGTACTCTTGATTTCACAGTTTCGGGATGGATCTCCACCGCCATATATTCCAGGATATGATCAAATATTATTTGATTATGGCAGATTATCAGGCAGTATAAACTCATATAACCCAGGCCAAAAGTGGCAAGCTCAAACCCAGAACCTCAATCAGTGGCTGATAGCAAATGAGAGACTCCCTTCTGGGCTCACAGAAAACTGGGCGCCTTGGAAGGCACTGAACA
The DNA here is from genome assembly GCF_037176765.1 of Anolis sagrei. NCBI lineage: Eukaryota > Metazoa > Chordata > Lepidosauria > Squamata > Anolidae > Anolis > Anolis sagrei. The sequence continues at coordinate 166,019,846 of NC_090024.1, forward strand.
GACTGCGCTCTGGCACCACAAGATGCAGAGCCAATCTTAAGAAATGGGACTACAAAGTGGAGTCCACGACATGTGAGTGTGGAGAAGAGCAAACCACAGACCACCTACTGCAATGCAACCTGAGCCCTGCCACATGCACAATGGAGGACCTTCTTGCAGCAACACCAGAGGCACTCCAAGTGGCCAGCTACTGGTCAAAGGACATTTAATAGAATACCAAGTTTGCAAATTTTGTGTTTTGTTTGTTTGTTTGTCTGTTTTTTTTAATGCAATACAACTGGTTTGGTTCGCTCTGACACGATAAATATCCAGTTAAAAACAAATAATCTGCAATCAGATCCTGGGATATACAACAATGTTGATCCAGCCTTAGAAGTTCAGGTTTGCTATGAATTAAGACAAATGTGGACACGGTTTACAAGAAACTTTTATGAGCACACAAAATTCCACTTGTCTAGAGGCTTTCACAGCAGCAATGTTTATGCAGTTGCTAAGCAGAAAGATTCCCACATACCATCCACAGTATAATAAAGCATACAATATTAAAGCAAGAACAGGGCATAAGGACAGAGCAAAGCACACTCTCACTTTTTGTCAGCCTCATACAAGCTCCCTTTAGGGCCCTATTTATCAATCAATTTTATTAATTACTAACTTATTTATTGAAGGTATTTCCAAATTGCCTCCCAGCCTGAGACAATGAATATATAAAACCCAATTAAAACAAAACCAAGATTAAAATATTTTAAAAACACATTTAAAGACTCTTTTAAAAGTCCTAAAAACAATAATAGAATTCAGTTTTGAAAGTAGCGATTTCAAATACAGAATGTCGGAAGCTTAAAAGAGATGAGGTTTAACTTCTTTGGGTAGGAAGTTCCACAGTTGAGGCACTGCCACAGAGAAAGCTTTGGCTGGATCTACACTGCCATATAATTCATATTATCACAACAGATAATCCAGATTATCTGATTTGAACTGAATTATATGAATCTTTTATTATAATATTATATATATAGAGAGAGAGAGTTATAACGGCGCTCCATGTAGTCATGCCGGCCACATGACCTGGGAGATGTCTATGGACAATGCCGGCTCTTCATCTTAGAAAGAAATGGAGATGAGCCCCAACCCCCAGAGTCGGACACGACCGGACTTAATGTCAGGGGAAAACCTTTTTTACTATATGAGTCTATGCCACCATATAATCCAGTTCAATGTAGAGAATCTGTATTTTATATGGCAGTCTAGATGGGACCCTTGTTATGTATACTCACCAACATGACTTCATGAGGTGTTGAGACACAAAATAGGGCCCTCTTCAGAGTATCTGGCAGGTTCATATAGAAGGAAATAATCTTTCAGGTATGCTGACCAAGTTTAGGGATTTGTCAGCCAATGCCAGAACCTTGAATTGAGCTCAGAAGCAAATCAGATATCAGTTTGGTTTTTGCAAGACCAATGACCAATCAGTGGTTCTCAACCTGGGGTCCCCAGATGATTTGGCCTACAACTCCCAGAAATCCCAGCCAGTTTACCAGCTGTTAGGATTTCTGGGAGTTGAAGGCCAAAAACATCTGGAGACCCCAGGCTGAGAACCACTGGAAGCATACCTGGCACCAATCTAGCTGCTGTATTTTGCATCTTCAACACTTTTTAAAGGTAGTCCCACATAGAGAACATGGCAGGAGGTAATTTAGGCTTCTTCTACACTGCCATAAATAATCCAGGTTATCTGCTTTGAACTGGATTATATGGCAGTGTAGACTCAGCCCCCTTCCACACTGCCCCTATATCCCAGGATCTGATCCAATATGATCTGTTTATCCCAGATTATCTGGCAGTGTAGACTCATATAATCCAGTTCAAAGCAGATAATGTAGATTATCTGCTTTAATAATCTGGATTATGTGGCAATGTAGAATGGGCCTAAGGCATGAACCACTGTGGTTATATGTCTTTCCCAAGAAAAGGCACAGCTGGGCACCAGCTGAAGGTGGGCCGTATAATCATAAATAAAGTGATTGGGATGCATATTCCTGCTGCTGCTTTTTGTTCAAGGACATTAAATTCCAGACATTTCCAGTAGCCTTCACCATGGTCTTTATTTGAACAGTCTTTAAACATATTATTCCATTAAATAAATGTCTTCAATAAGTTGAAAAGCATTATAGGTAGCTTCCTACATCTTTTGGGTTTTTATGACCTGCTTACTGCCAGGGTGTTTTGTACTAGCTATAACTGTCCAATAAAAACAGGATTAATTGATCAACCAGCTTGTTTCATTTAAACCATGAAAACTTTGTTCAGTTTCACCAGTATTTAAGGGCCCTTCCACACTGCCATGTAATCCAGTTAAAAGCAGATATTGTGGGATTTCTTGCCTTGATATTCTGGGTTATCGGGCTGTGTGGAAGGGCCCTGAGTCTCACTTAGCTTGGGTATCTGGAGTCAAAGAGAACAACACAAAGACAAGAGTCCTTTGTCCCACCCTGGTCATTCCACAGATATAGAAACCCCTTTTTCCTAGTTCCAACAGACCTCACTACCTCTGAGGATGCTTGCCATAGATGCAGGTGAAACGTCAGGAGAAAATGCCTTTAGAACATGGCCATATAGCCCGAAAAAACCTACAACAACCCAGTGATTCCGGCCATGAAAGCCTTCAACAATACATTGAACACATGCTCATTCTTTAGTCAATTTCTATTACAGAAGCATAAAGAAATTGGAAGAGTTAAGCCATACGTGTTGCATGCTGCAAGTTGCTTTTGGTGTGAGAGAATCAGCCATCTACAAATACACTGTCTATTACAGGGAAAACCAGCAAATCCCAAATCCATCTAAAATGCAGACGTGTGCTTTTCATCTTAAGAACAGACAAGCATCTCGATCTCTGAGGATCACTTGGGAAGGAATCCCACTGGAGCATTGCAGCACACCCAAATACCTGGGAGTTACCTCTGTGATTTTTTTTTTTTTTGCCTAAAACAGATGCCACACAATTACCACCCATCTTATAGCACAGCTATCTAAAAATTAGGTATGCATGGGTAAAGGACAGACCTTTGATAAGTTATTTTCTTGGACCACAACTCCCCAAATTCCTGAGCCAGCATGGCTGGTGGCCTTGCTAACGGGAGAATTTAGATAAATTTAAATTAAAAGTAACTTTTCCAAACTAGTCAGGGTGACTTCCAAAGAGCACTAAATGTCCCATGGATATCTTCCATTTTTCCTTTTACTATGCATGGAAGGATGATGATGATGATAATCAGCAAATAATATATCCAAAGAGTCAGAAAAGTTTTAAAGAGCAAATTAAATGGCAGAAATACAATCAAGGCTCTCAACACCTGGGCCATCCCCGTCATTAGATACACTGCTGGGATTGTGAGCTGGACAAAAGCAGAGCTGCATGATCTGGACAGAAAAACAAGAAAACTGATGACAATCCACTACTCGTTATACCTGCGTAGTGATGTCAACAGACTTTACCTGCCCAGAAAATCAGGAAGCAGAGGGCTTCTGCAAGTTAAACAAATGGTAGAAGAAGAGAAACACACACTGGCAGATTATGTGAAAGGCAATCAAGAACCAACATTGAGGGAAGTCAATAGTAGTAAACTGCTTAAAGTGAAAAATACAAAGAGGGAATACCATAAAAACACAATCCAGAGCAGAGGAGAAAACTGGAAAAAGAAGGCTCTCCATGGACAGTTCCTGGGAAAAATTGGGAGCCAAATTAACAAAGAAAAAACATGGATGTGGCTCACAAATTGAACTCTGAAAAAGGGCCTGATTCTGGCAGCCCAAGAACAAGCCATTAGAGCCAATGCCATCAAAGCCAGAATTGAAAAGTCGACAACAGAACCCAAATGTAGACTCTGCAAGGAAGCAGATGAAACAATCGATCACATCCTCAGTTGCTGCAAGATCGCGCAGACAGATTACAAACAGAGGCACAACACCATTGCTCAGATGATTCATTGGAACTTGTACAGAGAATGAGCACGCCAAACTCCTCTGGGACTTCCGGATTCAGACAGACAAAGTTTTGGAGCATAATACTCCTGACCTCACAATCGTGTTAAAAAACCAAGTATGGATTGTTGAAGTCGCAGTCCCAGGTGACAGCAGGATTGCAGAGAAACAACTGGAAAAGCTGACACAATATGAGGATTTAAAAATTGAACTGCAAAGACTCTGGCACAAACCAGTAAAGATGGTCCCAGTGGTGATCGGCACGCTGGGTGCAGTGCCTAAAGACTTTGGCCTGCACTTAAACACAATCGGTGCTGACAAAATTACCATCTGCCAGCTGCAGAAGGCCACCTTACTGGGATCTGCACACATTATTCACTGATACATCACACAGTCCTAGACACTTGGAAAGTGTCTGACATGTGATCCAATTCAACAGCCAGCAGAGTGTCTGCTGTGGACTCATCTTGTTGTGTTTCAGATGATGATGATGATGATGTGGGACTTTCGAATCCAGACTGACAAAGTTTTGGAACACAATACACCAGACATCATGATTGTGGAAAATAAAAACATTTGGATTATTGATGTTGCCATACTGGGTGACAGTCGCATTGAGGAAAAACAACAGGAAAAACTCAGCAGTTATCAGGAAACCAAAATTGTACTGCAAAGGCTCTGGCATAAACTAGTACAGGAGGTCCCAGTGGTCACCGGCACATTGGGTGCCATGCCAAAAGATCTCAGCTGGCATTTGGAAACAATAAACATTGACAAAATCACAATCTGTCAACTACAAAAGGCCACCTTACTTGGATCTGCGTGCATCATTTGAAAATACATCACACAGTCCTAGACGCTTGGGAAGTGTTCGACTTGTGATTTTGTGATACGAAATCCAGCATATACATCTCATTTGCTGTGACATACTGTCTTTTTGTGTCAGTAAAATAATAATAATAATAATAATAATAATAATAATAATAATAGGAATTGCATTCTTTAAATAGAATGAAAAAGTCATGAAATTCTTGACCTTCAACAGCCCTTAGTTTCCTGGAACTAATATCTTCAATGTATCATGATCCAGGGGGAGGATGCCATCTCTTGAGAGGTTCAGATAGCAAACAGCTTTCATTCCAAGACTGTACCATCTAAAATAAAAGTTCCATTTTAGTAATTTCCCTTAAATGCTTTGGCTCCCTTAAGGAATAGAGAATGGAATGAATGTTATTACCATAAAGTACATTCTGTGCAAGATAAGTTGCTCAGAAGATTCAGCATCCTTGCCTTATTCCAGTAACAAGGGCCATTATAAGTGGGTGGGCAATGCTCACGTGGATTAGTAGTGGGGAAAAAGAGCCATTTAGACAGGAACACTTCCCATAGAAAAAGGTTATCAGTGAGTCACATTGACTTTTTAATGTCAAAACTGACCTGACGCTTTTGCCATTCAAGCAAGTTTTTCTTCTTTCTAGACACAGCGCCTATAGAGCCTGTCTCCTCTAGAGTAGAAACAGCTTTAAGGAAGCATTAAACCCAGGTGTCCTCTACAGACCGAAGGGGAAAGGATCGTAGAAAGAGTGGCATCCATTTTCGGGAGGTGTGCGAAAACAGATATGGGGGTCTACCAGTATCCAGCCAGCAGAAACAGATTGAGGGCGAAATGCACAAACCTAATAAGCATTGCCCTTTCTAGCAGGCAATTTGCCAGCCTTGGCTTGATGGAAAATGATGCCATTTCTCCTTCCTTTAGAAAATAGTCTTCTACAGGGGCAGTGTTTCTCCTTCATCTTGCAGCTGAGAGGCAAAGGAGGAAGGCGGCTTGGAGTGGGAAGGGCCACCCTTTTTCCATAGTCTCTGAGGGCCTTTCCACACAGCCCTATATCCCAGAATAGCAAGGCAGAAAATCCCACATTTAATGCAGTATTCAATGACCAATCTCCCAAACAGTTGATGAATGAAAAATGAAAAAGAAACTGGCTACAAAAAGAGTACAAAAAGAGATCTCCAAAAAGTCCACTCATCCATCTTGTAGGGATCCAACAAAAGCATAAAAAAAGAATGAAGCGGTGATGAAGAAAAATAATTGAAGGCACCTTTTAACCTTGAGAGGTTTAACAAATAGAACGCTCCCACAGGCAGCAGTCTCATTAAATCAGGCATCCTCAAACTGCGGCCCTCCAGCTGTTTTGGCCTCCAACTCCCAGAAGCCCTTGCCAACTTGTTCAATGGCCAGGGATTCTGGGAGTTGGAGGCTCAAACAGCTGGAGGGCCACAGTTTGAGGATGCCTACATTAAATCAAAAAATACTAATGACTTGAAAGTTCCCGTAGATATTTGCCTGTAAATCTTGCCTTATATATTATTAATGGTAGCAGAATGGCAACCCAGTCCAATAATTTACCTGGCTGTACCTAGCGACTTCCCAGTCGTGAAGGAGGGAAGATGGCTCCTTCAGCCTGACTGCTGTGGCAGCTTCAGGACTGGTGTCCAGAAGTTCTTACAGCTCCTCGGCAGCATTCTTGGCTCACAAAGATCCCACTGATTATTCTTTCCTGGGAAACATTTTGCAAAAGTTTCTACAACTTCTGCAACAACTCGATTGGCTGTTTCTTGGGCCTCCCTTGTCAGCTCCCAAGAAAAGTGCCTGCAATTTGGGTCACCCCAGGATGTTTCCCCAGTAGCTCTGACTTTACAACTACTATGTTGCAGTGGGTGTTTGGGGGCAAAAAAGGAAACATTTTATCACATTTTCCCACCCCTGTTCCAATTGCATATATGTGTGTGCGCATGTGCCTCCAAGTTGACTTCAACTTATGAAAAACATGCATTTCATAGGGGTTTCTTAGGCAACAAACACTCAGAGGTAGTTCTGCCAGTTCTTTTCTTTGAAATATGTCTGTGTGTGTGTGTGTGTATCCTCCCTTTGGATTAAACTGGATTTGAAGAAAAAGAACCCTGCAAAGCTTGTTAGTTAGAGGAACAAATGAGGCATGTACACATCACAAGCAGCGATGTGTTTTTTATTTCTGGGAGAAACTATCAGTCATCTACCTGGGCATTGTAAACCATGCATCACATTACACCTCAGCCTTCTAAAGACATCATTTCCTTCTATGTAAGGTTAGTGAACAGCAGGTCAGAGAAATCTCATTTACAAGGCGGTGATAAATTACAAGTACGTGACTAATATTACATCACATTTAAAACAGAGCCTCACTGGATAACTCATTGATAGTCTCAGTGATTTATGATTCTAGATAGGTTTTCCTCCAGTATGTGAAATCAACAGCAAAACAAAACAAAATCCTTCCATATAGCATGAAATTGATATTGTGAATAATTAAGATACAATCAGATTTGACAATCTGACTTATAACTTTATAGGGGGTGAGGGTGGGTAGGAAGGCATAATTCCATCATTTTAGGAAAAAATAAATTACTTTACTCTCCATATTTCAAAACACCACTCTCTCCAATTCATATATACGAGAAATATTTGTTCGGTCCATTGTTCAGATCTCCTGAAGCCTAATGTAGCATTATATGCTGTGAGTTCCCATCAGGGCCATAGCCAGAAAAAATTCGTGTGGGGTTGAAAATTTCGGGGGGGGGGGAGTTGAAAATTTTGCGGGGGAGGGGAGGTTTGAAACCTGCCTCCTAGCTCATGCTGAAGCAAAGAGCACAGCAGAGGGCAGAGCAGCCTTCCATAGTCTGCAGCTCTGCCCCTGTCAACCACCTCCACCAAGTCTGGCCTCCTTAATGAGAGCATTCAACACCCACCTCCCCCAACTTGGTTGCTTCACTACATCGGCTATTGCTGCAAGTAATGACAGTGTGAATAAATTGTTAATATTTGCTTGAGATAGTGCTTGCCGTTCTGGAGGGACTCTTAATTTTTTGCGTCTCATAGACTTTGCATGGAGATTTGGTTAACCAGTTAAAATTCATGAGTTAACCAGTTTTTTTTAACCTGAAAAATTTCGAGGGGGGGGGGGGGCTGAATGCTGGCCATATCATTAGAGAGTAAGATCTGAGCTAAAGGCTTGGATCAAAGAAAACTAATCAACACCAAAGGTAGATGTTGTTGTTGTTCATTCGTTCAGTCGTCTCCGACTCTTCGTGACCTCATGGACCAGCCCACGCCAGAGCTCCCTGTCGGCCGTCACCACCCCCAGCTCCTTCAAGGTCAGTCCAGTCACTTCAAGGATGCCATCCATCCATCTTGCCCTTGGTCGGCCCCTCTTCCTTTTGCCTTCCACTTTCCGCAGCATAATTGTCTTCTCTAGGCTTTGCTGTCTACCAAAGGTAGATAACAGATTCAAACCCTGTTCTCCAAAACTGTCGTGCAGCACTGAAAACAATATATCACACTGGCTCTTTTCCACTAACATGCAGCCTATTTGGCCCCTTCTACACTGACACAGGATCCCAATTGTCAAAGCAAATAATCCACATCCAACCTCCGAGGATGCCTGCCATAGTTGCAGACGAAACGTCAGGAGAGAATGCTTCTAGAACATGGCCATAGAGCCTGAAAAACCTGCAGCAACCCAGTGATTCCGGCCTTGAACGCCTTCGACAACACATAAGATTAGGGATGCATCTACACTGTAGAATTAATGCAGTTTGAGACCACTTGAACTGCTATGGCTCAGTCCTATGGAATCTTGGGAGTTCTGGGATTATTTTCTTTGCCGGCGCCTCACTAAACAGCAAATCTCATGATCTCATAGCACTGGGCAGTTAAAGTGGTGTCAAACTGCATCAATTCTACAATGTAGACGCCATCCTTGCTGATGAGGCTGGCTTCTTTCTGCTTCACGAAAAAAATAAAATTGCCTTTGTGGGATTTATGCTAGAAAGTGCTCCTTTTCTCCACATCATGACAACAACCTTAACTTTCCAGGAAGACCTGCAATTCTCATTTCCTCCCAATGGTGAAAATATTGCGGGATCAGATCATGGTGAAAGGTTAGCACTGTGGGAAGATTGATCGGGAGGGCGGGAGGAGTAAAAGACTCCAAAAAAGCGTGCGCCAGCGACACCCACGAAACCTGATCTATTTATCTCCAAAGCGAATCAATACTTGATGGGGATTCCAGGATATCAGGCGCGCGGCTGCAGCCAGGAGACTTCCATTTTCGGTAAAGCCCCGCCCCTTCTGCCCCCCTCCCGCCCCCGCCCTGGCAGCCAGCAGGCCCCGCCCACTTTCCCTTTTTTCTTGGCAGTGACGTCTGCCGTCGCCGCTGTCAGCGAACAGGAAAGGTTCCGCCCCGTTTCCCTTTCGGGTGGCCGCTGGGTCCTAGCGCGCGCCATGTTTGTTGGGATTTCTCATGTTTTGCTTTTATTTACAAAGAAAGACCAACAAAGGATGGGTGACGGCATCATAACAGTACAAGTTGAGTGTACCTTAACCGGAAATCTGTTCCAAAATTGACAAATCGGTGTGAGAATTTCACCCGCCAGAAGAGTGTGTGCAATGAATGCAGTTTGACACCACTTTAACTGCCATGGGCATGGAATCATAAAAGTTGTAGCATAGTGAGTAAAGGTAAAAGTAAAGGTTTTCCCCTGACATTAAGTCGAGTCGTGTCCAAGTGTGGGGGCTGATGCTCGTCTCCATTTCTAATATATTGTATTATATTAGTAATTTAATACAATATATTAGAGATGGAGATGAGCAATTTAATATAATACTAATAATAATACAATGTTATAATTATATATTTTATTTTACATGCAATATTACTAATAATATTACAATATAATGATATAGTACAATATAGTAATATATAATACTGATATTGTACTATGCTAATAATATAATATTTTGTGTGTGTGTATCTCTTGTAAGCCGCTCTGAGTCCCCTTCGGGGTGAGAAGGGCAGCATATAAATGTAAATAAATAAATAAGCCAAAGAGTCGGCGTTTGTCCATAGACACCTCCAAGGTCATGTGGCTGGCATGACTGCATGTAGCATAGTTAGGGGCCAGCGCTATTAGGTTGAGAAGAGTACAGGCCTTGTAAAACAACAACTCCCAGCATTGCATTGCAATGGGCCATGGCAGTTAAAGTGGTGTCAAAACTGCATTAACTTTGCAGTGTAGATAAACTCGAAGATCTTCCTGATTTCCACCAGAAGCCTAACAGTGGTGGATGTAGCAAGAAAACATGGCACCCCTTTTGCAGAAAACACAACAGTATCACCATTTCTCTTTTTTCTCACCCATCCCCTAAAAAGCTGTTTCCGCCCCCTTCCTTCCTTCCTTCCTTCCTTGTTCAGACCACAGCTTGAAAAGTATTTTAAAAATAAATAAAAAGGTTCTTGCTTTTCACAGGAGGAAAGGGATCCGGTTTGTTTCTGTTCCTGTTAGGGATGAGATGGAAGCAATTGTATTTACATAGTCTTCTTGCTCATGACTTGAGAAAGAAGGCTTCTTTCCTTCATGGTTAGTTTCAAGGAACTTGAACTTGTTGATTCCAAGTTCTGGGTTGAGGATTTGCATGCAGTCAACACACCAAAGCCGACTTATTTGAATGCAGTTTGACACCACTTGAACTGCCATGGCTCACTGATGGTGAATCCAGGAAGTTGTAGGTTTTTAGACTTCTCTGACAAAGAAAGCTGTCACCTCACCAAACTACAACTTCCATAATCCCATAGCATTGAGCCACACTGGGCCACATTAAAATGGTTTCAAACTGCATTGATTCTCCAGTGTAGATCCACCCTTTGAATGGAACCTACTGGCTCTTGATTTGGAGGCTGACACTATCTGCTGGGATATGTTGGAGACAGCCAAATATTTGGGATCCAATGCCAGTCATGCTACCCAGAACATAAACAATGTGTAAACATTAAACGGTGTTCCATGCAGTCATGCCGGCCACATGACCTTGGAGGTGTCTACAGACAAGCCGGCTCTTTGGCTTAGAAATGGAGATGAGCACCAACCCCCAGAGTCTGACACAACTAGACTTAATGTCAGGGGAAAACCTTTACCTTTACCTAAACATTAAAATATTGATATTTCTATGCAATTCTATTTGCTTCTATGTTTTCGCTGAATATAATATATCAGATGAATTGGATCAGTTCAGGGGATCCAGTATGAGATTTGTGTTATGTGACAGCAGCCCATACTGCACAGTAGTTCTTTAACATCATAGAATCATAGAGTTGGAAGAGACCTCATGGGCCATCCAGTCCAACCTTCTGCCAAGAATCAGGAAAATCGCATTAAAAGCACCCCCAACAGATGGCCATCCAGCTTCTGTTTAAAAGCCTCCAAAGGAGGAGCCTCCACCACACTCTGGAGCAGAGAGTTCCACTGCTGAACAGCTCTCTGAGTCAGGAAGTTCTCCACCAGTCCGTCCACCCATGACACTAAACTTAATGTTGTTATTGGTTGTTGATTTTGATGCCTGTTTTATATTGTTTACAATTTTGTTGTTTGTTTTTTTGTTTTACACTGTTGTTATGTATTTTAATGTGTTACATTTTAACTGTCTTGATCAGGCTTGGCCCCATATAAGCCCAAATACCTTCGGGGAGATGGAGGCGGGGTACAAAAATAAAGTAGTTTTTGTGTATTCTCTTCTTCAGGCTAAACATGCCCAGCTCTTTAAGCCGCTCCTCATAGGGCTTGTTCTCCAAACCCTTGATAATTTTAGTCGCCCTTCTCTGGACACCTTCCAGCTTGTCAACATCTCCCCAGAACTGGACACAGTGTGGTTCCAGGAGTAGTCTGATCAAGGCAGAATAGAGGGGTAGCATGACTTCTCTGGATCTAGGCAATATCTCCTATTTATGCAAGCCAAAATCCCATTGGCTTTTTAAATCACCGCATGACATTGTTGGTTCATGTTTAATCTGTTGTCTACGAGGACTCCAAGATCTTTTTCACACATACTGCTGTTGAGCCAGGCATCCCTCATTCTGTATCTTTGCATTTCATTTTTTCTGCCTAAGTGGAGTATCTTGCATCCTTCCAGGCATTCTTGGTAGATTTTTCCATTTCCTTCTTCCTGCAGCTTTTGATGTTTTGCTCCTTGCAACATCTATGTAACAACTTTTGAGAAAAAATCTGTTCCTGGTTCGAAAGTGTTATTCCTGCTTAATTATGATAGTGATTATTATTTCTTTACTTCTCTCCTGCTTTTATCCCATGGATGGGACTCAAAGCTGCATGCAAAATAATGAAAAAGACAACTATATAATACACAAAACTATCAACCCACCCACCCAACATGTAAACAAGAAATCCATACATTGCCAAAACACAAATTACATAAATATAAATAAAATCAAAATAATCACATATCATTGTGTGGTACTTATTTTGAAAGTAGCTGTTATATACTCCAGAAACTTTGTTTTGTGACTGCCACAAACTGTCTTGAATTGGTTGAGACTCTATGAGATATTCATTGAAAAACTATAGCAAAATGTGCGGCAGGATGTTCCGCAAAAACAAACATTTTACAGTCTAATACATTTTTTTCATGTTTTTAATGATAGAGCCAATTAGAAAATGACATTTATAATCCAGGAACAAAAATTGTGTTTCATGGTGTTATCTAAGTTTATTTCATGCCTTCATGTCAATCACATTGTGAAATTTGAGCTAAGCTTGTTCCAGTGCTGATGTTGGATTAGTTTCACAAGGTAGCTGAAAACTTGCTTTGAGTGGTATGACAATAAAACTTTAGATTGCTATTACGTTTATTGACTGAACTGCCTTTGAACTTTTGAGCAAATAAAAAACTGGGAACCATAACTAGTTTCAGTATTGAACTCTTTTTGCTAATTATATCCCCCCCCCCCCAAAACAGAAAGCTTTAATTTAATTTCACTTTTGTTATCTCAATATGTAGGATGAAAATATTCACAAGCATATTCTGTCTATGACAAATATCAGGGTTGTGTTGTTTTTTTACTTTTATAATATCAGTTTTTCAGTTTTGGCTACTTCATAGATAATATTTATCTTTCAACAGCAGGGTCTGATATCATTAGACTCCTTTCTATCTGTGCCTTCACGTCATTTGGAATCTAATAATAATAATAATAATAATAATAATAATAATTTATTTGGGTTGCTGTGAGTTTTCTGGCAGGAGCGCCCTGTGGCGCAGTGGGTTAAACTCTTGTGCTGGCAGGACTGAAGATTACAGGTTCAAATCCGGGGAAGGTGTGGATGAGCAACCTCTATCTGCTCCAGCTCCCCATGCGGGGACATGCGAGAAGCCTCCCACAAGGATGGTAAAACATCAAAATATCTGAGCACCCCACGGGCAATGTCCTTGCAGATGGCCAATTCTCTCACACCAGAAGCGACTTGTAGTTTCTCAAGTCACAAAAAAAAATTCTGTCGATCTCAAGGATTTAATAGGGTTTTCTTTGGCAAAGAAACTGGTTTTGCCAATTTCTTCCTCTGAAATATAGCCTGGGATTCATGGTGCTCCATCCAAGTACTAACCAAGGCTGACTCTTCTTAGCATCCAAGGTCTGAGGTCCCTTCTACACTGCCATATAAAATACAGATTATATGCTTTGAACTGGATTACATGACTCTACATGACCATATAATCCAGTTCAAGGCGGATAATCTGAATTTTATATGACAATGTAGATGTGGCCTGAGAGGATCTGGTGCCTTTGGGATATTTAGGTGACTCATTCGACCTTATCCCTAGATATTTCATTTTTGCTGGGATATTTCATAAACATAGTCTATGAAGTAGCCAAAACGAATACATATATATGTGTGCATATAATTTTCACCCATTTCCAATACTTCAAACTCTGTGTGCATGCCAACATTAAGCACTATGGGCCCTTCTACACAGTTGTATAACCCAGAATATCAAGGCAGAAAATTCTACAATATTTGCTTTGAACTAGGTTATCTGAGTCCATACTTAGATAATGTGAGATTTTATGCCTTGATATTCTGGGATAAAGGGCTGTATGGAAGAGCCCTGAGTCCACATTGCCATATATTCCAGTTCAAAGCAGATAATGTGGGATTTTATTCAACTGTGTGGAAGGGGTGTATGTTGTATTTGGTATCACTAATATATTTAATCCTGTGTTGACTCTTAGCAAAGAGAATATAGTTTTAAGCTGTTAGTTATTAATCTTTAGATGACCGAATCAATATGCTTATATTGTATCCCTTTGTACAGAATTTTAATCCATGATCAGTGAATAATAATGTTTTCTTAAATTCCGTATTAATAATAATTATGTTATGAACTGGCAGTTTCCCAGATTGTTTTAGGGGTTAGGAAATTACATAAGGGCAACGTAACTAGTTTGGATTCTTTTTGCTGGGGCAGCCAAACATGTAAGCCCATTTATCTACCTTTGGCCCTTTGAAAGTCCAAAAGGACAAGCTTGAGTCATGTGAATGTTTGGTCTGCAAGCAGGCACTGTGTGACAGTGACATGCTACCTCATCACACTAGAGAATGAATCCACTTTAAATCCGGTTGCTGCCTCCTCCAGAATTCTAGGGTTTGTAGTTTAGGGAGGAGCCTTTAACAGCCTTGCTAATCTACAAACCCCAGAATTCTGCAGGAGGCAGAAACCAGATTTAAAGTGGATTCATTCTCTAGTGTGATGAAGGAGATGGTTTGGTAATTGAGGGCCCTTCCAGACAGCCCCCATATCCCAGGATCTGATCCTATGCTTTATGTTTATCCCAGATTATCTGGCAGTGCGGACTTATTCGTATTGTTTCTTGCAATTTTATTTTCATTATATTTTATTGTTGTATTTTTATGTTGTATATTTGCTTTGCTGCATTTATTGGGCTTGGCCTCAGGTAAGCCGCCCTGGGAGATGGTGGCGGGGTATAAATAAAGATTATTATTATTTGAAATACAACAAGATGAGTCCACAGCAGACACTCTGCTGGCTGTTGTATTGGATCACACGTCGGACACTTCCCAAGTGTCTAGGACTGTGTGATGTATCAGCGAATAATGCATGCAGATCCCAGTAAGGTGGCCTTCTGCAGCTGGCAGATGGTAATCTTGTCAGCGCTGATTGTGTTTAAGTGCACGCCAAGGTCTTTAGGCACTGCACCCAGTGTGCTGATCACTACTGGGACCACCTTGACCGGCTTGTGCCAGTCTTTGCAGTTCGATCTTTGCAGTTGTTCTTTTGCCAGTGCTGATGTTGGATTAGTTTCACAAGGTAGCTGAAAACTTGCTTTGAGTGGCATGACGATAAAACTTTAGATTGCTATTAGGTTTATTGACTGAACTGCCTTTGAACTTATATCTCATATAGTGTCAGCTTTTCCAATTGTTTCTCTTCAATCCTGCTGTCACCTGGGATTGCAACATCGACATACTTTGTTTTTTAACACGATCATGAGGTCAGGAGTATTGTGCTCCAAAACTCTGTCTGTCTGAATTCGGAAGTCCCAGAGTAGCTTGATATGTTCATTCTCTGTAACTTTATTATTTTACTGACACAAAAGCACAGTATGTCACAGCAAACGAGATCTATTTGCTGGATTTCGTATCAAAAAATCACAAGTCGAACACTTTTGGCATGGCACCCAGTGTGCCAATGACCACTGGGACCACCTGCACTGGTTTATGCCAGAGCCTTTGCAGTTTGATTTTGAGGTCTTGATAGTGGCTGAGTTTTTCTTCGATGCGGCTGTCACCTGGTATTTTTATTATTATTTTATTATTATATCATCCAGTCTAAAGCAGAAAACCTGAGATCAGATCCTGGGCTATAAGGCCTGTCTGGAAGGGCCCTGAGGCTACTCCTCCCCTGGATTGCTTAGGCTCCATCTACACTGCCGAATTAACACAGTTTGACACCACTTGAACTGCCAGGGCTCAATGCTGTGCAAACATGTGAGTTGTTGTGATTTCCAAAGTCTTGAGCCTTCTCTGGCAGAGAGATCTGGTGCCTCACCAAAGTACAAATCCAAAATTGCCATTGCATTCAGCTGTGGCAATTAAAGCGGTGTCAAACTACATTAATTTTACAGTGTAGATCAGGTGTGAGCAAACTTCGGCCCTCCAGGTGTTTTAGACTTCAACTCCCACCATTCCTAACAGCCTCAGGCCCTTTCCTTTCCCCTCTCAACCGCTTAAGCGGCCCGAGGCTGTTAGGAATGGTGGGAGTTGAAGTCCAAAACACCTGGAGGGCCCAAGTTTGCCTAGGCCTTAGTCCTGTCTTCCTGGAGGTTTCCTCATGTAGGGAAAGCGGTTTGTAAAGGAAACAAAGCAAGCCGATGCAAATGAGGACCGGATTGCCTTCGAGGCGAAGAGCGAGAACGAGACACTGAGCCAGAAGTTGACACATCCATGATGATCTGCAAAACCGGGAAGTCCGACGTCGAAGGCAGTCCCGTGGCCTTGAGTGCGCATGCTCGGCGGGCAAGTCCCCCTTCGCTCTTCCTGCGCATGCGCGGGGGGGGGGAGGCTCAGTGGGACGATTTCCCTCAGAGCGGAGAGAGCGAGAGCGCGGTGGGCACGGAGTGGGGTTCCCTCCGCATTGACACCCGTGTCTTCCTCGCCCCTCGGCTGGAGCCGGCGAGGGGAATATGCGGGGCAAAGAGTGAGAAGAGGGCTGAGCGAGGAGACCTGTTCCTCTTCGGGGAGGCGTCCAGGGAAGTGGTGAGTGCGGGGGCGTCGTCGAGGCAAGAGAAGGAGAAGGACTTGGGCCTACTCTCCTGGGGGGAAGCGGGAGGGGGCTGGCCCTTGGTTCCCTCAACTCTTCCCCTTTTCCCTCTTTGATCCCCCACCAGTCTTATCACCTCCCAAATAAGCCTATCTCTAGAGCTTATCTATAAACTACACTTGTTTGTGTTGTTGTCGTCATCATATTTATGTATATGTTGCTTTTTCAGAGACTGAGCAGCGTATAAATAAGAGACAACAATTCAAAACGCATACAATCTTACCTAAACATTAGAAAGAACTTCCTAACAGGAAGAACAGTGGAACTCACTGCTGAAGAGTGTGGCTGACTCTCCTTCACTGGAGGCTTTTAAACCTAGCCTGGATGGCCATCTGTCCTGAGTCACTGCAACACAACTCATTTTCTCCCCCCCCCCAAAAAACAAAAACCTAGTAGTCTTCTAACAATTTTTTGTCTAATCAAAGCAGATAATTTGTCCATTTCTGCTGCTTTGCTCACCTTTTTCAACCATCACCACTATATAGTAGGTAATTTTGGATTATTCTATTTTTTTTGTTGCCGTTATCATATATTGAAGTAATCTTCCATTGTTCTTTTCTAATTGTTCAGTCATAAAACCCGGAAGAAACTTTTGTTTTTACTTGTACACTAATTCTTAAAATTCTCTGCATCAAATTATGTATGGATAGGTATTTGGGCTTTTCCCAAATACCTATCCAAACGCATCTCACTTTATGAGCCAATTAGAGCATTAGGATCGGGTGAGGAGGTTCTGCTTCCTTCTCAAATATGAATAGTGGGGACGAGAGACAGGGCCTTCTCAGTAGTGGCCCCTTGGCCGTAGAGTGCCCTCCCTAGTGAGATTAGATTGGCCTCCTCCCTCCTGGTCTTTAGGAAACAACTTCAAACATGGCTGTTCACATTACTACTTGATCAAATGGTCAAAATATCTTCAAGATTGATGCAATTGAATGTTTTTAAAGTTTTTGTGTAGATTATGTCATGTTTTAAGTTTTATAGTTTATTAGTTTTAATCTATCATATATGTGTCATGTATTGTATTTATAATTTGTAAGGCATTGAATTTTGCCATTTACTTCATTGTGAACCGCTTTGAGACTCCCACCAGGGGTAGGAAAAGCAGTATATTAATGGAATAAATAAATAAATAAATATACCACATAAGATAGAAAGCCCCTTCTTCTTGTTCTCATTTTCAACATACATTTGAAACTCCCTTATACATTCTAGGCAGCTTTTCTGGTGTTATATACCATTATGATATCTGTATACTCACGACTGAAGATGAAAAAATTGAGGCAGACAAGAAACCCGCATCCAACCCTTGTATGCATACCCACACCATTGGTACGCATGCCTGTGCAAACTTTTGTGGCACTTTGACTATCAGCAGCCCAACCAGAAGTGGGTATGGCTGACATCCTGTTTATTATTGCACCAAAGAACGGCCTATTTTTTTTCCAAAAGTTTTGGTTTTTTTTAAAGCTTTCCCCCCTCCCCCTTTATTTTCTTTTTCTTTCAAGCGAATGTATGTTTGTCATATTCTTGGGAAAATCAAATGAGGAAATGCCCGATTTCTCTCTTTCTCTTTTTCACTCTTTGTGGGTATTTAACAAAGAAGAGAGTGTGTCTCATATGGTAATTAGGATTATTGACTGAATTGAGTTGTTACATGAGGAAATTCCATGCTGTGTTTACAGTTATGTTTGAGAGGAGGAAGCTGTCTTTCTAAGATAAATGGTGAAGTGGAGGATGGAAGAGGAACTGATACATGCACAGTTAGGAAAGTTGCGCCATGTTGTGTGCGGCACAGAAGGAATAGGAAGCATGATGCTAGGCAAAACAATGTTTTCCCTTCTGTGCTATTGAGAGCTAGATAATGTTTTCCCCATTTGCTATTTAAGATATTTAAAAAAGTGTTATATGGCGAGTCCTAAAACACATAAACGACTTTCTGAATAGAGACATGTATGATCAAGACTCACACTCTTCTAAGCAATTACGTTGGCTTGCCAGATCTCAGAATTTCTGGTTTTAAAAGGCAGTTTTATCAGTGTTTTATGCTAATTTCTTTGGCTGGGAGCCCCCGGTGGTGCAGTGGGTTAAACCCCTGTGCCGGCAGGACTGAAGACCGACAGGTCGCAGGTTCAAATCCGTAGAGAGGCAGATAAGCTCCCTCTGTCAGCTCTAGCTCCTCATGTGGGGATATGAGAGAAGCCTCCCACGAGAATGATAAAAACATCAAATCATCCAGATGTCCCCTGGGCAACGTCCTTGCAGATGGCCAATTCTCTCATACCAGAAGCGACTTGCAGTTTCTCAAGTCAATCCTGACAAGATAAAAATTTTTTTTGGCTTGAATCCTATAAGTTGCCTCAAGTAGAGTAAACCAATGGATTGATGGAATTTGCTTGCTTTTTCACTTCATGCTCAATAATCAATTTAATGAATTTGCACTAGTTGGAACAGTCAGAAATTCTGAAGCCTTTGCAGTTAAAATATTCCTACTTTCCCTCAAATATTTAGAGGTAGAATAGGTTAAGAATTTGACTAAATACCAGTAGTAGCTGCCTCAAATATTCAAGGTGATAAGATTTGTGAGGAAATAAATTCAAGTGCTTTCATCTTTTGCTTTTTATTTCAAAACTATTTGCTAAGTAAATTATTTAGTTGGTGGGCTTTAGTAATTAAATGGACCACAGTTTTATTCATGACTAGGTCTGGTTGAACTCTGGACTCTGTTCTTATGTATATTTACTTAGAATTGGCTATAAGAGTTCTTCCTGTGCTGGTACTATGGATAACTCATATCTTATGCCAGCTATTAAAATATGTGTCTGCAATGTATGGTAATTGAAGAGTGACTGCTACTTTAGTATATATTAGCCGTCCCCTGCCACGCGTTGCTGTGGCCCAGTCTATGTATATATGTGTGTGTGTGTGTATAATATTCGTGTATATGCGTATATATGTGTGTTTGTGTGTATATGTGGTTTTGTGCATGCATTGTAATGTAATTTTTGTCTTTTTGTCTTTTTAAGTCTCTTCTGCTGTTTTTCAGTGTTTTTATGAGTGATGGTCACTTGTCCAAATTTCGGGTCAATTCGCCCAGTGGTTTTTGAGTTATGTTAATCCCACAAACAAACATTACATTTTTATTTATATAGATTTTTGTTTATTAAAATATTTTTATTCCATCGTATATCAAAAGATCCGAGGGCATTATACAGTAACATCAGTTGAAACAATTAACATGTGAAAACATTAAACATAATATACAGTCTAAAACTTATTAACTAGGAACAAAATTACAAATACAGCGTAGGTATTTGGGGATCAATGGGATAAATTTGATCCCCAAAAGCTTTAGTAAAAAACCTTGTTAATTTCGCACTGAAATGAAACTAATATCTGCACGGATTTGACCTTTAGGAGAAGACATCCTACAGTTGGGTGCTATAGCAGAAAAAAGTCCATGTCTTCACACAGTGTATTGCTCCCACTAGTGGGTTGTTAAAGAAGACCCATGTGATAGACTTTTGCCCTTTGTCATGTGTATATAAGAAATGGAGCTCCATTACATATTTAGGTACAATATGCACTTACTTAGATAACTGTTGTATGGCTGATATAAGATGTTGTAGTTGCTGCATTTTGCAGTAGGTGCGGATTCCGGTTCTCTAAGATTAGCTGCACAGTGCCTAAATTGGGAAACTTCCAGTCTCTAAATTTTCCCTATCCAGGAAAGGCTGTTGCTAGTGGATTATTGAGCCATGTTTTTCTTCTGTGCCTCCAGTAACAGAGATAGATGTGGGAATATTCCCAAGCTGCACACATGTAAGTTCAACCCATCCAAGGCAAAACATTTACCCAGTTCCTTGACCCAAGAACTACCTATGCACAGCCTTTGTTCTATCAGGATTCAGATGATTGCACAGCCCAGCTGTCCGTAGTAACAAGAAGTAAAGCAGAAAGGCACAGTACCCGGTCTGCTAATGACCTCCCTCACTGGTTTCATATAGATATGGAACTGCGTGAGAAACAAGATGACACTTGATGGCATCCCACAGCTTAATGGACTTGAAGGAGAATCCTCTAGTGCCACTGTCTAGAACTGGCCTCATAGATAGGAATGGAATCACTTAATATACGTTTGCCTACTCCCTTCTGATGGAGTCAGTAAGGGATACCATGTTTGATAGTTTCAAAAGCTGCTGTGAGACTACAAAGATCAACAAAAGTACTACTATCCTGTCTTTCATCTAGATTAGTTGATGGTCAAGGTAACCAAGACTGTTTTAATACCATGTTCTGTCATGAAACCAGGCAGAAATGGGTCCACATAATGTATTTCCTCTAAAATGGATTACCCAGTCGGTGGTGGGCTTCAGAGTCAACATACAGATAACCATTCTGCCCTCATGTTTTATTCCCTTTGAAAAATGCACTAGCTGAAGCTGAGTTGTCATTTCAGGTTGAAAGGTATAAGCAGAACTTTGGTATTTGGTTTGTTCAACGAATGTATAACATTTCATAATTAATCCCAGTTATTAAGGTAGAAAATTGAACTTAATTCTGAGTAAACATTTTGTAAGATATACACAGAAGCAAGAAGGTCTGGGGGGATGACATGGAGGATGGATGGTTGACCTGTGTCTATCTCCCACACGTAACTGGATGCTCCTCTTGCACTTTGACCTCCAGTCAATGGTTATGTTGGTGAGGTGCAGAAGCTAAAAAGTGCACTTTGTAAAAGAGGAAAGCCTCCAGCCTTTCACAATGACAAAAAAATAAAAATGACCTACTTTGGGAAAAGTTAGACTTACACCACAAAGTCACTAATATTATGATGTTAGCCATCTACTCTGAGGAGTTGTAATGTTCTAAAATCAATTAAACTCTTAAGTATGGATTAACATTACTATTAACCAGAAAAATTTTATGGCCCAGTTTACTTGTCTGAATGTATCTCCCGCTATGCTCCACCTAGAGCCCTAAGATCATCTGAGGAGACCCTGCTCGCTGTCCCCCCATTGTCGCAATCGCTTTTGGTGGGGACAAGGGACAGGGCCTTTTCTGTGGTGGCCCCTCAGCTATGGAACTCCCTCCCGAGTGAAACTAGATCGGCTGCATCCCTCTTGTCCTTGAAACATGTAAAATCCTAGCTGTGGGATTAGGCTTTTGGAGAGTAGGCTAACTTGCTAACGTGCTGACCTATATAGAACTGATGGACTGCCCATAGATAATGTTTAAATCGGTGACCGCTGACTGTTTTTTGTCTGTTTTTATACTGCTTTTATATTGTTCATATGGTTTTATACTGTTTATACTGCTTATATTGCTGTTTTATTATATTGTTGTTAAATTGTATATTCATGTTTTGATGTGCGTGCCATGGGTGCTGATTCGTTAGCTGTCCTGAGTCCCTTTGCGGAGGTTGAGGTAGGACGGGATATAAAAACCCTAAATAAATAAATAAATAAATCCAAATTAATTCAGCCATATAACTACAGAAAACTACCGTAAGTAAAGGTTTCCCCTGACATTAAGTTTAGTTGTGTCTGACTCTGGGGGGTGGTGCTCATCTCAATTTCTAAGCTGAAGAGCTGGCGTTGTCTGTAGACACCTCCAAGGTCATGTGGCCAGCATAACTGCATGGAGCGCTGTTACTTCCTGCCAAGGTGGTACCTATTGATCTACTCACATTTGCATGTTTTCAAACTGCTAGGTTGGCAGAAGCCGGGCCTAACAGCAGGAGCTCACCCCACTCTCTGGATTTGAACCACCAACCTTTTGGTCAGCAAGCTCAGTGGTTTAACTCGTTGCACCACCAGGGAGCCCTAGAAAACTAAACAGTTCATTATTTAATCAGTCAGCTAGTTTTCAGGTTCTTGACATTAACTTTGTGTTGTGTGAATAAATATTGTTTCCTTCAGTTTCTTCTGATATAGAAAAGCAAACCTTTAATCGGTATTTATTAGATTGATTACATTCTTATCAGGTACCGAGAGAATATATATATATGACATTTTGCTCTCTCTTGTCATTAATAAATATTATCTTTTTAATGGAGTGGATGTGAGGGGCGAGGAACTTTGATTCATATTCTCATCTTGCCAGACTACTATCAGTATCTGTTTTTTTATAAATAATCATGAAAAATTGAAACATAAATATCTTGTAACTACCCTATTGCATTCGGTAGCAAGAATATTCATAGCTAGACTGAAAATGCTGAGGAAGTCAAGCTTTTCACATGTTGGAGAGAACTGTGGGATCTCACAATGGTTATGTTCAACATATGATAAGTGATGATGAATTAGAATCTTTCATACGTTGAACAGAACTGTGGGATCTGACATTAAATGAAAAAAAATGACCAAGATAATAGTTTTCAGAAGGGATGCTAGGGTAAAAATGATTACTGAGATATGATACCCATTCATTGTTTTGTTTGTAAAACAATGCATCTCATATCAGGAGACTACTGTGGTCCCAGTATAAATAGCGGAAAGAGTTGATACAGGATCTCAGATTATTTACATACTAAATATTAAAACTTGTCCACTTGTTAGAGATGGATGGATGGAATTCATTTAATTGTGCTGCAAAATTGACTGCATCTTTTTTTTTGTATTTTTGAACATATGGATAATATATTTATATTTATTATTTTGTATGATGAAATAAACTAATAAAATTAAATAGAGCGTCAAACTTAGAAGCATTTAGAGTTTAGAAGTGATAACAATGATAAAGAACTTATTTTATGCAATGCCTTAAGAGCACCAGGTTCCATATGATCTTGAAAGCTCAGAAGGGTCAGGAGTGGTTAGCAGTTTTACAAGGTTAGTTAGCAGTTAGAGAAGGCTAAACTACAAATCTCAGAATTCTATATCATTGAGCTATGGCAGTTAAAGTGCTTTCATGCTGCATAAATTCTACAGTTTAAATGTACCCAGAGTGTCAATTTCTTCAGGTCTGAAGTCCTAGAGCAACTAACAGTTAATGGTGAGTGTACTCGTTAGTCATAGGGGCAAGTAAGCCTTACAGTGTTTCCAATCCCATCAGTCAGTATCTTGTTATTAATGTTACAGTAGTTATTGTGGTATATGCTTTAGTTACATCCATAAATGGTTGCATACAATAAGTTCATAGTAAATATTTTGAAACTTCAGCTACATCACAGACAGCTACAGCCAGGCTAGTTACTAAGTCTAGAGCACACAACTCACTTTTTACAGTCGTTTCTATAGCCATCAGTATGTTTCTGGGCACAATTCAAGTTGCTTAACATGATGTAATAACACTGAACAGTGTGTTCTTGCCCAGTGGTTGCTTCTCTTGGGTATAATAATTGTAATTTCAGACTTCATTGTGAAGCATTTTAAAACTCAAAATTCAATGAATTTTGCCAAAAGTAGTCCTCCTTCTCCCCCTCTGTTGCATGCACTGATAAATTCCAGACTAGACTACTGAAATCTGTTCTATGTGGGGTTGGCCTTGAAGATAACTCAAAAGGTGTGGCTAATGGAAATCACTCAGTGAGATTGCCCAGATAGTCATATGACAACCATGTAACGCCAGTGCTGCTAGTATGCTTCCAGTTGACTTTAGCTTTCTGGTTTGGAGGTACTATTCAGGAATGAGGCCATAAGGAGGAGCCCTCTTACATCTCCTAGAATTCAGAGGTGATAAATAAATACAATGAATAAATAACTCTCATGTTTGCCTCTTCACTTTTCCTCTGCATGAGCATGTAAATGGGAAGCTTCTAATTAACTATATTGAACTAAATTAATTAACCAGATTTTTTTAAAAAAAACAGGAAACAGTGAATTACAGCTTCAGAGGAAACCAATTTACCCATATGCACTTGAGTCTAATGTGCAATTGAATCTAATGCACACCTCCATTTTCAAAACCCCGAAACCAAAAAAAGGTTTTGCTGGAAAATGCAATGCATAGCGGCAAAAAGTGCATTCTTTGTGCAATGCTGATTAATTAAGAAAAAAAATTCAAACTTGCATTTAATAATCACTTCATATGAGAGTGGTTCGTTTGTACTCCTTTAAATGTTGGACTTAAACTTTCGTCTTGCCTCAACATTTCTGATGACTGATAGGAAATGGAGTCCACCAGTGCCTGGAAATGGGGCTTTAAATTGTTTGACTCAATTCTCCTTCTGTACAAGGTGCTGAAAGTACTCCATTCACTAATTCAAACCAACACTCTCAGGCAAAGATTTCTATTTATGTTAATCAGGTTTTTGATATATTTCTGTAGACTGAAGTCTACAAAGACATGTCTGTCTAATCTTGTGTCCAATGGCATATTAAATGAGGGCGATATGGCACTCAGTGTTCCACACTAAACAAGCCAGTCGGATGTCACTTTGACAACGAGTAGATGTGATTAGTAATAACGGTGTATCAGCAAAATGAAAGGATGATTTTAGAATAAGGTGAAGGTAGGAACACACTTCAGATAAAAAAAGATGCATTGCTCAACAGTGCCACATCATTCATACCAGAAATCCATCTTACAGTGAGTGGAGATTAGGCCAGAAATAGATTTTTCTGATTTAGGCAAAGTACCAGTAATCTTCCGTGCCATTTGATACATAAATGATTTTGGAGTTGAGTCAGCAATGAAGCAGACAGCTTTTTAGATAATACCAAGATACTGATGGGATACTGCCAATGAATGCCAGGTGCTGTAGACTGTATTTCAGAGGAAGAAACTGACAGAATCCCTTCTTAGTATTCCTTGGCTAAGAAAACTCTATGAAATTAATGGGATTACAGACACACCCCACAAATCATTCAAATTTGAAAAAAACTCAAGCAAAGTGAGAAGTCTCAAAAAATCATTTGTAGAGACCAAGCATTATGCCAACTGACCTGTATATTTTTGAACTGCCCTTGGGTCTCTTTTAATGTTACACTGACTGTTTTCTAGCCCAGTTGTCCAAGAATATGTAATATATTTAGTTTTACACCATCATTTGGATTTTTAAAGCGCTGCCAGATGGATCTGTCTATGCTCAGTGTTTATTTGTGTACGAACCCACACAATCCCTTCATCTGGAGAGGCCCTGCTCGCGCTCCCAACTCATTCGCAGGTGCGATTGGTGGAGAGGGAGAGGGCCTTCTCAGTGGTGGCCCCCGGACTCTGGAACTCACTTCCCAAGGACATCAGGCATGCCCCAACTCTGGCAGTCTTTAGGAGGAGCCTGAAAGTGTGGTTGTTCCAGTGTGCCTTCCCAGAATAAGGAAAATTCTCAGCAATATGCCCTCAGAATGCACTTTACTACTGGTTTAGGATTGACTGCGTTCCCTCATCTCTCTTTGAAAACCCTATACCAGTTATATCCTACCTTGTTCATGCCCAGCATTTTTTTTTAATTTCTTAAACTATTACATTTGGCCCGTCCATAGGTTTTTAAATCCTTGTGTGTTATTGTTTATTGTTTATATGTGATTTATATTAATTGTATTGTATTTATTGTTTTTGGTTATTGCTTTTTTATTGATGTACTGTTGGGCTTGGCCTCATGTAAGCCGCTCCAAGTCCCTTGGGGAGATGGTGGCGGGGTATAAATAAAGTTGTTTATTATTATTATTATTATTATTATTATTATTATTATTATTTGTTTCCACTTTGTCACTCAGGTCTAGAATTTAATTTTTTTGTCTCAACAATTTGTCTCATGTTTATTCTTCAAATTCTTTCCCCCCCTGAAAATATCAGTTTCAGAACAGGTATCTGGCCAAAATCTACTGCAGTGGAAACAGAAATATATCCCAACTTCTATCCAAATTTATCTTTAGCAATCTAGGGACCCAAGAGTTCAGCCCTTCTTTATATACAGTACCTGTATCTCAATAGCTGGGAAAGGAACTTACAGCTTTATCTGTGATACACATTTAATGAGGGAACCAGTGACTTTTCCCTTTTTCTACTATTCTAAAACCCATAAAAAGTACTGTGATTTTAGTGGCTATCATTGTAGACTTCATATAACAATAAAATATTATCCATTTAGCTTTAAGCATTATGGATAAGACTGTAAATTTTTCATGATGGCCATAGATTTCTGTAAACCATCAAATGCCCCTAAATTGCTTCAGTACATGAATATTTTAAGGCTAATATTAAATACTAGACAACATGCAGTAATCTTTTTAGATATTTCCGCTAAACATTTGTTTACTGGAAAGATAATACTATTATAACTATTTGTCGATGTTGGGAATTGAAGTGTAACGTCTGGAGAAAGTTTATTCATATGTTCATGACTCAGGATTTTAAGAAATCTTAATTGATGGATTACATTTGCATATGCGTGAAGCACAAAATATGAAGATAATGAGTCAACACAGATAATAAAACAAAAACCTCTTTATTGTGAGAGCACTGGATCCTGGATCATCTGATACGAAAGTTTCCATCTTTGCTCTCCTTTTTTCTTGGTTGCATGCCAGAGAGCAAAGAAATTGGAGAATGGCCTTGAAGAAAGTTGTTATTAAGCTCACCCTGGCAAATAGTGTAAATATTTGTATCTCTTTAAGGCAGTACCACTACGCCTCAGTTTACAATCCTTTTTACAAAGTCTTTTTAGACCTACACAGCCTTCCCTTTTCTTTCTTTTACCATATCAGGTTGGGTGGTCTTTTTAGTAGCATCAGCATTAAGAAGATAGTAAAGGAGGGCTAGCAGACCTCAGATTGCAACAGTGTGTCAATGGAAAATTGTGCTGGGAGAAAATTGGGATTTTGTTTGGGCTGATCCTACAGTAGCCATGTGTTTCTGTCTACCACAGGAAAGATAAAGAGCAGGTTCCTCCGGAATCCCTTACCAATATATGCAAACTACAAAACAGATAGAAAACGATATAACAGATAATTGTGCCTCATCAAATAACAGCAAAACAGAGAGAAAAGGAGATTTTTTTCACCATATTAAAAGGCCTACATCTCTAAATTTGGTCACCAAAATGGAAACCCAAGTTAAAATGGAAAGTAACGAAAGAAAATAATCCCTCCTAGCTGCAGTTTGGGAGTAGCCTTCAGGTGGTTTATAGATAGTTCCAAATATTTTCGTTTACTTATGTAGGTTTTCCACAATGTGGTTGTTTCATTTCAAACATATACTCTGTTAAGTTACGGTAAAGGTTTCCCCTTGACATTAAGTGTAGTCGTGTCCGACTCTGGGGTGTGGTGCTCATCCCCATTTCTAAGTTGAAGAGCCAGCGTTGTCCATAGATATGTGGCCGGCATGACTGCATGGAGTGCCATTACCTTCTTGTCTGAGCAGAACCTATTGATCTACTCACATTTGCATGCTTTCAGACTGCTAGGTTGGCAGAAGTTGGCCCAACAGCAGAGCTCAGCCCACTTCCTGGATTCAAACCACTGACCTTTCGGTCTGCAAGTTCAGCAGCTCAGCAGTTTAATCTGCTGCGGCACCGGGGGCACTGTTAGTTTTATATAAGTTGAATTCACCAAAGTATCTGGTGAACTCCATTCCCTATCCCTGCTATAATATGCTTTAAGAATAGGCATGGGCAAACCGACTCTCCAGATGTTTTGGACTTCAACTCCCAGAAATCTCAGCCAGCTTACCTGCTGTTAGGAATTGTAGGAGTTGAGGTCCAAAATATCAGGAGAGCAGGAACTGCTGCTCCGTGCCCCTAAACATGTAGGAATATTTGACTGTGTAAGAGCTCTTATATAGTGGTGGTTTCTTTATTCCCTCATTACTTGATACAACTGTGCAAGTTGTGAAATGCAATCTGGAAATGAGGACTCAAAATTTAGTCATTATGCAGCACAGTAGTGAACAACAAATCCTGTTGCATGAGACTTTCTCCCACTCCAGATCAGGAATGGAACTGGTAGTCCTCTAGATGCTTTTCTTTTCCTATTTCTTTTAGCTCATGACAGCATCACACATAATCAAACAAGGCTGGAGTCGTGTGCTACAGGTCCTCATCCTTCAGTGTTGCAAAATAGGAGCTTTAAAATGTGAACAAGAGCGAGCAAATTACCTTCATTCAATGGAAAGTTATCAGAACAGCTCTATGAGGGCTTATTGAATAGATATTGATTGTTATGTTCCCTAGAAAATTATTGTAAAAGAATTGCACTTGCTAGCCTTTGTATTCCTGGAAGAACTGCTGTAATTGGAAATCATGTAGGGGTTAAGGGTTTGTATATTGCAGTTCTACAAAGCTATAGTTCTGACAGGTTGAGATTTTGTAAGCTGAGTATTTTACCCTTCATATTTTAAAAAATATTTGTTTATTACTTTGCAAAGTTGCTGCAGTGCCTTTGACTGAAAGGTAGTTTTCAAACACCCTTTTCTATAGAATACTGCTTTTGCAATAAGTTACAACAACTTTTCAGAGAACCATAGAGTTGGAAGAGACCGCAAGGGCCATCAATCCAGTGGTTCTCAATCTGTGGGTCCCCAGGTGTTTTGGCCTACAACTCCCAGAAATCCTAGCCAGTTTACCAGCTATTAGGATTTCTGGGAGTTGAAGGCCAAAACATCAGGGGACCCACAGGTTGAGAACCACTGATCTAATCCAACCCTTTGCCATGCAGGAAAAGCACAATCAAAGTGCTGTACTCTTGACAGATAACCACCCAGACTTCGTTTAAAAGCCTCCAAAGAAGGAGCTTCCATCATTCTTGAGGGAAAAAAATAAATCACTTTGCTGTGAGATGCTGTGGGATTGAAATAGTCTTGTGCCATGCTTTCTGGAATACATTGGCCTCAAAGTCATTGTAAAAGTAATATAATCACCCTAATTGTAATCAATTAACAAATAGAACATTAATTCAATTACAGTTAATGTTGAATTAAATTAAATTAAATGGATCTGTCACATGTCAATATCTTCGTTTAAATCTATGTCTACTTAACAATGACCATTACCAGTAGTCAATATTATAATTGCACTAATTAATTCACTTAGCAAAAGTGAAACTAAATGAAGTTATCATACATTGGACATATCGTGAAAAAATGCTACATTGGAGAAGACAACAATAGTGGAAACAAAGGGGGAGAGGAAAAACTTTTATTGAAGTTGGATTGGTTGAATAAAGCATGCCATGGCTCTCAGTGTTCAAGATCTAAGCAATCCTATTAATTACAAAATCTGTTGGAGGGTTCTCATTCATTTTCTTGCCAGGGGTTTCACTAACTTACATAGCAACAAAATTTCACTGAATATCACAAAAGTCACAAAACATTTTATTGGCCAACAAAAATGCACAAAATACAGCACATAAGCTGTTGAAGTTTCACTAGCTTTTTCGTTAGGCAAAGACGCTAAAAACCATAACATTCACTGAACAGTTTACATTGCAGAATATATTGAAAAGATGTCATCAAGCTCATATGAAAAAGAGAGGAAACTAAAATAAGACTGGAAAGGATCACAAGTCCTTTGACCTGCGTGCAAGAAAACTCAGGCTGTTTGCATTCAGATAGCAGGAAAAAAAAGCCTCTCCTCACCAAAGCCCTATGTTTCAACCTCAGCTCAGTTGCCAACCATCTGGGGTCTATTTTTAGTCCGTAGAGCACATGGATCTATACAAGGTGGGTAAAAAGCCTATCTCAGAGCATTAAAAACGATATAAACACAACACCGGGACCTTCATATGTATCAAAGTTAGAAGTCACTTCCTTAATGAATGCTCTTACAGAGCTGAATGCAAGCGAAACCTTCAGTGTAGAAAGAGGCTAGAAAGGGTTAGAAAAGGTCTGAAGAAATGAGATTGATGTTATAATGTATAACCTTGTGGGTTGATACTGTTTTTCTTTGCTTTTAAACAGAATTGACTTGATTCTGCATATTTTTAAGTAACACCTATTCAACTGGTTTGGAAGATTAAACATCCATATAAATGCAGGTATGTATTTTGTGATTCATATGTGTTAATGTAATTATAGTTTATACTATCAAAAAACCTCAAAACACAAAACAAAAAACTTCTGCATGTAACTCACTCTGTTTTCTAGCTGGCAGCTTGTGTGGTCATTATATTTGAAAGATATTAATTGCCAGTAATTGCCTGACAGCTTTGGAGGAGACGTTATTTATTTATTTAATTTATTAAAATAAAATATTTTAGAAATACAGAACACCTGCTCATAGGAGGCTACACTCTGTTTTGTGTAGTAATAAATGAGTTTGATGCATCAATTCCTAAAAAAGTTTGTTAGATGAAGCTAAATTGGTTAAGTTGTTCCAGAGATGATCATTTAAATCCTAAGATTTTTATGTTTCATTGTAGATCAAGAACTGATTTTTTTTTCTCATTCAGGGATAAAAATTATGAAAGTTTAAGTTTAATTATTTGACATTGTCTTAGTTGTGCAAGAAAACCTATATGTCAGAATCAGGAGTTATTAATTAACAGAATACCATACTTAAGTAACAGTTTGCTTCAGTTTTCTGGATTGTATATATGTTCTATGTTCTATGTACGTTCATTGGCTCTAACCAGAACTCTGGTGCTTAGAACTATAATATCATGCTTAAAACCAGAATAAGAATTTAATGGCTTTGTATATTTTGTGTCCCTTTTCCTTTCATCTTTGCAGTATTTTAATGTAAAAGAAGACTGTAAAGCTATGGCTTTCTGTGCAAAAATGAGAAGTAGCAAAAGAAATGAGGTCTACATAGAGAATCAAGAACAAGGACTGGAATTGGCATTCTATTTGCAAGAGAAGCCTTCTCTTTCATATACATCTGGAAAGTACACAGCAGAAGAACTTTGCATTGAAGCTGCCCAGAAATGCTGTGAGTTTCAGTAGTGTCAAATCTTATTTTTAAAAGTAAAATCAACAGCTAATTGTGGACCTAAATCCATTTGTAAGTCGCAGTCAGAGTGAACTGAATTTATGAATTAATCTCAGTGGAATCAGTGGAATTTATAAACACATTGACTTGCCGACTTCCTGTTTACTAAGTAAGTCTATTGTAGCTGGGACTAACAATTGGATTTAGGCCACTGCTTATCTATATTACTTGAAAACAAGACAGGGATTTGTATGATTCTGCCATCCCACTCTTAAATGTCCTGTTTCCACTTTATTAGAGTATGATTTTCTGTTTCTGTTTTTGTTTTAAAAATACCCTTTCTTTTTGGATATTATATTAATTTCTTCCTGTTCTGTCCTTAGTACTTACTTAGACGATCCCTCGTTGTCCAAGTAGGATAATCCTCCAGGGTGGGTCCGTTGGTGACTGTGGAGTCCTATACTTGATCTGCATCGTCTCCCGCAGTGAGGGCATTGGTTTCCAGGTGGAAGGCGGTCCCGGTCGGGGTTGGCTTGACACGCCTTCCTCTTGGCACGTTTTCTCTTTCACCCTCCATTCATGCCTCTTCAAATTCTGCAGCACTGCTGGTCACAACAGAGCTCCAGATGGAGCGCTTATGGGCCAGGGCTTCCCAGTTCTCAGTGTCTATGCCAGAGATTTTAAGGTTGGCTCTGAGCCCATCTTTAAATCTCTTTTCCTGCCTGCCAACATTCTATTTTCCGTTCTTGAATTCAGAGTAGAGCAGCTGCTTTGGGAGACAGTGGTCGGGCATCCGGACAATGTGGCCAGTCCAGCAGAGTTTATGGCGGAGGACCATTGCTTCAATGCTGGTGGTCTTTGCTTCTTCCAGCACACTGACATTTGTCTGCTTGTCTTCCCAAGAGATTTGCAGGGTTTTCTGGAGGCAGCGCTGATGGAATCGTTCTAGGAGTTGCATGTGACGTCTGTAGAGAGTCCACTTTTCGCAGGCATATAGCAGGGTCGGGAGAACAATAGCTTTATAAACAAGCACCTTGGTATTCCTACGGATGTCCCGTAGGGAAAAATGCTGCATTCGCAGAGCTCAGGCGGTGTTCTATTTCGGTGCCAATGTTGACTTTGGTGGAGAGGTGGCTGCCAAGGTAGCAGAAATGGTCAACATTTTTAATGTTATACCATTAAGCTGTATCTCTGGCATTGGAGAGGGATTGGCTGGTGACTGCTGGAAGAGGACTTTGGTTTTCTCGATGTTCAATGACAAGCCGAGCTTCTTGTAAGCTTCTGCGAAGGTGTTTAGAGTGGCTTGTAGGGCTTCTGAATGCACACAGACGACGTTGTCATCAGCATACTGGAGTTCTATAACAGATGTTGTTGTAACCTTGGTTTTGGCTTTCAGTCTGCTGAGGTTAAATAGTTTGCCATCTGTCCAATAGATTATTTCCATTCTGGTGGGAAGCTTCCCATCAACAAGATAGGCAGTGCTGCAAGCTAATCCCTGGTTTGTTGTTGTGGGATTTGTGAGAGAATCTCTTCGGCCACGTTGGAGCTGTGATTAGGAGGCTTTGGTAGTCTTCTTTTCAATGTAGTGCAATTGATTTTTTTGTCCTTCAGAAGTTTGGTTCCATCTGATGAGCGTAGCGTGGTTTCTTGGTCCATAGATGACCTTTGTGGCTTTGAAAAATCCCTGAGCATTATGGGTATCTGCCAGGTGTTGGATTTCTTCAGCCTTCTTTGTCCACCAGATGTTCTTGAGTTCTCTTGTCCTTTGGACCTCAGCTTTTGCACTGGCATAGATCTTTTTCTTAGCAGTATACCAAATCCATAATGTCTGGTTTGGATCTCAAGTGTAAATATACCCTACTATTCTTGTTGGCAAGTAAGAACTTATTAATACATTTTGCCCTTTTTATTTTTTCATAGACAGTTGAATCTCTTTGACAGACTCCCAGAGAATC
Organism: Anolis sagrei; assembly: GCF_037176765.1. NCBI lineage: Eukaryota > Metazoa > Chordata > Lepidosauria > Squamata > Anolidae > Anolis > Anolis sagrei. The sequence goes on from NC_090024.1 coordinate 166,053,312, forward strand.
AAATATACTAATACTGGTTCTATGTAGCATCTCCTCGTTATAAATTGCAATGCATACTTTAAAGCCCTAGTACTTTTGTCTTTGTTTATTCTGAATGTCCTGTATATGGTTGTGGTGGGTGCTATGTTCCTGTTCGGGGAAAAAGGACTACCTTTTTTGCTTCTTAATAAATGTTTCTGTAATGCCCCCAAACCTAATCTGTAATACCTTTGTGTTTGTATGTAGCCTGTTGACTTATGGCGAATTTCAGGAGTTTACCAGTACATTCTGATTGGTTAAAGGGGTGATCAGAGGAAAAGTTCAACATTCCTGCAGAATGTTGTAGGAACCTTTATTTGAGCAGAACCTATAGTTTTAGATTTAATCTTACCAAACTTTCCTTCCATGTTTATAGTGCTGTCACTGCCTGATCAGTAGCACTGTTGCCTATTTATATTACTGTTTTATTTAAATATAGGTCTCTTGTGTCTCACTACCATATTTCATTGTATTATAGTTGCACTCTCCTCATTTTTCCATCAAAAAAGGGGGTACAATTATTACACAAAGAAAAAAAATCTGCCTTTGAGTCTCTGTTTGTTTGGGGGGGGGGGGTTAGAAAAAATAAAATTCCTTACCTCTGAAAGGTGAGGAGGGGGGATGATTCAGCCTCAAACAAACACCTCTGTTTCTGTTTGATTGTTTTTTTAACTGCAGAGCCATTTGGGGATGATTCTCCCTTCTTTCTCCATAGGCAAAGCAGTTTCAAAACTATGAAATGGAGGTTTTTGAAAATAGGATCTTTCTTACTTTTTCCAAAGAGCTCCATTTCAGATTTTGTAAAGTACCTTGCCTTGGAAGGAGAAGTGAGGAGCGAAGAATGGAGCTCCAGAGACCTCCATTTTATAGCCTTGCCTTCAGAGAAAAAAAGGAAGGAAGGGGCAATCGGCACCAAACGGCTCTGTGACTACTTTGCGAAGAACACGAAAATACCAATATTACCACCCCAAAAATGGAGGTGCGGCTATTATGTGTTGGCAACTATTAGGCGATGAAATACTGGTATTCTTTCTGGTCATCCATTGCTCCCTGTGGTTGAAACTGACACTCAGCATTTTGGTGACTATAGTCAAAATTGTAACAATTTTTGTATCTCTTCAAAATAATTTTTGTACAAAATAATCTACTTTTAAATATTTAATCCATTTTTCCTTTTTAGGACTTGTGCAAAAGTATCTTGAACACCTAATATATGTATCTCTTACATGTTGATGTTTCTCTCTTAATAGCTATATCTCCATTGTGCCATAACCTGTATGCTCTCTTTGATGAAAGCAGAAACCTATGGTATGCGCCAAATCATGTCTTCCAAATAGATGACAAAACTGCACTCCGGGTTCATTATCGTATGAGGTACATGTGATATTCAGTAATAAGATTGTTTGAATTTAAGTCTTACATTAAAACTAACTGTAATTCAAAAGTTATTCAATTGTAGTTACTAATTGAACTACAGCCTAGGTAATGTAACTAATTACCTAGGTAATTAGTTACATTACCTAGGTAATGTAACTAATGATGAGGATAGAAGGGGAGCTGAAGTCCAACATTTGGTAGGCCATAGATTGGTCACACCTTATCAAAGAACTGTACAATCCTGAATTCTCTTAACCTTAAAGCACAGCAAGTTTTCTATTGTAGCTCAGAAAATAGAGAGATATAAATTTTTCTGATAACTAGAGGTTTTAAAAAGGTCAGTATTCTTGCCAATTATGGAAAAGAGGATATTCATTATAATTTTGTTACTTGATTGCAATATAGGCAGGGGACAGAAAGTATACACATAATGAATTAAAGAATTAGTTACAATGCTACAATCATATGGATTGAGCGTCGTCCCAAAAAGAAAAGTATCTAATTAATTTATTCTAGTTTATATATAAAAAGTAATATACATTTTATATGATAAAACGGGCTTCTTGAAATGTGTCCTTTTATATAATGTTTCTCAACAGATTGCTTAAATCGGGCATGGGCAAACTTTGGCCCTCCAGGTGTTTTGGACTTCATCTCTCACAGTTCAAATACAAACTTGTACGTTTATAGTGAGAGCATTTATGCAAGAAATGTTTAGCCAAGCTCTGTAATACCAGTCCTGGTACCAAACAATGTTTGTTGTTGTTATTCCTGTTGCCTATAGGTGCTTAAGTTTAAACTGCTTGTCTTAGTTTGCAATAACTGGACATCCCCAGCATCTTGTTATTAAAACAATGCAATCATTAAAAGTAACAGAAGCAAGTACAGATTTTAAATGAAAAAAATATTTCTGTCCAAGGTGATTTCAGTCTCCAAAGAAACTTATGATTAAAGGGTTTTTTTTTTTAAAAAAAAATAGATAATTGGGTAGGGTGTTCAGAATCCCAATCCAGAAGTATTACTCTTGGTTTAATCAGAATTAACAGGGTTGAAACCAGGGAACTCTTTTATATTAAAAGTTCAGGAGCTCTTCTCTTCGGTTTTAAAATTTCACAGGTAAAAATTAGTTCAACACCCAAGAAAGTAAATCATAGTAGAGGATTTCTTCAGACCATTGCTACTAACTATAACCTTGCGAGTGTGCTTCAAAAATGTTGCCAATATTTGGACTGGAAACATACCACAGAGATGTTAAGAAGCCCACAAACAGTTTCAGACAGAAGGAATTCTTTTGTGGAACAGTGAATCTCAACTCTGTGGATAAGTGGGATTGTATCAAGTTGTGGCCATTAGTATTTATTAGACAGCGTGAATATTTAAAATGAAAGCTTTAGTATCATTTCTGTTTTGGGAAGGCTTTGGACTTCATTACCTGTAAGAAAATTTTCATTTTGTCACCAGTACTTAGGTGTGAGACCTGGGTCTTAGAGCACTGAGGTTTGAAACAACCACCACTCCTTCAAGTTGATTATTATATTTTTAATATTTGTTTTCAAGTCATATTTTTAAAGCATTAACTAACATATACAACTCCGTTTTTTTCTTAACTCTTTCTTGTTATTTTCGAAAGGTTTTATTTTTCTAATTGGCATGGGACAAATGAAAATGAGCCCCCTGTCTGGAGACATTCTTCAAAGAAATCAAAGAATTATGAAAAGAAACTAGTGCAAGAAGGAACACCCCTCCTTGATGCATTTTCACTAGAATATCTTTTTGCACAGGCAAGTGACTTCTAAGACAGGGTTTTAAGAAATGTTATATTTAATGTTGTGTTTTATAACATTGAGTCGGACTTTTTATAATTAAAACTAATAATTTTAATTTTATAATTAATTTACCCTGCCTTGAGCCACAAGGAGAGGTGAGTGGTGGTGATGATGATGATTTAAAAGAATTCTACCCTTGCTTCTGCCCTGGGGGTGGATTTAGGAATGTTTGGACCATGTTGCCCTGGCCACTTTTAAGAAATAAGTGATAGAGAAATGCAAAATTCATTTTTAGGTATATAGGACATTTTCTTTGATCACATTTTTAGTAGTGTTCAGTTATTAATTGGTTTGAATGTACGTACATAGAAAAGCAGCCCAAAAATATGATGACATTTCTTGGTAACGTATATTTATCAACTGAATGTTCAGTGGTGATGTTTCATTGTATTTTTCTGATTACTGTGGAAAGTAACATGGCCATTTCATGATATTCGGTGTCCTGCACAAAACTAAAATTGCTTTCTCACACTTTAGGGACAGAATGATTTGGTGAGATGTTTTGCACCTGTTCGGGACTCAAAAAATGATCAAGAGACTCAGGAAATTCAAAACGAATGTCTGGGCATGGCTGTTCTTGCTATCACCCACTATGCAATTAAAAAAAACTTGAAGTTGCCAGAACTTCTCAGAGACATCAGGTGAGCCTGAAGTAGTTGTGTATTGTCCCATTGTAGATCTACCTTTGTTGACTAGAATATGTTAGAAAAGGAACTGCAAGCAGAATGAAGATAATGTTTTTTCTCCTGCTATTAACTAACAGTTAAGAAGACTAAGCATTTCTGGTCCTATAGCAGATTCCTAAAGAGTGGGTTGGAAAATACTTTAGAAATGAATTCATAAATTCATGCCTGTAGTTTATGAAATAAAATAAATTTTAATTTGATACACAAAGTTGCTATGTGCAAATAAAAATCAATAGGGTTGTTGTAGTTTTTTTGAGCTGCATGGCCATGTTCTAGAAGCATTCTCTCCTGACATTTCGCCTGCATCTATGGCAGGCATCCTCAGAGGTTGTGAGGTCTGTTGGAAACTAGGAAAATTGGGTTTATATAACTGTGGAAAGTCCAGGATGGGAGAAAGATCTCTTGTCTGTTGGAGCTAGGTGTGAATGTTTCAATTGGCCACATTCACACCTAGCTCCAACAGACAAGAGTTCTTTCTCCCATTCTGGACTTTCCGCAGTTATATAACCCCCCCCCCCTCAAAATCGATATATTTCAAAGGGAAGTTATTGAATAGAAATGACAATAAATTGAAGATATATTTATGAATACACTGCTCCTTCAGCATTGTCGTACCATGTAGATTTTTATTAAATTATTTTTCTTTTTATCCCTGAAAATATTAAATGAAATGTCCTTTCCATCATCTAAGAAGAATAAATATTGAGCAATAAATGTGATCTTTTCCTTCCATACTCTTTTTTCCAGCTACAAACGTTATATTCCTGAAAGTCTGAACAAAACCATCAAACAGAAAAACCTTTTAACGAGAATACGGATCAACAATGTTTTCAAAGACTTCCTAAAGGAATTTAACAAAAGGACAATTTGTGACAGCAGTGTTTCCCCACATGATCTGAAAGTGAAGTACTTGTCAACCATGGAGACGTTAACGAAACATTATGGAGCAGAATTATTTGAGACCACTTCATTGTTAATTTCATCAGAGAATGAGAAGACTTTTAACATGGATGATTGTAACATCATCCCACATTATGAAGTGATAGTAACAGGCAATCAAGGAATCCAGTGGCGTGTAAAGCCGTATGGAAGTATGATACCAGTGAGTGTTAACAAGGTTAATCTGAATCATCAACAGGTTGTTGCCTCCCTGCCTCCATGGCCCAAGGAATTTCAGCTTTGGGGACACTATTTTATGGGTCTTTCTAGCCCTTTGAAGCATGTAATCGAATGTGGAAGGGGAATTGAAAGGAGAGCAGAGTAGAGAAAGAGAATCATCCTACTTAAAAGTAGAAATACTAAAGATCAATAAGTGAAATGAGAAAGCTACCCTTTTATAATGGTACCATTCTTTTAAGAATGCAGGCTATAAATTATCCAACTAGCTAACTCAGCCATTTTTTAGTTAATACGGGCAGTCCCTGAATGACAAATACCTGACTTACAAACTGCTTATAGTAAAGAACTGGGGTGAAGCAACAGGAAATAAGATAAATCCACCCTTTGGAAGTGAAATTCATGCCTGAAAGAGTTGTCATGAGGAAAAGGTGTCTCCACTGAAGCTTTATCATCAATCCTTATTTCTACAACAAGCCAAATTTTTCAAAATCCAGTTATCACAAGGACAGAAAGTGAGGTGAAATCTTCTGAACAGGGACTTGGACAGCAAAAAACAAAACAAACCAAAAAACAAAACAAAACCCCACTACAGGGGTGTTAACCCTTCCCTATACTATCCAAAGCTTTGTGTGTGTGTGTGTGTGTGTGTGTGTGTGTGTGGAAAGAATTAAGTTGAATGTGTGTGTACTTTCCAACGTACACACACATTCAACTTAAGAACAAACCTACAGACCCTATCTTGCTTGTAACAAGAGGACTGCCTATAGTTTAATTATCTTTTGCAATATGTCACTACGTTTTAGGCATATATTTTATTCCATCAAATTCAAAGTGCAGTTGAATGTAAGGCACATACAAATTTCAAACTTTGATTTTAAGAAAAAAGAATTTTCTTATAATGTCCTTTGCATGCACAACACACTTTTTGTTGGTTTGTTTCAATACGACTTTGTAGTGCAATCTTTCTTTTGGAGTGAGGAGGAAGTGTGAAGAAGCCGCAAGTCATCTGTCTGCATGATCTATATTAAGTACTGCGGAGGCAGTAGAAGCATGTAGCGCTTAGCACAAATACCAGTAAATAGCTATCTGACCAAGACTGAGGACAAAGTAGTGGGACATGGCAGAGCCATTTGGGATTCGGGGCCTCCCTCACTCTCTCCCCACAAGACAGTTTTGCAACTGAAAAAATAGTGATTGCAAGGCTCAACCGCAAATGTAAGGCTAATTTTGAGGCCTCTTAAATGGGAAAAAGTACACCTTATTATAGATGAAATACAGTATATTTATAAGTTACTGTTATTTTGAGAAACTGCTAAAATCTAAATGTCTATAAAAGGTTGCTGCTGGCAGCTACATAATAATGAGCCAGTAATTTTGCCTTACTGTGAACAAGCAGTATGCTAGTGAAGTTAATCTTTCTGATCACCCTTTAGAACAACTAAAGTATTTTTTTAATAAAGCGTACTAGTAAACCTATAAATCCGTATTTGGGAGTAACAAAAAGGTTCATAAATTCAGAGATCTTATTTTGTTTTTCTGTTTGTTTTACCCACATGCACAGTAAGAAGGCTAAGACAGGAGCAATGAACCAAATAATCGCTCATATAAACTGTGTAAGCTGTAATCCTTGTTTGTAATTGCAGTAGAGTCTCACTTATCCAACCTTCACTCATGCAATGTTCTGTATTATCCAACGCAGTCTGCCTCCTGCCAGGATCCACAACTGTTTCAATGTATTGCAATGTTTTGGTGCTATATTTGTAAATAGAGTAACTCCTCCATAACGTTACCGTGTTTTGAGTTGCTTTTTCTGTCGTTTTGTTGTAAAACATGATGTTTTGGTGCTTAATTTGTAAAATTATAACATAATTTGACATTTAATAGACTTTTCCTTAATCGCTCCTTATTATTCAACATTTTCACTTATCCAATGTTCTGCTGGCCCATTTATGTTGCATAAGCGAGACTCTACTGTGTATGCAGTCAATCTGGTTTATCATATATCCAGTGTTCTGGTACATACTGCCCAGTCACTCTCTTTTATTTGAAAAGAGCTAAAGCTTATGAACCTAAATTCAGCTGTTGCTCTGGTTTGTTTTTTTCTCAGCAAACCTGAGATGGATTCCATAGTGTATTTTATTTGTTTGTTGAAAGAAAAGTGAACCCAGAGAGACATCTGTGCCTGGTTTGCATTCTTGCTGCAAGCGGTCTTCTTGTCCACAATATGCCAAGGTTTCCTTAGGCCCTTGGTTTCTCAGGGTGTGTGTACAAACATAGCTAGTAGCTTTGGCTGGGTTGTATTCTTTATATAAACACACCTGGCACTGTTAGAAGTGGGATTTCTTTTAAGTTGATAAAGCATTGCTAGGTCCAGATAATAAAAGCATGTTCAAATAATGAACAGAAGCCTTTACAATGCTGGCACTGACTGTGTATGTGTTTATGTGTGGTTTTAAGGAGCTGATCTGGCCATGAAATGAGTAGAATTGAGAGCCTACATGTGCAGAGATGTAAATTTACAAATCTGCCGGTATCAACACTACACTACACTACAGTAAATGGGAAATTTCTGTTTTAACAACTCCTTTTGGAGAATAAATTCCTTGTGGAACTGGAAAAGTTATCTGGTGTTCAATACAATTGAAACATTGTCTGTTACCAAACAGCTTAATATTTAGACCAGCACTGGTTTTGAACTTTGTTTTATTACTTTTCTTTCTAGTAGTAAAATTCGTGTTTTCTCTTATCATCGACACTTTCCCTCATGTTCTACAGATTCATTGTCTCCTTCACTATTTTTTAAAAAACTATATGCATTTATTTTAACCAGGTTACTCAGACAGAGAAAGAAAAACATAAAACAAAGAGAAAAAAATCAGACGGCAAAGTTAAGAAAAATGAAGAAAAAACTAAGAGGGAAGACTGGAACAATTTTTCTTACTTTCCTGAAATCACTCACCTTGTGATCAAGGAGTCCACAGTTTCTGTCTATAAACAAGATAATAAAAGGATGGTGAGTTTGCTCAGTTCAAAAAGCTAGTTCATATATATGTATTATGTACTTTTGCTTCCAGAATTGGTGACCGCTTGATTCTGTATCCTCATCCACTAATATAGTTTACAACTTAGATTTCATACTAATTGCATACTGATAGAATGGGATAGGTCTACACTTACTTAAGCACTCTGAATATGCATACATGTAAATGTTGTGCCTTCAAGTCATTCCCTACATATGGTGATCCCAAGCCATGCCAGGGCTTTCTTGGCATGATTTGTTCAGAGACGGCTTACCTTTTCCTCTTTCTGAGGCTGAAAGAGTGTAACTTTCTCAAGGTCACCCAGTGGGTGTCTGTGGCTGAGTGGGGATTTGAACCCTAGTCTCTAGAGTCATAGCCCAGCACTCACACCACTACACCACATTGGGCTCTCATCTGTGCAAATTTTGCTTTATCAAATATGAGAAGACTTCCAAGTCTCTTTTTGCTTTCTGTATTCATTACAGTAGATCCATGTATTATATGATATGATTTTTGCTTATTATTTGGAACTCTGTTTTTCTTACATCGAATGAATGATATCTAATGCTTCCAGCTGAAGCATATTGTTTAGGAAGATGTAGTGATGTCTAGAGAATTCTCTAGACAATTCTCTGGTCAGTTTCCAGCAGAAAATTCTGGAAAAAGTTGAACTTTGAGTCACTCCGGAGGCCTAGAGAGAATCTTTCTGTATGCTTTGCTAGGTGCTCCTCTGGAGTGACTTTGTGTATAACTGAAACGGATTTGGTGAACTCATGTAATGTGGTCTACTGTAATTTTTTTCCCATTAATAAATACATTTTACCTGAAACACTGAGGATGAGGAATTATGTGCATTTAATTAATAGTACAAATTGTCAAGTAAAAATTTAAAATAAATATAGCTCTAAATATAGATGAATCTTCATTTCTCATGTGAAAAGGCATAACTCTTCCTAAAATTACTTTTCTGTTAATAGGAGCTTAAACTGTCTTCACACGGCGAAGCGTTGTCATTTGCTGCTTTGGTAGATGGTTATTTCAGACTTACTACAGATGCCCACCACTATCTCTGTACAGATGTTGCACCGCCCCTCATAGAACACAACATTAAAAATGGCTGCCATGGACCCATCTGGTTAGTTCATGTCCTTCACACACTATGTGATGGTTTTCTTGCTTTTTTCTTAGAAATCTTAACTTGATAGATTTTTTTTGCTGGGGAGGGGGGGAGAACAAACAAATATATTTTGTTGGGGGGAGAACAAACAAATATATTTTGTTGGGGGGAGAACAAGAAAGAAGAGGAAGTAAATAGCAATGACTAAAGCATGTCCATGAATATAAACTGACTTTGTTTCAGAGAATTGGAATTTTTTATATATAATTTTTAAAACTTTCATGCATATCTAAAACGGATCTTCTGACCACTGAATCATAGATGACAAATTTATCTTGTGTCCTTGCAGAATACGTCTAATTTGCAATAGTGAAAACATGTAGGGGCCTATCACATTAAATTCCATTTTGCAGAATAAAATTTAAAAGAATGTGGGCATATAACAATACAAATTTTCTAAAGAAAAACTAATACATTGTAATATATCCAAGCCCAAAGAAATAGTGATAGGTGAATATGCTTACATGACATACCACAAAAAATATCTGTTGGAATTACTAAAATCTGTAGACAGTTTATTATTGGGGGAGATGGTTGACCTTTTTGCACACAGTTTTAGTTTATGCTGATGGCCTTAGGCTTTGTTTTTTTTAAAAAAACATAGTAAAGCATAATGGTCCCGTCCCCCTCAAACTCACTGTAATATGGCAAGTTTTCCCCCATCTCTACTGTAATATTCTGCAGACCATTTGGGGCATTTTCCTTCAAGTTTTTCATATAAATTCAAGAGCATGTGGCCTTCCAGCCTCCCTTAACCTTCAGCTATTGCCCACTTCTACCGTAAACCCCCCATAAAGTAATAATGAATTATCTGCCCCCATTTAGTCCTTCAAAAATAATCGTTCTGAACTAGCATGTGCATGGTTTTTCTTCTGTTGTGAAAGGTGGCTTTGTACAGTGAGTATTTATTCTTAGTAAAGTTTTATCTTACTAATCTTGTGATCATGGAGGAGTTATGTAGGCATATATGAGTAAAGGCCCTTGAAACAATCTGAAAATGTTTTTTTTTCTATTTATTTTGCAATAGTTTTTTACAAAGTATATGATATTGGCAAAATTGAATCTCTCCCAGAAGTACAATTTGTGAGAACATGTACCACTCAAAAAACAAACAAATGTTTTTGGAATTAAAATCAGATTTCACAATCTAGATTTTGCAGTCAATCTGCATGATCTCTGTTTCACTATCTTTGGCAGTTTTTTCCATAATGTGTGGTAAAAAAGATTGTCTTCCTTTGAGGAGTATTTCTACTAATTTCTAAACACTTACAGCACAGATTATGCTATCAGCAAGTTAAAGCAAGAAGGTAATGAGGAAGGCATGTATGTCCTGAGATGGAGCTGTACAGACTTCAACAACATCCTCTTAACTGTGATATGTACAGAAGGCTCACAGGTATGATACCAAGTTTTGTCAGGTATATGAACAATAGATGCATGTATGTCTTTTGATATGTAAAGCCTAATTTTTGAAGAGACGGTTTGAGGGAGACTTGATGGTTTCAAACCATGATGCTGAGGATCTAACCAGAGCTTAATACTTTCTTTCTATTTATCTAAAAGCAGGAATTTTTAGCTTCCTTTGGCAGTAAGTGGTAGACCATTACTTGCTTCATTGTTGAAAGTGAACAATACATTTAAGTGAATTGAATACTCAATGGCTTTAAATATTAGTCTGCAAATTTGATAATTGGCAGATCTGAAATCTTCTTACAACCATAGTACTATCTATGAGATTGATCTCTAGGTCTTGTGTATTTCTGGTATAATAAAAATGTAGTGTTTGTTATTACCTGTCGTTTTAGGTATCCACATATTCCCCTGAATTCTGGTTTCTAGGTGTAACGAAAGTACATTTGCTTTCTTCTCAGTGTGTCATAAGATAAGATTAAAAAGTTTCAAATGCTTGCTAAAAATCACATGAGGAATTTCATTGCATTCTCTTGAATCTCCCTGTTGAAGTCTTAAATTATTTTCTGCATTTTACTTGGGTTCACTTAAGAGTGATTCTTCCTCTTCCTCTCCTTTACTTCCTTCCCCACAACAGTTTTTAAATCCACTCAAACAGTACAAGAACTTCCAGATTGAAATGAAGAAAGATGGCTGTCTCTTACATGGATCTGATAAGTTTTTTTCATCTTTGAAAGAACTGATGGACCACTTAAAAGGGCAGATCCTTCGAACAGATAATATAGAATTCACACTCAAGCGATGTTGTCAGCCAAAGCCAAAAGGTTAGAAAGGTTTGAATTAGCATTCTTTTAAAAAACATTGAATCTTTGTCATGGAGAACTATTTGTTAGTGAAAGAGGAAATTTGTGGTATAGTGCTAAACTTGATGTCAGATTTCAGTCCAACATGTACATATTATTTATTTATTTTTTAAAGATTTGCCTTATGAGGGAATTTTGAAATTTCTAAAGAGCCAAACAGATTAAGAACCACTGGTATATATGAAGCAGAAATGAAGATATCTCATACACACGCACACATATCTGTACACACATACAGATATTCCAAAACTGGTAAAATTCCAAAATCCAAAACATTTCTGGTCTCAAGCATGTCAGATAAGGGATACTCAACTTGCACTGAAAGAATATAACAAGTTGGGATGCAAATTTATTTAAATTTAAAACGTCTTTTTTCCCACCAGAAATCTCCAATTTGCTGGTGGCTACCAAACTGTCGCAAGAATGTAAGCCGGTCTATCCTTTAAGTCAGTTGAGCTTCCATCAAATCCGTAAAGAAGAAATAATACAAGTAAGTTGTTGTGGCTTTTTAAAGGTTTCATGAAAAATATAGACCTCAGAGAACTTCCCTGTTACTATTTGAGAAGTACTGATGTCTGGGATGTGTGGCAAACACATTCAACAGGTTTAATTTAAATTATATTGTAAGCGTAAGTGTTCAGGTACTGTAAATTTCTACGATGTTTAGAAATTTTAATCTTCCTTTTGTAAATTATACACGTTACTATGCTGATAACATGAATAAGAACCCAGTTATTTATTTATCAGGTTACATTTATGATTACTTCCATTATATTGGGCTCATTTAATATTAATATAGAGGTGTTTCACCTATGAAATGAGCACAGTACAATTAATGTCATATATAGTAAAATCCAAAATGTAAAATGAGGTCTTATTTAACTGTTGTCTTTGGGATGATTAATGATGGTGTTTTTCACTAAAATAAAGAAATTGTTAAGACTTTCACAATTTCTGACTGAATTTCAACTGTGTTATAGGGTGAGCATCTTGGAAGAGGAACAAAAACACAGATTTACTCTGGGATTCTAAACTATAAGGACGATGAAAGTTATCAGAGTGAAAAGGAAATTAAAGTTCTCCTTAAAGTCTTGGATCCCAACCACAGAGACATTTCTTTAGTAGGTATCTCTATTGATTCAAATATAAATAGCCAATGTCATTGTTACTCGTTTTCTTTTATATGGCTGATAGAATGACAGAAAATAAATATAAATTTCCCACTTGTTTCAATATCCTTTTGATTCTGGAGTATTCATAGGTGAAAGTTTATCCAGATGCCCATGTATTATAAGTATGCTAGGTGAGTTGAAGCACAGCTCTTTGTATTATGAAATTCTGTCTTCTCTTGCCACATCTTGCCAGTTTGGTATGAAACTTACAAAATATTTTTCACTACATTATGTATTACTTGGGAATTGTTTCTGACATCACACATATGGGTCTTGTGCACAGGACAGCTTAGAATTCTCTATAGCTTTAAGAAGCCTCTTGATTGAAGCCCCGCCCACCTTCCCCTAGAGGATATATAGCCATCAGGCGGGACTAGCATCTCAGTTCCTCTGCCCTTATGACAGCAGCTTACAGAAACCGAGATTCACAGATGACAAGATGTCACCTAGTAGCTGTTTTAGACATTTACACGAATCTGTTGTGCAGTGTTTACAGTGGACTTTCCAGAAGATACTTCACCTTTACTTCGTAAAAAGGAAAATCAGCAAGCCTTTCAAATGCTGATTTGGTATCAGCAAATGTTTGGGGTTTTTACCTATTTTATATGCCTACATCTTTGGATCATGTAAACATTTATTGAACCAAAAAAGGTTGTGAGTGGAAACATTGAAGAAGCCTTGATCTGGAAGTATTGTTCTCCCATTCATTGAACAAGATTTTTCTTGTGGTTCAAAGCAACTTCAAATAGTAACGTAAACACATGCATATCACTGAACTTAGCATTCTTGTGGGAAGACTTTGTTGATTTATCCTTTCATTGTTTTATTGACCTTAAATCTCTGTTGAGTTGCCCCTGAAATGTGTTTATTTTTAATAGGCATTTTTTGAGACAGCAAGCATGATGAGACAGATTTCCCACAAACACATCGTCCTTCTTCACGGAATTTGTGTCCGTGATGTAGAAAGTAAGTAATTATATATGTCTGAAGTTGTAATTATCTAGTCCAAATACACAAAAGGACAAGATCTTGTCTGCTTTTGGAAGCTCAGCAGGTCAGCTCTGGTTAGTACTTGGGTAATTATTGTTGTCATTGTCATCACTTATTTAAATAGAGCCATCTTTGTTTTTGGCATTTTATAAGTTAAAGAACAATAAAACTGACCCTGCCTTCATGGTTACAATCTGGTTAAGATGTGACACAAGATGAAATGGGAGGGGATTAAGTCCAGCAAATACTGTCCCTACTTCCAGGTGTAGAGATGATTGAATTGTGCCTGCTTCTTCATTCCTTCTGAGGCGAAAGCAGTGGCAGTTGGGGTGGAGGTCAACTGTTTTGCATTTCCTAGGTGTTGCAAGCCACTGCTCCTTAAACTATGCGTCCAAACCCCAAATGGGTTCCCCTTAGCTCAGTGTTGGAGTCATGACAAATTGGCACCAATAAAAGGTTTCTGAATATTCTATTTGTATCCATCATGAAAGTGCACTGACCATTAAACTATATGCACTACAGATTTACTTTCCCTTTTGCTGCAGACATTATGGTTGAGGAGTATGTTGAATTTGGACCTCTGGATCTCTTCATGCGCCGCAAGAGTGTTTTGCTAACGACACCTTGGAAATTCAAAGTAGCAAAACAGTTGGCAAGTGCATTAAGCTATCTCGTAAGTCCTAGATTTGTTTTTACCAGAAACAATAGTCTAATAGATGATATTTCTGGAAGACCGTTCATATATGTTTGTTTGTTATCTGTTTTGAAATTCCCATACACATGGATTTGTTTATTTCTTCCATTTATTTAACATATATACGTAAAAGTTCAAGTTGAATCTTTAACAAAATATTGCAAAATGCACTGTTCAGGTTTCTGCATAAGCCGTTGCCTTCACCATACCCCAGTTTGTGTTTTTCACCCTTCAGAGCAGTCAGTTCCCACTTTGTATCTATTGCACAAGCTTGATTTTCATAAGATTGTGAATAAGAAAATGTGGGGGCCCCCACTCCAGTTAGGTTTTCTAAAACATTGAACGAGTAATATACAGAAGTGAAGGATGCCTCAGGATGGCAGTATTAATAATTTTCATGTGAGTCATTGAGGCAGTATAAGAATATTGAGATTGCTAGATTTATGATAATTATTTTCATCTTTTGCAGTAATACCCTAGTTGATCATACTGGCTATCCAGTGCTAAATTATATAGGCTATAGAACTTGAATGTGAACATAGGATTTGGACCCAAATATAGGTTAAAGAAGATTGTAAAAGGAGCTTTGTCTTGCCCCATTTTCTTCCCCACTGCAATGGTCTTCAGTCTATCAATCTCAAAAAAAGAAACTTGACTAGAGGGTAAGGATTCCCTCCTGGGAAATATAATTTTAGGACTACAACTTCTGGTCTTTAGTGCCATGGAGATTCTGGAAGTTGTGGTCCAAAATGACCATTTGGAATGGCCATTGATTATGATTTTGGATAACCTGATTTTAATATGTCTTATAAGATTGATATATTTTTAATGATTGTTTAATATATATGTTTATTTTATTGTGTATGCATGTTTACATGGCATCAAATCTTTGCCTATATATGTAAGCTGCCTTGAGTCCTGTATGGGGTTGAGAAAGGTGGGGTATAAATAGGGTAAATAAATAAATAATTTTCCAGGTTTTGAACTCAATAAGCTTCTGAGGGAGGCAGGGACAGCTAATATTCCTAGTATGAAGTTCCTTTGCTTGATTTAGCATTCAAGCCATATTTCTATCCCTTTCATCATGTTCAAAATGTGTTCACCTTATTTGGATTGTAAGGTTGGAACATCCTAATGCATATTCTCTCATAAATGCAGGAGGACAAAGATTTGGTACATGGGAATGTGTGCACCAAAAATATATTATTGGCCAGAGAAGGAATTGATAATGAATATGGACCTTTCATAAAATTAAGTGACCCAGGAATTCCTGTTACGGTGCTATCTAAACAAGGTATTGTTAAATATGTATGTATTTTCCAGGATATTAAAAAAACACACACACACAATTTACTGGCTCATGCTTTCTGTTCTTATACATTTCCCTACATTACCATACCTCATACTGCATCTCAGGTTATATAATTATTTGGTGCCATCATTGGCGATCATTCGTGTCTGAGTAAGATGGCCTTCCAAGTGTAGGGTCTTGACGGCGGGTCCGAAGGTGACTGTGGAGATCTTTTCTTGACCCACATGTTCTTTCACAGTGAAGACATAGGTTTCCAGATGGAAGGCAGTTCCGATCAGGGTTGGCTTGATGTGCCTTCCTCTTGACACATTTCTCGCTTTCATCCTCCATTTTCACCCTTCAGAGCAGTCAGTTTCCACTTTGTATCTGTTGCACAAGCTTGATTTTCATAAGATTGTGAATAAGAAAATGTGGTTCCCCCACTCCAATTAGGTTTTCTGAAACATTGAATGAGTAATATACAGAAGTGAAGGATGCCTCAAGATGTCATCCTTCCATAGCACTGTTGGTAACAGCTGATCTCCAGTTAGAACGCTCAAGGGCCACGGCTTTCCAGTTCTCAGTGTCTATACCACAGTTTTGAAAGTTGGCTTTAAGCCCATCTTTAAATCTCTTTTCCTGTCCACCAACTTTCCGTTTTCTGTTCTTCAGTTGAGAGTAGAGTAACTGCTTTGGGAGACTGTGATCAGGCATTCGAACAGCGTGGCCAGTCCAGTGGAGTTGATGGCAGAACTTCAATGCTGGTGGATTATTTGGTGTATAACTGGCAAGACTTAATTGAAATCTTAGTACTGGTATTAGGAATATTGCTTTACCCACATTGTGATGATGATTTCCCTAACTTAGTAGTACATTCCGTGAAGTAGTGAACTATTTTGCCAGCTCTCGGCTGCCTGCCAAAACCACTCATTTGTTGATGCCAATCTCTAGCCTTGGGAGAGAAGGACAAGTCTTTAGCTCTTCACATTGTTTCCAGAATACTAATTCATTTCCAATAAGATGCTTGGCCCTCACTAAGAAGAACAATTAATTCAAATTGTTTCTTTATTTATATCCTGCTTTTCTTCCAAACATGGAATATTTCAATGAACTGCACTCTTGGACTATTTAATGTGCATGCCAACTGTGAGATTCTTAAGAATGGGGGAATCAATCTGTTTAATATGGGAATGCCATTCACATGCTATCTAAAAAGCTGAAATTTGCTATACCTGTATATCAGAAATCTCAAATTAAGTATGGGCATACATTAGGATACATTTATTAGAAAAAATATGAAAGAAAAATGTGTTGCAAAAGTAAGAAATATATTCTCACATTGATAAAGTACTTTCAGGCTACATGGAATTATGAAACTTGACACTTTCATCATCAGGATATTCTTAAATGGGACATTTTTGTACCTAAGAACCAAAATATATCTCTTAAATTGATGCCAGCATTCCAGGACAGAACAAGATGTACAATATGATAGAGAAGGGTGTAGCAATGTCAGTATTTTAATTTGTGTCTTCTTGCTTGGCTATGAGGGTAGAGGGCATTTCTAGTAGCAGCCAAAGAAATAGATTGTTTCCTTGTGCTTTTTTTTTAAAAAATGAAAAAGCTCGATGAAAGCCTTTCCTTGTCAGGTGGAAAGGCTTTCACCCTTGATCCTTTTGGTTTTCCCAGCTGTGTTGTGATCAGTTGTGAGACAGAAGAACTCGAACTGAAGCCTGTATTCTAAAATACTGCCCCCCCCCCCAATAGAACAATGTAATAGTGCAGCAATGTGTATCATTTTCTAGTAGTCCCCAAAAGCAAGTTTGGCTTTTCCATTGCTAGAGTTGATGCTCTCAGTGTGCTTCCTACTTCAGCATCAAAACTTCTGTCCAGAAGAATCAAAGTTTGTACTGTGTCTTTGTGTATATTTGAAATACAAATAATCCTCATCATCTCTGGTGAAATGTAGACATTTATGTGAGAGATGTTCAGAGTCAGGATTTTTTAAAGTCAGATATCACATGCTTTAGCTGCTTACACATCACTTTCTTTGCTCATCACTTTTCTTGCAATTGTCACATTTAATATAGTCTTGTGTGCACCTGATAGTATCTCTTTAGTTATAGGTCATCTTCTTCAAGTTAATTCTTATTTCATCTAAAGAACATTATGCATTTATTGCTTTATTATAATTCATTGCAACGCCTTTTCTTCTTCTTCCAAGAATGTGTTGAGCGCATCCCTTGGCTTGCACCTGAATGTGTTGAAGACTCCAAAAATTTGAGTGTGGCAGCAGATAAATGGAGTTTTGGTACAACATTGTGGGAGATTTGTTACAATGGAGAAATGCCACTTAAAGACAAGACATTAGCAGAGGTGAGGTGACTGTAGGCTTTTCCTAGTAGACTCTAATTTTGGAGGAAACAAACATCTTACGGGATAGGAAGAGGTAGTTGAATGACCTCTTCCTTGAGTCAAATAGGCTTATTGACTTCTTCCAGCACAAGGCATAATCTGAGCAGGATAATAAAATAATAAAAATATTTGTTTTTCCCATCCCATGTTGCAGAAGGAAAGGTTTTATGAAGGACGTTTCACACTTAGAACGCCATCTTGCAAGGAGCTGGCTGATCTGATGAAGCAGTGCATGCACTACGATCCTAACCAGAGACCCTTCTTTAGAGCAATTATGCGGGATATCAACAAACTGGAAGAGCAAAGTAAGAACATCTATCCTTATTATTCCTTGTCTATAAGTGAATGTTATTTTCTTTGATCAGTGGGATTGTTCAATGTAGTACCTTCATGGCAATATAAAAACACGGCTGCATATCCCACCATTTTTGTTGTTGTTCCAAAACTAATAGTAAAGAGTTTTGCAAAGGTTTTGCATTCTGAGATCTGAAATCAGTCATGGTCCTGGAGTAGAGATGCAGAGTATGTTGTTGCATATCAATTGCTTAAGAAGCATTCTCTGTGATGTAGTATACATGCAGTCTGGCCTATTACTTAGTTGCTGTGATTGTGCTGCTTTGGTATAGTAACATACCAGTAGTTGGCTGGCTGGCAGTCAGCTCTGAAACAAGGAGACTAGAACAACAATCCAAGTGCTTGATCCAACTAAAGATAACTCATTTAATGACTATTCTTTTAGGCAGAAGTTTAGAAGTTCTTTGATCTTCACCTTTAAACATATCAAGTTTGCTGTTGTGTACTTTCAACTCGTTTCTGAATTGTGATAGTTTAATATCTGAATTTAAAATAAACTCCATATAAAGTTTTCAGAGTGCAGTGTTGATTTCTCACATATGTCTTTCTGTCAGATCCTGAAATTGTCTCAGAGAAGAGGCCCAATGATGATGTTGACCCTACCGTTTTTGAAAAACGCTTTCTGAAGAGGATTCGTGACTTAGGCGAGGTATGCTTACTACTACTCTTTCTCCATACTTATCAAATACTACTACAAGTGCTGTGCAAAGCACACAAAAAAGAAATCCTGTACCTTGCAGCAAGAGTGTTCCAAAGGATGTCTGGCTTTCTTGCAGTCATTGAGCAATACAAAGCATGAACAGATTTCTTTAAATGCAGCTTCTGGATTTTCATCACTTTTTTTTCTCAGTCCACTCCTCTTCATCAAGATAACTGATCAGGATAATTGGAAATAGGAAGTAAGAATGACCTGTAATATCTTTCATGAATTCTGGAAAATGGTGGTCAAAAACAAACAATATGATCACTAAAAAGGTCAAGAAAACCCAAGAAACGTGCTTATTAGGACTATTTAGAAGGTGTATTAGCGCAGGAGATGATAAATTTGTCAATATTGCTTTGTTGCGGTAAGACTAATAATAGCTAAAACATGGAAGGGGGGAAAAGAGGTAACTATTAAAGATTGGAGAGATAAATTATTAGATTATATCCAAATGGCTAAGATGACAAATAGTAGCAGAGAAAGAAATAATGAAGAATTTGCAAGCAAATTTAGGCTTGCACTTGGGTATCTGAGAAAGAAGACAAAGATAGATTTGATGACTGCCACAAAGGGGATTTAGTGAAAGAAGACATATAGTAGTTGTCAGCTAGTTATGTGATCCTCATTGAGGGGTGTCATGGAGGTTGGGTTCATAGGTGCGGGGTTGGAGGGATTAGGATATTATAAGGTACAGTAACTGTACAAATAGTATCACATGTTTAATGAGTGTTTGCTGTATATATTTTATTTGGTTAGAGCATTCGAACTGTCAAGGAGGCTTGATTCAAAAAGCATTTTAAAATAAAATAATGTATTCCCCCTGTTTTAAAAACCAGGGCCATTTTGGCAAAGTCGAACTCTGCAGATATGATCCTGAAGGCGATAACACCGGAGAGCAAGTGGCAGTGAAGTCCCTAAAGCCCGACTGTGGTGGGAACCATATCGCAGACCTGAAGAAAGAAATTGAAATTCTTCGAAATCTTTACCATGAAAACATTGTAAAATACAAAGGGATCTGCACAGAAGATGGTAAACTGTGGATGTTCTGAACATGTTCTCATTTTTTTTCCTTTCCAAGTTTCTTATGTGAATTGTTCTTTGTGAGAACCTCTTTACTTTTTGGAGAAACCAATTCATAAAACTCAGTTTTGATCCTGCTGAGAGCATGCTGACATAACAAATGATGGGTGATCCCTTCCTCCCTTCCTTCCTTTCTCATCTAAAACACATTACTTTTTAGTAAAATGGAAAAGCTTTATTTTCTGTGTCCCTTCAAAGGGCAAGTTCTGTTGGCAGTGAGGAATATCCTCCCACTTCCCTCTATCCCTGTTATCTTAAGTTGATGCTCAAAGCCAACATTGAGATTTCTGCTATGTGCCAGAATTTGGCTCAAATAGCTCCTCAGGAGCTCTGTTTTTTCCCCCCTTGGGTCAATTCTATTTCTGAAAAATTTCATTTGGAGTACTGTGAGAGCTCTGAAACGAAATTAATGGAGGATGTGGTATAGGCCCTTCAAATGCCAGTGCATTATGTAAATCTTGAAGAAAAAAAGAAAACGTTGGCAGGAGATTGGCACCAAGCCCATAACTTTGTGAGATTGTCAATCTGGTGATACTAGCAATTGCTGGATTCCTTCTGAAATGTCATTACATGTCTTTAGTCTGCTAGTCTTAGATTTGTTTGTGGAAGCCGCACTCCAACTGCTGGATTCTTGAAAAGCACATACTCGCAAAGCTAGTTTAATATGACTATTGGCTCCCTTTGACTGTTTTTGGAACCACTTCTGTAGTAGGAAGTGGCATCAGTAGACAAAGATTCAGATTCAAATATCGATTTTGTGAATAGCCTTCAGAAGGACACCTTCATATTGAATTATGGCTTCTAGAAATAATATATTCTCTGGTAGCCTTCACTAGAAGCCAAATAGAAGGAGCCACAGGACTTGTCTCGGTTGGAAGAGCTGGAACGCACAAAATGAGAGAAGGAAGGGAGGTGCAGTTGCCTTTTAGAGTAGTGGTTCCCAACCCTTTTTTGAGCAGGCAAACAAGAATCCTCTTTACTCCAAACATTAATGGGATGCCAAGGCACTTTGAAAATACTGGTTTAAATTGTACCAGAGAATGATTCAGAATATTTAAGGAAATAAAGGTTGCTTACCTGTAACCGTATTTCTTCGAGTGTCCATCCGTGAAATTCACACTTATGGGTTATCCTTTCGCGCATGCGCAGCAATCCGGAACTTTCTAGAAATTTTAAATGATTTTTAAATGATTATTTAAGTACAATATAAGCCCCGCCCATCCCCCGCCCCCCCGGTATATAGGCCCTGGCGTGCGCCTGAGAGGTAGTTCCCAAGCGCCAAATAGCGGCGTAACATATATAGGCATGACAGAGGGGAGGACGGGCG
This sequence comes from Anolis sagrei, assembly GCF_037176765.1. NCBI lineage: Eukaryota > Metazoa > Chordata > Lepidosauria > Squamata > Anolidae > Anolis > Anolis sagrei. The sequence continues at coordinate 166,074,834 of NC_090024.1, forward strand.
GGTCGTGTGAATTTCACGGATGGACACTCGAAGAAATACGGTTACAGGTAAGCAACCTTTATTTTTTCTTCGTGTCTTCCGTGAAATGCACACTTATGGGTGAATAGCAAGCTACTGACCTGGAGGTGGGTCATGCCACGCAGGAAAACAGTACAGCTCTGCCAAAGGCCGCATCCTTCTTGGCTAGTATATCCAGTTTGTAGTGGGATGCAAACGTGGACGGCGTGGACCACGTAGCAGCTCTACAGATTTGATCCAGTGGAACTCCACGCAAAAAGGCTTGAGAGGTGGAGACCGATCTGGTCGAATGGGCCACCAGGTGAGATGGTGGTTGTTTCCCTGCCAATTGGTAGGCTAGGCGGATCGTAGAGACGATCCATGAGGCTAACCCCTGAGAAGATACAGGGTGCTCCATCATGTCTTTCCTGTATTTTAAAAAGAGTCTGGGAGATTTTCTGTGTGGGGATGTTCTATGGAGATAAAATGACAGGGCTCTTTTAACATCTAGTGAGTGAAGGGCCACCTCGAGAGGAGAGGATGGATTTGGGAAGAAGGCTGGTAGTATGATGTCCTGAGACATGTGGAAGTGGGAGACTACCTTTGGTAGAAAAGTGACATCGGTTCGCAGTACAACCTTGTCATCATGGAACCTTATATATGGTGGGTCTGATCGAAGGGCCGCGAGTTCACTGGTCCTTCTGGCCGAGGTGATGGCCACTAGGAATGCCACTTTCCAGGAGAGGTGAGAGATATCATTAGAGGCCATAGGCTCAAAGGGAGGTTTTGATAGCTGAGATAGTACTAGCTCCAGGCTCCATTGTGGTGGGGGAAGGGAGACAGGAGGATGAACATTTTTATATCCTTTTAGAAACAATTGAACCAAATTATCTTGAAAAAGGGACGGCAAGCCACGTTTTCTTCTAAAGGAAGAGATAGCCGCTAAGTAACATTTAACAGAGGAGAGGGAGAAGCCTTTCTTGGAAAGGTGAACCAGAAAATCCAGCACCACCTGAGTGGGTGCAGTGATGGGATCGTGACCCACTGATTTTGTGAATGTTGAGAATATTGACCACTTGTAGGTATATGACTTTGTAGTGGATGGTTTATGAGCAGCGAGGAGTATACGCGATACTTCTTCTGACAAGTTTAATGTGGTCTGATCCTCCACGCCGTCAGGCGGAGGGAGTGGAGGTCTGGGTGGAGAACGAGCTCGTTCTCTACTGTGAGGAGGTCCGGAATGGGGGCAAGGTGGAAATAGTCCCCGTTGGAGATTTGGAGGAGGGTGGCGAACCAGTGTTGGCGTGGCCACCAAGGGGTGATCAGGACGCAGTTGGAGTTGTCCTGGATTATTTTGGCTATGACAGGTGACAGGAGGGGGAGGGGGGGAAAAAGGTAGATGAGGTCTGCTGTCCAGCGGAAAAGAAAGGCGTCTCCTAGACAGCCTGGGGATACGTGAGGGCGGAGCCTTGCGCAGTATATTGGGCAGTGAGTGTTCGCTGGGGATGCGAACAGGTCTATTGTAGGTGTTCCCCATTTGCGTGTAATGGCTTGGAACTGAGACATGTGGAGATGCCATTCGTGATTGTTTTTCGCTGTTCTGCTCAGTGAGTCTGCTAGAGTGTTGTCTTGGCCCGGTAAATGAATGGCCGTGAGGAGGATGTTTCTCTGAATGCACCATTCCCAGATGCGTGTTGATATTGACGTCAGCACCGCGTTCCCCCTTGTTTGTTGATATAGAATTTGACTGCAGTATTGTCCGTCACTATTTGGATTATGCGATTGGAGACGATGCGGGTGAAGGCCCGAAGGGCTTTCTCTACCGCCATCATTTCCAGGGCATTTATGTGGAAGTGTGTTTCTTGAGGGAGCCAGTGACCACTGATTCTGAATCCCTTGAGATGTGCTCCCCAGCCTGAGTTGGAGGCATCTGTTGTTAGGGACATGGATGGGTGTGGCTGTATGAAAGGCATGCCTAGGCGAACATTGTGTGCTTTTGTTCACCATTTGAGGGACTGGAGTATCTTGTGTGGTGGGTGCAGAATTCGAGACTGTGGATCGTGGAGGGGGTCGAAAACCCTGATGAACCAGTTTTGCAGGGGCCTCATCCGAAGCCGAGCAAAGGGGGTTATGGCTGTGGTGGAAGACATGTGGCCAAGTATAGACTGAATGGCCCAAGCCGAGGCTTGTTGGGAGTGGAGGAGGGAGAAAATAGCCTGTTGAAGTTTTAAGAAACGGTCCTCTGGAAGGAAGGCTTTTTGAAGTGTGGAGTCTATGATGGCTCCTATGAACTGGATGCGCTGAGTTGGTTGGAGTTGCGATTTTTCGTGGTTCACAACCAGGCCGAGATCCTGTAAAAGAAATAAGGTGTAATGAATATCTGTGTATAATTGAGATTTAGAAGATGAGGCCAACATCCAGTCATCCAGGTAAGGAAAAACTGTTATACCTTGTTGGCGGAGGTGTGCGGCTATGACCGCCATGCACTTTGTGAACACTCTGGGGGCGGTGGATAAACCGAACGGGAGAGAATTGAACGAGAAGTGGTAGTGTTGGACTGTGAAGGTGAGAAACCTTCGGTGTGAATGTCGAATTGAAATGTGGAAGTATGCTTCTCGTAGGTCTATTGTTGCTAGCCATGAACCTTCAGGAATGAAGGGGAGGATGTTGGGAAGAGTGACCATACGAAATTTGCATGGAGTAATGAAGGTATTGAGTCTGCGAAGATCAAGGATGGGCCGTAATCCTCCATCCTTCTTGTCTATGAGAAAATAGCGAGAGTAGAAACAGGTGTTGGATATGTGTGGAGGTACAGGAGATATGGCTCCTTTGAGGAGTAATGAGTGAACCTCTTCCCATATGGCCTGGGAAGGTTGTGTGAGGATGACTTTTCCCACTGGTGGGTATTCGTTGAATTCAATCGCATATCCTCTGTCAACTATATCCAAAACCCAAGTGTCAGAGGTAATGGACTGCCACTGTGGGAGAAAAGAGTGTAATCTGTCAAGGTAGGTGATTGGTTGTGTGGGGGAGGGGGAGGGAAGGGAAGAGGTTATGCTAAAAACGACGTTTGTTGTTGTTTGAGGGCCTGGTACCACGGTACTGACCTCTAGACGGAAGTGAAGGGCGTCTTGTAGATGTCGCAGGCGTATATGGTCTTTGTCGTCCTCTGTAGAAAGAGTTGTTGTAGGGTCTGTTATAAAACTGGGGGCGATAGTAATAGGAGCCCCAACGTTGTCTTTGATAAGTGTATGGTTGTTGGTCATATTTGTACACTTTGTTTCATTTTATGAGAGTGCTCCAATTGTGAGTCAGTCTCTGGGTTGAACAGGCCTGCTTCATCCATAGGGAGGTCCTCAATGAGAGAACATTGATATTGGGAAAGAATTGCTGCCCTAAGCCATGCATGGCGCCGGAGGGCTACTGAGCCTGCAATAAGTTTTCCAGAAGTGTCAGCTGTATTTTTTGCTAGGTCTTTTTGCAATTTGGCCAATAGGAGGGCTTCCTCGTGGAAGGCTTTAGCCAATGGTTGTTCGGCTGGTGGTAATAGGTCTAGGTATGGGGATATTTTGTTCCAGAGGAACGTCTGGTATACACTCATATAAACCCCATAATGGGCCATGCGTGCGAAAAGGCATGCTGAGGAATAGAATTTTTTGGCCATAGAGTCTAGCTTTCTCCCTTCTTTGTCAGAGGGGGATGCTTGGTTTCTTTGAATAGGCTTTGGTTGAGCATCGGTCACCACAGAATTTGCCTTGGGCATCTTAGAGAGCCATGAGGCTGTGGATAGATCAATACGGTACAAGTTTTCTGCTCTTTTAGGAGTTGCTGGAACCAGGGCTGGTGCAACTCCTGTATTTTTTAGAATTTTCAACAAATATGGAAGAGTGGGCAACACAGTGGATGCAGGTGTTTGTTGTTCAGTAGAGGTGAAGCATGGGTCTGTCACAGTGTCTGTGGGCTCAGGTGTGGTAAGATTTAAAGATCTAGCAAGTCTTATCAACAGTGCTGAGAATTTTTTAAAATCCTCTAAATGTTGAGGGGAAGGATCAGGGTCTGGTTGGGGGTCTTGGATAACTGGTGTGTCATCTGTAGACTCCAAATCAATGGTCTCTGGGTCTAATTGGGGGGGCATGTTTGGATCCAAAGGGAAGGCTTGAGGGTCCAAATCTGCTTGGAGATCTGGAGGGAGAGAGAGTGTGGCTGAAGGAGGGTCACGTGGAGGTTGGGGGAAGTTTGGATCCGGGAGGTGAGGAGGGTGGGATCCCCTGAAGTTATCAGGAGGATGAGGGTAATAATAAGGATAGAAGGGGAAAGGAGGAGGAGGAGGAGGAGGAGGAGGAGGAGGAGGAGGAGGGTAGAGGTGGTAAGGATAGCCGTGGTAACCATAAGGCTGCTGATGCTCCGAAGGCAAAGAGCGCATCCTCTTGGGAGGGGGAAGAGAGGGAGTTTCAGGGCGGTGTGGAACCGGGGTCGGAGAGCGGCGGCGGCGTCCGGCGGCGTGCGCCGAGGTACTGGGCTGTGTGGGCGAAGGGGATTCGCCCGGTTCCGGGGATTGAGGAGGGCTGGGGGAGGGAGGAGGCGAGGTTTGAGATGGGGGGAGAGGAGGGGGTGAGGCAGAGAGATCAGTCGGAGGCTGTGTTTGCAGTTCAAGGTGCGGAGCTAAGAGTTCCAGGGGAGGAAGGTGGGAGGGGTCTTCCATTTGGAGGATGTTGGGGAGCGGTTCCTGCAGATGCAGAGCGGAACCGGGAAGGAAAGGCACAGTTTGCAGTATAGGGGGACTCAAGGGCTGTGTGCCAGTGAGTTGCCGTCCCTTTTTTTGTTTGTTAGCTTTTTCTTTTGTTTTTGAAGACCTTGTGGTCTGTTTTGGTGCCTTGGATTTCTTTTTCGGCGGCTCCCCAATGGGAGCGTCTGCCTGATTTTTGTCCCGCCTATCCCCAACGTGTGGGGAGGAAGGCTGGGAGGTCTCTTGTATCGGGGAAGATTGGGAAGGGGTGGGAGCCGTTTGCGGGGCCAGGGCCCGCTCATAAAGCAGCGCTTTCAGCCTGGCATCTCTGCTTTTGCGCGCTCTGGAGGTAAAGGTTTGGCAAATCTCACACGTTTGGAGATTATGGGTTTCTCCTAAGCAAAGGAGACATTTAGAGTGCCTGTCTGCCTCGGGGAGATTAGCCCCGCAGGCAGAGCAATTTTTAAAACAAAGAGAAGACATTCTAGCCTGATAATAGAGTCGTCAGCCGGTCCGAGTCAGGTAAGGAGAGTTTGGGAGGTCGAGAGACGGTCCTAGTCAACAGAAGCCAAAGAAGTCCGTAGAAGGTAGAGAAAGTCCTGAGATGCTGCCTGTTTGGCGCGGAAAAAGGAACTACCTCTCAGGCGCACGCTAGGGCCTATATACCGGGGGTGGGGGTGGGGGTGGGGGATGGGCGGGGCTTATATTGTACTTAAATAATCATTTAAAAATCATTTAAAATTTCTAGAAAGTTCCGGATTGCTGCGCATGCGTGAAAGGATAACCCATAAGTGTGCATTTCACAGAGGACACGAAGAAAAAATTAACTTTCTTATTTTGTGAAATAACTCAATTACTTTTTTCGCAAAGGTGGAAATGGAATTAAACTCATCATGGAATTCCTTCCTTCTGGAAGCCTAAAAGAGTATCTTCCCCGAAACAAGAATAAGATCTGCTTGAAACAGCAACTGAAATATGCTGTACAAATCTGTAAGGTAAATTCTCTTGGTATTGTATTATGTGTAGTGGTAGGTATTTCGATCCATTGGTGTTTATTATAATGTTTGTATTGCATAATAACACTTTGAAATTATTATTCAAAAATAAAAAGAACTTGTTCGTTTTTTGGGGGGAAAATCATTTGATTTTTTAGACAGTTCAAACATTAGTTTTGAAAAGCTAAGAAAATAACAAGATTCAGCATTATGCTTTGAGCAGATCCTTTAGTGGTGCTTTGAAACGCAATAATTGGAAGAGTGTGAAACAGATGTGAAAGTTTTGTGTGCACTTTCTTCACTGGCAGGGAATGGATTATTTGGGATCTCGCCAATATGTTCATCGAGACTTGGCCGCACGAAATGTTCTCGTTGAAAATGAGCAGAGAGTAAAGATTGGGGACTTTGGACTGACCAAGACTATTGAGACTGATAAGGAGTACTACAAAGTCAATGATGATCGGGACAGCCCTGTGTTCTGGTAAGGAGATATCTACTGGCAGTGTAGTAGAAATACAGCAGGTTTGTGCTGCAAAAGGCAAGAACGTTGTGTTTAAAACTTCCTGTATATGACTGTAGATTATTCAAAAGCTTAGAGTCAGGCTTTCTTGTCCAGTCCATACAACTACTGTTCTGTGTTAATAAAATCACTTGTTTATGTGAGTTAGTCATAAGGACAGATAATTGTATTGCTTACTTCAGTCTGATGGGTGTTTATTTCCATAAATATCCATGAAATGTAAAGTCTTCTTTTAATCAGTTCATATTTATCACTTGAACACCCATTTCATTAGTCCAAGAATGGTGACGGAGTGGCCCTTCAAACACGGGACTGCCTCTGCTACAATCCATGATCAGGTCTTGCTAGACAGAACCAATGGGAATGAAGTCCAGCAACACTTGGAGGGCCACATACACCCTTGGGCAGTACTTCTCATCTTTTGCATGCTTTTCTTGTTATTTTTGATTTGCAGTCCACGCCTTCTAATTATTTTCATTTTTTCCTGTTTTGTTTTCCCTCCCAATGGGTTGTTTGCAAAATCAGGAATTATAACTTAATTTGGAGTGCTGCTATTATCTCTGTATTTACATTAATACCACTATACATAAGTTAATATCTCACTATTTAAATTTGAAATACGCATTGGCTGGCATCCTGGTAGTTACTCTCACTAAAATAGACTTACCATCATTATCGTCATCATTGTTGTTCCCTACCAAAAAAGGCTCAGAGTAACTAACATAAGAAGCCAAAACAATTGATCCAATCAATCAATCACTGAAAAGTGGATTATCATAAAGGTAAATACCACTGACTAGAATAGATCTACGCTGGTCAGGAATAACAACAGGATTTTGGCCATTTTGTGTAGCAGACTTATCAAAAGAGTAAATGCCACCTTTTATGTCTACAGGTATGCTCCAGAATGCTTGCTGCAGAGCAAATTCTATATTGCTTCAGATGTTTGGTCTTTTGGAGTGACCCTCTATGAACTATTGACATATTGTGACTCTGATTGCAGTCCAATGGCAGTAAGTAGCTGGAAAAGAATGTGACGTTTTCACAATGGAGATTTTGGATTTTGCAAAGGGTCAGTTTTCAACATAGACTTAGAGAGGTCTCTTGGTTTAGAAATGTTTTCAGGTAGGAAACAGAGGCAGTGCACCACACATGGGTTCATCTCTTGCACCAACCTTTTCAAAGGGTTATTCAGGGGTGAAGGTCAGTGTATTGCTTGATTCTGGACATGGAATAAAAGAAAGCTCCTTGTATTTAGTTTGTGGCTACCGCCATCTGCCTCAGGAAGTCGCTGATTGACTAATGCAAATTAGTTTTGTAACCTGAGAAAAGTCTGTGATGTCAGCAATCCAAAGCTGGCACATTCTCCACTGGTGGTACGATTTGTTTAGCTGAACCAAACTAGTATAACTGGTTTAAATGAGTATCACTGAGTAAGTCCTGCTCCAATATTTTGGGTCAACAGTGTGCATTGCCTTAGAGTTTCTTTTTAAGGTTCTTTTGAAAAGAAGCAAGTCAGGTACTTCTCTGTGGACCCCTGTGAAATGGGCTTGCACATTAGTTTCGGAACTTTCTAGTGGCTTTAAGATGCATTTTGGCAGAAGCCCTGCCCACTCTCCCCTTGATAGTATATATAACCAGTGAGAGGGTCTATTGCCCCAGTTCCTTTTTTCTGCCACAAGTGCAGTATTAGGAACATCTCTCCTGCTTGTTGGACTAGCTACTGACCTCAATTTGATCAATATCCTAAATTGTGGTTTTGACTTTGGGCTCCTCTGCCTATGTCTCTTCTCCACAATTTGGACTGTACACCTCTCTGTCTTCTCAGCTGACTCTGGAGTGCCTAACTGATCCTCCCCCCAGGCCAGTTGCCTCACCCAGCTATTGAATATTGCCAATGTGTCCACTTAAAAAAGTGCTCCCAATGTTGGGGGAAGCTCCCAGACATGGACAGCCACTCAATGCCCTCTCCTAGACCTGTTGTGCTTAGGAGAGGGCAACGCGCCCCATTCATGCCCAATTTGCCAATCCTTCACTCCCCAGACCTGTAAGAACAGAGAGATACGATATTTGTGACCCAAAAGATAAAAGAGAAGCTGTGCTTTATTGTTTAGGGGAAGAGTTCCATCCCTTTTTAAAATGGCGCAGAAGTGTTTTCAAACAGCGTTAGAGTGGGAAATACGTCTTTGTTGCTCAGAAATTGGGCCAGCGTTCACTCGTTGCAATCTAGTGGCAACTAATTTAACTGGCTGTAGAAGAACTGCACATTTCTTTATCTAATTGAAAGCAATACATTAAATATTGTCAGCAGATACTGCATATTCATATTGCATTGTTTTATTAGGGTATGCAGATAGTCTTGAGTCCTATTCCTAAGGTTTGTTGCAAACATCAAACTGCTTATAAAGATCTTATGAGCCACCATAAATACAGCTGCGTAGACAGGTGCAATGATGGGCACAGCAGCAAGGATAAAATGAGCAGCCACAGGAAAAAGCAGAAACCAGCCACCTTGTCAATCTCCCAAGAAGTTTCTGTTGATTCTTGTGTAACCTTGTCCCCACTGTGCCAGTTTGCATGAGGGTATTCAAAAGTGAAAAGAAATCTGGGAAGGCTCTCTTGGGACATTATTTGTCCTGCCTAACTCTGTGGGAAGTGGCGAGATGTTTTTACTGCCTCCTCTGCAGTTCTGCTGCACAGCCCTTGGGGAAAAAGTGGGTTAAGCATCATAGGAGAGCATTACACCAGCATGGTACAATAGGATTGCAGTCTCTGTAGTATTTCATAGTAGTTGAGCAAGTAACAGAGCTAGACACATTCACTTCAACTTAAGCTGAAGTCTGAACTTGAAGAGCTCTCAATTTGCGAAGCGTTTGGAATACTCTCTCTTCTCCTTCTGTGTAGCAACATTTGGGGAAGTGTGTGCTTTTGTATTTCACTTCCCCACTGCCACGTTTATTCTCCTTGGACTCAGAAAAGACCTAATTTGCCATTCAAAATTGGCTTGAGTCCACAAAGCCCCCGTTTTCACCATTATTGAGTTCCCTCCCTCTCTCTTTCTCACAGACCCAGTCTGCCAGTTTGGATGCACTTCCTATCCTCTTCTTAGTTCATTTTATCATCTGGTCCACAGGTCCCTGAATGCCCACTTCTGCTAACAGGATAGTAAACATGTGTTTTTTATAATATTTACAGGAATTCTTAAAGATGATTGGGCCAACCCAAGGTCAGATGACAGTCACGCGGCTTGTGCGTATATTAGGAGAAGGAAAGCGTTTGCCATGTCCCAAAAGTTGCCCTGAAGAGGTAAGCAGTTAAAAATTGGAGACCTACACAGTTCTCACTCCTGCCCTAAAGGCTGACTTCATAAGGCTTCAGAGAAGTTTGCAGTGCTTGAGCTACCAAGCACATTGAAGGGAAGCATGTGGATCTGAGGAAATTCCTAAACAGAATGAGATACTTCTGATGAATTTTTTGTCTCTGGAAGCCCTCAAACCCAGAGTACTAACAATCATAGCGGGGGGGACGGGGGGACCCATGTCTAAATGTATCCTGGTTGCAAAATCCCACATTCCTTGCTTGAACATACAGATTTGCATTACACAGCTCCTGTTCTTATCAAATGCATCAAATTTGGAGGATTATTGGTATTTCTTGAACCATTAGAAAGTATTTGGGAATTTTTGTATAATTTTGGTTGGGTTGTGGCTGAGAAACAGCTGAAAACCCCACTTGATTACACTGGCCAACCCATATTTTGGTGCCCCAAATATCAGTCCTATTTCTAGGTATATTTAACCTAATTTTAAAAATGGCATCAATTTTTCTCTTATGAGTTCTAGTTTTTGAGATACAGAGCATGTGCCATATATGAGTCGTCACTTGCTCACCCATAGAAAACTATGATGACCATAATTAAGAAACTAGAGCTGATGCTTTCTATCCAATGCAATTCTTTGCTTCAGCACCTCAAATAACCATAGGGACAGGCCTAAAAACCCAAACACCAAGTTTGTTGTTGGGCTTTGTTATGCACGTCCAGGATCATGTTGTGCATTCTGGAAAAATCGATAAGGAAAATGACCCTGTATATATCTGAATATTCCATATGGGATTAATTTCTGTTCCAGATATTATGATAATTGGGGGTGGAGGGATGAAGTCAAATCCTTTCTGATCGTATGTCGATCAAGATGACTTTGCAGGGACCCTACGAATGAAAGACCTCAGGTCCTTATACCTGTAGTGTAGTCTTCCGCTTTCCTTGCTGCCATCCACTTTACCAAGCATCATTGTCTTGTTTGTTGTTGTTGGTAGTGGGTTACTCTTTAACTTCCATATTTTAAAAAACTTATTATAGATGTAACAAACTAAAATGTTTGCAGCATTTAACCACATTGCCTTAAAATATACAGTATTACATCTTCACACATTTAATTAAAGTTTTATCCAAACTTGAAAAAGGCAAAACTGAATTACAAATCATAAATACTACTGAACTTCCCATTTATCTTTATGTACATCACTACATGCTTTTGAAGAATGATCCTTCTGTGATGTCTGTTAACTCTTATAAGTACCTGAAGCATTTCCCCCCTTTGAGGGTTCTTGGGCTATATACGTGTCTTCCCTAAGTGTGACTCTGTACGATCTACATAAAAGGTCTGGGTCTTCCTTAAATGAAAGATTAACATGTTTTGAGTCTGCCTGCTTTTTCTTTTCTAGGTTAATCAACTGATGAGGAGATGCTGGGTGCATGACCCTGGCGAGAGGACAACGTTCCACAATCTGATTCAAGGATTTGAAGGATTTATGAAGAAGATGTAATCCAAGATTTTTATACTATTCACTGTCAAATATTTGAGCTCTTTTATTACCCGTTGTAATTTTGTACTTTGGTAACACTGTGTTTAAAGGCACTTTCTTTTCTCTTAAGTGTTCCTCTTCCAGTAGGAGCCAAGAAGTACACAGAAATCATGGTTTGACACTTCTCTGGTCAATATTTTATTCTCACAATGGTCAAGGCCCTACTTCTTAGAGATGTGACTGAAGATTCTAGTCAGCATTCTGCTATTTCTGACAGTCTAAATTATTTGAGAACTGTGGCCTTAAAACACAAATTTTAGTCATTTGTCTGTGCACAATTTCAATTATGTTGTATTCAAACAAAACATACCAGAAGAAACAGTTTCATGACTCAGTGAGTAAAAAAAAAGTATGTTAATAGTAGTTCTTTCATAAAGATACAAGATATCCTCAAAATGTATATATCCTAAAGAGCCTATAATTATGTTTTTTAAAAAATCAAAAAAATGTACACTCTTAGCAGAATTAAAGATTACAGTAGCAAAGAAGTAATCTTTAAGTGGGATTTGTGATTGTGCTTTGACAATGCAGCAGGGATAAAAAAAACTAACACCTTACATAAAATTGTAATTGAAGATGGAATTTGTAATTCTGATTAAATCATCATTATAACATTGATAGTTGTGAATAGTTGCTAAAGCAGGTGTGGACAAACTTCAGTCCTCCAGGTGTTAGGAGTTGTGGAAGTCCAAAACACCTGGAAGACAAAAGTTTGCCCATGTCTGCTTTAAAGTGAGTATTGTGCAAAAATATTAGATCACTTTTTAATTGGGATCCTAAAAAGCCATATAACTACTTGAGTATAACTATTAGGGGTGTGCAAAATTTCATCTTTAATTCATTTTTCGGATCAAATCATTAGATTTGTGCATATGAATTGATGTTAGAAAGGTGTGTGTTTGTGGGGGGCAGGATTAAGAATCAAAACACTCACCAATCATTTTCGTTAAGATTTTGTAACATTCGGATGCCTCCCAAGGTCACTTGGGAGAATTAGCATTAAGCAACTTTGGTAAAGCCAAGAGAACAAAAAGCATTTTAAAAACCAGTCCTTTTTCTTTGGCCTGATTGTCGCCATAAGCAAAGGTACTTGGGCGGGACTAGCAAAATTAATGGGCAGGAGATTGAGAACACGTCATTCTTAAAAATGTAGTTTGGGAAGGCAAGGCCTCCTGTGGCAGAGAATGCAAACACCCCTGCCCTAAGCTACATTTCCCAGAATGCAATGCTCAGCATCAGAAAGTCCCAATGGGTGGCACCATCTGTTTAGAGTCAGTCTAATAATAATAAATAAAATTATTGAATTTGCAAAGAGAACTAAAGTAAATAATAGTATAAACCCTGTGCTAAGTTGAAATTATGTAGTTCAGTGTCATAAAGATGACAAACATTCAAGGGCATTGCTGTTGTCGCTTTTGTGGGGGATAAATTATTTTTGTCAAAACTTTAAAATCCCCAAAAATCTGTAGATGTGTGAATCTTTCTGAAGCTTCTGGGGATTCGTGCTCTGGTTATCTTTTGCATTGTATATAAAAATTCAAGTAGATAGCTCTTGTAGGTTTTTTTTTTTAAATGTTGTTTATAAAAATTTTGAAAATTCCCCAGAAATCTGTGGATAAATGAAGCATTCTGAAATTTGGCAGGCTAACAGTGGTCAATGAGTTCTACATTGTAGCAAATTTCACTCCAACAGCTTTAAAAATGAGAGAAAGCCCCTGAAGGTGTTCCCAATTATAGTAATTATGTGCAATTACTATAACAAAATAGTAACGAAATTTTGTTACTCTCATTATAGTAGCAATTTTTTTTCTTAACAATACTTTAGAAACGCTTTAGAAATGAAGTGGCAGTGTCCCCCAGTTTTTTAATGCCTTTTGAACCATTTTTTAAATGGATCGCACATCCCTAATAACGATACACCCAAAGGGTTTAAAGAGCTATTGTGTCTTAAACATCAGTGATTTCATGTCTGTGAGCAAATACCTGTTGTACCTGCCTTAAACATTCAGAAGCACTTTCTATTACAGTATATATGACATGTTCAAAACAACTTCAAGGACAAAAAAACCCCTTTCAAAGTCACCACTGAGCATGCTCATATTTTGGATTGCTGCTTCTGTTCATACATATGTTGCATTTATAAACTTTTGCTAGTATTTTTTATACCAGTGCTGTCCCCTCAGATGGGAAGTTTATATTGTATTGCCTGATCTTCAATAAGAGTGCTCATTTATTTATTCAAAAGGAGTAATTCTATCATTTAAAGAGTTGCCTGATAAATTTGTTACAGGACAGAGTGGAAGTGTTAGGGTTACTCTTGCAGGGGGAGAGGTCAGTCCATGGAAAGTGTGCCCTAAGGAAAGTGCACCTAATGTTCATTAGAGATGTTTCTTGACTGAATGCTGAAATAATTATGAGACTCTGAAGTAACATTTTAATATATACACCTTGTAGGCATCCAAAGGTGGTCACAAGACATGAGAACAAAACTGCATTTGTGGAAAAGTGCACTTAGTAATCTGTAAAAGGAATATGTTGATCCTTGTGCATGACAACATGGGGGCTGTTATATTTATCAGACTAAAGATAAAAAGAAAGTTATAAGGATGAATTGTTTTTGGAAGCCATAATCTCTGGTCTAGCAAGATGGATGTGTCTAGGTGCAAATAGGTTTCATTGTGGATTCCAGCAAATACTGCAAGAAGTTGCAAGAGAGAATAGACCATAGTGATAGAAGCTGTGAACACATTATCCTACCATAAAGAAGTTCCTATTTTTAAAAAATCTCAATTGGGACCATTAATAAAGGAGTCACTTTACTTTGCCATGCCCTTCTGTAAATGTACTGCACCTTTTACTGGTGAAATAGTAAAATGGGCTTAGTTTATAACTGTTGTTCTTTAGATAATGATGTTCTTTTTTAAAGTCAAATATTGCATTTGAGGAATTGCAATAATGTAAAATTTAATCAAGCATCAAATTAGAATTGAATCAAGCTAGAGCCATTTTTTTGAATATTGCCTGTTTCTGCTGTATATGCACTTTGTTATTCTTTATTAAAAAATAAAGCTTTTAATCCATGTATATTCTGTAAGATTTTCTTTTAATTTTATTGCGTCCAAGCAACCAGGTTAATATTGCTGGATCCATCTTATAGTGCATCTGACACATATATCTTCCCCACTTACATCTATCTAACTTTCCTATCTTTCCATAGCTGCACTTTTCCTGCACTTCATATTTATATTCGTTTTCAATTATGTAGACCTACCCATCCAAGTCTTCAGACAAAATGTGGCAAGCTGTTTTAAGATCCTTCTGTTCCACACAAAGTATGGAAATATACATATATACATATGGGAGACTTGACACTGTGTAAATGCTATTTTAGACTGTAAGTCGCTCGGAGCACCTTGGTGGAGAGCGACTAATTAAGAAATAAAGTGAAGTGAAGAAGTGAAGATACAGTCCATGGATTCACTTGTCTGTCTTCTGCTCTACAGTTCCCTACTTTAAACAGAAGTGAATTTTCCCCCCTTAAGGATTTGTTTCTTGTCTGTGTTGAATGTACTGTTTGCATATTGTGTGTATTCATATGAAGGCTTTCTGTACTCCTATCTGAAAAACCACCAGATTCCTTACTGTGGCTCTTTCCTCCACGACAGGAGCATAGATAAAGGAGGAAAAGAAAAAGATCCAGCACTTCCTTCAGGGGGACAAGATCACCATAGAATTACATAACATCATGAAATGGTTTTTTAGTTTATTCGCCAAGGGGCTCTTTATTCAGAACTAGACTCAGTAGAGAGGAGACTAGAATACTCAAAGTGTAGGAAGGGAATACGTCTCTATAAGTCCCAGCGGCATCTGCTATGTGTGAGTAATGCCTGTTTGATTCATCACTGCAATCTGACTCATAATTAAGACAAATTATAATTCATCAAATGGTTTAATAATAACTTTCTCAAATTCTACTGGATTGCATTCAGGCTTTCTTTTGAGAGGACCCCTGCATGTCCTTCCATATGAGTACTTCCACTTTTGCCTTTCTCTTAAACATATTAATCAAAATACACCCTTATGAGGGCTTGCTTTTTTCAGTTCAAGGACACTAAACTGTGAGTGTGGCTGCTCCAGGGGTTTTTGTAAGTAGCCAATTCTACTTAGAAATAAGAGAAGAGTCACCACATAGCTAAACAACTATACAAATACAGAAAGTTATAACTCCAGGAGTCAACCAAGAATTGCCAAAGCTGCTTAGTGAACTCAGTGCTTCAATGTTTTTAAACTGGACACAACAAAAATTTAAAAATGGGTTTATAGAAATGGGCTGTGATCCAATATAACCTGGAGATGCACATCATTACTAAGCCATAATTTAGATTGGACTCTAAACAGAAATTCATACTCATTTTGGAAAAGCATATGAATATTGTCTGTAGGGACAAAGCAAAACGAATAAACACAGGTGAGTCTCCATTTTGTTTCTATAGAAATGTTGACATTCAGACATGTATTTTCAGCATTACACTAGGATAATCTGATTAATAAGACAACTCTTTACTGATATCTTCCTAATGTTCTAGCACTTTAGAAGATGTGACTGTTACTTTTCCTGTCGTAGTCACTGTGAATCGTACATTTGGTATTTACACGCATGCGTGGAACAGCTTTCGGAACCTTCTAGAAAGTAAAATAACAATTTAGACCCCGGCTAGACCCGCCCACCCTCCCCCGAGTATAAGTAGCCCGTGGGCGGGGCTAGCCAGCAGTTCTCTTTTCCGCGCTCCAGTTGGCAGCTTGAGAACCTTCTTTCTCCGTGCGAGCTTTCTCTTGTTATATTGGACTTTGATCAGGACTGTTTGACTAAGGTATTGGATTTAGATTTGGACCCCGTTTGCCGTCGATTAACTTGGATCTCTCTCTCGAGGCCTTGCGTGCCTGAGGCTTCTAGCCATGGCGACTACCTCATTCAAACGGTGCTCCAGTTGCCCTAATTTGTATCCGAATACGGATGGGCATTCTATGTGCTTGGCCTGTCTAGGAGAGGGGCACCTCACTCAGGCCTGCCCGATCTGCATGGCCTTCACACCACAAACGAGAAAAAGCCGCGAGCTTAGACTTAAAGCGGCTTTGTACGAGAGAGCCCTGCTCCCGCCTACGCCATCGGCGCAACAGGCGCCCTCAGTGCTGAATACTTTGCCGTTCCTGGAAAAGGCTGGAAATGTGCCCAAAAAGAAGGCAAAAAGGCCTAAAGATAAGACCCCTCAAGATGGCCGCGGCCTCTTGACCGGGAAAAAAGCGGTCTCAAAAAGGGCGGGAAGCGCCTCTTCCTCTTCAGCTCCGCCCCCTGTAATGGCGGAGCAGCGAGACCAACCAGATCGGCCCTTACAAGCACCTACCTTGTGCCTCGAGTCGGCAGATGTTACTCCGGTCAGGGCCTCCTCCTCGAGGCCGGAGAGCCTGCCCCCAGAGACCTTGCTGACTCCAGCGATGCCGATTCTGTCTTCCCTCGGGCCCGAGGGAGGACAGGAGGCGGGGCCAAGGCAGGACGGACCTCCCTCTGTAGCTCCACCCATAACTCCGCCCATGGAGCCTGTTCCTTCGGGAAGCGGCGCGTTCGGGGGGCTCTTCAATGGCCCGCCCCCCCTCGCAATCGATACGAGTGTGGCTGTAGCCTCCCCGAGGTCGGCGATCTCGGAGTTCCCCCGGGCCCCGGGAGGAGCCAGCTGATTATTCGGCTGACATGCCAAGTGCTGTCGGGCCCGCGGCAGTGGCCGCTTTTGGTGACCGACAGCGAGAGAGCCGGGGTTCCCGCCGTCCCAGCAAGCGTCCCAGGCGCTCCAGGTCCCCATCGCGGAGGAGCAGAGGCTCCCGGCGCCGCCGGTACCGAGCCTCGCCGAGAAGCAACAGGCGTTCAAGGTCGTCCTCCTCTTCCTCCTCTTCGACCTCATCCTCCTCCTCATCCTCCTCATCGCCCCCATCGAGGCGCCGGAGACGCTCCCATCGGTCCCGGAGGGGACAGGAGCTGAGAGTTGCGGCCCCGCAGGGCTTCTGGCAAATGGCCCCGTCGGGCCAACTCATCTTTGTGCCGGCCCCGGTGCCGTTTTCGGTGGCAGCAGCCCCTCCACCCCCTTCCCTGCCGAGCTCGGGGCGAGGGGGAATTGGCCTCCAGGTGGCGCCGTCGCCCTCAAGGCCCCAGCCTCCACAGGCCTCTCCAGCGGGCCTTCTCTTGACCGGGGTGGGCGAGACTGCCCCAGCTGCTGATAGACTGCCCATCGCGGGCCCCCAGCCGTCATCCTCCAACGCTCCCCTGGGAGCAATGAGGGCTTCTGACTTACCTGTATGCATCTCTCCTGCCACAGTGGTCCCAGCCACCCCGGGCTTGGCCCGCACTGCGGAACTGGACATTACGTTGGCCACCCCCGTGAGACCCGCACCCGTGGAGGCGCCAGGGGTTGCGGCCCAGGAGGATAATGAGCCTCGGGACAGTGACTCCGGCTCAGAACCACCTGATGTGACTCAGAACTTGGGGGGTGAGGATGCTTCTGTTATTCTCCCTGCTGATTTTAATAAGTTTGCAGCTCTGGTGGAAAGGATGATACGGGCCCTGGAGAACCCTGCCCCTAAACCCCCGGAACATGTCGAGGACCCATCGGATGAGCAAAATGTGGTCCCCTCCTCGGCCCTCCCAGTGCTGCCTTATCTATTGAAATTAGCCAAAATTGTAGACATGGCCCCTTTGGCGGTGCCGGCCGTTCCGAAACGATTAGATTAATTGTATAAGATTGATATGTCTGCTGCCAAATGGGCGCTGACACCTCCTAGAGCCAACACTGTGGTGGCCGAAGTCACCAAATCCAAACGGCCTAAGAACTCAGTGACAACCCCCCCAGACAGGGAGGGCAGGAAATTGGACACGATGGGAAAAAAAGCTTACTTTGCAGCTAGTTTATTCACGCGCATGGCTCATTATGCTACATATATGAGCGGTTACCAATCATTTCTGTGGAACCGGATGTTGCAGCATATTGAGTCCATGCCGCCGGAAGAGCAGCGCCTTCCCAGGGCACTGCAAGGAGAGGCCCTGGTATTATCGAAACTACAGAAAGACTTTGCGAAACATATGGCAGAGACAGCGGGCAACTTGTTTGCCACTGCCACTTCCATTCGGAGGCATGCCTGGTTGCGGGCCTCTAACCTCTCTGAGGAAGGGAAGGCCTTAGCTGAAGACCTCCCCTTTCACGAAGAGGGACTGTTCAACCCCAATACAGATGACAATTTGAAGCAGAAGCAAGACGTTAGGCAGTCAGCCTATAAGTTTGGATATACGTGGCAGCCGTATAACCAATCCAGGGCCAAGTGGCAACAGTCTTCCACTCCGTATCGCAAACCCTTCAATAGCTCCTCTTCAGGACCCTTTAGGAATAGATTTTCGGGGACTTCCAGATATCAAGGGGCCCGCCGAACCCCATATTTCCAGAAGGCTAGGGGGCAACCCTTCCAAGGGAAACCCAAGCTTCCCGGCGCCTCCAAGAAGCGCCTTTGACGCTCCTACCACGAGCTTAAGGTCGGGCCTGCCCAGACTGGCGGGGACCCCATTAGAAGACTCCGGTCATCTGGTTCCCCTTCCACACTGTTCCACCACGTTGAACCCTGAGGTCCCAGTTGGGCCAACCCCCTTGTTCACAGACAGGCTTGCCCCTTTTTACCCTGCATGGGCACGCATCACAACGGATGCCTGGGTACTGTCGATTGTTTCTGATGGTTATGTTATTGAATTCCATGATATCCCTAGAGTGGGTCAGTTGAAAGACACCACTTCTTCCCCTCAGCTCATGGAGGAAGTGGGTATGCTGTTGCAGAAGGGGGCCATCTCCTTAGTGGACCCTTCATCGGTTCAGTTCTGTTTTTTCTCGAGATATTTTCTGATTATTAAACGTGGTGGTGGAATGCGCCCTATCCTTGATTTGAGAAATCTAAATAAACACATCAAGCCAAAGAAATTTCGGATGGTGACTCTTGCTTCCATAACCCCCCTCCTTTCCAGGGGGGTTTGGTTCGCGACCGTTGACCTTAGAGATGCGTACTTCCACATCTCTATTGCTCCACACCATCGTAGGTTTCTCTCCTTTAGGGTAAATGGCCAAACGTATTGTTTTAACGTTCTACCTTTTGGCCTCTCCGCTGCCCCAAGGGTTTTCACAAAGTGCATGGCGGTAGTGGCCGCCCACCTTAGGACGAGGGGCGTGACAGTTTACCCTTATATTGACGACTGGCTGATGGTGGGCAGATCCCGTTACGTGCTTCAAAATCACGTTGCTATGGTTTTGTCTCTTCTCCAGTCGCTGGGCCTCGTACTCAATCGGGAGAAGTCGGTGTTGGTGCCTTCACAACGCATCCAATTCATCGGGGCTCTTCTGGACTCCATCGCCGAGAGAGCCTTTCTGCCCGAGGACCGCTTCGCCAATCTGCGCGACCTGGTCAGCCTGACCATCAGGGCACCCGACATGTCGGCCCGGCACTTCCAGGTGCTCTTGGGGCACATGGCTTCGACCACGTCGGTTATCCGCTATGCCAGGTTGCGTATGCGGTTACTCCAATCTTGGTTCCTCTCCGAGTTCAACCCGTTGATGGACAACCCAGCCGTGAGACTGTCCCCGCCATCGTGGGTCCGCTCCTCACTCCGTTGCTGGATGGATCCGGAGTGGGCTTGTGCGGGACTGCCTTTCTGCGCCCCTCGCGCCACAAGGACGGTCACCACGGACTCCTCTTTAACGGGCTGGGGGGCCCACTCCCAGGGCCTGGTGGCTCACGGCATGTGGGAAGAAGAAGAAAGCGCTCTTCACATAAACGTGCTAGAGCTTCTCGCCGTCGACAGGGCCCTAAAGTCCTTCGAGAGGGTAGTCACAGGTCAGGTAGTACACATCCTCACCGACAACACCACGGTGATGTACTACCTGAACAAGCAGGGAGGCACACACTCACGCACCCTGCTGGACCTTTCCATACAAATATGGGAATGGTGCATAGACAGGGGGACTCATCTGCTTGCGACCCACGTGCCAGGAGAATTGAACCTGTTGGCGGATTCTCTGAGTCGGAACCCGCTAACACATCACGAGTGGTCCCTGAACCAGGAAGAGGTGCAGAAGCTCTTCCGAGCATGGGGGACCCCGGAGTTGGACCTTTTCGCAACTCAGTCCAACTCGAAGTGCCATCTCTTCTGCGCACGATCACATGCGTCGCCTCAGGGGAGGTGTCTAGGAGACGCCTTCATCCACACCTGGACAGACTACAGGACTTATGCGTTCCCTCCCTTCCCGCTTCTGTTGAGGGTGGTGGCGAAGATACAGGCAGAGAACGCACACTGCATATTAGTGACCCCGTGGTGGCCAAGGCAACCATGGTTCTCGCCGTTGCGCCTATTGGCGAGGGGAGTATTCACCCGCCTGACGGACAGGGCAGACCTCCTAACATCGCAAGGAGGACAGGTGTTGTACCCAGAGGTACACAGACTGAGACTCACGGCGTGGCGGATTCTCCCCAGACTGTAACTCCGTTTTCTGATTTATCCCACTCTGTACTCCGGATTATAGAAGCGGCCCATAGGCCATCTACTAAGCGATCTTACCTTTATAAATGGTCGAAGTTTTCTTCCTATGCCAGGGGACGGGGAGCGAATCCAGACACTGCTCCCATCTCCCTAGTACTTGATTTTCTTGTGTCATTGTTGGATGCAGGCTTATCCTACCCATCGTTAAAATGTTACTTGGCCGCGATTTCGTGGTTTCGTAGGAAAATGGGCCTCCCTTCGTGTTTCTTAGATCCCCTTGTGAGGGCTTTTTAAAGAGGGATTATGAATACTAGACCCCCAGTAACTCCGGTGGCCCCTTCTTGGAGCTTAGAGCTGGTTCTTAATTCGTTGATGAAGGCCCCGTTTGAGCCCTTGGCCTCGGCCAGCTTATTTTGTCTGTCGTGGAAGACGGCCTTCTTGATAGCGATAACGTCGGCCAGGAGGGCTAGCGAGCTGTGCGCTCTTAGGGCAGACCCACCGTACCTTAAATTTCACAAAGATAAGGCAGTTTTGAGGACGGACATTGCATTCCTGCCTAAGGTGTCTACGAAATTTCACATTTCCCAAGACCTGATATTACCTTCTTTCTTCCAGAATCCGACTACTCCCTTAGAGAAGAGTTTACATTTGCTTGACGTTCGTAGGGCCCTGGCCTTTTATGTAGACAGAACGGCTCCGCTTAGAAAGACCCCTAAGCTATTTATCAAATATCGTTCTGATGTCTTGGGCATGCCTGTTTCATCTCAAAGATTGTCTTCCTGGATTGTGTCTACGATTGAGTTATGTTATCGGGTGGCGGGCAAGGAGTTGCCCCGGCCCGTGAGAGGGCATTCAACGAGATCTGTCGCTACGTCGGCGGCATTTTGGAAAGGAGTTCCTCTGGATGCTATCTGCCGAGCAGCGATATGGTCTTCACCGCTTTCCTTTGTGACGCACTATAAGTTGGATGTTGTATCCAGGCGTGAGGCTCAATTTGGCAGAGCAGTTTTGTTTTCGGCTGTGGCATGACGCCCACCGTCCTTGGTTAGTAGCTCGCTAATCTACCAAATGTACGATTCACAGTGACTACGACAGGAAATTATAAGTTGCTTACCTGTAACTGTAGTTTCCTGAGTAGTCACCTGTGAATTCGTACATACCCGCCCATCCTCCCCTCGAGTACATGCCACACCTTCTGGCTGCTTTGCGGCGGAAGAGAACTGCTGGCTAGCCCCGCCCACGGGCTACTTATACTCGGGGGAGGGTGGGCGGGTCTAGCCGGGGTCTAAATTGTTATTTTACTTTCTAGAAGGTTCCGAAAGCTGTTCCACGCATGCGTGTAAATACCAAATGTACGAATTCACAGGTGACTACTCAGGAAACTAGTTACAGGTAAGCAACTTATAATTTTTTTGTAACTTCCAAGTAGACTGAACTGTAATGTTTGTATTCTCAGGTAGTAATAAACTCACTGGGCTGTAATCCAGCATGCAAAGCCCATTAAAATCAATAAGTGGATATTACTATTGTCAAACATCAAAAGGAAGGATTAAACACAAATATTTTGCAGCCAGGAATCTAAATCTTCCAAAGGTTTTTAAAACACACCAACATAACTGTTTTGTTAAGACTATCACTGCAAGTGTCCAGAAAGATAACAAGAACATTTTCTCTCCCCATTTTTATTGCTTTGATAGAAATTCTCAACTCACAAAGCTGCCATTTCTTAAAGAAATTTAATTGTCATCCAGCAGATACAATCTAGTCTGGGGAGTAACATCCACCCCCCTCTTGCTTATTACATATAAGTTTTCCTTAGAAAAATGAACTTCCTATATAGATTTTTTTTAAAAAAAATATCTACAATACTTATTGAAAGTGAAGAAAATGGATGGTAAGAATAGTATGAAGTGACTTTGTCTACAAGCAAGATAGTGATGTCAATAAACACGTTTTCTTTTAAGATACAATTCTGCGTAATGCACTCCTGAGCCCTGAGCGTGTTGGCCCACATATTCCACAGGACTCTCTTCCGGAGTGGAGATGAGGTACGAAGAGCCTCGCTTTTCACTTCTGATTGGTGCCATCTAAGGATGACAAATGATTATCATTAAAGACAACGTATAATTCCAAAAGAATGCTAAATTGTTTGTTGTATAATCACTGCATTTATCTTATGAAATTCCAAGATCCATTCAAAGAGACAGATGCATTAGTCTGTTATAATATAAAAGAGTGGAGGGGGTGGCAAGGGAATCTTGCAGGGCCTTTAAGACTGATTTATTTCACCATCAGCTTGCTGTGGATTTAAACCCACATCAGTTTTATACATTTTCAGAACAGCAGTAACACACTTTAAGAACAATGGAAATCTGCACATAGATCAGGCATGGACAAACTTCAGCCCTCCGGGTGTTTTTGACTTCAACTCCCATAATTCCTAACAGCCAGTAGACTGTTAAGAGAATGTGGGAGTTGATGTCCAAAACACCTGGAGGGCTGAAGTTAGCCCATGCCTAGCATAGATACTTCTAAACTATGGGGAGCAGCCAGTCTTTCAAAACATTGGTTCCTGTCAGATTTGCATTCATGACATCAATTACATTTGTCACAACTTGCTCCAGTGTCTCGTATCATGCCTAGTACTACAGAAACAAGAAGAGCTGTATGTATGCAAAGTCCCATTTATAGGTTAAATTATGCAAGGCCTAATGCCAAAAGCCTGGCTGCGGCTCAGAAACAGAGGGGCATGATCCGTTTTTCTTACCTTCAGTGCATTTTGAGGTGTAAGTGGCAAGACGCCTGGAGGGAAGGATGCTTGAGTGGTAGCATAATAAGAAGGCATGACCTGCAGGTAGGTACTGTAGTCACCATAAACAGCCCCATCAGATTCCTACATGCAACAAATAATGAGTTTTATACCCATGTCTTTTGCCATTGTGAGCCAGCAAAAATGGGGGGGGGGGGGATTCAACAACTGTACCATGTGGGAAGGAGACTGGTCACAATTAAAAGCTCCCTAGATTTTCCTTTGCGTGATTTGGGCAAAAACAGTCAAGCTGTTAAAAGATATGAATGTGTCAAGCCCTATACCAACTTTCTCCATTGTTTGTTTTTCTTTCAGGCGTAAATAATTTGCGACAAATACTGTATTGCTTTAATTGTAAGACATCAACGATTCTAAGACACACCCTAAATTCAGTACCAAATCCACCACCAACAAAAGTACATAAGATACACCTGTGATTCTAGGATGCTCCCCATTTTTAGAGATGTTTACATAGGAAAAAGTATGTCTTAGAACTGAAGAAATACAGTATATCCTGCATTTTTAAAGTGATTCATAATAGCATATTTGATTAGTCTAATTTCATTCTCATAACTATCCAATGAGTCAGCAAAAACATATATACAGTGGCTGGGCCAAGATGGAAGAGGAACTTGAACTCAATAGTATTATACCCATTATCCCAAGCGGCCTCTACAAATCGTCAGCTTGACTCACCAAAACTAGGGAATGGTGATGGCTAACTAACTGACTTGGAAGAGGCTGACTTAAGTATTTCTTAGAATGCTGGAATGGAAGGGGAATCTATTTACTAGTCATGGCCTGGAATTTGTCCCATTCATTTCATTTGTGTTATTTCCATTTTGTTCCGTCCATTCAAATGGCATGAAACAGAAAGGCCCCTCCTGAAACAAAAATGCAATCGATACGAAAGGCAGGTGGGCCTGCCTTTCGGATGGATTGCGTGGGGCCTGAAGCTGAGCGTTGAGTAAGGCACCCCAGCGCTTTGGGCCTATGTGCCTGGGCCTGGCAGGGCCTGCAACCAAGCACCGAGTAAGGAGTCCTTCTTACTTAGTGCTCGGCTGCAGGCCC
This sequence comes from Anolis sagrei, assembly GCF_037176765.1. Lineage (NCBI taxonomy): Eukaryota > Metazoa > Chordata > Lepidosauria > Squamata > Anolidae > Anolis > Anolis sagrei. The sequence goes on from NC_090024.1 coordinate 166,099,374, forward strand.
TACCAGGCATGTAGGCAGGGAAGCCTGCACCAGTAGGCCCAAAGTGCCTGGGTCTACGGGTGCAGGCTTTGGGCCTACACACCCGGGCCTCACAGGGCCTGCAGCTGAGTGCCGAGTAAGTAGCGCTCCTTATTAGGCGCTTGACTGCAGGACCTGCCAGGCCCTGGTACATAGGCCCAAAGCCTGCACCCATAAGCCCAGGCACTTTGAGCTTACAGGTGAAGTCCCCTCCCCCAATAATGTAAACAAAAAGAGGCCTGGGGCTTTAGCACAGCCAGTAAATCACCAGCAAGGATAAGGTCTACCAACCAAAAGGTTGCAAGTTCGAAGCCCCGGAACGGCATGAGCACCCGACTGTCAGCCCTGCTCACTGTTTACCTATACAGTTCAAAAACAGTTTACAGCTGTGATTAGAGAAATTAGATACCACTAATGCAGGGGAGGTATTTTACAATACCATAAAGAAAAAAGATCAAAGAATGCTGGTGACCAAAAGAAAGGAGGAAGTCCTGATGCCAGTTGTGGCTGGCAAATTCCAAAGGCACCAACAAGCTGGATGTTCAACTGGATGTCAACACAACACAATATGCCTCCTTTCTGTTCTGTCTTTGTCCCATCCAAAAACACGGCATTTAATGTTTGCCTTGTATGCATACTGTGATCTGCCCTGAGTCCCCTTCGGGATAAGAAGGGTGGAATATAAATAAAGTATTATTGTTATTATTATAAATATCTGACCTCCCAATTTTAGGAGGCTCCAAAGAAAATGGTTCGGGGCCCCCACAAAAGCCGGGACGCAAAACATATCAAGGTAAATCCCGAATGCACACAGCTACTATTTACCCCATAAATGCATGCTTATGAATTTGGGAGAGGGGTTAGCTTAGGGAGCTATATCTATATCTTTGTATTATATCTTCCAGTTAAGGATTTTCAGGCCTGTTTTACAATTATCATAAATATATTACTGACAGTATGCCTTTTGGCAAATGCTTAGATCATTTTAATTTACACGTTTTCTATGTGCAAAATTATCTCCACAAAGAACTTGAAGGTTTTATGATTAACAGTGAAGATTATAAAATCCTATTACTTTATTCTTTATGAAGACGTTCGCAGAATGTAGAGCTATAGTTAGTAACTGTTATTGCTTCATTACAGTGTATTCTTTGTGCTCCAACTTATGGCAACCCTGAGGCAAACCAATCATGGGTTGTTGATATTATTATTTTTTTGGCCAAAGTTTGTTCAGAATGTGATCTGCCTCTGCTAAAAATACTCATTAAAAGAAATTTAGAAAGTTTCAACAAAAAGTAATGTGTTTTTGGTTGTTTTTCAAAATTGGGCTTTGCAATGTGCTTAGTATAAGAGAACAATAGTAAGAAACAATAATATAAGCATAATTTAGGGAAAAAATAACAGAAAAAGCTCACCTCTGTGCCATCATTTTCTAATTCTCCTACTCTAGACTGAATGGTATGATATGCCTGTGCGTACTGTTGATACCATTGCTGGAGAGAATCCTGCAAAAGGCAAAGCAAATTTCACCTGATTTACCATCTTGTGTATTTTACATCATAAAAACAGGACAATACACATAATCTTCTTTCCAAAACAAATGTATGTTTAAGTAAGCTATGGCCTATTTTTAGTTTTACACTTCCATACCCTAACATATAGAACAGGCATGGGCAAACTTCCTACCGGCTGTTAGGAATTGTGGGAGTTGAAGTCCAAAACACATGGAAGGCCAAAGTTTGCCCATGTCTGATATAGAAGGATTGAGATTAGAGATGTCTCAATCTTGTTGTTTTAAATCTTAATTTGAATTAAACCAAATCATGTTCCAAAAGAGCACATGAGCCAGCTGCAGTGAAGTCATGTGTGAGTCGCATACCTGTGTGTAATCTCCGTATTGAGGCGAATAGCTGAAATAGTTGTCCACCGTTTGCTGCGAAGTGCTTCCGGGAGCAGCTGCTGTATCGAAGGAGGTATTTGAAAGTCCAGCTTGCTGCTTAGCATTACTGGCCTTGTTGCTCATGGCTACCCAGAGGGGGGAAAAACCCACATCATTACAACAGCACACAAAACTTTTTATTCCATGCGAAAACAAAATAATGCAGAAATAAATGTACATGGTTACTTCCACAAGAATTGTAGCTCAAAAGCAACAAAGCAAGACTAGAAAAGGCAGGTGTGGTGACAGACAACATGGCAAGGGGACTTTCACCCAGCTTAAAATAGAGATAACATTGTTTGCCCCATTCTCAAAAAATGTGACATTTTCCTGCCTGACTATTGCCCTGCCCTTTAAAGTGTGGTGAATGCTTGTGCACCTAGAGACCCCTTCCCACGTTCTCTTCCAAGAAAAAAAAAAAAGACTCGCTACTTACCCGAAAGGCACACAGACGGCAGCACACTGGCCAAGTTCAAGTAGGGATTTGTACTAAGGTGGATTTCTTTGGGAGGATCTCCCAGCAGAGAGGTCTGGTTTTTCAAAGAATTCTGTAAAATACATATATGTTTTATGTATTCCATTTTTACCCTACCACTGACTGGTACGCAGAGTTTAATACCATACTGATATCTTTCCTGCATGCCAACAGAGTTCCTTTGAATTCACTGAAAGCAAGTTTCGGCGATTGGGTTAGAAAGCTACTCCCACTTCCTCTTTGAAGCCAGTTTTTGGCTGACTTCACTGTATTTGGGACAAGTTGTTTCCTTTATGTAGAATAGAAGTTCCTTTCAGGCCTGAAAAAATAATGCCAAAGAGATGGCAAAATTTGCCCCCCTGCACCCTGGAAGGTACAGGAGCAAACAGGGAGGGATCTCAAAATTTGGTAAACATGGAGTACCTGATGGCTTTAAAGGTGCTTTAGCGTAGCCACAAACCTGTGGGCCAGATTTCTCCACCTCTGCTTTCCTTATTTACTTGGGAGTAAATCCCAAGGAACTTTTCAGCAGACATGAATAGAACTGTTTTGTAATTCCTGCACCAGTACTGTGTAATTTACTTTTGCACTGAATATGAGAAGGCCCATGTTTACTTGTGTCAGGGAAAAGAAAGAAATGCAAAACATACTCATATCACAAAATAAACTTCCCTCCCTAGGGGTAGATTCACTCTCACTTCCTCTTGTCTCACCCCTGCTTGTAACTAGGAGTCAGGTGTAAGTCGGATGTCTGTGGCTGGATCTACACTGTCATATAATGCAGTAATGCAGATTAATTTCATTGAACTGGATTATATGGCAGTGTAGACAAATATAATCCAGTTCAATGCAGTTAATCTGCATTCAGAAACTACATTAAATGGCAGTGTAGATCCAGCCTGTGATTTGGGGACTGCCTGCAGAATATCATCTGGCACATGTAGGTTCTATTTTAGACATTGTAACAAAAGGCAATAATACTTCTATTTCTTTGTTCAGAATTATTATTATTAACTTTATTTATACCCTGCCTGTCTCTCTGTGGGGACTCAAGTGGGCTAACAATCCACACTAGACAATTTTAAAAGTCCAATACAAAAGTTAAGAAAACAATTAAATAGTAAAAGTGTGGTAGAAACAGAATTAGAATACAATAAATACACTTAAAATGCCCCCTAATCCCACCCAACCTCCCCAAAGCCAGAATAATTTGGATCAGTTTTTAAAATGTCTCTTGTGTAATGACTGCATTACAAATGGGACTGCAATAGTTAAAGGCTGTTTCTCACCCCCAGGGCAGAGTCCACGCTCTTTGGCTGGCTCTGTGGCGTGAGATGTCCCGCTCTCAGGCCTCCAGCAGTGGCATTTGTCAAGCTCGGCCGATACGGCTGTGATCCAGAGCCAGTGCCTTCTGTCAGCCCCACTCCAGGTGGCAGCTTCTCCTGTGCGCTGTTTGGCCTCGGCATCGCTTGGCCAGCCACGTGCTGACTTGGGAAGAATGGCATCATGCCCATCCCTGTTGCGACCGGTGTTTGAGCCGTATTTGATACTGTATCGTAAACCATAAATGGGAAAAAGAAGGTCTATTTGGCGAGGATCACCAGGATACTCTGCTCATGGTGTCTGCTATAAGAAAAGCACTGAGGAGCCTGTTTAGTAATTGCAACAAAACAGAAATACCTCCCCCCACCAGGCACTTAGGCCTTCTGCTTTTCCTAAAAGCAAGCAAAGTTTTATTTGCATAACAGCCTGTTTTCATAGAACAACAATAATTACAAAAAGAATACAATTTTGTGTTGGAATTCTGCAAGTAACAGCAGCAAATTGGTTCAAAGCACAACAGAGTTACTGCTGCATACATGGCCATGTATGGTGTTTTGTTATATGTCTTTTTTTTCTTTCTCTCTCTTTTGCCTTTCATTGTTAAAACTTAAATTAAAAAACTGTTTACACAGAAAACTGCCTATGAAAAATAGTAAACTTTTGCACATGATAATGGAGGTTCCTTCTTTGGAGCCTTTTGAACAGAGGCAAAATGGCCATGTGTTGGGGGTGCTTTGAATGCGATTTTCCTGCTTCTTGGCAGGAGGTTGGACCCATGAGGTCTCTTCCAGCTCTAGGATTCTATGATTCTATGAAAATACTTATGTACAAGCTTTTCAAAATAAATCTGCATAAAGCCACTTTTTATTACACTGGACAGAGTAATAATACTTTGGGTAAAAAAAGAGGAAGTTGCCTCATTCTTAACAAGAAATTAATTTTAAGGGAGTTATGTGAAATTGAGTCATCTATATTTCTAAACAGGATATTCTTCTATTAAACCATCCCATATCAAGCTGGGGGTGGTGACAGTTGACAGGGAGCTTTGGTGTGGGCTGGTCCATAAGGTCACAAAGAGTTGGAAGCGACTGAATGAATAAACAACAACATATCAAGGAAAACAATTTTCCAAGCCTTCAAAATCTATTCTACTTTGTTAGACATTTTGACTATGTAGAAGGCAAAGGCTTGTGACTTCTAACTTTAGATTAATATGTTTTTATTTTCAGTTTACATATTCATAAAAAAGTGAAATAAATCTATTTTGTTGTTTATTCATTCTGTCATTTTCGACTTTGCGACCTCATGGACCAGCCTCATGGATGTATCTATATCTATCTATAACAATATCTCTATCTATCTATCCTTCCTTCTAACTTTAAAAGAGGGGATCTAAATGATCATAAAATCAACGAGGGTCATGCTTCCCAACTCTGTCCTACTACATAACATATGTTACATTACAGCAGTAAAATCCCCAGGTGTTAGTTGGCCATGATGTATCAGAGGCTCAGATCCAACTTCTTGTGAATGGTAGAAGCGCAGCAATAAGGGATTGTAGCTGCTTCATGACAATCAGTTATACATCACACTTGTGTGCCACCACAGGAAGAGAAAAATGCACAGGTGGATTCCCAAGGTGCCTTTTCCAATAATGTTTTGGTTTGAACCTGGGAGACTCACTTCACCCAAACTGAACATGATCTTGGTTATGATGCTTAGGTTAATTTTAGGTTTTTTAGCAATGATGCACCAGATTGGAAGGATCTGGTGGTTGAAACCAGTGGAGAGTAACATGTGGATTACAATTGGCATGTATCACGATGTTGTAGATTTTGTATTTTGTTGTAACTTGCAGACCTTGTGATTCTATTAATTTCTCAGCTAGGCATTCCATTGTTGTTTAGATTAGTTTCCTGTTCCTCCTGCTGCTTTCTTGCTTGATTTTATGTAACACATTCGACATCAGCATAACATGCAATTACGTTCATTTGGTATGTAACTTTATCAAACATACTTGCATCTTCGTAAGTTTGAAAAACTACTGAGTATCATAACCAATGGCTAGGTTAGGATGGTAAGGTAGAAGTAAAATGAGGACACCTCTTGGATAGTCAAAAGCTGAGTCAGTCAGAATTTCCATTAGCAGAATATTATAAAACGAATGGGCCATTGTCTCTAATGCTGCCTCTTTTCATAAATTATTTAACTGTATCTAACAACAGAGTTGCTATCCTTTTGCCAGTTATTCAACATGCCCATAACAAACTCATCAACACAACCGTCATCTGCCTTTGCTAAACACTCCTGCCTCTTATTTAGCTGTCTGAACTGGGCTACAGCATATTTCCTAAAGGTGCTGCCCTTCGTAATTATAGATATATTGCCCAGAGGTTGTTGTCTTTTTAAAGGGGAATTTCTTTTACTATAATAGGAAATGAAATGTCACTTGCAATTGCGTGCTTCTCCATGGCTCCCGATGTCTGCAGTTACTTGTGGCGCAGCCCCCATTCCTAGCATTGTCTGAAGCAGAACTGCTGGAGGCTCTCCAAGTAAGCTAGGTTTCTGCAAAGAAGCACAGAAGTGTGGTAGATTATTAAAACAACATCTTATTGAATTGTTACCCAGCCTTTGATGGAAGATATTTGCTTTACACTGTTTATATGAATGGAAGATCAAATAATATTACATTTTCAGGAAGAAGACATTTCCACTTTTTTGTTTATAAAGAATTATTGCCTCTGGGATAACTATGACTCATCTATGGGCAGTTTAATTTATTCAACTCACAGTGTTAGTATGAATATTTTCAGTCTTCGTTAGTTGTGCCAGTTGTAGATGAGAGAGATTCTGTAACATCAAACTGGATGCATTTCCAGGAATTGGTCCCTGATAAGGAAAAGCTACATGAGTTACATATGGAATGGACTTTATTCTGCCATCTTACAAATGAAAACACAGATGTCAAATTCCCTTCATATCTGCAATAAGGGCCCTTTTCTTACTTTTGACTGGTGGAAGTCCCTTCATATCACTTTGCTTTATGTCCATGGCTAAAAGGAGATTTGAACCCTAGTCTCCAGAGTTGTAGTAGTTCAACATTGAAACAACTCCTGGTTTAATAATAATAATAATAATAATAATAATAATAATAATAATTTATAACCTGCCCTTTCCCCCCACTCAGTTGGTGGAAAAATACTGGTGTCCACCAACAGCCTCCCCCCCCCTTTTTTTTTTTTACATTTCCATTGTATTTCTATTGTATTATATATAAGTTCAATTGTCTCAATGGATTCAGCCTAGCTGGAGCAAACATTTGAATGTAGTTGAGAATGCTACCTAGTACAGAAATACAGTATTTTCCAAGGAAGGTGCAGGAAACAGGTGTATCAAGACTGAAGTATAATCCCCCCCCCCCCCCCCCCAGATTATACAACTGGCAAAATCAGGTTTTTGGGTCAAGTTGAAAGATTAATTAAAATCATAATCCTTTTTCCACGACCAATCAGAATGTGATTTTGTTGCAAAGAAAAGCACCACCTTGTTTATTTGTGGAATATGTAATCAAAGACAACAGTCAAACGTGATCAGTTCAAACTTCTATGTGCAGCATGTCTCACTTTCTCCTGTGAGTGAATGAAAAGTATGTATTTCTGCTTTTAATTTTTTCAAAAAGGTATACAGTCGGCAAGATCAGAGAGGCAATAACACTAAAAACAGATATCAAGAGAATAATAAGAGAATCACTAGTATTTGTCTCTCAGTAATCTTTTACAACTGAAAAGAAATAACACTACCACCACCACAAAATTAATTGGGGTCTACATCAGCGTATGAGGAGTCCGTTTGAAGAAATAACCTATTTTCTCCCCTCTGATCTAGGGAGGAAAATTTCAAGCCTCAACATAGCCTAGGAAAGCAGAGAAACTCTTATTATCCTTATTTAGGCTGCTTTATGGGGGAAGTAAAGAGGATTTAATCTGTTTTATGAATTTACTGTTCAAAATAACTTTAAAGAGATATATGTGATACCTTTGTTCTAGTTTCCTAGTTATCCTTAAGGTTTGAGAATAGTATGTCCTATTAACATAGATGAAAAAAAGACTATCTTACTGATAATCTTTAAAGATTAGACTGCTAAAATGAGGTCACAGTTTAAATGTCTACCTAATTTTTTTAAATTTGATAAGTTTTATTTCTTACTGCTTAATAAAGAATATCAAGACCTATGTAGTCATTCTGAAAGTATGTGATGCAAAGTTTGTGATGCAGAAAGACAGATCTATAAAATAATAGCACATAACAACATAATTCAAGTACTATTTTTGAATTATGGATCCAACAATATATTATTAATAATTTAGAAGTTAATATAACTGAAGTATTACTTTGATTGCAAGTGAACAGCATAACCAGCAACAAGGTTCGGTTGGAATGGAAAAGGCCATATTGGTTACATTTGAAGAAACCAGGCCCAACATTGGCCTGGATCAGGCATCTCTCTAGACCTACTTGCCAGGTGAGCTGATGTAGACCTGGAATGGGTTCCTTTTAGAGACAGAAGCCACTGTTTGCAATCTCTGCCATCTGAGAGTGAGGCAGTACCACCCACTGCAACCCACAAGGGTATGACCATGGCTGCCTACACTTCCTAGGGGAACCCTTTGAACTGGGTTTTATGAATATGCGTCTTCTCATAACAGCCCCATGGTCAACCTGACAAAGTGGTGATGGGTCAAATTACTGAAAACATAATCCAGAATATTTCAGCCAGCCCCAACGCTCATAGACAAAAGAGGATAAACAGCCCCAAAGCTGGCTGACCACTGGTGCACCTAGGAGTGGTGTTTATGCTCCAGAAGCCACTGCTCCACTCCCAGCCTCAAGTCTGTTTAGTCAACCAAGCTGTTCTGACTAGCTTGTTTTCCTGCCCATTCTCAGAGCTTGAGAAAGATGTGAGGACTTCTAAGGAACACATGTCAAATTCAAAGCACATGGGCCAAATCCAGCCCTCCGTGTCATTTTATGTGGCTCTCCAGATGCTGAACTACAATTCCTGTATGCTTCATGAGACATCATGAGCTGATGTGATACAATGATACAGCGGTTCTCAACCTATGGGTCCCCAGAGGTTTTGGCCTTCAACTCCCAGAAATCTTAACAACTGGTAAACTGCCTGGGATTTCTGGGAGTTGTAGGCCAAAACACCTGGGGACCCACAGGTTGAGAGCCACTGCAATAACACATGGAAGGCTCCAGTTGTTTTGTTTAGTGAGGATAGTGAGGTTTGGATTTAGATACAAAGCTTGTGGGTATGATGCCTGACTTTAAAATGTCATTTAACCTTTCCCTAACCTCAGAGCCAAAAGTGCTGTCAGGTTGCAATGCCCAATATCCCCAGTTTGCATGGCAGATAACCCAAAGCTATGGATGTTGTTGTCCATTAACATTTGGTGATCAAAGCTATGTAAAAACTACAGAGCACAAACCACTATGTAAAAAATTATAATTGGCTCTGTGTATCGCAAGATTCAGTGGCCCTTTGAAGGCAAATATAAGGCTCTCGATGAAAATGGGTTGGACTATCCTGCTCTAGAGGAAGTCTGCAAGACTGCAAATAAGATGGCACCCACCCATGCTTTGCCCAACTCTGTCAGGCCCAATGGGGCTTCCAAGAATCCAAGGGTCATCCTTCTTACCATATGTTGACTCAAACTGCTTAACCAATATATTTTACATCAATTTGTAAAAAACATACCTGATGAACTTTATTCAAGTGTACAAATGCTGGGGCGAATGGGGATACAACATGGGGTACAGTCACAGGAGCGCCAAGGACTGTTTTATAAAAGATAATAGAATACATATTTATTAGAAGACTATCTTGTTTAAGTCAAGAAAAAATACATTTAGACAGAATGAACTTCTAAAAAGTAAATTTTCCCCCTCATAATCACTTTTTCCAATAGCTTTACATGACTTGATATATAAATAATTTAATAATATCATAATGACAATTTTTCACAGGCCTGACAGTTGTGTGCCCTTTACAAAGAGTCTGCATCTCTATGTTTATTGTTGTGTGATTGTGCATCTTTTGCACAGATGTATCACTTTTTGGCCCTGTAATTGGATCTGAGATCAAATTAGGGGGGCACCATATCACCTTATAGGACTTGAATTTTAAAAGCTTACCAAATTTGTTAAGACTTCCGTGTAATTGAGGTTGTAGTAACATCTGCAGCATTGCTGGGGTGTTTAAGCTTTTCATAATCTGCACTGCATTTGGCTCTGGAAGCAACCCCTTTCTGTTGTTCCTCATCTTGATTAAGGAAAATAAGAAAGTTAATTCTGTAATATCCTATGGCTTCTCTATAATTAGCACATTTCAACGAGCAGTGGTATGAAACTGCGGCCCTCCATTTGTTTTGGACTTCAGCTCCCAGAATTCCTGGCCATTAAACAAGCTGACTAAGGCTTCTGGGAGTTGGAGGCTCAAATATATGGAGGGCTACAAGTTTGATACCTCTGATACAGTATTGGTTAGCAATCTTAAAAGTCAAATATGGGACTGGACACATTCAGAACATCATCTAGAAACATTCATAGCAAACCTATGCATGCAGCACTTTCTCATCTGGCATGCATACGACTGCCCACCCCCTGCTCACTCACCATCCTGCCTTGTGCCTACTTGGCTGTCCCCCTGCTTGCCTGTTTGCTTACCCGCCTCCCTTCCATCCACCCCCCAATCATCCACTTGCTCTCTTACCTGCTTGCCCACTCCACCCCACCCCGCTTGTCCACTCACTTGCCTATCTGTCCCGCTCCCCTCAGTGTCCAACCCCCATTCCGAGTTTGAGCACTCATCTCTCGAAAAGTTTCACCATCACTGACCTAGAACCTTCTAATGTTCTGGTGGAAAATACAGGTACTACCACTTATTCCTCTAATATTAAAGTTTTAGTCACTATACCTATGCTGTGGCTATTATCCTTCCATCAAGAGTAGAACTTCTTATTTTTGTTTTTAAATAGCTAGATAAAGGTTTGAACAAAGTATATAACTATGAAGTTGCCTGTTGAAGTCATTAGGAGGTCATTTGAAATTCTGATGACTCTCAGCTTGATTTCCAGCCACCAGAGTCAAACTGGGGTTGTGCAAATGATGGACCAGGGCCTGGATGCTACAACTGATTTAATTAGGGGCAATAAGCTGAAATTTGGAGGTCGCTCCTTTCCTGAAGGGGAGGGGCACAGTTTAGTGGCAATCTTTGTCACTAGAGACCCAAGAGGACTCTGTGAATTCTTGGTGCCAGCTTTGACTGGTGCACCTACTATAGCCTTTCCTGGATACAGGTAATCCTAGCCACAGTAGTTCATGCACTGGTAACCTCCCAGGTAGATTACTACTGTAATGTCATACAATTCCTGGAATCTTATATAACTTCTGATATTTGAGGGAGTGCTTCTCCCCTGGTATCCCTGATAAAGGGATAAATCTGCTTGGGGAAGGGCTCTTCTATGTCCCACTAAACCAGTGGTTCTCAACCAGTTTACCAGCTGTTAGGATTTCTGGGAGTTGAAGGCCAAAACATTTGGGGACCCACAGGTTGGGAACCACTGCACTAGAGAGATCAACAAACAGTATGAGAACATGGAAGAAGGCCTTCTTTACTATTACTCCCCAGTTGTGGAGGATTCTCCCCTTTGGGTCACATTTGCACCACTTTTGGCATCATTTATAAACCAGGTAAAGATATGGATGTTCATTAAACTTTGGGACCTACGTGACTCACTCTAAAATGTTTATGCATGTGGATTTAAACTACATTGACTTTTAAATCTTTTTCTAACTTAGAACAATAGAATAATAGAGTTGGAAGAGACTATCTACTCCAACCCCTACTATGCAGGGAAAGAACAATCAAAGTACCCCTGACAGAGGGCCATATAACCTCTGTCTAAAAGGTTCCAAAGAAGGAGCTTCCACCACAAAGAGTCCCACTGCTGAACAGCTCTTACAGTCAGGATGTTCTTCTTAATGTTCAGATGGCCTTTCCTGTAATTTGAACTCATTGCTCTGAGTCCTAGTTTCCAGGGCAGCAGAAAACAAGCCTGCTCCATATTCCTTATGGCATCCTTTCACATATTTATACATAGCTATCATGTTATCATGGGTCTCCTGGTGGTGCAGTGGGTTAAACTGCTGAACTTGCTGACTGAAAGATTGGTAGTTTGAATCCAGGGAGTGGGGTGAGCTCCTGCTGTTAGCCCCAGCTTCTGCCAACCGAACAGTTCGGAAACATGCAAATGTGAGTAGATCAATAGGTTCCGCTTCTGCAGGAAGGCACTTCATATAGTCATGCTGGCCACATGACCTTGGACAACGTCAGCTCTTTGGCTTAGAAATTGAGATGAGCACCATCCCTCAGAGTTGGACACGACTAGACTTAATGTCAGGGGAAACCTTTACCTTTACTATCATGTTAAAATATTTGTTAATATATGTAATATATTTTAGTCTATTTTTTGTTTTTGTTTTGAGCTGTTTTAATCTTTTTATTGAATTCATTTTTATGCCTCTTCCCAAGTTGTGATACAGAGCGGGATATCTATCCATCCACAGTAGCTCATCTTAATCCACCAAGTAGGACATATTAAGGAAAAAAACAAATCCACTAGGTCAAATTGCAGGAATGTTTTGTATATTTGGAGAATCATTTGAGAATCTATGTGCATGACAGATCTACAGTTGGCCCTCCACATTTGTAGATTTAACTTTTCTGGGTTTGATTAATTGCTAATCTGATTATTATTATCTCTTTAGAAATCTCTAGATTTCTCCAGTACAACTCTATACTCAATTTCCAGAAGATGTTGATCACAGAAAGCTAGATTCCTTATGTTCTCTCTCATAAAAAATAATGTTTTCTATTTGCATGTTTTCCACTCTCACACGAGTCATGCATCCCTAATCCCTGTGAAGGTGGAGGGCCAGGTTTTCTCACTACAGTAGAGTCTTGCTTATCCAACATAAACGGGCCAGCAGAACGTTGGATAAGTGAAAATGTTGGATAATAGGGAGGGATTAGGGAAAAACCTGTTAAACGTCAAATTACGTTATGATATTACAAATTAAGCACCAAAATATCATGTTCTACAAAAAATCAGCAGAAAATAAGTTCAAAACACGTTAACATTACGTAGTAATTACTGTATTTATGAATTTAGCACCAAAATATATTGAAACAGCTGTGGATCCGGGCGGGAGGCAGACTGTTGTATGAGCGAAAGTTGGATAAGCGAGACTCTACTGTACTTGCCCAAACACCATCAGAATCATCACCATCATCATTTTTGTGTGTGCAGTGCATCCATTCCTTTTTCACAAACAAACCCCTCTGGAGACATAAATTCTCTCTTACCATTCGCTGTGCTGCTATAAGTGTCGCAAGTGTGCTGCGTCCTGGGGCTCCAGGAGCACAGTATGACACATGCACACTCTTCCCTTTGATAGTTAAACCATCTGTGCTTTGCTGGACTTCCTCTGCCTTCTCTGCTGTTTCATACTCAACGACTGCAAAGCCACCAACAGAGCTATCTTCCTCCTGGGCAAGCTGTAAGGAAATTTCATAATACAGTACAGTGGATATGGTACTAATTTCTACGATTGGTATGAAACTCCACTATATTACCCCACCCCACTAAATATGAACTACTTGTGAAAAATATTTAACATTCCACAAAGCAAGTTAACGTTGCAAATCACTCCCCCCATTAAGCTAAATTTAATACCCAAATATTTTTCAGATGACAGTCATGCGGCTGTACTTGAATTACTCTTGCCCGGCAATGTAATCTCATGAAGAACCAAAGCTATGAAATAAATTTGACAGTTATTTTATGGGGCGTAAAGAGATAGAATTAAAATGGGAATTAGTTATTAATCTTGGGAAAGATTTTTCTTGATATTTGTTCCTGAAGAATGCTAATTATTTTGAAACGCCACTTTACTGATGACACCTCCCTGCCCCTTCCAAATCATGTGATAAATAGCAGATGGGATATATGTGAAACTCCGTGAAATTCTAGTTGATTAGTCTTCGCAGCCCAGCCTTTAGCTGAGATACAGGAAGCTATTCCCTTTCCACCCATGTCAAGGATAGTTTATAGCTTCTCTTGCAACCTCTATAGCCAACATATACCAGAAGCTAAGTTTTACACACTTGATCTACAAACACCTTTTGCATTTCAGATGTCAAGACCCAGTTATTAAAAAAGAGCAAAAGCACATAAATCAAAAGTTCTACTGAAGAAAGAGATTTGATACAAACACCCTTCTCGATCAGTAAGAGACCTTCCACATTGCCCCTTTATCCCAGAATCTGAGCTGATGAACTTGCTGACCAAAAGGTCAGCGGTTCAAATCTGGGGAGGAGGGTGAACTCCTGTTGTTAGCCCCAACTTCTGCCAACCTAGCAGTTCAAAAACATGCAAATGTGAATAGATTAATAGGTCACAGTGCTCCATGCAGTCATGCTGGCCACATGACCTTGGAGGTGTCTATGGACGACGATGGCTCTTCGGCTTAGAAACTGAGATGAGCACCATCCCCCAGAGTCAGAAACAATTAATTCTAATGTCAAGAGGAAACCTTTACCTATTAATCTGGAATCAGATTCTGGGATATAAGGACAGTGTAGGAGGGGTGTTAGTGTTACAGGAGTATTCCTGAAGAACTACGGGAGTAGCATCAGTTTGATATAATTGTCTAATTCTTAAATTGTGGGTCCTGACCCCAAATGGGGTTCCCTTAGCTCAATGTTGGAGTACTGAAACTTTTTTCTATGCATCACCTAATGGCTGGTTTAGACATTTCATGAATCTGTTGTGCAGTGTTCAAAGTGGGCTCTTCAGAAGATGCTTCAGCTAGACTTCATAAAGACAAAAATCTGCCTATTTAGCAAGCCTTGAAAATGCTGATTTATTATGTTTGGTTTTTATATCTACTTTATTTACTTATATTCCCGAGTTCTATAATGGAAAAGTTTAAGAAGCCCTGGTCAAACCACTAAGGAAAAGTGATAATTATGTAGATGCTGATACTGTATTTTCACACACTACAATGTTTAGAGACAAACTGTAGAATGGTCATTCACTTTTAGCAACAAAGACAGCAAATAAATTGAAGCTGCTTCCATTTGTACAGATGTTTGCTGGTTCCCAGGTGATTGTATCATACCATTTTCTTTACAGACCATTTTAAGAAGATTTAACACAATTCTGTATCTACTCATATAACCCCCACAGGAACCAGAAAACTCATCAGGACTTATTTCATGCCAATAGCTTTTGCCCTTTGACAAACATGCAGCAGCTGTTCATATTGTCCTATGGAATCATCCGGGAACAATGTAACATCATAAACAGGTATAACCCACCTGTGCAAATTCTATCAAAATGGATTGAAGGTGCCTAGCTAGCAAATAATATCTAGCAACCAGAATGTATATATTTAAACAATAAGGTAATAGGAAAATACAGCAAAATAAAGCAGTTTCATATAATATTTCAGGCATATTGGAAGTTCTGTGTGGGAAGTTTGGCCCAATTCTATTGTTGGTGGGGTTCAGAATGCCCTTTGATTGTAGGTGAATTATAAATCCCAGCAACTACAACTACCAAATGACGAGTCTATTTTCCCCAAATACCACCAGTGTTCACATTTGGGCATACTGAATATTCATGCCAAGTTTGGTCCAGGCCCATTATTGTACACAGTGCTCTCTGGATATAGGTGAACTACAACTTCAAAACTCAAGGTCAATGCCCACCAAACCCTTCCAGTATGGTTATGGGAATTCTGTGTGTCAACTTTGATTCAATTCCATTGTTGGTGGAGTTCAGAATGCTCTTTGATTGTAAATGAAGTCTAAATCACAGGAACTACAACTTCCAAATGACAAAATCAATGCCCCACAACACGTCCAGTATTCAAATTTGGATGTATTGAGTATCTGTACCAAATTTGGTCCAGTAAATGAAAATCCATTCAGCATATCAGATATTTACCTACGATTCATAACAGTAGAAAAATTATATTTATGAAGTCGCAATGAAAGTAATTTTATGGCTGGGGTCACAACACCATTCAGGAAGGTTGAGAAACACTATTCTAAACACACTGGAAAGTAGTGTGAACATATAAAATAGCCTCCTCCATTTAGTCCAGTAATGTGACTTTCAAAGAAAACCCTCTCAGTTTTGCTCTCTACGTTCCTTTTAAGCAGAGATGGCAAGGGATGAAATCTGGAACCGCCAACATATCTCCAATGAGAATGACCATTCTACAGTTTTAAAATGATCTAATATTTGCCCATGCAAAAACAGAGATCACTTCTCTGCTTTTTCCATCTTCCAGAAGGACAGCCACATTAGTTCACTGCTGTAAAAAATCAGAAAAACATTTGAAGTCTAGCAAATTTAGTATGGCATAAGATCCCATGTGGAGTTTCACTACCAAAAATTCAAGAAGTGTTCTCAGTTGGAAGGCTGCCTTCAGGAGCAATTATTTCTACACTTAAATTATTCTGAGTGTCTTCTTTCGATGTAATATTTTGATATACAGGAGCTTTAGAGGCAAAGATGAAGTACTTTGGCCACATAATGAGAAGACAGGAAAGCTTAGAGAAGGCAATGATGCTGGGTGAAATGGAAGGAAAAAGGAAGAGGGGCTGACCAAGGGCAAGGTGGATGGATGGTATCCTTGAAGTGATTGGCTTGACTCTGAAAGAGATGGGGGTGGTGACGGCCAACAGGGAGCTCTGGCGTGGGCTGGTCCATGAGGTCACGAAGAGTCGGAAGCAAATGAACAAATAAACAACAAAGGAGCTTTACTGAATATGAGAGAGAGGAAGACAGAGAGAGACTACATAAATAAGAGATTGTTTAAAATAATTTGAAAAAGTATCAAAACAGCAATTTTGTTAATGTTTGTGATAAGTAAACTATGCTCAGATGTCCTTTTATGTAATTTCCAGGTGACTAACACAGGTAAACCAAATAAAAGTTTTATACAGTTACTGTGAATGTCACAAACATGGCATAATCATTCACTAACCTGAACATATAAAGTGGGAAACCAAACAAAGGAAAAGACATACAGGCTATATTGTCAAACCATAAAAAATGCCAAAAAAGGAGCTTTGGCTTTCGAATAGATACATACCTGATAGAAGACAGGCTTATGTTTAGCTGAGAATGTTTGCACCAGATCGTTTGAATCGGTGCAGTCTATAGGGAGGTTTTCTACACATAGACACTTTGAATGTATCAGTTTTGGAGTTAATTGGTTAACATCCATCCATTGTGCAAAGAGGACATTTCCACCTAATTGTTTTCCTAAAAGGTCCAACCTAGCTTTAGCGGCAGAATCCTTTTTCATGTATTCCACAAAGCCATAGCCTTTGGAATAGCCAGTAACTTCGCTGTAAATCAAGAAATGTCTCTCAATGTTGCCATAGGGCCGGACCAACTCTTCAAACTCTTGTAATGTATAGGAGGTGGGTAAATTAGTAATGCAGAGTAGAGCATCAGTTGGTTGAAGCTGTACTGATATTTCTTTCCCTCGAAGAGTATGTTGGTGAAACAGCTGTATTGCGTTCTGAGCTTGCTCTCCATTCAGTAGAGTAACGAAAGCTGAAAGACAACAAAATAAGCAACTTGTTTACATATTCTGTACTACAATTCACCTTCAGCAGCAGTGCTATTTTGGAAGTCACAATACCATGTGAAAAAATAGAAGTTGTAACTTTTCTGATGCCCCCCCCCCCCAAAGTATATAAATAATTGGAGATATGAAAGTAAATCTGATATGCGATTGCTTGTGATTTCCTTAATTCATGGTTGGAGGTCACCACAATATAAGGAACTGTATTAAGGGCTTGCGGCATTAGGAAGATTGAGAACCACTGGCTTATATCAAAGGTGCTAGTAAACTAAGCGGATCAAAAATAAGTCCCAATTTTATAAAGTGGCGCACTATGATTAAAGTATAAACAATGTTCATTTTTAAGAATAAAATTATGTCCAAAGCCTAATACTTAAGGGGTAACGTTAAACATTATTACTAGTGCTATTAACAGCGCTATTGGGGGGAAAAACCCCTCATATAAAGTTAAACAAAGTCCAAAGTAAAATGGGATGCACGTTTTCATTTCGACAAGACATGGTTCTTTGTTAAAAATTGCCATAATGTGGCTGGGAGGTAACTGTGATGCCTGGCACACCACAGCCTTTTAAAGTTATTGCTGAGATATCATATTTCAATAGAGCCTTTTCCTGACATTCAATTCCAGGAAGCTCTGGTTGCAAGATTACAGTTTGAAACAGAAAACATCTTTTATTCCAGACTGCCTATTAATCATCTCTTTCTCCTGAACAGCAAAACTTCAGCAGAAGTCGAATTGACTGGCAATATGATACCACTGAGAATTGGGAATGTTAACGTTTTCTTTCAAGCTTGAATAATCAGAGGTTACACTATCTTCAAGTCCAAAAGGTTTACTAAATAAATTATAAACATAAGTCACTTAAAAAACATGTTTAACTCACCAATAGCTAAGATCATTAATACCAATTAAATATACTCAAAAATTTCAGCCATCATATTCATCAACAACCAGGATATGTGATAATTGTACACTATAGATCCTATAAATAAAAGAAATAACATGCTAGAGGAGAGAAACACAATGACTGTCAGCCAGACTTAAACAACAATAGTGGGATGCCTAAAGCAGCACTTTTGATAATGAAGGTACTGAAACGTCCAAGTTAACTTACACATATTATAACTTGTTTCTCAGGGATAACACTGTGTCCAGTGTTTGCATAGATAAATCTTAATATAAAAAAAGCAGTATGTCCTCAAGTATAATTGACATTTACAACTGAAAAAAGTGAAAGTAAATGATCTCCTTAGAATACCCTCTGTTTACAGCCCCAATTTCACATTGTATTCTAGCAGCCCTAGGACACTTCGATTGCACTAAATATATTACTTTATATGGTAAAAGTGAAGTAAAGTAATATAAAGAAATATTCTTGATTAAACCACAAAGAATGTGTAGAGTTCCATTAAATTGGAAACATATAGATACAAAAAGAAATTGGCTCTAAGCTTGAATACTATTGTAAAGACCACTTAGAACACCCATGGACCAAAGGGTGTTTGGTCCATTCCGCAATTGATTCAATGAATCTACTCTACTTGGGACTAATTCAGGCATGGGCAAACTTTTTTGCCTTGGGGCCGCATTGCGAGCCTGGCCGGGAGGCCTGGGCCAGGAGGGAGGGGAGCCGGGCACACACTGGGTGGAATGGGCCTGGGAGTGAGAGCGCGGGTCCCAGAAGGGGCCAGGGCAGTTCCTGGATCATCCTCAGGTTGTCCTCCCAGAATAAGGAGGGACACGCAGCAACTGCCCCGATCCTCAGGCTATCCTCTTGGCTTTATGCCGGAAGATGGGCAAGACAAGAGGTGGCTGAGAGGGCACTGGGGAGCTCTCAGCCACCGTGTGCCTTCTTCAAGCCAGGAGAGACACAGGGTGGCTAAGAGTGCTCCAAGGGCAATCAGCTGCTACGTGCCTTCCTCCTCCATGTTTTTGGCAGAAGGACATGGTAGGTCACCGTGTCATTCTGCCTAGAGGACAGGGAAAAATGAAGAGGGCTTGAGGACCCAGGGGGCTACAATTATGCCTGGACTAACCAATTGTATTTAGGCCATAGAATTTCCACCAGGCCTTGGATCAAATTCCCACATAAGCAATGGTGCTTCTGCTTGGTTCACCTCGGAAGGCAGCTTAGCAACATGCATCATCTTTGCAAGTGTGGAGCTATTTACAACACTATAACACCAAAAGCTGTTTTTGTCCAGATCTATTATGCTCCAATCAAGCAGAAACCAAACTAAGCACACAATAGCCAAAACAAAGAAAGTTGTGGGAAGATCCACCTTTTTTCAAGAACCTAACTAGAGTCTGAGGGGACACAAGGCATGGAGAAAAGAAGGTTATAAAGTAGGGCAATCAAGATGGATTTCTCTGGGTAATGACCACAGCTGAACATGCAAAGGGCAAACTTCCACAGTGGATCTTTCCTTTCCTTCACTGAGAGTTTTCAAAAGTCACTTAATGGAATCAAGGGAGCTTGTAAATATTGTGGACTGTGCCTTATTGATTGGCACTGGGAGGAGAGCCAGTGTGGCAGTATTTGAGTGTTACACTACAGTATATCAACACCAATAGTTTGCAACTTTTGATAAACTTTAGATTCGGTTTGGTAATTTGGGGTGCTGATTCAGAAAATTGCATTGGATAGACCAGCTCTAGTTTCTGATACAGAACATAGGCCATCCAACAGTCACCATCTGCTCGCCCACAAAAAGCCAAAGAGCTGATGTGGTAGTAGTAATCTTTCATGGGTAGTCAACCTCTCCCCTCCTGACATCCCCGTTGCCTCAGCATTGTAAGAGGGTTTCGTGAGACCAGTCGCTTTTGTTGTCACATGGTTTCAAGGCAATGGTGTAGTAATGGTGAGGCTGCAGACCATATTTTTGTTCTTGCAAACCACTGGTGGTCCATGGACCACGGACTGGGAACCACTGATCTACACTGTAGAATTAATGCAGCTTGCTACTACTTTAACTGCCATGTCTCAAGACTATGGGATCATGGGATTTGTAGTCTGGTAAGGTACCAGCATTCTTTGGTAAAGAAGGTGAAATAAACACCTTTTAAAACTATAGCTTCCACTATTTTATAGCACTGGGCTGTAACAGTGAAAGTGATGACCAACTGCATTAATTTTGCCATGTAGTTGCACTCTAAGAGACCAAAATTTGAATTCCTGCTGAGCTATAAAAACTCCCTCGACAAGTCAAAAACCCTCACTCTGAAAACAATCCTTGAGACAGAGTTGCCATAGTCAGAAACAACTTGAAGGTACACAACAGCAACAAAAACAACCACCATTGACAGGGAAACTATCCAAAATTGAACAAAATAATCTTGGACTAAACTGCAGATTCCTGTATTACGGCAATTTCTTCTCTCACAAACCCATGATGTACAGCAGCTGCAGAGGAAAGAAAGGGAAGCTCATCTTCTTACTGGTCACTGCTGTGTATTAAACTCATGAAGAGATCTAGATAATTACTCCATATTACTGTTTTAGACCGCTATTACTGAATGTAAGTTTTAAAAGACCACTTCTAGAAACAGTGGCAATGCATCAGGATAGCTCAATGCAATTAAGTACTGTAACCCACAAATCATTTTAGCAGAACCGAATACATTTATCAGGAATATTATTATGTAATAATTTATGAAGCATTTACATATATTTTAAAGAAAACTCTTTGGATTAGAAAACAGAATAACATCCAAGTGGCTCCAAACTCTCTCTCTCTCTCTCTCTCTCACACACACACACACACACACACACACACTTTTTTATATATAATATATAGAGAGGGGGGAGGGGGGGAGAAGATTCATGCTCATTCTTTAATGAGCTGTTGAAGTTGGTAGGACATTTATGGGGGGAAAGCATAAAATATGGGAACAAATGTATTTTCAACACAAACATTTCTTCAGCAAATCTATACATAATTGGCTCAAATCAGATTTTTGGCCTTTGTACTTGATGTTTCTGATTTCATGAAGGGGGAAATCTTTCATTATGTAAAGTCTAGGAGATGTTTATTTTTAAACCTTTCATTATCTGAAATTGAGCACGTGCAGTACTTCCTCCAGTACTGGTTCTGAGAGGACAGTAAGTGATATAAAAGCTCTGCCTGCCTTTCAAGTCTCATCTTTAGTGGCTGAGTCACACATTCAAGCTATCACTTGATACTGAAGCCATCAAAGGATGAACATATGTATTTTCAAACTGGTACTCAGGTTATGTATCATAGGCTGACAAGTCATTTTTATTTCTGGGTTCTTAGATGTCAACATTGATTACAGTTGTCCCGCACCTCCCCACCACACACAGCATCCATGTATTTGATTATTCACGAGTTTGCCCCCGGCCCCTCCAAAGAAGCCCTTGCCCATCCCAATGCCAGAGACTGCATTGGGATGGGCACAACTTTAGGCTTCAGGAGGAACAAGTGTCAGCAAGTATCATGGCTACTACTCCTACTCCTACTACTACTAATAATAATAACAATAATAATAATTTTATTCTTGTAGTTCACTACCACCACCCCGAAGGGACTTGCCCTGTTTTTTCCGCTTTCATAGGCACCCTATTTCCCTAACTCTCATGAGTGTGATGAATTGACTGTGTATGGAGAGCAGAATTTGCTAACTCACTTTGGGTATAAAATAGAAAATAAAATTACATAATCCAAATTCCATTATTTTTATTCTTTAACTTTTTTAGGTTCACGAGTGAATTTGCTTCAAAATAAAATAGAATTTCCACACACTGCTTCTGAAGACTGGAGATGGGTTCAGACCTAGAGCCAAATCACTGTCTCTCAAAGTGTGAATGGAACCCCTGGTGATGCAATGACTTAAACCCTTCTGCCGGCAGGCCTGCTGACCAAAAGGTCGGTGGTTCGAATCCAGGGAGCGGGATGAGCTCCCACCTGTCAGCTTCAGCTTCTCATGCAGGGACATGAGAGAATTCTCCCACAGGATGGTAAAACATCCGGGCATCCCCTGGGCAACGTCCTTGCAGACGGCCAACTCTCTCACACCAGAAACGACTTGCAGTTTCTCAAGTTGCTCCTAACACGGGGAAAAAAAGAGTATGAATGAGGGTTAAAAGATCCAGACTGGGTCCACTTTTTCCTCACTTCATCGGATCACACTGAAATCCTGTTTTTTAGAATACTGTAGTTTAACAATTTATCGAAAGGTGAATCTTACCCGTTCTTTTGTTTTTGTCAACATAACAGTACTTCAATTCGAAGTCTTTTAATAAATCATGTATTTCCTATAAAAAGAAGAAAGGACAATATATCAAACAACAATTTACAGAGCACTGATCATTTTTATTTTAGTGCTATGGTTTTGGAATCATGCTTAATGAGTAACTATTGCTAAGATAACAGTTAGGAATTAATTAGACAAAAAGTTGTTTCAATAAGAGACTTTGAAAGCAAAAGTTCATAAAGCGTGAAAAAGCTTTACCAAAGACTGTGTTGCCCAGTACTGAGTTATCATAAGGATTATACAGTAAACAATTTGATAATAAGAGTCAAAGTCATATCTGCTATAGCATACAACAAAATCAGTTGCTATAAAATTCTTTACTCAGATGCATTATTTACCTGAAATAGAAGCCACAACAGATGGGATCTTGAATCTAAACTGTAACCATTTTGCTACAGGGAAGGGATAACGTTACACATAACATCAATTACCTCTTGCAACACCTATGATTACAGGACAATTCTTATCTGCTACTAGCATTTTGCATCTTCCTTGTACAACATATTAAGATTTCACTCTGAAAAAAATGCACTTTAGTAGCACAATCAAGGGGACAGAGAAGTACTGAATTTATATTTCACTTGCTTTATAATGCTTTTGCTTTTTTATAATGCAGCTCTGTTGAAATCTCTATGGAATACAGACATTAAATGGTTCAAAGAACTGTTATTATGCAAAGAGAAATATTAAAGTGGCAGGGTTGAGAACTGTTGTTTTTGTATGCTTTATTTTGATTTAATGCTAAATCTGTTGAACTTATCATGGGGGTTTGTGAAGCTAAGAGTTTGTGATTTGTCCAAGGTTACTCAGTAGGCTGCCATGGCCAGGGAATTGAATCCTGGTCATGCCAATCCTGTACACAGAGGTGGGAAGGGTGAATAAATTTACCTGTCCAAATGTATCTCTCTCTACAAGCCAGCTAGAACTTTAAGATCTTCTGAAGACGCCCTGCTCTCAGTCCCGCCTCCCTCACAGGTGCGGTTGATGGGGATGAGAGACAGGGCCTTCTCAGTGGTGGCCCTTCAGCTACGGAACTCCCTCCTGAGTGAAATTAGATCAGCCCCCTCCCTCCTGACCTTCAGGAGAAAGCTAAAAACTTGGATGTGGGAACAAACATTAAGTTACTAATTTACCAGTGTAATAAAAAAATATAAAATAGTGCAATGACAATCTGGAATGGCCACGGACTACGATATTGGACTGCATGGTTTCAATTAAGTGGTTTTTAATGTTTGATATGCTTTTAATGATTGTTTTAATATATATGTTTATTTTATTGACAGATGTTCTTATGGTATCGAATCACTGCCTACATATGTGAGCCACTCTGAGTCCCCTATGGGGTGAGAAGTGACATGGAGTAGGAATGCAAAATTACATTAATGAAGTGTACAGAAATAGGTCCATGGGCTCAAATTAAAAGTGAACAGTATTAGTCAACAGAATGAGAAGAGAAACTGCTCCAGACACATTGAAGCAATATGGTAGTCATTGATCTGTTTTGTCAATTCAAATAATGGAGAAATTCATCTATTAGCTAAAGCTCTGAAATTCTAGAAGAACATCTCCTGAACTGAGGCCATCACTATTACTTTTTGAACTGTCATAAAACAGTTTAAAATGCATTATACATTAGATTAATTATCTAGATATAAAGAAAACAAGGAAGGAATTAGTTTGCACGGATGAGATGGATAGAAGGTTATACCAATGAGAATGTTAAACCAGACTGAAAATTGTACTCTTGACCACATTTATTGTACTGACTGGCTGAAAAACTACTACCATGAGCCCAGTTGGGTGCTTCTGTGCGCTAAAATACTTCTCTCTCCTTACTCAACTTCTTAAAGAGATTGGCTGCCACTATCAACAAATTACTTATTATAATAAAACAAGCATTGTAAAAGTGGAAAGACCAAGTCACCTTGTATGGGAAAAAGAATCACGCTTGTGTACTCCAAGATAAACAACTGAAGCACCTGCACATAACAATCTGCTGTCAGATCACTCACATTTGGACCAAAGCTAAGGACTGAAACAAAGTATTTGTCCATCCAAAATAGACTGATTTTTACTTGCACAGATTTCTTCCATGACCTCGTTCATCTGAATTTATTTCATACACACACACACAAACATATATATAAAGAGAAATAACACTTCTAGGGGCCATGTAACACAGAGCCAGGCATGTAGCTGGGGGGGGGGGGCTTGAGGGGCTTCAGCCCCCCTCCCAAATTCTCATGGTGGTTCACAAAAAGGCCTTACTGGTACATTATTTAAACTGTTATGTTTATTCATATCATGATCTGATCACCATACTCAATATATCCCATATGCTTGGGGGTATTGGGGTAACGATACAAAAGGTTTGCTAGGGTAGACCCTCGTTCACCCAGACTCAGCCCCCCCCCCCCCCCGAATCGAAATCCTGGCTACGGGCCTGCTTAGAGCAGTTCACAAGAATTTAAAATCATGCAGGTGGACTTTTAAAAAAAATCCATCTAGAATAAAGTGAAAATACCATACAGAGAAGCTAGGAACCATCCCAGGAGATCTGGAAACTATCCAACAGATAACAGCTGTGACTTTAGTGGATATAGCACATCTTCTCTATTTGCTAGTTACATGAAGCCATCGTGTCATGGGGCAATGTCAGAATACCAACGTGATTACTAGCCAAACTACACATTGCATTTAAAACATTTTAACTACTGAGTAATTGGCTTTCTCTCTTGACAAGAGTGCTCTGTCCCAGATCAAGTCTTTTTCCTTTTTCTTCCTATTTAAAACTATTCAAAGCAGCATCTTCAGAGCAAAAGAAAGCTTTATGTGACTATTTTAGGCTGGAAAATGGGGGGAGGAAAACTACTGCAATCCCAGTCCAGATGAGAGCTCAGCAACTTTCGCTAAAGAAAGTGACTTATCTCATTTGAAGCACCAAAATACTTTTAATGCACCATACAGTTCCGACTGAAGCAACATGATTCGGTACCTCTTAAATACCCACAATACCTTATAAGACTCCAGCAAAACTCAGTTGGTTATAAACAAATCTCTCAGCTCGACAAGGTCTCCTAGATCATAACATATTCCCATTTTGCCAACCTGCTAATTCAATATACAGAGCTTAGTGAGTAATGGGGTTTGATCTGAGCAGGATCAAGTGTATTCTTTCTAGTCAAATTGGATACTGGTCTCTTATTTCATCGGTTAACAGCTGTCAAATGCCATGTTAATAAAACATGTTGAGGCTCCTCAGACTGTTTAGTATACACTGATACTAAGTTACTGCTGCTACTCAATAATCAAGCACATCTGCCCAGTGTGCATGTGTGTTTTTATTTCTTGCCCCCATCCATCCATCTACCTTCCTACCTATCTATGGTGTCGTGTGTGTGTGTGTGTGTGTGTGTATAAGCAAGAAGAATAGTATCCAAAATGAGAATTTCAATTATCATAGGAATATGGACACAAGGTGAAATCTGTTGGAAGTGTTATGTTATTTTCATCACTGAAATACACACAATAAAAAAGAGCAAATAGCTATTAAAGAGAATTACCCTTTTCTATATAAAATGTATTTAATGCTTACAGAAGATACAATAAGAAAGTATGCTGGGAATTGTCCATTAGATATGAAACGTAGATAGTACAATCAATATTCCATATTCACGGGTTCTGCTTTCAACCAAATGCAGGTCAAAAACATTAGGGGGGAAATCCTCCCCAAAAACCCACATGATTTTGTCACATACTGAGCACCATACTGACATGTAAGCATATCCTACTGTAGCCTCCTATTATTTCACAGATCCTCAGGCTCTGTAGATTTGTTTGCCATTTTGCTATTGAATATACAGTAATGGGATTGAGCATCGATGCACATTGGCATCCATGGGGTTCCTCAAAGCGAACCCCAGCAGATACTGGAGGCTCACTGTAATATTTTAAAGAAATTCATACAACATGCTAAACTGACCAACTAAGTCAGTGGTTCTCAACCTGTGAGGCCCCAGATGTTTTGGCCATCAACACCCAGAAATCCTAACAACTGGTAAACTTGCTCGTTGTAGGCGAAAACACCTGGGGACCCACAGGTTGAGAACCACTGAACTAAGCCTATTTTCTAGTGCTGAAAACACATTTTTTTTCTGTCAGATTAAGCAATGTTCTACAGACTGACAGTGTTTGCATTTACAGATAGCACTGCTAGAGTCTAAATGTTCTGATCTGTGGATTTCAACTATTGATTCAACAACAACAAACAGAATGGACACTCTGAGATGATATCAGAACTGTATTATGCACCCACACTAGCCCTCTGAAGCAAAACTGGGGACTTTCTAATAATTATAGGAACCACAGAAGCAGCCAAATCATGTTTACTTGTCAATTTGTATGCTGCTTTTTTTCTAAGAAGACCAAGTACAGAGCTGGATACTATGAAAGCTAGAAGATTCCCTTTTCAAGGGAGCAAAACACATTCCTCTTACTGTATAATAATAATAATAATAATAATAATAATAATAATAATAATTTATTTATACCCCGCTACCATCTCCCCAAGGGACTCAGTGTGGCTTACATGAGGCCAAGCCCACAGTACATCAGCAAAAAACAACAACAGCAGTAATACAAAACAATAAAATAAAGCAAAAATAGGCAGTAAACATCGACAATAACACAATAACATTTAAAAACCAATGGCTGGGCCAAATGCAATAGTTAAAATTTAAGTATAATGCTGGACAAGATCAGGTGAAATATAACTAGGATAGAATTTCGGAAAAGAATGGGGTATACAGACAGTTCTAGATCACTAATAAGGTGCCATTAGGTGCAATTAGTATTGGTTCCTTCTTCATCTACCATTTGGAAATCTCCACTGTTCACACAGCAGAATAATCAAAATATTCACCCAACACAACACCATGCACATCTTGTAGTTAGTAGAGGAGGCAGGAAGACAGCACCGTTTTCCTGACTGTCATATTTTGATCATAACACCACATCCTATGATTGTAAGACCAGCTGGAGTTAGGTGAACTTACTCTTAAATGGATATAACAAAAAAAAAATCAGTCTTAGACTCATGACTCTAATTCTATTTCTCACTAATGTTCTCATCCCTTGCTCTTTCTGTCCCTTGACTCACAGCCTTATAAACTGATTGCATAATGGCTTTATTACTTAATCTTTACAGAATCTCAGCTTTACCTCTTCCCCACCATGCGGCATTCTCTGCCTATTTCATAATATAACTGAGTGCTCAAAATGTACTCAGCAAATAAATAAATAAGCATACCATTTATAAATATTTCTCTCGTGTTGATCTTTGAGGTAGGCAAAGCTTCAGCAATGCCTATGACCTCCCTCTCCCCACAAACCCTGGCATATTTAATATTAATTTAAAATGCTGATCATTTCATTTCATTGCATCAGATGATTAAAGCTGTTAGTAAATTCAGTACAAGGACTGTATTAAGATGTAACAAGAGTGGTTAGTACAAAAGGCGAGTTAATAACAATCTTTTTCCATATTTAAGCTAGGAAAGTGCTTAATAGTATAATCCAAAATATCTACTCAGAAATGTATCACCTTGAATTCAATGGTGCTTCCTCATGGGTACTTAGACATAAAAATGCAACTGGATTACAGCTCCCTAGCATAATTGTATTGGCTTCTGCCAATTAATTTCAAAATCTAGGTATATTATAGAATTGATTTTTTAGTGTTCTCTGTTCAAGTATGCCAACATTTGTGACAACTTATTCTTTCTTTCTTGGATTTGAAGAATATAAACAATAGGGAAAAATTATGCATGTTTATTCAAAAATAAGTCATATTATATCCGATGGAGCTTAATCCCAAAAATATAGGTATGCAGCTGCCACTTGACAACATAATTTTTGAATCTAGAATGAATTATTTTTATGAAGTATGCCAAAATAAATGTTTAAATCTTGAGGGTACTGCAAACTGATTCCAACCATGTTCAATGAAATTGTTACCCAAGTGCATCTTCTACCGTGATCTATAGTATGATGAGATCTTAATTTAATAAAATTTATTCTTTCTTTCTCTTTTTCTTTCTTGAGCTGAAATCTCTGTAGCCAATCGAATTACTCAGAGTAGTCTGCCAAACCAGATGAACAAAAGTCACAAACACCTTGCTCCCAAAAACAAACTTTGATGTGCTGCTCCAACTCGGCTGTAAAGGATATAACAGTGTCCATTACAACAACCCAGTGTCCATTTCCCCTCCATCCTGAATTATTCTCAACTGCCATCAAGTCAACCCTATGAGCGAGAGATCTCCAAGTCATCAACAATCCTGCTCAGGTCTTCCAAAATCAGGGCTTTCTCAATTAATATTTGATTAAGTACCTGCAATGTGTCTTCTTTTCCCACTACCCTTCAGTTTAACAAGCATTATTGTCTTTTCCAGTGAGTCATATCTTCTCATGACACAGCAAAAGACTCGATTGAGTGCCCTTCCAGACAGGCCCTATATCCCAGGATCTGATCCAGGTTTTCTGTTTATCCCTGATTATTTGGCAGTGTGGACTCATATAATCCAGTTTAAAGCAGGAAACCTGGGATCAGATCCTGGGATGTAGGGCCTGTCTGGAAGGGCCCTGAGCCATCTTGGTTTCTAGGGAGAGTTCAGATTTGATTTCCTCTTGTGTTTTTGTTTGTTTGTTTTTGGCAGTCCAGGTTATCCACTGAAGTCCCCTCCCCACCCCCCACCCCCCAGTACCATATCTCTATCAAGAGTTTCCTTAGCAAAATTCACTCAGAAGGGGGTTGACTTTGCCTCCTCTAAGGCCCATGGTCACAAAGTGGGTCTCCACGGATGAGTTGTAGCACAACAATTTTTGTCTGTAGTAGTCCAACACTCAAACCACTGCAACATGCTAGCTGTGGGCCTTTTCACACAGCCCTATGTCCCAGAATATCAAGGCAGAAAATCCAACAATATCTGCTTTGAACTGGGTTATCTGAGTCCACACTCAGATAATGTGGGATTTTCTGCCTTGATATTCTGGGATGCAGGGCTATGTGGAAGGGCCCTATGTTTCTTCACTGTAAAACTGAATAATTCCTGAACCTGAGCTTAGAAGTAATGAAATATAAATAACACATCTTTGTGTAACTTGCTACATTTGAAGTTAATAAAAATACAATAGAGTCATGTTTAAAAGACAATGTCTGTAGTTCCTATATTAATATAATGAGACTCGTGCGCCAACTGCGACCATACCTCGTGAAGGCTGATCTGGCCAGGGTGGTCCACGCCTTGGTCACCTCTAGAATGGATTACTGCAATGCGCTCTACGTGGGGCTGCCCTTGAAGACGGCTCGGAAACTTCAATTGGTCCAGCGGGCAGCAGCCAGGATGCTAACCGGGGCTCATTATCAAGAGAGGTCTACCCCTCTGTTTAAGGAGCTCCACTGGCTGCCTTTTATTTTCCGAGCCCAATTCAAGGTGCAGGTGCTTACCTACAAAGCCCTAAACGGTTCGGGACCACCCTACCTGCGTGACCGCATCACCATCTACGAACCCACACGCTCGTTACGGTCATCCGGAGAGGCCCTGCTCGTGATCCCACCCACGTCGCAAGCGCGCTTGGTGGGGACGCGGGACAGGGCCTTTTCTGTGGCGGCCCCCAAACTTTGGAACGCCCTCCCAAAAGATCTCAGACAGGCCCCCACTCTAGCCGTCTTCAGAAGGAATTTAAAAACTTGGCTGTTCCGTTGTGCCTTCCCAGACTAGGAATCCCCACCCAAGTCCTAGTAGCACCTTAGCATAACAAATTGTCGCTGCACACTGCACTTTCAACCTTACGTGCCTCCTACCATTTCAGCACTTTGAACCCTTGTACCCCAGTGCGCCGGCCGAACCAGTTTTTAATTAATGTCCTGATGTTCTGCCATTGTCGTTATTTGCTTATTTGCTTACTGTTGATTTGCTTAGTTATTGTGGAGTTATGTTATTTTGCTCATTGTTTGATTTGCTTTGTTATTGTGATGTTACGTCCTTTATTGTATTGTGTTCTGAGGCTTCAGCCTGTGTAAGCCGCATCGAGTCCTCCGGGAGATGCTAGCGGGGTACAAATAAAGTTAATAATAATAATAATAATAATAATAATAATAATAATAATAATAAGAGTTTCTAGTTAATTTAAAGGACATTTTAACTTTTATTTATATAACCCTCTTATGATTCCTAGGACATTTTCCTCTCAAAAGTAATGGGGAAATGATTGTAACACAATGAGAAGTGCTATTTTTCAAATCCTCCAGTCGTATTAGAAATAAGTATGAATATCTTTTGTAAGTAACTTTCCAAGTTGTATTCTGAACAGAAACATTTATTTGAATGGATGGGAATGCACTGAAACATTATGTTTCGTATTCTTTATGCTATAAAATTATTTTCACTCTGTGTATAACCCTAATATAATTTACTGAAACATCAAGTGAATGTGTTCAGTTTTGGGTTTCTAATTTTACAACATGATCCTATATTAAGTCTCTCTTAATTCAATGAGACCAACTCCCAAAAAAGTATGCTTAACAATTTTAAACGTTGATTACATAAGATATCATTGCCAACCTAAGCAAAAAATATGACAGGACCAAGAACAAACATGTTTCTAATGCTAAACTACAGAAGATATTTCACAAGAGAAGCGACACCAAAATGTCATATAGTTGTTACGTAAAACTAATGCAATGACAGTAACTTAATTAATGAGCTGTTGACAAACAGGGAAATGTTTTTTCTACACAGAGATGAATTTCTATAGGTGTTAAAGCTAAGGTAAAAATGTTTTTCGGGAATTGAGACTTTCATAAATTTTTCTGGAGGAATATGAACAATTCTCTCTTTCCTGTTGTAACCCTGCTTTTAGGCATCCCAAAAAATTCCTCCAGAAATCTTAGGAATGTAGGAGGAATGGGAAGGAAAGAAAAGTTTATGGAGTAAATTAGCATCACAGTGGATTTAGGCCACTGGTTTACAAAGTAGTTCATTAAAACATTAATTACAACATTTCCAAGAGAAATTTGCTTTTAGATCTGTTTAACCTTTGTTCCAAATGGACCAAGATGAAGAACTCTTTAAAAAACCAGTATGTCTTATTTTGTGCCAGTTTTTTTTTGCCAAAAGAAGATAAAACTTTACAGCTGAAAACTAAGGATCACAATTATAATGAAAACAAGATTGTTATTCTTTATTCTAAACTTAGTTCTGCTACAGTATCAATGATAAATTTAAATAAATGTTTATTTCTAAATAAACTAAATAAATAGCTCTAAATAAAGTTCATTGAAAACTAATTTTGCTGCATTCGCTCTAAATATATGTGCCCCCCCCCCCAGTTAATACAATCAGCTGTTTTGGCTTCTGATCTCACATTTTTCACAAGTTCTTTGCATTATCGCCCTATTCTTCAGTTTGGCAAGTGAGGTATTGTATTTTTATACACTGACCAATTTTGTGTATATTTTCTGTAGAAGTTGGGAGGAATCTGAAACAGGAAGAAAAATCATTCTAAAGAACATGTTTTAATTGAAAATATCTTTCGTTTTATACAAATGTATATGCTTGATAAGATTTCTTAGATGTTGTATGCCAAGTCATTTCCAATGTTTGAGCCCCCTAAGGTGAACTTATCAGAGCTTTTTGGGGCAGAATGTGAATGAATCACCCAAGGTTACCCAGTGGATTTCCATGTTCAAGCAGGAATCCAGAGTTACATCCCAACATTCAAACCACTACATTATGCTGGCTCTCAATACTATCTATCCATCCTGTCTTAAATATTTAAAATTAGTCTGAAGTAATATACTTATTTTAATTTTAAATGTCTTTCATGATATAGAAATTCATAACCTTGACAACTGTCAATAGGCTTTGTATTTTAATCCATTGGGAGCCAATACATTGAGTACTTAGTGCTCTTCTACAACAAACCAACTGAATGTCTTTTTTCTGATCTAGAATTTATGTTTTGACCAACCTTATATAGACTAAAACTGACATTCCTAACAGCTTTGTGCAGATTTGGAACCAATCAACAAACACTTCCCAGAAACTCCTGACTTTGGCTTACTTTAAATGAAAGTTAGTGAAACTATGGTTCCTCCTTTCTTTTCAGGCAGCCCATACCATGCCTCTGCTGCCCAGCTGCTGTTGTGGTTGTTGCTTCTTTTTTTTTTCTTTTTTTTTTCTTGGGGGGGGGGTACTATCTAAGATGCTTTTTTCAGATCTGCTTTATTTTTTGTTTCCTATCAAAAGCATTGCATAAATTAGTATAAAACTGATAAAAATAGAAGGAGCGCAGATGGCTAAATATCTTTTGACCAAAAACGGGCAACAGCAATCGCACTGTCTGTAGCCTCCAACAATTCTTCCTCTGTACATGAGGCAGGGCATAGTGGACAAGCATACAGAAGCAGAGTTGTCTGTTCTGCTCCACAGTCACATAAGGTGTGGAATTCTTTTAGGTAGTTGTCTTCTGATCTGCCCAGTCCACTTCTGAGTCTATTCAGGGACTTCCAAGTTGCCCATTCTTGGTTTGCCCCTGGAGGAAGACCCTCGCAGGGGGGCCTCCAGTTGGGATTTCCTGGTTTAGCTGCTCAGAGGGATACCCTTGCTATTGCTGAGGGAGCGCCAAGAGGAGTGGTAGTTCTTATAAAGCTTTTCCTTGATTTGAGTCTACTTGGAGGAGGCTGGTAGCCATGTAGTGGATGGCTTTCAGTGTTCACCCTTATTCCTCTCACATTTAGCAGCAACTTCCTGTCTCACATCGGGGGGGGGGGGATGCCAACTAGCTTGTAGAATGTATCAAACAGGTGTAGATCTCCTGATGTCACTGTTTTGCCTAAATCCATTCTCATTTTTGCTAAAAAAAATAAGCATGGGGTGATATAGCTCTAAAATAGGGTAGGAGAGAGTCCTAACTGCTTAGTGATGCCAAACATGGTTCGGTGCCACTGGACAGCCACCTTTACTGCCCCATCTCATTCTTCATGCTGTGGCAATCTCCAGCCATGACAAGTGTCCTACTGGTTTACTGTCACCTGTAGTGATATCCGCAGGGTGATGGGGTGATAAGTGAGGGGGGAAAGGAGTCACCTCCTCTTCTACCCCCTCCTTTCCTAGAGTGCCCTGTCATGGCAGGCAATGGTTGACTGGTAGGATCCTTATTGCAGACACAAAATGGAGGATGGAAGGGGAGTGTAAGTGTCATCTAGTGTCCTCTGGAATACACAGGATGGGAATGAGAATGGTTATAGCCAGTTCTATTATGGAAATGGCCCGACTGTTAAATGGGCCCAAAGTTGGGGGATACTCCAAATACTGGCCCATAATTTGGACTATCCCCCAACTTTGTTGAACAAGGACAAGGCTGTGTTAATGTGGCCTTGCCCTGTGTTACCTGGGATCAGCTCCATGCAACATTTGCCTGTCACATAGGTGATCCAGGATTCTTCCAAATTAAGTGTTCACTATAGATGTGCCCATGAATTGCATATTCAGACACTTGCTTTGCATCATCAAAATGTAGCTGCGTATATTATCTGTACTACAGTATACACTCATGTGCTTCGCTTCCACGATCAGATGGAATCTGGTGCCTTTCGGGTATTTAGCCAGAGGAAAGCAATTTAGATAAAGTTTGAGCTTTGACCATACTCAGGCAGCATTGACAAGAAAAATGAAAACATCTTAGCAGTGAACTCCTTTTTTGGTAACACTCCTTACAGTCCTATTTGCACAAGGAATATACATGTCCTCAAATTACTTTCGAGCTTAAAGCAGCAACCTGCTCACTCCACCAGAAAACCCTTGAAGTATATTACGTTTGAATCTGTTTTTAACAATTAATTCTGCGCTTCCTCTTTAAAGAGTATAGCTTAGCTGTTAACCATCAATAGACTAAAGTTATAAAACCTACTGAAACTCTCCTAAAGAAACTGGACATATTGAAGTTAATACACACACACACACAATAACATACAGAAATAAATGTAAATCTTCCAGAACAATAACATTGCAACTATAGTATCGAGAGACTGCGTACAGATTGTAACCACTTGCCTTTTGATTTCAGATTTGTAAATAAAAAACAAGGGACTTTAACATTCGTTTTTAAAGTGTAAATACTACTGAACAGAGATAACAACCTAGTCCACAGATGATATTTGCACTCAAATGAGTTTTTCTCTTTGATAATTCCCAAGTGTTTATTTACATCAGGCATTTGAGAGTTCTGGAACATATTTCCATTATGTTTGAAGCCTCCTTGTGCTCCCCCCCCCAAAGGTTCAAAAAAGTTTGCAAAAAGACTCAAAATGTATTTATTTACTATATTTATATACTGTCTTACTCACACCGGGGGGGAGGGGGGAGGGCTCAAGGTGGTTTAAAGCACACTAATGGCAAAAATTCGATGCCATTAGTATGTTGCAATCTAGGGGCCCAGAAAGGTCCAAAACGTAGTAAAAATTGCCCTATTTCCCCTAGACCAGTGGTTCTCAACCTGTGGGTCCCAGGGGGTTTGGCCTACAACTCCCAGGAATTCCAGCCAGTTTACCTACTATTAGGATTTCTGGGAGTTGAAGGCCAAAACATCTGGGGACCCACAGGTTGGGAACAACTGCCCTAGAGAATATTTTTAGACATAGTGAGGGCGCAGTTCTCCAAGGTCTTGGGGGGGGGGGCTAATGACCCCCAGTCTTATACAAGCCGCAAGTTTAAAAGTGCCTATCTTTCTATGGCCATCTCAAAATAAGCCAGAAGAATTGGCACAATGTCTGTAAGAGCTATGTGATGGGCCATTTTCCACTTAATTGAGATGCCAACTTTTTCATCTTTCTATTTGGTAGTTAATGAACGTGTTCTGCTCATCATCCAGTTGTATTATGCCATCCATAAACTAAGTTAGCAATAGTCATTCGTCTGCTAAGAGGGGCAAATGCAAAAAAGTACACAGTGCATTTGATGTTATCTTGCTCTTCAGTATTTTTTTCCATCAGAGCCAACTAGTTCTTTTCTGGCCGAACCTTTAAAGACAATTTCAAACTAAAATGAGGTGCAAGGCTGCAAATGGATGTTTCCTAAAATGGGAGATGAAAACTAAGAGGGAGCAAAACATTGTGTAGGCAGAGCAACAAATGTAAAATGATTTACTTTCTTTAAAAATTACTTATTTCAGCAGAGTCCCTTATAACTATTTCCTAGTTCTCTAGTGACCAGCCACTCCAAAGTTCACCATGTATAGTCCTTTATCAACTGCTGACAGTAAATCTAGATCCCATCTAACAATTTCAGCATGAAGATCCTGGATATGATTGATAATTTGCATCCAAGTTCTATCAACCTAAAGTACATGGTATATTTCTCCTACAACATTTCTATTCTGAGATACCCATGAAGGGTTGCTTTAAAATCTGTTATGCAGGTGTAGAAATTAAATTAAGTTTTAACACATTTTTTCTCACAGTTTTAAATTACTGTCAAACTTTTAGTTATTGTATTGTCGAAGGCTTTCATGGCCTGAGTCACTGAGTTGTTGTAGGTTTTTTAGGGCTATATGGCCATGTTCTTGAGGCATTCTCTCCTGACATTTCACCTGCATCTATGGCAAGCATCCTCAGCGGTTGTGAGGTCTGTTGGAACTAGGAAAATTGGGTTTATATATCTGTGGACTGTCCAGAGTGAGACAAAGAACTCTTGTCTGTTGGAGGTAGGTGTGAATGTTTCAACTGACCACCTTGATTAGCATTTGATGCCGTGGGAGTTTTTTGGTGTGGCTTGTTAGTGCCTGAGGGAATCTTTGGTTGAGAGGTGATTAGCTGTCCCTGATTGTTTCCTCTCTGTTGTTTTGCTGTTGTAATTTTAGAGGTTTTTTTAATATTGGTAGCCAGATTTTGTTCATTTTCATGGTTTCCTCGTTTCTGTTGAAATTGTCCACATGCTTGTGGATTTCAATGGCTTTCCTGTGTAGTCTGACATGGTGGTTGTTTGAGTGATCCAGCATTTCTGTGTTCTCAAATAATATGCTGTGCCCAGGTTGGTTCATCAGGTGCTCTGCTATGGCTGACTCCTCTAGCTGAAGTAGTCTGCCGTGCCTTTCATGTTCCTTGATGCGTGTCTGGGCGCTGCGTTTGGTGGTCCCCATGAAAACGAACACAATCTGGCTACAAGTTTTATAAACTCTAAAATCAGAAGAGTAAACAACATTCAGTAAACAACACTCTGAAAAGAGGGGAATTCCAGACAGGAAACAATCAGGGCCAGCTAACACCTTCCAACAAAGGATTGCCACAGGAAGGAAGCAGCCAGGCTTTGAATGCGAATCAAGCTGGCCAATTGCAACAATAACACTTGCCTCCAACAGACAAAGAGTTCTTTCTCCCACCCTGGACATTCCACAGATATATAAACCCCACTTGGTCAGTTTCCAACAGACCTCACAATCTTTGAGGAGGCCTGTCATAGACATGGGTGAAATGTCAGGAGAGAATGCTTCTGGAACCTGGCCTATACAGCCCAGAAAACTCACAGCAACCCAAGTTTTAACAGTTTCACTTTTAATATCCAAAGAGGTCACCCAATGGAATTCCATGGCAAAGTGCGAATTCAGACCCTGAATCATCTCCAGAGTCATACAATCCATCACTCATCTGCACCATGCTAGCTCTCTATTTGTCAAATATAACACTAACACTAGAGATGGATCTTCTCTACTCCACCATAATCTAGTTTAAACTCCTTCCCCCTTTTCCAATAATCAGACTCACTAGGGCACATGGGAATCTGAGTCCCAAAACATGAAAGGAAGGAGTACAGCCCACTTTATAACTTTTACCAGTAAAAATTTTCTGTCCTAAATTCTGAAATCTCCCATTTTTAGAACTTCCTTTAAAACAGGCATGGGGAACCTTCGGCCCTCCAGGTGTGGTGGACTTCAACTCCCACAATTCCTTGAGGCCAAGGTAAGCCTTTGGGGCGAATGCCGAGCCTCAAGGAATTGTGGGAGTTGAAGTCCACCACACCTGGAGGGCCGAAGGTTCCTGACCCCTGCTTTAAAAGTTCTGTCTACACTCCCCCCCTCCTTAGAAGGGGGGAGCATCTTATGGGGGATGGTCTCTAAGTTCAGGGTTCCACACTTTAAGTTTTAACAGTGATATTCCATTATCTATGTAAATGCTAACTCGGCCAAATGTATGGACTCCTTCACAACTAAATTCAGGGTGTCGTCCATCTCCCCCCAAATATCTACATTTATAAGGGCTTATAATTCAAGGGGGGTTGCAGCCCCCTCCACAAATGTATATAACCTTAACAAAATTAAAGATTCCAATAATAGAGAGAAATACCACAAAATTGTACGAGGCTTGAAACTCTGTGCCTTGTGAGCTGTACAAGGAGTGCCTAACTTTAAAACTGCAATTTAAGATGCAATTTGTAACTCTGATTAAATCACGAGACTTGTGAGAAAACCAGGCTATTCAAAAGACTGGCTGTGGAAATGGTATAATAAATGTGTTTGTTCAGCCTTCAGATAATCACCATAGCTACTATTAGCTATTAAAGAATGTATACAATGAGGCAGCATTGTGTTGGTCTAGGATCCAAGAGAAATCCCCACCAGGTCACTGAAATCCACTGGGTGACTTTAGGAAAGTCACACTCTCTCAGCCTCAGAGGAAGGAAGGGCCAAATTCCTTCTGAACAAATCTTGCCAAGAAAACCTCATGATCTAAAGTTGTCACAAGTCAGTAATGACATGATAACACACAACAACCTCTTGCAGGCTGAAGTATTTCATATTCAGAAATCTGAAATGACCCAAAATGGTCCAAATGGGTGGCTGAAGCTGAAGGCATTAACGGTATTATTTTAAATTTAAAATATTATGGATAAAACTACCTTCAAGATATGTGCCTCATTTATGAAACAGAAATTAATGTTATGTTTAGACTTGAGTCCCATCTCGTAGGTATCTCATTATGGAGGTGTATTCCAAAACTGGAAATCTAAAACGCTCCTGCTCCCAACCATGAATGATTTATGCCCTTCTCACTCTTTTGTATTATTTTAAAGGGACCAATTTTCAATCTGATGTACACAGGGCATTTTGCCTGGCACTTGATTTTTTTTTACAACTTTTATGCAGGAAAGAGTATAGAATAAATATGATTATTAGAAGCATTTTGTTTGTTCCTCCTGCAGTTTAACATGTTGTTATCCAAATGCTTCCATATTTGTCCACAACAATTGGATTCACAAACAATGAAAACTCAACTTCTCTTCCTTACCTGCCTTTCTCTATAGAGTGAGACTCAGAATTTATCCAAGTCTTCTCCACATTCTTTTAATTGGCCAACTGGTCCCCATGTCACTCTCAGAGCTAAAAGAGAGAGACCAAGTCCTCTCCTCTGTCTTTTAAGCCCACTTGATCACAACTAAGTGTGTAGGACCCTGAATTTATCCAAGTCCTCTTCTCAGGCCCCTTCCACACAGCTGAATAAAATCTCACATTATCTGCTTCAAAGTGGAATATATGGCAGTGTGGACTCACATAACCCAGTTCAAAGAAGATATTGTGGGATTTTCTGCCTTGATATTCTGGGTTATATGGCTGTGTGGAAGGTCTTTTTAACGCAATTGGTCCCTATGTCACCATCAGAAGTGAAAGTGTGGGACCTTGACAAAGTCCTCTCCCCAGTCTTTTAAGCTCTATAGGCCCCTTTGTCACCCTGACACCTAAAAGTGAGGGATATTGGACTCTGGGCCCTTCTACACAGCCATATAACCCAGAATATCAAATCAGAAAATCCCAGATAACTGGATTATCTGAGTCCACACTGCCATATATTCCAGTTCAAAGCAGAAAATGTGGGATTGTATTCCGCTGTGTGGAAGGAGCCCTAGTAAAGTTCTCTCATTGGTCTTTTAGGGTTTTTCTGATTTGATATTCTGGGTTATACGGCTGTGTAGAAGAGCCCAGAGTCCACACTGCCATATAATCCAGTACAATGTGGATTTTATACAGCTGTGTGGAAGAGGCCTGTGTTACTGTGAGAGTTGCAAGTGTGGGCTCTTGTGCTCAGCTAAGTTCTCTCCCCATTTTTTACAAGATCCCTGTGTCACCCTCACAACTGAAAGTGTGGAATCCTGAACTTAGGCCACTTGTCTCCTCAGTTTTTTAAGTTCAAATGATCCTATATCACCCACACACCTAAACATGTGGGACCCTGAAAATAGACAACTCCTCATAGGCCCCTTCCACACAACTAAATAAAATTATCTAATTTGAACTGGAATATATGACAGTGTGGACTCAGATAACCCAGTTCCAAAGCAGATAATATGGGTTATTCTGCCTTGATATGGCTGTGTGGAAGGGCCCCCAGTCTTTTAAGCTCTGTCACCCTCAGCCAAGTTCTCTTTCCATGGTCCCTGTATCACCCTCACAACTAAAAGTGTGGGACCCTGAACTTGGTCAAGTCCTCTTCTGGGTGTTTGAAGCGGAAGGGCTCTCGACGAAAAGTGTGGGACTTTGGGCCCAGGCGAGTTCTCCCCCCAGTCTTGGAGGGCCAGTTGTTCCCTCAGCCTTGGCCTCCCGGGGGCCACGCGCCCACCTCCCTCCCTCTTGCACGCGCCCTCCCTCCCTCCCGGGGCAAATGCGCGCGCGACCCACCTGGCTGCTGCTCTCGGCGGGCAGGTTCCGGAGCAGGACCTTGCGCCTGTTGCTCAGCTCCCGATGCATCCCTCGCAGGCGCCGGGAGACCTCCTCCGGGGACAGCAGGGGCTCCCCCGCTTGCGCCCCAACCCGCCCCGTTGCCGCCGCTGCCGACATCGCCATTTTGCCGGCCCGGAGGCGAGGGCGCTCTCTCTTTCTCTCTCGCCGCCCGAAGGAGGGAATGGGGCCAGAAAGAGAGAAAGAGAGAGAGAAAGGGAAAGAGAGGGAGAGGAGGGAGGAAGCCCTCGCCCGCCCCCTTCCCTCTTCCTCTCCCTCCCTCCCTCGCCCACACCTCTCCTCCGCAGCAGAGGGAAGGCAATTCGACACCACTCGGAATGGCCACGGCTCGAGGCTATCGAATTGGAGGAAAGTTTGCACTTTTACCAGTTCCCTCCCCAAACGGGCGGCGTTTTCATGGCGTGGAATAGTCTGCATCCCAGAGGCGCCCAAAGCATCAAGCGGGGCGCATTCGCTTCGCCTTCGGGTCTCTCCAGCCGACTTTGAAGCGGCTTTGTAGTTTCCTTAGGCAACGCCAACTCAACAATGGCTTTTCCCCAGTTTCCTTCTGAAATATATGTTTGCTGGCGGTCTCCCATCCAATTACTAACCAGGGCTGACCCTGCCTCTTAGGCAGCACACGCTACACCAGGCGTGAGCAAACTTGGGCCCCCCAGGTGTTTTGGACTGCAACTTCCACAATTCCGGCTGTTATGAATTGTGGGAGTTGAAGTCCAAAACGCCTGGAGGGCCCAAGTTTGCCCATGTTTGGTCTACACTACAAAGTTAACTCAATTTCAAATATTATTCTCCTGACGGGCTATAGGGCCTCTAGAACATGGCCCTATAGCCCGAAAAAACCCCACAAGAACCTAGTGATTCCAGCCATGAAAGCCTTCGACAATACACAATAATATTATAATTATAATAATAAAGAGAAACAGCTGGAAAGGCTGACGCAATATGAGGATTTAAACATTGAACTGCAAAGACTGGCACAAACCAGTCAAGGCGGTCCCAGTGGTGATCAGCATACTGGGTGCAGTGCCTAAAGACCTTGGCCTGCACTTAAACACAATCGGTGCTGACAGGATTACCATCTGCAGGTTGCAAAAGGCCACCTTAACTGGGATCTGCACGCATTATTCGCGGATGCATCACACAGTCCTAGACACTTGGGAAGTGTCCAACGTGTGATCCGATACAACAGCCAGCAGAGTGATCTTGTTTGCTGTGGACTCATCTTGTGTTTCTATTATTATTATTATTATTATTATTATTATTATTATTATTATTATTTATAACTCACCCTCTCTTCCCGAAGGCTTATCTGTCTTGATATTCTGGATTATAAGTCTGTGTGGAAAGGCCCTTCCTTTTCTGATTATTTATTTTATTTATCCTGCTGGAAATGAATTGAGAATCCAGCTATGATGTATAGAAAAACCACAAACAAAGTTAAAAACTTGGTGTTCTATTAAATGTCCTTTGACCAGAAGCTGGCCTCTTGGACTGTCCCTGGCGTCGCTGTGCATGTGGCAGGGCTCAGGCTGCATTGTAGTAGGTGGTCTGTGGTTTGCTCTTCTCCACACTTGCATCTCGTGGACTCCACATAGTGGCCCCCTTTCTTGAGGTTGGCCCTGCATCTCATCGTGCCAGAGCACAGTCTGTTCAGCACCTTCCAAGTCACTCAGTCTACTGTGTGCCCAGGAGGGAGTTTTGCATTTGGTCTCAGCCACTAATTGAGATTCCGAGTTTTAGCCTGCCACTTTTGGACTCCTACTTGCTGAGGTGTTCCTGTGAGTATCTCTGTAGACATTAAAAAGCTATTTCTTGATTTAAGGCATTAGCATGCTGACTGATATCCAAACAGAGGTTGGGCTGGAGATGTCAATGCCTTGATCCTTTCATTGGCTGCTACTTCCCAACAGATGTCAGGTGGTGTGATACTGGCTAAACGGTATAATTTATCCAATGGTGTAGGGCAGTGGTTCTCAACCTTCCTCATGCTGTTACCCCCTAATACAATTCTGCATGTTGTGGTGACCCCCAACCATAAAATTATTTTCCTTCCTACTTCATAAGTGGCATTTTGCTACTGTTATCAATCGTAATGTAACTATCTGATATGCAGGATGTGTTTTCATTAACTGGACCAAATTTGGCACAAATATCCAATATGCCTCAATTTGAATACTGGTGGAGTTTGGGGAAAATAGACCTTGATATTTTGGGAGTTGCAGTTGCTGGGATTTATAGTTCACCTGCAATCAAAGAGCATTCTGAACCCCACTAACAATAGAATTGAGGCAAACTTCCCACATAGAACCCCCATGACCAACAGAAAATACAGTTTTCTGATGGTCTTCAGTAACCCCTCTGACACTCTCTCGTGACCCCTCCAGGGGTCCCGACCCCCAGGTTGAGAACCACTTGTGTAGGGCATAGATATCCTGTGACAACACATCATGTCTCATTAAGAGCCACATCCACTGTTTTAACGTGATGAGATGTATTCCATACTGGACATGCATATTCAGCAGAAGAGTAGCAGAGCGCAAGGGCAGATGTCTTCACTGTGTCTGGTTGTGATCCCCAGGTT
This sequence comes from Anolis sagrei, assembly GCF_037176765.1. Classification (NCBI taxonomy): domain Eukaryota; kingdom Metazoa; phylum Chordata; class Lepidosauria; order Squamata; family Anolidae; genus Anolis; species Anolis sagrei. The sequence goes on from NC_090024.1 coordinate 166,142,506, forward strand.
GTTCCAGTCAGCTTTAATAGAATATTGTTTCTAGCACCCACAATTTGCTTGATATTCAGGCAGTGCTTCTTGTAGGTCAGAGCATGGTCGAGTAACTCCCAGGTATTTGAGTGTGCTGCAGTGCTCCAGTGGGATTCCTTCCTCAGAGCTTGAGATGCTTGTCTGTTCTTAAGGTGCAAAGCACATGTCTGTGTTTTAGATGGATTAGGAATCAACTGGTTTTCCCTGTAATAGGCAGTAAGAACACATAAAGCTTCAGAGAGCTTATGTTCAACCATTTCAAAGCTCCCTGCTTGAGCAGTGATGGCATGGTCATCAGCATAGATGAAACTCTCTGTCCCTTCTGACAGTGGCTGGTCATTTGTGTAAATGTTAAACATTGATGGAGCAAGCACGCTTCTCTGAGGCAGTTATGATGATGATGATAACAGTACTACAGTTGTGCTGACCCCTAGTCCCTGCCTGCACACAGATCACTAAGGAGGAGCCCTTTAATTCAAAGGAAGCAGAAGGAAGCAGTGTCCCTCCCCCTAAACAAGCTCAAAAAGAGGAGGCACTCCTTCAAGTAAAAGGGAATGCCACCCCCCCCCCCCAGTTGTATCCTTCAAAAGACACACCACCACGAGGCATCCTCGCAGTTTCAAACAGAAGTTGCTGCTTGCCCTTAAGAACTCCCCCCTTTTCCGTTATTTTATTGCAAAAGAAAGATGTTTCCTGAAATCTGAAGGGATTTTTTTCAGGCAGCTTAACTGCCATAACTTCCGCGGATGACTAGGAACGCATACTCCATCCCAACAGCTTTGTAAAATACAGCTGCATTTGATATAGGCGACTACCGCATTGAGTCGCCTAATCTAGGCTGAAAAATGCGGTATAGAAATAAAGCAAATAAATAAATAAATATAGCAACACAAAACAAATCTGTGTTGGCATCTACGCTGTCTGTCAGATGAATGCAGTTTGATTCCACTTTAACTGCCCTGGCTCAGTGCTATGGAGTCATGGAAGTTGTAGTATTACGAGGTCTTACAAATCCTAGGATTCCATAGCATTGAGCCCTGGCAATTAAAATGGTTTCAAAGTGCATGAATACTACAGTGGAGATGCAGTCATATATTGTAGGGGAAAATAACATTGGTTCAGGAGATAAGGACTGGCCAGTGAAATCCAGTTTTATTTATTACTGTATTTATACCCTGCCCTTCTCACCCCAAAGAGGACTCAGAGTGGCTTACAAGTAGACAACAATTTGATGCCGCATAAACAACAATGTGCATAAAAAATCTACGTTAAAAACCAAAAAGTTAAAAACATCTAAACATTTATGTATCTATTTTGTATCAAAAGCATTGCATACATTAGTATAAAACTGATAAAAATAGAAGGAGCACAAGCGGCTAAATATGTTTTGACCAAAAACGGGCAACAGCGACTGTATTGTCTGTAACCTCAAACAATTCTTCCTCTGTGCATGAGGCAATACATTGTGGACAAGCCTGTTTTGCTCCACAGTCACACTAAGTGGAGAATTCTTTTAGGTTTCTCTAGCCTAGTGGTTCTCAACCTTCCTAATGCCCGACCTCTTAACACTGTTCCTGATGTTGTGGTGACCCCCTAACCATAACATTATTTTCGTTGCTACTTCGTAACTGTAATTTTGCTACTGTTATGAATCGTAATGTAAACATCTGATATGCAAGATGTATTTTCATTCACTGGACCAAATTTGGCATAAATACCCAATATGCCCAAATTTGAATACTGGTGGGGTTGATTTTGTCATTTGGGAGTTTTATAGTTTGCCTACAATCAAAGAGCATTCTGAACTCCACCAATGATGGAATTGAACCAAACTTGGCACACAGAACTCACATGACCAACAGAAAATACTGGAAGAGTTTGGTGGGCATTGACCTTGAGTGTTGGAGTTGTAGTTCACCTACATTCAGAGTGCACTGTGAACACAAACAATGATGGATATGGATACTCAATATGTCCAAATGTGAACACTGGTGGTGTTTGGGGAAAGTAGACATTGACATTTGGGAGTTGTAGTTGCTGGAATTTATAGTTCACTTACAATCAAAGAGCATTCTGTACCCCACCAATGATAGAACTGCCCCCAACTTCTCATACAAAATCCCCATGACCAACATGGGAGTCTTTGGCAACCCCTCTGACACCCCCTCGCACCCTCCCCCAGGGGTCCCGACCCCCCAGGTTGAGAAAGGCTGTTTTAGGTAGTGCCATTTTGCCAGATTGTCTTTTGATCTGTCCACTCCACTTCTGAGTCTATTCAGGGACTTCCAAGTTATCTAAACATTAAATCAATAGTTAAAACCACACAATCCGAAATCATAGTTTTCAACAGATATGGATGAAAATAAGCAAAATAAATGCAGAAAAGGGGAAGGATTTCTGTTTCATTTCTTACTTGTGGGTTGGAATCTAATATAGTGTATCAACAACACATTTTTAGAGTAAGAACAATACAAAACGTAAAGAGATGCACTGATGTGCCGAGATCTTCAGCAGAGCTGTTGGTGAAAGTTAATAACTAAAACGAATGAAAGGAACACCTGTGTAAACAGGATTGTTAGCAGTATTTCCTGGAAAATCGTTATTCACACCGCGGCTCTGATTGCTTTAGTTAAGGGTTGCCAACTCCTTCCTATTGGAATGGCTATAAATAACTTGATTATATTGACCAGGCTCAGAGTAAAATACAGTGGAATCTGTAGCATCCTTAAACAGATTCCTAAATAGGTCCAGAGTTAATTACCCTTCAGTTAATAAAGTTGCAAATTGCAGCTTAGCTGTACTTCTGTATTTTTAATTTCCGCATATTTCATTTCTCTATACATCACCATCAATTAAGACCCACATACATTTGCAGGCTTGCATTCCTTCTGCTAAATGTATTAATGCCGCGTGATTGACTGCATGAGCAAATAAGTAATTAGAGTTTTAAAAGCTATAGCAAATGAACTACAGTAAAGGATGTACGACTGGCCTGATTTGTTGTCAAAGGCTTTCATGGTCGGAATCACTGGGTTGCTGTGAGTTTTCCAGGCTGTATGACCATGTTCCAGAAGCATCATCGCACATCTATGTTTCACCCACATCTATGGCAGGCATCCTCAGAGGTTGTGAGTTCTATTGGAAAGTGAGGTTTATATATTTGTGGAATGCCCAGGGTGGCAGCAGTAAAGCCATTCAATGCTAATCAAGATGGCCAATTGCAACATTCACACTTACTTCAAGCAAACAAGAGTTCTTTCTCCCACTCTGGACATTCTACAGATATATAAACCCCACTTGCCTAGTTTCTAACAGACCTCACAGCCCCTGAGGATGCCTGCCATAGATGTGGGTGAAACATCAGGAGAGAATGCTTCTGAAACATGGCCATACAGCCCGGAAAACGAACAGCAACCCACTGGCCTGAATTACTAACCATGGACACAAATAGATCATGTGTTGGTCAGTGTTTATACATATTGCAGAAAATTTGACAAAATGGGGCTTAAACAAAAAGGATGCTTTCTGGTGGGAGGATGCCTGGCACTATCGAAATATATAATATCCTCAATCTATCAAGATTTCTCTCTTTAATCTGTTTTTTTAAAATAAAATAAATATGGGAAAATATGAGAAGGTTAAATGTAACATATCCAGTCACCTCTAACACATACAATTACAATTAATGAGGCCAGGGAGCTTTCAGATGACACCATTATAGCCCTATTATTCTACTTTAGTTGCTATGGCTCATTGCTATGGTATCCTCGGATTTGGAGTGTAGGGTGGATTATTTAGGATCCCCAGCCAGACAGTTCTATTTCCTCACCAAACTACAAATCCCAGGATTCCTTGGTACTTAGTCATGGCTGTTTAAAGGGATTCATAGCAATATACAGGCAGTCCCCGAGTTACAAACATCTGACTTACAAACAACATTTAGTTACAAATGGAGGTGATACAATAGAAAGTGAGAGAAATCCACCCCTCAGAAGGGGAATTCACTCCTGAAAGAAGAGTTTTCATGGGGAAAAGGGTCTCCGCTGAAGCTATATCACCAATCCTTGTTTCCACAACAAACCACATTTTTCAAAGCCCAGTTATCGCAGGGAGAGAAAGTGGGGTGTAATCTTCATGCCACCCCTCTATTCTGCCTTGGTCAGACCACACCTAGAATGCTGTGTTCAATTCTGGGTGCTGCAATTGTTGGCAAGCTGGAATGTGTCCAGAGGAGGGCAATTAAAATGATCAAGGGTCTGGAGAACAAGCCCAACGAGGAGTGGCTTAAAGAGCTGGGCATGTTTAGCCTTCAGAAGGAGACACAATGGCCATGTATAAATATGTGAGGGAAAGTCATAGGGAGAAGGGAACAGGCTTGTTTTCTGCTGCCCTGAAGACTAGAACGTGGAACAATGGCTTCAAACTACAGGAAAGGAGATTCCACCTGAACATTAGGAAGAACATCCTGACTGAGAGCTGTTCAGCAGTGGAACTCTCTGGCCCGGAGTGTGGTGGAGGCTTCTTCTTTGGAGGCTTTTAAACAGAGGCTGGGTGGCCATCTGTCAGGGCTGCTTTGAATGCAATTTTCCTGCTTCTTGGCAGGGGGTTGGACTGGATGGCCCACAAAGTCTCTTCCAATTCTATGATTCTAAGAGCACAGACAGCAAAACAAATGCCACAGGGGTGTTAACCCTTCCCTATGTCATCCAAAGCTTATATATATAGGGGGGGGGGGCTGGGGTTACTTTAAAATGCCCCTGTTTAGACTTACATACAAATTCAGCTTAAGAACAGACCTATAGAGCCTATATTGTTTGTAACTTGGGGACTGCCTGTAATCATGTTGCGTGAAAGGCCCCAGCTGACAGCCCTTTGAAAAGGTCTTGTTTAGAGGCAACCTACTTCCAAACAAGAACAGATGAAAGCATTCTTTTCCGTAAATAAGTCACTGTCAAGACAGGCATACCATCGGCTGTTGTAGTACATCTTGTGCCTGAGCCCAAAATATTTTCTAGTTAACTTTTATAAAGAGACTGCTGCATGTGATAGGCAGAATAGTCGCTTATATAATGTTTTTCTTAACAGATTGCTTAAAATATCTTTGAACATCAGGATGAGTACTCGTTTGGTCTTGTAATGTTGTACAGTATTATGGGAAATAATTTGAACCTCAGCTGGAATACTTAGGTTCAACTTCATCACAGAATTAATGCAACTTGACATCACTTTCAACGCTCTGGTTCAATGCTATGGAATAATTGGAAATAGTTTGGTAGAGTTTCCAATTTCTCTGCCTCCTTTTCCCAAAATTTGTTGCATTCCCCTCCTTCTTGCACCCCTAGTATTTCCTAAAAATCTGCTCCAATTAATTGGAAAATCACACTCTGAAACAATGTTTTGGCACTATGAGAATTAGCAACAGAAGTGGAAGAGAAAGAGAAAATTATAATTCTATTGTGTTGGATACACTTGTACATTGTTGGCGCTTGGCCTATACAATTTTATTACCACAGTTAAGTTTTTGGAACATTTCTGTTTGTGAAGTCTGATGTGATAAGGGTCAAAGAGGAAACTGTACTAGTATTTGTGGCAGATATACATCCTAATTGGGAGGTCCTAGTATTTTAATCTGTTGCATTTTACCACATTTCATCACATAATTCACCACACCCTATTTTGGGGGTCCCAAAATTGTTTATTTGGTGCTGTTTCTTTCACAGTAGTCTCGCCATTTGCAGCTACATGGATAGGTGAATGAGCAGGTGCTCATCCCCTCCTACATATGGGGCTTCCCTTAACTGCCAGCCAAGGGAAGCCCCATAGCTTTTTTTTCACTGCGTAAAGTTGCACTTCTTTTTTTTCAATAAAAAAGAAGAAAGTGAGACTATTATGCGGTGAAATATGCCAGTATTAGTGTATCTGATTTTTTCTCTCTAAATTTACAATCCTACTTTTACCCACACAAAAATTAATTTTGTTAGCATCAGCCCAATTCTCAATCTGTTGAGGTCATCCTGAATCTGGGTTCTTTCTGTTCAGTGTCACCTCCACATCTAACAAGCCTGCCTTGTACACCTTCATCTAATTTGTTTATGACTACAGTGAGCAATACTGGGCCTAGGATAAAATCATATAACATAATTGACAGTTTAAGTGAAATTACTGGATTACAATAGTGAAAGATGAAGGGTATTTCCCTTACCATAAGCATTAAAGGTAAAGAGTAAAGGTTTTCCCCTGACATTAAGTCCAGTTGTGTCCGACACCAAGGGTTGGTGCTTATCTCCATTTCTGAGCCAAAGAGCTGGCATTGTCCGTAGATGCCTCCGGTATGACTGCATGGAGCGCTGTTACCTTCCAGCCAGAATGATACCTATTGATCTACTCACATTTGCATGTTTTTGAACTGATAGGTTGGCAGAAGCTGGGCCTAACAGCAGGAGCTCACGCCACTCTCCAGATTCGAACCTGCGACCTTTTGGTCAACAAATTCAGGAGCTCAGTGCTTTAACCCCCTGTGTCAATGGGGTTAAAGCATTGGACTCTTTAAATAGTCACATCCTACCACCCTATGTGAAACTTGAAGCTGTATGGCAAATCAGAGTCTCTCCTGTTCAAACCTCTATTCTGCTACAAAAATTTTAAAATGAGTTAGTTTTCTTTTGGTAAGCTAAATGAATTAAATGCTTGCACCATTCCTGTTGATGTTGCATGTTTTCTTTTGTCAGCAATATTTTCTGGAGTGTGCAGAGGCTACAAATTAATTTGGAGAAAGACAGAGACAAATAAGTTAGTCCATGCTTTGCATTTCTTGTATTGATTTTTTAAAAAACAGTATACCCCTTCAATGCCCTGAAAACGACCAATGTGATGGAGGCAAATAGGATGCTTCATCGGTAAATAAAACAATTTTACACAACTTTACAATGAGCTTGCCTCCATATCTGGAACATCGAATTTCAGCCTACTATCAGTACGATGGACAAGTGGTCTTCCTCCACATAAAATGGGTCTTTAGATCCCAGAGGAAACATCTATATGCCTAAGTTTTTACTCCATGAGACTGAATTCATGGCTGTTTCCTATAGAGAAGCTGAAAGTCCAAGATCTATTTCAGCACATTGTCACTTGATAAAGGGCCATAAGTCCCTTTTCTGGACAATTGTATACAACACATAATAAACACTTCTCTTTATAAGACATTTAAATGTAATTATATTCCTTTTAAATTCTATCATCAATATAAATTTGTATCCCAGTGTCGAGTCTGGGAAAATGTAACTTATGTTCTTCAACCTTGAAACAGTAACTTGACCTGCTTATCCAGTGTTGATGGATACTTTTCAATTGGTGCAGCCTGAGGATGTGGACAGGATCCTTGGAGAAGTGAGAGTTACCACATGTATTCTAGATCCTTGCCCTTCCTGGCTGATGAAACAGGTCAGAGGCGGACCGGCAGAGTGGGTGAAGGTCTCCTTGGAACAAGGCAAAATTCCAACTTGCCTAAAGGAGGGAGTTGTGAGACCAACATTAAAAAAGACATCCCTGAACCCTTCTATAATGGACAATTCTAGCAAGTGTCCAACCTTCCATTTCTGAGCAAGGTTCTGGAGCATGTGGTGGCCTCCGAACTCCAGAGATTTCTTGATGAAACAGATTATCAAGATCAAATTCAATCTGGTTTCAGGCTTGGTTATGGAATAGAGACAGCTTTTGTCGCCTTGGTGGATGACCTATGAACAGAGTTAGACAGAGGGAGTGTGTCCCTATTGGTTCTCCTGGATCTCTCAGCAGCTTTCAATATAATTGACCATGGTATCCTTCTGGATCATCTTGCTGGGATGGGACTGCGAGGCACTGTCTTACAATGATTCGGGTCCTTCTTAGAGGACTGTACTGAGAAGATGGTGCTGGGGGGACTCCTTTTGAATCCCGGCTGTTCTGCTGTGGGGTTCCTCAGGGTTCCATTTTGTCCCCATGCTGTTCAACATATACATGAAACTGCTGGGAGAGGTCATCCAGAATTTTGGTGTGTGGTGTCACTTATATGTGGATCACACCCAGCCCTACTACTCTTCCCATGAAATGCCAAGGAAGCTGTCCTGACCCAAAACCAGTGCCTGTCATCAGTAATGGACAGGATGAGGGCAAACAAATTGAAACTTAATCCAGACAAGACAGAGGTACGCCTGGTCAGTCAGAAGGCAGGCAAGGGAGTAGGGGATCCAGTTGACCATGACTTTTGAAGCCCTAAATGGGTCAGGTCCAGGCTATTTGGCCAACCGCATCCCCTTGTACGAATCTGCCCGAGCCCTGTGAACTTCAGGAGATGTCCTCATCTCGGTCCAATCTCCATCTCAAGCTTCATTGGTGAGAACGAGGGGGTCTTTCCGGTGGCTGTCCCTCGACTCTGGCCTCCTCCCTGCTGTCCTTCTGGTGGCAGGCTAAAACCTTTTAATTCAGGCAGGCTTCTAAAGTGTTTAAAAGTAATTCAGGGGGTCCTGTGGTTTTTAACTCTGAATTTGTTTTAATGATTTTTAGGTGTGCTTTAAAAAAATACTGTTTGTATTTAATCCTATTTTAACATTTGTACATTTGTATATTTTAAATGCTTATGATGATGCTTTTATATTAAGCTGCGTTGAGTTCCCTTTGAGGGAGATAAAGTGGGGTATAAATAAATATAACAACAACAACAAAAACTTACCTGCTAATGTTTTCTCTGGTGCACAACAAATACTGACACCTTTAATTGTCTATCCAAGACAGGAACCCGTGTTTTTGTTAGTTTTACTATATAGTGTCATGTACAACTGATGACACTACAATACAATACAATAAAATTGATGGCACTATATAAATAATTGATAACGAGGAGAAAAAAATGCTAAATTTCTAGGTCAGCTTCGAAGGTGTTACTTTAAACAAATGACAAGATATGGAAGTTAATGGCAAAATAGTTTGCCTTTACCGTCCTCTGGAACTGAAATAATGACTTTTCCAAGATTACCCAGTGGGTTTCCATTTCCATGGCCAAGCAAGAATTCAGATGCTGGTCTCTGAAGTTGTAATTCAACCACACGGATTCTGAGATTAGTCTTGTCTTTCCTTATTTTTCTATGTACATTTTAGGGCTTCAATTGGAAAATCAGTAGAAAAAGTGTGTGACATTTTGAATGTTTAAACCAAAATACTTCATGGCACTTGCAGCCTTCTAAAATGCAAACAGAATCCATTAAGCATTACTGTATAACTAGAGGTTTTATAAAAAGGAAAAACAATTTTAATAATATTGGTTCACTTAGGAGGAAAAGGTGCTCTCTTAAACACAATGTCTCTAAGGTAATCCAGGAGAAATGTATTTGTTCATTTGGCTGTAAAATCCTATTCTCGAGGGAGTGTTCCAAGGGAGAATTTCCTTTTAAAAGCCAAAGTCAACAAATGAAGACTCCAGGGGAAAGGTTTATTTTCTCTCATTTCTCCTGATATATAATTGAGAAGCGTCTGACTACAAGGAGGATATAGAAACTTATGCCTTTCCTCCATAGACAAGCATTTTGCTATGGAGGCATACATGTTGAAACAAATGTGGCATGAAAATTGGTAATCCAAAATTTTTTGAGGAAAGATCAACAAATAAAATATTACATCTTATTCATTTTGTGTTAGTTACAACATCTATATAGGCAAATTATTCAGAACGGTATTATCGGGAACAGACCTAGACCTTCTGCTTATTACAGAAAAACATGAAGAAAAGAATTACTACCAGAAAATGACTTCCATTTTGGTGTCGTGTGTGCCACTGCTTCTGAGTTATGGTGAAACTATCTGAGAGATAAGAGCAGAGTCTCCTCAGAATTATTTCATGTTGTGTAGGAGCTTTCCTTTTACGAGGAAAAATAATTTTACAACTGGTATGGAGAAAAGCATAGTGTACTGCTGATTCTGAAGCTGTTCACTGTGTTGTAGGAATTTTATAATTTTCAAATTTTTATAATTTTATTAATGAAATCTTTATGTGCTGTTGATTATACTTATGTCATTGTATTTATACTTATGTACTGTTGTCTGCATGTAGCACTTGGGAGTGCTTATGTGAGCAGCCCTGAGTCCCTCTGTCGAGATGGTGGCGGGGTACAAATAAAGATTATTATTATTATTATTACTAATAATGTCTGTATTTTTTAAAAATGAAAATAAAAATAAATGGTACCTGGGTTGTTGTACGTTTTTTGGGCTGTATGGCCATGTTCTAGAAGTATTATCTCTTGACGTTTCGCCTGCATCTATTACAGGCATCTTCAGAGGTTGTGAGGTCCTCACAACCTCTGAGGATGCCTGCCATAGATGTAAGTAGATGCCTGCCATAGATGAGTCCCCCTTTGGGGGGAGAAGGGCGGGGTATAAATATAGGAAATAAATAAATAATTAGGTGATATGTCAGGAGATAATGCTTCTAAAACATGGCCATAGAGCCCGAAAAACTTACAACAATCCAATTATTCTAGCCATAAAAGCCTTCGACAATACATAAATGGAACCTCTTTCTATTTATACAAATACTACTAAATGTTCTATTTTGGCTATTCTGAAATCATGGACAATGTGAAATAGTTTGTTTCTTACTATCTCATGTTACATTTGCAGCCAATGGAAATAAATTATAAAATTCCCATATTTTACTTTTTTACCATCCGAAGCTACTGTAACAATACATTCATACTGTGCTTGAACTCTCTCAGGGCTTTCTACTTTTCTAAGCACTAATGATCAAATGGCAAGATCAAAAGCCAGTTGTGAGCATGAGTTCCCCAGTTTCTTCCATAAAGACCACATCCTGGGTACATGGAGAGTCCTACTGTGCGCAAAGACTCTGCCCCTGCTTGCATCTGAAAACGTTGGAACTCTCCGCATGCATTCCCCACTGGTATCTCTCAAAGTATTTGTGAGTTCTAATAGCAAGAAATGAAGGTGACAGCTGTAGGTAAACACAAGAGTCCATTGAAGAATTAGTATAATCAACTTATGAATCAAAATAAAGTGGGTTTTGTTGAAAAACAAAATTATGTTCAGTTTTGCCGAAAGTAATACATGGATCCATTCTTTATATACAGTTTTATTCCACTAGAGATTGTAATTTTATACATAGTATAAAGGGGATCCTGATAGCACACATATACTTACTTTACCATACTGCTTAAGAACCATTTTACATAATAAGTATTAAGTATCCTATCATTAAAACGGCATCCAGAGATCTTTTTTTAAAAGAATCCTACATATAAATGGATATTTATCATATGCACAGTGCAAGAATGCTTCCATAATATTTTAATCACAATAATCAAAACACTGCGATTTAATACTAATTTTAAAATTATGATGGCCTGTGAGATATCAATGAGATGTTATTTATCCCTGTAAGAATCAATAAAGCAGTGTTAAATTCCAGATAAAGAAGGCAGAACGTTATCAGTAGTGTCTGAAAATAAACCTTTCACAATGATCAATGGTTCACAAAGCATCCCATTTATCTCCTTACGTTTTCCAAAAATGCACCATCATGTGAAAAGGGAACCGAATAGATTATAATTCTTCCTCTACTAATTATGAATGTTCTTTGAACACTGCATTATTATTACAGGAAGTGACTCTTGCCTCCAGCCTGGGATCAAACAAGATGGACTCTGTAAAGGAAGGCAGGATTCCTCAGTGCTGGGAGATTGATATTCCTCCTTTCCACATTCAGACACACATATATTTATATCTAAAAAAATACTGTGTTATAAACCATCTTCAAAGTGTACAAAATGACCATGGAAACCAAGCTTTAATCATGTAAACAAATCTGGACACAACTTCTTCATTTTCCCTTTTATAGCATGGGGTGGGGGGGGGGGGGAGTGAAAAATCTTGCTCAGAGGCATGACAAGTCCTCTTGACAAGAACCACAGCATCACCAACACAAATAAAACATAGGCTATATTCGCAGAGAGCTCCTAATGCTTTTCATTTTTTTAAAAATCCCCTCTTTTTCATCTCCCTCAGAGTTCACGAATGTTTTGAGTTCAATAAATAGTACAAAAATAATCCTTTATTTAAAAATATTGAGAGCCACTGTCCCCAGGTCCCGTACAGGAAATTTGTAAGAGCAAGGAAGTTTTTTTTGTGTGTGTGCATGTGTAAAAAAATCCAAACCAAATCACTCTGCAAAATGGAAACCTCATGGCAAGGACTATTTCTGGATACTCCATCTTCTTTGTCTCTTGCTGCAAGCAAAGGTTTCTGTTCTTCCAGTTAAGGGAAGCAGTCGTCTCTGTCTCTCTGGCTGAGCAAAACATTTCCTTGGCTCCAGTTAACAACGGTTCAAAAGGCTTTGTTTACTGTATAAACCTTTCTTCCTGTGTTTAGAGGCTGAGTATTCCTGGTATTCCATTTTATTGAATGTTATGGCAGGTTTATTCATCACACAGATTACTTACTCTTCCTCTTCGGAGCCAACCGTGCCTTTTAGGCACGTCTAGCTTCCATGTGAAATAGGATTCATGAAGTTACTCTCAACTATGTCTGGTCAAGATAGAAGAACACTTGGTGTAAGTCCGCCCTTGGTTGCCTGGAACAGTGTTTCCTGGCTGCTTTCACCCCTCCTCTCCCAAGGTCAGAGGGCATTAGCACTCAGCATCTACAGTATGTACTGTGACAGCAGCCTGTAAGTGGTGACTGTGATGAAGTGCTGGATGATGCAACCTGTAGTGGTGGAACTTGTGGCTCAAGAGAGCAGCAGTTTGGGGAGGGGTGTCCAAGTCTAAATCTTCGTCATGATTCCCCACATCAACACCAGCAGATAAAGGGTCGTTGTTGCAGGGAGGGTTTTCACTGTCTTCCTGGGGACTCATAGTACTGTAACCTGGAAAGTAAAGAATGCAATGGTAAGAAATAGGATCCTGCAGCAAAAAGCTCAGAACCACATAATGTTCAGTATAAAGAATGAGCGCTCATGTCAGTAAGACAAATGCATCCAACAAAATGTACTATATGGCAACCGAGTATGACCCAGTATCCATGGAATCAGTATCCATGGTTTCATTCATCTATGACTGACAAAATATGTCTGCTCTAGGCATTTTCTGGGTCCTTCGGTACCATGCAATTGTGTTCTTGGAGTCCTTAATTGGAGTCCTTAATGTCAAGGCCCCCGGTGGCACAGTGGCTTAAACTGCTGAGCTGCTGAACTTGCTAACCAAAAGATCACAGGTTCAAATCTGGGGAGCGGTGTGAGTTCCTGATGTTAGGCCCAGCTTCTGCCAACCTAGCAGTTCAAAAACATGCAAATGTGAGTAGATCAATAGGTACCGCTCTGATGCGAAGGTAACGGCACTCCATGCAGTCATGCTGGGCACATGACCTTGGAGATGTCTATGGACAACACCAGCTCTTTGGCTTAGAAATGGAGATGAGCACCAACCCCCAGAGGCAGACACGAAATACTTGTAGAAGAGCAAACCACAGACCACTTAGTACAATGCAGTCTGAGCCCTGCCACATGCACAATGGAGGACCTTCTTACACTGACACCAGAGGCACTCTAAGTGGCCAGCTTCTGGTCAAAGGAAACTTAACATGATGCAAAGTTTTTAACTTTCTTTGTGGTTTTTCTATACATTATAACTGTATTCTCAATTCACTTCTGACATGATAAATCAATCAATCTAGAAGTAGCTTGACCATCTTAAAAAGTTAACATTCTAGCTCCACACATAAAACTTCATACATTATGGTCATATTTAGAATGCAACATGGAAACATCGTTGTGTATTGAGGCTATTTTGATTTCTTTTCTCGAAGGAGGTCAATAGACTATAAATGGAAGTTACTGAAGAATTGGCATATTTCATGCATATTAATATCAATGGAGAATAGCTTTTGAAGTGCGTAATAATTCAAACAACTGAAATTAAATCCTCTCTACAGGGTATAATATTTATCTTGGACTACTTTCCCAAGAAAAGGTTCAGTTACAATACCTGTAAGTTGGAAGAAGCTGTATTACATTTAAACTTTTATCTATGTTAAAATAAAATTAGATAATATTTATTTTGAAATGGTACGTAAGATGCTACAAGACATCTTGGCATTTTTTATTCTTGTAATAGCCAGTAGAAGTTCTCTTTAATCTTCCAGCAGTTTCCTCTTTTGATGAAGACAGGAGCTTCCAGTTCTCTAAGACATTATAAACTATATCAGAGTGGATCGAGAAATACTGTGTAGGACTACAAAATGGCAATGTTCAAGAATTACTGACTTGCAATAAGCAAAGACTTGTGACTGAAAGGGGGAGAAAAGTCAGCTGTCCCTAATGCATCAATAGCAAAAATCTCTGCTAACTTGGCTACTCTTCTGTCATTTGGGAGAAATAAAGAAGCAAAATGGGAACAAAATCCCAAGCATTACAGGGCAAGTATGATGGATTGAATCTTTCCTTGAAAAGATCCAGGACTTCTTGGACATAGACAATCTGTAATTGAGATAATGAGAAAACAAAATCAAAATTAATAACTGTGGGATCTCATTTGTGCTTTCTGCTGAAGCTTTGGGTATGTCATCTGTCTTTCAGTTAATGACAACACTGACTGGAGACAGCACCATTAAAATCCAAAGTTTTGGGATAATTTTAGCTAATTTGTTGCTACAAAGAATGCATTTAGGGAATGTCTTAATGATGATGACATCCTGAAAGTTGAGACACCATAAAGTAAGTAAAGGTAAAGGTTTCCCCTAAGTCCAACTCTGAGTGGAGGTGCTCATCTCCATTGCTAAGTCAAAGAGCTGGCATTGTCCGGAGACACCTCCAAGGTCATGTGGTCAGCATGACTGTATGGAGCACCGTTACCTTCTCGCAGAAGCAGTACCTATTGATCTACTCACATTTCCATGTTTTCGAATTGCTTAGTTGACTGAAGCTGGGCCTAATATCAGCAGCTCACCCCTCTCCCAGATTAGAATCGCCAACCTTTCAGTCTGCAAGTTCAGCAGCTCAGCAGTTTAACCCATTGCACCACCAGGGGGCCCGACCATAAAGTATATGGGAGTAAATGTAAGGCAATATATATTGCTTTTCAACATAAATACGGCTTCTAATGAATTCCTATTAGAAAAAATGAATGCAACATGTACTAATTCATTATAAATCTATAGAATTTGTACTTGAAAAATTTACTGAACGTATGAAATTGATATATTTCTGCACAGCAGCTTCCTAACATTCAACATATCCCATCTACCTGTGAAAGCTTTATAACTACACCAAACTGTGAGGAACACTATGATGCACTGAGCATTTGTGGGATGCTGCCCTATCACTATTTTATGACAGCTCTACTTCTGAAGCCACAGTGTTGCTATTCAGGCTATTTTAAAAAATTCCCATTCTATATAGAGTAATCCTGTGCATGTTTCTTCAAAAACAGTAAATATTTTCTGTCTCCTTTGTACTGTTACCTCCTTCCTCATTTATTACATACAAAATCATTGTATATGTTTTGTAATACCAATTTTATATGTTTTATGATACACTTTTTTGTATTTGTATGCTATTTCATGCATAGTCATGGCTTTGTTTACTGTAATACAGTATATCACTCTTTTTAGTTGTTGCCAATGGGTTTATCCTTCATTCAGTCATGTTGTCTTCCACATATTTAGGGAATATGTGTGTGTGTGTGTGTGTATGTGTGTGGTTCACGTATACCCCAGTTAACAAAACCTCTGATGGTGAAGCTCCCTTTTACAAAGTGTTTTTAGCTCCATCCTGTCTATTTCCCTTTCTCCTCTTTCTTTGTGTAGCTGGAAGTTTTTTGTTTTAGTAGCATTGGCATTTGGGCAATGGAGGACTGAAGAAACACAGGTGTTGAATGTTGGTTGTAGCACTGTGTCTACAGTAAACATTGCAATACAGTTTTCGCTGAGAAAGAACGGGATTCCACACTAGCTGACGCTAATGTAGTTGCTTATAACAGGCAAGGTAAAACAGCACTTGCCTCAAATTCTGTAATGACCATTCCTGAATATCAAAACAGAAAATGCAGAATAGATAAGCCAGCTTAATCAACTACTAGCATGTTGGAAAAAAACCAAACACCTAGATGTTTGTGCATCAAAATGGAAAAAAGTCTTTACTGATCTCTAGAAGACTCAAATTATTTTTGTTTATTCATGCAAAACTTACCTGACCTTGTTTTGAATAAGAAATCTGTTGCTATATACTGAACTGCTTTTATTATTATTTTTTTGTGCTGTAGGAATCTAACTATATTCTGGCACCACATTTTCTGTTAAAGAAGCAGGACCCAGAGCCAGTGTAGCTGTTTGTTTGGTGGATTACAACTCTGGAGAGCAGGGTTCAAATTCCCACTCAGCCATAGAAGCCCACAGACCGTCTAGCTTCAAAAGAAGACAAAGGCAAAGCCCCTCTGAGCAAATCTTGCTGAGAAAACCCCATAACATCAGTCCAAGAACACATTTACTTTCTTAACTGAGGACTAGCTAAACTTTAACTTAATCTTTAAGGAAGAAAAATGGACCCTTCCATTATATAAAAAGTTCAGCACAATGAAACACATTCATATAACATGGTCTTCCCAAATGCACATACATAGTTTGTGTGTCAGGAAACATGTGGGGAATTACCACTATACTTTTTCTACATTGCAGTTAGGAATTCTATGGAATGTCCTTGGGACTGCATTGTTCAACAGCCCTAAGTCAACATATCCAGGGATGAGAAAAGCTGAGAGCTACAGTCAAACAACTTTTGGAGAGCTACACAGTATACTTTTCTAGTCAGAAAAAGTATAGTATAGGTTTGCATTAAAAATATTGTTCTAATGAACAAAATTAAACAGATCAATGATTGTGTACCTAAGGAGTTCTTAAGCTATGTGCTTTTACTGTGTGGTCCTGGTATCTTCAAATTCAGCAAATGACCACTAATAGTATTGCATTGGATAATTTCCTCAATGGAAAGGTTTGCTACATCCAATTGTTAGTCCCATCCAGAGTGGCCTCAATCAAACAAGATCTATGTCCAACCTATCAAGAGTCATCACTGGATTTCCAACCCAAGAGAGCCGAGAAGATGTACCAATCCAGAAAGATAGTATTATTGCAAGTGCTATGATGCTTCTTCTACAGAACAATACACTCTTGAAGAGGGAGGAAAATTGACATTTGCTTAATGGTAGGTACATTACAAAAATGGCAGTGAGCAGATAAAACAGTTTAATCCTCACACTGTGTTACTTCTGCATTTAATTGGAGGAAACTTTTCCTTTTCTAGATTAGACTTTCTGCCTGAAGTACACATTTTTCAGAAATGTTAGGAATATTGAAATAACCAAGCCTTGCCATGTGCATTCTGTAGCCTTAGAGCTATATGAGAAGGCTGGACCACGTGAGCACTCGCATGTCTCAGACATTTCTCAGTGCCATGTACTGGGTGGAGATGATGCCACCTAGAAACATTCTAGTCTCCCAAGAAATCAGATACAAAAACAGTCCTCTCCCTGTCCCCGCATTTAGCAACGTAACATATCTGTATTTATAGTTAAAGTGATATGAAGATACAGCTGGCAACCCTGACAGAAACTCTCACTAAACTACATTAATCCTTTTAGTGGGCTCATCAACTTGATAGAAGTTTGAAGACTTAGAAGCAGCTGCTAACTCTTATAGCTATTTTGCATAGGTCAATTATGTGGCAAAAATCACAGTTCAATGACAATGGAAGGCACAGCCATCATGGTGTTTTCTTGACAAGATTTATTCAGAAGGAATTTGTCTTTGCTTTCTTCCGAGGCTGAGAAAGCATGACTTGCCCAGTAGGTTTCCATGGCTGAGCAGGGATTTAAAGTCATAGCCCAACACTCCAACATGCTGGTTCCTTATATGGAATAAGCATATAGAATCATAGAATTGGAAGCCTTGAAGGCCATCCAATCCAACCCCCCCCCCCCCTGCCAAGAAGCAGGAAAATTGTATTCAAAGCAGATAGCCATCCAGCCTCTGTTTAAAAGCCTCCAAAGAAGGAGCTTCCACCACACTCCGAGGCAAAGAGTTCCACTCCTGAACAGCTCTTACAGTGAGGAAATTCTTCCTAATGTTCAGGTGGAATCTCCTTTCCTGTAGTTTCCTGGATGAATCAAGAAGGTATTCAGCATTTTAAAATCCGATTCAGGAAAGAATAACCCAACAAGAGAGGGACTTTGGTACACAATTTTTGAAATTAAAGGTATCTGGTTGATTTCAAATGACAATAAATTATAAATAAATAAATAATAGAACCAGCAAACCGCTTTTAATTGAATGCTTATAATTGTTTTAATTGTGTTAACTGTAACTGTGTGTTTGACTACCTGCTGTAAACCATCCTGAGTCCCTCTTCAGAGGTGAGAAGGACGTGATAGAAATGCCCGAAATATAATAATAATAATAATAATAATAATAATAATAATAATAATAATTTCTAGAGGATTTGAAAGATATCTGGAAAACAACTGGCTATGGGGGAAAACGGAAATGGAAACTCGGGGTGTTCTACCTCTTGGAATTGTTTGGGAGTACATAACAATCTCGGCCCTCTCCGTAATTTAGATACCGAGTAGGGTCTTAAGCTACAAGAGTCACATTAGAACATCACTGCTACAAAAATAGCATCAGTTCTGGATAATGTCCTACTGTGGAACAGAAAATGCCAAAATTGTTTTAACTATGAACAACTGGTGGCATTGGAAGTGCTTACTTTGATGACTGATTTGCATTCTTACCAAGTGTCATTTGAGAGGTTGCAAAACAAACATCAATAAGAAATTTCACCAACTTACCATGGTCGCTTTCTGTTCCTGATCGGCCCCAGTAACGGCGTCTCCGTTCCGGACTGTGTGCATGCCGTTCAATAACTGCTGCTATAAACCGAGTGTTACTGACTAGAAGAAAAAAGAGAGGGATCATACATTCAGCAGATGGATTCGCTTAAGAGAGATGATGTTATGAAATGCATGCTATAAAAGTAATACAAAGTTGCTGTGAAGTTCCAGTAATGACCAAATTTCTAAATCTCACAAAATTTTGTGAATCACACCTACATGTGTCCTAAAAAACTAGGCTTGCCACAAAAAAAAAAACCCCAGAGATATCAGAGGCAACTAAAACCTGTTGAGGCAAGCACAGGAACCTGTGGAATTATAACTGTCATTTAAGTCTGTTTCGTTTATATCTGGGTTTCACACCCTTTAAATTGGACTAGTCATTCAGAGCTAGGAGGGTGACTTTGTGTCGGACAACAAATTTGTTGTCTGTGAGGGCAGAGAACTCAGCAAGTTAGAATCAAAGGCAGTTCATGAATCATTATTTAACAACTGTTTGAACTTGGGTTACAATTGTACTCTCCAGATCATGTCTGGTCTTTGGAAGAATTCACGGAGGCAGGAAGTGGTGGCGCAATACAATGAACGGAAAGTTGGCCATGGCTTCAAATCAGTGCTCGGCCACAAACATTGTGGGTGGCCACAGGCAAGTCAGAATTTTCCTGCTGCTGTTTCCGGACTGTACGCAGGCAAACATGCAGCTGTCCTCATTGGGGTTGAGGTCCAGATGAATGACACCAAATCTATAGAGCAATTTGCCCTCTTCCAATGGTTACAGAAATGACAAAATGCTATGTATACTTGATAGGAAAGGCAGTGGGGAGAAATAGCACATGGAGCTTTCCCCCATATTCTTCCCCACCTCCAACTGCAAGGTGACTGCTAGATACTTACTGATTCCTCTGTCTTCATGACTGTCATCATCCCTCTCATCCCTATCATTCTCCAGGTTGGACATGCGGACTGACATTTCTACACACCATTACAAACAGAAAAATGCAACTGTTAAAGAGAAAAATGTTGCATTAGCCTGTAAGAGTGCAATGCTTTGACAATGGATGTGGGCGTATCCTTTGTGAGATACAAAATATCTGAGACCCAGAAATCTTATAGCAAGTGGCTTGCACCATTGCAAATAAGGGTGTGAGCTTGCTAGTTTGTGGTCCTCCTTCATTGAGTCAACACTATAAACCCAATGTTTAGCCATAAAACAGAAGTGACTCATTTTTGTCCTAACGCCTTGTACATATCTACCAAATTAGAACTTGTAAAAGTCCACTTTTTCAGCTTGCTTAGAAACAATAAGTATTTTATCACATTCAGAGGATCACTTGTGTTTGCATTGAGAACCACCTAGTCTGGCTTTGGAAGAGGCCTTTGGGAAAGTTTGGAGACTTCTGGCATGCCCTAATTTTTTTTCCTGAGGACATGGCTGTTCTACGTATGCCTTGTCTTAACTCCTATGCTTGCTTGCCTAGCGTTACAACAGTAGCACTCAACAGATGTTACAATGTGGTACAAATAATGCAACAGTAGAGTAAAGTAATCAATAACTGCCCTGAGTCCCTCTGGGGAGAGAGGGTGGGCTATAAATAAAGATGATGATGATGATTGTTGTTGTTGTTGTTGTTGTTGTTGTTATTATTATTATTATTATTATTATTATTATTATTATTATTACATGGTCTCTTTCTGTAAAGGCACAAAACACACTCTTGCTCAAAGGCAATCAATATATATAAAGTGTCCTAAACAGAAATGGAATATTCTCGAATTTAAGAGGATCCTAGATGTTTTCAATTTTTTAAACACAAGATCCCAGGTGTCTTAAAAAATAAGTTATTTAATAAAAACAGCAAAGGTTTAAATTCTGGATCCAGCAGAGGGCAGTGCTATCCACTCTAAGTAATAGCAGATAAGAGAGTGATATGAATATTGGCAAATATTCTACAGGATATGATTAAAAATACAGAACACCTGGTCAGAAAGGGGGTTAGAGCTGCCCAAATGTGGAGATGGAGAGACAGCTTTAATGACTGCCCATACAATCATTCTCATCGAATCATTTTGTGTTAAAAGCTCACCTTGTGCTGCCAGTGGGGACATGTGCTGATGACTTCTGCGGTGGATCTGATGACGGTAGGCATACACAGCCAGCACTAGCACCATGATGCATCCCATAATACCTCCTGCTACAGGACCAACTGGAGCACTTTTTATCATGTTCAAAGCTATCACCTCGTCTCCTTAATTTCAGGGTGAGAAAAATAAGAAAGCTTATATAAATCCACCACACAATGCTCAGAGCACCTTTTATATCCTCAAAACTAAACAAAAAGCTACAAATATCTCCAACACCATCTTCTATGTACAAAGGAAGTCTGATGCGAATGAACACAAAATTCCTATTCAAGATGGCACATCAACAATGGCATTTCATCTTATAACAATTGATATGTTAAATGCTATATATCATGCAATCTCAGCCCAATGTATTTTGTGAGCACTATGCCCTGGGAAATTCCAAGAGGTGTTGCCAAACAATATTTTGTGACAGAAGGTTCTGGTCACAATCCTGAGCCCCTTCCACCAGCTGAATAAAATCCCACATTATCTGCTTTGAATTAGAATATATGGCAGCGTGGACTCCGATATCCCAGTTCAAAGTAGATCTTGTGGGATTTTCTGCCTTCATATTCTGGGTTATATAGCTATGTGGAAGGGCTCTTAGACTACATCTTGAAAAAAATTGCAACCTCAGGTGTTTGGTAGGGTTGCCTCTGCAATGGCCAGGCACCACTTCATGCCAAATCTGAGTCCATCAAATGCGCATGCACAACAGCAAAGTCTACATTCTTACCGATGGCTCCCATGTCATCCACATAAGGGCTCTTGGCACCTACAATGCCACCAAAACATTCTTTCTGAGGGGCACAGTAAGGTTTATCTAGATGGGTCTTTCCATCACTGTCCACCACACACCACTCACAGTCTAACACACCAAAACAATCCCTGCAAAATAAAGAGATGACATTAAAAATTAATACTGTTAGGATATTGCTTCAAGTATCCTAAAAACCACCAGTGATATAAACCTTCTATTTGCCCAAGTGAAGTGTGTATCTTCCTTATAACAGGACAACATGTTGTTGTAAAATATGAAAGGATTTCTAGTTTTGGTGGAGGGGGCTTTTGGTCTGCACAGCAATATGATAATGATCTATCATATTCTCCCAAGCAACATAATAAGCTGAAGGTAAAGGTAAAGGTTTCCCCTGACATTACATCTAGTCGTGTCCGACTCTGGGAGGTGCCTCTCATCTCCATTTCTAAGCTGAAGAGCCGGCATTGTCTGTAGATGCCTCCAAGGTCATGTGGTCAGCATGACTGCATGGAGTGCCATTACCTTCACGCTGAAGCGGTACCTATTGATCTACTCACACTTGCATTTTTTTTAACTGGTAGGTTGGCAGAAGGTGGGGCTAACAGCAGAAGCTCATCCCGGTCCCCAGATTCAAACTGCTAACCTTTCAGTCAGCAAGTTCAGCAGCTAAGTGGTTTAATCTGCTGTGCCACCGGGGCCCCTTAATATGTAGAAGCTAAGCAAAATATAGAAATTAGTTCTACCATATTTACCAGTATTGTTAAAGACATCAAAGTAGTTCTGTTTTTTCCCCTTCAAAACACCAATATTAAATCTAAGCATCTCCCTGAGCTTCAGATAGAAATTTCAGACCCCCACCCCCTCCAAAAAAAACATCGTAACAAGAGAATATGGAGAATCACCTCCCAGGAAGTGACTACTTTTGAAAGTAAAGTAGGAATCCTCCCTTTAAAAACTAGAAGTACATTTCTGATTTTGGTGGGACAGGTTGATAAATCTTTGGTCTGCCTAGGATGTGGAAATTTGGTTTCCACACCTGTTTATGATGCAGCTTTTCTTTTTCTTTTTAACTTTGTTTCAGTTGTGATTTATTTTTGTGGTTCATGTAAGGTAAAGGTAAAGGTTTTCCCCTGACATTAAGTACAGTTGTGTCTGACTCTGGGGGTTGCTGCTACCTCCAAGGTCATGTGGCCAGCATGACTGAATGGAGCGCTGTTACCTTCTTGCCAGAGCAGTAACTATTAATCTACTTATATTTGCATGTTTTCAAATTGCTAGGTTGGCAGAAGCTGGAGCTAACAGCGGGAGCTCACGCTGCTCCCCAGATTTGAACTTGTCACCTTTCAGTCAGCAAGTTCAGCAGCTCAGCAGTTTAACCCGCTGTGCCACCGGGGTTCATGTAGTAAAGGGAAATTGTGCTTTCCTGTTGAACAACTTTTTAAAGGAAAAATAATGCAACTTACCCACTCTCCATCCTTTGATTACACCGTGTATTAATACATTGAGGAAGTGCATCTTGTAAATTGGTATCAACAGCTGTAAAAGTCATAGGTTCCTGATGGACTTCACAACTGGGATTTCTGTGTATTAATAGGAGCACAGTGAAAATTAAGTGAACAAAAACTTAAAAAAAGAAGACTAAAAAAAAGAAAAGAAAATTACCAAAATACAATAACGCGATCAATTACCTAGAAGCACATTGCACATTGGACCCGCATGAAGAAATAAATCCAAGGAGAACTCTTGGGAATGTTTGTTATAGGACCATTTCTACAATGCTAACAACATTGCTTACCTGCTTTCTGCATTTGTAAGATTTCCAGTACATTCGTTGACCTCCAGAGGGCACTCACACGGACATTCACATTCATTCTGCTCCATTCTTCAGGAAGGAAGGAAAGAACAAAAGTTGGCACTACTTATCAAGTATCACACAATCTCTTCCCAATAGCTCTCACATGTTGGGTTATGAAACGGTTTGAAGATAGGAGGACAAGAGGTCTCTCTCCTCACTGCAAAGCTGAGAAAGTACAATTTAACTAAAAAATTCACCAGGCATAGATGCTACAAGATATCTATGTTTTCCTGGGCAATTAAATTGCACTGAATTTATTGTCAATGTAACTGCTGTAAGAAGCTAAGACCTAAACCCATTTATACTGGATTGTTTCAACGCAGACTAAAATTCATATAGTGATCAACAAGGGGCCAGTGGAAAGTCCATGATAAAGACGTGAGTACAACTGCCTTTTTCCACTGTTGACTCTGGTCCTATATTACCACTTTGCCATTAGAACAAGGAGCTATGAATAGTCCTTCCCTCAATAATTGCCTCTAGTTCCCTTATAAAGCTGTGTCTATCATAGTGTCTTATGGTAATATATTCAGTCGCTTAAGGATGTAGTGTGTGAAGAACTTTCGTATGTCTGTCTTAAACCTCCAACTCTTCACCTTCTGTGGATGCCCCTGGTGGCGCAATGGGTTAGCCCCTTGTGTCAGCAGGACTGCTGACCAAAAGGTTGGTGGTTCTAATCCAGGGAGCGGGTTAGCTCCCATCTGTCAGCTTCGGCTTCTCATGTGGGGACATGAGAGAAGCCTCCCATAGGATGGTAAAAAATGCAGGTGTCTCCTGGGCAATGTCCTTGCAGGCGGCCAATTCTCTCACACCAGAAGCAACTTGCAGTTTCTCAAGTCGCTCCTGACATGAAAAAGAAAAAAAAATCATGGATGAAACTGGGTGCTACTATTAAAATTAAAGGAGAAAAGCCCCTCTTTGTCAGGTCATTTTTTTTTTTTGCAGTCGTTAGCACGCCTCTTCCTTTTTCACCCTTTTCTTTAAACTAAAAAGACCCAAAAATAATAACCTTTCCTCACAGCAGAATTAACAAAGATCACTTTGGATGTATTCTTCTGAACCATTTCCAGAGCTGTACTACATTTTTTGTGATGTAGGAAACGCTCATCTTAGTGTGGCCATAAGATGGAAATGACTTGAAGGCACACAACTACAAACCAGAACTATGGAGAGTCTAAAGAATTCAATCATCTGAATACTCAGAAAGTGGCAGGAAATTGCAAGAAACCCTATGCTAATGTAAGCACCAAACTGTGGTATCAGTCCAGAAGCAAATATCCTTTTGTCCTATCTTGCAAAAGGACTATGCACTGTATTGTCGAAGGCTTTCATGGCCGGAATCACTGGATTGTTGTAGGTTTTTTCAGGCTATATGGCCATGGTTCAGAGGCATTCTCTCCTGATGTTTCGCCTGCATCTATGGCAAGCATCCTCAGAGGTAGTGAGGTCTGTTGGAACTAGGAAAAAGGGTTTATATATCTGTGGAATGACCAGGGTGAGACAAAGGATTCTTTTTTGCTGGAGCTAGGTGTGAATGTTTCAACTGACCACCTTAATTAGCATATAATGGCCTGACAGTGCCTAGAGCAAACTTTGCACTACGCACTGACTGAAAGACTTGGCCTCAAGTTCTTCTGGGGTCTAACTACATATATATAATCCATGCAAATGTACATTACAGTGCTAAAAGAAGCCTTTTCATACTCATTTTTGATTCCTTGTGTTTTATTCGGGTACTGGCTTTAATTTGGTTTTACAATCTGGAAGGTTTTATTTTCAGCTGTTAGTTTTATATTCTGTTTCTTCAGTCAGTGTTCTATTGTTTATTTGTTGTATATTTTTAACAGATGGTATCCCTCTGGACACTGGGCAGCTTAAAGCTGCATAAAACAAACAAGCAAATAAGCCAGGCAGCCTGAGGAAATGGCTGATGCCCCTCTCTCTACACTGGAAGGAAGATGAAAGAATGTACCAGGCATCTCAAGTGAAAATTGAAGCTGCCACGATCACCACGTACCAGAAAATGTTTTAATCTCTATCCGAATATTTACTAAGCATACAACATTTAGCTAAACTGCATTTGTTTTGGAATAAAAAGGGCTTAAAATATGCCTGTGGATTACCTAAGGACCAAACTTGGGTAATTTACGTCACCAAGTAAACAGGTTAGGTGGGTTTTCTGGGATTGATAGTTGTTTTTGTGAGCCTTCAAGTTCTTTCCAAATTATGATAAGATTAAGGTGAATCTAACATGGGAGTTTCTTGGCAAGGTTTGTTCCAACGAGATTTGCCACTTCTTCTGAGACTAACAGTGTGTTACTTGGTCAAGATCACTCCAATGGAGCCCCTGGTGGCACAATAGGTTAAACCCCTCAATAATTGTCTCTAATTCCTCTTTAAAGCTGTGTCTGTCACAATGTCTTATGGCAATATATTCAGTCATTTAAGGATGTAGTGTATGAAGAACTTTCGTATGTCTGTCTTAAACCTCCAACTCTTCACCTTCAGTGGATGCCCCTGGTGGCGCAATGGGTTAAACCCTTGTGCCAGCAGGACTGCTGACCAAAAGGTTGGCGGTTCGAATCCGGGAACACAGTGAGCTGCCATCTGTCAGCTCGAGCTTCTTATGTGGGGACATGAGAAAAGCCACCCACAAGGATGCTAAAACTACTGGCCGTCCCCTGGGCAACGTCCTTGCAGACGGCTAATTCTCTCACACCAGAAGTGACTTGCAGTTTCTCAAGTCGCACCTGGCACACAAAAAAACCCCCAATGGGCTGCTATGGCTAAGCAAATATTTGAATCTTGGTCACTCGAGTTGTCCAAAATTCAAACCACTATGCCATACAGTCTGGTGTTATATACTTGCTTCCAAATGAGCTAGTACTAATTGTGAACATCATCCAATGTTGTGTTATTATAACAGGCACTGATGCAGATGCTGTGACACTAGTGCCGAGTAAAATGCATTCATTTTAAGTAAGTACAATGTGACCATCAAAATTCATTTGAAATTCCTCCTACCTGTGACAGTTTAGACAGAGCCGATCTACCATACTACAGGCGCAGAAGGCAAGCGAGTCACAAGTTTCATTTACTATTCCAACAAAGGCATTGGTCTCAGGTATTCTTGTCAGCTTGTATTTAGAGCAGTGGCTGCCATGCACAAGATTTGTCAGATCACCCTAGGAGAAAGCAAAGCGTGTCAGACGTGTGGCAGGGAACATGTCTCCTGGTGAGGTGAAGCATTCCTGTCATCAGAGATAAATCTCCTAAAATATAATTTAAAACAAGCAAGCAAACAAGTCTTTACAGTGCAAAGTGAGATGACACTGTTCCATTACAGGAACTGTGTGGCTCTCATTAGCCAGGAGAAGAAAAGTGCCCCCAATGTATAGACTAATCAGACTCAAAAGCAAACAAACCACATGGAATGAAGTGATCAGGATGAAACTCCATAAAGTGAGTGTCAAATATGTAGTATAATAAGGATGACTAGGAATGGAAACACACCCAGTAGCTGTTTGCTTAGAAAAGCTCATCAATTATGCCACAATGGTTTTTTTTAATTTGCTAATGGCCAAAACTGCAAGGTACCCATTGCCCATTCTCTGACTAGAAAGTCTCAGATTCAAAGAATAATGCTACATTGTAATTCTATGGACTGGTTCTTTCTCCACTCTACAAGCTGTAAGGAAGCACAAGGTGCACTAACACCAGAGATTTGCTAGTTATTATGAATTCCGACCTTGCCAGTGCCTGATTTAAACACTACATTCAAATATCAAAAAAATTTATGGGCATGCAGTGTGACCAGAGTGGTATATGCCATCTCAAAAACTAGAGCCATTTTTTGAATCAGAAGGCTCAAGCACGTTTGGTGGGAATGAGAGAGGGGGTCTTCTCTGTGATTGCCCCAGCCTCTGGAACTCCCTTCCGAAAGAGATCAAAGCAGTCTCCCCTTTAGCCTCATTGAAAAAACCCCCAACTAAAACAGGGCATAGAAATAACTAATCACCCTGGCTGCTGACAGTAATAAACTTGTAATTTTTATCCTCTGCCTGTTTGTTTTTGTTGTTTTTCAAGGGTTATTATAGAATTGTAAATTTTATCTGCTATCATCTGTTTTAATGATTCTTACTTTTGGTATAAATGTGTATTTGTTTTGAGATTTGGGTGGGATGGGTATTTACTTATGTTTGTTGTACGGCTTTGAAGATATGCTGATTTTGTTGTTCACCACTCTGAGTCCCTTCAGGGAGATAGGATGGTATATAAATGAAGTTTTATTGTTATTATTAACTGTACTCACAAATAGCCAACATATATTTTGAGACACCAAAATATATGTTGGCTAGTGTTAGGCATTACCTATCCAACAGTAGGAGCATGAGAACTGCAGGAGACCAAATGCCTACTGATTCCATTATCTTGTATCCCACAGGATCAACTGAATGCTTCATGGGAAGCCAACTGAGAACATGAATATAACTTTTGCCTGCTGCTCTTCCTCATCAACTGATCAGCAAAGCCTGCTGCTTACAATCTTGAAGGCTTCACACATCCATCAAGACTAATAGTGATAGCTTTTTCCTGCATGAATTTACCCAGTTTCCTTCTAATGCCTTCTAAATTGATGGGCATTACCACATGCTACAAGAGAAGATTCCACTGTCTGAATATGTGTGATGAAAAAGTCCTTTTTCTGTCCTGAATCTTCTGTGAATCAACTTCACTGGATAAGTCTGGGCCCTAGAATTGGGGCAGAAGTTTTAAGAATACTGTCTCTTCCCATTTCATGTACAATTTTCTAAATCTCTTCCATCTCTTCACTTGCTCGTTTTTCTTTCTGAATATAAGCAAATTCTAGGTGGCTTCATATTCCCTTGAAGGACAGTTGAACTGTCTTATAATAATTTTGGTGCTTCCTTCTGCACTTTTTCCAGATTTTTTATAACCTTTTTTAAGATGCTTTGACCAAAGCTGTACAGAGCTTGCCATGTGTGGTTACATCATAGATATATGCTAACAAATGAGACATTTTATGTTTATACTACTTGCAGATACCATCATGCGATACCCCCTACCCACCCCATAACATGTTCACCGTATTTGGGCAGTAACATTTGGAAGGGAGTAGTGTGTAAATTGACACTACTATTTTTCTCCTCTCCTATAATCGTGTGCTGGTACCCTGGTAAGGCTTTCCACTGCACTAGCACTAAATAGAAATTTTGTTTAGCAAAAGTCCTATATCAGCCTTCTGAGCAGTCAATTGGTCTTCCCAAAACTTGTAATTCTATATACTAGAATGCTACCTTTGTATACAGTGGTAAGTACTTCAAAAAATATTCTTCAGCAACCCAGTCAGCCTAACAAAAAGTCAATCCTAAGCCAGAAAACTAAATTTAAAAACTCAAGAAGTCATACCGTCAGGCTGGTATTAAATTTGTAAAACCTCTGGACTGTTCTGTCACTGAAACTATTACAAAGGTTTTTCTTCACAAAGTTTGGGTGGTTCAAGATATCATTTGCCACCAGAGGTTCCTGCAGGTAAAAGGTAAGAGGTTTTACATAGAATAGAAATAGAATTCCACAAAACATTACAAACAAGTTTTTTAAATTAACAGCTGTGTGTATGTATAAAAATCACCATAACTTAGACAAACCTTGTGTGTAATATGTTGCTGTTCTACTGGAGCATGCCCTTTGGGATCAATAAGAGTTGGGTGTGCCACTAGGTATCCTCTGTCTTCCATAATAAAACATCTGGCAAAATGAAAAGAATAAAAATATAATCAAGGTCACAATGCCTATACATCAAAACTTACAATGTAATATTGAATGTAATATTGTAGCAGAACCTGTGAAATTACAAAATTTGGAGATAGCCAGAAAATCATCTTGCACATAACTTGTTTGTTTGTTTGTTTGATTGATTAGGCAGATAGTCCAGTCTTGCATGGGTGAAAAGATGGAAAAAGTATAGTGAAATATTTGTGGAAAATTATTGGTAAAATAGCAGAAGCACTAAGACATTCAATAAGATTCCAAATATAGATTGGAATTTATATTTGTGTCCTGCATAGCCTTTTGCCCATCCCATAACCAGTTTGAGCAAACGTGTTCAAATGAACTTAACTGGTTTAATACAGTGGTTCCCAATCTGTGGTTTGTGGCCTACCAGCACCCCAAATAACCAAATCGAATCTAAAGTTGACCAAATACTGATTTGTAACCCTTTTGATACTAATGTTGGAAAGTGGTCCCTGGTCAAAGTGGTTCCTGGTCAGAAAAAGGTTGGGAACCACTGCCTTAATATATGCAGTCATGAAGTCTTGTTTCTGATGTGGAATTTAGTTCAATTTGGTGCACCATTATCACTGTCATGTGCAGTCTGCACACAATTCTCCTTTTAAAACAACTCTCATAAGATTGGGGGTCTTTTCTAAGGTTGAAGGTGACACACTCAAATAAAACTCACTGCTAGTTATTATAACACACCTCTTCCCGTCCAGCATACTAGATTAATTATTATTAAATTGATATTGAAGTCTAAATGAAATGTGTTTAAAATACATTTATGATGACTCTATATAAGCCTAATAGTAATTAGTCCAAAATGCAAGGAGTGGTCATCATTTGAAAATGGCTGAGATACACTTACAATGACAGAAATCCTTTACTGACAGGCACAGCTCTACTTCCTGTCCTTATCCCAAAATGTTCAACCTACTTTGTTGTCTGGAGATTTTCCTCAGTCATATATTGTCTGGGAGATGATGGGAGGAAACAGTGTTTGGTTGTGCTCCTGTAGTCAGATGTACAAAGGAGCATCCTCCCAGATTAGTGTGGGATTATGTGGAGATCCAGCAGAATGCTGTTTTCTTTGTGTATCCAACTACATGAATGCACCTAGCCAATGTTTGCCTTCCTTTGCATTCATTATTTGTCAACTATGATATTGACTATCCCAGCTAATATAATCACAATCGACTATAGAGCATTAAGCAGTTTGCTATTTAATTTCAGTAGCAAAATGTTCATATTGGTTAAAAATATATATTAGGAGCACTAGGGTCGATGGGGATTGCTTTTACGCTGTTCCAATATTATTGTTGCTGCTGTCATCGTTATTGCTAGTTCACTGATAGCCTGTTTCTTCCACAAACACTGGGACTCCAGGTGGCTACAAAAATTAAAAGATTAAGGAACCCGTATATAAATATTGACAAACCAAAACGTGTCCACAAAAGGATGACCAAAACGATCAAAGGTTTTGAAAGGTTTTGAGGAACAGCTTAGGTAGCTGGGTATGTTTAGCTTGGAGGGGAAAAAAAGGCTGAGAGATGACATGATGGTCATGTTTAAATATTTGAAAGGAGGTCCCATTGAGGACAGGGCAAGCCTGTTTTTTTGCTGGTCTGGAGACTAGGACATGGAGCAATGGATTCAAATTGCAGGAAAAGAGATTCATTTGAACATTAGGAAGAACTTCCTGATGGGAAGAACAGTTTGGCAATTGAATGCACTGCCTTGGAGAGTGGAGGACTCTCCTCTCTGAACATTTTTAAGCAGTGGCTGAATGGCCATGTGTCGAAAGTGCTTTGATAATATGTTCCTGCATGGCAAAGGGACGAACTGGATGATCCTTAGGGTCTCTTCCAACTCTAGAATTCGATGATTCTATGTAACAATATAAATAAGATGTCAAAATGTGGTGACATAATTTCAGAATTAAAACCACAAAAAGTAAATTTGTAAAAAGGCAGGACAAAATCTATGGAACAGCACAATACTGAAAGCCTTTAAGTCAGTTCCCCGAAGTTTATTGGAGTAGAAAAGATTTCACTTGTCAACATAGGGATAACAAGGAAGGAGCCAGCACAATCACCATAGGAAGAGAGCTCTAAATTCTGGGAGCAACTACTGAGAAGACCTTGTTTTTATTATGTTCCTACCAGAGGTGCCTATGAATATAGTCAGACCAAGAGAAGAACTTGCCCTGAAGATCTCAAAGTTTGCATAAGATACAGTTATTCAGATAACTTGCACCCTACCCTATAAAGTTTTATGGATACACTGCAGACTATCTTCCTTCGGATGCTAATTAAAATGCTTTATAAGATATAATTTTCAAATTTGACACAAGTTTGTGAATAGGTTTAGTAAGAATAATATACTGAACTTGTAATGCAAGGTTCAAACAAGCAACTAAACTTTAGGTTTTAGAACTCCAAACTATAATTGAACCAAAGATACAAAAAACACACGCTTACCTTATTTTATTGCCTCCATCTTGATTGCAAACTGGCAAGAGTTCCATTAGGACTTTGTAAAAATACCTCAAGGTAAAATCAATTCCCATCACAGCAACAGAATGGCCAGAAGACATTTGTGAGCTATGATAATAAAAAGTGTGCAGGTCTTGAGAGATAGGTAGTTGAGAAAATGTCCAAAACATTTAATATTTTACAGTACCCAAAGCAGTCTCAAGCAGTCTTAAATTATAACCAATTAACCTCAGTTTCTCATCGGCTCACAGAAGCAAGCCTTTATATCTTTACTCAACTTAGGAGACTCTCCTTCTGTCTCCAAGGATATTAAATGGCTGAGCGGCAGAGAGAGGCTATCTGATATATCCTGATAAATTACTGTATTTCTTCAATTTTAAGATGCACTATTTCCCCTATATAAACATCTCTAAAATTAGGGTGAGTCTTACAATTGCAGATGCATTTTATGTATTTTTGTAAGCAGTGGTGGTACTGAAATTAAGGCATGTCTTACAACTGAAGAAATACAGTAAATATCATCTTTCTCTTGAGTACGTGATTTATTTACAAGTGGTAAGCCCTTACACTTACATAATTGGCACTTGTGCAGAGGGATAAGTGGCCAGAAACATCTCCAGAAGATAACAGAAAGTGTTGTATGGAGGGATGATGGGAGTTACAGTCCAATAACACTCCTGTCTTTGTTCATAGATGCGTTGAGAACCAGGTTCTCTGAGAAGTTCCTCATTTGTTCACTAGTAATAAGCTTCCTGCACACTGTCATTAACACAAAATAGGATTCCCAACTCATCTATAACAAAGACATCATCCCTCCACACTAGTTGTACGGGCTATGGCTGTTGTCCTATGAGCCCTACAATACTGGACTCTAACTCCCATGATCTGTCCCAATTGTTTGCACTGGCAAAGCCTGAGTTCTATAAACCATACAATGCTACAAATTCTCCATCCCTGAAAGAAATGGCCAAAATGTTAACTCAACTACCATATACTTGAGTATAAGCTGACTTGAATATAAGACGAGGCACCTAATTTTACCACAAAAAACTGGGAAAACGGATTGACTCGAGTATAAGGCGAGGGTGGGAAATGCAGCAGCTACTGGTAAATTTCAAAATAAAAATAGATACTAATAAAATTACATTAATTGAGGCATCAGTAGGATAAATGTTTTTGAATATTTACATAAAAGTGTAATGTAAGATAAGACTGTTCAACTCTGATTAAACCATTATTCTAACCTTCTTCAATGTAAATGTGCTTATGTATCCTTCGAATAATAATAAAGAGAATAAAATAATAAATATAATAAGAGTAATAATAGAGTAAAATAATAAGTGTAATAATAACAATAAAGTAAAATAATAAATGTAATAATAATAGAGTAAAATGATAATGTAACAATAATAATAAATAGATTAAAATAATAATAATAATAATAATAATAATAATAATAATAATAGAGTATAAGCTGAGCGGGGCTTTTTCAGCCTTAAAAAGGGGCTGAAAAACTAGGCTTATACTCGAGTATATACAGTATATGTTGAAACACAATTTTTCAGAGGATTCTGATTCCCAAACAATATTAATGTGTACTCTCTAAAATGTATGCTATTTCAAGGCAGGGAACTGAGCATGTCAGTGGATTATGTATCCAAACTAAAAAAGACCCATAATTTTGCATCCATTTGGCAAAATAGGTGAAGAATAACAGTTTTAAAATCTGCATTGTAATTTATCCTATATTTCTTGACACGAGACCAAGATTTGGCATATCGTTCTGACTGGAGCTTGCTTTTTAACATTCTTGGAGCTCTTTTTTTGTAAGTATCTTGACACATGAAAAGTCAAACACCAATTCTTCATAGCATTCTCTTCTGCCTGAAAAATTGATCTTTGCTGAAGCATTCATTTCATGAAAACACTATCGAATGTCAAAACTGCAAGGGCATAGAGCAATCTTAAAATCAACACTGGTTTTTCATTAAAATAGAGCACTGCTAGATCAACTTTTAAAGTAACTTAAGGTTTTAAACAAAGGTTTCTTAAGACAGACTATAAACAAAACAAAGTAAAAAATAAAAAAACCCCGAGCTTATGTCAGAGCCTGCAGGTTCCCCAAAGCATTACACCAGTTAAGAAATACAGAAGCCTTCTGCGGATAGATGCTGTTTAAAGGATCAGATTCCTTTCAGCTTCTGGGGAACTGTGTGGCCTTCAGACCTTCTGCTTATTAAAATTCTTCACAGCTTTTCACTTATCCTCCCATCATGAGAAACGGAATATGAATTCCCTGTAAAGATGCTAAAATTCCAAATAGCTGAAAGGTCATCTTTTTTTTTTTTTTTGCAAGGTCAGAAAACCTGGATTTAAGTCGAAAATCATTTTGCATTCAAGTGTTTCAACTGAACTGGTTGATGGATAAAATTATATTTTTTTGAAAAGAAGGTCTTGTCAAATGTATGTTTCTACTCTCTCCCTCTGTAACAAAGTTTTATGATTCAACCCCAGGATGGAAGAGATAATTCACACTTCTTAAATGTTAAAAAGGTATATGAAATCAAGCCCTTTACAGCAACAGATGTAATATTTGTGTCTCTTAAAATAATGATATAATGCAGTCCTATGCACCAAAGCTATCTGGATAAACCACAATAAATCCTTGAAATTGATTTGGAAACCATACTAATCTTGGTTTCCAAACCAAATTAATATGGACTGAAGTAGTTTGTAATTAGTGGACTTTTCTCAAGGGAACTCTAAATGTAGTATTTTGATATTTGGATTAACCATAAAGCTAGGAGCCTCCAGTGGTGTAATGGGTTAAACTCTTGCGCCAGCAGGACAGCTGACCAACACGTCAATGGTTCGAATCCAAGGAGAGCTGGATGAGCCCCCTCTGTTAGCTCCAGCTCCTCCTGCGGGGACATAGGTGAAGCCTCCCACAAGGATGGTAGAAACACCAAACATCCAGGCATCCCCTGGGCAACATCCTTGCGGACAGCCAATTCTCTCACACCAGAAGCAACTTGCAGTTTCTCATGTTGCTCCTGACACGAAAAGAAACACATAAATCTTTGCTTGGGATGTGTCATCTCTACATTCAGAGGGGTTGGATTTCACATACAACAAATTGAAAATACATTGTGATACTATTGGTACTGTAGATTTTTGCCTATCTAAAGAAGTATCAGCATGTTGTTGAAATACGCCGGCAGACCATGTCATCCTCAGAAAGGTTATGGGCACACACAACATCCAAAACCTCTGGAGGATTTAAGGCTTTGGGCTATTTTATAGACTTCCTATGGTTGGCATAAAAACACTCTCCAGATCCCATCTCACCAAAACAGGGATGGAGATCATGTAGACTCCTAGATGCTGAAGTATAATTCCCATTTTCCCTCTCCATATGCTATGCTTGGGGGGAAGATACAATCCAAGAATAGGATTGTCTAGTATTAAATCTACATTTATATCTGGCCTAATAACTAAGATTGTCAAGGTAGTGTTCATGTTCTGTCTATCCCCATTATGTCCTAATAAAACTATTAACGTTACACCTTAATGTAACAAGTAACATATGTATGTTTTGCATGTCATTCTCCTTAACTCTTTGGTCCTGCCTTAATAGTTACTTTTCTCCCCAGAAACGCACAACATTTCCTACCTAGGGCATTCACCGTGGTGGATTTCTAAAAAGCTTAAACCACAATAAATGTCTAACTTTCTTCTCTAAGTTAGGATAGGAGATTGTGAATAGCAATAAGCAAGACAGTGCCTCAAAATGCATTATTTCCACAGAAGAAATGTATCCTGTTTTTTTATGGGTGGCAAATGTGAAACAAATATGCATACAATCTGGGAGGGAACAGGCACCGACCGAGTGGAAATGCCCCAAATTAATTCAGTATGCCGTTAGCATTCTGCTCCTTAAATTTCATACTGTCAGTTACCTTCTCATTCTCCTGAGCCAACATGTCAATTATTCTCTCTCCCCCTACCTCCATTTTTTTTACCCTTTCAACTATGTAGAGGCCTTAAAAATTAAACGAAGCTGGAAATTCTTACATGATCATGGAAAATCTCTAAGCCCTCTCACCAACCCAAGAAGAGACTTGGGTCAGGAAACCTTAGATGGGCAGTCGTGATAGTTTAAAGTAGAGACAGACAAGGCGGTGTGGATATTTGGTATGTGTTGTGTGAGAGAGCTAAAGCTTAAAAGATGCAGAAGTAGCAAGAGCTGCCGTGAATGAATGATAACATCTTGCCCATACGTGGAGGTCTGCCGATACCCCTGTTTTGCTCCACAGCTCAAGACTGCATATTGTTGCCTTAGCAACTGACACATCAAAGGGCCATAAAACACACTCTTTGAGAGCTTATACTGGCATATTTTTACAACAGTTAGGATGGGAGTGGGGAGAGAAGAGCTTCTCCATTTCCCCCCAGTCATCTAATGCCATCCCCCCCCCCCCCCGACTTAAAGTATTCGGCTGCAAATTTATCCCAGAGTTGTAATGAAGAGTTCTCTCTAATATGCTTGCAGCCATGTCAGAGATTCACAAGAAGCCTCATACAAGCCAAAGAGAATATTCTCTCTATGTTTCTAGCTCAAGTTCGGTCCAGGGAGACATGGCAATATCACTTCCTTGAGATTCCACCTCAGTTGAAAACACACCCTCCCTCCTACATTAGTTGCCCACCTGTCTAAAGGAGCCAATGGTCCTGATATAAGGATGCAAATAGAATTATAATCCCAACAAGGTCAGTGTGGGATACACAGATGAGCCCCTGCAATTTGGAGCCCTCCAGAGGATCAAATTCCCATCACTCCCACCCAAAATAGCTAAGGATAAGGGATCATGGGCACTGTTGTCCACACAGTACTATTTAATTTTTTTCATTTTTGGATTTGCTTTGTTTTAAACGATGATGAGATTGTGTAGTAATGAGCTGCCTTGAGTCCCCATTTAATAAATATAAATAAACAGTCCAAAGCATTGAAAGGTACCAGTCCGCTGAATCTAAGTTAAGGTGAACATTAAAGTTCACCCTTCAAAAGACTTTTGAAAGGCGAATGCAAACACAATAGCAAAACTAAAGTCAAATAATCCCTGGGCAATATTATGATAAAAATACAGACTGAATCAGAAGACAACTATGTTTATCTTCCACAATGTATTGCAGGTTTAGCATCCCTTATTCAGAATGCCAAAATGCAAAATACTCCAAAATTTGAAACTGTCCAAAAGGATGGAGTGGATGAGATAGTGGCATTTGTAGCGATGTTGTTTTCTGATGGTTCAATGTACACAAACTTTATTCCAAGCACAAATTATTAAAATACTGTGCATAAAAATACCTTAAGGCTATAAGTATAAGTGTATATGAATGCTGGGTTTAGCCTTGGGATCAATCTCCATAATATCTCATTGTGGACATACATGCTATAATAAAACTTAAAGGAATATCCGGGCAGGGTGGACACCACGATCACACTTCTGCCCTTCAATATATAGCGTGGAACAAAAGGCTGAGCCTAAGTGACCGAAGTATTTGGTAAAAATATAGCTGCCACCACCTCAGAATTGTCGGCCTGAGGAGCCAAAAGGGTGTGATTGTATAATAAGTAAAAGAATGTTTGAGCACTGAGACTTTTATGGCTGACTGGGCTTCAGAAATCTATTGGGAGAGGGAGTTCTGAGGGAAACGAATGGATTGAGGCGAACACCAGTTAAAAGTAAACTAATAAAGTGTTTATTTTAACTTGAGAATAACAACAACTCGTTGGAGATGAGTGGTACAAAATCTTGATGCAGTTGCAGTAACTTGGTTGCTTAAATCAAACAGTTCTCTCTGACAGAATAGCTTTCTCAGCTTGAGTCTCTATAACCAACTGTTCTATTATTAGACACAGTTTTACTTGGAGCACAGACCCCTGTCTGCCTCCCTCAACTGGCTATAAGGTATCTTTGAAACCTCTCCTAGGCTCAATAAGACACAGCTCTCTCCTTTACTAGTCTCTCTAACTAAGTAAAGCTCTAGCCTAATGTCTTCACTATATACCTTAAACCTAGAGACTAGCTAAAACTCTCCTTTCTTCTGTCAGTTCCCTGCTCTAAAAATCTACATCCTTCTCTGTCTAACTCTCAGACTCTTCTCCCTCCTGTCAGATAAGACAGCTCCTTTCCCTCCATTCAGCTGACTCCACCCCTGATTGTTACACCCAATCAGGAGTCAGCCTGACTCCTCCTCCTTCTCTGTACAACAGCCAGGAGGCAAGCCACTGCCAAGCAGGCTTCGGCCTAGCCAGCTAAAAAGGTAGTTTTATTACACATGCAAATACAAATATTCCAAAAATCCCCAAAATTCCAAGCATTTTGAATAAGGTATACTCAATCTGTGTACAAATGTCTAGATCTGGGATGGGCAACTATGCTATACCATTTTGAATTCCATGACCGGCCCGTAAAGGGCAGCACTGCATGTTTCTGAGTCTCACCAAGCTCCCGAGTCTTGTCTCTTTGACATGCCCCATTTGAAAAGGACAGGTCTGAGTATCAGAATGGCTGAGTCATCCCCCTGAATTCTTGTTGGACTTGACTGGAAATTTTAAAAAGCTATTACAACTCCACAGGTCTGTTCTAGCTTTGAAAAAGTCCCTTCCAAGATCAGGCAGGATCTGGTGCATGATGTATGAGTATTAGGTAGCCCTTTCTAAAATACAAAACTGAAATGTGGATACATGCAAAATGATGAAGACTAGATGATGATAAATTTGGTACCTGCCTCTCCCTGTGGCTCGAGGCATGGTACAACATCATAAAAACAAAAGATAGAACACTATTAAAACACATACTTAAGCACCCCTTCCTGTCCTTCACATTGCTCACCATGATAAAGAGTCATTTATTTTCTTTTATGTAGACTTCTTGTGTAAAACAAGTACAGTAGAGTTTTGCTTATCCAACCTTCACTCATCCAACGTTCTGTATTAGCCAACGCAGTTTGTCTCCTGTCTGGAATAATGTCCAGCGTGGGAGAAAGAAAGCACCCTTGTCTGTTTTGGTGCTAAAGTCGTAACTACAGTAATTACTACAAAACGTTACTGTGTATTGAACTGCTTTTTCTATCCCTTTGTTGTAAAACATGATGTTTTGGTGCTTAATTTGTAAAATCATAATATAATTTGATGTATAATAGGCTTTCCCTTAATCCCTCCTTATTATCCAACATTTTTGCTTATCCAACATACTGCTGGCCTGTTTATGTTGGATAAACGAGACTCTACTGAAAGTGGCTTAAAACCTGAATTTAGCTAAGGTTTTCAGATACTGAAAACATATGCCAAAAACTCTTCCACTTCCCTCTTTTTCCCCCAATGTATAGCAAATGAAGTACAATTTGAGAGATTTCCTATTAAAATAGTGGCAAAATTCAGTTGTGGATCAAGGACCAAGACATTTGGAGCACTATCAAAACAAATTTACCTTGAAGAATGAACTGTGTGACTGATGGTAACCACATACCCAGCTCCTCCAACATCTAAATAGGGGCCAGTGAAAGTAATTAATCCTGGATTTGCCACTGCATGGAGGTACCTAAAAGAAAGCAAAAGGAAGCATCTTCTGTATTATTTATTTATTTATTTATTTATTTTTATCCCACTTTTCTCCCATGGGTGGGACTTAAAGACTAAAACAGCAAAAATAAACATACATGAAGTACAACAAAAATATCATAATCCAGGTAAACAGATTGCACACAATACATAAACAAATTAATAAATTACGAAAAACATTCCCTAAACATCGGCCACTGAGGTTATTCATAAAACAATTGTGCAAAGCTCCTAAAAACTCAATTTTTCTTAAGTATTAAGAGTTAATTTTATATTACATTACTGTACATTGAGTAATTGCAAAATCTCTGGAATATAGATAAAAAGTAATCATCCATAACTGAGAGTGAAGTACCTTGTGTTCACTTTTGCATTTGGAGTCCCATGTTCATTTTTACATAGTTTTGAAGGGACAATTTCTGCATATCGTTATTAGATTTCCTATGCTACCATTCCGATTGTGTTTTCAAATAATGAGACAGAAATCTCAGAAATCAAAGTGTCAGACATGGCATATGAATATCTAGCGGTACAGGACTCGTTTCAAAGATCTGCCCCAGCGAACAGGTGCAGTCAAAGCAGAGCATTTTCTGTTTAAATAAACCTCTCCAGGATTATCTGCATCTTTGTTCTGTGTCATTTACTGCTGCGACAGGGACAGCTCATATTGACATTCCCTCACCCCCATTTTTGCAGTGCACTGTATGAAACATGCATCTAATTAAAACAAGGTTTATGCCGCAAGCTTCTTAAGATTTCTAGCAATTTTGAG
Organism: Anolis sagrei; assembly: GCF_037176765.1. Taxonomy (NCBI): domain Eukaryota; kingdom Metazoa; phylum Chordata; class Lepidosauria; order Squamata; family Anolidae; genus Anolis; species Anolis sagrei. Next base: position 166,182,882 of record NC_090024.1, read on the forward strand.
GAAAATAGAAATTTCTGAGTTACAGAAGAAAGGTATAGCTAAGAAATGGTTATTTCAGTTTTCCTATTGGAGGAGGAGGAGAAGAGACAGGGGGGAAAGTGTGCCAATATGACTAATGGCATGAATATTTGTGGGAGTGGGGGGAGAGACCTGGATTTGGTTATATGCACTTATTTCTGGCTTGATTTGCAGCCCCCTTCCTCCACAAGGCTAACTAGTCTTCTTTCAAGACAACATATGGTACAGAACACATTCAGGAGCTCCCTCATGGTTATTATCTCATTTACAGAGTACACAAAAGATCTTGTTAAACCATGCTTGTGCATAATTAATAGACGTCTGCTAAACTAGCCTAATCTTATGTGGAATTACAGTATGGGAAATCTACATGACAGGGAAACTGGTGCATGGAATAGCAAAGCGCAAATATGCCAAAGGAAAAAAACGTTAAAAATAAGAGCCACATGAGATAAGTGCAGAAGGGTTTTCCAAGTAACATCGATTTTGATAACTTTATAGATGCTTTCATTATTCACTCCTGCACAAAAGGACAAGGAAGAGAAGCTACGTCTTAATAAAAGCAAGGAGCTCATATACAATCACCACCACAAATTTAAAACATCGATGTATATTATTTTATTTGGAAATGTTTCATTTCTCTGTTTATCTCTAAGTAAAGCTTTTGTATAAATCTTATGCCAGATATTCCCCTTCTTCCTGCAATATCATCAACCTTGGAGGGTTTTCTTAAAACCTTTCATAATGGGATCCTAAAACTCACCATTGTCTCCTAGTGGGATCAAATGCTTTGTCCATGAGGGAACCAGGATAAATTCTGAGCACCCCATTGGGCGTTGCTATGTAACGGCGGACAATGTAACTGTTCAAGCTACTCATTTCCATTTGTGTCATCCATTCATCTGTGACGTGACTGGTAGCCATTACTTCATTTCTGACAGAGAACTGCAAAACAAAGACAGACCTAGCAGGGTTCCTCTAAGACTTGCCTGAAAAGATAATAAGCTGCTTGCAGGGTTTCCTAAAGACTCATCACAGATAATCTAAACCCAATTACTTCTTTAAAATCTTCTCACACCAGATGGACCCAGCAAATTTCAAGAAATGGGGAAAACACAGGATACTACAGAAATATTGTTGCCCTCATTCACATTTTGTGTAGGTCTTCATCATTTCAACTTTCTATGCCTTTAAAAATGAAGAGCATTCTCTGTTCCTGGTCTGTAACATTGATCTTATCTCCATATTGTTCACATTCAGTGATCTGATAGACCTCCCTAGTGGAAAGCTACTGTTTATTATACTTGGGAATCCTGTGAGGCAGAACAATCAGAAATCTTAACCCACTCTATCTTTGGAAGTCAATTTCTGAATCCAGCTATATCAAAACCAACAGAACAATTATCACAACAGCACAAAATGTTCTTGACCTCTATTCTTCCATTACTATATAAGACATACTTCTGTTGTTGATAAAAAAGGAGCAATTGCAATCAAGCCACTTATTTGATGTAACAAAAAAGGAAAAGGACAAGCCAAGGCCTGACCAGAAATAATCTAAATTTCACCTAAACTTTTGCAAAGTTTTATCATACATGACGGATTCACCAAACTTTCAGATATCTCTATGTTAAGACCATCAAAACAGCAAGGAAAACAAAAGGTCAAAATAAAGCACATTAAAATAGCATACTTTTAGCCCTGGGTTGGCAATGAGACGTGTGTTATCACTAAGATATGCTGTATAGTGCTCCACCATCCTCTTGGTCTCAGGTTGGCTCAGATGTTCATATGGAGAAGAGAAACTACCTGCAGACAGCATTACTGTAGGGCTCTCTGGAAAGACAAGAAAGGAAAATATCACCAAAAGTCAACCACAGGAAAACAGGATCATTTAGTACCACACTAGGACAACAAGATATGACAACTGCGACAATATGTGTTCAAAGACATGTTTCCCAAAATATCAATATTGTTGAATGTGCAGCCACCAGGGGGTACTATTGTAACAATGGTACTGTATATTACTTTTGAACAATCTGTGAATATGCAGGATGTTATGGAAAGTACCATAGGAAGTTATTGACAGGAAGGAACCGATAGAGAATCGATAGAGAGGATCTATATTATTCGCCAGTCTTAGGATGATGCCCATCAAAAGGTGAAAAAGGTTTTAGCAACCAGAGCCTGTTATCAGGTTCCTTCATGCAACACATCCAGTCTGGTAGCACCATCTATTGTCTTGACCCGGCCACCTAATTCTGCTTGAGAGTAGGGCCAGTCCTAAATCCAATTCCAAGCATCTTCAGTTGTCAGCAACTCATTAAGGTTTCCAGAGATACCTGTCATGGCAAAATAGATGAGAGAACTCAACTACATGGGCACGAGTCATCTCAAAGAAGGCGTGTGTCTCAATGCTGTAAACATGATGTTTGCTTGAGTGCATAACAAAAGCAAGCTTCACAAGCTGATGTTAATGGAATTCAGCACAGGTGAACAGAGAACTGTATTAGCATTGGCTAATATTATTTTATAAAGCATTGCTTCTTAAACTGTGGGTCCTGACCTCAAATGGAGTCTCCGAGCTCCATGACGAGGTCCCGAAAGATCTGTCCATAGTAAAAGTTTTCTGAATGCCACCTAATGGTTGTTTTCGACATTTACAAAAACCTGTTGTGCATTGTTACAGTAGATTCTGCTGAAGATGCTTCAGCTGTACTTCATAACAAGAGTGGAAATCAGCCTGTTTAGCAAATCTTGCAAATCCTGATTTGTTATCAGTAAATGTTTGTGTTTTAGACCTACTTTATATATCTACATATCCTAGGTCACGTAAAAAAAATCTGTTAGAAACAGGTTGTAAGTGGAAAACTTTAAGAAGCCTTGGTATAAAAATACCTACTGGCACTTAACAGTGTTAATTTTCTAGTGTATGCACAAATCAATATGACTTATGGGAGGAAGAATAAACTAAAGACATTTCTTCCTTAATTGCTGAGAAAAAAGTCATCTTTAATATTCTGAGGTTCTTTGATACATAACAATAATGATGATTTTAAAAAGATTTTTAGAGATAGGCTGCTTTAGAAAAATGAAACATGTAATATTAATGTATAGCCTGATATCTTGTGTCATAATGACTTGACACCATTTCAAAAATGGGGCAGAAGAAAACATTTTTTCAGTGAGGAACCATACAGTAGTGTTTCAAAGGTAGCGTATTCATTTTAAGGGGCAATATGCAAGACAATGAGAAGTCACTTATAGAAGGAACTGAATAAAAATGTAAAAAAAAAAAAGCCAAAGCCTTTTGCTAAAAATTAATTTGTTTATTCCCTCTATAAATGTGAATTTTCACATTCACTATAACCTGAGGCAAGTTCATAAAATGATGGTGCTGATTTTCATACATAAAATTATTCATTTTTTTAAATTGGGAAGTTTTATACAGTTTTTAGAACCTCTGAACTTGCCAATTAAAAATATTTCAAAGTATATCCCCACCAGAGTTGTAACTTCTGCTTACTTTCACAGGGATTGATGGTATTAAATATTTATAGCTGGGAATAAAATCTGCATAATTCCAAAGTCAACAGGATATGGCATGACTGGCAAGAACTTCAATGTTTTCATGTTATTGCTAATGATTTATTTGACAGCAAGAAAATCAAGGATTAGCTTTGAAAGTCATATAACAACACGATTCATACCCAACGTGTCCTATTTTTTGAAAATAAAATTATGCAACTACTTGCTTTCAGGGTAGGCTTATTTCATAAGCATGTTGGTATGAGTGTATTTTTAATGAAGCATACAATCTGAAGAATTCATTCAGTAGCATTTAAGCATGGATTTCCCCATTTTTTATAGTGAACAGAGCTAAAATAAAACAGTATACTGCAATAGCAGTTAAGGATTGAAAGGCAAATGCACTAACTTTTGGTCTATCATCCATTAAAATAACCTAAGCCTATGGTGGACTAAGGTAGCTCTCTATACAAACAACCACCATGAAACTTTTGGAAATTCATACCCAATACTTGCACACTTAGAAATAAGAGTGGCTCAAGGCATATTGCTGTCTGAGGAAGAGGTATGAGATGTTTCCCATCACTGATGTCATTTCCAAATGGAACTAGCAGCAAAATTTTACATTGGCTAAAAGACATCCTCTTCCACCTCACCTAAGGGCAATGAGCAGTGATGTGGCTTGCAAAACTCTTCCAAATGGCTGGAGAAGCTCAAACCGAACAGGTGAGGGGGAGAGCCACTACTGTTTGTCCTCCTCACACAGACCAGCATCTGTAATTTGGGGTAGCTACCTAATATCATTGTGCCATTATTCCAAAAGGAAATGTGCAGAAGTCTCCAAAGGCAGCCCTTCTATCTCCTGGATCATGCAATCAGACTTGACTCGTGGGTCACAAGCTGAAATGCTCCTGATCCCCACAAACTCAGATGTGCCATTTTCTTAATCGAGTTCCTTTCAGCCCATGCAACCAGAACGGCCCTGCCTTAGCCAGGTCCATCTCCTGCATAGAGTTTTGGACTAGTGCAGGCCTGAACAAACTGTGGTCCTCCAGGTAATTTGGACTTCAACTCCTAGAATTCTTCTCCATTAGATAAGATGGCTAGGGCTTCTGGATGTTGGAGGCCCAAACATCTGGAAGGCCACAGGTTGTGCAGGCCTGGATTAGTCCATGAGTGAGATACCTCTTTCACTTGGACACTGTATTCCAGTAGTGGATGGGGACATATCCAAAGGATGGAAAAAAATAATATACCTTTTAGCTTAAGCTCTTTAATACTAATAACTAAACCTTAGAAAAGGCATTTCAAGCTTTCAGAATGAGAAAAATTCATACAAATTCTGGGAAATCATGCCATGAGGAAGAAGCTGTGGCCATGTGGGGAATGCCAGAATGCTAGATTTTGACATCACCAGGGTTGGAATTCAGCCTTGGAGTTTAAAGCCTTAATATTTAGCCCTTGGACCAGTCGTTCCCAGAAAGACTGGGTTCCTGTTGTCTCACTAACATGCCTGGGTTGTTTTAGTACTCAAGAGCAGGTCTTGAAAAAGTTACTTTTGTATAATATAACTCCCAGCAGGGTATGGATTTCTGAAACTGTCATTATAAAAACAAACCTTTCCCAGCAATGTCTGAATAATTTCTGATTGTGATAAGTTTCTTGCCATTCTTTCAAATTTCAGTAGTGGGTGGGTAAACCAACAGAATTTAGAAGAAATGCTTTACCTAAGGTTGCCAGTTGTTTGAAATGCAGACAAGCATTGGGCTGGCCCAAGAGATCCAGTCGATGATAAAGAAGCTTGCTACTGGGTACTGTGTTGAGATTTTTAAGTTGTCTAACAGGTATTTCTGGCTGTATCACAACAATGCACAATATGAAGGAAGTATCTTGAACCTAAAGAAAAATCAAATGCAGGTTGAGAAGGAAAGCATGTTTATCTTATCACAACAAAGTAAGGACATTTGAAGTTATAATTTTCAGCAATTAAAACTATGTCCAGATTTAGAATGTCCCCTAAAGATCTAATTTCCCCAGTTCCTCTCATAATAATCTATGATTTCTATAGATCCTGAAAAAGTTCACATCCTGCAAAAACCAGCCAGTCTGATAATGGCAGTATTGCTGTCCAATTGATTTCTATTACTAGGGTATATATTCTATTTAACTTTACATTACTTCTCCTTAGTTGTATACCTGCCGAGATATGCAAGACGCAGCTCATTCCTTGTTTCATTCTTTTAAAAAAAAATAATTCCAGTAGAAGATTTCAACTTTATGTTCTTGAGTAGTGTAGTAGTTTAGAAATAGGAATTACTGAGAAAAATTACTCCCCCCCCCCCCACACACACCCCCTTCCCATGGACAGCTCAAGTAATCATTCACTTATTACAGATGAGTCATTAAAATTTCTGCTCTGTGCTTACAAGAGATGTGAAAAATCTTAATAGAGATGCTGTGGATGGGAAACAGGGGGAGGGACTCACTTCTCCTTAAAATGGCAAGTCCTCCTCATAGTCAGTTTCTCCTGTGTGGATTCTTCAGACTTTCACATTTTTCAATATATAATGCAAAAATAGTTAACTGAACTGGAATTTTCCTACAGTGATTTTTTTGGTGTCAGGAGCAACTTCAGAAACTGCAAATTGTTTCTGGTGTGAGAGACGTTACCCAGGGGACATCTGGATGTTTTACTATCCTATGGGAGGCATCTCTCATGTCCCTGTATGAGAAGCTGTAGTTGACAGATGGGAGCTCACCCCACTCCCTAGATTCAAACCGCTGACCTTTTGGTCAGCAATCCTGCCGGCACAAAAGTTTAACCCACTGTGCCACCAGGGACTCCTATACAGTGATATGGTATATATTGTATATTCAATTTTGTGCAGTGGCAAGTCAGCATCTCTATACAGTGATATGATATATAGAGATGATGACTTACTATTGCACAAAATTAAATACTGTACAATAATCTAGTGAAAGTAGATAGAGAGCAGAATCCATGTGATCAAACATATTAAATCTCTTGAATGTCAGGTTTATAATTCAAAACCATGTAGCTTTTCGGTCACGTAGAAATACTAAGAGAAGAACTATTTTAATTAAAATTTGCCGTCAGCTTTAATATATTAGCATACCTTAAGTGAATTCTACCACTTACCATTTTCCAGGCATAACTCACGTTGTAGGCATCTTTCCCAATTTCCCGCAGTTTGTTTACATGCCAAGATAGTGAGGAGTTTACTGGGACTGTAATAAGCTGACTGCCTAGAGGGAGGCTAAGTTGGCAACAAACAATATCCATCCGTTATTAAAACAGGAAAGAAACTCAGTCCTTGTGTTTACTTTACAGTGAGATTATGGAATTCGCTCTTAATTAAAAATAGAAGTGGATTGCATTCTTACATCACCACATACTGCAGAACTGGGGTCCTAAAAGCTCCATCATGAAAACTGGTTCCAGATGACACATTTTCAAGATAAAATCTCTAGATGACCACATGTATTGGTTGTATGTGATTGCTGGGAGTAAGTGTTGGCTATTTGTGTTTCACCAGAGCAAAATTACATGCAATACTTTCCACACCAGACAAAGACCAATGCAGCATTCACCCAATGGCAGAGTTATACACTTCTGAAATGCTGTATGTATTTACTACTAAATGATCTAGAGTAGACTTGTACATTGTTGGGTTTCATCCCTGACTGCACAAGTCTCCAGCTCTCAATGAGTAGTTAGCCTAGATAGATTAGAGTGAGGCAGGCCCGTAGCCAGGATTTTGATTTGAAGGGTGCTGAGTTTGATTTAAAGGGGGGGGGGTGTTGAGTTTGTTTTGGGGGGGGGGCTGAGGATCTACCCTAGCAAACCTTTTGTATCATTATCCCAAACCCCCCATGCATATGGGATATATTGAGCATGGTGATCAGATCATGATATGAAGAAACATAACAGTTTAAATAATGTACCAGTAAGGCCTTCTCACGAACCACCCTGAGAATTTCGGGGGGGGGGGGGGCTGAAGCCCCTCAAGCCCCCCCCCCCAGCTACATTCTAACAGCTGGTAAACTGGCTGGGATTTCTGGGAGTTGTAAGCTAAAACACCTGGGAATCCACAGGTTGAGAACTACTGGTCTAGAGATTCTGTGGGACAATATAAATCTTCCTAGCTGAAAATCATTCAGGGGTGCTATTCCTACTATCTCAGCCAGGCTTTAAAAAGTACCAGGAGTGGTACTTCGAGTAACAAGCTGCACAGTCTCAGAGATGCAGGCCAGAAGGCACTCTGTGACCATGCTTCTTAAATTGTGGGACCTGACCCCAAATGGGGTCCCTTTAGCTCAATGTCAGGGTCCTGAAAAAATTGACAACAATAATAGTTTTTACAACACCTAGTAGTTCTTTTAGACATTTGCACAATTTTGTTGTGCAGGGTTTACTGTGGTCTCTGCAGAAGATGTTTCAGCTGTGCTTCATAAAAAGGAAAATCAGCTTGTTTAGCAAGCTTTGCAAATGTCTGATTTTTATACCTTTTTAATATACCTATATACCTGAGGTCATGTAAAAATTTCTGTGGCTGAAAGGGATTGTGAGTGGACAAGTTTAAGAAGCAATAACTATGTTTGGCATTCTCTGAAATAATGTTTACTGTTTGGCACCACACAGAATTTGCTTTAAAAACAAAAACAAAAAAAAGTTCCTATATCGGCTGTAGCTGCTGAAGATCAATACAGTTTGCATAGGAGATTGTGCAGATGTCAAACTTCTATGAAGTATTAACTCATTAGTCTTACCTAAGGATGTTCTGTCGAACCAATTCAAATTTTGGAACATTCTCATAATGTATCACATCCGTGTGAAGTGGTGGTTCAGACAGCAAGTAGGGTCTGGTAAGGGAAGGGTGCATAAGAGTGTATCCTAAAAATTAAAGAGGGATATTTTGTTCAACACATATAAAAGTTTTGTTTAATCATGTTTGAAATGGATTTATAAAATTCCCACAAAACTGTAAATAAAGTAAAATACATAACTCCATACAAAAATATAGAGTAACAATATGTCATTATTAAGGGCTAATAGAAAGCAATCCAGAGTGGGAATTATGTACTCCTCAAGATGTTTTTGGACTGTAACTCCCAACATTTCCCATTGGCTATGCTGGCTCGAGTTTCTTTGATTCGCAGTCCAACCTTATCTGGAGATTTGACCAAATCTCAACCGTGAAATAAGATACAGTTGGCCTTCTGAATCCACAGATTCCACCATGCATGGCTTGAAAATATCTCCCATCCCGCTCCCCCCAAAAATACTAAAATATAACCTTCCATGAGGTCACGAAGAGTCGGAGACAACTGAACGAATGAACAACAACAACCTTCCATGTTATCAATGTATATAAGGGACATAATTCTACTGTGCCACTGATTTTGGTATCCACAGGGATACCTGGAAGCAACCTCCAGTGAATGAATGCTAAGGGCCCACTGTACTGTAATTCAAAAAAAATATATTTCAAATAATACAAATTTTATTATTAGCTTCTAATGTAGGGTGCATATTGATTGCCTTGAAAGTACCTTTGTTATCTATCAGAAATGTGTAGGAAGCCAAAGAATCTTGGTAATAAGTAACATCTTCCAAAATATAAGCCAGGTTAACATCTACTCCCGCAATTCCCAATAGCAGGTTTCCAAAATAACAAGGCTTGCTTACAGTCATTATCAGACCTGTGAACAACAAAAAAGCACACAGACAATTAGCAATAGAAAAAAAAACTTTAGCACTTAAAGTATAGTGATAGAAACCTTCAGTTTTATACATAATCATATACACATTGACTGCGACTTCCCAAATATTAAATAGGCCTTACTTCAAACTGGAGCCGCATGGTGGTCCAATGGGTTAAACCTGTGTGTCCCCAGTTGTTTTGACCTTCAATTCCCAGAAATCCTCACAGCTGGTAAACTGGCTGGGATTTCTGGGAGTTGTAGGCCAAAACACCCGGGGACTCACAGGTTGAGAACCACTGGGTAAAATCCTTGTGCCGGCTGAACTGATGACCTGAAGATTGGCAGTTTGAATCTGCAAGATGGGGGTGAGCTCCCATCTGTCAGCCCCAGCTTCCCATGAGGGGACATGAGAGAAGCCTCCCACAGGATACTAACACATCTGGGCGTCCCCTAGGCAATGTCTCTGTAGGTGGCCAGTTCTCTCACACTAGAAGCGACTTGCAGTATATTCTCAATTCACTTCTGACATGATAAAAAGATAACTTCAAAGCTGCATTTTGGATTACTGCCTTAATGATTTGTAGGGGGAACTACCTGTTTTTTATGTTTAGGCCAACTCTCTCCTATTGGGATCCCTCCAGATATTGTGGACTCACAACTCCTATCAACAGAAGCCAGTGTGAATTTTGGTAAGACATTATGGGAGAGGTATATCAAAGTATTTTAGAACTGAGATTAAAGATGTTTGCCATTTTAGAAGAGTCAATTCCTTGTGTGCAATGGAGAATGGTACTTTGACCAAACTAACTGCCATATTTCTTCAACTGTAATACGCCACTGGGTATAAGATGGACCCTAATTTCAGTACAACAAAAAAAAAAAAAACAAAAACAAAAACAAAAACAAAAAACACCACACACCACAAGATACACCATTTTTTTAATGTTTATATAGGAAAAAAATGTGTCTTAGAATTAACGAAGTACATTGGCTAACAACTCACTAAGTATTTACTCAGGGCGGTTCCAGACAGGCCATTATCCCAAAACAATCTGCATTTAAAAAACACGGATGTTCTTGAGGGCCTGTCTACACACACCCCAGAAAGTGTGCGCTTTCTGAGGTGGGTGTCCAGATGCTCTCGTGGGACTGGCCTGCGAGAACATCTGGAGGCCTTACCACCCTTCCCCAAAGCCCCCAAACCTTTGAAAAGTAAGGAAAACTTACTCGGCCTTCAGCAGATTGTAGCTGGAGCTCTCCTGGCACGTAGAAATGACGTGTCAGGAAGGTGGGGTTGGGGAGCAACTCCCCCCCCCCCACTCTCCTGGCACGTCATTTCTACACACCAGGAGATCTCTGGCTACAATCTACTGGAGGCCAGGTAAGTTTTCCTTACTTTTCAAATAGGTTTGGGGGCTGTGGGGGTGGGTATTCCCAGAGTTTACCGGACTAATTTAGCCCAGAAAACTGGGGGAATGGTGTATGGACTGCAGTTTATCCTGTGCCTTCCATGAAGGTGTGGAATAAATCCACTACCTAATTAATTCGCTACAAACCAGGGTTTACCTGGTTTGTGGCGAATAAATTCGGGATTGTCCAGGATGTCATCTGGATAGCCCCTTCTTTATTGTGGAAGGTACCGCAATAAAGGGGCTGTATGGATGCACCCTCAGAGGTAAGCGGTAGTTACTTAAATGGAAGAGAGAATCATATTCCTAAGAACATGTGTACACAATTTCAGCTCAAATGCTGCAGTTTTTTAATGAGACAATTTAGGCATCACATTATCAGCAATTTTCGTACTAATTTGGAGAGGGGGGCATCTATAGTGGGAATCACAACTGGGAAGCAGAATAGAGAGAGAGAGAGAGAGAGAGAGAAAGAAAGATGAGCCCCATCCATCAGTTTATACTGCTAAAATTCAAGCTTATATCTCACAATTATATGTATTAATAAAATCAGCACAAAATAAAGGTTTCTGATTCTAAACAATATTTCTAATCTGTAGACCTGGATCAAAGGAGAGATGCATGAATATGTTCAAGGACTTAAAAACTGGCATGATTAGTGTTTGTGGTAATCTCAGGAATCATATCCACTGAATTCAGATTAGTGCTGGATACAACCAAGTTGGAGCATTCATTTTTCAAAGAAGATGAGGAGGAGGAGGAGGAGGAGGAGGAGATTTGCATTGCAAATGTATATTTTTAGCTCTTCTGAATGGTCTCATGAAATCATGCAGGTTTAGTGAACTGTTCCTCCTTTGCCCTCCAGCACAGACTGATGACACAGTTCCTGAAATGTTGACAGCAGTAATCCCAAAGAATAAATAGCAATAAGCCCGAAGACTGATTAACTTCCTATATCAAAAGAGCTTAGCAAGAGATAGGAAATAATAATATGTAATTATATTTATGCAGCTATATCCCACCTTTCCTCCAGGGAGATCAAGGCAGAATAAACACATGTGATTTCCAGACTGTCTCTCATCCAGCAATGACCACACCCAGAACCCACTTAACCATTAGAAAATTACTGCATCACTTCTTCATTCTTTAGAAAAAATAGTTTTTCTCTTCCACTGCTCTTGGCAAAATAAATCCCAGTATAGCAATTGATCAGGGAACTCTAAAACAGAACCACATAATTATTTTGGAGGATCCCAGTGCCTGAGGTAAGAACATATCAATCCGATTTCATCTTTACCTTCTCCAAAGCACTGCCATTTTTCAGACTCCGGGGACAAGAGAATATAGGAAAGTTTTGCAAAATGTGCTGCCATGGTTTTTAGAAAATTGCAGAGCATTCCTCATTTACATAAACCCAGCCTTCCTCTTCCTATATATTTAATTCTTCATATCTTTAACTGTCCTTGGGGGGGGGGGGGGAAGCAAACCTGCTGCCATGTTAAGAATTATTCTCTGGAGCCTTGGATCTTTTGTGTTTACTTAGATTTGACTGACATCTGACTTGTTTTAAAATTCAGCTGTGTTTTTGGCAACCAAGAGGCCTTTTCTGGATTTGTACTCTACTTTCCTTACTGGTTTTCTATGTCACTTGCTTTTGATTCAAGTGATTTTGACTGTATTTAAATACTACAATTTTTGTGTTTTTGTTTGCACCTTTTGGCTAATCTTTTTGTTGATCGTATTGCAACCCAGTCTGGGATAAAGGCAGACTATAAATAAAACAAAACAAACAATTAAGCAAAAGATTTACATTTTGGAAACTCTTCTTTGTCAATGCACCTTTAAATACAATACAACCACCAGCTACAACAACAAATTCTCACTCAATAGTAATATGTATTCCAGAAGAGGCAAGTTTTACATACTTTTTGTAAAGCTGCATGACCAAAGAACGTTCAAATAGATTTATTTTTTACGTTTGTTATTTCTTAATCTGCCATAGGCCACAAAATGATATTGTGGAGGACCTTTCAAATGCCTAGAGAAGTATTCTCCCTACTAATCTCTGGGTACTCCAATGTGATTATACTCATCTTCTGGTGGATGGTGACCATAGACACAAGGTAGTGAACCTAGATATGCTAGAAATTGCCCCTGAAGACTGCCTGGAAGCTTCAGCTAGTTCAATGCTGAAGCGGGGTAAAGGGAGCATACAACTCCCTTGTTGTGCCTGCTCCACTAGCTGCCTGTTAGCTTCCGAGAATAATGCAAAGTGCTGGTTTAACTATAAAGCCCTAAACGGTTTTGGCCCAGTTTACCTGTCCGAACATGTCTCCCTCTATGAACTATCAAGGACTTTAAGATCATTCGGGGAGGCCCTGCTCTTGGTCCCACCGCCATCGCAGTTGCGTTTGGTGGGGACGAGAGACAGGGCCTTCTCCGTGGTGGCCCCTCAGCTGTGGAACTCTCTGAGGTTAGATCTGCCCCCTCCCTCCTGTTTTTCTGGACGAAACTTAAACCCTGGTTATGGGAGCAAACGTTTGCAGATCAGACTAATTTTACTGGCGAAGACGAGATTTATTTTGACCGGAATTTGGACTGACTTGGATGACATTTTTAACCTGGTGAATTGCTTTAATATATATTTCTATTGTTTTTAGGTATTTGATTGAGTTTTATATGCTTATACTGCGTTGGCATTGAATTGTGCCTGTTGGTAGCCGCCTTGAGTCCCTCTTCAGAGGTCAAGAATGGACGGGGTGTAAATGTTCTAAATAAATAATCAAATCCATAATAAAATCCACAAAAGTTAAATCCGCAAACATGGAGAACCAACTATATAATCAAGGTTCCTAAAAGCTCCCTCACATCCACTTGGGATCTCTTACAGAAGCCTAAGGTTCCAGGGAACTCTGGTTGAGAAACACTGCTTTAGAGAAAAGGGGAATGCACAAAAGGATTTCCAATGTAATATGTGGTTTGTGTGTTTTGATCCTATGTCACTTCAAGCCATGTCAATTAAAACATGTTACACGTGTCTGCGGAAAACACACATATAACTAAAGCTCTTTGGAATGGGTAGAACGCTAAACAGAAGATTTCCCCTCTGGTATTGTAACCTAACAAACCATCATTTTTGTAAGTCATGGCACATTACCCTCATTTTCCACACACCAAATTTCCTGTACTTTGGACAGAGCATTTTCAGTGTTATGCCTCCATGAGCTGTCCCTCCCCACTTCATACTTTCCCCCCAGGGGCAGGCAAGTAAAAATACCACCTACTAAGTTTACTACAAATTAGTAATGGAAGACAGAGGCAAACATTTCCACTCAGAAAGGAGGGTATCTTTTAATTTACCAGATCTCTTACGCACTTACCATCTCCCATTTCATCCAAAAAAGGCAAACTGAAGACTGCTTCATCAATCATGTGATTTGGGAGATTGGTGTAAAACCGGCCAACTGTAGTTTCCAAATTGCTCAGCTGGTTCAGGACCATCATGCTCCCTTTTATCACAGGCAATGCAGTCCGGTCTGGCACGCCGTACTTGGCTGAGTTTTGTTCCGCCAGATCTCTGAGAAAGGCGAGTTCTTTTAAAACGGTCACACCCTCTGCAAAACAGATGTTGCGATTAAATGAAGAGCAGACCTTACTTGCACAGTGTATGGATTAATTCTGACAGGGTCATATATGCCAAGAGAACTGAAAAAGAGCAGATCATATAATGTACGTGAAAAACCTGGGTCTGAATTGCATCTTTTTTTTCATGCATAACTTATATTGTACATGCCAATGCAAACCTTTGGGTTCTCTGGTCCAGCATTTCCTTTTTTGTAAACTGCATTTATGAGAAAAATAATACTATCTACCCCTTACCATTAATTAGAGCATAGGTAAGGATCATTACAGAATTGTTGAGAAAACTGTTTTCTTCATTGATGACACGAAGGGTAGCCTTTTTACCATCCTCTGATGAATCCCTTGACGTTATTCCAGCCGATAAATAAATAATGACCATATCTGTATCTAAGAAGAAACGTAAGATGGGAATGGTTATATTACAGCATGTTAACAATATATTATAGTTATGCAACACTAGATTATAAACATTAAATTCACTCCACTTCAACAACGGGTAAAGCAGGCAGAAGGAACCTTTTTCCATCTAGAACAGACATGGGCAAACTTTGTTGCTTTGGGGCTGCATTGTGGGTCTGGGCCAGGAGGGAGGGGGCTGGTCACATGCTCGGGAAACGACAGGGCCAGGAGGGGCCAGGGCAGGGCCCGGGTCATCCGTAGGTTGTCCTCCCAGCATAGGAACAGTGCTGCTCATCCCATCCTTATGCTGGGAGGAAGGCAGGACATGCATGATTGTCCCAATCTTCCTTCCCATCCTCCCTTCCCCCAATCCTTGGGTTGTCCTCTTGGCATTTTGCTGAGAGGAGGGCGAGATAGGCGGCAGCTGAGTGGGCTCTGGATGGGGTCGCTTGCATCATCTTTATGCTGTGAGGAGATGAGTCACACAATGGATGTGAACAATCCAGAGGGCTCTCTGCTACTATGTGCCTCCCTCCCCCATCTTTTTAGCATAAGGATGTAGCAGGCCAAGAGGACAGGGAAAATGAGCAGGGTCTGAGGTAAGCGCCGCATCCGACCTGCAGGCCTTGGTTTGCCCATGCCTGATCTAGAAGATCCTTCAGTGCTACATTCCATATGAAATTTAAAAACTCAACTTTCACCTCTGAATAAAAATACCTTTTACCCAAAGCAACCAAAGTGAGGCCACCTGGAAAGACTGGCTTTGCATATATGATAGAAAGACTATATTCTCCAATCTCAAATCAACAATAAACACGTAACATCTCCGAACTCACTGTCCATTTATAATCTCTTCCAATATTGAATGGGTGTGGGAGGCATGGAAGGAGAAAAGCTCAAAGAGGTTCTAAGGAAAGCGAGACAAGGCATTGGAAGGGTGGGTGTCACTTCCCTTGCTTGATCATTCATTTCAATATAAAATCGATTCTTCCCTAATTCTTAAGATAAAAGGGAACTGTGCATTTAATAATCTGCTTTGGTCCTCTGAAGGAGAAAGCACTTAATATTATCTAGTAAAAGAACAGCGAAACACATGTTTGTATCATCCCTTTCAGTGCATTTGGTGGCGGTGGTGGCCCTTGCAATTGTTAACTTTTACTTATGGCAAGCTGATGAATGAGAGACCTCCCAATCACCCTAGCACCCTATCAACAGCCCTTTGTGAAGGTCGGTAAATGTGTATAAGCAGAATAAGTAAAAGCTTCACCACAGTATTTAAACCAAGGTATATCCTGCTGTATAATAAAATGTCACTCAGGCCTGTGAAACAAATAAAAACCTTACTCCAACAATCTTTATTTATCTCTCTCCAGTTAACGCACCATATCATGGCTTTCTTTTTTAAAATCCTAACATCCTTGATTGAGATTCTCATCTATAATGCTGTCTTCCTCTTTTCCTACTGCCTTTTACCATCATTGCCTCTTCTAGGGGGTCATGTTTTCTCATTATATGGACAAAGTACGACAATCTCAGAAAAATTTGAAAAGATTGATGGAGAAAATAAAGAGAATGCAAGCTTCCATCCAACAACAGAATAATACTTATCATTTTGTAATTATCAACAAGCTGCTACAAAACTGCCCTTCATCATAATTTCAAAATCCTGTTTTTTTATTACACCAACAAATGGGAGTATAAAATATTCAAGTGTTTTCAGTCACTTGCATACAATTTCCACAGTCAGCTAACTATATCCACAAGAATTATAGGCACTTGTCTCTTCTTTTCTCCTGAGTTACTGAACTACATACAAGTTGCATAAGGATTTATCACTTATGAAAGCTTTGTGAAACCTTCTAAAATGAAATGAATTGTGGAAATGTAAATTAATTACAAAGTGTCCATTTGCTCTCTGTTAAAAGACTGAGCGGTACACAAACAACCATCTTCTCGGCATCACTCTTATCTTTCATACCAGATATGCTCAATAATGTTTCCATACCAGATATGCTCAATAATGTTTCCTTTGTTTGAGAAGGGGGAAATGTATGGATTCTTTGACATATGTGCAGAACCTGCTGGGAAGAGCAGGATGTTTTTTTAAGAAATTCACAATACACCAGAACAATCATTTTTGCGCTAGAAAGGAAAGCAAGCAAGAGGATTGTTTACAAGGAAATGGAAGTGCTTTGTGCATCCTTTCTGAATTACAGAGTGGCATGGCCCCTCAGTGCATTTGTTTGTGAATAATATACAATACTGCTGCTGTAACAATAGTGTACCTTTAAAATGGAGGCGGATGTAGCAGTTGTACTAATATAATACTGAATATAAAAACATACTTGTGATTTTGAACCCAACAACACATGTCAAATACGAGCACAAGCAAAACTCTCTTCCTCTTGCCCCCTGGTAACAAACTGAGTGAGTAGTTAAAACGGAGCAGGGAAGAGTCTGCTAGATGTGGAGAAGGGTTACTGATTCTTCTTAAACAAATGGGATGAAGTACATTATTTGACACTGGAAGGTGTCAAAGCTTTGAATAAAAGCAGTCAAAAGTTCAATTCGCCCCCACCCCAAATGTATTAAGGTTGGGTTTTGTCAATCTACTCTTGCTTAATGTCTAACCAGTAGGTAAAGGTAAAGGTCTTCCCCTGACATTAAGTCCAGTTGTGTTCGACTCTGGGGGTTGGTGCTCATCTTCATTTCTAAGCCAAAGAGCTGGCATTGTCCGTAGACACCTCCAAGGACATGTGGCCAGCATGACTGCATGGAGCGCTGTTAGGCAAATCTAAAATTTAGCAAACATTTAGTCTTCACGTTATATTCTTATTTAGCACTTTTAAATATTATGATGGGTGAGGGAAAGTTCATATTCCTATTTTTCACTTCATTAAGCTAACTTTTTTATATTAAAACACATTATTGATTTATTTACCATATTTATACCCCACCCTTCTCAACCCCGAAGGGGACTCAAGGCGGCTTTACATATAGGCAACTATTCCATGCCTTAAAACAACATACAGTTAAAATAAACATTTAAATTAAAATTAGAATCAATACATATTAAAACATTTTAAAACATTACATTAGCAGATCCATAGTATCTGCTGGGGTTTTGTTCCAGGATCCCTCCACGGATACTAAAATACATGAATGTGCAAGTACCATTATACCAGTGGTTCTCAACCTGGGGTCCCCATATGTTTTTGGCCTACAACTCCCAGAAATCCCAGCCAGTTTACCAGCTGTTAGGATTTCTGGGAGTTGAAGGCCAAAAACATACAGTATGCAATGGCATAGCAAAATGCCATCCTTTATATAAAATGTCAAAATCAAGGTTTGTTTTTGGATTTTCCCCCAAAATGTTTTTGAGTCATGATGGGTTGAATCTGTGTAAATAGAAGACTGACTGTGTATACAACAATTTTTAGGAGATTGTGTACATGAATCACAGCCATCAACATGTGATGTACTTTGGGCACGCTACAGCAACTGCTCCATTTTATCAAATTGTGATAGTATGCTAAAAGCGGCAATGCTTGATAGATCTTTCCTCTGGTAAAAAGTACCCACATTGGTATCAGCCCTTATTTTTTGCTAGATTAATAATTATATTTAGCATGCCATACCTTTAATTGAACAAAAGTATACTCTATCTAAGATTCCTGACATTTTGTTCACAGTAGACTCTATGCTGCTAGGTGCACTGCATACCCACCTATGCCTTGGGTAATGGCCTAGTATTGCTACTGGCAGTCTTCCATCTATATACTGGCAAAGTTCAGACCTGCTTAGTTTCACAACAGAACTGCATCCAATTCCTCTACATCAGACAGTCTACACAGATTTTGGCCTAATTTGATATGGCCCTCTGCCTAATTTGTGCAAGCAATTAGTTTAGATATTTGGCAAAGGCAATTAACCAATATTTCTGTCTGCTGGATGGAAAGAAATAGGGGGAAGAAGCTACGGCCCTCATTCTTGTATCCAAGATACCCACCAAAAGGAAACCATAAATTGGAAAAGATTTTGGAGCAAAAGGAAAAGTTGGGAGATATGGAAACACTAACGAAAAGGATGACATTTTAGCTGTTAATTTAGCTATTGATTTAAGGGTTCAGATCCAGAAGTCATATTCAGAAAAGACTAAAATACATAATTTAATAATGACTCAACTATTTTAATTTTTTACGAAGTCTGAGATCTAACCTATTCCTTGCCATTTAGGTAAACAGTTTAAAACATATAATGTTGTAAACACCCCCACTAAAAGCAGCAATTAATTTTTTAAGGGTGGAAAAGCAAGAGAGAGAAACACAAGGATGAAAAAAAGTAATAGAGCATAATAACAAACTTACTTGCTTGCAGTTTAGTGCTATTGTTTGTATTTCTTATCAACTGAAATGCTTTTTGAAATCCTGCTGCATGCTGAGTAGGGCTGTCAGATGACTTTATATTGCTAACGAAAGTGGACATTTTCCTTTTTGTCTCACTAGTGGCAGGAGACAGAAATGTCTTATAGCACTGGTCCAAGGAACAGGTTCTTACTGTGTCTGCCACAGTTAACACAGAAATCTTTAAAGAGAAAAAATATATAGACATATTTATACACTGGATTATTTTACTGCTTAGAATTCTTTTATGCGTTCTACTATAGTACACACTGTGATAAGCCAACAGAGAGGACTATGGGGATTTAAAATCCAATTGTCTAAGAAAATAAAGCTTGAGGTATAAACCTGTCAAGTTTAAGAAAGGTTAGATTTATGAAAAAAGGGGTTTTGCTTTTGTTTTATCAAGGAAGAAATACAGTTTTTCCTGTTTTATACTTGATTATTAAGACAATATTGTAGATTTTGAGCCCAAAATTACGTTACGAACCATGGATATGTTGACAATAAAACTTAGGGGAATGTAACAAAAGATGAAAAGGAAGAAGCAATGGAAAACAATGCAAAGGAAGATGTGTTCACTCTAACAACTGGATGGATGAGAAGAGAACTAAGTTGTGGTATATATATATATATATATATATATATATATGTGTGTGTGTGTGTGTGTGTGTGTGTGTGTGTACGTATATATATATATATATATATATATATATATATATATATATATATATGAGAGAGGGAGGCCTGCTTTGGATCACCACTCACATGCTGATGCTGTTCTTGCAAACCAAGCTGGGGAAATGGGGGAGGCGGTACCAAGCCAAGCTTAGGGAAGAAGGAAAGAGGAACAGACCTACAGTCCACCTATGCTCTACAGAAGTGGAGGATCATGAAGCACTATCCAAAAATTCTGCTCTAACAGAGCAAGGAGTAGTGAAGCTGGGGAAATGGGAGAGGAGGCACCAAGGCCAACTTAGAGGAGAAGGAAAGAGGAAGCCAAGGCTGCCCAACAGGACCCACCTATGCTCTACAGAAGTAGGGGATCGTGAAGCACTGTCCAAAAAAATGACTTGTGCTCATGGAATTCAATAATTCTGCTTTATCATGAAGCAATGTCCAAAACGTGCATGTAATTGATGTCCATAAAAGTTGACTTCTATGTACACTATACCTTTTCTGACAAAGAGCTATTTGATTGCTCTTGTGAGCTCTGTCCAAAAAGACCTGCACACAACAGCTTCAAGCTTTTTTGGGAGGGGGGAGTGGTAGCAAACAACTTTTGTGACCCCCCCCCCCACTTCCAGTGGTCAGACTTATTGATATCCATGTGTCCAAGTCCTTTCTTGGACGGTTCACCATCATCATTCGCTTCAAGGAAACAGCTACTGACTTCCATATACACATGTCCCTTCTGGACAACACTTTGTGATCTTCCATTTCCAAAGAGCAGACCTTTGCGGCAGCCTCAGCGTTCACCTTATTTTCCCTCTGAGCCGGCTTTGCCTCCAAGGGTCAGAAACAACTTGAAGGCACGACAACAAAAATATATGTTAAACTTTTACATCAGCCATCTCAGTGACCCTGCATAAGGTTCTGGGAGACATTGTCCAAAAAAAGTAACTTATTATATTTCTTGATTACAGGCAGTGAATAATAGGATGTGAACAGCGTAACATTTTGGGGAAGTAAGCATTTAATGCTAACTTCCAAATACAGGTTGACAGGAAGGATATCGTGCTGAATGAAACACGTGGAAACCATCTCCTCTGTGGTTTTCACGTAAGTCAATTCCACTGACAGATCTGAATCCTGTTTTTCCCTGAGAAAGGTATATTTTGCAGCTCATAATAAGCATCTCTCCTGGCACTTCTTATCAACTGCAAGTCTCATACAACACTGATAACAGTTATCTCATCCTTCCTTTTAAACTCTGTAGCTGTGCTAGTAATCAAAGATGTTCAAATGACACCCGAAGCACAGCCTGAAGGAATCTGAACATTTTCCAATTTCCTTCTCACAAACATAGAACATAAAGGAAGGAGAGAATGAAGATGACCTGCTTTGGAAGATTGGCCTCTATCTCTCTCATAGTTGCAGTGCTCCCACTTTGGGCCTTGGACACACTTTGAACATACAATAATTGACTAAGAAATCCTTAATGGAGCTGGTGAGGAGGAAGTAGTAAAGAGACAGCTCATCTGGAATTTCAAAAGGTTTGCTGGCTCCCACTACTTGAGGCAAGTGTTGTAAAGGAGGTTCCCTCACACTGGCCCCAATGGTAGTGAAAACCATGGACCTGATCCTGGGTTATCCTAGAGAATTGAAAGTCCTTGGGTCCAAGTGAGCCATGGATGCCTCCTACAAGTCCTCAAATATTTTCTCCAGGGACTAACATCAGCTGGCAATAGATCTGCACCTATGTAAGTTTTTGTGGATATACCATCAAAGGCAACTGCAAGTAGACATGACACATATGGAGGAAGCACACTAATCCCATCCCATTTGCACCAGGAAGACTGTTTGAGTGCTGCGTTCTCACATATCTCTTTGGTTAACTCACTTTATCGTGTTCATCTATTGAATTCAGAATAACTTGGGCTGCATCTTTAGCAATCTGGAGTTGTGTCTCTGTCACTGATGCCCCATGGTCCACAATGACAACTATGTGCTTAGATTGAGGTCTAACTGTAGAGACATAGACAGGCCTGGAATGGAAACAAAAACAATTAGAGATTACATTGCTGTTTTAAAGCATCAATTACAGGTCTCAAAATAAATGACATGGGATTAGAAGGGACCTTGCTTTAGTATTGTAAATACGTTGCAAATAAAACGGAGAAGACCCAGGATGACGGCATTTTAAAAATTGATTGTTTCTTTGTGTTTATTTCATTTCATGTGTTGGTTTTAGGTTTACCAAATCCCTGATGAGCTGGTGACTTGTTTGATAGCCTTAGGCAAAATGCTCTCTCTCCACCTTACTTCCCTATATATAAAAACTAGAATAATAATGACCCACCTGATGGGATTTTTGAAAGGACAAACATGACAAACATTGCAGACATTAAAGGCGTGTCAGCTTGGCCAGAAATCCAACTGTGCAGCAGGGGACTGGCATACCAATAGTCCCCTTGACTTGTTATGCCTTGAATCTGGAATAACATTCTGTACTAGTTGTTCTATACTGGTTCATATTATATACATCATTTGGGGACAGTATAACCAATGACAGTGTTTTTATACACTCCAGTTTATCCTATGAATTATTTTTTTACATACTGAAGGCACAAGAAAGCATAAGACTGACAGGATGTATATCTGTGCCACTTGGTGCAGCAATTCTAACCCAATACATACAATACCATATAATGGCAAGCAAAGTCTATGTAAGCAGTGTAGAACTATAATAGAGAATTCGGTTTATGTGTTGTTGAAGGCTTTCATGGCCAGAATCACTGGGTTGCTGTGAGTTTTCCGGGCTGTATGGCTATGTTCCAGAATACAGCACGGAAAACTCACAGCAACCCAATTAGGCTCATGTTTATATGATCATAAGACAAAGTCTCTTGCTAAGATAGCTCATTTCCATTAATGTTCTGGAATGTAATTCATGTAGCCCATGATCTGTAAGGCTTCCTTATCTCTGCATGCTATTTTTAAAAGGCTTCATGATGTGTGTTAAAGGCATGGAATACTTGGAAGCTGATGTACAAAGAACCTCTGGAAAGGACCTGAAATGTGACTAGCAAGCTTTTTCTGCTGTTATCTACAATCAATGATGAGAAATGAGACGCTGCTGTAATCTCCAATCAGTGTTCGTAAATAAGAGGATATTTTAAAAGTTTTCAAATGTGAAATAAATTGCAGAGGACCGAATTGGGCTATACAGGCAGGAAGGCTGTTGAATGGCACTAAGCTGTACTTTGCAGAGGGAGGGGCTGGTACACTGGGGCTCCCTCCAGAGTAAGCATAAAAATGAGCTATGCTTTGTATGTTTTGTGGGAAAATATTTCCCAGCCTTGGTTTAACTAGACAGTTGTTGTTATTGCTTTGTTGAAAGGGTTGAAAGCTAGAACAAATTGGCCTAATCTTGGCTAAGGAAATTAAAAAAAGCCAAACAGGAACACACACCCTGCTCCAGTTCTCTGTTTGTCTCAACCAAAGACTCTTTGGTATAAACAAAGGAACTTTGGGTCTAAATATTACTGCATCAAAAGACATCCAGAAGACTGGTTTTTTTTTTTTCAGGAAAAAGGAATGCTGGAAAATGTTTTAAAGGCAATGAAATACAACAGTTGGCATGATCTGCTCTTCGTTTTGAAATGGCCTGTAACTATATTATTGTACACACTGGTCACAAAGTTAACATTTGGTCTTTAAAAGCTCACAATGGACATTAACTAATAAGTAAAGATAGCTGTATTCGTGTAGTGTGGCAAAAGCACAAACAGTTCCTAAAAAGTTTTATCTGGCATAAGCTTTCATGGACTGCAGTGGATGAACCACTTCATGCATCTGAAAAAGGGAGCTGCAGTTCAGAAATGCCAAGTAAAGCTTATTAGTTTTAAGAGTTCACATTGCATTAACTAATGTACAAAGATAATGTTAATAACCAAAACAGAATAATGCATATGTCACACTTTTGTCTCTGATTTAATCAGCATTAAACAAGAAGGAAATCTGAAACTCGCAGTGGTTCTCAACCTGCGGGCCCCCAGGTGTTTTTTGGCCTAAAAACTCCCAGAAATCCCAGCCAGTTTACCACATGTTAGGATTTCTGGGAGTTGAAGGCCAAAACATCTGGGGACCCACAGGTTGAGAACCACTGCATTAAAGTCACAGCTGCAAGAGAAGACAATTTCGATTGCTCCCATGGAATTTTAGCTCCTCAAGGTCAGAGGAATCTGCCAATTTGAAAGCAATTAAACATGTAGTGTTCACGCAGCATTTTGAAGTCATCAAGATAATTCTAGTATCAAATATATTTGGTAGATCTGAAAATACTTATAAAATAATACACATAATTACCTATAGCACTTAGTAAAGAAATCAATGTCATAGTAAATCTACCTCCATATGTATATATTGCATCTACTGGATGTGGACTTTTGGTTGCATTTCTTCTGAAATACTTCTCATGCTATGGGTTGTTTTCAGTGCTTAAATGTATTTGCAGCAAAACACTTCATTTATCCAACTTAAATGGATATTGCCATTCTACTCATCACATCTATTTGGTCTGGCAGCAGCCAATCTAATTACAGCTATTATTTATCAACTTGGGTCTCTGTGTGTATGTTTAAGTTAATTGAGATAACAACTCTGCTAAACTGTCATATAGACAGTGCTGAATTTGTTTTGGTACTTCATATATTTAATGAAGACATTCCAATTATCCATGCTGATCTTAATGAAATTGGGGTTGGTTTTGCTTTGTATCTAAGGATTCTTTCCTGAATTGTAACTCCAAGAATATTGATAAGTCAGAACTGGAATCCTTTCAATCAATGGTTCTCAACCTGTGGGTCCCCAGGTGTTTTGGCCTTCAACTCCCAGAAATTCCAGCCAGTTTACCAGCTGTTAGGATTTCTGGGAGTTGAAGGCCAAAACATCTGGGGACCCACAGGTTGAGAATCACTGCTTTAGATGTTGCTGCTCTTCAGTTTCCATCATGTTCAGCCAGCCTGCCAATGATGAGGGATGATCAGAGTTGAAACAGTCCAAAAACTCCTGGAAGACTACAGTTCTATTGATGCAGATTATGGGGAGAAGAATAAACTGAAGCTGTGAATGAATGCCTTTCAGAAATTCACACAATCACATGAATACATCAACAATATGGGTTCACTGGACTACTTAGTCCATTATGAAGGAGGCATATAACTACTTGCCTCTGCAGGTGGTCTTATTATATGTCCATGGCTCAACTGCAGAGCTGATATTGCCTCCAGAATGGCACACGGGATGTCATTTATGATGGGACCATGTTAACTGAGGAAACACTCATGAAACTTCAGCATGCGCTGATACTCAACATAGAGCCATTTTGCTTAAATGAAATGACCACAAGTTAAACTGTATACTGGAATAGAAAAGAGCTAGGTGTATTATATTACTAACGTAAGACATCTTTATTTATATTGAAGGGTGGACTGTAAAGAAGATTATGAAGAGTTATTCAGTAATAGGGTTTTTTTACACATCATTTAAAAAACATTTACAAAGTCATACCTGCTGCGATGTTCATAGTTTCCCTTGCATCGAAATTTGTGGGCTGGAAACACGGTAAAAATGCCCTCTTCTGAACTAAAATATTGCCATTTAATTCCTGGGTTGGATTTCAGATTGTCAGCAAGAACTATTTAAAAAGGGGGAAAAGGTTGGGGAAAATGAATAATATTAGAAGCTGGAGAAAATCTTAAGCACTGGCTTGATCAAAAGTAGCATTACTATGTCTGAAAGGAAATGTACAACATATTACTTATTGAAACTGTGTTTATATGACTGCCAACTATAAAATATGTACTGTATTTTCATATTTTTAGTAAACTGTTTTAGAACCTCAGATTAATGATTGGCGCTTTCTCTTAAAAAGGCGTATTTCATATTTATATTCCTTAAGTGCATTTAGGTAATATAATATTCAGCTATAGTGTGCAGCACTAACAGCACATACTAACCACAGTTCTGTCACATGTCAAAAGATCTAAAAGTGATCACCTCGAGGATTAAAAAGAAGGAGAAAATTATTAACAGGCATTCTTGGCACACTGTATGCTATATATGAATTTTTCATTTAATTATTTTAATATAGGATATAATAGTTGTGCAGAAACAGTTGGAACCTAACTCACATTTCCGGGCGAAAAACTAAACTATGTAAGTCAAAAGTAACTGCATTTTAGGAATTTTTGAAAAGATTTGGGCTTAATCTGTTACAGAAAAACAACGAAGAGCTATTTCACTTTTTAAGATCAACACATTTATTATAAGATGAGCTGATATGGGAAATCCTCCAAAGCATGGAGAGTACCATAGTCTTTCAACTTCAGGTACTTATACAAAGAATTACACTGTTGAAAGGTACCAGAGTTGAAGGTATCCAGCACATATGGTTGGGTGTCACTAGATAGTAAAACATATAGTTGGAGGTAGAAGATGGGAGGTTGGATCTAGACTGCCATATCACCCAGATTATCAAAACAAATAATCCACATTATCTGCTTTGTTTGGTTTTAGTTTTAGATGGTGGTGGTAATGATGATTCTGTGAGAATTTCTGGGAGCTGCAGAAGTTGGAAACATACAGGTTCCAGACAGTAATTCTCACAGTTTTAATCTAGAATTCTGAAATGTGTAGTCCAAAAACTCTACTTTTCCAACTTCTAGTGGTGTGACACTGGAGGTCCATCCACATTGCAGAATTATAGCTGTATTGTTCTACTTTAAATACCATGGGTCAACTTTTTACAATGCTCTTGCAGGTTGTCCTCAGGGCAAACAATGTCCAAGTCGCCCTTCCCAGAACATGTTAGTTTCACCCAGCAACCAAACACTGCTTAAGCAGGCCACATCCGTCTCTCATAATGGTGAGGACAATGGCGGTCCCTACCTTGTGGCTGCAACCTTTTTCCTCCTGCGCTAATACAGACCTTTGGAACTGCATTATATAGTCAGTGTAGATGGGGATGCAGTGATACCAGTGTAGTGCACCAACGACAATCCATGGAGAAGGATTTTGTACTTCCTTGTACTGCTATTCCCATTAACAAGTGTGCTGCCTTGAGCCCCGTAGTCATAAGATTTTTCTGCTTGAGAAACTGGCTATGTGGTATTAAAGATATGCTTCACCTTCAAGGCAGTTACAAATACTAAATGTTCTCCCATATACAAAAGAATTTTAAAAAATAATGTCAGTATTAGCTGGCACTGTACCCTTCCCACTGGGATTTATGCTATGTTAGAATACCAGACTCTCTTCCTCTTCACTCAAATCAGTTTCATAAAGTACAACCTGCACAGATGGGGTAGTTTTGTTCTCATCTTACTGAGCTGTGACTGTACACAGAACTGTAGTAACTTATCCAAAAACTCAAACTGAGTGAAGCAGCCAAGCAAGTAATATAAGCCTTGGGGAATTTGCTCCAAGATCCAAGTTCAAGTTACTAGACCATGCTCACTCATTCTCCTGCAACTGTGTTTTTTTAATTATTCGAATAGCTTTTCAACTACGGATTTTTCATTTATGGGGTGAGACTTGACATTTTTAGGTGATATTTAAAGCTGGAAAAGAAACAGCTGTTAGATGTATTTTGACAAATCAGTAAGAACACCAGCTTTGTGTCAGTATTTTTGTGCTAAGTTACATTCAACCAAACAGTTTTGGCTGAGAAACAGAAAAATTGAAGTATGTCCCAATAAAGCTCTTCCCAGAGATAGCTAAATAAGCAATGTTGAGTCAAAATTCTCATTATTGAACAGATGTTGTTAGGGGAAGAAAAGAAAGTGTGCCAAGTGGCTGTAATGAAAATTCCACAACACTCTTGGAAGAATGGTAAGAATTCCAAGGTACTGGTTTCTAAAATGCAAATATAAAACAGAATAAAAAGCGCATACTGCAAAGATACACACTCACTAGTTAATATACACTGCCCACTCAGAAAACAGTTATCATTTAAATAGAGAGGGGGCACTGTATTCTGTCAATAACACCAGAAACAACATGGGATGAAGGTACTTCAAGACATAACTTTTTAAACTACAGAATCCATTTCCTACATGCCGCCTGGAGTACCCCAAGAATCCGAATTAGAGTTGTGAAAATCCAAGAAAAAACAGGAAAGGTGAGATCCTCTTGGCTCCCACCAACAAACAATTTTCCAGTTAAAAAATGGAGATCACTGGGGGTGGAGGGGGGTGGTGGAAAAGTATAAAATATTTCTGCTTTTGTATATTATTGTCCCCACAATAATAGTAATTAACCAGCACAGTTAATTCCCAGATAAAATAACTGTGATTAGTAAGCATCCAACTCTTCCATTAGTCTATTCCACTATTGTATCTTCTTTGTTTCCAATGCTAGAAAGGATCTGACATCTTTAGCGTACCTAGATATAGTCCCCTTCAAAAGTGACATGTCCAAACTCTTGAGACTGTTGGATTGGTACCAATCCAGCGAATTGGAACCATACTAGCTCTCATTGCCAGATCCAGTGACACAATGGCAGAAACCTCACATGTAAGTATACCTTCAATTAAACAGTTTTTATAGACCAAAAATGGTTGACCCCCAATCTGAACCGGCTTTCCGATTGTATCCTGTTGCCACCCAAGAATGATTACATGATAGTATTATAATATCATCAAGTTGATGTGATCACATGCATGTTGCCTGCACTGAATAACTTCTGAATGGTTTATTACCCGCACAAAGAAAGCCTTATTATATTCTGCTCCCGCAACAGGGTTTTGTGGAACTAAATCTTAAGTCAGACCCTCTAGCAGCAATATTCAGGTACATTCACTCTCTGTGCCTTCAAGGAATAAATGAGAGTAAACTGCTGACCAGCTCCTTGCTGCTCTAGTGCAGCTTTCTCACAGTAGCTGGAAAACATAACAGTTGGACATTTTGGCTGGGCTAGTTTCATTCCCCAACTCTGTGAAGAGCAGGGCTATGATGTGCAACAACAACTACAACAACAACTACAACACTTTATTTGTATTCTGCCCTATCTCCCTGAGGGGACTCAATGCTGCTGAAAAGCATTAGAATGTACCAAAAGAACATAGGTTGAGTATTCCCTATCCAAAATGCGTAGGACTATGAGTGTTTTGGATTTTTAATTTTAGATTTTGGAATGTTAGTATTTGTTGATATATACGTAATGAGATAACTTGGAAATGGAACCATTTTACATGTATATAGTGTGAAGGTATTTTTTACAGTATTTTTGATAATTGTGTGCATGAAAAAAATAGTTTGTGTACACTGAACAACCAGAAAGCAAACCTCTATTTTGATGATACAAAACAAATTCCATTCCAACGTTGTTTGATTTTCCAAAGAAATACTTACAGGCAAATTGCACTGACCAAAGAGCACAACCCATGAATATGTTGTTACTGCAATCAGCTCTAGTCTCTTTAAGACAACTACTTTTATTTTTGGTGTTTTCAACAATCACTGCCACATGATGCGGAAAAAGTGTTATTCTCCTTTCAGCCAAAGGCATTCAACTTTAATACTCAAGATGTGGATCATTAAAGGAGCTGTTGCATAATGAATAATTATGTTTCATTTTTACTACATGTATATATTATACTTTGAAGATTAATTAGTTAATGATTCCAGTATGCCTTGTATCTTGCAAGTGTTATCCATAAGTGCTAAGTGTTATCGTTTTCAGATTCCCTTTGAAGTTTTATAAGACTCCCTTCATGAAGGATTCGACTTCTGTTCTGTCCTTCACGCCCGTAAGCTAATTTGTAATCAGGACAAAATAACAGAGCTTTTGTATAGGATTTTGAAAATCTTTATCTCCCTTCCACAGTTTTGACAGCAATGCACCAAAGCTATACAGTCAGTATCCACCTCTCGCACATCCCAACCCAAGCTGAAAGTGAAAGGCAGCCAAATGTCCTAGACTTAAAAGTAACAACCTCAGACTCGGCCATTTCGTGATGTCAAGATTCGACCTTACATGAGCGATACTGTAACAAACAATAACACAATTATATGCAACATTCTCTCCTTTTCACCACTGGAAAAAATTAGACAAAACTTTCGTGACACCTTAAAAGTAGGCAGATGTATTGCAACACAGAGCAAAAGCCCCCTTTGTGGCCAAAACCACTATGTAGCCAATAGCCAATGCGTCTAAAACTCATTTTCACAGAGGGCCAAATCAGCCTTATGGTTCCCTTCAAAGGGCCATTTGTACTTGTAAGACTGTATAAATATAACTATGTTGCCCTGGCATTAAAAACCTCATGGACTACATAAAATGACATGGAGGACCAGATTTGGCCCACAGGTATTGTGTTTGACACATGTGATCTAGAGAGCATCTTAGCATTCTTTAAATGTCTGATTTCTTCCTACCAGGATATTGCTGTAATGTGCTTTCAAATTTTCTCCAATTTATAGAAACACGATAGGATTTTATTACCAAGCATTATTCAGAGGAGTTTTGACAGTAACTTCCTCTTAGACAGAAATAGTGTGTGTTATCCAAGATCACACAGTGGATTTCCAGGACTCAGTGAAAATTTAAATTCTGGTCTCCCTGAATCTTGGTCCAACACCACTTTGAGTCTCGCCTTGGTGTGGGAGAAAAGCAGGGTAAAAATTGATTCAAATAAACACTCAAATTAATACATTGAGCTGGTTCTTTTATTAGATTACCTTTCCTGAGACAAAATGATCAATCTCCAGAATCTCCAGCGTTATTGAAGCAACAATGACTGGTAAACCCTACTTTAAATTCTACAGCCTATCAGGTAAGTGATAAATTTCAGTTGATAAATTTTTGGGAGATAGAGAAAAAGGACAACAAAGAATTTTGCTAACCCTGGAAAGCAAGAATGGAAGTTCTTTGTGCTACCAACCATAGTACAGAGGCACTCAACGTTGCGTTCTTCCAGAAAACTACCTTCTTCTCAGAAGGTTTTTGGAAAGCTCTTTTAAGATTCTACTAACAGCCTGCTTGCTTGTAAGAACGTGTTGTTGTTATTGTTATAAATACTACTACTACTACATTTTGTTGGAAATAGCAAGCCTCTTGTACTCTCTCTCTCTCTATGTATATAAATTCAGATTGCTTACTATATTGTATGTATATTTTGATATGCAGTTTTCCCTTAACTCTATGTTGTTTGAGGTTGTGGGAGCAACTGCAGACCATGTGATCAGATCTGGGACTACTCAGACTGAGACTTCATTTCAGAAGCCAGTTTGCACCAGAAGCAGTA
Organism: Anolis sagrei; assembly: GCF_037176765.1. Classification (NCBI taxonomy): domain Eukaryota; kingdom Metazoa; phylum Chordata; class Lepidosauria; order Squamata; family Anolidae; genus Anolis; species Anolis sagrei. The sequence goes on from NC_090024.1 coordinate 166,213,977, forward strand.
CAGTTTAGAAATCAGTGTCAGTATGCTGCAGTGTACAGCATACTGACACTGCAGTCTTTATTGAGTCAATGTTCAATAATGTATTAGACATGGGGCCCTCAAACTAAGGCCCGAGGGCTGGATACGCCCTCCAAGGTGATTTACCCGGCCCTCGCTCAGGGTTAACCTAAGTCTGAAATGACTTGAAAGCACACAACAACAACAACATTGAAATACTAATACGTTTATATTTGTTAAAATCGTTCTTCATTTTAATTATTGTATTGTTTTAAAGTGGGTTTTTTTTTTTGCACTACAAATAAGATATGTGCAGTGTGGATAGGAATTCATTCATGATTTTTTCAAATTATAATCCAGTCCTCCAATGGTTTGAGGGACTGTGACCTGGCCCTCTGATTAAAAAATGTGAGGACCCCTGTTTTAGATTGAAGAGATTGTTTGTGTGCAACAAAGAAGAGACTAAAACAGAATGTTTTAGAAAACGTATTGTTTAAACTCTCAATCAATAAGAAATTTACCTCTATGCTGAATACATGAAGTTTGTGAGTAAATCAACTATGTTACTTTTAACAAATACTACTTATTTTTGGTCTATTGTGAGCATGATTTAACAGCAATATATTTTATGGGAGATTATATTATTTTTAGACAACTGAAATAGCACTTCTGAAGATCTGCTATATATTTTGTGTACCGGCATATCTTTGTTCCTAGCAGTTCAGAGAGATAACCAGGTATACCAGTCTAACAACTGAGAAGCCTAATTTACCTTGCATGAATACTAGTGTATATTTACCACTAAGGAGAAGATTGACTCAAACAAATATTTAAGGAAGGTCATACTTTACAAAAGGTTATGAATATTCTAAATAGTGTGAATGCCAATTAATCTTTGAAGGGGTAATGATTCCAAAACGCTACGGAGATTCCTGGTTTATCAAAAAGTTATGATCTCTAAAAGGCCACGACTTTCCAAAACTTTTATTATTATTTATATGGTGTTTTTCTCTCTTAAAGAGACTCAAAGTGGAACTAATACTATTAGCTCTTATTTTTTTAAAATCAATATCTTTGGGAGTCACTCTTTCCATAATGATTGAATAACTTCATCTGAAGAAATAGTGTTATAGCATAAGAATGAACTGATCCCAAAATCTTCCTGATCAATCAAATGTTTGGGTAACCACAATGACTGCCATCTCAGCAAGGTTTGTATAGCACCTGGCATAAAATTACAAGGGAAAAGTTTGCCACAGTTTTATACTGACACCAGTTAGCTTATGATTCTTGCACTAAAAGGTAGCTTGACAAATGCTGCTTTAAGTTGAAAGGCAGTTACTTGCAACATCTTCAATCAGTCTCTTGTGAGTATGAAACTTGTCCCCAAACTGGCTTTGCCATAGACATGAGAGCATATTAAAGTACAGAAAAGCATTTTAGAGATTAAAAAGCTTGGAATGAGGGAAAAATACAGCCCCTAAAGCACATCTCTTAGGGTTTGTAGCAAGGAAGAAAGTAAGACATCTCTGTGGGGAATTCTAGCAGCTTTAGTAGATGGAAAATAAAAGTGCACCTGAAGGAAGAAAAAAGCTTATTTTTTCAGCTGAAGTACTCTCTGCTTATCTCACAGAAGATTGTACTCTGTGGTCATAGAAAAATAAGCACGGGGTTTGGCAAAATTGGCAGCTCTCTCTAGGGAAGGCAGAATGAACTAACTAACTGAAGGGAGAAAATTGAAACTTTTTTTAGAGATAAGGAAGGAAGGTATTGGGCCGGCAATCAATTGTGCAAACCTATTTACACTGCAGGAACAATCTGTCTGTTTGGAAAGACCACAGTATTTAAGGGTTACCCAATCGATCTCTTAACAAAACAGATTAGGAAGGATGAGTGGTTTTGTAAGATTTTAATTTCAGGAAAACTGTAGTGTTTCTCTATAACAACAACAACAACTTTATTTTTATACCCCGCCACCATCTCCCGAAGGGGACTCGGGGTGGCTTACAAAGGGACAAGCCCGAGGATTACAAATAAAACAAACACATTAAAATAAAATCGACAACAGTAATCAAAAAATATATCACAATCTCAAAGCAACATCATAAAAACAGTATCGTGGCAGAGACAAAATTGAGGCTGAGTTTGGACTCAAAGTAAGTGCACTGGTTCTTAAACAGAGCCAAAAGAAAGTGCAAAAATTCAAAAGGGCCAGCCTACATGGGTAATAATCTTAGCTGTAAAGTGTCAAGGTTACTGGAAAGAGGGCCAAATTATAGCATATTATGAAGTGTCTTTCCTCCAGGCAGGAATCACCTAGACTTTGAGGCTGCAAGGCCATTCAATGCTAATCAAGGTGGCCAATTGCCTCACATTTGCCTCAAGCAGTCAAGAGTTCTTTCTCCCACCCTGGACATTCCACAGATATATAAACCTCACTTGTCTAGTTTCTAAACAGACCTCACAACCTCTGATGATGCCTACCATAGATGTGGGTGAAACATCAGGAGAGAATGTTTCTGGAACAGCCCAAAAAACTCACAGCAACCCAGTTATGAACACTATTAACTATTCTTTGTAAAAGGAATGCCCAGAACAATAAATCAAGTAACTATATAATGAGTGTGTGCATGCACGCGCATACACACACACTTTTTTTTCTTATCCGGATACCTTTCCAACCCTAAGACAGAGCATCGTATGGACCTCAGGGGACAGCAGAAAGGCACTTTGAAAAATCACATCCTCCCTGTTCTTCTTTCCAAACATTAAACCAGAACTTTCTAAACATTTCATGTTGGTGATACACTTTTTTAGACATATATCATTCCATGACACAACCATTAAGTTTTATTAGCAAACTGGAGGTTAAACTAACCCCTTATAGGAGATATGGGTATGTACCAAAATTCTAATAATGTAATATATGAGGCCACAACTTATGTCATGAAAAACTTTCTTTTATATTTTTAAAATTGTGTGTTTTGTAAGATAACAACAAATATTTTGGAATCTTTCGTCATTTCTCATTATGTTTGCGTGACACATCTACACAATGCAGCTGTGTCATGGCACATCGTTTGGAAAGCTCTGTATTAAACCAACAGCTAATAAGGAATATTCTATTATTGAGCTTTATCTCTCCAGTGATACGAAGGCTGGATCTACACTGTCATATAATCCAGTTTCAGAATGCAGATTCACTGCTTTGAACTGGATTATATGACTCTACACTGTCATATGATCCAGTTCAATGCAATTAATCTGCATTCAGAAACTGGATTATATGGCAGTGTAGATGGGACCTATGAATTCATCACTAGCAACATAATTGTCTAGACCTGAGCTGGGGAACAGAGAGCTTCGCTGGTAAAATGGACTCTACGAGTCAAAAACAGACATGAAGCCAAATGGGGATTCAATTAGGCTCTTCTGGGATTGTTAATGGGACGAAGAAATTGATGTGGCAGACCAGGCACAGATTTTGCTGTCCCCTTTTCTGCACATATTCTCCTGGGGCCCATCTACACTATACAATTGTAGTGTTTTTATTCCACTTTAAGTGTCATGGCTCCATCCTACAAAATTTTACAACTGGAAGTTTAGAGAGGAGCATTTACAATTTTTCTATGTTGTTGCGTGTCCAAAAACTACAAACCATAGGATTCCATAGGATTGAACCAAGCCAGTTAAAAGAGAATAACAGTGCTATAAGTCTGTAATGTGAGTGAGGCCCATGCTTCCTGTGCTGATGATGAGTAAGAGCAGGAAAATAACAGGACCAAGAGAACAGGAAAAACTAGGATGGGATGGGGCTGCAGTAGCGTAACATGTTAAACTGCCAGCTGCAGGAAATCTGCTGACCAGAAGGTCGACAGTTTGAAGTCACAAGTCAAGTTGCTGTCAGCCCTAGCTTCTGCCAACCTAGCAGTTTGAAAGCATGCAATATGAGTAGATCAATAGGTACTGCCTCGGTGGGAAGGTAAATTGGTGCCCCATGCAAACACGATTGGAGATGTCTATGGGCAACAGGCTCCTTGGCATGAAAAATTGAAAAAAGAGCACCTCTCCATGGCTGGTGTTGAGTATTGCCTCTAGATGCCGGAGGAGAAAAGAGGAAGGCCTTTACCTTTGTCTGTGTACTGTATGTTGCTGTTACTGTGCAAAAGGCACTGAATATTTACCTGATATGCATATATTTTAATGCGCTCCAAGTCCCGCCGGGGAGATAAAGTGGAATATAAATAAAGACTGTGGCACAGCTAGCTGGGAGTCAGCTACAATAAGATCACTACTGACTGAAAGGTCATGAATTCAAAGCCAGCCTGGGTCGGAATGAGCTTTTGACCAAAATTGTGTAGCTTGTTGTCGACCTTTGCAGCCCGAAAGACAGTTGCATCTGTCAAGTAGGAAATTTAGGTACCACTTCTGTGAGGAGGCTAATTTAACTGATTTACGAGGCCATAAAAATCTCCAGCAAATATGCAAAGAATGAGGAAGCAACAGCTTCCCTGTTGGTCAGAAGCTGGAATGTTAAATAGCCTCTGAGTGTCTTGTCTATATATGTTGTGTGTCTATGGCATTGAATGTTTGCCATGTATATGTACATTGTAATCCGCCCTGAGTTCCCTGCAGGGTGAGAAGGGAAGAAAATAAATACTGTAAATAAATAAATAATAAATAAACTGGAACCTCTAGAATACTAGGTGTAGGCTATGGGCAATGCTTAGCTTCATTTTAACAATCTACCATTATTTTGTTTAAGCAAAAAAGGAGAAGAAAATAAGAGGGAGTCAAATCAAAATCATACAGATTTTTTAATTCTTTAGATATTATCGGATGTTTTCAAAGAGCGCCTCCTAGTTCTACTTTTAAACCAGTTTATTTCCACTTGAACATGATGTTGAAATCAAAGCTATGCCTGGCCAAGGAATGAATATTTTGCAGAACATTTTAACAGCTTCATCTGGTAACCACACCTCCAAGTTTTAAAATGTGCCAAGCAAATGGGCCAGTTCTCAAGACAGAAACAGCAAGGCACATCAAAGGAATGAAAGTATTTCAGGGCTTCATCATATATCAGTTAATGCTGATTGCTGCAGAAGAACAGGCACATTAGATGAATTCTAAGATCAAAGAGGCTGTTTCGACTGACTTATCACTACTGGAAACTGATGTAACTGATGGCAGGACAGACAAGATATACAGAAAACAAATGGAAGTGGCTATAAACCACAACAGACTTTTACAAGACATGCTGGAATAAATAACTACCTAGATAAAATCATTATCCCAAGAAATAATCTGTCTGTCATGAAACCTCAAATTACAAATGATGCAGCAGCTTCAAGGAAGCATAACATTCAGTTGCTATGATACCTTACTCTCTGTAGCAACTTACACAAAACAGGTGTCTTACTTACCAGAGTTTAAGTCACGGCCAGGATTGAATGCTCTGCTGTTCACAGTAGTAGACAGTCTATCACAGCTAATTGTTCTAGATACATTGGTGTTAAAGTTTCCATCAAATCTGAAACAGACACAAAAGGAAGATGAATAAGACAAGAAAATCTGATTCTGTCTTTTAAGCATAGATTCTTTGAGTTTTTTAGAGGCCGCAGTGGCACAATGGGTTAAAGCGTTGAGCCACTGAACTTGCTGACCTAAAGGTTGGCAGTTCAAATCCTTGGTCATGGTGAGCTCCCGCGGTAACCTCAGCTCCTGCCAACCTAGCAGTTCGAATACATGCAAATGTGAGTAGATTGGTGAGAAGGCAAACAGGTGCTCCAAACAGGTGCTCCAAGCAATAATAACAGCCACACGACTAGTAGGTGTCTACAGACAATCCAGGCTCCTTGGCTTGGAAACGGAGATGAACACCTCCTCCAGAGATGGAGTTGAGCACCAGTTCCAGACACGGAGATTAAAGGGGAAGCCATTGCCTTTGTCTGTGAATTTCTGTCTCATTGTATCAAGGCATTGAATGTTTTCCTGTGTTTGTGTTTGTATATATGCTGTAATCCACTCTAAGTCTCTTCAGGGAGATAGGGCGGAATGTAAATAAAGTGTTGTTGTTGTTGAAAGACAGCTTTATTTTTGTTCTTCCCATTAGCCCCAACTGCAGTCTAGCCTGGTTAGTCACTTCTAATTGAGCAAACACTCAGGCCCCTTCTACACTGCTGTATAAAATCTAGTTTATCTGCTTTGGACTGGATTATCTGGCAGTGTAGACCCATATAATCCAGTTCAAAGCAGATAATGTAAATTATCTGCTTTGATAATCTGGATTATGTAGAAAAGGCCTCAGATAGTTGTACAATAGTTATCACATATAAATGGAAATTACAATCTAACTTGAAGAATCTGACAGGTTTCTATCCACTACAATGTATGAAGCCAAAATTTAAGCAACAAAATGGAAGTTCTATTATATATGTCATTTTGAAAGGAGAAGGCACAGATTGTTAATGTTAATATTGCAGAAAGATGTCTTGATCTAATCAGAATCCTATCACACAGAGGTTTAAATGCTTGCTCTTCTGTTTCCTATGGGCTTTGGTTCTGATCACTCATTCCTCTTCATGTGTACAATCTGCATTGAGTAAAATCTGTTTGCTCCAATGAGAGGATTTCCCCTCCAAATCATATTAACAGATAGAAGGAGCATGAAAATTGGGGCCACAGCATGAGGGCTGAAGGGCTTTAATTCTCTGCTACTTACTGTGATTCCTGTCTAGATCAGGAATGCCATGCCCACAATTTGCAGTGGGAAAACCTCTAAATTTTCTGTGTTTTCCAGTGGAACACTTCAATTAGTTATGAACTGTGCCAGGCTAAAATTCAATCAAGGGAAGACAAGGCAGACATGACTTTATTGTATCTTTAAAATGTGGAACATCAAGAATATTCTCTCTCTCTAATTAAATTAAACATCTAATTAAATAGCAAGTCTCAACATTCAATCATTTTTGGTTTGATACTGAAGTATAGATAGATACAAGTAGTTTCTAGTCCTCTTCTATTTCTTGTTATTCAATGGTGCCCAATGAAACTACAAAGAAGACAACATTAATATTCTCAAGCACGTCTGGCGGGGACGAGAGATAGGGCCTTCTCGGTGGTGGCTCCTCGGCTGTGGAACGCCCTTCCTACCGACATTAGACTAGCACCATCTCTAATGGTATTCCGCAAAAAAGTGAAGACCTGGCTGTTTGAGCAGGCGTTCGAATAATGAGTGCAATGATTGGTTAATGAACACTGGAATGGATCAATGGATGACGAATCTGGATCATGTTTTGATGATGAGATGATAGTGAATGGCTATTGTAGAAATTGTTAATTGTTAATTGTTTATTAATTGGGTAATGTGTTAAGTTGTTAACTGTTTTTATACTGTAACTTTGAATTCTGCTGTCTCTTATTGCTGTGAACCGCTGTGAGTTGCCTTCGGGCTGAGAACAGCGGTATATAAGTAAGGTTAATAAATAAATAAATAAATAAATAAATAATATATCTTATTTTGCAGCATCCTACCCTACGAAATCTATGGGGTTGCCATTCATGGATCAACAGGTAATTTGAAGGCACATAAGAGAAAGCTAAGAAAATTGTGTCTTATTTTATACTGTTAATGAATGATTCACACATTGTGATGAGTGCTATGTAAGAACATAGTAATTGAAAGGAGATGTTTGCCCAAAAGCTAACCAAGATGATTAAAAGTGTTGGTTTCAAAGACTGCATGTCCCTGTATGAGCCATCCCTAAGATCCCCAGGGAAAGGTTTTCTCTTGATTCCAAGACCATCACATGCTTATTTGGCAGGACATAGGAAGAGGCTTTCATAGGATGGATCTTCACTGCCCTGTAATCCAGTTTTTTAATGTGGATTAACTGCATTGATGTGGATTATAGGGCAGGACAAACTGATATAATCCAGTTCAATGCAGCTAATCCTCTTTCTGAAACTGGATTATAGTGCAATGTAGATCCAGGCTCAGTGGCCAACCACAGGCTTTAGAACTCCCTTCCATGGGAGGAGTGGTTGGCCCTCTAACCGTTCCATTTTCCACCAGTTTAGGCAGGCACTTTGAATTATTTTTAAATCATATGATGGCAGTATGGTGATATTTTTGTGGTGAGTTTTTATCCTGTTTGTTTTTATGTTTTTAAACTATTTTAAACTGTTTTAGCTATCTGTTTTAATAGTATTGTTTATTTTTTAAAACACTTGTAAAATTAATTTCATTTAGCTTCTATTTTAAATTCTGAGTAGGAGAAAAGTAGGACATAATTGAAATAATAAGTACAATAAAAGAAATAATATTCATGCTTACTCAGAGATACGTAACACTGAGTTAATATCTTAACTTTATAGGGATTTTCTGTTACCACTTAAAAAGTGAAATGCTCCAGAGCAGTGGTTCTCAACCTGTGAGTCCCCAGGTGGTTTGGCCTATAACTCCCAGAAATCCCAGCCAGTTTACCAGCTCTTAGGATTTCTGGGAGTTGAAGGCCAAAAACATCTGGGGACCCCAGGTTGAGACCCACTGTTCCAGAAGATCTCCTGTATGCATTCAGGTTGCCTCTCAACATATGGCAACCACCTGAATTTCAAAGGGTTTTCTTAGGCAAGGAATTTCTTTTTTTGAAACATATTCTGCAGCACTGCTTCTTAAATTGTGGGATCCCAACCCCAAACGTCGTCCCCTTACTTCAACGTTGGGGTCAACAAAAAAGTAAAACATTTCTGAATGTCACCTAGACATTCAGGAGCCCCTGGTGATGCAATGGGTTAAACCCTTGTGCCGGCAGGACTGCTGGCCAAAAGGTCGGCGGCTCAGCTCCAGCTTCTCATACAGGGACATGACAGAAGCCTCCCTTAGGATGGTAAAACATCTGTGCACCCCCTGGGCAACATCCTTGCAGACAGCCACTTCTCTCACACCAGAAGCAACTTGCAGTTTCTCAAGTTGCTCCTAACGCGAAAAAGAAAACTTGACATTTACATGAATCTGTTAGCAACAACATACAGTGTTCACAGTGAACTGCAGAAAAGGTTTCAGCTTGTTTAATAAGCCTTGCAAATGCTGATTTAAGTATGAATAATTTTTTAATTTATATACCTGTTTTATATACTTATACACCCAGGATCATGTAAACATTTCTTGAGCAGGAAGGGATTACACATGGAAAAATAGTTGCTGATTTCCCATCCAAGTGCTAACCAGAGCAGCTTAATCTCCAAGACTGGACAGGATCTGGTGTCCTTAGGGCAATTAGGCTATTTTGTGTCAATAAATGCCCCCAAAATAATAAATGTATATATGTATAATATGTATATATGTATAATATGTCCACTGCCTCATGGATACTGCATCCATCATCTATATATTTAGGGGTATTTATTGGCACACAATAAATGTGCCAATTGCTTCTTTCTAACAATTGTTCAATCACCTATCAGTTTTACTTTACAGGTGCTCACTTGTGGCTTTCAAATGTACATTTTAACTGAAATAACCACATGAGGATGAGTGGAACTCTTTAGCGCTTCTTCTCTCCGGCATTTTTCTCCTTGTGAAAAAGGAGACAATGTGAAAAAAAAAGACTCATATATGCAGACAGTATTTCCACACAATCTGGACACACTGAATTTCTCTCCACGAGAAAGTTGCTCTTCATGTGCAGAGATTGACTGAAGCAACATGGAAGGAGGCAGGACTAGAGCATTCCCATAGGCTTATTTTATCTCCTTTTCCTGCCACAGAAAAAGATCTAATGAAATAATACCTATGGTCCATATTTTAAAAATGCAAAATTGAATTTTCAATCTCCAAATAAACAAACAATATGTTCAAGCCATGCAGCAAAGAAAGGGAATGGTGTTGTCTAACTAGTTTCCCTATCTTTGTAACACAAAATAATGTGGGTAATACTCACACAAATTTCAGAACCTAATTTTTAATAACAATTCTGGCAAGTTAACTTGTTGCTCTGGAAAATGTGGTTCTACCATCAGAAAAGATAGAAACGTGATCTTAACATTAACTCTGAGAGAGACAAACACACATTCCCACCCGCTCCAACCTTCTTCTTTCTCTCTTTCCCTTTCTATATTATATGAAAACCCTTCCTTCTGGATTCACTTTAATGAACAACTGATCGAAACTGCATCCCAAGGGAGAAAACAGAACTGTGACTCCCACTTTGATCTCTTCCCCATGGAGAAATTCGCTCCCTGCCTAGCTTGCAAGATGTTCATTTGATTGACGTTTGCTCTGATGTGCAAACTGCTTTGAACTTCAGACATTTAATTCCCATCAGGCAGCAGTCATTTTTATTCTCCTTCAACAGGATTTACAAGCAGAAGATCAGCAAATGTAGAAGATAAAATAAATTTGCAGAAGCTTTGAATCTTACATCAAAACAGTGTTCAAGTAAGCTCCAATTGGATTTCATTCAGCCTCTATTCACAAAGTAAATCAACTTCTATGTGGTTTCAGTTTTGGAAAAATGAAAAAGAGGGAGAATGTGTATTTAAAAATGACACTCACCAACTGAGGTTTGGTTATGACATTAAGGACCATCCTTGTTTTTATACTCTTTGTTTAAAAATCTATAAAGATGTTCTCTTCCATTTCGGTAAACATAATTACAAAAACCTAACACAATAATTCAAATTCACTATTTCCTTAAAATGTTAAAATGTATATGATTTATTAACACAAAGCATATTCTTATAATCAATAATGTATTTGCATATTGCAGCATTGAATAGTAAAAAGCAAAAAGAGGCATATTTTCATGAAAATGAACAAAATCTGGCTACCAGTATTTAAAAAACTCTAAAATCAAAACAGCAAATAAAGAACAACACTCAAAAACAGGAATTTTAGACAAGAAACAATCAGTGCCAGCTAATCACCTCCCAACAAAGATTTTCCCCAGGCAATAAGAAGCCAGACCTTGAAGCTGCTAGGCCATTAAATGATAATCATGGTGGCCAATTGAAATTTAGCATTCTGTTTCACTTCATTTTGACATCTGGGAGTAGCCCCCCTCAAATATGGGGAATAGAATCGTCTAAAGCAGTGGTTCTCAACATTTGGATCCCCAGATGTTTTGGCCTTCAACTCTCAGAAATTCTAAAAGCTAGTAAACTAGCTGAGATTTCTGGGAGTTGTAGGTAAAAACACTTGGGGGCCCACAGGTTGATAACCACTGGTAATGCTTCAGGTAGTGTAGCTAGGTATTTGCAGGATTGGGAGGGTCACTTCCCAATCTTTTAGTCCTGAACAGAGCTTTATTCCCAAACTATCCAAAGAAAGTGACTGCCTAGTCATTTGTGTTTGGAAATAGATTCCATTGGGAGTTGGACCAGGTTAAGGGGATGTGAGAATTACCCTATCAAAAGCAAACTGATCACTCACATTACAAGTTACTGAAAGCTGTATAGACGGTAATACACACAACTCCCAAAACTTAAGTTAGCATGGAAGGCGGCTAGCCCTCCTCTTCCTCCTTTTGCCTCCTTGTTGTCTCTCGATGTTCTTTTGCCTTTAGGACGGTGAAGAAAATTCATCTCAGATGTGGAGAGAGAAAAGGACGTCCATTGTTGTTTTTATAACTTGAAGATATTTGCTTGATTCTTTGTAGACTGACATGCAGACTGAGATCCTCTATATTTCAAGCTTGTTATATATATACACAGAGCTGCCAGTGGCACAGTGGGTTAAACTGCTCAGCTGCTGAACTTGATGATCGAAACATCGGAGGTTCGAATCCGGGGAGCGGGGTAAGCTCCTGTTATTAGCCCCAACTTCTACAAACCTAGCAGTTTGAAAACATGCAAATGTGAGTAGATCAATAGGTACCACTCCAGCAGGAAGGTAACGGCACTCCATGCAGTCATGCAAGCCATATGACCTCGGAGGTGTCTATGGACAACACCAACTCTTTGGCCTAGAAATGGAGATGAGCACCAAACCCCACAGTTGGGCACGACTGGACTTAATGACAGGGCAAAACCTTTACCTTAACCTTATATATACACATTTTCCATTTTCTTTGATCTGCACTCCAATACATGTTTATGTCTGAATGTACAGTGCAGGACTCGCTGAAACTAATTAGTAGAACAGACTATGTCGAGGTTAATGGAAGATGGGCTGGAGAGAGAATAACATTTGTTTGTTCTAAGAGATTACTTTAACAATGCTTCTTATTACACTATTGGGAGCCCCCGGTGGCACAATGGGTTAAAGCCTTGTGCCGGCAGGGCTGCTGACCGAAAGGTCGGCGGTTCAAATCTGGGGAGCAGGGTGAGTTCCCATCTGTCAACTCCAGCTTCTCATGCGGGTTCATGAGAGAAGCCTCCTACAGGATGGTAAAACATTCAGGAGTCCCCTGGGCAACGTCCTTGCAAACGACCAATTCTCTCACACCAGAAGCAACTTGCAGTTTCTCAAGTTGCTCCTGACACACAAAAAAATTACATTATTTAACATGGGTTTTTTTCCTGGGTTATAAATGTCATTTCCTAATTGGTTATTTCATAAAAACATGGAAAAGATTTATTAAACTGCAAAAACTCTGTTTTTGTGAGACACCCTGCATAACATTTTGCTATAGTTTTTCAATGAATATCTCATTGAGTCTCAAGCAATTCAACATATTTTGTAGCAGCCATAAAAACAAAGTTTCTGGAATTTGACAACTACTTTCAAAGTAAATACCCCACAATTAAACAGGAAATAACACTTACAAACCAGGAACAGAAAACAATTCAAATGTTGTTACATAGTGTTTTTCTATAGTTTTTCCCCCCCTCCTATATCCAGGGTTTCCTGCTACCTTAAAATTTCACCATAATTTTAATATAGTTTTAATATCTCAAGATATCAGAAATCAGATAAATGTGTGTTTAAATTTTTTAAGTGAAGTAAAATTTTAGAACATCCTTCCACATGTTTTGAAGTACCCTTTGGAGTTTATTTCTCTCTGCATCTATGAAAAATATTTTAGGAAGCCCTCTGGGCATTATATGTCTTAACACTGGGCTTTAGGTTCTCTCTACTCCATTCCATATAAGGATTCACCTACAAATTAAAAACTAGTTTCTAATTTGTGCATAGTTTTGCAATATACATATACCCAAGATTTAACCAGTTTATCAGAACTTCCAAATCTTGTTTCCATGCTCTTGAAATTCCATTAGGCTGACACGAATTGAGTTTAGGATGCTTGCAAATGGAGTTCTACAAACAATATGAAAAATTAGGATGGAGATCCCCTTATCTCTTGGCTTAACAACCCATGAGAGGGCAAGTAAACAAAAGAAAAGCAGTGATAAAGCTAAGCTGCAATAGCAAATATTTGAGCAGCCATTTAAAAAAGGCGAGTCAGACCACTTCTAAAGGAGTTATCACATTCTTAAAGTAAATGATCTTCAAAAATAGATCTGTAGGTTTACTCTTGTAAATATTACATTAATGAATGTAAGGTATAGTTGTCAAGTAATATTTTAGAGTGATAAGAATTTCCTGTGTAGCTTTTCCATCAAGTAGGTAAAAGCATTCCTTCAAGTCTTTTTTTACTGTAGCAGACTCAATTAGGGGGCATATTAAAACAAAAAAATAAGCAGCTAAAGTGTGTTAAAAATATAAATTACCTATCACCGTGTCTGTAATCCCGTATTTTGTTTAACTTCCTTCAATTTCTCTAAAATCTATACCCAATATATATGAATGCAAAAATAACACTCAAACAACACCTAATACAGCAGCATTTCTCAACCTGGAGGTCGAGACTCCTGGGGGTCATGAGGGGGTGTCAGAGGGGTTGCCATAGACCATCAGAAAACATAGTATTGCAGAAAACCATCAGAAAACCATAAGAAAACATAGTATTTCATGGGGGTTCTGTGTGGAAAGCTTGGCCCAATTTTATCATTGGTGGGGTTCAGAATACTCTTTGGTTATAGATGAACTATAAATACCACCAACTACAACTCCCAAATGACAAATCAAGACCACCCCACCCATCGCCACCAGTATTTAAATTTGTGCATATTGGGACAATTTTTGTCCATTGAATGAAAATACGTCCTGCATATCAGATATTTACATTGTCATTCATAACAGTAGCAACATTACAGTTGTGAAGGAGTAAGAATTTTATGGTTGGGGGTCACCACAAAATGAGGAACTGTATTAAGGGGTTGCGGCATTAGGGAGGGTGAACCACTGTAATACAGGAATACTGTCCATATATATGGATGATCACTGTTGAGACACAATTGATGCTATGATTATGTTATTGGCATTATTACTATTATTATCATTCCACATTGATCTCAGAAACCAAGTCCCAAAATGGTGCACAATTTTAATAAAAACAGTTTCTCCTGTTTTCTGTCTTTTATCTAATTTATGTTAATGCAGACATAAAAGATAATAAGGATACAGTGAGAAAACTATAGGCAAATGCATGCCAATCACAGTGAAATCATTTCAGTCCATATGAATGGAGCCATATGTTACTGCCATCATGTAACCTGGAACATTTCATGATCAAAGTTATCTTATAGTCTTATGTTCTTAACTTAAGTTCACATATTGCTGTTTGTCATGGTGTCAACCAAGTATCCAGTCTTAGTTTTGCAATTACTGTGCAGGGTTGATACATCATTTAAAATTATTTATTGTCTGCAATCTGCACTATGAAAGCAGATATTTCCCTCACTTAAAAAAAGAATTTAAGGTCACACAGTGAAAAATATATTCATAGCTTGAAAACAGACTTAATGGCATTCCCAGATAAAAGATGGCTGCTGGCTTAGATGAAGATACTGGGGAAAGAATTACAACAAGACTGAGAATCTCTCAGCCAACAGGGCCACTGACATGCTGGCTGGTAGATTCTTAAAAGATGAAATTATTTAGATGACTTTAAAGGTGGACTAGATAATTTATACAATCAGCCATCACAGTTAAATATATTCTCCAGGTCTAAAGGCAGTGTGTTACTTAAGGAATTGCAGATGGATTTATGACCCGATTTTCCCTAAAGCTTTGGAAACAGGATGCTGGAAGAGATTATCCTTTGGCCAGTATCCAGCACAGGTCTACTTGGGTCTTCATATGCCTATTAATGCTCAACCCTGAATCCAATAACTTTTACATAAGTACAGACGAACCATTCCCTAGCTGATTTCATGGGTCTGTTCTAGCTGAAACTACCAATAGGATTTAGGCTTTGGAGGTCCATCTCTGAAACAGATAAACTCTTTTAAAGTTGCAACTGTACTCAGATAAACAAAATTATCCCATGGAAAGCACTCAAAGTAAAGGGAAAATGTGTGCTCATCTCTACACATAATAAAAGTGAAAAATGTTATGTGTGTATGTGGTGGAGGTGTCCACTTACACAGACAGCTCCCCACATCCACAAACAGGCTATAGCTCAAGTGCTGGGAAGCTTCCAAAGGCACTCCTTCAACTGACATTGCAGGTTACAGCGAGTGCCATGAACATGTAGCCCAAACACTGCCAATGTCCTTCCCAAACACTAACCATCCAAGGAATGCTTTCATTCAGGGAGAATTTCATCCTAGATTTGATGTGTTTCCTCTACCACAGGCAGGCATCCCAGGATTCCTTGTGTGGAATTTGCATGACCCCGGCCACTGCCTCTCTTAACCGTTTCCTAGGCACACAGCAAACAGAAAGGAATTGACCAGCAACTGAACAGATTTGGAGGAGTTTGGGGGATTGACTCAACAGGAGTTCACCCTGCATCAAGGCAGAGCACGCAGAACTCCCATGATCAGGTTTGGGGGAATTGACCTTGATTTATAGGAGTTGTAGTTCACCTACATCCAGAGAGCACGGTTAACCCAGTCAATGACAAATCTGGACTAAACTTGGCACACAGACCCAACATGGCCAACTGTGCATACTGGCAGGGTTTGGGAGTGATTGCCCTGGGAATCTGGGAGTTGTAATTCACCCTTATCCAGAGAGCACTGAACTCAGCCGACGACGGATCTGGATCAAACTTTACACACAGAACCAACATGAGCAACTTTGATTACTGGCTGGGTTTATGGGTGATTGATTGCCCTGGGGATCTGGGAATTGTAGTTCACCCTTACCAGATATCACTGAACCCAGCTGATATCGGATCTGTCCCACACTTGGCACACAGATCCAATATTTGAATAATGGCAGAGTTTGGGAAGGATTGATTCACAATTCTGGGAATTGTAGTTTACCCACATCTTTATGCATTTTCTATTGGGAGCATTCATAAAAAACAAAAGGAAAGACTGACTTTTTTCTAATAAATACCAAACTGATATTACTAAACTTCAAAAAACAAACAATGCCTTTCTCAAATAACACAGGCACTGCTGGGTCCCAAAGCTAGTATATTAATAAAGAAAATACAAACAAGTGTAAATGGTCTACACTAGCCAGATCAATGTTCATCTTGCTCAACATCCTGTTTAAGAAGCCCAGGGCTCAGATACAAGCACATGCCAAGCACATGCCAAGTTCCCCTTCCCACAGTATTGTTCTCTACAACTGTTATACAACACCATCCTAATGAAAAATTATAGAACCCAATAAGGTAGTACACAGCCCTGTCATCAATTAAGTCATCTAATTTCCTTTCCATAGTAATTTTATACATATAATTATTGTAGCAAATTCCATATATTAAGTAGGCAATGTATGTTGGTTTATCTGTCCCGGATCTCTTATCATTCAGCTTGTAATGGTTGTAAAAAAGAAACTTTAAAAAAGTTCCTTGTTTATTTTCTACATGATACACATAATGTCATAAATGATGTACATTTAATTCTACATATTCTTCACTTTTCTATTGTAAAAGTGCAAATCCCAATATCAAAAGCCCCCTGAGTGAGGAATCTGGTCTAATCTGATCCATACCTTTCATTAAATAACTCAAAATGTTTAGTAGTTTGATCTTAAAGAAAATCTGTGTATATTTAGTTATGCAATTGTAGGCATCACAATTTTCAATGTGGCTTTTCATTGCAGAATTTTTGTAGAATATAATCTCAAATAAGACAAAAGGAAACATGAAAGTGAAATGAGATTGTCATGTTGACAGTATTTGTCACTTTTGCTTTGTCTGGAGCAAATATAGCTCATTAAATGTTAATGTACAGTAAATAACTATGAAATATGACAAGGGTTTTGGCAGAGCAATCAATCTGAGACTAACATTTAAGACAGATCCTTGGCTTTCATCTGTATCTCAACTCTCCTGAATTAGGCCCCTTCCACACAGCTGAATAAGATCCCACATTTTCTGCTTTGAACTGGGATATATGGCAGTGTGGACTCAGATAACCCAGTTCAAAGCATGATATTGTGGGATTTTCTGCCTTGGTATTCTGAGGGCCCTTCCACACAGCCCTATAACCCAGGGTTATAAGAAAGGAGGAATTGTCTTTAGCAATCTCTAGAGTTACTACACGATCAACCTCTGGTAGAAGCTGGCAACAGAGTAGCACTGGAGGACCTAGAAATTCCTATACATAAGATATTAATCTAATCCACAAATAATCAAACCTGCAAATGTAGAGGGCTGAGTATATTACTATTACTTTGAATGACGCAGTGTCCGATTTTTTTTCTGAGACTAGGAGGACAATTTTGATTTAAAATACAAAGCTGCTTATTATCAGGTCAGATATTTTGCATTGTCTCTTTATTTCAGCCTTTTCCCATTCATAGTGGCCCAATGTTGGCCAAGAATGATTTAAACTGGAGCCCAAAACATGTAGAGGCCATGACATTGTGCTACCTGAACTTTTCAAGTACAGGTTTCTAATCACTGCGTGCTCAGTATCTGGATTTAAAAAAAAATCTTGTAAATCATTCTTGCTTAATATTTAGAAGCCTGCTTTTTCCTCATTCTGCCTAGTCTTCCTCTACATTGCACTTCTATATCTTCAATCCTCAGTAGCACATTAGGACAACCTGCTTTGCATCTATGAAAACCTGGGTCTGCTTTGCTAATATATTATATTATGAAGAACTATGTGTGTTGTTGTCCTGCATTTTTTTAAACTTCTCTACGTAATGCATTGTTATCCGGCAAGGCAGCCATTGATGGAGTGGAACTAATACCAGGATAATTCTGTTCGCCATCTTCAATAGCGCAGGGCAATGTGCACCCTGTAGCCATCAGACTCTGCCCCCCTTTCCCCATATTTCCCCACAGGGCCAGAGAAATAAGGAAGAAAAAGGGTTTAGGTTATCTAGGACAGGTGGATTATGACACGGTGAGACCAGGAATCCTAAACTCACCCCATAACCCCCCCCCCCAATATCAAAGCCTAAAGTGACCACATAGCCACTTTATGTGGCTTTTTTTCTATTTTCCCCCTTCTTCTAAAAAGCTTAACAGATTTTTTTTTTTTTTGCCTAGTGATGCATGTTAGATTTTTTTTTATTGGAATTGAATACAATTCCTATTCTGTTTTTCAATTCTAGTTTTTTGGGCCAATTTCAGTGTGTGTGTGAGAGAGCATTTATAGTCAAACTGCTGCGCTTTTTCAAATTTCTACTGACTGGATCCCAGTGTATGGTACCCAATGTTGTGCATTTTCAATGCAAAACTTCTGTATATTCAGAAATAAATGCATAGCCATTTCAATGCTTCCAGTATACCCTTGTATGTTCACACACCTGAATAGCAGCTCCTATAAAGAACAGACGCTGCTGTTTCTAGGTTATCTTAAAATAGTCTAGGAAAGGTGAGATTGGTAAAGGAAGAAATGCATACTGGTATTCTCAAAACCACACTGTAAAAATCATTCCATTAAAAAATAAAAGTAACTCAAAGAAGGAACTTCTCACTAAATTTGTACCCGTGTTCCAACAATGGCTTGATCAGTGTAAATCAGTAAGTCATAAGTTATTAAACAGGTATGTTTTTATAGGATCATATAAAAAATAATCTGGATAACTTGAAAGGTATTCATTCAGACATCTGACAATTATTTACAATATATAATTGCAACGAGGGGCATACAAATTCCATTGTTTTTATTTACATATTTATGAGCTGTCTTTATAAATTGAGTCCTTTCCCTTTCACAATGACAAAGATGAACTACAGACAGTGTTTTCTGCAATTTCTCTGAATTTAATTACCATTTTCATATAATACATTTTTATTACCATTTACAAAGTTTTACATGGGTCAATTATCTTGATCAGTCAATCAAGAGAGAGCACTAAAACAATGATGGCATTTTTTTAAAAAAAGCAGAAGCACTTATTGTGTTTCTGAAACTGTTATTTCATGTATTTAAATTGGGTTTTAAAACTTTTGCACTTTAATCTTCCCACTTATAATATTCTTACACAAAGATGTTTCTTCAATTTTTCACAGAACATTAATCAAACCTCATGACATTAAACCAGTGGTTCCCAACCTTTAGTTCTCCAGGTGTTTTGGACAGCAGCTCCCACAATTCCTAACAGCTGGTAAGTTGTCTGGGATCTCTAGGAGTTGAAGTCGAAAACAACTGGAGGACCAAAGGTTAAGAACCATTGCATTAAACCCAACAAAACCAATTACATCCCCATGCTAAAATAGCTAAACTTTCATATAAGGCCTAAACTCTGTATAATGAACACATTGCATTCATGCTTTACCACAAACAGAGAAAGACTAGATAAGGGAAATGTAAAGTATAAATTTAGAGTAGAACAATGCCATATTTCCAAAATCTACACAAAATCAAAATTCACTGTAAGTAGTTTGTTATTCCAAACCCTTGTACAAGCCTTTCTCATTCAAAGTCAGATCTAACTGAGCAGTTAAAATAATGATATTTTAACTCTGAAAACAACTTGAAGATACACAATAACAAGAAGGAAACAGCTACTGGGAATACTTACTCCATCATAGATGGCGGAATGGTGCAGCAGTCTTGAATTGCCGTCAAGGGTGATGTCAAATGAGCAGTGTATGACGCTTCAACTACATGCTTGTTTCGATTTACCACATCCAAGTAACGGTTAAACTTTTCCCGAATTTTTTTTGCGAGCTAGAAATGTAAAGAAAAAAATACAATGAGAACTGCTTTTCAGTTTCTGCATTCTATATTCACTATGTGAGTCATAATAAATAAATAGCTAAAATATCATAGAGAGTCCAAAAAATAATCATAGTTCAGTACAAATAGTCTGGTATTTCAAACTCTTTTTCATTCAAAATCACGTCAAGTTGAACATTGCATAAAAAGCTTTAACTCTGAAAACACAGACACACAACAAAGTGTTAACTTCATCGCCCCATTATGTGCATGTAGCCTTAATGAATAAAAGACATTTGGACACATTTGTCAGATGGAGGGAGTATAAAAGAAATGCAACATCTTGAGGACACATACTATATTTAATACTTTTCTTTCAGTATTTAGGCTTCAGTTGTAAAGTACTATGTGCACAATTTAAACAGACAGGGTAGACAACAGATAGAGGTATTATGTCAGCATTTTCCCCAGCTTTGCTGCCCTGAGGTTGTGCTCGATTCTGGCCACAGGGGGGTGCTGTCGCTCCATCCTCTATGAAGAGCCCTTGATCACAGACTTCTTGTTCTTTTGATTTTTTCTGGTATTTCCTTTTTATGATGCCGTAAAATACCTCTCTGCTTAAGCAGTGCCTCAGTTCTCTCCTTACAGCTCACAGATGTTTTCAAACTGCTAAGGCGGACAGTGAGCTGGACTGAAGGTTTGGTGCTCACCCTGATCCGGGCTTTGACTGCCAACCTTTTGACTGGTAAGATTTATTGCTGTTGGTGATTAACCAGCTGTGCTACAGCCTTTTTCTGTCCTGGCCAACTATTATCTAACCCAGGGGTCCTCAAACCATGGCCCGGGGGCCAGATACGGCCCTGCAAGGTCATTTACCCGGCCCTCGTTCAGGGTCAACCTAAGTCTGAAACAACTTGAAAGCACACAACAACAACAATCCTATTTCATCAGCCAAAAGCAGGCCCACACTTCCCACTGAAATACTAATAAGTTTATATTTGTTCTTCATTTTAATTATTGTATTGTTTTTAAGTGTTTTTTGCACTACAAATAAGATATTTGTAGTGTGCATAGCAATTAATTCATGTTTTTTCCAAATAATAATCTGGCCCTCCAACAGTTTGAGAGACTGTGACCTGGCCCTCTGTTCAAAAAGTCTGAGGACCCCTGATCTAACCCTTTCAATGCATTGCTTTCAGAACCCAACCCCTGAGGGTATCTAATTATGGCCAGTCCATTTCAACAAGGCAAGTTCTTTCCTTTGGGTGCTTCTGTTAGCGCATTCTGTTTTCCACCCAACTATACAAGACACAATTAGTTTTTACAATTCCATGAATTAACAAGATCCTCTTGTCTATTTGTCTCTCCCTCCATCCCTCTCTCTCTGTGTGTGTACAGGTTTTCTGTCCTGGCCAACTATTATCTAACTCCCACATTGCATTGCTACCCAAGCCCTGAAAGCATCTAATTATGCTCAGTCCATTTCAAAGTCTTCAAAATTCTTCCAAGAAGTTTCCTACAACTCACAGCCCAAATGAAGAAAGAGAATAATCTTTTAACAATTTACAGCTCACAGCAAAATGTTCAATATCACAGTTTAATGCATTCTGCCTTCAGAGACAGATAAAGTTCTTTAATTAGTAATGTCTAACTGGCTGGCTTTCAACACTCTCCAATCAGCAGTCCCTTACTCACTCACACATAACATCTACCTCAAGGAACAACCAGAAAACACAACTCAATTTGTATACTGAAATATGTAATTGGTCTATTCATTAGACTCTAAGACTGACAAATGTCCTTCCTAACTATTAATAACAGGTCAGTTCATCATGATTTAGCTTCTTACGTGAATAATGAGGCCAACACCGATAAGAGTAGGGGACTTTGACTCAATTGTTTCCATCAAATAATACAGCTCAATTACAGGTCTCCAAGGAACATAGTTTTTAGCAGAATGTTGTTGAAATGAAATGACTTGAAGAAGTATACTTAATTAGTATTGTAGAATGATTTATTATTAACACACCAGAGGATATCTAATTGTCACAACTGAGCTGTGAATCCAGTACCATTTAATCATTTTCACTTGTTATGATATAGCTGAGTAGGTTGGCTGTTCTTCTCCATGCAAAGCAATACAAAATTATACTCTTTCAATCCAGAAATATAAAACTAAAATAACTTAAGTACATACTAAATAATTATATATATATAAGATTTCTAAAATAAAACAGTTACAAAACATGCTTAAAGGTATTTTGCTCAATATGGATAAATGCAAACATGGTCTATTTTATATATATATTATAAACTTGTATTTCATAGCACATACATTTCTTAGCTTTACTAATTCATACAGAAGCTTTGTGTATGTTATACTAACTTGCAATAGTTTGGCTTACATAATAGAATACTATATTTCATTGCATAATAGTCACATTCTTAACTCAGAGTTTAGTTTGATATGAAATAATCCATGTGATCCTGAAGAATGTATTTCCCCCTTCCTATCTTCACTTCACTTCACTTCATTTCTTAATTATTTCTATCTCCAATTCCTATCCCCAGTGGCGCAGTGGGTTAAACCCTTATGCCGGGAGGACTGACAGGTCAGAGGTTCGAATCCGGGGAGAGTGCAAATGAGTTCCCTCTGTCAGCTCCGGCTCCCTATGCAGGGACATGAGAGAAGCCTCCCACAAGGATGGTAAAACATCGGGGCATCCCCTAGCCAAATTCCTTGCAGATGTCCAATTCTCTCACTCCAGAAGCGACATGTAGTTTCTCAAGTCGCTCCTGACATGGAAAAAAAAATCTCCCATGCTGATTTTGGTTATTTTTTTTAATCAGAATTTGTGCTTCCCTCTGAACCAACAAACATGGCTTGCTTGAAGTGTTACAATACAAATCTGGCTATTCAAACAAGAGTTCTGAAATTTGTGACTAGAGTTTTGAACCCCTCACCCTGCACTTTTATAATGTTAGTGCAAGGAATTAGAAAATGTTCTTTTCACTTCACTTCTATTTCTTTTGTACCAAAATAATAGTTTATATGAAAAAATGCTGCTCAGAAGGCTGATAACTCTTGCAACAAAACTGGAAGGTTACTGCTGCTTCCCCCTTCCGAGGACCTATCTCTAACCACATGATAAAAATTTAATTTTAGTTCTATTAGATTTTGTTTATAATAAAAAAGAAAATACAAAATAGTGGTTGAAAAACAGAATGAGAACTATACAGAAAAACCATACCTCATACAGTCCTGTTTGCTTATTATTTGTGTGAAAACACTTAAAATGCTACTACTCCTATTTTCAATATAACATCAGTGAATCTCTATTTCTCCAGAGACAGCTTACTCATTTGCGTATACTCCTTGTGCTTTAAATGCTCTTTTTTATTGCCAAACTCTCACTGATATTTCCTTCCTCTCCCAACTCTTTGTCCTTTCACCGGTGCAGCAAGAACAATATACTTTATTAATGCCAGCAATAAATTTTTAATGTTATAAAACAGTATTCAAAAACTGCTTCATTTAAGGCAACACTGAATTAATTATTCTTGATTTAACAAATGGTCCGGTTCTAAGAAGAACACGCAGAAATTTTAGCAGCTTGGTGCAACAATCTTACGAAAATTGCAGAGAATTTAACAGGACAATACACATCTATATCATGTAAAACAACACTTGGCTACAGAAGTAGTTTAACAAATCTATCTTATCTATGGTCACTCATTGCTTCCCATGTGGCCTGATAATCACTAGCTATTGTCTCATATAATTCAAACTAGGCTGTTTGCTACATCTATAGTGATTTTATCATATCCTCTACAGATACTATTTTGTATGTTCCATTGCCAAGCTGTATCCGATATCATCTCTTCAACTTATAGCTGGATTTAGGAGGCAGGCTCATCCCCTATCTGATGACAGGTTGAATTACAAACAGGAGATCTATAGGAATGCCTGCTATCTATCAGCTGTTTCTTTCCATATGATACAATGCTAACACCTTCCTTAGAGCTACAGTTAAGCCTGCAAACGTGATTTGTTTACACAGCAGTGACACTTCCTGACCCTTTTCACAAGCAAACTTATTCAGGTTGCTGCATGTACAATTTGAGGAGCTACTTCTGTAACGGATATCAAAGAGGGTGACCCTATCAGTTATCACTGCTGGCATATCCTAGCAAATCTTCAACAAACAGATGAACTCGTGTATTCTAAAAAACCTGAATTGCATATTTTAACAATGCCCTGCAGAATTACTTCGTACTGAGGAGACATAATCCAGTATAAGTCAACTGAAGGCCACCTGAAACTATGTGAATGCATCATATGAGACTGTCCCAAAGGAGCAATCCAGAAAGACAACTCCATTGTTCTATATATTTCAAATAAGGAAACTCAGCTCAATTTTAAATTCGAAATATATCAGTTAGAATACTGCACTATATGTCTCTATGTCTAAAATTATGGCTGGCAATCCACTGATCTAAACTAAAATAGGCCCATTCAGTCAAATGCTGCATAGTGACATAACACATCTAATAGACTCAGTGGGTCTAATCTAGTGAAGACTAAAATGAATTTTAGTATTATGTTTACTTTGTGTAATTCTTTGTTTCTTAGTTTTTTAATTGGCTTTGTTGCTGAAGAAAGCAGTTGCCACTCAAATCGTTGCATAAATCTGGAAAATATGTTATTTATTTACATACTTTGATAATATACCACTAGATATCGAAGTAGGATAGAAACCAACACACAATACAACAAGACTTTTTTTATTAGATTGAAGTCAGCTTGTAAGAAAAAAATCTATCCTAGTTAACTCTTGAATGTGGCTTGTATGAAAATCTTATCATAGATAGAATGGCAAAAAGTTTGATAAGTCATCATCTGTGAAAAAAACACTGTGGCACTATCACACTAAATGCCACATGATTAGATAAGTATAGGGTGTAAAAAGAGAACACTGGACTATCAAGAACAGAAATTCATGGGACCTTGGAGAAAAAAGAAGGAGTTTCTTGATGAATTTTTAAAATAAGATTGTTGCTGGAGTAAATTCTAAGATGTTAATTAAAAATTGAGAAAAATCTAAAGCCAAGAGAAGAAAATTCACTCTAATTCAGTGGTTCTCAAGCTTCCTAATGTCGTGAACCCTTAATAAAGTTACTCGTGTTGCAACAAAATTATTTTTGTTGCTACTTCATAACTGTAATTTTGCTACAGTTATGAATCATAATATAAATGTCTGATATGCAGGATGCATTTTCATTCACTGGACCAAATTAGGCACAAATACCTGATATGCCCAAATTTAAATACTGTTGGGAGGGGGGGGGTTGATTTTGTCATTTGGGAGTTGTAGTTGCTGGGATTTATAGTTCACTTACAATCAAAGAGCATTCTGAATACCACCAATGACAGAATTGGGCCAAAATTCCCACACAGAACTCCCATGAACTAGAGAAAATATTGTGTTTTCTGATGGTCTTTGGTGACACCTCTGACACCCCCCTCATGACCCCGCCCCCCGGGGTCCCAACCCCCAGGTTGAGAAATGCTGCATTACAGAATCCTTCATGTAGTACCATTTTCATGTATCTGAAAAGAAAAATGTCTTGGGCTTTCAGTCAAAGCATGCCACATTATGGCAGAAAAGGACCTAGCAATGCTTGGATAAGTATTTTCTCTAGGCATCCAGTGCCATTCTATGACCAATGTCTGGTGGAAGGTGATCAGAGAATTCTGTTGGTGAACTAAAAATAATTTTTCACTAGATATCACCAGGTTCTCCTGCACAATTCTGTGATATTCAAAGCTCTTTGTGAACCATGTTGCTTGAGCTCATGTAATAAGTAGGCATGCAGTAATTAAAGCTGAAATGACAAAGAAGAAATGGTGAACGGCCAATGGGAGGAGAAAGCACCAACGCCTCTGATACAACTTTTAACAGAGCCTCTCTGACTATATATGTATTTCAGTTGTCTCTCAACTTATAGTGATCATAAGGATTTCACACAGGTTTTTCTTAGGTAAGGAATATGGAGAGCTGAATTCATCAATTCCTTCCTCTGAAATAGAGCCTACAGCACCTGCTACTTGTCAACAATCTCTCATCCAAGTACTAACCAGGGCTAACCCTGACTATCTTACAACATCAGACAGGATTAGGTACACCACAAAACATTAACATCCAGATGTTTATTATTATTGCTTTCACTTGGGACCATAGGACATTTGATACAAAACAAATGTGTGATGTTTTTTAAAAAGCATCGAAAAAACCATATACTATATTGAAATACTTTTAAAAATTCAAAACCATTGTCTAACTTTTAGGCTTTGGGTTTTTTGTTTGTTTGGGGGTTTTTTTTTGTTTTTTTGTTTTGTTTTAGGATTTCTTAAAATAACATTTCTGGTTGTTTTTCCGGGGCCCCAAGAAACCTGGGACAAAAGAAAAACCATCCTGTTCTTCTATACTTTTTCCAGTTGTTCTCCCCTATTAGATTAAGAAACAACACAACAGTGAAGAAGGATAGAAGAATATCATATGCATTTTTTTCTAGAATCCGTATAATGATTCTGCCCTATAGGACACAAGAATGGTCGAAGAGCTGAGACTAATCAGTGAACTCGCAGAGAAGGTAAAACCTTTAGTTTTTTATGATGTCTTAACCACTGCATTTGTGTAGCTTTAGATGGAGTTGAAGGTGGGAAAGAATTTCAGTGAGAAGAGCATATGAGCTGGTGGAGAATCAATCAAAATGATTTTCACAAACTTCTTCAGGAATTTGAAGAGTAGAGATTAATTCCATGTTGATATTGAAATAAAGCTCAACTTTTAAAAATCTATCTCACCTTATCATCATATCATAGTCCATCTGAAGTTAAATATATCACAACTGTTTCTTTAAAAATTGTTCCAATGAAACTGAGGTATTTCTTAAGTTCTGTCATTTGTTTTCTGCGTAGCAGAAACATGATGTCTTACATAATTGCAAGTTTAATCTCTGTAAAACCCAGTTTTGTTATATTTTTACTTGTTCAGTTTGCAACCCCCCCCCCAAAAAAAAACCAAAAACAAAACAACCCCTACCATTATTTCTTCCATGGCATGATTCTTAAGTATCAACTATATTCCCTAGATTTATTTATTATTGATTAAATGTATTCACTAGAATGCCAGCTGAAAGAAATCTACAAGGATGTTATTACAAACAACAGTCAATTCCAAATTTTGGAGAACTGTGTGTCAAGTCTGACTCTCAGGTGTCATGAAAGCCTAACATAATAACTATTTTCAGCCAAAGCCAAACAGCTGCATTTTCCCTTTTCCTTGGTCTGTAGAAAGTTGGCATGCTTACACATTATAATGGATTGGTAGGTAAGAAACATTCTCAGCTGATGAACTGGCAATATAAGTTTTTAGGATGACAGTTAGGGTGCTAAAAAATGACAAGAAGAGAAAGGGCTGATAGAGGATTAGGTTTGCTTACAATCTGTCTGCTTTTGTTTTAATATGACCAATTTGTATATATTCCTCTTACAGATAAAACTCCAGCACTTGTGATTCATTAGCGCTAAAAGACCCAGTTATAATTAAAACAGAAGTGCTCACTTACTCTTTCGATCTTTCAATCCCGAGCTTTTAACCATGGCAGTTATGCCTATTGGGAGCCCCATCGATCTTCTCTGACAGCCAAGTATTCATCACAATACTTAGAATGTTTAGACATTTATTTATATCTAGTTAAGGGTTAATGTATGCATCTAGGGCTATGCTGTAAGCAATAACTATTGGAAGCTTTACCAGAAGACCCCCCCCCCCCCCAATATCTCTCCCAAACCTTCTTCTAAAAGCTGTTGTATAATTTAACCCATATGATTCTAAGTGGTGTACAGACCACCCAGAAAATGATAGGGAAAAGCATTATCCTTTGAATAAAGCCAATGAAACTGTCTTTGAAAGGATCAAGATGCTTCCAAAAGGCCTAGATTTTATAGTTACTTTGACAATAAGTCCTTTTAGCTCTCAATTTCACACAAATGCTCTCTCACATGCACACACTCGAATTTAGCATGCCCACAGCAAAGATTGTCTTGACTATAATGTGCAGCAGACTTGTGTTCCAGGATGACCAAAATGTTCTCAAGATATTTAATTATTCACATAATAATATGTTTGCCTTATTTTTATCACAGAGAGATGAAGAAGATACTGCTTTCCCAGCCCTATTTCTTGTTTACTCAACCTACATCTGAAAGCAGGGAACTTACAATGAGCACTATCTCACATTTGTTAATTGGAATTAAGAGTAAAAGGAATACATTGTTGTGCTTTTTTTTTTAAAAAAAAAAGTAACACTATTTCAACTGCTTCCAACCATTACCTTTATATTTAGCCACTATTTCATATTTTCATGGCATTGTGAAAACATTGTGATAAACACTTAAAATACAACTAAATACAAAGTGTTGGCTCATTTATTTCTAAGGTTTATACACAAGTATTGAGACACAAATGTTCCACAGATGGTATACCACACTGAAACAATTGGCTAAAATGTATAAAACAGTTTCTGATAAGTGTTGGAAATGCCTGGAACAGGTTGGCTCCTTCTACCATATGTGGTGGACTTGCAAAGAAGCAGTAAAGTTTTGGAGGGTAATTCATGAAGAGACACAAAAGATTTTAAAAAGAACATTTATAAGAAAACCGGAGTATTATTTGTTAGGTTTTACAGATTTAGATCTACAACTGACGGAACAAGAGGATAAACATTTTACATATATGACGACTGCCGCTAGAATTGTTTTTGCTAGAGAATGGAAGAAAGACTCAGTACCACCCATACAGGAATGGGTGGAAAAAATCAGAGAAATAAAGGACATGGATGAATTGACTTTTTTGTTGAAGAAAAATACAGGTATGATACTAAGAAGAACGAATTGGGATAATCTCCATGAATATCTGGACAATTTGGGAAAATAAGAAACAAGAGAGACAATTTCTTTTTGAACTTATTTTATATTTTTGAATAATAAGAAGATATGATCCAAGAAGATGGAATGGAAGTCATTTTTTTTGTTTTTCTTTTTTTTTGTTTTTTGTGTATTTTTGTAGAATTTTTTTTTAGGGGTTATTTGGGATTTTAGTAAACTTTTGTGTTTCTTCTTTTTTCTCTTTTTTTCTTTATTTCCTCAATTTCATATACTTTATTGTTCTCACTCTTTTGTTGTAATCTATATAAAAATTAATAAAATTCTAAAAATAAAAAGTTAAAAAAAGTATTGAGACACAAGTATTTATACACAAGTAGACACAAGTATTTATACACAAGTAGTGTGAACAAAAAGTGTACAGTTATGCCAAAAGCATAATATATGAGTCTCTCCAGGTAACCCTATAAGACTCAGTCAGCATGGATCATGGTTAAAAAATAGAAGAATTTTACAGTAGTCCAAAACTTCTGGAGATTACCAGATTTATACTCCTACAATACAACAATCACCTTTTCCCCTGAGATCAGGTAAATAAGTGGGTGGAATAAAACTTTACTTGTTAGAAGACCAAACACAGAAGGTGGTGTCTTGTAATAATATAAATGGCTACCATGTGGGGGGTGGGTATGATAACTACTGATGTTTGACTAACCACATAACCTCCTACAAACCAACTTGGGCATTTTTCTTTTAAATTTTACATGTAGCCCGCCCATTGTCCCTGTGATTGTGTTTATTGTAATTTTATACCGTTATGTTTTCATATGTTTTATGTAATTATGATGTTATTGTTTGCTGTCTGCGTTTTCGGTTTTATGCTGCTGTAATTTGTGTTTGGGCTTGGCCTCATATAAGCCGCACCAAGTCCCTGTTGGGGAGATGGTGGCAGAGTACAAATAAAGATGATGATGATGATGATGATGATGATGATGATGATGATGATGATTGCAGTCATTGGAGGAGGCCCTGCTCTCAGTCCCACCCCCATCTCAAGTACGGATGGTGGAAGCTTCTCTCCTTCAACAAACAGCTGACAACCTATTTTTGTTCACTAGCATATGGAGAGGAAGAGGATTAGATGAAGAAAGACTATTACCAGACTTCTGATTGGAAATTATTAATGTATTTGGGCCTTGTCTGAACATTTAACATCATTGGCCACACAAGTAACACACACATCTTTGGCTTTTGTAAATTAATTAGGATGTTTTATGTTTACATTTTATGTTAGTTACAATTTTCGATAGATTATGTTTTTATTTAAGTTACAGATGTCATGTTTAAGCTGTCCTTTTATATGGGGTTATTATGGGTTATGACATTTGCAGTTATTGTTACTGAGGCATTGAATGTTTGTCTTTTTGTTTGTTAGAATCCGCCCTGAGTCCCTCGAGGAGATAAGAAAGAATATAAATAAAGTTTGATTATTTTTATTATTATGTCAAATATCCCAATGTTAGCTTTTTAAACTCTTCTCAAAGCTCTTTTGGGACTATTGCTCACAAACTATCAGTTCACTTCAAATTATGTTACATAAACTAATCGTCAAGATGAAATGCTATCCTCATAAGCAATGGAAACCAAACACAAGGAACTATTGAATAAGGCTAACTTTAATCTAAGAGTATCTAATGAAAATATACTCTGCAGTACTTAGCTAAGCACAGTGCACTCCTTAAAGGATGAAATAAATAATGTGACACTGACAATATATTATTATCAATTATCATGTTGTCTGTTATCGAGTTATCAGAGCTCACTGCCACTTACCCAGCAATGGAAGCCACGGTGATAAACTGGTTGATTAAAGAGAATTTGTCAACACAGAGTTATAACCAGTTCATATGACCTGTTACCATTGCTGGTGGCATTATTAACTCCTTCCACTTATCACCCACTATTCTGATATGACAAAAAGCTCTAATTAGTAATAGCTGTTTCCGACAACCAAGCAATGAAAATGTAGTTCCAATTTTATGCAATATCCATCGCTATGCCAACTCTCCCTTCTTTTTGGTCTATACAAATGATCCAGTTTTGTAAAAGTGCCTTAGCTGTTAATGTTAGTCTGGCAATAGTCACAGGAATTACACACATTCAAGATTGTCAATTTAGAATTCTTCTCTCCTTATCAACTTTGTGATAAAGCTTATCATCTCTACAAGGATCTCAGAGCAGCATCCTTGATCCTACCCAATTTACAAAGAATTCCTATGCATGTCACTAGGGCCTATGCTTGCATTAGGGTGTATGGTGATTACAGGTTTTCTACTGTATCCAGTTGGTATTGTGGCTCCTTATCTTGCCAAACATAACACTCTGGAAACCTATCAGGAATTATAATACACAAGCAAAAAATATGTGCAGGTTTTTAAAAGGTTTTTGACAGTGCAAAGTATTGCAAATGACTTATGCTGAAGGGAAAACCAAGTGGGCTTTTTAAACAGGAGAACTTTTTTTGTAAGAAAATAGGTTTCCATCATGGTTTTCTGTAGAAAAACCTGGATTTTTATGAGCTGTATGTTTTTTCTCTTTAAAAAGGTTTTCCACAATATTTTGGAATATTCAAATGTGGTGAGAGTACTGTGAAGGGACATTCCCCCCCCCCCCCCCCCGTGGTAGTGAGAAAATAATTATATTTATTGGTCATAGCATGAAAGAACCTACATCTCTATTTCACATAGTTTTTCTTCTTCTGTGTAAGACAACTGTGAAGATAAGGGTGGGAGCAAAGAGAATCTGAACTTCTTGGAAGAAGGGTGGGAGGAAAATGTACT
Organism: Anolis sagrei; assembly: GCF_037176765.1. Classification (NCBI taxonomy): domain Eukaryota; kingdom Metazoa; phylum Chordata; class Lepidosauria; order Squamata; family Anolidae; genus Anolis; species Anolis sagrei. The sequence goes on from NC_090024.1 coordinate 166,245,849, forward strand.
AAATTAATAATTAACAATTCAATTCATGCCCCCAGTTAAATACTAACTGCTTTAGATAGAAAAATAAATAAAAGAGAGTCCTTAATATGAGGTATAAGACAAATCTCTTTTGGAGGAGAGGAAAGGCATAGGATCTTCTTTTTTCATTCCACAAGCTTTGGTCAATTTCTAAATGACACTCTGAGGGACTCTGAGGTTATAAGCAACTTAGGATGTTTCTTCTATGAGAAGACCAGTAATAATGACAATTTTTAAAATCACATTAAAGTCTACAATTACCTTCACTATGGTAACATACAGCTGATGGGGATTGGTCAGTCTTCCAGTAACATGGAGCTCACAGATACTGGCATGGTCAAACCTGGCCAGATGAGCCAGAGGGATAACATTACTGTACGAGCGTAACCTAGCCATTGGTCAGAAACAACTTGAAGGTACACAATGACAACAAAGAATAAGCCTTAATGTACTGCGCCACACAGAGAAAAAGTCTGCACTCCTTCCATGAGTGCTTCACAAAGCAGAGCCCAAATTGCCACCTTAATCGGTGCAGTATAGAAGGCCATCATGCCCATCTTAATTGGTACAATACAGAAGGCCACATAACCCGCCTCTTGTGTTTATCATTAACATTGGGGATAATTGGCACAGTTGCTTCTTTTTGTTTCCCCTACAGACTTTTTGCTTCCAAATGGCCCTTCTATGAGGGCTCACATGGCCCTGCTCACTCCATCATTCTTTGATCTACTTTCCCTCCCAGGCAGAGGACAAGGGAAAGTGCTTCCAGATGAACTGCCTTTGTTTTGTTTTGTCTTATTTACACTTCAGGAGATTTGAATGCTGGACTCTTGACTGAGAGAAGCTTTACTAGAGAACCAGGGCCTACTATGAAAGTAGCCATCTAAAAAGCAAGGGGAAGAAAAAGTATGAAGACAGCTGATCAAAAGCCTCTCATTCAAGTAAAGACACCTTTAAAAAAATAATATTCCTGAAGTAGTGAGCTCTGGTGACACCTGCTCATGACACAAGTTAAGATATTAAATCTCAGCTCCTATAGCATGAGAACATTACAGGAATGAAACAAGGAAAAGTGAAGACAAAAAACCATGACATAGAAACCATGCATTCAAAAGTAAAAAGCATATGGTATATTATTGCTATATTACTAAAATCATATAAAGAATCAGAAAAATGTTTCCTTACCTGTTGAACTTCACTTTCACCATTTGAAATTTTTTCTGTGTACACAAAGGAGTTGAATATCCTCTGAAAAAAAGTTTTAAAAAGGACTTCTTAGAAACAAGCATTTACAAGGGGGAAAACAGCCATATACAGAATAGGTAATAGACAAAAGATTAAAGATTAAAAGATTATGATATTGGAGACTTAAAGCCACGCTAGTTTCATTAAACACACATATGCTTCCAGAATTAAATTAAACAGATGTTTATGTTTTGTGGGAAAGTATAGGATATTGCATCCAGAGGGCCTGCCACAGAATCCAAATGGTATACATTTAAGATAGATATGCTTCACATTTGAAATCTGGTTTTCTCTAAATACATGTAATTGTTTACATATAACATAACCTTAATGCAATGCATCTTTTTAAAAAATGCACCTTAATTTTCAAGGCTTTTGTTTGCTTTCCCCCAGCATTGCCTTTAATTTATTCTGAATCTGTATAGACTTTACTTCTACTCAATTGGTTTTATTTAGTATGCCGAGGTGGGGCCCCATGAACATCTGCAAGTAGTGAGAAAGGAACAGAAGGATGAGTGTATACTTCAAGTCTCTCAGCAAGTACATATACATTGGTCATGTGTTTTCAAGTCATTTCTAATTTATGGCAAACCTATTACAGGCTTTTCTTGGCTAGATGCATTCAGAGAGACTTCATTACTTTTGCCGTCCTCTGACTGTGAGAGAGTGTGACTTTCCCAAGGTTCCCAAGTGGGTTTCCACAACCAAGTGGTAATGTGACCCTCCGTTTCCAGAGACATAGTCCAACGCTAAAACCACTACACCAGGCTGACTCTTGCATGCATATATATGCTCACCGATACCTAAATACTTTAAACAGCTTGATGAAGGGAATTCACAGACACTTATGCACATCTTTTGTTTTCTAATCAAGCTCTATCTGTTCTTCTTCCCACTCTCTTTCCTACAGGTGGGACAAGAAAAGTGAGGGAAGTAAAGCTTTGCCAATAACTTTATCCATAATTTCAGCATGGATTTTTTTCAGCTGAAGAGAGGAAGTCTTTTTCTTCCCTTCAAGCCAAGGACTTACAGGCCAGTTTGGGCATCACTCAATTTGTCCATGCCTCCAAAGTTCTTGTCAAAGTTTGGCACGGGTAGAACAGAGAGTCCACAAACAACTTGTCTTCTGCCCTATTTATTTATTTATTTATTTATTTATTTTATATTCTGCCCTTCTCACATCGAAGGGGACTCAGAGCAGATCACAAAACACGTATATGGCAAACATTCAATGATGTTATACACGGACAAGACAAACAACTGTACATACATGGTGGTATATATTGGCTTTCCCATCTTCTGCATCTTGGAGTCTGTACTCAATTCCTGCAATGGGGGGAGGGGGGAGTGCTGTCGCTCCACTTTCCTTGTCAAAGAACTTTTGTTCGTAAACTTCCACCTTGATCGAATCATGTGCATTAACTTCCTCCTTGATCAAATCACTGGCATTTCCTTATGAGTGCCTTTAATACCTCCCCGTTTAAGAGGTACCTATTTATCTACTCACATTGCTGTTTTCAAAACTGCTAGGTAGGCAGAAGCTGAGCTAAAGGCCAGGAGCTCACTCTAACTTGGTCTTCGAACTGTCAACCTTTCAGTTGGCAAGATTTACTGCAGCTGGTAGTTAACCAGCTGTGCTAAAGCCCGGCCCAAGCCCATCAAAGATCCCTGGCACTTTTCAGAAAAAAATATGGTTGCCCATTCCTAGTCATCATGAAAATATTACTTTAAGAATATATTTAAGCATTTTATGAAGACAATTTATGCTACTGAGGGGCCTGCTGCAACCTGATGTCCAATAAATCTACATGCCTCTTCATTGTACCTTGGTGAAGCGCACTACCTATTGCTTCTTCTTACCTTTAAAAACTATTAAAACTAACTCTGGTTGTTAAAGGGGCCTTTTTTAAACATAATGAAATTGCTTATGTTGGTCCAGAGGGTACATGGGACACCTTGAGTGGAAAACCCACATTTTAAGGTAGATGGAGGTCCTGGGAAATCAATGCAGCCTGTGGATCAGATTCTCCCCAGGACTGCTAAAGAAAATGAACCTTGATGTCATCCATTTTCACATTTTGTTTATTTGCTTAAACTGATCAAGAAAATAAATAGGTACATACTAAAGCATCGAGATGAAATAGAGGCATTGTATATATTTGTTATTATTGTTGGTAGATAGCTTTAAATTGCTTCCAATATCTGGTAATCCTAAAATGAATCTACCATAGGATTTTCTTGGCAAGAATTGTGGAGAAAATTATTTGCCATGGACTTCCTCGGAGGCTGCGAAGGTATGACTTGGTCAAGGTCATGGCTGAGTAGGGATTCAAACCATGATCTCAAGCCATTTCATCACACTGGTTCTCATAGCATTAGACATTTATTACTCACATAGATACCAAAGAATAGACATGACATTTTAATTCTTACAGTTTTTCTAACACATGTGTATGTGTGAAATTTACTCAATAAATCCAGTTTTGTTTCAATAAAAAAAGCAATTTTGTCTTTCCTCTTTTAAATCCCCAAGCTAACAACATTGTTGCAATGCCTAAATTAACCTTTCTTCTCATTTTGTAAGTCCATGGATTTATATTGATACTGTACCCACTTGCCCTTGAGCACCTATCCATTGATAGAAAAATGGAAGTTTCAGATACACTGTTTATAAGGTTTAAAAATATACTGGCATTTAATTCTAATATAAAAATCTACACACAAGATTGATTCCAAGACTCTCTATTAAACCTTCTGAATTGAGCCCTCCTTTCCACACAAAAATCACAAAGGAAGGAAAATATTTCCCTTCTAAGATCAAGCGTAATACACAAGGTTATGCACTGTGTCTAATGTAATTAAATGTTCAGAACATGAATATTTACAATTATCAAATAAGCAGCATGAACATTCATTTTCTAATGTGATGGGAAAATTGCTTCACAGTGCTCCTGGAAAGGTAAGCCTGGGCCCTTTGCCTTAAAATAATCTTGTACCTCGGCGATTTTAATTTCATAATCTTACCACCTACTGCCTTAGCCTCTAAGCTTTTTGTTTAGCGCAAAAGGTCTGCACTGCATAACCAGAGGATTTAGATTGTTCTCCTGACAACATAATAAAAACTTCAGTTGTGCTGAAAGGCGAGATCCATTAAACAGAAATTATTTACTCTTCCTCAGGAAATGTATATTATAAAATGACAAACATGATTTAAATCAACATTTCAGAAATACATTTAAACTGCATGTGAGGAAAACTGGAAAGGAATTTAAATAAATAAATAAATAAATAAATAAATAAATAGTGAACCAGTGGTGAGGAATATTTGGGAAGACATGGAAAAGGCCAAACCAACAGAACAATTTTCATGTTTTAAAGTGATGAACAAAACATTGTAATGGTACCTTATTTCATGCTAGCAACCCCTCGGCTGTTCCAGGTGTGATATTTTAAGCAACTTTTCAGAAAATGGGTTTGTGAGACATGAATGTTGCTGTTTAGTTTAATCCACTGACCTTCACTGTGTGTGCAACTACTTTTGAACCAAGGGAGCAATTTACATGTCTATGCATGTACCTGTGTATGTTTATGCACATTTGGCATCGAATCAAAGAACAATATAAGAAGGGCATAGGCAAGTCAAATTCTTATCCCAGCACTCCTGAAGTCATTATGTAGAGAAGACATATCTACAGTCACTGGCCAATAATCTTATTTTTTTTCCACTGAGATAAAGACTGCCACTTCCCCTTATTCCTTTCCCTCTTGGGGAATTCAGGAATTTAAGAAATTTGAACTCTTAATTCTATGGCCACCCCTGGAGAGGGCAGCAGTAAATCTTTTCAGTTTACAAGTCCCACTGAGCCTAGAAGGATTAAAAAGGCAAAATACAACTATTCTAAAGAAGCCCCAAACTATAAAGCATTCTCTTTCCATATCTTTACTGTAAGCTCTGACCGGTTACTAAGACGACAAGCAACTTCCCCCCATGCCATTCCCTTTAAGATGAGGAGATAATTCAGCATCTCAGAAAGAAATACATTAAATGGTAATTTTGATGCAAAATGCATTACATTTTCTTTTACTACTCATAAACTGCTAGATTTTCTGGACATCAAAAGAAAGACTGGAATAGTCCTTCAGCTAACTGGAAGTTTCCATCCATAGTACAAAGCTGGCCTTTAACCTGAGCTTTATTCATAGCTCTGTGAAGATGCATTAAAAATGAATGATTGTAATTATGGACATGAAAAATCAGAATACTAATGATGTCCTTTTGGTTACTAAGGATATAGATCTATTCTCCTTAACTAGGAATAAGATCAGTTTGAAATCAGAGAGGCACATCTGAGTAGATACGTACAGGAATATTCTATATTTTTACGCAACAGTTCTTGTTTATTTTAGTGGAAGACTTGGACTATAACATTTTCTTTTATTAACCACTTTTAAGTGTTCACCATTTGATTCCAACCACAAATCTTCAGAAACCACAACCAAGGGGTGAAACCAAAAAATGAGGAGGCAAAACCACATGACTCACACAAAAGACACACTGAAATAATCAAGGACACTGTGAACAAAATTCTGCAATTTTGATAATGTCAGTAAGAAAACCCTCTATTTTGCACAAACATCTTACTTTATGGAACGTCCACCAAACAGTGATGCTTCTTGAAACACATAATGTTCCTTACAATTCCTCTATTCTCTGCAAGTTGAATTTAATCAGTTCTGTTGTTTCTTAGTTTTGCCTTGGGTTACTATATGTAACTCGACAGCTTGAAATTTTGCTCTCATTGTATGAAAAAGCAGGCTGAAGTTTGTATGGGCATAGGGATATCAGGCAGTTTCTCTACATGTGACATTTATGGAGTGAAGATAATAGAACAGAGAGAGTAGGCAGTATCTCAATCTACAAACAGGAATGTAACTACAATGGGAAGAGGAGGCGGCAGGGTTGACATGCAACGTTTCTCTTTTTAAGAATCCATTCCACTGCTATCTGAAACATTTAAACAAATGTATTTTTGCATCAAACTGAAACTTTTTAAAGTATGAAAGCGTGATTTGTTCACAGATTAGAAGGTTCCCATTTTTGGATATGCTGGCCAATGGATTCTAGAAGCTGTAGCCTAAAAAAGAAACTGTCCCAAGCTCTGGCTACCATTCCTATGAAACCTAAGGAACATAGAGGTCTGGGATATATGAAAGAGTTTTGACCAACTCCCCTGCCCCCATTAGTTTTTAAATCTTGTCCAGAATTTCTTGCAGATACATGAAATGGTGGGTAATAGCAAAAACTTTATTTTCACACTTGGAGTAAAAAAAATAGTGTCTGCTATTCTCCCTGCCTGCCCCGTGTTCACCTCGTGTTCTTTTATTTCATTGCCTGGGAGGAGGAGAGGTGGCTCCCATACTTCTCCCCAGTGACAGAGCCCTCACTCCGCTTTGCTGCCCCAGAGAAAAATGGGTAGTATCCTAATTAAGCTTACTTGCTCACCCTCCCACCTCTCACAAAAGCCCAAGACTGTTGTTTCAATGTGCTTCCAGCGTTAGCAATGGTGACAATGGCAATTCCTCCCGTTCACTCCTCTCCAACTCTAGGTTTTTGGGAAAATGTGCGACCAACAGCTTTCGAATTTGACAATGGTGGCAGTACTGATTCTTCCCATTTAACATACACCCAACAGCCTCAGACTTGGGGTTGACAGGTGCAATTTTTGCTCTGCCAATTCTCAATTTTCTCACCTGGAAGAAAGCTGACTTCCCATCCTTTTCCTGCTCTGTTTTGTCACCCCAGAAAAAAAGGGACATCTTCCTGATTAAACTTCCTCCAAAAGAAACCCATGGCTGTTTTGTGAACTACGGATAAGTGAAACCATATATATAGGATCCACTGACTGCTGATCCACAGATATAAGATCTTACTGCATTGGAAGCTTATGCTACCTAAGCTAAAGAATGTGAGCTGTTACAGTCTTCTCTGTACTTAGAAATGCTTTCCTTTTCTTAAAAATCCCAGATAATGCAACTGCTCTCAGCTATAATTACAGTGAACGATTTCTAGACTGAGACCATAAAATATTACAAAGGAGCCCCAATAGGGAGACTGTATTTCTAGACATAACCTTTTTAAAACCCCTGTTTACCCTCAGCAAAGAAGAGTTGGAAAAGTACCAAAAATGTCATCAAGCTCTTTTTTCATAAAGCCAAAGAAGGGAGGGGGAAATACTAGAAAATTAGTTCCACATGTTAAAACGATTCAACATTTAGTCTATGTAATTTGACTAACGTTTTGCTCGTGACAATGTGCATGGCAAACTAAAGTTGATGTTATGCAACTTCAAAATATAAAACAGATGGTAGAAACAAATCTCCATGAGCTATTATTTTTCTTCATCTTAAGTCTGGGAGTTGAGGACAAGGACGATTTATCTCCAGTAAAATAGTAAATAATTTTCCATTAGGATTCACCATCTTAGGAGAGGCACTTAAGCTCAGAAGAAGATTGGGCGGGTGGGTACTTCATCTGGTTACCTGGAATGATTTTGAGACAAAAGTCCATTTTAATCCTCATCTGCTCTAACCTGTGATAAGTGGTAAGCAAATGCTATAAATTCATTGCCACTGAATTCAGTTTTTGGAATGCTACCAATATTATTTGTGTAAAGATCTTTATTTCATTCTTTTGGTTACAAAAAAACCCAAATGTTGATTATGCAGCTTATGAAGATCAATAGTAAGTAAGTCAGTTGCCAACCTCTAACTTGCTTGTGGGGAACTCATTTCAGTCTGAAAAAGGTCTCAAGGGCCACATTTCAGTGGTGGGCAAGAAATGGAATCACAGTGGAAGGCAATGTAAAACCACCAAGGTTATGTATAATTCTGCTTAGCTGGGCCATTTTCCCATCAAAGCTAAAAACCACTGCTTGATTAGACACATGTCTACTCAATAGCTATGCCCCAACACATAGGTTGATCACAAATGCTTCACTTTAATTAAAAGGAATTCAGATACACCCCCACCCCACAGCACTTCAGAATTTATTTCAGAATTCAGAAAACTTTGGTATTTAATACAGAGCAAGATCTCCTTATTCATATTTAATTTTAGGATGTCCCATGGCACATCTTTTTTACCTGTAAGCCACATCTCACTTCTGCACAGGGCACTTGCATTACAGAGACAGTCTGAGCCTGGTAGCCAGATTGTCAACAATCAGAAAGATCCTTCTGAAACAGGAATAAGCAACTCTGCTACAATGCACAAAAATTATTTACTCACTTCCAATTTTGATTTGTGGATCTTCAAAGGAATGCTAAAGAAGTTGGGCTTGTAAAATAAAGCACTTTAAATCTCCACAAAAAGAAAAAAATCTTTGCCTGGAGAAATACTCAGCATGTAGGAAATTGGGATGTTCTACATGTGTGTGTGTGTGTGTGTGTGTGTGTGTGTGCGCGCGTGTGTAAACAAAAAACAGACTTTGGAACTAAAAAATGAGGCTTACAAAATATTAAAAAGAGAACAAATTAAAAGCATACAAGACATGATATACTGTGTATGTGTGTGTGTGTGTGTGTGTGTGTCTATATAAAATATACTTGAAAGCAACTAAATAAGATATAGAAAATATAGAATTTAATTCTAAGATATAGAATGAAAACAATTAAAATAATTAAAATACACAATCTATATAAATAAAAATGTAATGGTTTGTGATACCATCAGAACTCAAAAACCACTGGGGGAATTGACACCAAATTTGGACACTAGACACTACCTCAAGCAAGCTATGTCCTCCACTCAAAACCCCCCCCAAAAAAACACTTCCCCTCCCTCCCCCCTCAGAAAGTAAGCCTCAGGGAGGGAGGGGGGAGGGAAGGAGTGCATGTGCACAGCAGGCTCCCACGGGAGAAGGCTCCCCGTTCACTGCCTCTCTGCCGCTACCCTTTCCATGCTGCCTAGGCTGCTCTGCCTCTCCAAAATTCACCTATCCAGACCCGACTAATCTACTGCCGATGGGATGGATTTGGGAGAAAGGAAACTCTGCAGAAGCAAAAGCAATCAAGCTCAGAGCAGATCCATTGATAACCCAGGCTCAGAATACAGAAACCCCAATCCTATTCATGTCAGGCAGGAGTGACCCCATTCAAACCCTCCCAACATATGGCCATCCAATTCCAACCCCATTCTGCCAGGCAGGAAGACACCATTCATTCTACAAATATAGCATCCCAAGCATATAGGATCAAATAGCATAATAATAATAATAATAATCCAAAATAATAAATATATCAACTATAATAGGCTTTAAGTCAATGATATGACACATAAAAATCTATCCCAAAGAACTACAAAATTGAACTGGCCCAATGAATCCATACAGCTATATAATAATTGGCAATATATATCTATAAATTTATATAACCCTTTCAAAATATTTTTGATAACATGTTAATTATAAAATACTTATTTAATTTTAAAATATTTAATTATTTTCATTTAAAAATATTTAACTTTTGAATACTTCAATTAGACATTTTAAGTTTAAAATATTTGTTTAATTTAAACATTTTAATATTTTTATTATAAAATATTTAATTTTTTAGTTCTAAAATATTTCATTTACATATTTTGATTTTAAAAATTATTATTTACATTACATTATTTTATTTTAATATTTAAAATTTAAAATATAAAATTGTTTAATTTTAATATTATTCCTTTAATTTTAATATTAAAATTTATACATATTTAATATTTACATTTCATAATACTTCCAGTCCAACCTCATTTTACAGTAAAGGAAGACACCATCAAAGCCCTCCCGACAGATGGTCAACCAGTTGGAAGGGAGTCCCAGAGGACATCCAGTCCAACCCCCTTTGTCTGTCTGTATGTCCATCCATCCTTCAATCCATCAACCACTCCATCTACATATCTATCTACCTACTACCTACCAACCTATCTATGTTATCTCCATCTACCTTCTGTTCCATCTATCAATGTCCCTTCCATCTGTCCCTTCTGTCTATTGCTTCAACTGGAATTCCTCTCTTATCTGAGGGCCACAGCAACACGTGACAGGGTACAGCTAGTATATATATATGTAAAGGTAGATCACACAATCATCAAGAATCCATTGCAATCAATTCATCAAGGTCTGCTGGAATAGGGATATGTTTTATCTTGCCACCAGAAGGAAGTCAAGGAGGGAGCCGAGCCAGCCATTCTAGGAAAGTAGGGAGCCAACAACCAGACCATATTTCTGGGAGTGAGATGGGAATGAGAGAAAGACTTCCTCAAAGATCTTAGAGCTTGAATAGTCTTGTATAAGAAAATATGTTTCTGGAAGAGTAAGAAGTTCTGGAGATTTGCAGTCCAACAGCATTCAGAAAGCCACACTTTCCCCACCCGAGACATGTTGCCCAGAAGACAAACAGGTAAAAAAAGCCTCTCTTCAGTAAAGCATGATGTATAGAACCTATATATTTCAACATGCAGGAGAAAATATTATTATGAGAAATACTAATTATCCACATGGTATTTGCATTTTTTCACAGAATCAATATATTCTCCTGCCCAATGAGGCACTTTATCTCCATGACTGTAGGGCAAAAAAATCATATACAAATCCTTCAGCGTGTGGTCAAAATTCCTGTGGCTTAGTAGTGAAAACCATCTATCAACAGGGTTATTCTAAGAACAGATTATTTATTGAGTCATCATAATTCTTATATCACTCACACTAAATGATTGTAAAGCAGATATCTGGGCTACTTTACAACACCTTTTTACTCTCTCACCCACCCCAAAGTACTATTTTTGGTGATGTTTGGAAATATTGGCTGCACTGACAACCAAGGTGTTGCCGAAATACCCTGCAGGCACCAGCTCCCTCCTGATATCAGAAGCTAAGCAGGTCCAGGTCTGGTTAGCATATGGAAAGCAAACAACCAAGGGATACCAGGTGCTGTAAGTACTTCAGGTAAAGACAGTAGCAAATCACCACTGAGTAATTGTTTTTTAAAAGACATACAGCAGGCAATTTGAAAGTACTTACAATACCATTATCTTCATCACCATCACAACAACAATCAAGGAAGCAATTTAAAAATGCAGAATCTCACCTCATACAAGAGGATAGTACTAGGTAAGGGATTTCCCTCTTAGAAGGAAAAGGCTCTTCATCTAAGATAAAAGTTGGGTTTCCGAGCTTTATCAAGTATCTTTTCTAGTGAGTCATCTCTTCCCACAATATGGCAAAAGTACAACAGCTTTAAGTTCGTCAACCTGGCTTCTAGGAAGAGTACAGGACTGAGGATATTTGTCTTTTTTAGCAGTTCACAATTTCTACAAAACTCTTCACCAGCACCACATCTCAAATGAGTTGATGTTCTTCCCATCAGCTTTTTTCACTGTGCAAGCATAGATATAGGGACTAGGATGGCATGGAGCATCAAAACTTTGGTATTCTATGATACATCTTTATACTTCAGGATTTTATTTAGTTCCATGGCCTTGAGTCTAAAGGGCCCGAGCAGGTCTTCTGAGGATAGGGTGACTTGCAAGTCTCTCATTTGTAGGGTCACCATAAATCAAAATCAAGTTAACGAAAGTTAACAACAATAAAATACGCTTGCATTTCCAGAAATTGGGTTGTACCATTTTGTCTTAATTCTCACAAGTGTTGCTTGGTGTCACCTTCACACTTACTAGTGACTCATGCAGGCTGTAGTCCCCATCATGGGGCTTATTTTAACGACATATCTCATTGATAATCCCAATTTTTGGAATGTATTGTCAAAGGCTTTCATGACCGGAATCACTGGATTGTTGTAGGTTTTTTCAGGCTATATGGCCATGTTCTAGAGGCATTCTCTCCTGACGTTTCGCCTGCATCTATGGCAAGCATCCTCGGAGGTAATGAGGAATTTTTCTCTCTTGCCTGTATCCTCACTACCTCTGAGGATGCTTGCCATAGATGCAGGTGGAACGTCACGAGAGAATGCCTCTAGAACATGGCCATATCGTCCAAAAAATCCCTACAACAACCCAATTTTTGGAATTTCCATGCTTCTCCCATATTTCTGTAGGTTTCAGAATCTGTTATTCTATCCAGTTTAAAAGGAAAAGGAAGAGAAACATTCCTGGCCCAGATTTTAAAATTCTATGAAACATTCAAGAGTGGTGGGAAGAGGCATTTTTTAAACTTCTAAATTAGAAAGTGAAGTCTCTGAAGACATTTTCCCAGTAATTATCAATTATATCCAGCCGCTTTCTCTGTTAGCTACCTTCAATTACATAAGAACTGCTGCTTTCGACAAATTGATACAATTAAACAATTTCTACAAGAAATGGGGGGAAATTGCATTACTTGCCCCTTTGCCTGTCTGGTGAAATAAAATAACAACAAGAGGACGCTCACGAGTCTCCAGAGAAAGCATGACAGTTTACTCACAATAAACCACTGAGGCAATTTACATCCAAGTATCCCATTTTCTATATTATTTCGGATATACCCAGGTTGATCACAAATGCTTCACTTTAATTAAAAGGAATTCAGATACACCCCCACCCCACAGCACTTCAGAATTTAATTCAGAATTCAGAAAACTTTGGTATTTAATACAGAGCAAGATTTCCTTATTCATATTTAATTTTAGGATGTCCCATGGCACATGAATTATTTATCAGTCAGAAGGATTTTGAAAGTGGAATGCTAAAATGTCATTCTTCCTCTGAATTTGCGTTTTGATTGTATTTCAAATTATCTGTCACTCTCTCACTTTTGTCATTTCTAATGTACATTCAACACAAAGTAAGCGGTTCCTGGTAACATCAAAGCTAATCGCAGAGGAGGAGAATTTTGGAAAAAAGCAAGTATGATTTCTTAAAGAAAAGTCTAACTATTAGTAGTTTTCCTATCTGTATTTTACTGTATATATTATTCATTAGCTGAACCACCTAGGGCTGCTGAAACCCAGTCTATATTTGGCCAGTGAAAGAAAACTGAATCTCGTTAAACTCAGAATGTTTTTCTTTCTTGCCTGTTTCCATCTTTTTATATGTCTGCTTTGTATTGTTCTCTTTTCCTTTTCTTATTTGGTTCAACGCTTGCTGTATTTAAAATCATCTTTAATAAATGTATTTGTTTTTGTTTGTTTTTCTAGATTAATGTCTCCTTCTTCTCTCTCCAAGTCATTTTCCTGTTGCAGGCAACAGGTCTGCTACTTTTAAAAGCAGCATAAGGAAATAATACTCTTGAAATATGAGAAAAGGGGCTGCAGGGTTAGTATTTGAAGTCTAGGGTCTGGAAAGGCAGTCTGAGGACTTTTCTGCATACATTCCTCAACATTTATATGTGGCATTATAGTAATAGATTCCAAAAGGAATATGTCTGAATTTTTAAAACTGACTACAAATTATAGTCATGCTTCCAGTGTTCTTTTCCAGTAAAACTGTGATCCATATGTTTTTGGACACAAAAAATCCTCACTGTACCAGACCTTCATAAGATTTGATGCAGATGATTGAGATGGTTTAAACGATGGAGTTTAACGTCAAGATAAATGTTTTTAAAGTTTATGTATGTACAAGGTCTATTCATGCTCGGCATTGAATGTTTGTATGCTGTGTTCCACCCTGAGTCCCCTTTGAGGTGAGAAGGATGGGATATAAATGTTTTAAATAAAGAAATAAATAATAAACCTAAGCAAGTATCTAAAAGTGAGAAAATTACTGTATATACCCATGTATAAGCTGACCTAGTGTATAAGTCGAGGGCAGGTTTTCAGCCCAAAAATATGGATTTTGATATGACCCATGGACAATGTCATTCCACAGAGAGGGGAAAGCACCAATGCTACATCATGGGGACACCATTTTACCACCCAAGAGTTCATGAAGACCAGATGTAGTGCCACAGTGCAGCTAGAGAAGGGGCCAGTATTTATTCTAGCTTCTCCAGGGATGGATGACAATCTCAGGTACAGTACACATTTTCACTATAATTTATAGACTTAGACATGAGTAAACAAGGTAGCCATAAGTATGAAAAAAATCTGAAGAGATTTGAAGCAGAATGGTATGTTGATAAATTAATGCAAGACACAAAAAGAAAGGTATGGAGTTTCAAACTACGGTAAATATGAAAATACTCTAGAGGGATACAAAGGACTTTCTCTGCTATTGCTGAAACTGAGATACAAAAGCTATATTGGGAAAACCTATTCCCAATATTTTGCTATTATCCAAGAACCCACAGCAATAACCATAGCCTTGCACAGTAGTAACAAACTTCAAGATCTTACTAGGTTAGAACATGACCACAACCATGCCCTTATTAGTGAGAAACACTTTGTCTTCTGGGAGGAAATTGCTAACGTACTACCTCATCTGCGGGGGGGGGGGGGGGGGAGAGAAAAAATTGCTTGATATGCATCAGCCACACCAACTAGAACACACCTCAAGAGATGTCTGATCATAAAAAGTGCTGAGCTTAATAACATTTAAAATAGAGTACAAATTGTGAAGTAAGAATTGTGGGAGATAACCTGCTTGCATTCTTGCCAAAGCTGCCCCCAGTTTGGACACATGGATTTAGCAAATGGTTCCTTTGCTGCTTAATTTCTACCAGTGTATCAATTTGTTGTCAATGGACCAGATAGGTAAATGTACACAAATGAAAAAATAATGAAGTAGTAATGGACTTTCCACACCAATTAAATTATAGCAATGATCTTATGGTTTAGAGATGATTATCTTCAACCAGACCAGTCAATGTAGCTGGAGATAATGAGTGTTCCAGTCCAAATACTTTTGGAGGGGGCAAATTGGAGACGGTTGTTTGTAACACTTAGACTCAATGTTCTTTTTTATATAAAAAAAACACACTTATAATGCCTCTTTGTATTAGAAGATGGTAAATTACAAAGCCACACATATTTTTGTACCACTGTTGCAGACTTCTGCAATTCAGCCATCTGTATCACCAGATACATTTCCAGCTTCCAGGTACATCCAATGCATTGTCAACATAAAGTCTCCTTCCCTGCTAGGTTAGAAAGAATTGTTTTAGTGAAAGCATCTTAACTTCAAAACAGAATCTACAAATAACAAAACTTAAACTGCAGTGTTTTAATGTTATCGACAACAAAATTTTATCTCCTCAATGAACCAACATCAAAAACTGTAGTTATGGCATGTCCTGTCCTGTAAAATCAATGCATAACATAAGCACATAACCAGTTTTTCAAGAACAGTATTTGATAATTAATCAAATCTCTTAACACTAGGCAACAGTAATAAACAATATTTGAATAATCTGAAACTGAACACCACTCAGTAATTTAATTGTAGCTCGTGTAATGTTAAAAGTTTTGCTTCTAGGCCCTGTTTTCAGGGCACAGAATACACCAAGCCCAAGCAGATAGACAGCAGAAATTATTTCGCCTATAACATATCGCACATGTGGTCAATACTTGAGCTGAACCAAATTTATTGGTCATATTCTGACCCAAAAGAACGTGTCAAGACTAAGGAGCCCTAGTTTATTAAGACCAAGTTCAATGCTACTGTGTAATACCTATTGGCTTTTGCCTTCAGGATGAATGGCTAAACAAAATGTCCATCATATTAACCAGGCAAGCCTTTCTTAACTCTTGTATCCTGGCGGATACTTTGAAATAATGTTCATATCTCAGGGAACCTCTGCATAAAAAAATATTGTAACTACAATTCAAAAAGTTTACTTTTCAATTATTATCTCTTGTAAAATTCATCCTTCAGCAGCCACCTCATGTTAGGGCTTGTACTCCACAACAATAAGAATAGATTGAGAAATAAATATTTTAAAGATCAGAATCCTCACCATAGTTTTAAAGAAGAGAAACAACCCAAAATTTGGCTGTTGCAGGATTCATGAAGAAACAACTCACAGTGCACTCCTGATGTAAGTAGGAATAACTGTGCAGCATCTGTAAGTCAGCATTCCTGCAGATGCTCCACAAATATCCAAACACAATTGTTATATTTATCTAAATACTGTCAAAAGATTACCTGTTTGTGACTCTTTTAATTAACTAACATGCCCAAAAATCAATGAAGAAGCAGGAATTCAATTTGGATTGCAAAATCCTTCTGAACAAGCGGGCAAAGGGAAAGCAAAGTTCCAATGGAGTGGAGAAGGAAACACGGAAAATGAGCATGTCAGTTGTCAATTGTTATTGGCACACAATACGGTTTACTGATTAGCACCACAATGATAGTTTACCATTTCATCATTCAACAATTGGGGTGAAGGGGGGTACCTTCATGTGTTGATTTATGACAACCCCATGAATTTCACAGTTTTCTTGGACAAAAAAATAACCAGGAGTTGGTTTTGGCAGTTTCTTCAACAAGTTTTTTAAATGCAGGCAGTCCCCGAGTGGCAAAGGTATTTTACTGACTATATCTTATCAACATTTTGGGTTGTTTTAAACATTAGGTTGGGTTGTTTTAAACGTTGGGTTGGTCAACTCTAACCCTAACCCTAAAGGTTTCCCCTTGATGTTAAGTCTAGTTGTGTCCAACTCTGGAGGGTGGTGCTCATCTCCATTTCTAAGCCAAAGAGCTGGTGTTGTTCGTAGACAACTCCAAGGTCATGTGGCCAGCATGACTGCATGGAGCACTGTTATCTTCCCACCGAAGTGGTACCAATTGATCTATTCACATTTGTATATTTTCGAACTGCTAGGTTGGCAGAAGCTGGGGACTAAAAGTGGGAGCTCACCCCACTCCCCAGATTTAAACTGCCAACCTTTCAGTCAGCAAGTTCTGCAGCTCAGCGGTTTAACCCGCTGCACCACCAGGGTCTCCAAGGTGTGAATCCACATTTATTCTGCACCCAGTCATACACAGATATGATAGACCCATTCATACATAGATAAGACCTAGAAGATGCATATGAGGGCTTAACACCACTGGCACTATTCAACATTGTCATTTTGCTGCTATTAAGCTCTTCATGGAAGAAAAATTAGAATGTCAGTTCTGAACCCCGAAAGCACACTCAGTTGCCCAAGATCTGAAATGGAAAACTGCTATCTTCAAGCACAGAAGAAATGTCTCTTAATACTCAGTGTTGGGTCAGTTTTTAGATAAACATTACTTTTATGGAAGATTTTTACAAGTTTAAGCACCAATTCAGCCGAAACTGATTATTCTACCATTTTCATTGACTGATCATTTGGCCCATGACCCTGCATCAGCAGACATGCATATATCTTGTGGATGTGTCTCAATACGCATGTCTCAGGAAGCGACAACACAGCCATTTCTTTCCTGTCATCAAGCAGGGGATCTGACAGGAGATGTCCAGTTATTTTCCTTTACCTGGCTGAACTGCAAGCCAAAAGGCAGGAACCTCCAAGGTCCTGGAGTGCAGCGTCTTCAGCTAAAGGAAAAGATCTGGACATTCTGCCAATCATCCCCTCACTACCTCCAACAAGCCAGAAATGACCATGCCGGGGGTAGAAAGTGGTTGCATGGTTCGAAATAGGTTTTGGGCATACTTTTGGTTGTTGCATGATTAAGAGAAAATTCCAACCTACACACTGACTAGAAGAGTACATTGAATATCATAAGGCAGTGCTGGGGCAGTGCCAATCCAGACCCAGTTCTCTTCAGGACTCGTATACTTTCCCTTGTGCAACAGCACAAAAGAAGTCTTCTGACAGTGCCAGTTCTCTTTATTGTGCACTTTTCCCTTGAGGAATGTCATAAACCAGATTTAGAGCATCGTAGCTTACTAACAGGATATCAGCCACCACTATTTATCTTTGTTTTATTTGCGTTTGCTGCACGAGTTTGCAATCTATTCTGAATTTTTATTTAGTGTTAATCACCACTGCTTTGGATACAGTGTATTGTAAAAAAGTGGCATATAACTTTAAGGGAAACAAAACTTCATGTTGAAGATTAATTATTTCAACACACAAATCTGTTGTCAGAGAAACCAAGCCCATCATGGGCACTAATTGGGAACTGCTCTGAGCATTGTAAAGAAAATTCTCAAAGGAAAAGTGCTCAAGCACCACAGAGAATTGTCACTGAATCTACTTTTCCTCAAATTCGTTGTCTAACTTCCAGTAGAATTTGGAAGAGGGTATTTCTGGTTTACCTCAATCATTTAGATTCTTCATTCCAAGAAGTGATTAAGTGAGAAAATCATGAAAGGTGCCATGACGTTAGGAACACGACACAAAGTCTTAATAAGCTATTATTACCAGCTGAAAATAATGATTTTCATGATAGGCACAGAGAAAAGCAAAAAGTTATACAGATGGGAAAGAGAAAGGTTACCCAAGCAACAAATTAAACAAGCAACACCTCCCAACAAACAAAACCTAACCACGTTTAATCTCTAATTCCAAAATGAATGTTTTACAAAGGTTTATGAGGATGGCATTTTAAAATTGCTAGTATCACCCATCTTCAAAAAAAGTTGACTTGTAGACTGCAGTCTCTTCCTTCAAGTTTACATTTAATCATAATCACAAATTGAAAGAGCTCATTAAGATATTGCCGTGAGCCCTCCCGCCCATGCCATTACTATACAACAAACTATTTGCAAGCGCTATTCCTCTAAATGATCTGGCTAGGCAAGGCATTTAATTTTACCAAAAGGAGAAATATACAGGAGGTTCATATTAAGGCACACTTTCCCGAGTTTCAATTATCAGAGCAGAGAGGAAATGCCTTGGGGCAAGTAGGGCAGTCAGAAGGAAGAGACTATATTGCTTTCTCTGCAACGTTTCTCTCCCCCCCCCCCCTCTTTCACACACACACACACACACACACTCATGTGCCTTCAATTTGCCTGTAGACGTATAGGAACCCCATGGATTTAATCAGGTGTTCTTAGTCAGGGAACAGTCAGAGGTGGTTTTACCAGTACCTTCCTACAGCACCTGGTATTCCTTGGGGGTCTTCTATCCAGATACTAACCAAGGCCAATCCTGCTTAGCTTCCAAGACCATATAGGATCTGGTGTATTCAGACATTTCTCTCTCTCTGTTTCTCAAATACATTTAGGAACTAAAGTTGGCCCACAAATTATGTATACATACTCAACTATCCATGGCTTGAAAATATTCCACAAAAATATCCCAGCAGCAAACTCTGTTTACACAATTTTATATAAGGAACACCACTTTACTACACCATTGTATATACACAAATCTGTTGATACAAATACATGGATACAAACATCCATGGATTCAGTGTTTGTTGTTTCCACAGATCTAGTAAAAGTAGCTCCTGATCTTGCACTAAATAGAAATGTGAAGTTTCTGCAAACCTCCCATCTCAAAAAAGCTGGACCTTTTCAGAAACTGAAAGGTGGAATACTGGCACTCTTTACAGAAAGAAATCTTAAATACCTGAAGGGACCATATTCCATCTGATTTGGGAAATTAAGCAGAGTTGGCCCTGATTAGTATTTAGATGGGTGACAACCAAAGAATACCAGGTGTGGTAAGCAATGCCAACAATCTCTAGGAGTCTATTATCTAAAGATGCCTGATGACATTCATATGGTCACCATAAGTTAACAGTTAATTTCCAACCATGCAGGAATACACACTTTAAAAACATAAAATTCATTACTCAGACATAAAATTGTCATGTTTCAAATATTAAAAGTGTGACTTATTGCAAAATATTTTTGTACAATAAATTGACTTCTAAATTTTTATTTTATTTTTACCTATGGAAAAAATGACTTGAACACTGTGAATTTGCCAGTTTACGTGAATGAGATTAAAACCCAGCCAAAACAACACAAGAAGCTATTTATATTATATCAGAAAATTATTTTGTATTCATACTGTAAAGCAAACAGTAAAACACATACATAAAATAGATACAGGAAACCAAGAACAGGAATTCTAAGAATCTGATACTATACACAAAGTCTCGCATAAAAGTATGTTTTCCACTATTATTTGAAACCTATTTTTAGCAGAAAAATCTCTCTTTAAAATGTGTTAATCATTCTAAAAAACATTTATAATCCTTTCCCCCATTTTTTTCCACACAAACAAAAAAAACCAATTTAAGATAAAATGGAAATCATATTTTTTTGGTGATTTTTTTCTGGTTTTCTTCTGGACCTTCGACATGTCTAACACTAATAAGAGCCAAAATAATTAATTCTGCAAGAAATTAAAGTAACACTGAACCAATGATGCCAGACTTACTATAAAAGTCCATCTCCCACTTTTAAAATAGCCGCCTTTGCCTCTCTGCAGAGACTTACATAGGAAGCCCTTATGAAAAATGGCCACCACCGCTCCACTCCAGCTCAAGCGCTCAAAATAGCATAGTAGGCATGCCACATTCTCCAGGTTCCCCATATTTCTAAACATTGCTCAGACCATAAAGAAAGTGAGAAAGAGGGAGGGCTGCTTTTCTTTCTCTGGTTTGGGCTAAAGGGGTAAGTGGGTATCAAAATTTCTTGCCTCTGTCTTCCCACTATTCTAGCATTGGCCCATCTATATGTCAATCCATGTTTTGGGGGTGATCTTTTTTTGGGTACCAATGTTTCTCACTTCTGCTTTCCCACTGGGTTCCTATTCCAGCATTAGCCTATCCAGGGTTTGGGAGTGATTTTTTTCTCTAAAATAAAAAGTAACTTATTTACAAGTATATAGTCAGTCTTATTAAACATATTACACATATTCCGGCTTTTTAAAAACAGGACTATACTGTAAAAATACATCTATTTTTTGTTCCATATCAGAAATGTATATGCTAGTTTTTTTCCCAAAATCTCATTGATGTATATCTCAAATATGTTATAATGACCTTTTCTGTACTATACATACAGAAATGTCATTATGACATAATGTTAATGTTTCTACTGAGCACATTAAACTTTTCAAAGTCTGTAATCTCTTTGTGCATAGTAGAATTTTCAATCATGACATTATCTAATAAAAACAAAGCGTCCAGAGAAAACGGCACCAAGGAATTAGGAACATTCTACATGTGTTATGAGTTATGGGGTGGTGACCTGTGCAGTAAATTATGCAAAGAAATAGAGGATGGCTGGCCAAATTCCTCAGAGTTATCCACAGATGTCTAATACTCTGATGCGGTGTCCAATCAAAATTCCAAAAGTTTAAGTAAGTCCTTACTTATGAACTGTTGTTTACACACTACTGTATTTGATCAACATTGGCACCACTGCGGCCTATGCTACCACTAAATATTTCCAGGTTTTTTATATCTAATTTCTGCCTGTTCACAGCCCAAGGGCTATTGTTCACACTGTAAAAGGGAACTGGCTGGTGAATATCTCATACAGAATGCTGTTATTTCACAAAGACAAAGGATGAAGGGCACAGTGCTTTCTCTTCAAAGAGTGGGGAAGCTGAATTTGCAGAATTTATTAATTACAAGGATTCAATTCTTAAATAGTCATATCTCCAATAATTTCCAAATGGTGGTTTGTTTTGCATTGATTTTTTCACACTTGCCAACATTATGGATGTTTTTAGCATGATCCCAGTTTCAGATACTAAATAAAATGGCAACTCCACTCTCAAGTAAAAGATGTCTTTATTTCCTCCTTCCTTCCACTCTATGTCCTTTCGCTTACAGACGAGGAACAAAAAAAAAGGCCTATATCTTGCACCAGCTTCAAGAAGATGTGATTTGCACCATGAATTATAACCCTTTTCTTTTCTTTCAGTTCTTGGAAGAGAAAAAAAGCATTATAAATTCAACTTGGATTCCAATCAGAGGCTTACTATGAACAAGAAAAAAAGAAACTTCACAATCTTATACTTATTTTCATAGCCCGAAAGAACTCTTTAAAATAATTATGCAAATGCCATATAAACAAAAAATATTGAAATATAACTAATTGTTAAACAGTGCTAGTTGCAAATGGTTGCCAATCAAAATTATCTTGGTAAACATAAAGAAAAAGGGCAAACTCATATGAATATGCACGTTTTCCTTTAGTTTCTGTATGCCTGTGTTCTTCACCAAGTTTATTTGGGAATAAGGAACCCACTGAAACCAACAGAAATGCTTCAAAGTTGTTTATGAAAACAATATAACCTTTGGTACTGTTCTATTATCAGGGCAGAGGCCACTAGAGAGAGGATAGTCCATTTTATGGGGGTGGAGGGTGGGTTGAAGGAATAAAAGCATTTCCCCGTTTTCCTGTTATTCCCCCCACCCACCCACTCATGTCCCCATCATGGAAACAAACTTTGTTTATGATATGGGAAGGGGGAAGGAATAACTAGCAAAAACAAGGGAAATGGTTTCCCTCCTTCAACTCCCCACCACCATAAAATGAACTATCCTTCTTTCTCTAGTGGCCTCTGCCTGGATAATGGAACAGTACCTAACCTTTAAATCATGGTGAGGAATTATATGGTCCTGCTGGGTACTGTAACTCCCAACAGATGTAGTCAGCATAGCAAATTCTCCATTCTTACTTTAAATAACAGTTTTCCTACTGCAAACGGATCTTGTACCACATTAGAGACAGGCTGATCCTCATAGTACCACATTAGAGGGTGCATCCACACTGTACACCGTAATTAATGCAGTTTGACATAATTTTAATTACCATGGCTCAATGCTATGGAATCACAGGAGTTGTAGTTTCACAACCTTAGCCGTCTCTACCATGGAGTTCTGGTGTCTCACCAAAATACAAATCCCATGTTTCCATAACATTGAGCCTTGGCAGTCAAAATGGTGCCAAACTGCATTCATTCTACAGGGTAGATGGACCCTAGGTCTACTTCCTCAAATGTTGTATGACAAATTTGGTTTTTGTGTGATCCCAGGTTTTCTTAAGTCACACAAAAAACTATCTGGTATTTTTACAAGTAAATAGTATGTGTTCTTGCCCAGTTTAATGTTACACCTAATTATTTTGGGTTTTTTTTGTTTTGTTTGAGGATTTAATTTGTTTGTTTATGTGTTGTTGTTATTGTTGTTGCTGTTTTATATTTTAAGGCACCAAGTAGACAGAAAGAAAAAAGTTTAATTTTATATATCTGTATACTGCACTATAAGAGGCCTCAGAGGCAACCCCCCTGCTCAGTGCATAGACTCTAGTTAAAGTATCCCCCTCTGATAGCTTTCCAGCTTCTTTCTGAAGTTGTCTTGAGCAAGAGACCCCCACCAGATCTCTTAAGTAATGGGTCCCATTGCTGAATTGCTGTTACCATCAACACATTCCTTCTAATATTCAATCAAAATGTCCTGTCCCATAGTGTAAAACCATTTAATGTGATCCTATCCTCCAAAGCAGCAGAGAATACATTTTTCCCCTTCTCCCTCCCATGACAGTTCTTTAAATATTCAAAGAGTGCAACAATACCACCTCTTTAAACTTCTCTTCTCCAAGCTAAATATGCCCAACTACTTTAACCTTTCCCATGTATGTTATGTACTTATATGCAAATATAGAAATCCTAAAAAAAACCCCCAAAATCCTAAACACTTCTGGTCCAAAGTATTTTTAAATAAGGGGTACTCAATCTGTATTTTATTTGTTCCACAAATGGAAATGGGTCCAGGATGTGTGGACAATTATTGTTAATCCTTAAGGACAATTTGGGAGGTGAGGGGTATACATCTTCCAAGAGGCATTTCTACTGCCATCCAGGCATGTAGCCGGGGGGGGGGGGGCTTGAGGGGCTTCAGCCCCCCCCGAAATTCTCATGGTGGTTCGCGTAACGGCCTTACTGGTGCATTATTTAAACTGTTATGTTTATTCATATCATGATCTGATCACCATACTCAATATATCCCATATGCATGGGGGTATTGGGGTAACAATACAAAAGGTTTGCTAGAGTAGACCCTCTTTCACTCAGACTCAGCCCCCCCCCCCCCGAATCGAAATCCTGGCTACGGGCCTGCTGCCGTCAAAGTAGAAGGCAACAAGCAACATACAGTTCCTTGTCACTGAGACCTCTAGAGAATTTGCTCCAATGAAACAATTTCAGTTTATGCATAAGTTTTAAAAAGGTTAATGGAGGTTTATAAGTAATCTATGAAAGTTCTTACACTATCACTCAGATAGCAAGAAACAACTTTTCCCTGTGCAATTTGTCCTATTTATTTCCACAACAGAAGCAGATCCATGTGGGAAAGGCACCAAGAACAGAACAATATGCTGAGATGTTAAAATTGTTGCAGTTCTGTGCCTTCAAGGTATTTCTGACACTTGTGGTTTTTCTGGCAAGTTTCGTTCAAAGGTTTTGTCATCACCTTTCTCTGATGTTGAGAGTATAACTTGCCCCAGGTTATTCAACGGCTTGCCATAGATGAACAACAAAAGCAACAATTTATTACAATCCATAGACCCATCAGTGAACAAACAGTTGTTAAAAAATTATCCCATCTCATTTTTCAAAATTAGTATATATGATTTCAAGTAATACCCCTATCGGATATTAGTTTCTTTCTCAGCCTTGTTGCCACTACAAGGAATTTTGTCACTATGAGGATCAGCCTATGGCATTTGTCCTCTAAAAGATATCTAACAATCCCCTGCAGGAAATGGCTGGGCATGCAAAACAAAATTGGAAATAAATGTTGGCTATATTGCACTGTGTAATAATGGCACGCCAATAAAATGTGTTGTATTGTTTCTACTTCATTTCCTTCACAGGGGCATAGTCTTTGGACGTAAGGAGTTCCAGACAATCTGCCACCATAGCTGAACAGGGATTCCAACTCCTGCTCTTCAGAGTTGTACTCCAATACTCAAACCACTACATGATGTTGGTTCCAAGGTGCAACTTTCTTGTACATTAATTATAATTATATGCTTTATTGAAATATTGTGTGATTGTATTGTATTTCATTATTGTTTTAAACTGCTGCTTGTTGCCATAAGTATTCTATAAACATTGAAATGGTAGAATGAAGTTTTGTATAAATAAAATCAACAACAAACTGTGCATAAACAAATGATGGAGCAGATAATAGTGTAAAAAAGCTCAGTAGAACTCTGCATTTAATATTTGAAAGCAATTCCCAAAAGATGTGCCTTGCAATCCTCAGCAGCAGATATGATTCCTACATACAAGGAAAGATAAATTTGACTGACAGATCACAAATTGGAATCTTATGAGCAATGCCACAATCTGAGATATACAAAATGCTTCTTTGAAAATGCTGGGGAAACATTCTTTCACACGTTCTTGTCCTTTGCAACTGATGAGATGCATTCCTTCCTCTCAAAATGATGAGTTGCATGAGACTGGCTGGCTTTTATGCAAACAAGTCCAATCTGAAGATAAAGTTAGCCATTCTACTATCAGTGTTTTTGCTGTGCCTTAGCAGATTCCGTAACAAATAAATAAATGCAGAAACGGTAGAAGAGAAATGCTTAATATATTATGCATTTTCAGAACCTGGGGCTTCAACTACAGCTAGTGCCATTAGAACAGTTGACAGAAGTTACCAGGCAGAAATTCTTACTGAATTATAAATGAGAATGTTGCCAAAAAGGTTGCAATAACAACCTAGTATTTAAATTTAAGCCTTTACAAACTCCTTCCAAGCAAAATGCAAATCTATTTTCCTACCTGAATCCACCATTTGAAATAATTTATTTCCCCTACTTGCCATTATCTTTGGATATTTTAAAAACAATGCTCATGAAATATAAAATGAAATACTTTTCCTGGGAGAACAGGTTGCAGATAAACAGATAAAGATAGAATTTGAATCTAGAACTCCCGCAGGCAATCAACTCTCACTTTCCAAGTTTGACAAGTCAAAGCTTAGTCCTATAGATACCTCTTCGGAATGTATAATTGGTGGTGGTAGTGGGAGGGTGTTTTATGCAGGGAATCCACAAATGGAATATTGTTCCAACTTAGAACTCGCCTATTAATTTCACTTTCTCAGTCTGAAATTACAGGGCATTTTCTTTATTCCTTGATCAATTCCAATTCAAGATCAAATTAGTAGATGTCTACTTGGGTGACACGATTATTCCTCCCTTCTTCAATGCTCCCAAACCAGTTTGAAGGTTTTTGAAGGTTTGAGGACATGCAGTGGGACCAGAGAAAGGCAATTCTGTCAGATGCAAGACAGCAAAAGATCCCACTCACAAGACTGCCTGCCACATCCGTAATGGGTAGCATGATGAGTCACATTCAAAATCTCTGGCATACAGATTTGAATCTTTAAAGATTTATATGTAAGAGTGGATATAAGTCTTCTGGGTAAAATAATCTGAATGCTGAAAATAGCAAGAGGACCGACTCCTGAACCAAAAAAGAAGTTATATACAGTGAACCATTAGTATCTGCTGGGATTTGATTACAGGATCTCCTGTGGATAGTAAAAAGAATTAATGCTCAAGTTCCATTATATGCAATGGCAAAGAATAAAATTGTGTCCCTTACATAAAATGATAAAAGGCTTGCTTGATTTTTTTTTAAAATCAAGCTATGGATGGGAGAATCTGTGGATATGTAGGGTCCACTACATCTAACACACATATATATCCTGCAAAACAGGGCTGGATAACCCAGTGCCCTCCAGAAATTTCAGACTACTCCTCCTACAATTTCTGACTTGGCAAGTTATATTGGGATTATGGGAGCTAAATTCAATCTAAACTATCTGAAGGACATCAGGCTGAATAGCCCTGACATAGAATAGGTGAGTTAATGCAATTTTAGCACCTCACTTCACATGACCTCTTTTCTCATACTGTCAGATGACTACCCTTTGTTCATAGAATAATTCTGCAATTAGAGTTGCTCATCCATTAAGTTTGTGATTAGAGAGGGGTTCAAAGATGCCTCTTCAATGGAACCATGATGAAAAGAATATTTTGCTTTTGGAGCACAGCATGTCAATATCTACACTACATATTGGACAAACAGAGAATCAAAAGAGAAGGGGAAAAAAACCATTATATAATGGATTGCATTTGCTCTTCCAGACAGATATTGCTCAGTGAATTATGTCCTCAGCTACTGAATTTCACACCTATCCTGGGTACTGCTCATGCCTGAGCTTGCTTGCAATGACATGCACTAATTTCTCTACATCACGCAATATACTCGTATAACATAGGAAACTATCGTCCACACTCACTCTAATTTTTCCAACTGGAGTATAGTTTTATCAAGGGCCCAAAAACCTTAAAGGTATCAAAATGGAAATATAAGAAGGATCAGACTTGGTTAGCACTTGGTATAGGAAACCACCAACGAATACCAAGGTCCTATATTTCAAAGGATACTGGCAAATTCTCTTTTAAGAATTAATTGCCTAAGAAGACCTCAACAGGCAACTTGAAGGCATATATGCACAGGATTTCTCCTCCTCCTTTTTCTTACCTGCCCTGTAAGAAAAAAAGCAGGAAGACCATTCTGCTGAGGGGCAGGAGTGAGATTATTCAGGAGTCTCAACTATATTCATGTTGTTTCCCATGAATAACAAAAGGCTAGGGAGTCAATGATCCATCCTGTAATAAGGACAATATCCAGACATACCACATCTACATCAAGAAAGGTTGTGTCACTGGGCTATCTTTTGGATTCTCACCCATTATGAATAAACAATTTCCGAAACAAGTGGTTTTTATAGGAATAGTAAAATATATTATCCCATTCAGTTGTCTTGCTGTGTCATGGAAGTGATTCCAGGTCTTCAAAGGCTACGCCCATGAAAACTAACATCTGGCAGTTCTCTTGGACCACTGATTCTTCTAGATCCATGGTTCTCAACCTGTGGGTCCCCAGATGTTTTGGCCTTGAACTAACGGTTGGTAAACTGGTTGGGATTTTGGGGAGTTGTAGGTCAAAACACCTGGGGACCCCACAGGATGAGAACCACTGTTCTAGATTGTCTTCAAATGCTTTGCCACAAATGTACAAGGTATCCACAATCTGGAGACCTCCCTAGTAACATTTGAAGATACTTTTATATTACGACTACTGTACTTACAAATAATGAAGTTACGATGCTCTACTTGAAAAGTGTACTTAGCATTTTAACTCATCATGAAAAAAGTGGGGAAAAGATTAGTTCAAAAAATGGCAGGCACATAACAAGCCTCCCAAAAGCAGAAACTACATCAAAACTTGTATATGACAATCTATAATTTAAAGTGTCGATAACATGCAGTTATGTTGGGCTTTGTACCTGTCTTGTAAAATGTTACTTGCATTTCTGGGTATGCAGTCATAAATATAGATTCTAATATGAGAGACATACCTGTGGCATTTTAATTCCATATATAGACAGCACTCTTGTCTAAGAAGGAGTATACAAGCTATTTTCATTCAGTGAGTCATTCCTAGCCATTTTAGGCAACAATCAGTAAAATAAATTAGACATGGTGTAGCAACTGCATATATGTATAGTTTACTGTGTTTACACATACTACATACAGTACATTCTATTATGTGTACAATTTCAGCAAATCAATACTCAGTGCAATAAAATGATCTTCATAGTTTTACCTGACATGTGTGTGTGTGTGTGTGTGTGTGTGTAATTTTCCCATTTACCTGTATTAGAAAGATACTATGTGTAAATTATCCCAAAAAGACACAAAAAGTCATTATGCGTTCCTCCTGCTTCCTTATGGCAAATTAATAATAATTGTTGCAAATGTTTACATTTCTTAAAGCACTTATAATTAGGCAACTGTAAGTAAGCATGACTAAGAACCCTGCCATTTTTTCTTTAACAGTAAAGGCAATGGGTACTAGTTAAATCAGTGGTTCCCAACCTGTGGTTCGTGGATCACCAGTGGTCCACAAGAATTAAAATATGGTCTGCGGCCTCACCATTACTACACCATTGAAACGAGAGCAACCAGTCTTGCAAATCCCTCTTATAGTGCAGAGGCTTATTAAATATGATTTTCTGTGGACAAGCAGATGTTGAGTACTGGATGGTATATGCTCTGTATTAGAACTATAACTGATGTGGTCTATCCAATACAATTTTCTGAATCAGCACCCCAAATAATCAAAGTGAATCTAAAGTTGATCAAAAACTGACTTGTAACCCTTTTGGTAGGGAGCCCCAGGTGGCGCAGTGAGTTAAACCGCTGAGCTGCTGAGCTTGTTGACTGAAAGGTCGCAGGTTCGAATCCAGGGAGCAGCATGAGCTTCCGCTGTCAGCCCCAGTTTCTGCCAACCTAGCAGTTCGAAAGCATGCAAATGTGAGTAGATCAATAGGAATCACTCCAGTGGGAAGGTAACGGCACTCCATGCAATCATGCCAGTCTCATGACCTTGGAGGTGTCTATGGACAAAGCTGGCTCTTAGGCTTAGAAATGGAGATGAGCACCACACCCCAGAGTCAGACTTAATGTCAGGGGAAAACCTTTACCTTTACTTAACCCTTTTGGTACTAATGTTGGAGAGTGGTCCCTGGTCAAAGTGGTCCCTGGATAAAATAAGGTTAGGAACCACTGAGTTAAACAAATCCATTAACATAGCTAGAGATATCTTTTCCTTCTTTTCTGATGAAAAATGCATACAAGTCCAGGATCTATACTAGCATGCAAAGGGGTTGTTCAGGAGGTTAATGCCTGTGGTTATTATGGTTATTCTTTTGAGAACTGTGTTGTAAGTGCAGTGCCACTTCTCAATGAAAAACAAAAAGCAATTTGAACACACACACATACAGTGGATGCAATAGATACATTTAACTTTTCTTTGATTATGTATACACTGGCCTGTTTTTCTCAGAATATGCTGAGGAAACAATTTAAAAAATGAGCTTTACTTTGCCTGATTTACTAGCTAGGAAGTAATTTAGAATTTCAAATTAAAATTGGTTAGGAAGCTTATTTGGACAGAGAACAGAGGAAATTCTCTTGGATAGCAAAGCTATTGAAGTATATTATGACCAGAGATCCCTTCAATCTGGATAAACATGCAATGTCCCTTTTCTCTTCTCTCCTTTTCTTAAGTAGCCTGTGCTTTTAAAGGTGACTGAGTCCTAAATGTGCTTTAGGCCCCTTTAAATGTGCTTTTAAAGGTGACTGAGTCCTAAATGTGCTTTAGGTCACCTTGTCCTTGCATGTTGTCACTGAGGATTAGAGGTGTATACAAAAACACAGCTGCTCCACTTTTCCTCTGTTTTATTATCTGTTTTCATTAGATCTCTCCCACTTTCAGCCATCCAGTTAGTTGCTCACTATCAAAAGACAGCTTTAGCCTTTCATCTTGGTAAAAAATGGAGACAACTGAAGGGTGTCATGGAAACAGTATCTAAGGTCATTTCCTGTTCCAATTGTTTTGCCACGCAGTAAATAAATAAAGTATACCGACAAGTTCATTATTATTCCATCATTTGGGATGCACAAGGAACCAAAACCAAAATGTATTACCAAAAATACGACAATATTAATGAAGTATCACATTTTTTTCAAGCTGACACTCCGTGATACGTAGAAAAAACATACAGTAAGAGGAACTCAAGAACATGTAATGGTTCACAGCAATTACAGGTCAACGTTGTGGCTGTAAAACCAGCTTCTCACAGCAAGCTTAGTATTATAACAAGACTATTAAACGGAATTGTATATATTTCAAGCAATCAGCACATTCAGAATGTGGTTTGCCTATGACAAATCTTGTTCTAACCAGCAAATCGTCTCGAGATAATCACTGCAACCACCACAAATCATACATTGGTTAAAAGCAGGTCTTTCAACAAGGTGCTTACATCTGTGAAATGGAGTTAAGTGTGAATCCAGTTTGGCCTGTGGCACTGAACTACTGTGGAGACTATTGTGAAGGACTAGCCTAGCGTATCCGCTGGTCCAAGAAGGGGTACTTTCAGGTAAGGAGGGGTTACCAACTTTCAGCCAAAAAATACAATACTCCTGTCACAAAATACTGCCAGGTGCTTTAGCACTATAAAACTGAAGGGAAAAAAAAACTCTTGGCCCATCAATAAGCCTGACAGTTAAGTCTTATCCATCACCCAGAGGAAGTGGGTGATGGATGAGAGAAAAAAGAAGAGAGAAAAAGAGGAAGAGAAAAATGAATTTGTTTCTTTCTATTTATACATCTTGTACAATAAATATTGTTCAGTGGAAAGTCTTCCATCTTCAGCTAAAAAGCATAAAAGAATTCTCAACAAACCATACAATAGGCATAAAGCAAAATATTTCAAAGTATTAAATATTATCAGTGACCCAGTAATGTTATAATTCATTTCATTATATTTTAACATTATAACTTAATTGATTTTTTGGTACTGTTCCATTATCTGGGCAGAGGCCAAAAGGGAATGCTAGACAGAGTCCATTTTATTGGGGGGGGGGGGGGGGACTGAAGTAGGAAAACCATTTCCCCCATTTTTTCTGGTTATTCCCCTCCCCCCTTTCACATTTCATAAACAAGGGTTATTTCCACAACCGAGACATGGGTGGTGGTGGTGGGGAATAACAGGAAAACAGGGGGAAATGGTTTTACTCCTTCAAATCTGCCTCCCCCCAAAAATGGATTATCCTTCTCTGTCTAGTGCTCCTGTTTGACCACTGCCTGGATAATGGAACAATAAAGATTTTTCAAAAAAATGTGTACCTCTTTTAAATCATACTGTCAACTGTTAATGTCTCAGTTTTGGGAGATAACAATGGGATAGATCCCAAAGGCTGAAAAAATGGTATATAAATCAAACAAACAAACAAACAAATATACAAGCAAAGTAAAATAATATGCCCTTCCTTTCTTAAATATCTGTACATCAGAGCTGACAGCTAAGATGCTTTTTGGCTTTTTACCTGATACAAAACTAGTTTCAAAAGTTCACCAAAGGAAATAATAGCTATATTTCAATAAATCTGAATTACTTTATCCTCAGGATAACTGCAAGTGAAAGCGACAGATATTTTAAGGAAATTTATGCAGTATCAGGGTGGGTATTTGGCATCAAGACATTGTTTTAGTAAAAAAAAGAGAATCTGTTCTTATATACCCAGACTGTTTAAAAAAGAACTATTTTAGTATTGCAATTTGCCACCTCCTTGCTTGCTGAGGGAGACCAGCAGTCTAGAGAACACTTCAGAGGAAAATCATGCAGCAATATGGAGGAACAACACGACTCATACTTTTTGTTTCTTTTTAAGCTGCAATCTTAAGCATCCTTCCTGGGAGTGAGTTCCAATAAACAGAGTGAGGCTGAGGTCTGAGTAGAAATGCTTAAGAATGGACAGGGCTTGCAATCCTTCATAGAGAAAATTCTGTTGTCCATCCATCTGGGACTCTCTTCATGGAGCCTTTGAGAACCAACAATCGGACATGCAACCAATTCAGCTCCATATTCTATCCAAAATCTCCCTCTCAGGTTTAATCCAGTAAGACCCCTGTAACTGTGGGAAATAATGTTCCCAATTGGATTGCAGGTTTCTAAAACCACAGATATGACCGAACGTCATATAATTACTCATCCTCTAGTCCCAGCATACTACAGAGTTGTGTTGGAGAACCTAGAGATTTTGCTGGGATTTTCTGGGTCCTATAACATGATTCTACAGTAACTTCCAAAAGGGAACCATAGTATAGAATCACCTGGATGAACTAGCAAGTTCCTATAGCAGTGAGTGCCCACAATGGAAGGAAACGTGCACTCGGGGAGAAAAAGGGCAAGTAGGGGGGAAGCAGGGGACAAGCAGGAGCAGGATGGTGAGTGAGGAAGAGATGGAGGGTGAGCAGTGAGGAGGCAAGATTGTGGGCAAACAAGCAAGCGGGGGCAGGTTGGTGGGAGGCAGGCCAGCAAACAAGAACAGGAGGAGATGATGGTACGCATACCAGGAAAGATGGGGTTGAGTGCCCTTTCTGGCATGTGTGCCATAGGTTCACCACTACTATTCTATAGAGATCATTTCCTCCCAGGCACAGGTAAGTATTTTGTAGAAATATGTCTCTCTCTCTCTCTACTGTAACCCACCTTGAGTTACATGAAGAGACGAGTTGTTGTTGTTGTTGTTGTTGATGATGTTGGAACAGAATGCAGTTAAAAGAAATTGAATTCAATTTCCACAGCTGGAACACAAATATTTACCTTTCAAAAGATGAACAGGTAGGCATAGAGAAGGAAGACATGGTCCTTCACACAGATTAAACCCATATTGTGAACATTGCTTTTGAGAAGGAGAAGTTCATGACCTTTAACCATAATAGATGGTTGATCCTAAACTAGAACATTACTTTTCTTCTTAAGGAGAAAATAATTTAATTATTCAATAATAAAACTTTTTTATTTTCTTCTAGATAAATACTGTCTTGTAAATCTTACCAATGTCTTGCAGGCTTTAACTTTGTAGGCCCTGCAATGGGAGGAGAGAGACTTCAACCCAACTTACTTGGCACCATTTCCCACTTTTCATGTAAATAGATCAACACTACAGGCTAGCACAGCCGTTCCCAAACTTTCGCCCTCTAGATATTTTGAACTTCGGCTTCCAGAATTTCTGACTCTTGGCCAAACTGGTTAGAGATTCTGGACCCTGAAGTCCAAAACACCTGGAGCACAGAAGTTTGGGAACCAATGATCTAGAATACAGTTGCGTAACAAATATATGATGAAAACACAAGGAGATATATATCTCAGAAGATTTTAATGAGTCTAGCAAGAATTGTAAATAAATGCTCCATTTTTAGAAGAAGGAAAATTATTGATACTCATATCACACATCCAACTGCTAATCTTCCCTGCACTGAACACTAGCAACTCTCTTCCCCGCTTCCACATCTCTCTCTCCCCCATCCCCTCTGCAATCCAATTATTCTCTATTCAAGTTTAAAATTAGAACTTTTCCCCCCTCTGAGTCAGAGAGACTTGGGAAACTCCACAGGAACTGGAGTGAGATCCAGAAATGGACAATAGCTTCCTTCTACAAAGCATTCTTTCATCCAGACAGTACTTCTATTAAAAACACCCCTTTAATGTGCACAGATCTGATAAAGAGATTAGGAAGAGCTAACTCTCACACTCAAGCACACAGATTATTTAGATTATACTGGGGTAGGGGTCTGTTATAATGCATACAATTAGTACATACTACAATACAGAAAGTCTATTTATTAATGACACATTCGGTAAGTCTGTTTATTACTGACACATTCAAAATCTCAATTAATTCATGCTCCTGTGTTGTAACAAAGATATTTATTGCAACCTGGATGTTTGAAATGTTTTAAAAGGGGGCCTAAAATTCAACTGCCAAACTCTATTGTCTTAATCAGAATTTGTTAAACTCACACTTTCAACTGATTCAACAAAACTAATAAATGGATTTAGGTCATGATGTACAGATCTGGTGTAGAACCATTCTAACTTTATACAGCCCTATAAGTACAATGATTTCCAGCAGTTTTTTTTAAGAGGTGTAAAAGGGAAGAGCATGTTCTTAAATGTTCAAGATCACATACACTGGGGAAATAGAACTTAATCGGTGTTCACTGTGTTTGTGCATTTCCTTTATACTTTACGACTGGTTCAGAAATAATGAGCTCATCTTCATAAACTATGACTTACTAAACTTAAAGCAAGTATTCCATTGAAACACGTTCCACTTCAATCACCCTCTTCGCCCATACATCTCTCTTAAAGCATCATTTTTTACTAAACTAAATTTTCTGTCATCTTATTAGCCAGGATATAAAATTGGATGAGGAGTAAGAGTAGCATATAGCCCCCAACCATACCCTTGATTTAATGAATTATGGTTTATTAATCCAAGTTTCTAATGGTTGACCTAATCCTTGTGTGTCTACTATGCACACAAAACCTGCACAATGTTTTCTATGATGCCATTTAAAAGGTCACAGCCATATGGGCTCATACTGTACACATCTGTTTTGATTGCAACAACTGGTTAAATGGTTAAATCTAGTATAGATGTCTAATTAATCTAACAGTTGAAACTAGCTGGTTTAAATCTAGTTCCCAGTAAACAATAAGAAAGCATGATTAACTCAGTGAAGCCTGTATTTATTTGAATTAAGGAATGGCTATAGCAATAGATCTTCATTTCATCTGTAGCCTAATGATACAAAAGCTTATTTTTAAACTGAGGGACAACATAGAGAGGAAAAGATTTCTCTTCTTTTTTTGGCTAGTTAACTATGATGGAATTTTCTTTCAATGAAAAAATAACATTTGTTTGAAATTTCAAACTTTATTAATGTTATGGCATGCTGCTAAACAAAACACAAAACTCCAAAGACCTGTCCCAATACTGCAAACAGCTTTTTTAGATCAAGATAATAGCCTAGTCAGGACCCAATTTTGCTACAAGGCCATTTTGAATAAATGTGATGAGCCCTACCAGCTCACCTGTCAAAGAGATCTACAGAAAGGTCCTCTTAAAATAAATACTATTACTTCCAATTCTTCAGGTTGGCAACTGGAGGCAAACTGAAAACTGGTTGGCAAGTGAAATTGCGGACCAGAAATGGCCCTGGAGGCCATCAACTGCTCTGAGCTAACATTCTGTCTCAAAAGACAAGCCAATAGTCTGTTGTGTACATGTAAATATTAATAAGTTTTAACAAAGGGAAGTGGCATTTTAAGACTTGAGTTTATTTTATGGTTTCTTCCCTTTACACTCCAACCCAACAACAATAATTCATTACAGTCCATAGATCCATCAGTCATTATAAATTCTCCCATCTCAGGAGAAGTCCATTATACAAGATATATCAACATGCTTTGAAGTAATACTCCTATCACAAGATAGTTGCTTTCTCAGCCTTGTTGCCACTGCGAGGAATTTTGCCACAATTAGAGTCACTTTCAACCCTGTATTGTTCTGCTTTTAGTAAAGGGATATACTGTACTAAATAGTTCCTTGCTATAATATAGTCCACAGTCCATGAACTAGCAATGAATCACATGAAGCGCTGTTGAATATGAACAGCATATACAGATTATATTATAGCCCAGACTGCCTTATTCTACTTTGTTTTTAGGCAGGTAAAGGAAGGGCATTCACACCTATTGTTTGTAAACTGGTGTTATCTGGGGTCAATGAAAACTGGATGCATTCACAGGCAATCATGCTGATTTATGGGGAAAAATAGACCACATACTCCACAAACATTCACAACTATTCCGCAAAACAAAGAATGATAATTAGCTTTCTCTGCCATGGTAAGCAACAATATGTACAAACCAAAGAGCATTTGACCAATGGTCCCAACCTGTATTCTACAGACCACTAATGACCCACAACACAAAGATAATGCAGATGTCCACATGAGATTGCATTCAGTGATCAGCTGAGCCTAATGGACAAAATACAGCGACAGAGAGAATTCCTATAAAAGGAAAATTATCCTTGATGGCGCCATGCATTTGTTTTTGGCAAATGTATTGTGCCTCCAATTTGTTTATGAGCTATCATAGGGTTTTCTTGACAAGACTTATCAGAAAAGACTTTCCTTCCTCTTGGACTGGAAGAGTAATATTTGCCCCAAGGTCACCCCATAGTTTCCACAACTGGGTCGCTATTTGAATCCAGCACTCAAACTACTAAACCGGCAGTGCCCTCGGTATTAAATGTCAGACACAATCTGCATCATGAAATTTCTTACTGATAGTAGAAAGCTCCAGGCAGGATTGGTTTGACTCCCATAAGCCATAGAGTATGTTAAAACATAAACATACTGGTAGCTCCCAAGCCGAGGTGGGTGGTGGGGAGTTCTAAAAGGCCTGGACAACAAAAGCTTTCCATGATGACAGAAAATAGGTCTAGCAAGGTGACGCGAGGCCTCCTTGTCAAGGTAACTCAAAAAAACCTTCTATATTTCTTCATTTATTCATTCATTCCACCCACTGCTTTACTTACACCCCTCCTTTGGAAAACTCAAGAGAATGTCTGCCTATGAATGCTAGTGGCTAGGGAGCAGCAGGAAAGGAATGCAGTGAACCAAGGAAGGAATACAGGAAAAACAGCAAATAAAAGAATTTCTATTTTTACCTGAGAGAACATCTCTCTCTAGGATTCTTTAGGTCTTTTAGCTGAACAGACTCGCACTGGAGGACTTACAGATTTCCAGACAATGATTATCTCTAGAAATATCTAAATCCTCCAAATGACTGGATGAATCCTAGAATGAACATTCTAGAATGAATAATCTAATCTGCAAAAAACCCACAAATAATCAAATCTGTAAAAATCAAAACCAAAAAGGACTGTACTCCTGCCTTGTTGTTAGGCTAGCAGGCTTCTAAGAAGCATTTGCTTTAACACCAGTAAGAAGCAGGATGCCAGGCTGTAGCTGGACCTTTGGTCTTATCCAGCAAAGGTTCTTCTTAGGCTATTTTGAAACTTGAGAGAACAACTACACTGTGTAAGCAATACCTCTCCTTATAAAATATTGTGGCATTCTTTTCTACAGGGCTTGTTGACACTGACAAGGCCATAACAATTCTTTTCCTATATAACATGGGATCATTAAAGCCTGTGCTATTTCCAGTTGGTGATTCCTTTAAAAGTGGCAGCACCAATGCTAACATACATGGTACTAATTTTATGTGTTTCCTTAGCATACATCTTATCAGCCCCGCCACAGTTGAAGTGATTCCAAATTTGTTTTATAGCCTGTTTGGATTTTTCCCAGCTAACAAATCCCACTTTCTCTTTTTCCCTACATGACTGGCAGGGCTCGTCGACACAGCAGTAAAATGGGACAGCTAATTATCTACGAATCCACCTTGCAGCACCGCATTTGGCAACTTTTATCTGCACAGGACAGCTGCATTTTCCATGTTTGAAGTGAAATGTCAGTCTCAGCTAATGCAACAAGACTTACTCACTAATGATGCCTTGACGCTTTGAAGAAACAACTAAAGCCTAATTAAAAATTCAGATTTGTTCTCCTAAGCATGACAATATTAACTGCTTTTCCACCAGGGCCTTGTTATACCTACCTCCTCCCATTTTTGTATTTTTAAAAAGTGGAAAAGGGATAGGATGAAAAACTGCTATAGTCTTGGGCATTCACAGAGTCTTTTAAAGGACTGTTATAGTTGGAACCAAACCAGCATACAATCATTTAAAACAGATGAGATTTTACTTCACTGCCTTCCACTCTAATTACTGCAGTGCACCCCCATTTTTGAAGGGGAAATGGCCTCATAAAGCATTTATCAGCATCAACATTTTATTTCATTTCTCTCAGACTGATATTCAAAAAGTCTACATCAACCAGAAACCTAAACACAAAAATAAAGGTGAGTTATTCAGCACATGCATTTTAATTCAAACAAGACCTTGAAAGTTATTATAATCCAAGTGCACATTGAATTGTTATAATATTAATTTAAATGAGTAAAAAAGATGATGTGGAGCAAGTTTTAATTTAATAATTGCCATTGTTTTGTCAATTATTCACCATTAGCATTTAATACTGAATTACTTTTTTTAAAAGAAAAAAGACTGGGAGGCTGGAGACAATAGGAAACAATCCACTACAGTCATTACCAGTTTTATGTGCGTAATAAAGGCTACAGCAAAGTTTCAAAGAAGTAAAATTCTCTCCCACGTTAATATACTCCCAGCTCTTTTTAGCAACACAGACTGAAATTTCTTTTCGATTTGTGCCCTTGTTTGGTTCCGCAATCCTTAGGGTGCTGTATCTACTCCATGGTTTCAAGATGGGTTATTCCAAACAAATAATAATTAGCATTAAACATACTAGATGCAATTAAACAAAGAAACAAACAGTTTCATTGTTTTCTTGGCTACACAAGAGAAACCATACACACCTAAGGTTCAAGTAGGTTCAAACAGGCCACATTAAATGGTGCTATGATGATGAAATGTGTGCAGCACTTTTTGCAGAAGAGGTTTTTTTTTCCTTTCATGTCAGGAGCGACTTGAGAAACCGCAAGTCACTTCTGGTGTAAGAGAATTGGCCATCTGCAAGGATGTTGCCCAGATGATGCCTGGATGTTTTGATGTTTTACCATCCTTGTGGGAACGAGAGCTGTCAGAGGATACTCATCCATGCTCTCTCCAGATTCGAACCTCTTACCTGTTGGTTTTCAGTCCTGCCGGCACAAGGGTTTAACCCATTGAGCCACCAGGGGCTCCAGATGTAAGAGTGAAGGCATCAAATATTTTCATAGAGTAGCAGCTATTGTATGTACCTACAGCCACATAGTTAGCCAACTGATAGGAGAAAGAATGGTTGCTTACCTGTAGCCGTGTTTCTCCGAGTGGTCATCTGTGAAATTCGCACAACCATATGTGTGATTTCACAGAGGCCAAGATGAAGAAATAACCTGATGTTCAACAGAACCAACATGAGTCTAAATTGTAATTTGAATATCAGTCAGTTCCATAGAGTTAAGAAGCAGCTTATTCTTCATCGTGGTCTCTGTGAAACCGCACATCCATATGTGCAAATTTCACAGATGACCACTCAAAGAAACATGTTTACAGCTAAGCAACCATTCCTTATTTTTATTTTACTGTTATTGGAGCCATACTAACATATACAAACTATGTTTTAACATCAATCAGATAGGATGCTACTACTTCAAACAATTATTTGCCAGCAATAAGTTATTAGTTAGATTTTCTCTCAGTGTAAGTTTTCAGCTCAACAATCTGCCTGCAATTATCCTGTTATGGACAGGGTCTTGAACAATTCAACAAAATCCTAAATTGACAAAACAATTATACTTTTGGCAGACCAACTAAACATCACAAAATATATTGGGTTACCTTTTGGACCTTCACGGGCTTTTTCATCAGGGAAAGATACTAAAAAAAAAAATCATATAGGAGAAGAAAAGTGATTTGGTGAGTCACAAGTCTGAATTTTGTCTACAATGTTGTCAGTTAAGAAGGTCTAAAGGACTGATGACAACAGAGGGTAAATGACAAACAATACAATTTAAAATAAATTAGTAGCACTAAAGTAACTTCAGTCAGTCCCACAAAAGGCAAAGTTAGCCTGTATCTCAAATCGATACTAATCTGCTGCTAGTGGATTTGAAATTTCACTTATCATGTGTTGGACTGGTGACCATTGGGGCTTTGTCATACTGTGTCCAAGTCTCACCACCTAAGTATCAAAAAGCTGGAATATGT
Source organism: Anolis sagrei (assembly GCF_037176765.1). NCBI lineage: Eukaryota > Metazoa > Chordata > Lepidosauria > Squamata > Anolidae > Anolis > Anolis sagrei. The sequence goes on from NC_090024.1 coordinate 166,286,249, forward strand.
CCAAAGAAGGGAAACTAACGTGATCAAAGGTCTGGAGTCCAAGTCTCATGAACAATGTCTTAAGGCGCAGAATATGTTTCAATAGGAGAAGAGTCAGAGGTGACTTGATAGCAATATTTAAAAATCTGAAGGTATGCCATGCAGAACATGGAGCTAGATACTTTTTTTCCTTCTCCAAAGATGAATCAATGGATTCAAATTAGGAGAGATTCTACCTAAACATCAGGAAGAACTTTTTTTTTTTACTATAATGGCTGTTCAACAGTGGACTACATTGCCTCAGATTGTGCTGGATACATGATTTTTGGAGGACTTTCAACAGAATTAAAATGGAGTGCTTTCAGGAGTATGAAGGTATTTCTGTATGGAAGGGGCTTTGGTTCCTTACAACTATAACAGTGGTTCTCAACCTGTGGGTCCCCAGATGTTTTGGCATTCAGCTCCCAGAAGTCTTAACAGTTGGTAAATTGGCTGGGATTTCTGGGAGTTGTAGCCCAAAACACCTAAGGAACCACAGGTTAAGAACCACTGAACTATAGGATATTGTGATTCTATGCCTTCAATGTACTTTTTTGTAAGAACTTAATGAACAGGTCTTTCCAAGTTGAACAGAATATTTGAACTGAAGATATTACTAATTCAGTATTACTAGCCCAATTCTACAATTGTTTGCACATGTCTGTTGATTATTTATTATAAAGTTTTTAAATACTGGTCTTTAATAAATGTAGTAAATAAATAAATAATACAGGGTGGGGCATAAAGTTCTCCCACATATAAAAAATGAAGCTAACTTGTTTAAAAAGTATGTATATTTCTGGAAAAAAAAACCCACATAAAACAGTCTTATTTTAATGGGTTTAAAACATATCAAACAAATGGTGGCCTTCACTGGCGATACATTGCTGAAGGCATTCCTGGAATTTCTCCATCACTCTTTAGGTCATCCCAGGCAGAAGGCTGTCTGTGTCATTATCACAGGATGGTTGTTCTCATGGTACACTTCAACAACAAAGCCCCAATGTTCACCAGTCCAACTCATGATGGGTACTGAAAACAGCAGAGCCTAAACTATTAAATTAGACCCATTCCACCTCTCTACCACTACTACAGCCCACACATTGCCTCCTCAAAATATGTGAGATTTTTATGCTACCATGTAGAAGAATTGCTTTATTTACAGTTCGGGTCCAGCCTATTTGCATGACTGCATCTCCCCCATGAACCAACCTGGGTCTTAAGGTCCTCTGGGGGGGGGGGGGGGCTTCTCACAGTCCCACTACTCTCACAAGCATGGCTGGTGGGAATGAGAGAAAGGGTCTTTTTGGTGGTGGCTCTCTGGCTTTGGAATGCTCTCTTTAAAGAAATCAGACAGGCTAACTTTAGGAAAGAAGCTGGCTTTCGATAATGGTTGACTACTTGCATGATGATGGTGGTCTTTTAATCTTGTAAATGTCTATTGGCTTTAAACTGGTTTTGCATCTGTGGTGCAATCTGTTTTTTAAACCCAGTGCAATTTTGATCTTTGTATTTATTTACTGTGATATTGTTTTTTATTTTTTGTCTATCATAATTGGTTATATATTATGTCTTGTCCTTATGGTTTTTGCTTATATATGTATTGTGATTTGATTCTGCTGTGAGTCACCCCGAGTCCTGATGGAGAGGGGGCAGGATATAAATAAAGTTTAATAATAATAATAATAATAATAATAATAATACACCTACTGCATATTTTATAAATAGATGGAAAGTGACCAGAAGTTACTGCTTTATGGATATGTGGCAATCTAGTACCGATTTCCTTTGAGAAAAGCCAGAACGCATAGTAATGAAGGTCAAGTGAACCAGGACCATTGGATAATTTTCTTTGTAGAATTGCAATATAGTATTCCCTTCTTTAGGCAAATGTATGAAAAACAGCAGAGAACTGAAGTTTCAGGCATCTCACAACCAATATATGAACTTGGGGGGATTCCTTGAATTATTGGAATGTCATCAGGCTAATTTCGCTATTAGTTTCTTCTGTATACAATTTCAACCAAAAGCTGGCAGTGGGCCACAGAAGTTAGCTGCTGATTTTTCTTGAAGGCACAGGCTATATTCAATGTTCTCTGTGCTACCAAAGTAAATATGTCACTTTCTTTCATTTATGGAACAACAACATAGCAGGAAAGCTGCTTCTACAAAAAGAATATCACATGCACATATGGATAATAAGTGTACTTTCTTCATGCAAAACAGGTCATCTTCACTTTGTTTTGCCTGGGACCTGAATTCTTGTCGATTTAGATGTTGTTATTGTGTAACTGCTTTACAGTGATCGATCATTATGTGCTCTCTTACCAGAAAGTAATGTCACCAACCATGATTAAACATCAATGTTCTTTCAGTATTGTACCTTTCCATTTGAAAAGGCACAACAAATGGCACATCAGACACCAACAATAACATATTGACGTTTCACTATTTTTTTAAAAAAAGTATTACTAAACTGCGCTTTAAATATTAATTCCCATATAATTTGATACAGCTAGTTTTTAAAAGAAAACACTTCCATTATGTGCAATGTCTTAGTACAGTATTTCAAAATGGTTCCATGCAGGGAATAATCTAAAACATTGAAATGATCAGTTCTGCCAAAATTGGCATTTTAGTATTGCTTGCATTCTTTTGGGAACTGAATTATATGAAATGTGGATTTAAAGAAAAACTAACATGACCCATCAATTCTCAAAAAACTCAAAGTGAACAGGTCTAAAAATGTACACATTGCTAGGGAACAAATTATAACGTGCACATAACAATAATAGTTGCTGAGCTTCATTTTAAAGCTATAACTTTCCTTATGATTGAGATATTAGTAAAACATTATAGAGCTGATCCATTTATTTATTATTTTACCAAAATAAACAATTTCTATACCAGAAACCATCAGAATTCTCTTCACTTTTTCAAAAGTATTACTATGAAAAGAAATGTCACAAGATTGTGTCCATGGTGAACAGGCTCTGCTCCACTCCATTCTCATTGATCTGGGGACTTTAAAAGGAAGCCTCTAAGTGGAGTCTCTTGTAATGTTTTAAGAGGAACCAGCTGGCTCATATAAAAGGAAGTGATCTCACTCCCATCTATGTAAATTTTCTGAGTTGTGTATACTTCAACACTGTGTTAGAGAAGACATCAGGTGATATTAATGTGCCTGTTGAATTTCATTTGCTATTGGCTGTAAACCTCTTTGATTTTGTCTATATTCAACCAAGTTGAAAACAGAATGCATTAGTTAGCTGAACTTCTGAAAGTACCAATTCCACATCTTCTAGATTAGAGCAGACAATCTGATGTTGAGGTGGCAATTATTTTCTTCCAATGTACCAGGACAAGAGGAGCATTTATAGTCCACGCTACCAAAAGTAAATATGTCACTGGAATATAATTGCTTCTTTCTTTCATAGAAACGCACTAGCAACTTGTAGTCAATCATTTTAAGTAGCATTAGACAGAAATACAGTGCAATATGAAATGATAATGAACTATTTATACCTATTATGAATTATTTGGAGCCCCTGGCAGCTCAGCAGGTTAAACCGCTGAACTGCTGAACTTGCTGACCGAAAGGTTGGCGGTTCAAATCTGGGAAGCAGGCTGAGCTGCCACTGTTCGCCCAACTTCTGCCAACCTAGCAGTTCAAAAACATGCACATTTGTGTAGATCAATAGATACCGCTCTGGTCCCTCCCCCAGCGTATATACGCCTCCCCTTAGTCTTATCCACTTTACCCCCATTCTTTATTTTATAATAATACTAGATATGTCAATGATTAACACCCTCTTGATGTACTCCTAGTGCAAAACTTTCAATAAAAATTACATTAAAAAAATAGATACCGCTCTGGCGGGAAGGTAACGGTACTCCATGCTGTCACATGACCTTGGAGGCATCTACGGACAATGCCTGCTCTTCGGCTTAGAAATGGAGATGAGCACCACCGCTCCCCCATAGTTGGACCCGGCCACACTTAAAGTCAAGGGGAAATCTTTACCTTTACTTATGAATTATTTTATCAATTGTTATAAGACCACACTGATATTTATTTGCTCATCTACAATTATAACTTATACTACATATGAAATCAAGCTGTTTTGTAGAACCAGAGTCTCCTTTTATAGAAGTGGTTTAATTCTCAATAGACAAAAGTGATGCCAATAGATAATTTAGCCCAAAATGTTGCCAAAGACACAAGGCAAGCCAAAAGGAAGAGAACATTTTCCCCTCTCATATGTCTTTCAGCTTTAGCAATTTCAAAGTGTGTAAATAATGTAATAAACAGGGACACAGAAATCTTTCAAGACAGAAGTGCCACAAGTATCTGATGTAAGGCACATGCACTATTGTATAAGTACTACTGTGTTTAAATGAGTTGGAAAGTTTTCAGCTTGGCAACCACAGCTGTTCATCATATGCTAAAGTCTCTAGCCAATAAAATCCTTCATCCAATTACTAAGTACTTCAAATGTTGAAGTGATCTGCTGACCCTCGCATGTTTTAAGTTTGCTTTTCTTCATTAAATACAAAATATGAAGCACATGACAGGCCCAGGATACCACTTTGGCATTACTCTCTCAGTTCTGGTCTACATAACACCAGAAACGTATTGTAAGCTGGGAAGAGGCACCTACTTTCCTTACTTAATTATATATCATATTAAGTTACTCAAGAGCAATGAAATACCATTTGGGGACATTCTGGAGCAATGAGCAACGCTCAAGATATTTAACCAGGCCAACATAAGAAGAGCTTTACTGAATCAGACCAATGAACTATTTCAACCACTATCCTATTTCCACAGAAGCCAATCTGTTTCCAATGGGGTGCCTACAGGAAGTTTGTGCAGCATTCTGTTATTTCCCAAAAACTTTTGTCCAGTTTGTTTCTGATCTTGGAGAAAGCAAATGGTCAGTAGGATCAATTGTATTTCAATGTATTACAATGCAGCACATTCCTTAGTTTATCTATTTGTACAGGCTAAGCATCCAAAATATTCCAGATTGGATCAAGATGGGTAGCTGAGTTAGTGACACCTTTGCTTTCTGATGATTCACTTTGTTTCATGTACAAAATTATAAATGTACAAAATTACCTTCAGGCCATATGTATAAGGTGTATATGAAAGAGAAATAGATTGTGCTTTGATTTTTAGATGTATTCTCAAATGTCAGATAAAGGATACTCAATCTATGTTTCCCTTTTTCTGTCCTGGATGGTACACCATTTGTCTTCGTGAGATTAAATTTGATTCTGATTCTATGAGAGAGGGAGAAAAAAATCTCCATGCACAAATGATCTAATTTTTACACACCAAATAATGTGATGTCCTCTAACAATCCCAGGCACTATAATATGTTCCCATAGTTCTTGCTCCAATAATTTTGGTTGCTCTTTTTCTGGACTTCCGATGTTCTTTTTCAGATGAAGCACTAAAATGGCATACAGTCTATGATGTATGGGCACACAACACAGGGACATTATGATCCCAATTTCTGGTTCTAGTTCTAGAACAGGATAGCCTTTTTGTCAAGTCTTCTGCAATTTGCACTAAACAAGTATCTTTCCCTTTTGTGAAGCTCAGGACACACATTCACATATGTGTGAGCACCTACACAGAGAAAATGTGGGAGGTCTGATTGATGAAGAAGCTGCAAATGTCTAATGCTTCCAATGTTTAAAGGGTCATGCAACATGGTAGTTTAGTTATCTATATTAAAACAAAATCAATTACCCCAAAATGAAAACTCTCTTAACACTGAAAGAAAAATCTCCATGTCCCAGAGATAGGAGAGTCAAGATGAATATGGAGCAGACTACTGTGACTTCTGGATGATGAAGAGATATTATAAAATTCTGTCAGGCAGAACTATATTTTATCTCCTCCCTTGGCCCTCTAAAATCCAACATAGGCCTCCACATATTTTGGACTTTAGCTCCCACAATTCCGAACAGCTAGTAAGATGGCTGGGATTTCTGTGAGTTGAAGTCCAAAACACCTGGAGGCCCAAAGGTTGGGAACCACTGAAGAACAATGGTTATGTACTTGCTTATGGAAGTGGAGGAGGAGTGGTGAAGCATCCAGTTCTGTTCCTGGAACCACAGACTTCAGTTTCCACCATCACTATCTACTTTATACTAAACTAGTAAATAGTCACCTAGGAAGTTGTGTCAGGTAATACCTAGGTTTGTGGAGGTTGGAAGATAAATGGCATAGTTCTGCCTCATAAAATATTCAAGGTACAGGAACCCTTTTTTGCATATTCTAATGACAACTTCTACTTTAATAAAACAGGGGGAAAGCTCACAATTTCTGATCCTACACAGATAAATTAAACAAATATTGATTTATATCCCTTTCATAACAATGATTTCTACCTTCCTGCTCAGATAATTCTAACCCGGAATCCATCAGCATATATGTAAAGTTGTTTTCTCCCTGAAATCTACCATTTTACATTTCTTTACACTTTTTTTGTCCCAAAGGACTTTAGGTCCTTTGGGACTTTAGGTCCTTTGGGAACTCTTCACAATCTTTTTTTTTTTTAGTTTTTCCACCTCAAGTAATATTTGTAGGTAAAGGTAAAGGTTGTCCCCTGACATTAAGTCCAGTCATGTCTGACTCTGGGCGTTGTCCGTAGACACTTCCAAGGTCATATGATCAGCATGACTGCATGGAGCACCGTTACCTTCCCACTGGAGTGGTACCTATTGATCTACTCACATTTGCATGTTTTCAAACTGCTAGGTTGGCAGAAGCTGGGGCTGACAGCGGAAGCTCAAGCTTCTCCTCGGATTCGAACCTGCGACCTTTCGATTAACAAGCTCAGCAGCTCAGCAGTTTAACCCACTATGCCACTGGGTGCTCCGATTTTCTATATTTGTAGCTATATGAAAATACATCCACCTCCTTTCCCCATCAGATCATAAGTGAACAAGTTGAAAAGTACAGGTACCAAGAAAGATATTTGCATGACAGTCTTAGCAGCTCTTTACTGTGAGAGTTGTCCATTTAACCCTACTCTCTGCTCTTTTATTCAGATTCCAATCCATAAAAGGACCCACATTCTTACCTTATCTCTTGGGTTTGCTAAATTTACACTGGTGCCATATCACAAGATCTGAAGCTAAACAGAAGCAACAGATCTGAAACACCACCAAGACAAATACTGTACACAACGTCTATCACTTTCTCTAATGAAATTATCTGGTCACACATCTTTGCACTAATGAAAATCAGAAATGCAATACTCTTGCCAGTTTCTTCTGATAACTCCAAATCAGGACATGACTAAAGAGCCTGTTATAGATATTAATCTCTCTTCTTGGGGGAAAAACCAGACATGCTTCTGTTCAGTCTGTCATTCTTTGCAGAACCCACATTTATTACCACAAGTCTTTTTCACCAGAGCACTATAGTACCACCAGAGCAGCATAGCTGTACTAATCAAGGTTATTTACACAGAAATTATATTATGAAGTAAGATCCATACTCATTTATGTTTTTTATTTTACACATGTTAAACTTATGGGGAAAAACACGTCTCCACACAGTAGACAACACAAAAACAGACAGTAGTTTTTGGCCACTGCATTTTGCATGTAAATCACTGGCACGTGGCCACTGCATCATCTCTTCACGTTTGCATATCTAGGCAAGGCACACCTGACAGATAAAAGTTTGGATTTGAATGATATTTTATCCATTCCACTCTACTTCTCTACTTTGGATTTCATTATTTTTATAATACCACAGATATGAATATCTGGAAATATCAACAAATACCAATTTCTGAGATTGTAAAATATTTTTGCAAGTTTCAACCTGATATCGTACGGCATGAAAACTTGCATGCTGTTTAAAAATTGGTACAATTCAGAAACACTGGTATGTTCAGAAATTCATGAAAACTTATGGAACAGCCTAATAATTTCACAAGGAACAGAATAAAAGATGACTTTTCACAAAAGTTATACTATTTTTAAGCCACATTCTCCTGAGTAATAGCAATGAAATAAACATGTTATTCCATGTTGCATACTGTTAATTATTGCACTAACACATCTGCTTGGCAAGGATTCTATATCATATCTGTAATAATAATCTGCATCTGCTCAGCAAATAGGTCACCATAATGTTATGAATAGTTCCTATATTAGTTCCAAACACACCTGTGAACTGAATTATCTGAGAGAAAAACTAGATGTCACATGGAAAATGCATAACTTTTAAATCATATAATGAAAACCAATGTATCTTCCCTATGAACCATCACGGAGGTTAAGATCTTCTGCAGAGGCCCTGCTCTCGGTCCTGCATCCGTCACAAGTGCGGTTGGTAGGGACGAGAGACAGGGCCTTCTCAGTGGTGGCTCCTCCGCTCTGGAACTCTCTCCCCAGTGAGATTAGATCAGTGTCTTCCCACCTGGCCTTTAGAAAGAAAACAAAGATGTGGTTGTGGGAGCAAGTCTTTGGCCAGTAAAACAATGAAGTGCAAAAAATAGTTAGGAAATATGTGCAATGACAACCGGAATGGCTAGAGTGTATGTTTTTTGGATCATGTGATTTTAGTATTTATATGAAGATGTTTCAATGCTTTGTTTAAATGTTGTTTATGTCTCATGTTTAATGGTTTTAATGGTTTCAATTTATAGTTATATGTTAGTGTTTAGTTATTATGATTTTCTTTTTACATGTATGTTGGCATTGAATTTTTGCCATTAGTATGTTGTAAACCGCCTTGAGTCCCTCTCCCCGGGGGTGAGAAAGGCGGTATATAAATATAGTAAGTAAATAAACAAATTGTCAGAGATTATTAATATCATCAGAGGAGGAAGAGTGAGGGGCCTCTTGAAGCTTTTTTTTTATTCAAAAGTAAGGGAAACATTTATTTTTCTGTTACTTTCCAACTAGTTGAAAAGCAGGTCACATATTCAATAACAGACAGACAGGCCTAGAAAAGATAGCCCTTCCTATCATTCTTCAAATCAAGTGAGCAACCTCCTGCAGCTAGTTTTCCATTATTATTTTTCAGGAGTCATTCCACACACATCACTCTTATAAAATTTACTGTGATATACATAACTCGCACATATGAATGGGCTATGTAATCCTGTGATACCAACTCCAACATACAATTTTGCAGATTTTTCTCATAAAACACACCTACTTGGGGGTCTTGAGCACAAAATAAATACTGGTAAATGATCATCAAAAGTATATGAATGTGGGAACCAGCCTATTCTGTTCTCCAAACAATTAACCAACAGCAATTGACGACACGATTCCTACAAAGTCAACCTCAATTAATTCAAGGTGACTCAATCCCTGGAAAGTATGTGTAAGAGCTGTAAACTCTGGTAAGCTTCCTCCATTATTCTGTCAAGAAACAAATTCCTAATAATGATAAACATTCACTTCAATTAAACTAGATTGCTACACCCAGGTCTGCAAATAAATTTCAATTTCTTAGACACAATTATCAAAGAGTTTAGAAACATAATATGGCTTGACAAAAGAAGTATCAAACACTACTATATTTTAAAATAATCCTACATATGAGTCATATATCTAATTAGTATTATAGTACAGGGACCTATATTTATAAACCCACCGCACTGTCATAAGAAAATGCATTAAAGAATAACTGATTTTTCAAATAAAATTCTTCCAATTCTATGGCTGCAAAATCAACCAGAATCTTATTCTGGACTTTGTAAATAGTCCAGATTATGAAATTCAGCCTTTTTCATATATTGTATGTAACATTCATGCGATGCAAAAGGAAGCATCATTTAATATGTGTTTATTGTTTTCTTTCATTTTGATCAAAAACATTGCAACAAAAATATTGTAAAAGTAGCCATATAATCAGTATACAAACTGCAAAACAATATACTACTGTTTACAAACCCACATTGTAGTTAATCGTTTTTAATATTGTGTGCCAAAGAAGACAAAAAGAGCATACATTTGCATCTCAGCATTTAGTATCCTCATTCCCTATGTTAACAGAGTTGTATTTCTTTACCACGTAAGGCAGGTATCCTCCCCATTGGAAGATTTGTCATTTAAGAACTATGAATACAACACTTCATATCTTGGATATCAGAACATTAAGCAGAAAGAAACAAACCCATAAGATGAAAGCTATTCTCCAGGAACAGCAGTAAGAGTATTCTGAAAATATTGCTATTCCTAACAAAAATTCACCAACATGTTGCTGGTTTTCCTTCTCACCTTTCCAGATGTTTCCTCCCCTGCTTCATCCTTTCTTTCCTTTTGGAGGGAGGTTTTGGACCCTTCCTTGGTGGGGCAAGGGGAGACCATCTTAAATAATTCCTGTAAATTATCCCATGAGTTGTCAACTTCTCAATGCATTTTTCAAAATCTTCTAAATTCTAATCTCAGTGCACAAAGTCCACAATATTGGTGAGTCCTCAAGAAAGGAAATAAAGCCATCCTATGCCTTTCTAATCAACCACATTGCAGACAACCACTTCCATGCTTTCATCATTTGTTCTATGAACCTGGGAGTGTCAACTCACTCTTCCATTTTCCTACTATCTTGGTTGCTTCACATCCTTTTAATTCAGTCACCTTTCTCTAACACCATGATGTGAACTGCTCCAATTTCAGTTAACATCTACCTTGACTTCTGCAATCAATCCAACTCTTACTGAGTGGTCATAAGCTGCATTTCCTTCTCCTCCTGCCCTTCTGACCATTGTTCCATGCATTTGAAATAACCAGATGGATTTCACATTTAAGCTCCTTGCAATCTGGTCCTCGTTCCTTTCTACATTTCCTATGCCACTACTCACTCTTCTAGACTTTGTCCTTATTATTTCCTTTACGTCTGTCTCAAACGCCAGGCCTTCTTCCATTCTGCCCCACTCAAAGAAAAAGACTCATAAAGAGACTACATAAAGCTCTTCTGCTCTAAACCTTCTTTTTCCTTTTTAATATATCCCAGTTGTATGAGATAAACAACCATACCTTTCTAGACTGAGGAGTATAGAGCAATCGTATGTTACATTATATTCACACCTACAGATCTTCAACAATGACATATTTGACTACTACATGAGAACAACCCATATCTAAATTAACAAATTGTTTCAAAGAGGTAAGGAGATATAAATAGTCATATTCCAAATTGTAGAACCTAAACAATAAAATGTATGTACAAAATCAGAGCACATTTACTGTCACTCATTTCAAGCTGAAAGAAATGTAAGGCAAACAACATCTTTTAAAGCAGCACTTTAAAATTAAAATAACCAACTTGATTGTACTTATGACATCTGGTTTCGCCCTTGCCAACTAATAATAAGATTCTGTCTGTCTAATCTGCATCAGACATTCTTCCTCAAGCTCATCAATCTTGAAAAGTTACAATTCTTCCTGGGAAATATGCTGTCAAACAACTGTGCTTAACACGAAAAATAAAAACATTCAGCTGGTATGCATGCACTGTGCTCTGATTTCTAAAATAATTACTTCATGCATGCATAATAAGGAGAGAAATACTAATAAGGAAAATGAGGGATCCATTTTAATTGTACGGTACATAAAAGAACAGAAAGAATTCCCCAAATTGAATTTCCACAACCACAGAAATTCCTTGGGGCCCTTCCACACAGTCATATAACCCAGAATATTAAGGCAGGAAATCCCACAATATCTGCTTTGAATTGAGTCCACACAGCCATATATCCCAATTCAAAGCAGATACTGTGAGATTTCCTGCCTGAATATTCTGGTTTATATGACTGTGTGGAAGGGGCCTTGGATGGAGGTTTAGAGAGAATATGCCATTAAGTCTTGTGGGATAAACCAAGTGACTTCTAAATGCTCCATGTTCAGAACATCAATAATTTACTACGATCTGCCTAGTTAAGCAAAGTCATTTTAATGCAGGGCTTCTTGCTATCAAGGAGAGGAAGAGACACCCTGACAAAGCCCTAGGAGGGAGTCCAAACAATAATATTTCAAAAGACAGTGGAAGGGAGCGGTTTGAAGAAGATAAAGGGCCATTTGGGCTCAGACCCCTGCTGCTTCCATAGATGTGTCTCCTTTTCAATCTAGGAGGCTTTCAAGCCAGCCTTTGCCACTGACCCTACCTTGCATTCCCAGTGTGTTTGGGATCCAATTTCACTTTTTTTGTTGTTTTGTTAAGAGAGGCTGCCCTTGGCTGCTGTAACACAGCTATTAGCCTCCTTTACAGAAAACACAATAGTCCAACTGTCATTAATATGCAACCACAAAAGACAGCAATAGACTATTATTACAAAATCATCTCATTTTCCTCTGAACTAGAAAAAATTCTCCATTTGCCAGAGAACCCAGTTTGTGGAATGAAGCAATCAACTTACAAAATGCTTTTCTTAAATCTGCCAAAGTGTATTGTCGCTATCCTCTGCATGTTTCCATTGATGAATCCAATTATTTGCCTACTACATCTGCATCAGGGGAGGGTCAATTTTGATGTTTTATACTGTTTTTATCAATGGCATTTAAGTGTTTCCAACACTGTGAACCGCCCTGAATTCCCTTCAGGGTTGAGAAGGGCAATATGCAAATACTGCAAATAAAAAAAAATCCCATCCTGTGCCTTTTGGTTTATGAAAAATGCAAATGTTACAATATCAGATGAGCATTCCCAATCTGAACCAAGCCATGCTAGTCATTCAGCATGAAAGCATTTAGTTAAAGTAATATTTGGTGATAATTGATATAAATAGATATGAAAACATCTTGGTGATTGTGTTGTTGAAGGCTTTCATGGCCAGAATCACTGGGCTGCTGTGAGTTTTCCAAGCTATATGGCCATGTTCCAGAAGCATTTTCTCCTGACGTTTCACCCACATCTATGACAGGCATCCTCAGAGGTTGTGAGGTCTGTTGGAAACCAGGCAAGTGGGGTTTATATATCTGTGGAATGTCCAGGGTGGGAGAAAGAACTCTTGTCTGCTTGAGGCAAGTGTGAATGCTGCAACTGGCCACCTTGATTAGCACTGAATGGTCTTGCAGCTTCAAAACCTTGCTGGTTGCTGTCTGGCCCTGATTGAATTCCACTGTTTTTTTAGTGTTGCTCTTTTATTTACTGTCCTAATTCTAGAGTTTTTTTTAATACTTGTAGCCAGAATAGCGAGGCTATTCGATGCTAATCAAGCTGGCCAATTGCAGCATTCACACACTTGCCTCAAAACAGACTAGAGTTCTTTCTCCCACTGTGGACATTCCAGATATATAAACCTCACTTGCCTAGTTTCTAACAGACCTCACAACCCCTGAGGATGCCGGTCATAGATGTGGGTGAAATTTCAGGAGAGAATGCCACCCTGGACATTCCACAGATATAGAAATCCAACTTGCCTAGTTTCCAACAGACCTCGTTACCTCTGAGGATGCCTGCCATAAGTGTAGGCGAAACATCAGGAGAGAATGCTTTTGGACCATGACCATACAGTTAGCCACCCCAAGTCCCCTTTGGGGAGATGGTGGTGGGGTATAAATAAAGTTGTTTATTATTATTATTATTATTATTATTATTATTTGAAACACAACAAGATGAGTCCACAGCAGACAAGGTCACTCTGCTGGCTGTTGTACAGGATCACATGTTGGGCACTTCCCAAGTGTCTAGAACTGTGTGATGTATCAGTGAATACATCACACAGTAAGGTGGCTTTCTGCAGCTGGCAGATGGTAATTTTGTGTTTAGATGCAGGCCAAGGTCTTTAGGCACTGCACCCAGTGTGCCGATCACCACTGGGACCACCTTGACTGGCTTGTGCCAGAGTCTTTGCAGTTCGATCTTTAAATCCTCATATTGTGTCAGCTTTTCCAGTTGTTGTTGTTATTATTATTGTTATTGTATTATTATTATTATTATTATTATTATTATTATTATTATACACTCTGTAAAATTCGCAGCAACCTAGTGATTCATGCCATGAAAGATTTCCACAACATATTGGTTATTCTTCTTCGCAAGAGGCAATGCTGTGCTCCCTTTCCAAGTTGGGTTCCAAATAAAAGAATGTCTCATCTATTTTAATGCAAGCCTTTGGCGTTCAAACCTCTTCTCCAAGGGAAGAACAAGGTTCCTGGACAATAAAATCTCCCTCCACTTGTTTGCAAAGTTGTCTTGACTTTGCCTCCCATCCGCCATCGAAACTTCAGAGGTCCCCCCCCCCCCCCCGCAGCTTTGAATTGTTCTCCGTCTTTGTGCAGAGCTTTGGCCTGGTGAGTGAGCGGGGCTTCCAGAATGGCCCTCTCCAGCCGAGGCAGGTCTTGAGGGGGGAGGCAAGGATGGCCCCAAACCCCCTTTATTTTTCTTCCAAGCCTGCCCTCCCTTCTCCCCCAGCCTGAAAGTATCTCTGCCCAGGAGGCAAGCGCCTGAAAGGAGGGGATCAGGTTTCAGGAGCATTCATCCAGGCGGAGAGGCGGAGAAGGGATTCAGGAGTCAGGGAAGTGGGGAGAGAGGGAGGGAGGGAGGCAGGCAAGGCGTGAAGGCGACCCTCCTGCTGCCTGGAAACCTCTCTCCTTGGGGAGCGGGGAAGAAAGAGAGACGCGCCGCGTCGAGGAAGGAGGCTCCTCGCCGCCTGGAGAGCCATTTCTCGCTTAGGGGAGGAAGGGGAGGACGGCCTGGAGAGGAAAAGTGGGAGCGGAAGAAGAAGAAAGGAAGGAGGAGAAGGGAAGAAAGGAAAGTCCAAGGGAAGAGAGGAGGCTTACCTGCATGGTGACCACTCCGAGCTCTTCGGCGGCCAGCTTCCTCATCTGCGTGGCCAGCACTTGCGCCTCGTCCAAGATGGAAAACTCGGCGGCGCAGAGCCTCCAAAGCAGCGCCAAGCACAGCAGCCTCGTCCAAGGGGAAGCAATACAGGGGAGGCGGCGGGAAGGGCTCCCCAACCAGCCCGGGGCCTCCCTCTTCTCCTTCTCCGCTGTCCTGCTCGCCATGATGCTGAAGGCGAGCGGAGAGAGAGAGAGCCACCGCCGAGCGCCCAGAGTTTCCCAACTTTCCCAACTTCGGTGCTGGGCTTGAGAGAGAGGGAAGGAGCGGGGAGGGAAGGAGGGCGACGAGGGAAGGCTAAGCCCCGCCGATCCGGAGCCAGACCCCCATTTCGGTTCAGGAAAGCGCCGCCAGGTGAGGAGCGCAAACTGGACTCGGCTCCAACTGGGTTTCTGCTCGGCTTGCAAACAGCGGCGGCGAGAAGCAAACTGCGGTCAGGAGCGCAAAGGGCCGGATCGGAGTCGCCAGGGAGGGAGGGAGGGAAGGAGGGAGGCGCCTGGTGAGGCTGAGCTGCAACAATGTGGCGGAGAAGCCCGCCTCCTTCCTCCTTCCCCTCCCTCCGCCCCTCCTTCCTTCCCCCGCCGCTTCTCCTTTCCCCTCCCGCTCAGACAGGAAACTTTCCAGCAGGAGAAAGCGAGTCCCAAGAGGCAGCAGAGCCTTCCTCTTCTTCCTCCTTCACCTGTTGGGAGCCTCTCTCAGAGTTGGAGAGCCCAAACTTGGTTGCTTTTGGCTTGTTGTACGTTTCTAGGGCTATATGGCCATGTTCTCGAAGCATTCTCTCCTGACGTTTTGCCTGCATCTGTGGCAGGCATCCTCAGAGGTTGTGAGGTCTGTTGGAAACTAGGAAAATGGGGTTCATATACAGTGGGGGGGGGAGTATTTAGTCAGGGCTGTGTGGATGGGGCCATGAACTGGGGGACTGTGAACTGGGCCTCATCTTTAAAAAGTGTGAGGACCCCTGCTCTATAGCAACAGATTCAAAGGGTAGGCAAAATGATCCCACCAAAACATTTGGACCTGGGGGTGCTTAATTATACTAGATCTGGCATGGGCAAACTTGGGCTCGCCAGGTATTTTGGACTGCAACTCCCACCATTCCTAACAGTCTCAAGCCCTTTTCTTTTGTAAAGTCCAAAACACCTGGAGAACCCAAGTTTGCCCTGGCCTGATCTAGCATAATCTAAAGCAGCCAATCCACAGATACAGTGGGGGGGGGGGGGGTATTTAGTCAGATACCAATTGTACATGTTCTCCCATGTCAAAAGATGAGAGAGGCCTGTAATTGACATCATAGGTGGACCCCAACTATGAGAGACAACATGAGAAAACACATCCAGAAAATCACATTAACAAATTTCTTTGCAAATTATGGTGGAAAATAAGTATTTGGTCCATAACAAAAGTTCATCTCAATACTTTGATATATATCCTTTATTGGCAATCACAGGGGTCAAATGTTTTCCGTTAGTCCTCACAAGGTTGGCACACACTGTTGCTGGTATGTTGGCCCATTCTTCCACGCTGATCTCAAGAGCAGTGATGTTTTGGACTGTCACTGGGCAACACACACTTTCAACTCCCTCCAAAGGTTTTCTATAGGGCTGAGATCTGGCTAAGCCCCTCCAGGACCTTGAAATGTTTCTTAGGAAACCCCTCCTTCGTTGCCCTGGTGGTGTTCTTGGGATCATTGTCATACTGAAAGACCCAGTCAAGTTTCATCTTCAGTGCCCTTGCTGATGGCAGGAGGTTTGCACTCAAAATCTCACAATACATGGCCTCATTCATTCTTTCATGTATATGGATCAGTCGCCTTGGTCCCTTTGCAGAGAAACAGCCCCAAAGCATGATAAAGAAATTTCTCTAAATATCCAGACCTTCTCTGATCACCTGGATCTTTGGAGGTATGGGATCTCTGGGGAAACAGACACTTCTGGGATCCCAGTGCAGTAGAGTCTTGCTTATCCAACACAAACGGTCAGGCAGAATGTTGGATAAGCAAAAATGTTGGATAACAAGGAGGGATTAAGCAAAAAAACTATTAAACATCAAATAACATTATTATTTTACAAATTAAGCACCAAAACATCATGTTTTACAACAAATTGACAGAAAAAGTAGTTCAATGCACAGTAATGTTATGTAGTAATTACTGTATTTATTAATTTAGCACCAAAACATTGCAATTAATTGAAACAGCTGTGGATTTGGGCAGGTGGCAGACTGCGTTGGATAATACAGAACGTTGGAGAAGCAAGACTTATCTGTTTTCATAGCCATTTAGAATCCCAGTTCCTTTGGGAATTTACCCTGTCTGGAAGAGTCCTCAGACTGTTGGGGGTCTGCACTACAGTTTGAAAAAAACACAAATGCATTCCTTTGCACACTTCTTATTTGTCCTGCGAGAAAACATGAAAGAACAATACAATGTTTAAAATGAAGAACAGTTTTGACCAACATAAACTTCCAGTATATTCCAGTATACTTTGGGCAGATGAGATAGTCAAGTTAATTAGGACTGTGGTTGTTGTGTGCCTTCAAGTTGTTTCACACTTAGGACAAGCCTAAGTCCCAAGTATAGAATCATAAAATCATAGAGTTGGAAGGAGCCTCATGCGCCATCCAGTCCAACCCCCTGCCAAGAAGCAGGAAAATTGCATTCAAAGCACCCTTGACAGATGGTCATCCAGACTCTGTTTAAAAGCCTCTGAAGAAGGAGCCTCCACCACACTCCGGGGCAGAGAGTTCCACTGCTGAACAGCTCTCACAGTTAGGAAGTTCTTCCTAATGTTCAGGTGGAATCTCCTTTCCAGTAGTTTGAAGCCATGTTCCATGTCCTAGTCTCCAGGGCAGCAGAAAACAAGCCTGCTCTCTCCTTCCTATGACTTCCCCTCACCTATTTATACATTACCTTCTCTTCTGAAGGCTAAACATGTCCAGCTCTTTAAGCTGCTTCTCATAGGGCTTGTTCTCCAGATCCCTGATCATTTTAATCACTCTCTCTGGACACATTCCTGCATGTCAACATCTCCCTTCAATTGCAGTGCCCAGAATTGAACACAGTATTCCAGGTGTGGTCTGACCAAGGCAGAATAGAGGCAGCATGACTTCCCTGGATCTCCTATATAGGGCGAGGGCTGGGCAAATTATCTTGGAGAATGGCATCCAGTCTGCAGGCCTTCATTTGGGGATCCCTGCTAGAGAGCATCAGAAAACAAACTTGTCCCCTCTTCAATGTGACATCCTTTCAAATATTCAAACATGACCATCAGGTTTACCAAAGCTCACAGTGGGTGCATCTACACTGGAGAATTAATACAGTTTGCAACTAGGTTTAACTGCTGTGGCTCAATGATATGGAATCATGGGGGTTATAGTTTTAATAGGCCTTGAGCCTTTGTTGGCAAAGCGTGCTTGTGCCAGGCACGTAGCCCGGGGGGGGGGGGGGGTCTTGAGGGGCTTCAGCCCCCTCCCCCCGAAATTCTCATGGTGGTTCGCAAAAAGGCCTTACTGGTGCATTATTTAAACTGTTGTGTTTATTCATATCATGATCTGATCACCATACTCAATATATCCCATATGCATGGGGGTATTGGGATAACGATACAAAAGGTTTGCTAGGGTAGACTCTCTTTCACTCAGACCCCCCCCCCCCCCGAAGCCCCTCCTGAAAAAAACTCCCCCCCCCCCCCCCCCGAATCGAAATCCTGGCTACGGGCCTGGCTTGTGCCATTCTTTTCTCACAATGGCTGACTATGAAAATCCGCAAGCATGACAACAGTCTATTTTCCAACAATCGAGAGAACTGGAGAATTACTTTAGTTCTGGAGGTAATATATAGTCATTGTGAATGTTAGCCATAAATAACTATCACCTGAACATAGTATCATAAATCCCATATGAATCTAGTTGGTAAGTGCATCGTGTTGCTTAGTTTAAATTGATGGCACATTATTATGAGGCAAATAACCCTATTAAGAAGCTAGAACAAAATATGATTGAAGTTAGGATTTGAAAGGCTACCTATGAAGGAACTGGACAAAACCTTGAAGTGTAACTACATATTACTAAGAACTAAAGTTAGGATGGTCCACGCCATCATATTTCCCATTTCTATATATGGCTCTTAAAGTGGTACAATGGGGGAAAATGAATAGGAAGATCACCTGCTCGTATGAGATGTGGTGCTGGAGAAGAATTCTGTGAATGTTGTGGATGCCTAACATGAAACCAAGCCCAACAATTACAACAAAGCAAAGGAATACAACATAGAATTATAAAATAATACATGGAATAAAATACAATAAAATAAATCAAAGAAAATAATACAAAATAAACACAGAATATAACATAAATAACAAAGACATTGAACCATGTGGACAGCGCCAAGTACAACGGATAAGATTTTTAAAACCCTGGGTAAGATAGATGAGTAGGGAATGTATCTGGTGGGAGGTTCGGATGGACAAGCAATTGGGTTCAATTCACTGAAGGGTGAGATAAACTGCATAGAAATACATTATGTACTGAGAAAAAACAATAACACTTTGTAAGGTAGAAAGCAGCAGGAAAAAGAAAAACTCAAAAGGTTTGTGTGTGTGTCAGAAGCAACTTAAGAAATTGCAAGTCACTTCTGGTGTTAGAACTGGCCATCTGTAAGGAAGTTGCTAAGGGGACACCCAGATGTTTTACCATCCTGTGGGAGGCTTCTCTCGTGTCCCCGCATGGGGAACTGAAGCTGACAGATGGGAGCTCACCCTGTCTTGCAAATTCAGGAGCACCTGGAGCTTCTATTTGAGGGACGTCATCTATATATATATAAATGGAAAGGGCGTTCAACGGGACAGCAAAACGTGAAAACCTCCTGACGAAAACTCACCAAATTTGCCGTGCACATACCTCAACCCACAAGGTATGCACAACGCAAATCAAAATTCCAAACAACATTACAACAAACTCACAATTCACGAAATAGATGGGGCATGCGCAGAGCATACGAGGAGGAAGGACTCTGCTTCCCCTGCGCCCGCATGCGCATTGCCGCCTGCCTGCCTCCCTCAACCCTTTTCCCTGCGAGTCCTCTCTCCCTCCTCCCCCCTCTGCGCGCACACCCTGGCTGTTCCGCTTCCCCACCCACCGGGGCCGCTGAGGCGGAGGCTTCTTTCTTCTTTCTATGCCGGGTGTGAGTGGGAGCGTCGGGAGGAGGAGAGGCAGAGAAGGCATGGCTGGGCGGAGGGGTGCGGGTGGGGCAGAGTCGCTGCTCCCCTCCTTGCCGTCCTGCTTCGGCAGCGTCTCTTCTTCCTCCTCCTCCCTCCTCTCGGAGCCTACCCACGAGCTCTTCCAGGCCTGCCGCAACGGTGACGTGACGTGGAGCGCATGAAGTGACTCCTGAGGCCTGAGAATGTCCATGGCAGGGACACAGCCGACAGAAAGTCCAGCCCGCTCCACTTCACTACAGATAAGCTACCTCACCGGAAGGAGAGAGGGAAAGAAGGAAGGAGGGGGACCTTCTCTTTAGAGGCCTCAGGAAATTGGGCTTCAGGTGCCTCCTGTACAGATATGGGCAAACTCTGGCCCTCCAAGTGTTTCGCACTCCAACTCCCACAATTCCTAACAGCCTCAGGCCCCTTCCTTTTCCTCCTCAGCCGCTACTGTTAGGAATTGTGGGAGTTGAAGTCCACACCACTTGGAGGGCCAGAGTATACCCATGCCTGCTTCACACCGCAATATTAATATTTACTAATTAATTTTAAGTGATTTCTACCCCGCCTTTGCCACACTGAACTCCCATGACCAACAGATAATACTGGAAGGTTTTGCTGGGCATTCACCTTTTATTTCGGAATTGTAGTACACCTACATCCAAAGACCACTGTGGACACGAGCAATGATGGATCTCCACCACACTTGGCACAAATATGAAAACAGGTGGAGATTGGGGGAAATACACCTTAACATTTGGGAGTTGTAGTCACTGGGATTCACTGCTCACCTCCAATCATAGACCATTCTGAACCCCACAAACGACAGAATGGGGGCAAACTTCCCACACACAACCCTCATCACCAACAAACCCCTCATCAACAGACTGGGCCACAGCAACGCGTGGCAGGGAAAGCTAGTCTCTATTTTAATTGCCATGGCTCAATGCTTTGTGATCCTGGAATTTGTAGTTTGTTGAGGCATCAGCATTCTTTGGCAGCCCCCATGATCCCAAACTACACCCCCCATGACCCCACAGCATTGAACAAAGGCAGTTAAAGTGGATTCATCCTACAGCATAGATGCACCTCAAGATGTTCTTTTCCATTGCTGGAAGCTTTGGTGTTCTAAAACTTTTGTTTTTAAAGGAGGAATTATAGGCATGCAGTCACTGTAATATGCACTTTACTTGGCCAAATTACAAAGAGTGCACTTTTTGCCTGCTTTTTTTGTTTCAGGTTTGAAGTGCACATTAGATTTGATGGTGCATTAAACTCGAGTAAATACGGTAATTTGTGAATTCCCCCCACTCAAGTCAAGCTGCAGAAAAAAATGTATAGACAGTAAAATGAGTAGAAGATAACAAATTTCAAACAAAAAATTTGAAACACATCAATAAAACAAAAAGACAGAACCCAGGGAGTTAACAGGCCATTCTGCTGCAAGTAAGGTCAGTTGCCAAAGGCCTTTCTGAATGAAAAGGCCTTTGCCTGGCAGCAGAGAGACAACAGAAGAATGTTGCTGCTGCCCAGCACTGAATGACAATTAAATATATCTGTTTAAAACTATTTTATTTTGTATTTATAAAGAACTGTGCTATAAACTGCAAACTTGAAAACTGCATTTGAGTATTTAATATTCTGTAAGCATATTTAATATTTAAAAGGTGGACGTTTTCTGATCTGCTATGCATTTTCACAAGTGGCAGCCTACACTTGAGAAATCATTTACAAAGCCCCAGAAAAAAAGAGGACTGCATGTAAAAGTCTAAATGATTTGGCGACAAGCAGTGACAGGTTCCGTCCTGGGACGCCCAACATAAAAGAAAGAAAATATGATAGGCCAAAAATTGTGGAAAGAATACATCTTTGACATTCAAGTGTAAAACATTCTCCTGGGAAGCAAAACAAAATAATTGGAAGCAATGCAAAGAAACTGTGTTAACTCTTTAGTTGTGTGTTATTTCCCTCATTGCAAGTGTAAATACTGGAAGTAAGATCCTTAACAACAGAACTGTTACTTATATAACAAAGTTTGACACTGTTGTTAACTTCCCATAAGTCAACTTCAAATTCTGGCAACCCTATGAATGAAGAAACTCCAAGGTCCTTTCTATATCAGCCAATTATTCCAGTGTAGAAATGCTCGGGATTGGCCTCAGAGGTGTTTACATGTTCGATCCCCAACCTGCAACAATGGTAGGGTGGCATCTACACAGTTTAGTCAGGATGAAACTGGCTAAGATGTGTAGATACCATCCCTGTGCAAATCTGTACTTTGTCAATATTTATATGATCATTTCTGCTTCATTGTTTCATTATCTTTCACCCACTCAATGTTTTATAAGTTTTAATGCTTGTAATCTCGTTAAAATTTTTAATTGAAATGTTTATTTAATTGTATATTGGAGGTATATTGTTTTTAAGGCATTGAATTATTACCTATGTTGTAAACCGCCTTGAGCCCCCCTCAGGGTTGAGAACGACAGGATATAAATATAGTAAATAAATAAATAAAGGCTCTCTGCAGTTCACTTTTGTTGTGTTTATTTTTTCAGTTGCTTCTGACTCTTTGTGACCTCATGGACCAGCCCATGGCAGAACTCCCTGTTGGCCGTGGCCACCCCCAGCTCCTGCAAAGGAATCTATATAATGACCAAATAGCAACAGTAAGAACAGACCATGGAACAACAGACTGGTTCAAGATTGGGAAAGGAGTACGGCAGGGTTGTATACTCTCACCCGACCTATTCAGCTTGTATACAGAACACATTATGCGACATACAGGGCTTGATGAATCCAAGGCTTAAAATTAACTGGAAAAAACATTAACAACCTTAGATATGCAGATGATACCACTTTGATGGCTGCTGTTCACTATTTTGTGCAAACCTGCTCAAACTACAGCCCCTTTTACACTGCCATATAATCCAGATTATCAATGCAGATAATCCACACTGTCTGCTTTGAACTGGATTATATGGGTCTGAATTGCCATATAATCCAGTTCAGAGCAGATAATCTGGATTTTATATGTCAGTGTAGAAGGGGCCTTATCTTAGTAGGATAGGATTAACCGTTTCAAATTTTATATCATATTTTGGTTAATATCAATCCTTACTTAGTAAGATATAGTTAATAGATTTTATGAAATCTATAAAAGCTATGAAATCTAAATTAGGTTAAACTTTTTTCCATTGGTTTCTATGAAGCTTTAATCACTACTAACTTTCCTTGGATTGTGGCCAGCGTTTATCATGCAGAAAAAGGCATGGCAGCAAGAGGAAATTTGCCTGCAGCTGTGTACTGGGGAACATTCTTTCCACTGAAAAATGCATCACTGAACTTTATTTCTAATGTAAACCACACTTTTACGTAAGTTCTAAGCATCCTATTTCAGTATATTTCTGGTACCCAGTTACAATTACAGACTTCAAGGTTGCTTGGCTCTATAGGCTTAATTTCTTTGCATTTTAAAGATTGTGGGAGCTTTCAGTCCCACCACATTTGGAAGAACATTTGGTAGACACACAGAAAAGAACCTTCTCAGGCCCCTTCTACACTGCCATGTAATCCAGATGATTAAACAAGATAATCAACATTATCTGTTTTGAATTGGATTATA
Organism: Anolis sagrei; assembly: GCF_037176765.1. NCBI lineage: Eukaryota > Metazoa > Chordata > Lepidosauria > Squamata > Anolidae > Anolis > Anolis sagrei. The sequence goes on from NC_090024.1 coordinate 166,309,917, forward strand.
TGAGTCAACACTGCCATAGAATCCAGTCCGAAGCAGATAATCTGGATTTTATATGACATTGTAGAAGGGGCCTCAATGTCTTCTTAGATTTATGTAATCACACACAACTGTCTCAATTAGTAGGGACTGTCTCAATTCATCCCAGCCATTCTGATTTTACATGTCCAGTGTCCTCCTCCTCCACCCTTTGTCTTCAGTTACTTCAAGTACTGCAGACAAATTCAAAGTGCAAAAAGTAGTTTGTACTCAACTCAGAGAAGAGGAAAGGAAGGGTGGAATCATGCTATTCTCAGTAGACTCAGGTTAAAGTAAACTACGTACTACAGTTTATCCTAGCTTGTGTGTTCTTTCCCATTAATAATGCTTGCCAGCTCGATCACACTCTGATGTTGCTTGGGCAACATGTCTTGTTTTTCATCTGTGAAATGTTGGTGGGTATGTAGCATAACCTTCCAAAGAGCTCCCTCCCTATTGTCCTTCCACCAGCACGAAAAGTCCTTTCTATTTAGGTAGAAGGGTCTTTATTGTCAGGCCTTCCAAATGGATATGAATTGGCATGTGGTATGATCTTGGTTTTAATTAATTTACAAAGGTGTTTTTTTAAGTGCTTTGATTACTATTTTTAGCTACTGTATAATTTGATATACATCGAGACTGCCATAGCTAGGTAAGTTTGGAACTACAATTTGCTAAATCATTCCGCCAAGGTAGCTACAATGCCCAGATTACAACCAGGACCTTGACTACCATTACCTGATGATGTTGCTTAGCAGATGCTGAGAGCTGCCATGCAGAATATAATTTTTCCAAACTTGCCGTCTTAACAATACCAGGAGGACCACATAATATCCACACCTCTTTCATACTCAGCACTGTTCCCAACATTTTAAAAAGTTTCCAGATGCTGTAAATATTGTCCTGGTGAGAACCTCCATTTCAGGATCCCCAACATAAGGTTTTTATCTCTGCAGGACCTGTGCCACTTTCTTTGTTTTGCCAAAAAATGTCTCAGTGAGTCTGCCATAGAAATCATCAAGGATTCTGCCACATGTTCTAGGGTTGTTCACTGATTTCACAAGAAGCTGCCAGTTGATGAGAGACTCTTGGTGAAGTGAGTCATGCTCTAGATGTCAGCCTATCCAAGTTGGAAATGATGTGAAGGCATACAACAACAATCACCATCACCACCACCACCAAATAAATAAAGCTTAGGGACAAGTGAAAAATAAAGTGTTGAAGAAACATTCTGATAAAACCATTGGAAGTCCAGAATTCTCTGGAACATAACTGTTGCCTTAAATTATAATACAGTTGTGTTCCATAAAAAAGGGTATAGAAGTCAGTTGTTGCTTTTGTGTTCCTTCAAGTGATTTCTAGCTTATGAAAACCCTAAGGTAAGCCTGACGTGGTGGTGTCTTGGAACAGTGGACATTTGTCATTGCCTCCCTAGAAGACTGAGAGAGTCAAGACCGCTATCCAGCGGGTTTCCATGGCCAAGTCGGGATTCAAACCTTGTGTCTCCCAAAGTCTTAGTCCAATATCCAAGCCACTATATCACAATGGTGCTTTAATTAGCCACTAACTTTCTCTCAGTTGGAACAATAGTTGACTGATTCTTCCTTCTCAGTTTATATACTATGGAATTACTTTTGCCTGACAGTTATCCAGTAACACATTCATTCCTGGCCTTCATTTGTTTTTGGAAACCAACACTTAAATTGTCCCTGTGGTCATTAGCTGTTTTTGTTTGTTTATTTGTTTTGGCATTGTGTTGAAGCAGCAAGAGACCTCAGCTCTATTCCTACCCATTATTCAAAACCTGACTGTAATTTTAGAAACATTACTATACATCTTTGAATGATTTCCCAGTGCATACTATAATGTGTGCAAAGAAGATACTATTTCATGTTCAGTCCAGAGAGACTCATTAATCTGCGCTCGTATATATAGGTCTTCTGTTTCCTGCTAACCATAGCATACTTGTAAGACACATTTTGCTTTCTGGTCTATCATATTTTGTTTCATAATTTAGCTGCATTTTAAACCACTACTCATAACATTTCATACCAAATATATGATATCAAAAATAAACGTAGGAGTAAATTAAAATGGTTTCTTTCTTTAAAATTCATTTGATATTTACAATTATGGTTTATTATGCTGCCACTATGCTGCGTGTCACCCTTGTACTGATGGCAGTGTACTGCAGAAGTCTAGATGACACCAGCCAGCAGATTCATGGAGCTATCACATGGCATTGAGAATAATGCTGACCCCCCTAAAACCTTGCCTGAAGTGTCTATCAGACTAAGCCGTATTCCCATGCACCACCTTCCAGCACTGAAATATCACTAATACTATTGAAAAGCAATATGGTTGAAAGACCAAAGGTTTAACTTCAGCCACAGTCAGCTTGAAAATGTTTTCCCAGGTTCCTCTGCCCCATGAAGCCACATCCCACCTGCAATAAAGCCTTTGATTGAAATGTAAAGACCATTAACCAATTTGTACACACTCCCACACTCTAGTCAATTGTTTTATCTAATCACACTGTAGAAGAAAGAAAAACTATGTGTTGCTGAGGTTAAACCCACATATCTTCCACCATTTAACTGAGAAACTGGGAAAGGCTGCAGTAGTTTGATTTGCCTGTGCCTACAGGGAAATGTGAGGGCCCTTCCACACAGCCCTGAAGGATTGCAACCCATCTGGGCATCCTCTGGGCAACGTCTTTGTAGATGGCTGATTCTCTCACACCAGAAGCAACAAGAAATGGGGCCACAAAATTGAGTCCACAACATGCATGTGTGGAGAACAATAAACTGCAGACCACCTACTACAATGCAGCCTGAGCCCTGCCACATGCACAATGGAGGACCTTCTTATAGCAACACCAGAGGCACTCCAAGTAACTGGTCAAAGGACATTTAATACAATGCCAAGTTTTTAAACTTTGTGTTTTTAAAATACATTACACCTGTACCCCTGCTTAATTTCTGATACAATAAATAAAATAAAATCGGCTTTGAACTGGATTATATGGCAGTGTAGATTTATATAATCCAGTTCAAGGCAGTTCAAAGTGGATTATCCACTTTGACAATTTGAATTATATGGAAGTGTAGAAGGGGTCTGAGTCTTCCAGGAGGTCTCAAAAACATTTTCAACAATATTTCAGGAGCTCAGTAAAGGTGTTACTCAACCCTGACTGGGAATTACCTCCAAACAGTTGTGTTTCTTGCCTTTGTCTAAAAAAGTGGTATCCCAGGCATATTCACAGATCAACTGGTGCAAGTGGGCTATTGACACCTTGGAAGAGGTCCAGTGGGTGGAACAGGAGGTGTGAACCCTATCTGCTACTGACAGACAGAAACCATCAAGGGGAATTGCCATCCTGTGTCTGAAATACATGACAAAGCAGCCTCTTTGTAATGGAGATGGGAGTGGGGGAGAGGCAGATTTTTCAGGAGCCAGGCATTTTTCTCCTCAGTGGGGAATTGTGGTGATTAATTTTACTTATCCCTTCCTTTTGTGTATCATACCACGAGGGCAGTGAAGGTGAGTAGGAAGAAGAGGCTTTTAAGTGTCACACTAAGGGGATGGGGAAGACACCATTTGGACTCTACCTTTTGTACTGAGACAGGATTATATGCAAAATTTTAAACAGAGGCCTTCAAGCATGTCTGAAGGCTTTGCATGTTTATCTCTTTTCCTGGGGACTTGGACAGAGGGAAGCAGCATGGAGTAGCCTCACTTGTAAATATTCTCAGTCTGGCTTCATTGCATGAGATATTTTATCAGTCCTGCAGTTACTGATCTTCTGTGATAGCTGGTGGCTTCTATATCACTGCTTCTTAAACAGTGGGTTCAGAACAAAAATGGGGTCTTCTTAACTCAATTTTGGGGTTGGCAACAGTAAAAGGTTTCTGAATATCACCTGTTAACACAAATCTGTGAGCAGCAGTGTGCATTGTTTACAGTGGACTCTGCAGAAAATGCTTCAGCTGTACTCCACAAAGGCTCTGTTTACACTGCAATACAAAATCTAGATTATATGCTTCAATAATCTGGATTATATGGCAGTGTAGATCCAGCCAAAATGGAAAACAATCCTGTTTAGCAAACTTGCAAATGCTGATTTATTATCACAATAGATGTTTCTATCTATTTTATATACTTAAATACCTGGTGAGGAGTCACGAGTGGGAAAAGTTTAGGAAATGCTGTTCTATATCAACAAGACATTGCATCCACTCTTGGCTTTAGTACAAAAGTTACAGGATCTATTTAAAGTTCTGAACCTTGTACCTCAAGTAGGTTCAGAACTGAACTCTTAAAGTATAGAGTAAAATCCAGAGAGAACTCACTACTCTACTTCCACCTTATGAGCACTGTGTGTCTTCAAAACTTGTGGCAACCGAAAAACAACCCTATCATGGGGGATGAGAGTGTGAGACTTGCAGAAGGTCACCCAGTGAGTTAACAGGACCAAATGGGGAATCAAACACTGGTCTCCATAGTCATAACCCAAGACTCAAACGATTACACTATGCTGGCTCGCCCATGAGCAGCCTGCCAACTCATATAGAACTGAGGTTATTGATGGGTAGTTTTGTTGATTTCTGAAGTGTATCACTTTTCCTTTTTAGTATGTGAATTGTTAATTTAATCTTTAGTGGTTTTTGTTCTCTTTGGCAATTTGGTAAGTCCTTGTGTAAAATAAGAACACGTGGCCATGAAATGTATGAATCTGATTCCTTTTTGTAGCTCCCTTCATCACAGCTAAATTTGCTGACATGATATCACCCCCCCCCCAAAAAAAACCCCCACTTTGCATTTTACAAGCAAACAGCACCTTTCAGAACAAGGCTCTTGGAAATGTAATTCAACTTAAAACCAGAAGTGCACATTTCTTGTGTGGCGCTGACCTTGCAGCCAGAAATGAGGCAGCACAGCAATGGTGTGGGTTGCGATCAGTAGGGAGTGAACCTGCAAAGGAATTGCCTACCCCTGGTACACTATGTTGTCTCTGTGCTGATGCAGACGAAACGTCAGGAGAAAATGCCTCTAGAACATGGCCCGAAAAACCTACAACAACCCAACAACAACAACAACAACAACAACAACAACAACAACAACAATAATAATATAAACAACAACAACAACAACTTTACATATCACCCCAGGGGGACTCAGGGCAGTTTCCAAGCAACAACATCAAAATACAGAGTGACAACATGAGCAAAAAATAACAGTAACAGCAACATAAGCATGGAATTACCCAACAACACATAAATATTAAAAGAAAAAATCCTGCCTGCTCTTCATGTCTATTTTTAGGGCATGGAAAAGGAATGGGTCAGGCAGGACAATTAAAAAGGCCGGGTCAAGACTGATACAAATTGAAATAAGATGGAACCTGCATTAAGGTACAATACTGTAATACATAAGCAACAAAAGAGGGGATGGGCTATTTCCAGGGGCCTGTTAGGAGAATGACCAGGGTAATATATAGGGGCAAGGTTGTGTCCGGACAGTGTCTGGGCTGAGCTAGCACTGGTCACTCTCAAAGATTTGTTGAAACCACCAAGTCTTCAAACTCTTACAAAAAGAGGGAAGGGATGGGGCCTGTCTTATTTCCCCTGGAAGGGCATTCCAGAAGTGAGGTCCACCACCAAGAAGGCCCTTTCTCTCGTCCCCACCAACGGTGCTTGTGACAGAGGTGGGAGCGAGAGGAGGGCCTCCCCGGAGGATCTTAGAGTTCACGCCAGTTCATAGATGGAGATGCGATTGCGAAAATAGGTGGGGCCTGAACCGTTTATGGCTTTATAGGTCATTACCTGCACCTTGAATTTGGCTTGGCAACTTATCGGCAGCCAATGAAGCTGTTTTAATAGGGGTGTTGTATGTTTCCTATAGTGTACTCCAGTAAAGAGCCTGGCTGCCCCCCGTTGTACCAGTTGTAATTTCTGGGCCGTCTTCAAGGTCAGCCCCATGTAGAGCACATTGCAATAGTCCAATCTGGATGTAACCAAGGTGTGGATCACCCTGGCCAAATCAAACTTCACGAGGTATGGTTGCAAAGTCAATAGGCCGTTAGGAATTGTGGGAGTTGAAGTCCAAAACACATGGAGGGACGAAGTTTTTCCCTGCCTGATCTACACTGTAGAATTAATGCAGTTTGACACTATTTTAACTGCCATGGCTCAATGCTATGGAATCATGGGAGTGGAACTTGGTGTGGAACCAACATTATTTGGCAAAGAAGGCTAAAGACCTTGTAAAACTACAGGTCACATTACTGTGTAGCATTGAACCATGATAGTCTAAGTGGTATCTGTATCCATTCGATTCACTCCTAGTGCAGCTTATACATTTTCAATGGGGCACTGTGACTGAGGATATATCAGAAACCTGTCCTCCATTGTGGCAGGGGAAATCGAGCTGATATGTGTACGTGTGAAGCCGACCTTTAGGTATCTCCATTAATTTAATGAGTGTTTTAAATTACACCGCCCCTCTTCTGGGCATTATGTTGTGCTTTCACCAGCATAAATGTGTCACTCTGCCAGCACATACTCACTATGCCTGCATATCTTCTACCTTCACTATACAGGCGGATTTAGGGGCTGATCCTATCCTCACCCAGGGGGTAGGAGGATTATGTTGTAAGTAGTTTTGTGCCAGGAAAAATTGAAACTGTATTCCTTTGCTTCCAGATAGAATTGCCATTCCAGGAGATCCATACCAGTCACTGCTTATAACATACTATTTCTAAAAATAGGGGCCATCTTCTATATGCATTAAAGGTACAGTAATATTCCATTAACAATGAATTCATCTCTATGTGACCTTTCCTTCTGCTGCAGACTAGCTTTGGTTAAGTCTCTCACTTAACGTGTTATGTTATTGCTGAGAGAAATTAAAATGGATATTATATATGCATTTCAACAGATTTTTAACTTGTGTAATTTAGTCTTTTCGACTTAATTAAAACAACAAAGAGTTGCAAATGTGGATGGATATATTCCCATATGTCTTTCCTTTCCTCCTCCCAGAAATAGGATTAGAATACTTATCAGTCTTGCTCTACAATTCAGATCTGTATCACAGATTTTTAGTTTCATCAGCTAATGAGAAGATTAAATGGTTCTTTTCCCACTTCCACATACCCATGTAAATTAAAAGTGCATGACTAGTGGAGCTTTTAGATGCTGCATAGGGAAGCAGCTATATATTTAAATAACCATGTGGCGCAATTCAGGGATGTCATTCTTCTCCTTTGTAGTTGCAAAGGAAGCAAACGTGTGAGGAAAGCACTGAGAGAGAACGACAATGACAGAAAAGGAATGGATATGCATCATTTACCACAAGGATGAAGATTAGAGCTTCAGAACATTCCTTTTGGGGAATATAACTCCTAACATTGGGGGATTTGTAATAATAGTCATCATCTTTATTTATACCCCACCGCCATCTCCCCAAAGGGACTTGGGGTGGCTCACAAAAGCACTCCGGAGTGCCACACACACAAAAAAAATAAACAATATATAAGCAAAAAACAATAACAAATAAAATTACAACCACAAAGAAAACAAATGCACATAACATCACATAATAACATTTTAAAATTTATAAAACACAGTAGTTCCTGCGGATAAAACTGGCTGTTTTCCATTAATGAGCTAAAATGCCAGAGTGAACAATCAGTCCTCACATGCCACCACTGAAATCTACTCAAAGTCAAAGGCCTATTTAAAAAGCTATGTTTTTAGGCTATACCAAAAGGTTTGGAGAGTGGGGGCTAACCTAGTCTCTCTAAGGAGGCCACTCCAGAGCTGGGGAGCCACCACTGAGAAGGCCCTCTCTCTCATCCCCACCAACTGTACTTGGGATGGTGGTGGGACCGAGAGAAGGGCCTCTCCAGCAGATCTCAAAGCCCACACTGGTTCATAGAAGGAGATGCAGTCATTGGCTTAACTCCAAGGTGACCTTGTACAAACCACCCTTGTTCAGACATAAAACCGAATTCTGATATGGAGCTGTACAAAGAAGCTGTGTTCCTACTAACTTCCCCTTCCCTCTCTTTCCTTGAACAAATTGATAGTTTACTTACATTGGGGCCATGACATCACCAAAATGCCTTCCCTACTACCCAGAGCAGGTTTATACTTTAAATCATAAAAGAATGGATGGATCCAATTTCTGAAACATCTAACATATTTAGATTATTTTTTTAGTATGGGATGCTCCACTTCCACTGTTTTTCTAGTTGCAGCATATAAAAACCAACATATTGTGTATCTCCCCATATCCTTTTAATGTCCAAGAAAGTTCTTTTAGTTTGTTCATAGAATTATTGGCCACTAAAATGTACTGTATATTGAACAGTATACTATTTGTCTTTGACTGTTCAACCAGGAATTAATTTGTTTAAACAGCTACAATGCACCACTAATCATAACTATTATTTTGAATTTCTGGGATCGAGCCAGGCATGCTCCTATTGGCTGTTATTGTCATTAAAGCACCTTTTAAGTTTGATTGAGATGCCATATCTCCTCTGAAAAAAACAACACAGAGATAATGATGTTGGATAGAAAGAAGGCTTGCCAAAAAGAAAAAAAGAAAAAGAAAAAGAAAAAAAGCTCTCAGCTCATCCTTTAGTTCAGTACTGAATATGAATTCCAATTAGGTTAAAGATTTCCAGGCAAAAAGCAATAAAAGGAAGGAAGCTATAAAGGGAGTATTCTATATTGTTTGTGCTGGGTTTTGGGCTGCTGTGAGGAACATATAAATGCTACTTTTTAAATGTGCTGTAGGATATAAACCAAGGACACCTAGCTATTCATCTCAATCCTATTGCTTTAAGTGAGAAAGAATCATATATACGTAACTCTCATGTTGAAATCCATAGGACTTCAAAGTGCCTGCATATGATTGTCCTATATATTTTTAAAGGTTCTATTTTTAAAATTATTTCAGATTCCTCTCACTTCCAGTATATCAAAGCTTAGAATGCTTTGAAGGCTTCTATTATTTTTTGAAATAGTAACTTACTGACATCATTACTTGCTACATTATAATTGATTTTTAAAATGCAGTATTTTAAAAAACAGCCTAAATAGAACATGAGTCATAAACATAACAATGCTACTAGTATGTACATTAAAAAACAACACTGTATGTCTTTGTTGGCTCAAACAGTGATATTCAGGAGATATTGTTAAATACTCCAAAATTGTAGCATGTAGTGAAAAGGAAGCAACGTAGAGCTTGGCATTATAAACATATAAACAGTATCCTAAATAGGAGCCGCAGTGGCGCAATGGGTTAAACCCTTGTGCCGGCAAGACTGCTGACCTGAAGGTCGACGGTTCGAATCTGCAAGACGACATGAGTTCCCATATGTCAGTTCCAGCTTCCCATGCGGGATGTGAGAGAAGCCTCCCACAGGATGGTAAAATATCCACATGCACAGACCAGCTGTTTAGCTTGAAAGTATTAGATGAAAATCAGAATCCTGTGGGTTTATAAAACCAGTTGAAAAAATTTCCCCACATCTTTCCCTAGATAGAAATAACACCTTGATGCTACAAGCTTTGTCATCACGGTGCATCACATTGTAAGGGAGCTGAGAAAGACAAATCACAACTATATCAATATCTGCCTTCCCATTCAACAAATTACCACAATAACAGAAGGCTTGTAACAGATCTGCTAAGGAAAGATCATCAACCTTGTTACTTCAGTGGGAGCTGGATAGCTAAAGAGATACTCCAATTATGTCTTGCTTCTACCAGAGATAACAGCCACAGCTCAGTTCCCAACTAATAATTCATACAAATGTTATCATTGGTGCTACTGAAAGAATGTGAGAAAACCTATATCTTGTTTCTAAGTAATTGAAAGCTGCACCATAAAGACATTTTAGCCACTTTGAGTCTCTATGTGGAGACAAAAAGTGGAATATAAATAAACATAGTAATACAGCAGAGTCTCGCATATCCAACATAAACGGGCCGGCACAACATTGGATAAGCGAAAATGTTGAATAATAAGGAGGGATTAAGGAAAAGCCTATTAAACGTCAAATTACATTATGATTTTACAAATTAAGCACCAAAACATCACATTTTGCAGCAATTCAACAGAAATAAATAAATAAATAAATAAATAAATAATAACTTTATTTTTATATCCCGCCAACCATTTCCCCTAGGGGTCTCGGGGCGGCTTACAAGGGACTAGCCTAAAAATTACAATAAAACACAACAGATTAAAACATCAAATATGAAAATATATCAAAAGTTCAATACACCATAACATTATGTAGTAATTACTGTATTTACGAATTTAGCACCAAAACATCGCAATGTATTGAAACAGCTGTGGATCCGGGTGGGAGGCAGACTGCGTTGGATAATACAGAACGTTGGATGAGTAAAGGTTAAATAAGCAAGACTCTACTGTAATTTTAACACAGCTTTTAGATCAGATGTGGAAATTTGTGGCTCTCTACAACTTCCATCAGCCTTGAGCAACACATCTAATGCGAAGATAAAATGGGAGTTGTAATCCAACAAGATTTGAAGATCCACATTTACCTTCAGCTTTGTTTTAGATCCAGACATATCCAAAGCCCGTAGTTACAAAATACAAAGTGACTTGTTAAAACCAATTAAAATTTCTTTCTAACATTTTGTTGTTGTTTATTCGTTCAGTCGCTTCTGACTCTTTGTGGCCTCATAAAACAGCCCATGCCAGGGCTCCCTGTCGGCCATCACCACCCCCAGCTCCTTCAAAGTCAAGCCAGTCACTTCAAGGATACCATCCATCCATCTTATCCTTGGTCGGCCCCTCATCCTTTTTCCTTCCATTTTCCCCAGCATCATTGTCTTCTCTAAGCCTTCCTGCCTTCTCATTATGTGGCCAAAGTACTTCATCTTTGCCTCTAATATCCTTCCATCCTGTGAGCAGTCAGGCTTTATTTCCTGAAGTATGGACTGGTTGGATCCAAGGCACTCTCAGAATTTTCCTCCAACACCACAGTTCAAAAGCATCTATCTTCCTTCGCTCAGCTTTCCTTATGGTCCAGTTCTCACATCCGTAGATTACTACAGGGAATATCATCGCTTTAACTATGTGGATCTTTCTAAACATGTAGATATGGAAATAAAGTATTTGTGCCTGCTGGTGATAACCAGTATACTGGTGATAACCTGTGTGTGTATATGTATGTGTACCTTCAAGTTGCCTGTTGATTTATTGCAACACCATGAATTTTATCATTGTCTAAGGCAAGGAATACTCAGAGATGATTTTGCTATTTTCTTCCTTCAAAATATACAGCACCTGATATTTGTCAGCTGTCTCCACCATCACCTTTATCTTGGAAACTTGATTTGCATGCCTTGGAAATCTGTGATAAGGTTTCAAAAGGCATGGTAGAAGTAGAACCCTAGCTTTGAACTAGACTTTCCTTTGTGTCTGACACTTTTTAAAAATGAACTTGCAGAATCCAGTGTTTAAAAATTATGTATCTTGGTATTGTTATTCAATTCCTTATATTTTATTTCTCATAGTGTTTTGTGTTAGATTGCTTTATTGTTCTGTCTTAAAACTTCGTTGGAAAGGTTTCTTTTTTGGTATACCAACTCCCTCAGCCATCATATCCTGGGATTATTTGTATGTTGAAGACTATTCTGAAATCTTAATCAGTGAAGATTGGTATTAACATGCTTCTAATGTATAAGAATGAGCCATATTTACAATTTCAGAAGATATGGTCTATTCATTGCATGTTTCTTTCTAGTGGAATCTTTGGAATTTATCTTTGTTCTTTTATGACTAATCAATATATTATGCAACTGGATTAACAAGGAACAGGATCAAAGCAGAAACAGATGGGATAAGACCATTCCGAAACAGAAAGTTTATAGAAGGGATAGACACAACAGGGCAGATGGCGTATTGCCAATATTGAGACACCATGTCGGCAAGAAAGAAGGAATGTCATACAATATATAGTTTGGCAGGCAGGGCAGAAATTGTTTGGATTGAAATAAAAAGAGCAAAGGAATGATGATAGGGAACTATTATGAAACCATCTGGCTCAGATAAAAAGACGTCCAAAGTATTTATATAGATAAGGGAGACTAGGAAGAGTTCAAGACAGGCTACAGCCAACCTCTAGATCTGAACTGGAACTGCAGTAAACTATGAAGCTGATGCACTAATCTTTTCCAGCTTTTCTACACTGCATATTATACAAGTCTGGCAGGCATTTAAATCTGAAAAGTAAGCTGGTCCATCAAAGTAACATGCCACTTTTTAAAGCCATTTTAAGATTCTCATAGGTTTAAGCAAAGCAGGCAAGCAAGTAGGGGGAGAAGATCATACATATTTTCATGTATATACTAATGATCTCCTCCTTGTCCTTTGCTTGACTGTTTTACATAGACTCATATGCATAGCCATTAATTATTTCACCTTTATGACCAGTTAGGGACTCGTACCAATTCCAAACAAACCCAGTGTTCTCCTTCACAACTCTTGACCTGAGGTTAATCTTGAAGTTAAGAATTTTGTGGAGAGAAGCTATATTAATCTGTTGCAGCTGTACCAACAAGGGTTTTATGGTGGCTTAAACACATTTTATTGGACATAGGATTCTGTCAACTGTAACCCTTTTCATCTTACATATGAACTGTAGCTTCAGTTGTCATGGCATATTTATATATGTGCTAAGGTAGAAGAGAGATGTAGGGGAGTAGAAACTTAAAGGCCATAAATGTTATAAATGTTTATGATTGTTTTTATCAGTAGTCATTAACAAACAATGGCCGGGAGGTAAGAAGGCATAGATAAGAAGATTAACAAAGTCTGGTGATAAAAAAACCCAAAACCCCTTTGTCTAAACCAATGAGAAGTAGAATTTAATCACTAAAATCTAGACTGTCAGTGAAATCTAGTTGATGGGGACTTATATTCAGAAGGACTGGGGGTAAATTCTTGTGTTTTATTGTCTACGTGTGAGTTATACTAATTGTATTGTTTATTTTGTTTATTGCTTGTTGTTTTATTGATGTGTTGTTGGGCTTGGCCTCATGTAAGCCACTCTGAGTCCCTTGGGGAGATGGTGGCAGGTTATAAATAAAGTTATTATTATTATTATTATTATTATTATTATTAAATCTAACAAATACAGGCAGTGAAAATTTCCAACGCAGTGGTCATGTAGCAAATAAAATGAACGAAAACCGATATTCATAGATGATCTGATGTAGCAAAATAGAAGTCTTTTCAACCCTGTAAAGATGTTCAATGTATTGTCAAAGACTTCCATAACTGGAATCACTGGGTTGTTGTACGTTTTTCGGGCTGTATGGCCATGTTCAACGGACCTCACAACCTCTGAGGATGCCTGCCATAGATGCAGGCGATACGTTAGGAGAGAATGCTTCTAGAACATGGCCATATAGTCCGAAAAATCTACAAGAAGTCTTTTCAATCTGCAGAAGGTAAAAGTTGCAATGTTTGGTGAATTTCTGTTTAACTGTTTTCCTCTGGAATCTGTCCCTGAAGCTCTATGTTAAAAGATGGATATCTTATACGTTAGAGACAAAGTATTCTGAGATATTTTCATACTTTAAAAATGTGTGTGTGTGTGTATATATATATATATATATATATATATATTTAAAAATGCCCTTTAATTATTGTTTTATGCCTAATTATTCCTTCTTATAGAACAGTGGTTCCAAACCTGTGGTCCCCAAGAAAGAAAATATGGTGCGCGGCCTCATTATTACTACATCATTGCCTTGAAACTGAGTCTAATCCGAAAGTCCAATGGAGTATCTAAGCATACTGTTCCTACTGGAGTCTAAAGCATACTGTTTCTAAAAATAGAGTCTGAGTCCTGAAGAAGCCCAGACCTGATCACATGGTTTGCAGACCCTCCTATAACAAAGAGTTAAGGTAAAATTGCATACCAATGCACACATATAAAATACAGTAGAGAGTCTGAATTATATACATAACAAAACTAGTGGAGGCTTGATAAGGTTTCAAACAGTAATATACCTCTATTTCTTCCCCTCTTGAGTACAGATCAGTATTTCCTCATCTGACATGCCTTCCTTGCCTTCTCCATTTGTAAGGAACAGGGACATATGGAGACTTGACAGCTAACAGGATGAAGGGAGCTAAAAAAAGGGGGACTTCCCAATCCTTTACAATACTTTCCTGCACATGATAATGAATCCTCCACTCTCTCCCCCTCGCCCATCATGCATGCAAATAAACATTATTGGCTTGGAAAGGTTTGTTTCATTAAAATGTATACAGTCCCCAAATTTCTGTTTTATTTCCATATTGTGTCAGTAAGACTCCAAAAAGTCATTTGGTAAAAGGCAAATACATCAAGTATTAGCAAGATGGTGAATTTACTTTTTGGCAACGACTGTTATATCGCTATTAGGTTTGTTAAAGTGGATGAGACAAGATAATGTGAGAAAGCAATTATTATTTGAATAGTAAGACTAAAAATCCCCCAGAAATATTTACATCGGGCAAGCAAAATGGGGAGTAAATGTAATTGTCTAGTAATAGAATATTACTGTAGTGAAGCCATGAAAATAGTTATGTATGTTTGGAATAAATTGAATTTTCTTAATAGCAGAAGCTGATTGCTTCTGTAGAGGCACAGGTCTAACTAGAATAAATTAAAGGAGACACTGAATGAATTAATGGAGATTAAAGTATCTCCATTGCAATCTTATACATTGATTGAGAGGTACATTGTTAAGACTTAAAAACTAAAATATGGATGAAAATAAATGGATAAACAAAATGTAAATGGATGAAAACGATCAATTTAGCTATCTTGTATTAACTTGAGTGAGAAGCATTTAACATTTGGTGCATCCCCTACTAACTAGGCACTTTTCAAACACATTGGAATACAATTTTTGCCACTTCTCAGACAATCTGAGCATGAACATGCTCCCAATACAATTTGATAAATCTGTTGTGGAAAATAAGGAAAATATGTACTAATGTGTAATAACAATTCTGCTGCTGCAATGCAGCTGTGGTCAACAATATATACGTATCATAGAACCAGAGAATCATAGAGTTGGAAGAGACCTCGTGGGCCATCCAGTCCAACCCTCTGCCAAGAAGCAGGAAAATCGCATTCAAAGCACCCCCAACAGATGGCCATCCAGCCTCTGCTTAAAAGCCTCCAAAGAAGAACCCTCCATCACACTCCAGAGCAGAGAGTTCCACTGCTGAATTGCTCTCACAGTCAGGAAGGTTTTCATAATATTCAGATGGAATCTCCTTTCCTGTAGTTTGAAGGCATCGTTTCGTGTCCTAGTCTCCAGCAGAAAACAAGCTTGCATATGACAATGCTCAGTTATGTTAGAAACAAATATTCTAAATGGTAGCAGAGATTAGTGGTAGAACTAAATATGGGTCTAAATATGAACTGAAATGAATATATATTTCTTTGGCTGCTGCAGTTATTTTGATTGTGAAATTTGGGGGCGTAAAAAGATGATCCAAGCAATTGGAAAATAAAAACTTAGATGTAATTAGCAATCTGACATTTAATCAATGCTAATGAATAGAATGGGGAATTTTTCATGTTTGTCATTTTGCTTATTTAGAAGAAAGATCCAATAGTAGACTTCCATGGATGGGTGGATATGCTCTCGTAAATACAAACATAAAGAGTAGGTTTGGATTACAGTTATGAATAGTATTATGGTCATTAATATAACATATTAAAGGATGACTCTCGAGACCAGGGTTCAAATCCTCGCTTGGCCATGGAAATGCACTGTATGATCTTGGACAAGTCACACAGAAAACCCATGATAGATTTGCCTTGCGAGTATGTGCATATGTGCCTTCAAGTCGACTTATATCAGGTGGTTTGCCATTTCCTTCCTCCAAAATATAGCCCAGAACACTTGTTATTCATTGGTGGTCTCTCAGCTGCAGAGAAAGGCAAATCCCCTGAGAATAAATCTTGCCAAGAAAAAACCCATGATAGATTTGCTTTTGGGTTGCCATAAGTCAGAAATTAGGCAAACAGCAGCAATGGGACACCATGGATAACTGGTGGGATTTTGTCTGGTTTAGGAGTGATAAGTAACAAAGGCCAGATATAAAATATCAGCTTACTTTATTGTGAGATGAGCACCACAATGAGTTAGCGCAGGTTGTTAAGGCTCTTCTGTAACAGCAGGAAGGGCTCGATCAGCACGGCTTACCCCAAACAATGCCAACATTGGAAGTTGACTTGCTTTAGGCGGTATTGAAACAACTGCTGAAAGATCCATTCTGCCCAGGAGTGCTTCCTCCACCTGATGACATTGACTGCTGTTGACTGATCTTGGAGTATCAGACAACAGCTGTGTTCCATCCCAAACTGGGTGACATTACAGTACTAGGGGAGATTTTATAACATTCTTTTTATCTAATCCAGTCTGACAGGTGGAGTATATTGAATGGCTCAATTAGCTCACGTTTGTGAAAGATTGTCTTCCAGTGAAATACTACAGGAGTGCAAAATGATATTAACTGTGAAATTAATTGCAAAAATAAAAAAAGTCATTAAGTGTAGAAATGCTTGCTGATCCCATGTCCAGCTAAAATTTATAAATCGTTTTATGATGTACCATCTTGTATTTCCAGAAATTATAAATGTTAAGGAACATGAGGACTGGAAACCTGTATGGTCATTACATATGTCTAAGAACTATAGTTACAGTGCTAAACACTGAATCCTGGTTTAACTCTCCACCTTCACAATTCCCATGAACCAGGCTGCAGACAAAATATAGCGAAAATATTTCATTGATATGTGTACAGTTATGGACCTCCACTGCAAGAGGACAATAGACAGATGTATTGTCAGGAATTGAATTATGCTAAGATCAAAATCTTCACAGACTTGGAGTGGTTTATCCATTCTTAATGTGCATGTTAACAATTCTGACTATTTCAATAACTGGGATGGAAAATCATACCTGCATTTGGGTTAATTATATTATTATTTTTACATTTTGTTGTAGGGAAAGTCAAGTGAAATTATAAACATTAATTTAAAATGGAAAACTTCACAGCCATCAGAAAAACTGGAATGTTCATATTCTCTGCATGTATCTCAGCTGCCACAGGAAAAATAGAAACTGTCCTGTGGGATGGGTAAAGGAAGGATAGTGCTGGCTTCCAGAATATGATTCCACGTGGACTTTAATTTGGCACTGATAGTATTAGATTTTATACAAATGAGCCTAAGTGATCTGAATACAGAACGTTGGATAAGCTAATATGTTGGATAATCAGGAGGGATTAAGGAAAAGCTGATTAAACATCAAATTACAGTATGATTTTACAAATTAAGTACCAAAACATCATGCTTTACAAGGTTATGTAGTAATTACTGTATTTACGAATTTAGCACCAAAACATTGCAATGTATTGAAACAGCTGTGGATTCGGGCAGGAGACAGACTGTGTTGGATAATACAGAACGCTGGATGAGCGAAAGTTGGATAAGCGAGACTGTACTGTAACAAGAAGAACAATGGTTATGAAGAATCCCTTATTAGAATTTGTTGGCTTTATTAAACCAATTGCAACAGGAATGCAGAAGATGAAATGCAGATGTGTACCCCCTCTGCTGGCCTCCTCTTGACATGCACATTGACTACTCCCTCTCTCCTTGTTTCATAAAAAGACAGAGAAGAACAAAAACTTGTTTTTGTATGAGCAAGGAATGGAGATATGGGAATGACAAACACCTTTATATTATCTGAGACTGGGTTTTGTTTTTTTCAGCAAGGAAGACTGCAGTGGCATCCTGACTGAGGTTTTTCAAAGGCTAGGGGTGTATGTACACTCTAGAAATCATACAGAAATGTAGAAATAATGAAATAATACTACTTCACCTGCAATGGCTCAATGCTATGGAATCATGAGAGTTGTAGTTTGTGAAGCACCAAAACCACTTGGCAGAGAAAGCTAAAGGTTTTGTAAAAGTAGTTTCAACTGCACTAATTCTATAATGTAGATGTACCTCGTCATAATGTTTTTATGTGAATAGTATGTTCTGTGTAACTGTGGTTGATGCTTATATATCATGCTTAATGACACCCATAGAGGCTTTCCCTTCTTAGATTATGCCTGTAATATCACTGGATCCTGCTGCCTATGCCATTGCATTTGGGCATTTTCACATGGGACTTGAAGGTGTTGGATGAACCCTAAGCCAATTAAGAATTGACCAGTGCCTATCCAAAAATATGGACGACTTCTGTTCTCCTCCCAATAGAAATACAGCCTAGAAAGGAATAATTCACATCATGACAGCAAAACCATCAAAGTGTTGAAGCTCACATATGAAATGTTAAACGTACATAAATACATGATTAAATACATCTTTTTCTCCTCAGAATTGAGTAGAATACTGCTCAAGTTTCAGGTCAATCTCAGCCATTTCTGAGTGAGTTCCGGGCGTCATAGAACTATCCTTTGTTAACAAGTTATGTTTAAAATAGTGAAACATTTCATCCAATCCAGGCTTAATATAGGATCACTTCCATATTCCTATAATGGTCTTATTCCCAAGTCCCAGTTAAAACCCTGGCAGCTACATTTAGTACATGGTAAAGTTCCCAGGCTATCCTAAAAGATCATTATAACTTGACATAGATACATATCTAGCATACATCATTACATTCATGTGCTGAACCTGGCTGTCCTTTTATATAGACCTTGAATGAGCTCAGCCACTTGATTCCAAGCCTAGAATTGACATGTGGCCTTCTCAATGGTAATATATCAAGATTTATTATCATACAGTGTAGACCAGTGGTTCTCAACCTGTGGGTCCCCATGTGTTTTGGTCTACAACTCCCAGAAATCCCAGCCAGTTTACCAGCTGTTAGGATTTCTGGGAGTTGAAGGCCAAAACATCTGGGTACCTACAGGTTGAGAACAACTGGTGTAGACAAATCTTCACACATGCATTTCTAATCAGCTGTAGCTTCTTTGATTCACTTCAAGTCCAAAGATAGAGAGAGATTAGATAGATAGATAGATAGATAGACAGACAGATAGATAGATAGTGGTTTTAGATAGCATAGGGAAGGGGTAGCACCCTGTGGTCTTTCTTTTGCTGCCTGTGCCCCTGTTCAGAAGATTTCATCTCACTTTCTGTCCATGTAATAATTCGATTTTGACAAATGTGGCTTGTTGTAGAAGCAAGGAATGAAATAAAGATTCAGTGGAGACACCTTTTCCCCATGAGAACTCTTTCAGGGATGAATTTCCCTTCTTTCAGGTAAATTTCTCTCACTTCCGGTTGTCTCACCCCCGCTCTTGACTATGAGTCATTTATAAATTGGATGTTTGTAACTCGGGGACTGCCTGTGTTTACTTTTGTGGTGATTCAACATTGGATGCAAAATTGTACATTCATGTTGGATTTTTCTACAGTGACATTAGCCACAGCCATTGCCATGCAGACACCATGTTCCCCTGAGCTTTCTGAATTCATACAACAGAGATCTGGACCTCTTAGATCATCTCTTGAGGCTTCAAGTCTTCGGCCACCCAGGATTCTAGTCTGGAAGGAAGGCGGGAGGAGTCCTCACCAACACAAAGTTTTAATTAGTGCAGCCCAGGCTGTTGCCTCTGGCATGTCTTGCCAATAAGGCTGACAGCCAGCCAGAAAACAATTGGCCTGGCTGAATTCTTTTGCTTTCAGGCCAGTTGTCAGAAAAGCACAGGATGTTTTCCCTCCCAGCGTCGAAGCCATTTTAAAATGCTGCACTGCCAGATAAATGTTTGTGCATATGTGCATGTTTGTATATGTGGTAGCAAATGCCCAATGATAGAACGAGGAGGAAAAAGCTATTAAATCTAATGCATTATTGAAATGTTTTAAATAAACATTAAATTTGAGGCTCTCATCCGAAGCTGGCTAAAATCACTGGCTCCACCTCAACATCCCTCCTTGAACTTAGTCCCAGATCTGTTTCAGTACCTGGTCAGATACCAGAATGATATAGATTAATTTCATGAGATGTCAAGCCTTCTCTCAGATCAGGAAGATAAATCAGGAACATGCTGTATTAGGCAGAAATGATAAGGGAAATGTTCTACTCCTTCTCCATCTGTGATTCTACCTGGTTTTGATTTTAAATCCTAAATAATTTAATTCCAGGGAAACCAGATGTGAAGGGAAATTAAACTGGGCTGAATATGGGAGAAGGATCATATTAGAAAAAAATCTGCTTAAGACAGAGTTTAGAAAATTCCTATTTTGTCCTACAATTCCCGGAATCCCAGCGATTCTGGAAGCTATAATCCAAAATATAACCACCAAGCCCTGAAGGGACCAGTGGATACTAGGTTAAATCTGATCTGAAGAGAATGTCCTCTGGAGCTCCCAAATGTAGGTTAGCATCAGGGCATGGTGAAGAGGAGGAGACAACGAGAGGCTGCATCCTAAGTCTCCTAACAAAAATTTTCAAAGACCAACCTAAAGAAGTGATATACAATTGCCTCTCCATATCCATAGATTCTGTATCTGTAGATTTAACCATCCTTGGATTGAACATATTTTAAAAGCTCTAAGAAGCAAACCTTGATCTTGCAATTTTACATAAAAGAAACCATTTTATGACATCATTGTATATAATGAGAGCATCTATGGATTTAGATATCTAAGCGGGGGTCTTGGAACCAAACCCAAATGGATACAAAGGGTCTACCATAATCCTCTATAATAACACCTTAGAGTAAGCACAGGGAAAAACTCTCTGCATTCCCAATTAACATGGGTGATGGTGGTGGGTAGTAGTTTCATACAAGTGGGTACTGAATGCTTGTCCTGGTATGATTTCCCTGTATGCAAAATTCAGATGACCAGTAAGGTCTTGGCAGTCATACAATATACCTGTTCCTTCATCATAAAAGTTATCTGCATTGATCCAATGAAAAAACAACTCTGTTTTGAGAGTGTAAACACGGTTGAGGAAATAATTCCAATTTGATTAATTGGATTATATTTGTCTACAGGTTTTGTCTGCCATATAATCCAGTTCCATACACTTAATCTACATTCTGCAGGTGATCCAGACAGCACCTAGATCCACATCAAAGAGGATTTTAAAAACCCACTTTGGTGCAGATTCCCCTTCTCCCTAAAAAAAAAATTCAGGCTTTCCACCCAGCCACCCCCCCCCCCCCCACGAAGGCCTTAACGGAAGAAATAACATTGTCAATTGCCATTAAGGTACTCCCGGACTGTGATTAAGGTACTCGGCCCCTCCACCTCCTGGTACATAATTTCAATGCGTCAGGAGGACTCCGAAAGTACCTTAATGGGTGGCCAGATAAGTTGTTTCTTCTTTTAAAGGCTTTTTCAGGGGGGGTTTCAGGTAGGTGAGTGGGGGTTCATGGAGCCCGAAAAACTGAGAGCTATGTGGATTGGGCCTGGGGATTGCATGCCGTAGTCCCTGGGCCCAAGCCAAAGATCCGGGTCTTACCAGATATCTAATTAATTTGGGACACAGCAGGGTTTACTTTCTTTGTCCTAAATTAATTCGCTTTTACTGGAGGCATCGTTTGGATGCCTCCAGTAAAAACACGACAGGCCCTGCATTTTGGGGCCTGTCGTATGGCAGTGCAAAGCTATCAATTAGTCATCTGCTATCAATTAGTCATTTAAATAATAAATAAATAACTTTATTTATAACCTGCCCTGTTTCCCCTAAGGCAGTGTTTCTCAACCTGTGGGTCCCCAGATGTTTTGTCCTTCAACTCCCAGAAATCCTAACAGCTGGTAAACTAGCTGGGATTTCTGGGAGCTGTAGGCCAAAACACCTGGGGACCCACAGGTTGAGAACAACTGCCTTAAGGGACTTAAGGCGGTTTCCAAACAAAAGTGGCAAGCATTCAATGCCAAATTGGAACAATACATAAAACAACATTAATAAAACTATAACAAACCAAAAAGTAAGTAAAAATATGTAATTAAATAAACATATTAAACAAATCTAATAAATCTGGTAGCTGCATCACTTAATAAATCTGGTCACCGCATTTAGGGACCATCTGGTAGCTGCATCACTTCTATCCAGGCACCATAAGCAAGGGAAACTCAGTTGGTTTACAACCCACTACTTGCTTTGGTACTTGCAAAGTGACCTCCCTCTTCTGCTCCTTCCCTCTCCTTGTGTGTCTTGCCTTTTTAATTTGCAAGCCTGAGGGCATGACCTGTCTTTCATTTTTAGGTTCATATGAGATTCTTGGAGAAACAATATTTATCTGAAAAGCAAGACATTAATAAGTAACAGGACTTGTTTGCTGTCCTTCCCTGCTTGACTTGCCTATGAAGTGAACAGGCTGGAAGGGAAAAGGCTCTCTGAAAAAAATCATTTGTAAGAAGAGAGGTCCTGAAATTTTCATCAGTTTCTCTGGAAACCCTGTTTCTCAATCCTTCAGTTATGAGGAGGGAAATGCATTTTGCATCTGCTTGGATGTGATATTTTTGTGTTTAGGTCTCTTACAATAGGATTTTCTTAAGTAGAGGTGGCTTTGTCACTTCCTTCCTCTGAAATACAGACTACAACACCCGGTTTGTTCCATGGGGCCAACACAATCTTAAGTCGGATTTGAAAATTACTGATGTAAGAGATGTGACAATGACATCCAAAAGGAAATTAGCTGGGCATAAGTTAAGATATTTTGAGGCTTTCATTAATATTGCATATTGAAATACATTTAAAATACAATAAGATCCTTTTTTCTAAATATCTAAGATACTTTATAATGTTACTGATGTAGCTATATGCATCCTGAAGATGGGTCTTTAGAGCAGGGATGAGCAAAATAAAGCCCGAAGTGTATGCAGCAGGATGATTTTTGACCCCTGGTTCATTTTCCTTTACAATCTTCCAAAGCATATGAAGGGCATTTCCACAATGTTTGTAGGCTATCTCGTAAACAAATAACATTTGTTTGCAAACTTTTTCATTTTTAAAAATCTCAACATGCCCTCTAGAGAGTATTGGAGGCATTTCCACTACATTTTGTGCACACCCCAATGAGATCTTTTTTGAATCAAGAAGTGACTTCCTATTCACTTCCATTTGTTAAATAAAGGTCCTTTTTAGATCTAGAATGGCCCAGAAAGAGCTAAAAACAAGGTGGAACACATCCATGTACCTTAAAGAGCTTTTAGGGCAAACCACTTGGGATTTATTTGCAGGTGAGACAGGGCATGTGGCCCTCCTAGCTATCCTGATGTGACTCTTTACACTTCCATGGTTGCCCACCCCTGTCCTAGAGTATGCATAAGAAAACAAATATATATATTGACTCACAGTGTTTCTTATTTGCTGATAGTTTTGCTGAAGATTCCAGCCACGCTTAGCATAACAACTTTAGATACATCTGTAAGATCCCAAGGCTAATAGCCCATGCCACATCCCTGACCAGAGAACTGTATACTTCCCACGATGCAGGATATAACACATTCATCAGAGATACATGAAAGTAGAATTAATTAGATTACTTCCTTCCTCAAAGACAGTTGTAAATGTCGGTGCCACATATGTCAGTCCTGAATGTATCCGAGAGGGATGCAATTACGAATCCATAAACATCTGGTATCTTTATATGAAGTGAGGTGGCAGCCCTAAATGGACCCTTGCCTCATTCTCAAATGTGGAAAAAGCTGGAAAGCCCAACTAGAATGCTCTGTTGTCCAAGGGAAAAGGTGGGATTGGTACTCCCCTTTATTCTATGCTGGATTCTACTGGACCTGCAACTGAATCACATGCTCATGAGGCAGGACATATTGGAATGCACTTTTGCTAGCTGAGACAATTGCCTCACATTTTTAAAATAGCATTTATTCAATTTTAAGCATACGTAAAATAAAGAAAAACACTATTTACATGGAAAAGACGAATGGAAAAGAAACAAAGGCAACAAACACAGTTGATGGGGACGAGAGACAGGGCCTTCTCAGCAGTGGCCCCTCACCTATGGAACACCCTCCCTAGAGATATCAGATTGGCTACCTCCCTCTTGTCTTTTAGAAGAAAAATCAAGACCTTGTTATGGGACCAAGCATTTGATCAGTGAGCAGCAAGTGGAAGAAGATCACACAACTTATGGCAGTGAATTGACCGAGACTGGTTTTTGGAGTTTGATTTTAATGGATGTGTCTTAATTAATTGTTTTAATTGTTGTTTTAATTTTTAATATTTTGATTGTTCTGTGGTTGTTTTTATGATGCTAGCATTGTATGATACTTTTGTTAGGCCGCCCTGAGCCCCCCTTCAGGGGGAGAAGGGTGGGGTATAAATATAGGAAATAAATATAAATAAATAAATAATAAAAATCCCCAAAATGAAGAAAACCTCACAACAACAACTACACCTACACCTACACGCACACACACACACACACACACATTGACTTCCATTTACTCCTTGGTGTTGGTCACATATTATATTCTACTTATATTATTTAATCCTCTTTAATTCCGCCCCTCTTTAAATATAACAAATAGACAAAACAGCTATTTCATGCAATTAGTCCTCCCTCCAATTAGATTAATATTTTCATCTTCTCTTTTTTAAAAACAGTATTTTACTAATTGCCAGTCTTTTCGAGATTTCCTTCTCCCTTGGTTCGCTGCCATTAAATATGTCAGTTTCTCCATATTTATGATTTACATTAATTTTAATATCCATTGGTTGATGGTGCCTCTTCATTTCTCCAGTATCTAGCATAGATGATCCTACGTGCTGTAGTCATATAATTAAACAACATCTCTTTGTTTTTTCCCTTTCAATGTCCAGCATTCCTAAAAGGTAGTATTTTGGGTCCATTTTTATCTTAATTTGCAAGATTTTTTGTATTCTCTCGTGGATTTCCCTCCAAAATATATTTGCTTTGTTGCATGTCCACCATGTATGATAGAATGTACCCACATGTTTCCCACATTTCCAACATTTATTTGACATATTCTTATAACATTTTGCCAATCTTTCAGGAGTGCTGTACCATCTATACATCATTTTAAGCCAATTTTCTTTTAAATCTGATGCATATGTATATTTTATTTTTTATTCCAAATTCTCTCCCATTCTTCTAATTTTATAGGTGATCTCATATTTGTTGCCCATTTGACCATAAAGTCTTTTATTTGTTCAGTTTCTGTAGCCCATTCTAGAACTTTTTATATAATTTAGTAATCATCTTCTTTTCCGATAACATCACCTTTTCCCAGAAGGGGTTGCCTCACTTTTGATGGGTGAGCCAACCCTGATACCATTGAATTGAACATAAGGCCTGGTAAACTCAATAGGATCTACTTTTAAGCAGTCACATACAGTATAGGATTGTGTCCATTTTTTCTTTTCTATTCTGCCTCAGTTATTGTTATGCACTAATTTCAGACATATAATATATCACATCTGTGTGCAAGATACTCCTAACTATTAAGAAACCTCTGCTTTTTTCTCGGAGCTGTAGGGAAGGGATTATTTAGAGATGTTTTCCTCAGTGGATGGTGTTCAGCTTTTCCTGCCAAGGGAGGCTAGGCTTCTCACACATCCAACACAATTTTCCTTCAACTGGTAGGCAAGATCTTTTTCTTTTCTGACAGGCATTGACATCTAAGCTGCGTTGTTGTTGAGACAGGTTCTGATTGGTTAGATATATTTGAATCCATTCCCAGAACTGGAAGGAACATTGTGGGAGGGGGCATTGATAATTTGCCAGGCTCCTTTACTTCTTGTCTTTACAAAAGGAGAAATTGGTCAGTAGGTCCCAATAAATAACTTCTGTTCTGAGATCATGTATGCTGTGAGGACAATAAGAGACAGTCATCCCATAAAATGCTTTATTGCCCAATTATATATGTAGTCTGAAGTGGCAGAACATTGTGAAATAAGTAATGCTCAATTCATTATATGTTGGTAATAGCCTCAGAATCATTGAGCCGCAAGCAGTCAACCTACAATATGTATTTGTAGGTTTAGCAGGACCGGAGCTTTAGCACAGCTGGTAAATCATCAGCAACTATATGATCTATCAACCAAAAAATTGCAAGTTCAAACCCTCAGGTCGGCATGAGCAGCTGATTGTCAGCCCTGCTCACTGTTTACCTAAGCAGTTTGAAAACAGCTTTAGCTGTAATTAGAGAAATTAGATACCACTAAAGCAGGGGAGGTGTTTTACAACACCATAAAGAAAAAGAAGATCAGAAAATGCTGGAATGAGGAAGTCCTGATGGCTCTTCTTCATAGAGGATGGAGCGAGAGCACTCCCTGTGGACTCAAGCCCAACCATCCATGGTATCGACACAACACCTCCTTCTGTTCTGTCTGTGTACTGTCTGTACAAACGGCATTAAATGTTTCCTGTGTATGTGTACTTGTGATCCACCCTGAGTCCCCTTTGGGGTGAGAAGGGCAGAATATAAATAAAGTGTTGTTATTATTATTATATTTAATTTGTGCCCCCCTCTAGATGATTTATTTCAATGTTCAATGGCCCAAAATGCTCATTTCATGAGTCTTGGATGGCAGCTAGCAAAGTCAGCCCCAACAATTAGGTAGAGTGAGGCAACTGCCTTGGGTGGTAGATTATCTGGCAAAACAGTGGAGATGTGGCAACCATTTCTCCCAACCCCCCTGGTCAGTTACTTCTCTTGAAATATACAGTAGGTGGCTCAGAGTTTGCCCTGCAACCCCTAAATTAGCTTCTTGCACATTGGAGGGCTTTATCTGTTAGCCACTGTTGTAGTAAGGTTGTAATTTGTAAATGAACATGTAGGACATGCTATCTTGTCCTTCCTCTCAAACAGCAAAAGAGCTTCGGTTGTATGCACAAAATACATCAATGGGAGCTTATATTCCTGTATCGACAAAGTGATGGGTTTCCTCATAAGATATACTACCTTTATTTTATTCACCAATTTCACTGATATGTCTTTGATGAGCAAAAACATATGCAGAGGAGAAACAAAGGTTAAGAAACTGCTTGAGAAAGTACCCGAATGCTTATTCATACAGAAGAGCCTTATATCTCTTGATTTAACTCAGGGGTGGGCTGTTTTGGTGCTTGAATCCCCTGCAGGCCATACTAATTTGCTAAAAATGCAAAAACTAAGGCAAAGCAAACACTATTGTTATAAGAAAATATCAACATCCTGGTTTTGAAAAAAAAAATCAATTTTGATTTTAAATAGAGTAGGAGGAAGAGCTGTAACCTTAAAACTGGAATTGCTACTCTGTGTGCCACAAGGACGCACTTGGCCCTCTCCTGAATTAAAACCATTAACTCTCTTGGTGTAGAAGGGTTTGAATCCCCTTTCAATACTGGAAATCCCACTGGGCAAGTCACACTTTCTCAGCTCAGAGGAAGGCAAAAGCAACCCCCTCTGAACAAATCTAGCAAAACAAAATCAAACCCATAATAGATCCATTTGGGGTAATCTTAAATCATAAAAACGTGGGGGCATGCAACAAAGCACTCCTGGGATAAGTAACTCTACTGGGCATTGATGAAGTGGTGTTTGTTGACTTGAATTTATAGTTCCTCTTGTGAAGAATAATCAAAGAAGAGGAATACACAAGATTTTACTGCATGCAACTTGGATTGCAAGAAGGAATTTTCTCACAGTACACTTACCACAATACAATAGCTAAATGAGCAAAAGGAGGCTTTCAAGAGGGAATTGTCTCACAAGACAATAACCACAATAACTAAATGAGCAAAAGAAGGCCAAAAACTTTACTAGTAAAGCCACTATAAAAACAATACTGGGATTTATTTTCTTTGTTACAGAACATTTATTGTATTCCTTGCAATATACACCACATGCAAATTCAATGCCGTTTACCAAACAATATTTTTTAAATATTACAGCTTATCTGAAGTATATTTAAACCAGAGAGAGCTGATGTCTTCCATGAACGGGAGATGGCATAAATCCCATCTACTGTTTTGTGATGCACTCATTCAGTCTTTGTCACCTGGTGCACTCACTGAGGTCCTTTCTGTTTCTCATGGTAGCCAACTTTAACCTCTGTTATTCAGAGGCAGTCTACTTTGGGCAGAAACATCAAGAAAACTTTGGTCTTCATGTCCTGACATGTGAACTTCCTGGAAACACAATGCTGGACTGGAAACAGACAAATGGCTTGTGCAAGAACACAAGCTGAATACAAGGGTGAGGTGTGTGCGTGTTTGTGTGTAGGGGGGGGGGGGGCATTTATAGAAGAAACTGCAAACACAAATGGGTGCAATATATGCACTTCCCAGAACTAAGGACAGGATCCCATTAGCGTTATGGAACTGAGGCTTTTGTCTCCCTAACGTCCAGTTTTGCTACTGCAAAATTCTGGGAAATACAGTTTAGGGAAGACAAGGACCTCTCTAGCTGAGAATTCCAAAAGCCCTGCCCTAAACTACACTTTCCAGAAATTTGCAGATGCAAACCAGGTGATAGGGAGATGAAAACCTCCATTCTATAACGCTAATGTGATCTCATCTTAAGGCTGCTTCTATATATCAGTAACCCAAAACAACCTAGAATAAACTTGTCTGTACCTACCCCCATGTAACACTTGACTGTTACTGGGGTCCTTTTGGCTAGGATGAGAATGCATTGGAGTCATTGCCATCGCTGCTATATCACCAGCCAGAAGTAGCTCCTTTGCAGAGTTGCTAGTAATGTTGTTGCTTCTGGTCATATGGTTGGGCAATATCATCATCATCGTTACCAGCAGTCCTCATGTGATAAAGTCCTTTCCTCCACTATCCTGCCTTTGTTGTTGTTGTTTTTTTCCCTACCCTGCCTTTCTATGTTGCTTGGTGAATAAAACAAAGGCTCCCTGGAATTCTATATTAAAATATTTTTAATTATCATCTGGATGCCATCTAAAAAGTAATATTCCTCTTTTTCTTTTCCTTACACCAAGATTAAGGAAACAGGGTACCAAGGGCAACAAATTGGCTGTTAAAAATCAGTGATAGACTGGTTGAGATTTTTTGAGCTTTTGAGTTGCTGGAAAAAAATACTGCAGTCTGAGGGACCATGAATTGGTCCTCGGCTTTAAAAGTTTGAGGGTCCCTCAAGTTTGAGGGTCCCTCAAACTGGTTTAACCACTCCATATACATAGGCCACATACCATGAATTGGCCAGAAGCCACTCCTGGACATTCACATAATGTTCACTTCTGGTCCCTAACATAGGACAAACCAGTTTACCCAATTTTAGCAGAAGTCGGGGAATGCTCTGATGCTTCCCTGAAACTTAAGGATAATGTGAACTGCTGGCTTGTTCTAATTTGAGCCAGTCCAGCTATTTACACAGGCCAACCTGGCTTGCCTGTGCTCTGTTGTTTCTCACTGCAGTAGCAACCATGGAGCTTTGTAGACCAGGGGTTCTCAAACTAAGGCCTGGGGGCCGGATGCAACCCTCCAAGGTCATTTACTCAGCCCCTGGTCTAAACTTTAGACTTAGAGTCAGCCTAAGTCTGAAACAACTTCAAGTCACACAACAACAACAACAACAACAACAACAATCTGAATTAATTTGACTATCTGATCAGCCAAAAGCAGGCCCACCATTCCCATTGAAATACTGGTAAGTTTATGATGGTTAAAATTGTTCATCATTTTAAATACTGTATTGTTTTTTTCATGTTTTTTGCAGTACAAATAATATATCTGCAGTGCGCATAGGAATTTGTCCATGTTTTTCTCAAAATATAGTCTGCTCCCCCCCCCCCCCCCAAACGGTCGGAGGAACAGTGAACTGGTCCTCTGCTTTAAAAATTTGAGGACCCCTGCTGTAGACCTAAGAGATGCTAGCAAAATTATGGTGACAAAGAATGGAAAGGGTAAGGGAATGGAAGTGGGTTCAGCCTGACTTGGAAAAATGAAAACAACAGAATCTGGAGACGGCTTAATTATGCTTTATAAAAATAATCTATAATATGATGGGTTTTTTTTAAAAAAAAAAAGTTAATAATTTTGACTTTCATGCTATGAACCAGCCTTTACTATGAACGTAAATGTTAAAAATATATAAAAGATCAACCTACAATGTGTTATCTATTTTAAGTTAAAAAGTATACAATGGATTTATTACTTTTCTCAAAAGCCATTATTTTAAATTCCTCAGTGTTGGCAAAATGTTGCTTAACACAGAAGGTCTGAGTTAAGTTCATAAGAAAAGCTGAAGCAATGAATTCAATTTTCTTTTGTTTTGCTTAGCTTGTTTGTGGCTAGATTCTGTATGCCTCTGGTGCTATGGATTCAAACCAGATCCTTTAAAAACATTTTTTTAATAAAAAAAACTACTGGTCACAACGGTTGTCTAAAAACTGAGCTTCTCAGGCTATGTACAAATCTTATATTGGCAGTTGAGTTTGCTGAACAAAACATTAGAGTTTAGGAACATTGTTATTTATGTTATGGAATACAAAAACCGTTTTTTATGTTTAGGTTTCATGGAGTTACTGCAGGATGTATGGAAAGATTGTCCGAAACAGGGACATCTTAATCTGATCTACTATTAATCTGTTTAGTGCTTTTATAAATTACCTTACCTTTAGCAGTATTTCCAGGCAGATATTTTTTATTCAGATGATGTTAACTAACCAATTCTTCAGGTGACAAAGTACCATATTATGTTCTATCACCCCTATCAGGAATCGGCAGACCCAAACCATCTCTATAAGTAGTAGCAAGCTCCGCCTGGTTACTTACAGAAAACATTTGTTGAGTTTGTTTCCTTAAAGTACCAAATTAAAAAAAGTTGAAAAATGAAATAGGTGATAGCACATTGTTGGCTAGAAGTGAAATAGCATATCTACAATTCCGGCCCATCTTACCTATCTGAAATTATCTCCCTCTATGAACCATCTCGGATGTCAAGATCATCTGGGGAGGCCCTGCTCTTAGTCTCGCCTCCTTCACAGGTGCGACTGGTGGGGATGAGAGACAGGGCTTTTTTAGTGGTGGCCTCTCACCTGTGCAACTCCATCTCCAACGAAATTAGATCAGCGCCCTCAGTATTGGCCTTCAGAAAAAAAAAAGCAAAAACATGGCTGTGGAACCAAGCATTTGGACAGTTAGCAGGACAAGAAACAAACATGGATTATGTGCAATTGTTGTTTGATACTGGAATGGCCTGGACTATGCTTTTGGATCATGTGATTTTAATGTTTAATTAATTATATATTATATGTTTATTATATTATTGTACTATATGTTTTTAATTCTTTGTTTTAATGTTTAAATGTAGTTATGTTTTATAATTTAATTGATAGTTTTATGTTACTGTTGTTTTATGTTAGGTTTTCCTGTTTTGAAAGGCACTGAATTTTGCCATGAATACGTTGGAAACTGCTTTGAGTCCCCCCAGGTGTGAGAAAAGCGGTATATAAATTAAGTAAGTAAGTAAATAAATAAGTTATAATGCTCGTCTTGTATGACTAATTTACTGTACCTTCCCAAAATTAGGATGCACATTAGACTTGCATAATATGGTAAATACCTTTTTTGGTTTCAGGGTTTTGAAAATTGAGGTACACATTAGATTCAATAGTGCATTTGACTTGAGTAAATACGGTATTATGTACAGATGAAAACTATCAAAATGTATCAAATCACTCTGGTGTAAGGTTTGGAAAATTTCATTTTATAGCAAAAGAGTGCATATTATCAGCAATTCTTTTCCAATTTCTGTAAAATTGGTTCATATGGATTTGTTATCTTTTGGAAACAAGCACCACATATATCTTTCTATCATTGTAGGCAGAAAAACTGGAAGTTTTGTAAACTTCAATATTTACCTTTTAATTTTGTTATTAATTATTTTCTAATGAAAAAAACTGGTCTATCATAAAGTTATATATGTAATCTGGTCCTCTGCTTTACCTTCCATATATGTATTTTAAAGTGATGCAGCTTTCTAGAAAATATAAAAGAGATAAGAACAAATTCATCTTATGGTTTACAAACACAAACAAGCTTTGTACTGTCGTTGGATTGCGTACATGCTCCAATACTGATGCAGGTCATTAAGTGCAGGTCTTGCTTGCAGATAGCTTGCAGGAAGGAATAAATGCAGCAATACTTGAAAAAGGAGATACTTATTAATGACATATGTCTGAGTGCACATCTACACTGACCATATATTTGAGTTTAAAGCTAGCTTCAAACTGCAGCGGCTACAAAATGCAAACTACCAATGTGTGCTATAGCACGAATTAAGGCTTTTAAAGTGCATTAAACAAAGTTGCAGGAAAGTTTGAGTTAGGCCCCATAATGCACATCAGTGGTCCTCAAAACTAAACCACATTTCACAGTGAAATAATCCTCGCAGAATGCAAAGCACTTTACTTGCACTTGCCCATACTGGAGGACTTTGTAAAATTCGGAACAATGGGGCAGAGGACGGCAGCTAAAAACACCCCAAGATCATGGCTGGACAATTGGGGGGGGGGGGGAACACACACAATTGGACCCCTGGGAAAGATAATTCACTACTTCCACTGCTGTCACTTTCCCTTTTTTTCATCTTCTATGCCTCATAAGTGCGGTTGCAAATCTGTCCTGGAAAGTGAGTGGAGTCACATGGTGGTTTGAGGGCTCTTTTATAGGTAAATCACATTCCTGGTTAAAGAGGCCACAAACTGCTATGTTGCTTCCCCTACTTTCCAGGATAGATTTACAACCGCACTCAGTGGTAAATCACATACCTGGCTAGGAGTCACGGTGGCGCAATGGGTTAAACCCTTGTGCCAGCTGAACTTCTGGTCTGAAGGTTGGCAGTTTGAATCTACGAGATGGGGTGAGCTCTCATGCGGGGACATGAAAGAAGCCTGTCACAGGATGATAACACATCCGGGCATCCCCTGGGCAATGTCTCTGCAGATGGCCAATTCTCTCACACCAGAAGCAACTTGCAGTTTCTCGCTTCTGTCATGATAATTTTTTCCCCTGGCTTCAGACCTGTTTCCAACATGTAATCATCTGCGCAGCAAAATTGTTTTCCTATTTAAGATACTTCAAAAATGAGGTACAGTGTTCCCTTACTTATCGCGGAAGTTCCGTTCCAGGACAATCATTTTGTTCTCAGTCTGAATCAGATGGCTGGTTACCAGAATTTTTGCTAAGTGTACTTCCTGCTTTTGCTGCCTCTGCAGCAAGCCCATAGATTGAATACTGTATAGATTTCTATAGACAGGCGACTTGCCGGTTTCTTCACACTCCCTCCTCATCCCACAGAAAAGATACAGAACTACAAAACTGCAATGAAACAAACAAACAAAATTATTGTGCATGCAGAGGAAATTATAAAATATATTCTAAAAAAGGCTTTTTTAAAAACCTAAAATCAAAGCTTGAATTAAAAAAAACCCCCTAAAATCAAAGCTGTGTGCCTTAGATTCGAAGCCGCCTTTGATTTGATGAAATACCGTAATTTTGCGTAGAAAAGTGTATGTCCATTGAGCCATCAGAAAGCAAAGGTGTCATTATCTCAGCTTCCCATGAGGATAATTTCAGAGGATTTCGGAATTCCAGATAAAGGTCGCTCAACCTGTTATTGCCATGTGCTGTAAAGTAGATTGTGTGGAATAGAGATATGAACCCAAATCAGCTTTGCTACAGATTCTAAAATGATTTTGGCTTAACCTCCCTTCTCCCTTGGATGAGAGAGCACCTCCTCTTCATTGCTAGCCGCTTGGTGAAGGTCTGAGTTATTTATCCCGCAGCCATCCGGACTGCTGCAGACAGCCTTTCTTCCTCTTGTGAAAAGTTAATCATTTAATAATAACCCTGGCAGAGTTTGCCAGAACTCCTCATGTGCCAGAGCTCTCTCCTCTTCAGCACTAGTTTTCCACCCTGCTGTGACACTTCAGACAAAGCAGCTGGCCTTTATTACTTGTTGAATCAAATGTTTGTAAGAAGTGGCACAGAAAATGTCTCATTTGCTTGCAGTTCTCTCTCTCTCCCCCTTCTCCCTCTCAGATATCTCCCCCTTTTACTTTAATAGTACTTCTTATATAAAACTGGCTTTAGATCACTGTGATGAAAGGAGCTTTTAAGTGAAAATAAATATGAATGGGGGGTATAATGTATGCAATTCTTTCCCTACCCCCACCCTGCCACAAGCTGTCCTCCTCTTTTTTTCTTAGGAACACATCAAAATAGAAAGAAGAAGTTTTGCTTCCAAGCCAACCAAAAGCCAGGAGCCGAGAGAGACACAATTGTGAAAGGGGAGACATTTGCCAGATACAAGCAAGACAAATGCTCCCATTGAACTTAACCGGTGCTTTAAGAAGATGATGTCGACTTCAAATCTGTTTGTGATCTGGACATGCAACACAGACCTCCTTCTCTTCATATGTACAATGTAATGTGTAGCCTTGTTTGCATACTCAAATCTGTGGACAGATATTTCTAAGAGCAAAAGAGCATTACCTCCTGTGTGCTTAAACCAGACTAGTTTAGCATTCTTCATTCGTTGTGGCAAACAGAAGCCTATGGGGAGCCCTGGGGCAATAGCATTTTCCCACTTTTGTCTCCCAGCAACTGGTATCCAGAAATATCCTGTCTCTAGTCCTGGAAACAGTACTTGGGATCAAAAAAGTTATATTTTGGATGACAATATCCAGAATTCTCTGCCCCAAAGTAATGCTGTATGGAGGATTTTTTTATTGCTTGTCCACAAAGTAACTTTTCCAGCTGTGGGGAGGGAAACTGCTCTGTTTATTTAAACACTGTTTATTTAAAAGATGTCTAGCCTGTTTTTCAACGCAGCATTGCCTTCATAAAGTAATTTTCACTCCTTTTTAAATGTCAGGAGCGACTTGAGAAAATGCAAGTCATTTCTGGTGTAAGAGAATTGGCCATCTGCAAGAATGTTGCCCAGGGTACATCCGGATGTTTTGATGTTTACCGTCCTTGTGGGAGGCTTTTCTCATGTCCCCGCATGGGGAGTTGGAGCTGGCAGAGGGAATTCATCCATGCTCTGCCCGGATTTGAACCTACAACCTATCGGTCTTCAGTCCTGCTGGCACAAGGCTTTGACCCATTGCACCACTGGGGGCTCCATTTTCACTCCTAAAGCACATTAAATTTTAACTTCACTGTTTAAAGTAAGGGTGAGGTAAGTGCAGATAATGGGCAATGTGTGGTCCTAAGCTCATACTTATGTTCCCTGGAATCCTCAGAACCCCCAATTATTGCCTCCAAAATACCCTGGGCATTCCATAGGAGTTTTGGAGGTTTTCCCTCAGGATATTCTACTACCCTAGTCCATTTTGGGATATATCTTATTCAAGTCAAAGTGTGGCAAAATCTCCTCTCCCCTGGCCATTCCTGTGCAAAAGAAATTCAAAAAATGTTTTAAGGGCATCCTTCCGGTTCATATGATGGTTATCATGATTATCTAGGACCTTAAGATCATCTGGGGAGGCCCTGCTCTTGTTACCGCCTTCGTCACTATTTATTTATTTATTTATTTACTTTGCTTATATACCGCTGTATCTCAAGCCTGAAGGCGACTCACAGCGGTTCACAAACAGTAAAAACAGTAAAAACAGCAGTAGTTCCATACAACATATAACAATTGACTTAACACATTATCCACTAATAACCAATAAGCAATTACAATGCACAATTATTACAAAAAACCGTACCCAATCGTCTCATCATCCAAGCATAGTCTACGTTCGTCGTCCATTGTTCCATTCTTATGGTCAGTTACCAGATTGCACTAGATTACTCAAACACCTGCATAAACATCCAGGTCTTCAACTTTCTTCAGAATGCCATGAGAGATGGTGCCAGCCTAATGTCTGTAGGAAGGGCATTCCACAGCTGTGGAGCCACCACTGAGAAGGCCCTATCTCTCGTCTCCGCCAACCGTGCTTGGGAGGCTGGCGGGATCGAGAGCATGGCCTCCCCGGAAGATCTCAAAGTCCTGGTGGGTTCATAGGCCGAGATGCGGTCGGATAGGTATCTTGGGCCAGAACCGTTTAGGGCTTTATAGGCCAATGCCAACACCTTGAATTGTACGTTTGGCAGGGACGAGAGACGGAGCCTTCTCGGTAGTGGCCCCTCGGCTATGGAACGCCCTCCCTAGGGATATAAGATTGGTCCCCTCCCTTTTAACATTCCAGAAAAAAGTCAAGATGTGGCTTTTTGAGCAAGCCTTTGCAAATGCAGATTAACTGACATAGGAAAATGGAATGACTAGACAATGGGACCGGACAATGTTTTTAACAAGGAGACACCAATGATTTATGTTTTATTGATTTTGTTATGGTTTTTATTATATGTTAATGTTTTTAATTGTATTTATGGTATTGTGGGAATTGAATTTTGCCCTGTAAACCACCTTGAGTCGCCTACGGGCCGAGAAAGGTGATATACAAATACAGAAAATAAATGAATGAATGAATAAATAAATAAGGCTAGAGAATTGCCTGTTCTTGATTTAAATTATGTTTTTTTTTAAAAAAAACCCAATCCCAACATAATTCAATCTGAAAAAAAGGATGAGCAGCAGGGTGAATA
Source organism: Anolis sagrei (assembly GCF_037176765.1). Lineage (NCBI taxonomy): Eukaryota > Metazoa > Chordata > Lepidosauria > Squamata > Anolidae > Anolis > Anolis sagrei. The sequence continues at coordinate 166,346,568 of NC_090024.1, forward strand.
CGTTGCCCTGTGCGCAGCTCCCTCAATGACGCTTCCGCCATCACATGTGGGGAGCATCGTCCAAGCGCTGAGGATCCATGCTGGCTCCATTGGAGCAGGGCCTCCTCCAGAAGTCCAGCAATGTCATGGGATGGGCAGAGTGCCCATCCATTGCTGGACTGCAGGTGAAGCATCCCTCAAGGCTTAAAAAGTCCTGTCTAATGAGGTTGAAAGATTCAGTGTGGAAAAGAAATTCACAACCTGGAAACAATCTACAGACCCAACAAGAAAATTCAACAAATGCTATGCTCAGCAAAGGATAAGAGGGATCCTCTAACCACTGCAGGAGTCCACCGTATACCATGCAGCTGTGAACAAGTCTACATATGGACCACCAAACGCAGCATTGCCCAACCACGAATCAAGGAACGTGAAAGGTGTCAGTGTGTATTTTATGTATGATATATGTTTAAATGTAATTTTATGTGGTAGGATTGGAATTGTAATAGAATTGTGTTGCCAGGATGTATGTTTACACAGAAGGGTTAAACAGCGAAGTTACAGAAGGCTGTGAGAATGTGACCCTGAGTTCCTGCCATGTGAAAGTTTAGGGAGTGCCAGAGATAACCTCCCTTCCAAATGCAGTTTGTTGTTTCAATGCCTATCTCTTTCGTTTTGTGTTTCTTCACATCTGTCTGCTGATGGTGTATGTTGTATCTTTGAACTGCTCAAGTAAAGCTGAAATCTGCTTTTTACCAGAGACTCCAGAGTCCATTATTCAGTGCTTCCGTGATTCTTTGCCCACGTTAACAAAAGGCACTGCAGAGAAGTCAGCTATAGCAGAGCACTTGATGAATCAACTTGGACACAGAATATGATTTGAGAACACAGACATACTGGATCACTCTAACAACCATCATGTCAGGCTATACAGAGCTAATTGTAACATTCACACTTGCTTCAAACAGACAAAGGTTCTTTCTCCCACCCTGGATATTTCACACACACACACATATATATACACATACATACATACACATACACACACACACACACACACACACACATTCCACTTGCTTATTTCCAACAGACCTCTGAGGATGCCTGGCGTAGATGCAGGTGAAATGTCACAAGTGAATACTACTGGAACATGGACATATAGCCTCAAAAACTCACAGCAGTTTTAGCAGTAACAATTAACAGGAAACAATGATTATAAATGGCAAAACAACCATAAAACCAATAAAAGCAGTAAAATCAATGCAAATCTCATTGATGGTCAGCGTTTCAGAGACTTATAGTTTAAATTCCAATTTCCACAAATTGTCGGTCCTATCCATCTGGTTTCCATATCTAATTGTCAGGGTGCCCAAAGGCCTGGTCCCACAACCATTTGCTTCTAGGTATAGGCATGATGGAGCTGTGCTTGTTTCATCTGTCTTTCCAGCCCCCGCTGGCACAATGGGTTAAACTCTTGTGCTGGCAGGATTGCTGACAGGTTTGAATCCGGGGAGCACGGGTTGAGCTCCCTCTGTAAGCTCCAGCTCCCCATGCGGGGACATGAGAGAAGCCTCCCACAAGGATGGTAAACACCAAACATCCAGGTATCCCCTGGGCAATTTCCTTGCAGACGGTCAATTCTCTCACACCAGAAGCACCTTGCAGTTTCTCAAGTTGCTCCTGACATGAAAAAAATTCTGTCTTTCAATGGCCAGGCCAGTGGCAGTTTGGATGGATGGAGGCCTTCTCAACTACTTCTAGGTGTAGGCACTGTGTCTGCCTACAAGCAGAGCAGATGCGTGGAGTTGGACAAACATTTTTTTCTGGCACATTTTCACTCAATCTCAAACCTGGCAAATTATATGAAATTTTCTTCCCAATCCAGTTTGAAATCACATCTTTTGTATGCCTGAAGGCTTTGAGACAATTAAAAATACAAAACCATTTTAGCCTGTGTTTTTGGAAGGATGAACTGGCACATCTTTTCTTTTTTCCCTGTGTCTTACAGCCAGGATTGGGAGCAGAGTTTAGAGTGACATGAACAGAATGGCTATGACTATGTGAATATATGCATGTATGGCAGGAACTAATAACTGCCTCCCCCCCCCCCCCCCCCCAAATGCTGCAGTATAACTCAATGCAAATCAATATGGTGAACTCATGTACATGGTAGAAGAACTCCACAAAACTACATAGTGAGGGTCCCATGTGCTTTTTGAAACTGATTTCAGTTTGGAAATAGGTGCCTATGGCTGTGAAGTGCCCCCCCCCCCCCCCGGGGCAGGATACTGCACATTGGAGCTGGGATCGGTTCCACCTAAGAAATAACCACACTGGGTTAATGGAAGCTTCCATCTTTCCAAGGCATTATGCATTGAATTGTAGTGTATGGTTTCTATTTGGCATTTGTGTATAACTTCAAACCCCCTGTTAGAATAATCAAATCCTAAAGTTGGAAGAGAGTACAAGGACCATCCAGTTCAACCCCTATCATGTAGGAACAATCTATCAAAGCACTTCCAACAGATGGCCATCCAGCCTCTGCTTTAAGGCTTCCAGAGAAAGAAATTCCACCACACTCCAGGGCAGCAGGCTCCACTGCAAAACAGCTCTTATTATCAGGAAGTTCTTCTTAACTTTTAGGTGGAATATATTTTCCTGCAACTAGATCCTATGATAATTCTATTAATTCCATAGGAGTATAAAGCAAGGAACAAAGAGAAAGTTTTGCCCGTTTATCTTCTGAAATCTAGCCTACAGCACCTGATATTCATTACCTGTCTCCCATCAAAAAATTCATTAGAGCTGACCCTGCTTCATTTCCAAGATCAGGTGTGATTGGGTGATTTGACAAGCATTTTATATAAATACTACTCTTCAAAACTAGTAAAACAGAGGCAAGTTCATTCCAGGAATATACACACATTTCTGTACAGGTTAAATGGAACTGAACCACATTCAGTAATATACTCACATTTCATCTTTGCTAATTTGTTAGTTGTCAGGGACAACTGTAAGCATCATTTTCAGCAATGTGGAAAATGGCTTCAAGAAATACTGATTTTTACAAACTTCATTTCTAAGACATACATGCACCTTTTCTGAGTTTTATAGCAAAAGCCTATAAGCATTTCCTATAAGTCACCTAGCAAGAAGATATAGGGTGTTGCCATATATTTTCTAATTATATCTAAGTTATCGTATTACAGACAGGAAATGCTGGCATAATGGACTATGAAAATATCATTCAGCCTGTTACCAGTCAGTGTGAAGTAAAGTGTACCATGCAAATAAGATCTTGCCATTGTAATGATATGTGGAAATGCACTCAGTTAAAAATAGAAGACCAGCTGCTCTTAACAGCCTCAATTAAGGCCAATTGATAAAAAAGAGAATCAATCCCATAAGAAGGGCTGCAACAGTGTGGTGCCTAATGTGTCTTCACTGGCACCTAAAGTTGTAAGGTGAGAGTGAATAAGCTCTGATGTCTTGAGCTGATTTGATACAACACAGTCCAAGGCCACTCACCATGGCCTTGAATTGTATTAATAGAAATAACATGATAGATCAGAGCTTTCCTAAAACTCCAGAGTAACTCACAACTTTGGACATGTGTTATCAACCATTCAGGAAGCGGCCACAGTTGGTTACACAACCATCCTGCTTTCCCCAGTCTTGGACAGCCCAGGGACAGGAGATGACACCAACCTTGCCCCCTCAACCTGCCACTTGCAGTGCCCATCAGACATGAAAATGGAGCTGGACACTGCTTGGTGCCTAACCAGAGCACCAAAGAGATCACAGAAGGAAGAGGGAAGTGGTTTCTCCTTCTTCCCTCCCCTGTCACACATTGTGCTCTGGAAATAATTACTTCAGACACCAAGCAGTGTCCAGATTCATTTCCATCCCCAGTAGGCACTGCAAGCAACAGACTGAGGGAGGCAATGTAAGGGTTGCAGGCAACTGGCACTGAAACTATTCTCACACTGTTAGGCTATGCAGTTGCCATGCAGTACAGAAGTGGTTTGTGGGCATCGAGTATAGCCTCTAGTGAAGCTGATCTGAAGTACCTCACTTTGGATCAGCATTTCCTTTTCTGCTCTGTCAAGATGTACCCTCAGTCTATTAGGTATGTAGCTACATGAATCCCCCCTCCTTCACCTCTCTTATCCTTCTTCACTCACAATACTGTACTGCTTTATTCATTTTCAAATGTTTCCTGCTTTTTTGTATATCTCAAAGTGGACCTAATTGCAATGCTCAGTCAGCTAGCTAAGAGCTTTGTTTCTGCTTCCTTCCTTGTGCTATATGTGTACACTTTTCTGGAAGCCCTTTACAGTAGACAGCACTTTGTCTCACCAAAGCATTTAAGTTTTCTCCCATAAACCTGCCGGCATTCCTCTGCCATCATAATTAGTCACATTTTATCAAATTGTCCTAATCCTCACAGTATGCCTCTTCTCATCAGGTCATTATTACCATGTCAAAAGAGAAACACCCTTATAAATATAGAGTGTATGGTGGAAAGATCAAAGGAAGTTGTGCTGTATTGGCCATATCGAGTAATCTGAGAAAAACGCTTCTGTTTTGGGAGAGCATTTGTCTCACAGATAGGGATGGATGCCTTGCAGTGAGAACTAAGAGTTCACAAGCAGACTTATGCTTGCACAACGGAACTATTCCTTTGTTTGTGTGTTTTTCTTCAAAATCTTTCCCCCTCTGACCCAATCCAGAGGATTATCTTTTCCAACAAAAAGTTTTGGGGAACTGTGATAGGGGAAGGGGGAACCAAACAACAGAGCATCCAGAGCTTGGTAAGTGACCTTGCAAAATGGTGCCATAAGAGTTCCAAGTCTCTCTTCTACAAGTTTTATTGAATTCATTCATTGCAACTTAAAAAAAACAACTTTTTTACTACTCTAAAGTAGCTAGATGGATTTTCTTTCTTTTTTTGGGGGGGGGGGGGAGTACATTTAAAATATTAGAATATTGTAAGCTGCTGGTCCCAGTGACAAAATAAACACAAATAATTGCAATTGATTCAGCTCAATGAGGTTGATACTAAATAGATCAGGGCCATTTTAAAATTTTATTTTTGGTTATATGCTGCAGAAGGGACAGAGAGTTTCATCTATACTGATGATTGTGCCATCACCACTCAAGCAGGGAGCTTTTGAATGGTTGAACAGAAGCTCTCCAAAGCTTTACATACTCTTACTGTCTATTACAGGAAAAACCAGCTCATTCCTAATCCATCTAAAATGCAGGTGTGTGCTTTTCATCTTAAGAACAGACAAGCATCTCGAGCTTGCAACACACCAAAATACTTGGGAGTTACCCTGGACCATGCTCTGACCTACAAGAAGTATTGCTCAACTATCAAGCAAAAACTGGGTGCTAGAAATAATATCATACAAAAGCTGACTGGCACAACCTGGGGATCACTACTAGACACAGGGAAGACATCTGCCCTTGCGCTCTGCTACTCTGCTGCTGAATACGCATACCCAGTGTGTGGGACACATCTCACCACTTTGAAACAGTAGATACATGCCGCATTATCATAGGATGTCTTAGTCTCAAGCACGGTTGGTAAGGACATGAGACAGGGCCTTCTCAGTGGTCACCACTGAGAAGGCCCTGTCTCATGTCCCCACCAACCGTGCTTGAGACGAAGACATAGCCTAAGCTATGGAATGTCCTCCCTAGGGACATTAAATTGGCCCCCTCTCTTTTAATATTTCAGAATAAAGTTAAGGCTTGGCTCTTTGAGCAAGCGTTTGCAAATACAGTGTAACCGATATAGGAAAATGGACTGACTGGACAAATGAAATTGGACAATAGTTTTAACAAGGAGACTCTGATGACATATGTTTTTATTGATCTTATCATGTTTTTATATTATATTAATTGTTTTACTGTATTTTTATGCTTTGATGTCTAACTGTAAACCGCCCTGAGTCGCCTACGGGCTGAGAGGGGCGGTATATAAATATAGCAAATAAATAAATAAATAAAATTAGAGATGGGTGATTTTTTTTGTTTCTGTAGAGTTGTCTTTCTCCTTCTCTCATCCAACCCTCCCTTCCTAATCTGTTTCGAGTCTAGCTGCTTTAACAGAAGTGGCATTTCTCTTATCTCCTTAACCCCACGCCCACTTGTTATATACTGTATTGTGTGAGTGCCTTCAAGCTACTTGTTGACTTATAGCAACACCTTGAATTTCATAGGGTTTTCTTAGGAATACTCAGAAGCATTTTGCCAGTTCCTTCCTCTGAATATTGCCTACAGCAATAGTAACACATATCTTCACTTAAGTGTGCCTTAGTTATTGCATAGAGAAATGAATTACAACGAACTCATTAGTTATATTTAGTTATTTTCAGATTCTGGATAAAACTCTGGATGCACAACCCAACACATAGTCAAGTGAAGTTCACTGGCTCAGCATGGTGGCCTGAGATTTGCAGTTCTAGAATGTAAATCTGTAGCTTTGTAGTCTGTTTACAGGACGTGCTCTCTGTATGCCCAACGGGACGCCAGGGTGCCTCAGCTGAAGGGCCCTTTAGATTTCCCAACACAGAGTTCAATTGAGGCTTGAGATAAGTTCAACAAAGTTTTTTATTTGGGCTTAAATCTTCAAACAAATGAATTAAACACTTTATAACCTTGGAAAACCGGTAGCTTCCTCAATCTGCCAACAAGGGCCAGGCAACTGGTTATAAACTGTCCTTTATTCCTTAGAGAAATCCTTTGACCCCTTCCTGGGCAATCTCTCTTTACCTTCCTGGCATGAGGCCCCTACTCCCGGCTCCAAAATGCTTTATGGATAGCCCAAGTGGTCCCTTACCAGGCAAGGTTCCTGTATGTCAAGCTGAAAGGTGTCTCCACCTTTCTCCACGAAGGCTGTAGGAACTATTACTTTACTCCCCAGCAGAGCTGTGGATCCTTTCCTCCCCCCCCCCCCAGCAAAGCTGTGAGAAATGAAGCCTTTGTGCAGGTGGTAGAGAGAGACCCACACATCCTTCTGTTAGTCTTCCAACAGTGAGACTGAACAAAGTCCTCCTTTCCCTCCAAAACCCTGGGAAAAAGGGCAGGTCTAAAGATTCTAACGATGATAGACAGGTTGCTGGCCCTATGACTGCAACCTGGGGAAGCCACCTGATTGCAAAAAGCATGACTTAAATAGATTCATGCAAACTAGCAGTGCAAGAAAAGGAATTCAAATCTCCTGGCACTGCTGTGCCAGCACAATATGCTATTTTCATTGTTATTTCATGATTAAAGTTTATGACGTTCAGCAATTCCATATGATCTTTACATTATGGTACCTTTTCTCATTCCCTGCAATGATCACATTGGTTCTACTTTAATGGATGTGCTACGCACTTTAACATTTTTCTTTCAATAATACACAATTTTCCTAGAGGTTTAGATGACAGAGTACTTCACAAGATAACATTTTTAATATGCATATTTAGAAGTCTTTATAAACATGTTTTGATAAGCTTCTGCTAAGGCAAATTATAACTAACTGAATTCCCACAAGGAGGAACACTGCATTGCATTTTAAATACTAAAATACAATCCTTTGTACACCATTGAAACCAGGAAAATTCACTGATCAAACTGGATTGGCTTCTGATAAAACAGGAAAAGTTTCTTCTGGTTGATAGAGCAGGGATATAGTGCCTTCTAGTGGTTACTGAGCTCAAAACACTCCAGTGCAATCCAGTTCTCGTAGTGAAAATATACATGCAGAGATGTGACCCAAGCAAACTTTGGATTTCTTAGTGTTATTTATCCACACAATTTTACCAAAAATAGGGGCTATAAACCACTTATGTAGCAAAATGTCATGTCCTAACAATTAGCTTCATGCTGTAGAATTTAACAGAGTTTGACATGATTTTAACTGCCATTACTCAATGCAATGCAATCAGGGAAGTCCTTTAGCCTTTCCCGCCCAAAGGTTCTGGTGCCTCACCACACTATACAAAATTGATTTGACAATGTGGAATGAACTTACGGACTCTGAGCTGGCAAACGTTGAGCATAGGATTGGTTTTATTGATTGTGATGTATAACGGACTGTTTTAACTGTTTATATTTGCTGTTATATATGTTTTTATCTTATTGTCTGTGTTGGCATCGAATTGTGCCTTTTTGTAAGCCGCCCTGAGTCCCCCCTCGGGGGTTGAGAAGGGTGGGGTAGAAATGCGCAAAATAAATAATAAATAATAAATAATACATCCCAGGATTCCATAGCATTGTGCAATTGAAGTTTAAAGTGGTGTCAAACTGCATTAATTCTGTAGAGTAGATGTACTCTTAAAGATAGATCAAGATTGTTCATGTAATAAGAAGACAGAAGATATTCTCATGACATAGTAGAAGTCGATATTCCAAGATATGATGAATTGTAAAGGCTGATTTATTACAAACCACAAGGAACTGATCAGTGTATATTTTAGCTTTGATGTCTTGGATTTAAGAGAAGATAAGATTCCTGTGATTTACAACAGGAAGGAGTTTATCATATGGTGCAGGGAAATGTCATGTTATATATATATGGTTCAACCCACGGGCCTCTTAATACAATGTTGGTTGTAGCAAAGCAGCAGGCATGCATTAGCAAACATTATCCCTTTCAAAGCATCTTTCTAGTGTAGCATTGTTGCATAGGCTGGATCTACACTGCCCTATAATCCAGATTCTGATCCCAGATCATCTGCGTTGAACTGGATTATAGGGCAGTGTTGACTCATATAATCCAGTTCAGATCAGATAACCTGGGATCAGATGCTGGATTATATGGCAGTGTAGATCCAGCCTGATATAATCCAGTTCAATGCAGTTAACCCTCATTTTGAAACTCGATTATAGAGCAGTATAGATTCAGCCATTAAGAATATGTTATTAAAAAGCAACACATGAGTCAAAATCAAGTGATTCATGAAGTAGGAGCCTTTTCAGGTTTGAGATAAAGAGTCTGGAGAACAAGTCCTATGAGGAGCAGCTTGAAAAGCCGGACATGTTTAGCCTGCAGAAGAGATGGCCATGTATAAATATGTGAGGGGAACTCATAGGGAGGACGGAACAAGCTTGTTTTCTACTGCCCTGGAGACTAGGACACGGAATAATGGCTTCAAAATACAGGAAAGGAGATTCCACCTGAACATGAGGAAGAACTTCCTGACTGTGAGAGCTGTTCAGCAGTGGAACTCTCTGCCCCGGAGTGTGGTGGATGTTCCTTCTTTGGAAGCTTTTAAACAGAGGCTGGATGGCCATCTGTCAGGGTGCTCCACATGTGATTTTCCTGCTTCTTGGCAGGGGGTTGGACTGGATGGCCTACGAGGTCTCTTCCAACTCAAGGATTCTATGAGTCTGGCAATACCTACCCTTCATTATTAAATAAATTCAATCTGGAAAGACTGACCATATTAAAATTAGTGAAATATTTGCATGATCTACAGTATTTGCTAATGCTCTTTGAGCAAGCGTTTGGCTAATCAGCGCAATCAAACATAGGATGACGGTAAATTGAACATAGGAATGGCACAAGGATTATGAGATTGGATTTTGCTTTGTGATCGAGGCATTATGTATGAATGATTAATTGTGTATTTTGTTATTGTGTATGATGTGTTTTAATTGTTATTGTTGTGTTAATTTACATTGTGTAAACCGCATTGAGTCGCCTAATTAGGTTGAGAAACGCGGTATAGAAATAAAGCAAATAATAATAATAATAATAATAATAATAATAATAATAATAAGTAAAACTCAATACCACCACTGTTGAAGAATGACAGACAAACAAAAGCCACATCCTTATTAATGTTACTACCTATATTAGGCCAGTCCAAAAGTCACTAAAATGGTTATGTTTTCTTTTCACATTTGCCATGCTGGATTTCATTCACTGAAGCTGCTGCTTCCTTGCAGCCAGATGAAATTCTCTGAAAACAAAGAGCATGCTTGCTAAATGGTCCCAGATGTGCATGTGGAACTTTGTTCATCCAAATCCTGGCTGTGTCCCCTCTTTAAGCCTCATGATCCTAGAACTCATAAAAAGGGCCTGTGGCAGAACTGGGCCTATAAAAACACACTGAATGGAAAATCCTGGTTCTGCTCATAGAGTTACTGATCATTTGTATAAAGCCAAGCGGTGATTAAGAGTTTGTGCTGCCTGTATTGCTTTGAACTGAGAAAACTGTGATAATACTATCTTCTTAAACTTTGAACTGTTAGCCTACTCTTCAACAGCATTCATCCCAGCGGAAGCATCACTACAAAGGCCTTATGCTGGTCAGAGCATTGGGATGATTGGAGGATTGAGTAAACTGTCATGTTTAAAATACCAGTCGTCTCTGGTAATTCTGGCTGAGATCACAGCCCACCCATACGAGGCATTACGCAAACACATGGCAAGAGGCACTGTTTGCTGCTAAAGCTTTCTACCTCCCAGAGAGTTGGGTGGGATGGCATGACTATATATGTCCAATCATGACATGTTGATGAGTTTATCCATCCTTGTTGTATACAGGAAGCAAAAGAGTGGTCGAAACAGTGACTAAGATGACACAGAAGCACATATGTCATTCTGTCTCAAATTAGTATCCCAGGAATCAGAAGGGAGAAGTTTACCTCTGTGCTTTCCTTTGCCGCACGTGAGTAACAGTATTTAGTATTGCTTGCATGCCTATGGAAATGTCTGTTTTCCACATGAAAGTATTTGCCTGCAGCCCACCTACCTCTTTATACTTTATTTTTTATTTTACTTCCTCATGTCATATAGGGAGCAAAGAGAACAAGCATGCCATGTATTTGACTCTTCCAGAATTGTTTCATGTTGGGAGAGAGAAGTTGCCTTAGAAAAAACACCTGGGATTAAAACAATAGTGTCTCCAAATAAATGTTTCTCTTGAGCCCAGAGAAGTCACAAAGCAGATTCTCAAATGAAATAAAATAAAATAGAAGTAGTTTTCTTGAGATCCTGGGAAAAATATATGTTGTCCCAAGACCTTTGGAAGTTGCCTATCCTTAATATAGACTAAGAGACAATGGCGACTTTCTGCAATGACCAATTCATTAAACTATCTTCCTAATTAACATATGTATGGTCTGAATTATGATTATGGTGAATAATTGTTTTTCTTAAGAATACATTTCACTGGGGTCTGAGTTCAGTTCCATCTTCGGTGATCAAGACTTGCAGACCACATTATTAGATCTTCTACTTCCTTTTCCCATGGCTCATAATCGTGGGTGCGGTCTTCTTTCCTCATTCCTGAAGCCGTCAGAGATCTAGTTGCTTCCATGGTTAAGAATTATGCAGAAGGAAATAATAACAACATATTTTAAATTTGACATATATCTTAAAATGGTATTTTAAATTAAACAACCATGGTTAAGTGATACTAGTTTTGCATTATATACTATATGAACCAAGTGAGAAATAACATGCATATAATTATTGGTGTATATGAATATAGTTTTTAAGATTAAGAGTCAGAAATATGCATTGCTACAGATGTTAGACTTTAAGTCCTATAATTTGTCACTGGCTTTACAGCAGACATGGGCAAACTAAGGCCCAGAGGCTAGATGCGGCCCCTTGGGCGATTATCTCAGGCTCTCCTCATTTTCCTTGCCATCTTGGCATAAGGACACGTGGGCCCACCACATCCTTCTGCCAAAAAGATGACGGAGAGAGGTACGCAGCAGCTGAGAGCCCTCCAGAGCACTCTCAGCCACCGCCTGTCTCACTTTCTTCCTGGCACAATGTCAAGAGGATAGCCAGAGGATCAGGGAAGGAAGATCAAAAGGAGGATCAAGGGATACATTGGGGCAGTCGCTACATGCTTTGCTTTTCTTCCAGCATAAGAATGGGGTGAGCTGCCCTATCCTTATGTTGGGGGGACAACTTGAGGATGACCTGGGTCCTGTCCCCTCCTGGCCCTGCCCTCTCCTGGGCTCACTCCACGCCACCCAGTGTGTGCCAGGCCTCCTCCCTTCTGGCCCAGCCTTCCTGGCCTGGACCGCAATGTGGCTTCAAGGCAAAAAGGTTTGCCCATGTCTGCTTTACAGCCTAGGGCTGATTAATTTACAGTGACTCTGCATATCTAGTCTCCACATTACCAGGGCCAAAAATTTATTGGACAGTCACAAATGCATAACTAGTTAGGGAGCAATGCATTAACTTCTGGACCAACTTCTCCAAATCCCACTGACCAAGAAGCAGCCACTATGATAGATGAAGATCTGTTCCCCAGCTGCTCAGAGAGCAGCAGAATGACATTCCCACACCCTTCTGTGGGCAATCTCTTTTACAACAGGCAGAATTAGGGTCCTTGTCACAATTCCCCCTCATATTCACACATTCACACAAGGGAGGATGGAAACATCAGCCAGCTGCTTCCTGGGCTAAAGTGAACTAGACCCCTGTTGATCACTGCAGCTGCTGTCTGGTAAATTGGGACTGGGCGATTTTCACTATTCCTATGTGTATTGTAAACTAGGGGCTAAATAGGAGTTGTGACTACCACAACAGGGTTATGCATTTTGAACTCCCTAACAGGATTTCAGTTGTTTTGGTGAATATTTATTTATCTTAGGTGCTACTATATTTAAACGGGGGACATGAGAGAAGCCTCCTCGCAGGATTGCAAGACATCCGGGCATCCCCTGGGCAACATCTTTGTAGACGGCCGATTCTCTCGATCCAGAAGCAACCAGAGACGACTTGCAGCATGCAAACAAAGAAGCAAAACAACCAACGGTCCTTTTCAGGACCAACCATGACAATAATCTCAATAAACATCGAAGGCATGTCAGCTGCCAAAGAACAACTGCTCTATGAACTGTGCCGAGATAAGAAATGTGACGTGCTGTGTGTCCAAGAAACACACAGGGATGAATGACAGAAACGACCCAAAGTTCCAGGAATGATCCTAGTAGCGGAAAGACCACATGCGCAGTATGGAAGCGCCGTCTTTGTCAAACCAGGCCTCCAAGTCAGCAGTGCCCACAGCACTGAAGAAAACAATATCGAGGTAACAGTAGAGCTTAATAACATCACCATCACCTCTGTGTACAAGCTCCCAAATGAAGAGTTCTGCTTCTCCACCCCCAAGAACTTTGACAGGCACCAAAGGGCGGTAGTAATAGGTGACTTCAACAGCCATAGCCATGTATGGGGCTATGCCCAAGAGGACAGAAATGGAGAGGCTGTCCTGTCCTGGTCTGAACAGCACAAACTATCACTCATCCATGATAGCAAGCTCCTCCCATCCTACAACAGCGGGAGATGGCACTGAGGTTATAACCCAGACCTCTTATTTGTGAGCGACAGCATCGTACAGCAATGCACTAAATCAGTGGGACCACCAATTCCAAACACACAGCACCGACCAATAATATGCCAACTGTTCCCAACAATAAGGCCTCAGGAAGTTCGATTTAAATGAAGATACAACTTCAGAAAGGCAGACTGGACTAAATTCTCAGACATGTTAGATGACATGATCACATCGGTCGCGCCAATCCCTGAGGAATACGAACATTTTATTGAAATAGTGAAAACCTGCTCACGGGCCTCTATACCGAGAGGCTGCAGAACCAACTACCTTCAGGGCATTACTCCTGAAACAGCTGCCTTGTTGGAAAACTATTACAGGCTCCACAACGAAGACCCATTTAGTGAGCAGACTCTTCAGGCAGCGCAGAGCATTGTGTCCTCCATCTCTGAAGCCAAGAAAGAACAGTGGATCAAGCTGATCACAGAGGTCGACATGGGCAGGAGCAGCCAGAAGGCGTGGAGGTTGCTAAGACGGCTGAGCAATGACCCCTCACAAACTAATACCCACACCAACATAAAGGCAGATCAGATAGCACACCAACTCTTGAAGAACGGGAAACCTAACCTTGCCACCAAAGTAGGAAAGAAACCAATAGCCAGACAACCAGAGATTGAGAACAACAACCTTCATGAACCCTTTACATCTACTGAATTGGACATGGCTCTCAATAAATGTAAAAATGGCAAAGCAGCTGGCTTGGATGATCTACGGATGGAACAAATCAAGAACTTTGGTCCAAAAGCAAGGCGCTGGCTGCTGGAGCTGATGAACAACTGCACTGCATCCTGTCAGATCCCCAAAATCTGGAGGAAAGCAAGAGTCATCGCCATCTTGAAGCCAGGCAAAGACCGTAATGACCCAAAAAGCTACAGACCAATCTCCCTGCTGTGCCACCTCTACAAAGTTCTGGAGAGACTTATTTTGCATAGAATTATGGAAAATATAGACCCCTGTCTGATCCCACAGCAAGCTGGCTTCAGAAAAGGCAAAAGCTGCACATCGCAAGTGCTGAACATAGAAGATGGCTTTGAAAGGCAGCAGATCACAGGAGCTGTCTTCATAGACTTGTCAGCAGCCTATGATACTGTGAACCACCGCCTCCTCCTGAGAAAAATGTATAATATCACAAAGGACTACCACCTCACCCACCTCATAGGAAACCTGCTACAAAACAGGAGCTTTTTTGTTGAGTTCCAGGGCCAGAGAAGCAGATGGCGGAAACAGAAGAATGGCCTGCCTCAGGGGAGCGTGCTTGCTCCATCCATGTTCAACATCTACACAAATGACCAGCCACTGCCAGAAGGAACAGAGAGTTTCATCTATGCTGATGATCGTGCCATTGCTGCTCAAGCAGGGAGCTTTGAGATGGTAGAACAGAAGCTCTCCGAAGCTCTAGGTGCTCTTACTGCCTATTACAGGGAAAACCAACTGATCCCTAATCCATCTAAAACACAGACATGTGCCTTTCACCTTAAGAACAGACAAGCATCCCGAGCTCTGAGGATTACCTGGGAAGGAATCCCACTGGAGCATTGCAGCGCACCCAAATACCTGGGAGTCACTTTGGACCGTGCTCTGACCTACAAGAAGCACTGCCTGAACATCAAACAAAAAGTGGGTGCTAGAAACAACATCATACGAAAGCTGACTGGCACAACCTGGGGATCACAACCAGACACAGTGAAGACATCTGCCCTTGCGCTATGCTACTCTGCTGCTGAGTATGCATGCCCAGTGTGGAACACATCTCACCACACTAAAACAGTAGATGTGGCTCTTAATGAGACATGCCGCATTATCACAGGGTGTCTGCGCCCCACACCACTGGAGAAATTACACTGCTTAGCCGGTATTGCACCACCTGACATCCGCCGGGAAGTAGCAGCCAATACTGAAAGGACCAAGGCAGAGACATCTCCAGCTCATCCCCTGTTTGGGTATCAGCCAGCACGTCAACGACTTAAATCAAGACATAGTTTTCTTAGATCTACAGAGACACTCGCTGGAACACCCCAGCAAGCGAGAGTCCAAAAGTGGCAGGCCCAAACCCAGCACCTCAATTCATGGGTGATACCAGATGAGAGACTCCCCCCTGGGCACACAGAAGATTGGGCGACTTGGAAGGCGCTGAACAGACTGCGCTCTGGCACCACGAGATGCAGAGCCAACCTTCAGAAATGGGGCTACAGGGTGGAATCCTCGGCATGCGAGTGCAGAGAAAAGCAAACCACTGACCACCTGCTGCAATGCACCCTGAGCCCTGCCACATGCATGATGGAGGACCTTCTTGCGGCAACCCCAGAGGCACTCCAAGTGGCCAGATACTGGTCAAAGGACATTTAACCAAATACCAAATCTGCAAAATCTGTGTGGTTTTTTCCCCTTTTTTCTTTTTCTTTCTAATCTCTGTGTTTGTTTTGCTCTGTTAGAATTGTAATACAATGGTTGCTGATGACACGATAAATAAATAAATTAAAAAAAAACTATATTTAAGCAAATGTCTCTCAGGACCATTGCATGTATTCAAAAGAATTACACATTAAATTTTAAAGATTAAAAATCAAATTGTATTTTATATAATCTTCATGCATTTTCATAATGAAGGTGTGGCTTAAGTATATTCAATATATATTAAAACATCTATACACCATGTAGCTGAAACAGGGCAAAACAAATACATTTATGCCACAGCAAGTATGAACAAAGCAAAAGAGCAGCAGTATCATGCATATAGTAAAAATGCCATCACAGAAAATAGTGAGATTTCTCTTTGCCATTTGCATTATATAAAAAAGATTGGGGAGACAGACTTTATGTTGGCTGAGAATGAAGGGAAAGCCTGCTTGGCATTGCTGGGCAATAGAATGCCTTTCCTCAGGCAAATGTATAATCATACTCTAGAGGTATCAGAAAAGAGTAGTCCGTGTTTGCCAAGGATGGATCATAAAGCTTCTCCAATACAGGGGATCTATCTCTTTTTTGGTTGCTTACTGTTCCAGACAGAGCGTTAAACCACACCTGGAAGGCCTCAATTGCAGCCCGCAATGCATAGACTACCCATAGCAGGAACATGAATACTGTAAGGGTGCAATTTGGTGTGAAATAAAAAATGCAGAATAGTTTGAGACAAAATAGTCCCTCTCATATCATTCCTCTGTTGAATACATTCTATAAAGCTGGAAGAATTTAATGCCCATTTCAGTTGAATTACATAGTGCATAATAGTGAAAAGATACTTTATTTTCCCAGTACACTCAGATCACCAGAAGGAATTGGAAGATAGTTATAGTAATGAAAAAAATCAGAAATTATCTTGCCTATGTTGGCAACTTCAGTCAGCAATAAAGTAAACATACAAAACAAATTAGTATTTAATTAAGGAATATTGGCTTTCAGCTGCAGACTTGGCTAGAGGACACATGTCCTACATATACTATGTCTGGATTACTTGCAACGTGTTCTTTATAGGACTTCTTTGAAGAGTGCTGGGAAAGTATGATTAGTCTAAAATGCTGTGTCCATAATGCTGTTAATAAGGGCCACATTCCAGACACATGCAATTGAAACCATTATACCAATGTCCAATTTGCCCCTGGCCCAATTTCAGGTTAACTGGAGGACAGCCTTACCCTGTATGAACTTTCTCCACTTATTAAGATAATTTTATGACATTTTCCTGCATGCCCCGCTTCCTCAGACATACCATATATAATGTTGGACCCTGAATTGACTTGTTGTGTAAAGGTCACTTCAGTTCCTCTAACAGGAGAGTCATCTCAACATGACCCCTTTTTAAAGAAATAAATAAAGAAATACTTGTGATGTTTCAAAGTACTCTCAAAACCTTTCATTTTGGATTGCACCTTCAATTATGGATGTTTAAATTAAATAATTTCTTATTATGGTTGCCTTTTCTCATGTTTTATTCTGTTAGTTATTACAGTGGGCCATTGGTATTCACTGTTTTAGTTCTAAGATTCTCTGTAGATACCAAAATCCATGGATGTGCAAGTTCGTCACATACAATGACATAGTCATTGGCACCTCTTATATCACATGGCAAAGGATTCAAATGAGTGCCAGAAAATGCCAGAGAACTTGTGAGTGGGCAGGAGGTTTTATGAATACTGGGCTTGGCACATGGCAAAGTCAAGGTTTGCTTTTTGTAACCCCCCCCCCCCCAAATATTTTCAAACCATAATTGGTTGAGTTCATGCATGACGAATTGATGGATATAGTGGGCCAACTGTGTATCAGTATAGTATAGTATAGTATAGTATAGTATAGTATAGTATAGTATAGTATAGTGTATAGTATAGTATAGTATAGTATAGCATCTAAATCAGTTGGGTCCATGGTTACAGTCCTGGTCACAATAGATCCACAGTATTGTTTACATAACTAAAAAGGAGTATCAATTTTAGCAAATGAACTATCACCACAGTACCTTTTTACATGATCATTCAAAGGATAAGTCAACTATTTTTTTACCCTGTGCATGTTAGATCTGCAAGTGCTCTTTCAATGTTCATAAGGGAAAAGCAACAAAATGGCCTTACAAAGTGACAAAACTGTGGTTGTGGTATTATTCTTGTTGCTTTTCTATGCTTTTTAAAAAAAATTGTGTCAGGAGTGACTTGAGAAACTACAAGTCGCTTCTGGTATGAGATAATTGGCCGTCTGCAAGGACGTTGCCCAGGGACGCCTGGATGATTCGACGTTTTTATCATCCTTGTGAGAGGCTTCTCTCATGTCCCCACACGAGGAGCTGGAGCTGATAGAGGGAGCTCATCTGCCTCTCTCTCCGGATTCGAACCTATGACCTGTTGATCTTCAGTCCTGCCGGCACAGGGGTTTAACCCACGGAGCCACCGAGGGCTCTGAGGGTTTTCTATGCTAACAAGTAGGGAAATGAGTAGATATGTGTTCTCAAGTATGTTATAGAAGGAAAGGCATAGCAAGTATAAAGTGCTAATTTATAATGTTGGAAACTACATTTGTAATGTTTGGTATCACATCCATCCATCCACCCATGCATTTACGCTGAGTGAGTTGGGTTGACTAGAGTTTATGAGGATATAAACAAAGCAGGCATGTTAAAATTCAAATTGTGTTTCTGAGGACAAGACAAAGCAAAGAAGCTAAGGATCTCATCAGACAGACTTCTGGCTCTGTTTTCATGTGCTTTGGAAATGGAACCTCATGGGAGCCTCATAGAGGCCATTACATGACATAAGGACATTTCCAGTGGGACTCCATGGGGCTCCATTTCCACAGCATATGGAAATGTAGTCAGAAGTTTATCTTCCAAACCTGAGAAATTGAGTAAGAGTGGGTAATAGACAGGGAAAGATGGGGAAAGACAGATGGGGAAAGAAGATGGTTCCCTCCGCTTTCTTCCGCGTTCCCTCCCCCGCCCATGAAGTCCAAAAACTAAGGTATCAGTGTATGAAGCCCATGGAGGAATGTCATCTCTTTGACACTGCAGTGTATATTCTTTGTGCAAGCATTTGGAAAAAGATGTTGCAAATAAAACACATATCAGAGGGAGTGGGAAGTAATAAGAGGGTCTAAACAGTGAAAATCTAGGCCGGATCCAGACAGGCTTTATTCCAGAAACATCCACGTTATAAAAACGCGGATGTTTCTGGAGGCTTGTCCACACACATCCCAGAAAGTGTGCACTTTCTGGGGTGGATGTCCAGACATTCTCTCAGGACTAGCCAGAAAGAATGTCAGGAGGCCCTAACCCCCTCCCCCAAGCCCCCAGTCCACTTAGAATAGTAATAAAAACTTGTGTGGCCTCCATTAGAAGCCTTGGCTGGCTCTCCTGCCAGGAGAGCGTGCCGGGGAGCGGGTGGGGGGGCGCGCGATTTTCCTCCCTCCCCTCCTCCTGACGCATCATTTCTACATGGGAGGAGAGCTGGCCGAGGATTGTAATGGAAGCCACATAAATTTTTATTACTTTTCTAAAGGATCTAGGGGCTTGGGGGGAGGAAGGTGGGTATTCCCACAGTTTACCAGGCTTATTTAGCCTGGTAAACTGTTGGAATATTGTCTGGACTGAAGTATTCTGCAGTCCAGAACTGGAAATAGTGGGTTTATCCTGCACCTTCCAAGAAGGCGCTGAATAAGTCCACTATACAAACCAGAGTTTTCTGGTTTGTAGTGAATTAATTCAGGACTAAACAGAGGCTGGATGGCCATCTGTCAGGGGTGCTTTGAATGCAATATTCCTGGCTCTTGGCAGGGGGTTGGACTGGATGGCCCATGAGGCCTCTTCCAACTCTATGATTCTATGACTCTCCAGACCTGTTGTCTGGACAGCCCTTCCTTTATTGCGAGAGTTCCCACAATAAAGGTTCTGTCTGGATGGGCCCCTAGATATTGTATGTGGTATTAGATTCCAATAGAAAGGGGGCATGTTAAATGTCAACAGAATTAGATGCAACCGTTCTAACATTTGTACAAGATTTCATGATAGTAATTTTATTTCTTCTGCCCCAGTGCTCTAAAAAAGCTATGTTTACACCATTGCTTCAGTGGCTGTGTTGTTATGTTAATCTCAGGAGGCCTGCTGAAAATCTCACTTGGGAGTTTTGACATGAGACAGATGTCATAGGAGCCCGGTGAAAGCAGCCTGAGTTTTAAGAATATGCAGCCTTATGTGTGAAAACATAACTGACATTTCTTACAAGGGACAAGCTCATTGCAAGGAACACAGCCTAAAGGAATGATATGAACCAACTGTTCAACAAATAAGAAAAAAGACACTTTTATTACACCATAAAAGCTAGTAAAATTCTGTCTTACCTGGAGTTGGGCTTGGGAAAAGATGACTGCCTGCCCGGCTTTCTGTCAATTTCTGTTTCTTATATTTTTCAATAACTCCAGAGACAATAATTCGATGCCTGAAATGGGAAAACAAAACAAAACCTAACATAACATGACCTCAGCCCCAAGATAACTAATACTGTTCATCACATCTCAGGAGGAAAAAATTAAAAATGGGAGCATTTATTGTAACATTAGGAGTAAAGTTATAGAAGCCTCGCTAATTTTCTCTTGAAAAAGTACTGTAAGGGATTCCATTTTTTTTTTGCCTGATAAAGACAGATCAACCTTGGCCTGAACTGTACTTACAATTTTGCATACTAATTGGTGAAATAACAAAATATATTTTAACAGTTTAAGTTGATAGAAAGACCTTTTGAAGGACCAGAAACAATAACTTTGATCATCACAGGGACCATGTCTCAGATACATCATTGCATCATGTACCTTTACGCCTCTCCTCATTACCATCACATATCCCAATGCTACCATATCCAGCAAGAAATAAACCTGTATAATCAACAGTGTTGGGAAAATCTCTCACATTAGGTGGCCGAAGACAATGTATACCAAGCTTTCTTCATTTGCAGTTACGTCTGTAACCAACAGGTAGAAATTTGCCTGGCCAGAAGATGACGAATACAAATAATAGTTCGGACTAGTGATTATAAGGTGAGAAGGGACTGTAGGATAGATCTAACCAGACAATTTGCATGGAGTACAAGTGAAAACCTTGGACATAGCAATGCACTTAAAACTCATTGAGTGGATGTGTGTCAACACATTTTGCAGGTTCTCATAGCAAAGTGTATACTTTCCCTCCTCCTGCTCCTTTTGCAAATTAAAATCATTCCATTTACCCATAGGAATCGTATTTTGGAACACTGAGAACTGAGAGTAAACATATCAAGGAATGTGTCGAGCCATACTCTTCCTATTCTGCAGTTCAGAACCTTGGGTCGCCTTTTGGATTTGTAAAATTGGGAAAACATATAACAGATCAACTAAGTCATGTGTAGTTTGATTATAAGAAGCACAGAAGGTGATTTGTTTAGTTCATGTAAGTTTTGCCAACCCACATAATGTGGGTGGATTTCTGTGGCTGCCAGCTTTGCCACAATTATAGCTAATTCAGATCTATAAGAAATATTTAGCTGACCCAATTCTTGAAGTCTGTGTGCTCCTTTTTATTAGAAGATGCGATTAGTACTCTCTAGTGTTGGAAAGGAACAACATGAATAAACATTGCAAGCTTAATGCTGTGGTGAGGAAGAGTTAGCATTGAATTTGTTTCTCCTTTAAATGAGCTACATCTTGTCTGTTTTCTAAAACATTTTCTATAAAGTTTTAAAAATGCAAATACTGTGAAGTCTTACCGAAGGGATTAAGTCTTGTAGTGTAAGTGGTGCCAATGATGCTATAAAACAGATGGCCATAAATGACAGGCACAAGTTTTACACGCAAAAATATTTTGCAACTATAATTTGGTTGCATAACTGAAAGGAAAGAGAACATCTGGATTGGCCAGCTTGATCTGTGGTTTAAATTGGACTTCCACCCAATTTTTCTTTCTGGGTAAAACATTCCTCAGAGGAATGTCAACTCAGTGTTCTGGGGCAACAGAATGCTCCTTGATCCCCCTCACAAATCAAATATCCTATGCAAACTCTTGATTTATCTTCTCATTACAGCAAAAATATACTTTCAGTTGAATGCACATTTAATTTAGTTATTCTTCTTTAAGCCACATGGGGGCATAAATGGTTCAGATATCTATAAAAATTGCAGCATGCCTTCCTTGGAAAGTACAGGGTGCAGCAGCATAACTTCCTTTTTTCAAAACTTAATAAAACCCATTGTAGGAATCTGAAGAAAAAAATTATTATGTAGGCGCATACCTAACTTTTTTACATAGTTTTGAAGATCAAATTAGGTAGGTGACGTCCCCCATTCTCCATACACTGAGTAAACTGATTTCTGGCGTTTGTCATGACTCTTGCCAGCATAGCAGGCGTTACACTGGCAATTTCTTCCTGGATGTTGGTCTTCAAATCTTGTAGGGTCCTTGGACGGTTCACATAAACACGGGATTTAAAAAAAAAACCCATAGAAAAAAATCACAATGGGCTAAATCTGGAGAGTGGGCCAGCCACTCCAAATCCCCCCTAATTGAGATGAGGCACTCTGGGAAGTGTTTCCTCAAAATAGCCATTGATGCTCCTGAAGTGTGTGCAGTTGCACCGTCTTGTTGGAACCAACTGTCCCCTAAGTCCACCCATCTAGCCATGGGAAAAAAAAATCCCATAACATGTTTACATATTGGTCCAAATTCACTGTCACTGCGACTTCATTTTCCTCAAAGAACCAGGGACCAATAATTCCAGCTGAGGAAATTGCACATCACACTGTGATTTTAGGTGAATGCAAAGGCCTTTGATGCCATTCTCGAGGATTGTTGTCAGCCCAGTAGCACATGTTTTGTTTGTTGATGGATCCACACAAATGAAAATGGGCTTCATCACTAAAAAAAACAAATAGCATCCTTAGGAACGACTTCGAGAAGAACCTCACACGCGTTCCTCCGAGAACTAAAGTCACGTTCAGAAAGTTCCTGCACAATCACCATCTTGTAAGGATGGAAATGAAGATCATCATGAAGAATTCTCTTCATAGAACAATCGGAAAGTCCAAGGGCAGACACATGTTTGCGCACAGAACACCGTGGTGATTGCAACATTGAAGCTCTCACTGCCTCAATGTTCTCAGGTGATCTAATGGGCCGAGGGACTCCAGTTCCTCATCTTGTCACACTTGCAGTTTGTCTGAATGTAGTGGCCCATGTCACAATTGATTTCTGGTCCGGGACAGGGGCCAATGGGGCTAAATTAAAGCAATTCCTGAAAGGTGCAGTGGGTTGCAATCACAGAACATCCGCTCGAAAAGTAGGCCTCAACGGCAAAAGCACGCTCCTCACTGTCCCAACGCATGATGGCGACTGAACTGTGTCAGGACAAAACTTTATACTCCCGCCTCTCAAACGAGACCACTAGGGCTCCGCTATGTCTTCAACCAACTGAATGGCGCGCATTTTAAATAAGGAAGTTATGCTGCCACACCCTGTATTATACACTCAAAGGCCTTCAAATGAAAAATCTTAATAGGGACTTAATTAAGTAATTGGTGGGAAGGTTCTAAGGGTAGCACAGTGTAAGTATTATGTATTATCTATGTATCTTATTCATGTACACTGTCTTTTTTGTTTATTATGCTTTGATTAATTTTTGTAATTGGTTATTATTAGTAATGTATTTAATTTGAAATATTTATTTGTTTTACTATGTATTTTGCTCCGAGTCCCTGTGGGAAGAGGGAATGGGATATAAATAAAGCTATTATTATTATTATTATTATTATTATTATTATTCTTCTTCAAGGGACAATATGTATGTGTGTGCATGTGCACCTTTAACTCACTATGGACTTTTTACAACTCTATGAATGTCATAGTTTTCATAGGCAAGGAATACTTATAAATTGCTAAAATTCTCTTTTACTGCCTCATACTACTTCAAAAATCAGACATTCCTTTCCCAACATATGTTTTAACCTATCTATCATCATACATACACTCTCATTGTTATTTGAAATTGCTATTTTGTACAAATAGTTGCAAACTACATTGCTTGGAACACAAAAAATGTTCTTATGTGCCTTCAAATAATTTCTGGCATGGGGAGCTATCATGTTTTTTTCTTGGCAAGATTTATTCAAAGAGGTTGACAGTGGGCGCATCCACATAGGGTGGAAAGTGCGCAAGCTCCCAGATATTCGTGGAGGGCAGCCAAATAACGATCCACAAAACCCCAAATGATTTTGCAACAAAGCAGGAAAACTCTGCTTTGTGGTGAGATTATTTGTTACCGGAAAAGAAACAGGTGTTCTTGAAAGACCCACTGTGGGCAGGTTGTGGGCTGCCTTTTCAGAAGCTCTGGGACTTCTGAAGGGACTGTCCGCACAGCTGTCTCATGTTTTCTGAGCTGAATCAGACCCAGAAACTCGAGAGGGCTCTACCCTCTTCTCAACTACCCCCCCCCCAAACCCTTTTAAAAATAAAAGAACTTGCCCAGCCTCCATTAGCGTGGTGCTGGAGCTCTCCTGGCCATGCCAGGAGAAAGGGGAGAGGAGGAGGAAAATTGCTCCTGACTCCCCTCCCCCCTTTCTCCTGCCACACCATTCCTACATGCCAGGAGAGCTCCAGAACCATGCTAATGGAGGCTGGTAAATTCTTTTATTTTTAAAAGGGGTTTGGCGGGGTTTTGGGGAGGGGATTAGGGTGTCCAGGTATTCTCCTGGAAGGTTCTGTGCACACATCTGGACACCCAGCTGCAAAAGTGTGGGCTGACCCAGGTTTCTTAAACCCAGGTTGAAACTGACCTTACCACAGGGTGCAACTGCCCAGTGTCTTCTTCTGGAGCTGAGAGAATATCAGGAATTTGAACTCTATTCTCCAGAATGCTCAAACCACTATATCAACCAAAGTCAATTCTGTTAATTTTAAGACTTATGCTGGCATATTGGCACATGTTATAAACACTAAGAAATTAGAAAGGGAAAAGTTTAAAGTCAAGACAAAAAGCCACTGTTGAAATTGTCTTGGCTTACATTACAAAACCAATGTGCATTTCCATAACTACAGTTTAAAAGGAAATTTTGAAGTCTAAAATAAAAAAGATACAGTTTGTTAAAACTGATAATAAAATTAGCACCGGGGGTGGGGTGTTGTGAGGTGTTGTATAATGCAAGATGTATGTTTTAATGGATCACTATGAAATGAAAACACGCACTCTTACATGCACCCCTAGGTCTATCCAGACCGAGAAATGGAAGAAAATATGCCAACTTTTCTAAATATTACAAACTACAATGTTGTGACAGGTTACTCTGAGCCCTTGCTTGCAGTGTTTCCAACAAGTGGCAGCCTATGAAAAATGAATCCATTTCTCTATGTAGCCTAATTCTAGGATTTTGATGTCATATTGTGATAAAGAGGCTGAATCAAAGCATTAGTGTTTATGTCTCCTTATGTAAAATTTGTTGTAAGATGTGCTCAACCTGCCAGAAACACTAATGATGAGGAACATTAATCGATGCACCTGCAGCATGTCAAAACACATGACAACATACTGGCTCTCCAGTGATTTTATCCAGATGTTGCAGGAGATATACCAGAAATAACAAATGTTCAGTATGAGTCAGTAACTGTCTGCATGTAAATGGTATAACAATATAGCATTTTGGTGCAAAGCACTGTTTATTCATTCCAGGAAATGGGAGAGAGAAAGTCAGAAATATGTAGCTTTTAATGAGACAAGTGAGAGGCAGTGATTGGCTGAAAGCTTTTTGTCTTCAGATAACACAATTCGGAAAACTCTGTAAACGTCAGGCACTTACAAACATGCACCATGTTCCACAAGAAACATTGCTTTCATTACTTTATGGCACATCACAGTGCAAAAACGGATAACTGCTTAATGAGGGACAACTACTAAAAAAAGATCTCCCACAGCAATAATAATTATATTGTGGAACAGGGTTTAGTGTCTTTAGCAACTAACGAATCCAAATTTCTGCCATCTCTCCACCTTTCATGACAATGGGAAGTCCACTGGCTCAAAGTCTGGTCGAACCTCCAGAAAACTAGTTATTTACTTGGTTTGAGGGGAAGTTTGATGTGGCATCCACAAAATTAGTGGTTCACTTCTGCAGCACAGTTCAAAGACTACAGTTAAAAGGAACAAAGACTAGATAAAAGGAAATAACCTTGCAATTTATTTTTAAATGTTTTATGCATTTAGCTTTAATCACTGTGATAAAATTATATCTAGTGTATAGCTGAAAATTATGACTATCAGGCTGTTCTTTTATTTATACCCAAATTTACATGTTAAAAGAGAAACTGTAAATGTCAAAACATGTATTGTCTGTCATAGGGGGAACACCAGAAGGATTATTCAAATTCATTTATACATAAACTTGTCCTTGGAAAAAGTGACATTATCATTTTGTCACGTTCAGCTAGAATATTAATTGGCAGTGGATTTTAAAAATATAGCTTTCTCATACCATAGCTCGCATGATAAAATCCAGCAATCAACATACTCATGCCCAATATGTTAAATAATAATAATATATTCAATTTACTGACATTAGAAATATGAATGTCTGAGTGTTTCAACTTGATCACAGTCAGCTTGCAAGCTTGAGGTGAATTAGGACTTCTCAACACATAGTAAAATACAGTGGATCCTCCACATTTGCTGGAGTTAAGGGTGCAGGAGAAGGAACACCTCTCTAAATATCTTTAGGCCCTTCTGCCAGAAGTTGCCTATAGAATTACACTAGAGGACCTACAAAGACGTAGCAATAAAAATCTGTGAATAGTCAAATCTGAAAAAGTTAAACCCACTAAAGTGAAGGGCCAGCAATATACCTTTGCCAATCCATGCTCATGGTTCAGACAATAAGTGTTGCCTTTTCCTCCTGAAGCAGGACACAAATGACCCCTGCTTGATACAGCCCTAACCTTTAAAATGCTTTGCTGCACCATTCAGAGACTTATCCCTGATTTCTACTGTCTCCTATTCTACAAATGCCACCTGAAGCAGGTTACTTTGTTCTGCTGCGTTGCAGTGTTACGTGATTTCAGCTCTGCTAAAATTGTGTGTTTAGGGCCCAGAGTGCCAAGCTTCCAAAGGGCCAGATAAGACAGAGAGCAGCTGAAGGCAAAATCAGAGGCTTTATTCATCCTGGCCAAGGTGGATGCCAGCAGAGTCTATGCTCCAAAGACTGACACCTGCAATTATGAACACATCAATTTATTTATAGTACATTGACAGCTCTTCAAAACAAAGACACATTGCCGTGCTAGGTCCAGATTGGTCCAAAATGTGGCTGGCTAAGATCCACTCTCTGGTTGGTCCAGAGCTTGGGTTGGCTCCAGTCATGGCAGGAAATTTAATAAACTGTCATTTTGAAGATGTGCGTCCATTTATTGATCTGCCCAGGAGAAAGATGCAAGTGGAAAGAAATGTGGAATGGCAAGAGATAATGGATTGACATAGGTTTTGATGTCTCTGTTTTGGTCAATACAATGGGTAGCCACCAAAATAGACAAAACAGTGTTTAGGGTGTTGAGATATATAATGGAAACCTCATGGAAGGGGGTCTGCCACAACACTATAAATGAGGAAATGTTCCTCGGATAAAATCAGATTATATTATGACAATCCTTGTGGCTATTCCAAGAGACCCACTATGTGTTCCCTGTGACTTTTCCAGGATACTGTAAAGGGATTATGCTAAGCATGTGGCTTTCTCTGAAGTCTGGGGTGTGGAAAAAGGTTAGGCAACATTCTAGGGATAAGTTATTTGAAGATTAGCTTAGAATTAAGGGAGAAGGCAATATGTGTCCACTGTCTGTCTCAATGGAACCACAGACTTTGGGGTACATATTTTAGGGGTCCAGTTTTTTTATAACAGCAGGACTAGCCTAGCAGACAACATGTGTGGTTATAAGAGCCCTCACAATCACACACAATGATGTGGGGAATCAAGAATGTGTTTTCTAACCAATCAACAGGTCCAGGGAACCATTTCAAACACATCTTGTCTTCTTCCACTAGATGGCAGTGAATGGTGGCCATTCCATTCAAACAAAGTAAAACTAGAGGGAATGATGGTGGAAAAAATCGTAGCAATTTCCTTTCATGTTCCTCTGAAATTAATATGAAAAAGCTGCTCTGATTCACCACAAAAGCTGCTTTTTCAAATGGTCGCAGTCTGTTCTTGGCATTTGTGTGTGTGTATGTGTGGACATAAGGGTCAAAGAAGGACTTCCCTAGTTTTTTGAAATGTTGTCTTGGGTCACGGAGGATGCCATGGTCCTACATAATGAAGCAATTATCAAATACATAAAACAAAGAACTTCTGTTAAGGGAAATAAAACAAGGAAGTTGTGTCGAAGAAAAATTAACCCTAAGGTATAGAAGTTTCTTCAGAAAGAAAAATAAACTAATTTAGTCCATAGTTTGCTTTCGTTCAGTTTGAACCCCAAATTAGATCTTCTTAAAGTTTCTATGAGCTTGTTGCAAAACAATCAGATGACGTGTTTTCCCCTAAAACATACGTACAACTATGTATGAAATAATTAGTTACAATCTTTTTCAAAAAGTTTTGAAAGAGAATTAAATACATAGAGTCAGCCATATGAAATAGATGCCAGGAGGCTCTAATCCATATTGCATCACCATTAGGCTTCATCATACTTCTGATGTCAGAGGGGCAGAGATACATGCATGTATTCTCTGGTTCTTAGAGGAAGCCCCGGATATAAATAGTCATCGTCAGGCTGAGAAAACAACACCGCTCACACCCCAGAAATAGTCCTATTTATGTCCATATATTCATTTTTTTTAAAGACAGGTTAAAAGAATTATTGGCTATGTAGATGGAAAAGTAGAGTAATCACAAGAAGGAACTAGCAAAAGAAGCACAAAATTCTTGTGGCTGTATCCTATACTAAACCATGACTTTATATGACATGCACAAAATATGGTCAAATGTGCCAGATGTCCACCCAGCTTCCTCCCTCCCACCCGCCCACCCAAGTATGGCAGGAGGACTTTAGAAGCTTTTAGTGAATTTCAGTTTTAATGAAATGTGGTTTACTGCTTTGTCTGGTGTGACAAAGCATAACTGACACTACCTTTGATCAGTTTCAAAGAAGCCAACTTCAAACTATGTTTCTTGGAGTTGATTTGTTGAAACTACAGTTGGCGCTCCACATTGGCAGGTTTGGCTTTTATGGATTTAATTATCCATGGATTTGTTTACAGTGTTTCCCCTCTTTTCTTCTTATTTTTAATTTTAAAATTTACATATTTATTAAAAACAATGAAACAAATCTATACACATATAGATACGCGAACCAGTGCAATACTACCTAACATCTATACAATAGTTGTATTTGACCACACTATTCCCTCCTCCCACCCCTCCCGTTGTAGTGACTTCTTGTCCTATAGGTTGGAGACATTCAGATATAGTTCTTTTCTTCCCTCCTACAACATTATTTTTCTGTTCTTCCTTCTGGACTTCTGTATTTTTCATCTTCCTGCATTATTAAATCTCTGTATGTAATGCATTATTGAAAAGGTGCATCATTTATTATAACTGGAATATTTGGAAAAAGAAACAGCATTTTTGGTAGTATATTCATCTTGACAGGTGATAATTTTCATTTTTTTCTCTATTTCTTCCAGTGATATTCTATGGTCAACTACCACCAGATGTTGACCATAGCGCTATGCTGAAGAACCTAGAGATTCCTAGAGAGGTGTTTTCCAAGGTAAAGAAGATGTCGTAGCCATTTTAAAAATGTATGGTTTTCACTTTTGTGATGGTCTGTGCCCCTATCCTCAGCAAATGTGGATGGTTGACTGGGACATAGTTTTAACCACAGTTCTGAATCTATAAAACATGGTAAACTGTGAGTAAGAGTTGGAAGTGAATACTTTTGAGGTTCTCTTCTCCAGTGAAGGGAGAGAAGATGGGAACTCATGACTGACTCTCATTCAACCATGGATGATTTATTATAAATGTATATGTTTGCAGAATTCATAAACCATCTTTCATCCTTGGAGATAGTTGTTGCTGTGTGAGTTCAAATCATTTATGGCTTATGGTGACTTTAAGGTGAACCAATCATGGGTTTTTATCCGATGCTGAAAGAGTTGGCTTGTGAAAGACACCAAAAAGTATGATTTCTAGTGCTAATTGCTTTGACTATTTCTTGAAAGAAAAAATGGGATACTAATGCTGTATTTCTTCAGCACTAAGACTTTTTTTCCTATATAAATATATCTAAACATGGGGTTCACCTTAGAATTGCTGGTGATGACATTGAAATTAGGGTGCACTTTATAATAGATGGTGTCTTACAAATTAAAGAAATATGGTACTCCTATTAATAAGTTTTTATGACTGAACAGGGATTCAAATCCTGGTCTCCTAGGGCCCTTCCAGAATATCAAGTCAGAAAATCCCACAATATCAGCTTTGAACTGGATTATCTGAGTCCACATTGCCATGCATTTCAGTTCAAAGCTGATAATGTGGGGTTTTATTCAGTTGTGTGGAAAGGCCTCAGTGTTCAGTCTAACATTCAAAAGATACACCAACTTCACAGACAGAACTGTATGTATAAAAATCATATACACAAGAAATGGAATAAAATGATAGCTTACCATTTCCAATGCAAATGAACAGCAGGCAATAAAATAAGACCAAGTAAAAATGCCTAAGCAAATAGAACAACCTAGTGCCAGGACTGTGATATTAGTATGAGATGTACTTGGAAGACCTTTCCACAATCAGGGCATCACATGTCATTTATAATTGTCAAGTGAAAGAATTCTGTCTCCACTCATCATTGTAAAACATTTCCCTAACAGATCCAAGGGAGATGGAGAGAGGTGTGAGTTCTCATTGGAATCACGGAGAAAGGTGTGCACCCACACAAAGGTTATCAAGATGTTCTCCAAAGAATGAAGTTAGGAAAGTGCTTCCCTTCAGAATCACCTTGGTATAATTGCAAGCTGCCTTGGAGAATTCTCAAAAAAAAAAAAAAAGACACACAAAAAAAGGATTGGTTGTTTCTTAAAAGGTTCTCTCTTGGCTTGAAATGTTTACTGAGGAGCCTTTTCAAAAGCTCCCTGGGAACTGTACATTGAAGAACTAGCCAGAGCAGAACACAAATGAGAAATTCAACCCTCCCCAACACCACCATACCCACCACATACCAGCAAACACGCCCAGCAAGAACCACTAAGAGTTTTATATGTAGATGAGACACAGAAACCACACATTTCCAAGGAAAATTAAAACCACTGTCTCAAATACCAGGGATCAACTGAAATTTCTTTTAATTTTTGCGATTATGAAAGCTAGAACAATTAGAGCAGCATTTCTCAACCTGGGGGTTGGGATCCCAGAGGGGGGGGGGGTTGCAAGGGGGTGTCAGAGGGATCGCCAAAGTATTTTCTGTTGGTCAAGGGGGTACTGTAGGGAAAGTCTGGCCCAATTCTATCATTGGTGGGGTTCAGAATGCTCTTTGATTGTAGGTGAACTATAAAACCCAGTAACTACAACTACCAAATGCCAGGTCTATTTTCTCCAAACTCCAACAGTGTTCACATTTGGGCATATTGAGTATTGGTGCCAAGTTT
Organism: Anolis sagrei; assembly: GCF_037176765.1. NCBI lineage: Eukaryota > Metazoa > Chordata > Lepidosauria > Squamata > Anolidae > Anolis > Anolis sagrei. The sequence continues at coordinate 166,378,030 of NC_090024.1, forward strand.
GGTCCAGATCCATCATTATTGGAATCCACAGTGCTAGATGTAGGTGAACTACAACTCCAAAACTCAAGGTCAATACCCACCAAACCCTTCCAGTATTTTCTGTTGATCATGGGAGTTCTGTGTGCCAAGTTTGGTTCAATTCCATCATTGATGGAGTTCAGAATGCTCTTTGATTGTAGGTTAACTATAAATCCCAGCAACTATAACTCCCAAATACCAAAACAACCCCCCCCCAACCCCAACAGTATTAAAATTTGAACATATTGGGTATTTGTGCTAAATTTGGTCCAGTGAATGACAATACATCCTGCATATCAGACATTTACATTACGATTCATAACAATAGCAAAATTATAGTTATGAAGTAGCAACAAAAATAATTTTATGGTTGGGGGTCACCACAACATGAGGAACTGTATTATGGGGTCACGGCATTAGGAAGATTGAGAACCACTGAATTAGATTGAGTTTTCTACTGCTTCTCAAAATTAAGAGTTCGACTTTTTTATAGTATAGTATATATAGTATAAATGAGATAAAAGCAAAGGGAAGATTTTCAGAGGACAAGGCCAAAATTTTGCTCATCTGTACAATAGTATTTGGAATGCATCAACACTGTAGAATTAAAGCAATTTGACACCATTTTAACTGCCATGGCTCAATGAAACTACTATAATTCTTCTGTGTGGATGGTCTTTCAATCACTACAATAATAAGACCTTGAGTGTGCTATTATGCTTTTGAGCTATTGCTCCAATGGGGGTGCTTTGGATGTTTACAACATACTTACAGATCGAGATTCCATTCTCCTTTGCCCACATTCTCAACTGTCCAGTTAAGGCGGTTTCCTATGAATTCTGGGTCATCAAACACTAGAAGGATCAATGCAAATAATTTATATATGAGAAAAAAAAGGAACTATCAGAACTACTGGCCAGGCCCCACCTACACTGACCATATAACCCTGTTTCTGAATGCAGATTGCTTTAAAATGGATTATATGAACGTACACTGACATATAATCCAGTTTAGAGCAGATAATTTGTATTCAGAAACTGGATTATATGGCAGTCTAGATGGGGCCCTAGTAAGCTGTTTATACCTTTCCCCTTTTTATGCCTCCTTCAGCATCAAAACGGAAGGAGGCATTAAAAAAACACTCCAGTAAGCAGCATGCACACTACAGGCACTGATATAAAATTATTTTTATATAAAAATAGTTCAAGAACTTTTTAGGAGCCTTGGCTTGTGTGCCTCTATCAGGGGAAATTAGGTAGTTGGCAATCAGGCAGTACTTAGTCCTCACTAACAAATGCCCTTCCTTGGCAAGTAAAGAAAAGTTGATCCTTTTATTATTTAGGATGTCAGTTGAAGCATATTTATCGGCAGAGGCTTTTTATTATTTCTGTGCATCATTATTTTCTTGTTGCTGCTCTACACTGTAGAATGAATGCAGTTTGACACCATTTTAACCTGCTGTCTGAACACTATGGAATAATGGGAGTTAAAGTTTTACAAAAACTTTAGCCTTCCCTACCAACTTTCAGGATTTGTAATATTGAGCTAGGTGAAGTCAAACTGCATTGATTCTGTAGTGTAGATGCACCTAAGTTCTAATTTAGTAGTCTGATGGTTTATTTTTATTAATTAACCCTGTTGTTTTATTTTGCCACTGATATACTTTAACCTTTTATCTATGGTGTTTTGCATATTTAAATATTTAATAATTTAACAGTTTTTTTCAATAAATACATAGCTCCAGATAGTAGATTATATGCTGTTCAGTTATAGACAATTACAGAAACCTTGGTAAGGCTGTAACCCTCTACACAGGAGTGACACTATCTCTCCTGTTTACAGAAAATGTGCAAAGAAATATACAATTTCTTGGTTATACAATAGCACAAAAATAGGGATACTTTTAATCATATATTACTGTCAAAATTAGATATTTTGCTGGGAAAGTGTCCTCACTAAGAATAGTTAGCAGTACATGAGACTAGCTACTTATAATCTTATGGGCAGAAAGACTCTATCTAATTTTAAAAGAGGTCTGAATTCCATTCATATACAATTCCCCCCTCCCCAAATTATCTTCACACTATGTGTATATATATTCAAAAATGGCAGACTCATGTGCAATTGTCTGACATGCTATATTTGTGGTTGCTTTTCTATCAGCTTTCCATTAGCTCTAAAAACCCAGGTAATCAATGTGCTTAGCTATTGTGGAACTAACTAAATTTTTTGTATTAATCCTATGCACTTTTAGCATATTAAATATATGTCTATATAATTATGCTGGTTCTTACTACTGTGATACTGTTGTACCATAGCATTGTACTCATTTGCTTTTCTTTTTAAGAATCGACAAGCATCTTGAGCTCTGAAAATTACTTGGGAAGGAATCCCATTGAAGCATTGAAGCACATCAAAATACCTGGGAGTTACTCTGGATTGTGCTCTGACTTACAAGAAGCACTGCTTGAATATCAAGCAAAAAGTGGGTGCTAGAAATAATATCATATGAAAGCTGACTGGCACAACCTGGGGATCACAACCAGACACAGTGAAGATAACTGTCCCTGCAAAGTGCAAAGCATCTACTCTGCTGCTGAGTATGCATGCCCAGTGTGGCATGTGTACTCAGCTGCAGAGTAGCTGCTTTGCATTAACACAGTGGGTGTGGCCCTTAATGAGACATGCCACATTATCACAGGATGTCTACACCCTACACAGGCCCGTAGCCAGGATTTTGATTTGGGGGGGGGGGGGGGGAAGCTGAGTTTGATTTGGGGGGGGCTGAGTCTGAGTGAAAGAGGGTCTACCCTAGCAAACCTTTTGTATCATTACCCCAATACCCTCATGCATATGGGATATATTGAGCATGGTGATCAGATCATGATATGAATAAACATAACAGTTTAAATAATGTATCAGTAAGGCCTTCTTGCGGACCACCATGAGAATTTCGGGGGGGGGGGGGAGTGAAGCCCCTCAAGCTCCTCAAGCCCCCCCCCCCCCCCCCGGCTACATTGCTGGAGAAATTATACTGTTTAGCCGGTATTGCACCACCTGGCGTCTATCGGGAAGTGGATGCCTGTAATGAAAGGACCAATGCATTGACATCTCCGACCCATTCTCTGTTCAGATACTGGCCAGCAAGCCAACACCTTAAATAAAAAAGCAGCTTCCTAAAATCTACAGAGATACTAGCAGGAACATCTCAGCAAGCGAGAGTCCAAAAGTGGCAAGCGAAAATCCATAACCTCAGTCAGTGGCTGATACCAGATGAGAATCTCTCTTCTGGGCACACAGAAGATTGGGTGACCTGGAAGGTGCTGAACAGGCTGCACTTTTGCACCATGAGATGCAGAACCAACCTTAAGAAATGGGGCTACAAAGTGGAGTCCACAACATGCGAGTGTGGAGAAGAGCAAACCACAGACCACCTACTACAATGCAACCTGAGCCCTGCCACATGCACAATGAAGGACCTTCTCACAGGGACACCAGAGGCACTCCAAGTGGCCAGCTTCTGGTCAAAGGACATTTAGCATAATTCCAAGTTTTTAACTTTGTTTATGTTTTCAAATGCATTATAACTGTTCACAATTCACTTCAGACATGATAAATAAACACTTGCTACACTATGGCCAATTAGCTTCCTACCCATTAAATCAAAAGGAAGAAAGAGGACTAGTTATGTACTTGTAGAATATACAATCTCTGAGAAAATGCCACCGCTTGTACAATAGTCTTCACACAAGTATGGTGCCACAACAGGGATCCAGCCTTATGTCACAAACCATCAATGAAATATTCCAGACATTTATTTTCCTGCCAGCAAAATGAAAGGAGGGAAGAAACCATCTTCATATAATTTTTCATTTACAGAAATTGTGTCTTTTGTTAATTAGTATAGATCTCCTGTTGCTCTGTCAAATACACCAGCCTTTTTGTTTTTTAAGTTTGTGACAGCTTTTCATGGGTTTGTGCTGGATGATAAACATCCATAAGAAGCTTGCTTGAAATAAATGTAAAAATGGTACTAAATATATGTAAAATACATAAAAACAAAAAAAATTGAATATAACTCTGCTAATGCATAAGAAACAAAAATTCAAAAGCTCCGTTCTTATAATCTTCCAAAACGTCACAGACTCATGAGTGCAGGTTTATTCAACAAGTTCCTCAGTGCAGGACGGGACTCCTGGAAGTCTGCATGTCTTGATTTAACACTACAGCTATCATACTGGGAGGTCATGAGAATGAACCCATGCACTTATTCAAACTCAGCACAAGATCAGAATCAGGCTTGCTATGTTTAATTTTGTTAAACCAAAGCATCAGCTTACCTGGGGTTTTAAACTCTTGAGCTGCTTTTGATGTGGCAATTTTAAACCATGTCGAATAATACTCTTCATATGATATGGCTGTAATCTTTCTGAAAACATACATTTAGAACAAAGGATGAGTTTTCAAGGAGGATTACACAATTAGTTATTTGACACAGGTTTCCCTACAGAATGTTTCACAAAGGAGAGAAGTGAACAAAAAAAATGCACAAAAAATACAGGGCCATATGACTCACCACTCGCTTTCCACGCCACGGAACACTAACAGGAATTTAAAGAAACTAGAGACCCGTCTGTGAAAGCCAACTCTCTCCTAAATGCCTTTCAATAGTTCATTTTTTTTTTTACAAAAATATTTCCCTTTTTATAATAATCGTAGCCAAATATAAGGCACTGCTTCAGTTTGCCACAGAGAAGAAACACTTAATCCATATTACAGTGAATTCACTCCATGTGAACAAGAATGTTTTGATTCCTTTCTCAATGCCTATGGATGATAAAGCTGATGAAGAGACAAACCTTTCCCGCAATTGTGATGGATGTATTGGATCGGGTTGCTGTGAGTTTTACGGACTGTATGGCCATGTTCCAAAAGCATTCTCTCCTGATGTTTCACCCACAGCTATGACAGGCATCCTCAGAGGTTGTGAGCTCTGTTGGAAATAGGCAAGTGGGGTTTATATATCTGTGGAATGTCCAGGGTGGGAGAAAGAAGTCTTGTCTGTTTGAGGCAAGTGTGAATGTTGCAGTTGGCCACCTTGATTAGCACTGAATGGCCTTGCAGCTTGAAAACTTGGTTGCTTCCTGCCTGGGTGAATCCTTTGTTGGGAGGAATTAGCTGGCCCTGATTGAGTCCTGTCTGGAATTCCCCTGTTTTTTGAGTGTTGTTCTTTATTGACTGTACTGATTTTAGAGTTTTTAAATATGGGTAGCCAGATTTTGTTCATTTTTATGGTTTTTCCTTTCTGCTGAAATTGTCCACATGCTCGTGGATTTCAATAGCTTCTCTGTGTAGCCTGACATGGTCATTGTTAAAGAGGTCCAGCATTTCTGTAGTTGGGTTCATCGGATGCTCTGCTATGGCTGATTTTTCTAGCTGAGTTTGTCTGCAGTGCCTTTCATGTGTCTTGAGTTGTTTTTGGGCAATGCTGCGTTTGGTGGTCCCTATGTAGACTTGTACACAGCTGCATAGTATATGGTAGACTCCTGCAGAGGTGAGAGTCTCCCTCTTGTAGCATTTGAACATAGCATTTGCTGGATTTTCTTAGTGGGTCTGTAGATAGTTTGTAGGTTGTGTTTTTTCATCAGCTTCCCTATGCAAACAATTTATTGGATTGTTTGCAATGTGGCAGTATTTGGGGACAGTCTCCTTCATATTGCTGTACTTGGACATTCATGGAAGTGACCACATCAAGAAAATGTAGCAACCAAGTTTCATTTGTGAAGTGGCGAGTTATTTATGCCATTTCCTTTGGCTAATGAACAAAGAATGAGGTCTTTCAAAACTTGGAAAAATGTTTTTGGTATTTAGCACACTCAAGCCAGCATGGCTATTGGAAATTCTTGTTGTCCCCAAAGGTAACTTTCTCAAGTTTGACTCTCACTGCCTAGAGAACTGGTGTGCAAGTTTCATTTAGCATTGCTCCAGACCCCAGTGGAAGACTTAAGGCAAGTATAGTCTTGCCTCTGGAGATGACTTCAGCAAAAAAGGGTACAGAATTCCCATGAATGGCAATAATCTTTTATAAGATGTTCAGAGGTCAAGGGGAGTGTGCACACAGGAGGGGGGGCTACATGAAAGTAAGCAAAGCTGCTCCCTTTTTTACATTTAGCCTTTAGGGTTGTCAGGGCTGGTTTTGCAGATCCTTGACTCATAGCAATGAATCAAAACAATTACCGTAAGTAATTGAAAATAATATAAGACAGTGTAATTTTCTAAGTAATCCAAAGAGAGACACTACATATAAGCTCCAATTTCCACTCAGCTGGACTTACAGCTATTACATGGATGTCAGGAGACATCAATGAACTTAGGAAGGAAATTAGTAACATACAACTACAACAAAACAGAACTTTATTTATATCCCGCCCCATATCCATGTGGGGACTTAGGACAGCTCACAGACATAAAATAGCAAATATTCAATGCATTATACTGTAATAAATAAGTAGTACAATTGAAATAAAATACAATTTAAATAGTATAAAACAAATAGTTATAAAAGCTGTAATAACCATCCTATAAAACACATTAGACTTGGCCACGTTACATCCCAAATAGATTACTGCAACACACTTTTTGTGGAGTTGCCTTCGAAGACTGCTTGGTAGCTCCAACTAGTTCAATCGATGGCAGCCAGGTTGCTCACCGGAGCGGCATACAGAGTACATACAACCCCTCTGCTACGTCAACTCCACTGGCTGCCAATTTGCTACCAAGCACAATTCAATGTGCTGGCTTTAGCCTATAAAGCCCTGAATGGTCCCGGCCCAGCTTACCTGTCCAAATGTATCTCCCCACTATGAACCAGCATGAAGTCTAAGTTCAGCAGGGGAGGCCCTGCTCTCAGTCCCACCATCCTCGCAAACGCAACTGGTGGGGACGAGAGACAGGGCCTTCTCAGTGGTGGCCCCTCACCTGTGGAACTCTCTCTCTCCAGTGACATCAGATTGACCCCCTCCCTCTTTCCTTTAGAAAGAAACTCAAAACCTAGTTATGGGACCAAGCGTTCAAACAGTAGAAGCAGCAATCAAGAATGAGACCCAATTTGTGTGAATGACAATGGTAGCATTAAATTAGTAATTTAATGCTTCAATGAACTGTTTTAATTGCTACTATTATTTATTACTGTTATTGGCATTGAATGGATGCCTGTTGTGAAGCTGCCCTGAGTCCCCCTCTGGGGGGGGGGGGGGTGTCAGAAAGATGGGATTCAAATATGCAAAATAAATAAATAAATAACATCAGTAAAGGGGAAATTTAAACATACTGTCTTATGACAGTGGTTATCCTTATTTGTATACATTCCTGCAATTTCCCTGCTTTCTACCTTTTGGTTCTGCTTTCTTGCAGAATGTCAACAGCTTCTCTTCAAAAGCTTTATATTTTAAACTGTTGAGTTATGAACTGGTTTTCAACCACTGAAAGCAAAGCTGATACCTCTCTTCTAATACTTAGATTGGTAAGGATTTTTTGGTCTCCCTGCTCACATGCTACTGTAACATTTTTCTGATATAACTAACTACGCCTTACAGTGCAAGCCAAATGTTTCAGATTCTACAATATAAGAAACAGGCACAAGTACTGTAATTCTGTAGCTAGGTCTAGATTTTTAGAAGCATCCTACCAAAATGATTTAGACTAACATTGCATTGCATTCTTTCATATAACCCCACTCCTTAAAAAAAAGACTCATTGTTTATACAGACTAGTCTACAGTAAGTATCATGGTTTGAGGTGTTAATGACAATGCTGAGAGTTATGTTAGTACTGAGATATATCCTGTTATTTTGTAAAGGAGAAAGTTCAATTTATCAATGTAAGTTTGTGTTATATGAGCTGGAACGTATGATTTATTGAACTTCTTCATTGATTTGACTTCCTGGAAAGATCAAATAGGACAAAATGGTTACTAAATAGGTCTCAAACTTTTCAGTACTGAACAACTACACTCTTATTGTTGCAACAGATCAATTTGTTATTACAAGTCCATTTTGAGGCGCAATTCAACATTCTGGGTTATTGCAAAAGCCCCAAGCAGCCTGAGGTTTAGATACCTTATGTTTCACCCAAACTTGCAAAGGATCTGGTTGCGTATTTTCCTTTGCATACTCATCCAGGCTAACATGGCTATGTTTTTGAATTATAGTATCTCAAAACTTGGTATCATTAGGTTCTTTTCTCTATATTTCCCACCATCTAACCTTAGGAAAGACACTGAGGGCTTGTTTTAGTCATTATCCTCACAATTGAAATATCATTTGGTACTGTTCCCTTATCAGGACGGAGGCCACTAGGGTGCTCATGAGAGAGAAAAATAGTCTATTTTATGGGAGGGGGGGGGGGAGTTGAAGGAGGAAAACCATTTTCCCCATTTTTACCGGTTATTCCCCCTCCCCCATTCCCATATAATAAACAAGGGTTATTTCCCTGACCAATGGGGGGAGGGGGGAATAATAGGAAAACTGGGGGAATGGTTTTACTCCTTCAGCCCACCCCCCATAAAATCTACTATCCTTCTATCTCTAGTGCCTCCTTGTGGCCTTCGCCCAGATAATGGAACAGTACCTACCCTTTCTATTTTGATATAAATTCTGATATCATTTTAGTGCCTGGCAAAGACCTTTATACAGTAGAATCTTGCTTATCCAACATAAATGGGCCAGCAGAATGTTGGATAAGCAAAAATGTTGGATAATAAGGAGGGATTAAGGAAAAGCCTTTTAACATCAAATTGCATTATACTTTTACAAATTAGGCACCAAAACATCATGTTTTACAACAAATTGACAGAAAAAGTAGTTCAATACATGGTATCATTATGTAGTAATTGCTGTATTTAGGAATTTAGCACCAAATCATGAGATGTATTGAAACAGTTGTGGATCCAGACGGGAAGTAAAATGCACTGAATAATACAGAACGTTGTATGAGCGAAGGTTGAATAAACAAGACTCTACTGTATTTATCTGGTATCTCAAAATATAGGATAGAGCAGAGGTGGACCAATTGTAGCTACATATAATCCCCAGGGTAATTATTATGGAATTCATAGATCCCCTCAGGTTTAAAAAATGATCTGAACTGAAACACAATGGTATGTAAGTGTGGAGGCTATTGCCTAAAATTTTTGATACCCATTAGATTTCTTCCAAGGGAACAAAGATTTTTCAAAAGGTTGGAAGGGAGTTGCATCAAAATGCCAGAAAATGCTTTAAAGAGTCTAAGAAGACCACCAAACAGGCCACCGGATCCCCTGCATTGATTTGGAAGCATCTGGGAACAAGAATAAGGGTTTATTTTATGGGAGCAGGAACTGTGGGGGGAGTGCAGCCATCCAAGGTCCTGGAGAGCAAATTGAGTCCCTATTCTCTGACAGCTTCCCACCCCTAACATTGAGAATAACCGACTTTTATTATAGTGTTTGTCCATTCTGATAAAAATCTATGGTTTTGTTTTAGTACCACCTTTGCCATTTTACAGATTTGGCTTTTCTGTCATATTATTGCTTGTTCCCATGATATATTTTTTTACTAATGGGTAGCATCATACTAATTTTCTCTTTAAAATATTTGTATATATGCAAATATTACTCAGCATGACTATCACAATTTGCTTGCAATGTTACAGACTCTTGTGGTCCATTGATAGGAACTTAATTTATTACCTCCCTTGGCTCCGATCCCCACTCTCCTCAGCTGGAGGCACATCCTTGGTTGAAGGATGTGTGCCTAAACTTTCAACAATATCTACAAAAGAGAAGATGTTTGTAAAAACGGGATATCTGAAAGTTCTATTTACAATGGAAGCAAATAGTTTGTAAAGAGAAGTAATAGAAGACAGGCAAAAGATTGACTTTTTTGATCTTTTATGGAACTCTTGATGAATAGAGCAGACAAATGAGGTGGGAAACGCAATTGTAATCTAAAATGAAGAAAGGCCATATACATTTTGCCATAGGAAGACTCAAAATGGAAAAGTTCTAGAATTATGGTGAGCCCTCTGGATCTCTGAGGATTTGGTTCTTGGATCTAGTGTGTGCCAGAAAGAACAGGTAATTGCACCCTATATTATTAAATTTTATTTATTTATTTATTTCGGTCACTTCTACCCCGCCCTTCTCAATCTCCAGGGGGGGACTCAGGGCGGCTCACAACCGGCACAGTTCGATGCCAACAATTCAACAGATAAAATACATAACAACAATAGCCACAATAGTTAAAAACAATCAATTAATACAATAACAACTAAAAAGCCAATCTAGTAGCCAAACGTTCACTGAGTTCTAAAATCCGTAAGTCCATTCAGCAGGGACAGGGCAAGCAGATGAAATCTAAATGCATAGAAGATGCATACTACATTCAAATGCAATGACAAAGTCATGTCAATATTTATTTAGGTTGAAACCACAATGTCAAGTACTTTGGTCATGGTTTGAGCCCAAGTTAAGGTGTATGTGTAATTCTTAGTAAGGATGATACCAGGGTGAATACAGAATCAGGAAAAAAATCATTGGTGCAGTCTTCTCTAACAAGTTACTCCTGTCTCGTTTTCAAACAAATGAACTTTGCATCACCTCTAAACACTGTTTGGCAAATGTGCTTTTTGAGATCAGAGACCCACCTATAGAGTCCATACTCAAGTTACACTACCAATCACGCTAATTAAAATTTATTGCTTTGTATGAAATAGAAGTTCTTTTTTAAAAAACCAAACAAAACATTTAAATGGTTTCTTCTAGAAGTCCCTGTGGTGCTCAAAGAATATATTTATGATTAATAGCATAAAGGTTTATTACCTTCTATGTGCTGACTAGCTTTGACACACTGTATAACTCTTTGTCTATACAGCGGATAATTGTTCTGCAGCATTTTGGCCGCCTCCAGGTTCACTGCATTATTCAAGACTGGATGAGACAGCAAAACCTGTGTAAAGATACATACCAGTTTGTAAAGTTTTAGCCATCATCAGATTCAACCAGAATATAAAACTGGCTTTGTGTGTGTGTGTGTGTGTGTGTTGCTGTCCCCATTACACAACTCATGCCCAGCTTTCCATCCATCCATACACACACACACACACACACACAATAAGTTACAAACTCAGTTTAAATGGTCCTTGATACATGCCTGTGGGCAAAAACCCTGCTCTATGCATTAATGACGATAATAAAATGTGTGCAATGAGACCGCAATTCTCTTCTTACTACCCTGTCTTCTTAATGGTCACATTCAAAGAGGATGCCATGGGTGAGCATAGATAATGGTTGGGAAGTAGAAAGATTGAGCCAGTTCTTCACAGTTGTTACATAAGTTCACAGAGAACTAGCTTCCCAAACTATGAGATGTAGTGAATGGTGTAGGTCTGATGACATAGTGTTATCTCTTATCACTAGCACATGTAATATGTATATAAGGATTCATGAATGCTTCAAACCCTGATGGGAAAACAAGGAACTTTTGATTACTGTGTCCATGGAATGGGACACAGTAATCAATGAAAAGAGAAGGAAGAAGCACAACCAAAGCTTATTTTTGGTTGGGATTGATCCAACTGAAAGCACTCACCTTGAACTGAAATACTAGTATGGCATTGCAAAGAATGACTCCATATCCAAGGGCGATATGTTATTGAACTTACAATGGAAACAGGGAACCATGGACAATTGTGAAACCTGTTGAAATGAACGACTTTGGCTGGAAGTTATCATAGAGTTGTGCTGCAGACATCTCTAGGAATTTGCTGGGTCCTCCAGAGCAACTCTATGGCAACTTCTAACATGGTGGTTCTTAACCTGTGGGTCCCCAGATGTTTTGGCCTCCAACTCCCAGAAATCCTAACAGCTGGTAAACTGGCTGGGATTTCTTGGAGTTGTAGGTCAAAACATCTGGGGACCCAAAGGTTGAGAACCACTGTGCTAACGGAAGCATACCCGGAGGACCTAGAAAGTTCCTCGAGCACATATCTTGTCAGATGTGATTAGGGATCTCATAACATGAAGTTGCCCAATGTGGGAGACAGTGGAGGGATTCACCAGGCAGCATGACAAACCCATGGGGCAGCGGGGGAATCTGTCACCCCGCACTCCCCATTGTCCACAGTGCACAACTCATGCCCAGCTTTCCATCCATGACAGAACATCCATATAGAGCTTTATACCCACATGGCATCCTACCTGCTATTACTCCAGAGGTTACCAGAATTTGTACAGGCTGGCTCTTGCCTAGATTTGATCCCATCTGGATTAAGACTTAAACAATGTAACTAATATTTTTCTATTTAAAATGTCCATGCTTGTGAGTTATTTCTGAAGCAGCACCCCTCAAAATTTAGTTGCTGGAAATCTCACTTGGTGCCATAATGCATTTAAAGCAACATCTTTGATATGGAGAAGAGCTGTGACATGAAAAAGAAGTAAAAATTCAACTGGACAATGTCTGTTGCATGCCCTAAAGTAACTGTTAGGATTCTTCTAAATACAAAGCTTGTTTAATGCCTTCGTTAACAACAGAAAAAGTAGACACATTATTGTTGTTAATTTCTTTCTTTACCTGAATACTAAGTAGTATACTCAACATTGTATATTTAGGGTTCCACTTGGAAGGGTCATCTAGAAAATCCACGCAAGGTCTCCCAGATTGTGGATCCACTTGAACAGAGAACAAAAAAAAATCACAATCTGCACACAATTTGATGGTTCAAACTATGTTGAACTCTTCTATTGGAAAGGATAAGACCAGTTTTCTTAAATACAGTGAAACAAAGATTTGCAAATATCTAAATATAAAGAACTATGGGAGATTATTTACAATTTTCTTTACATTCCATTCTGCTGCAAAAGTTGAGTTTCCCTTATCTGGAATTTTGAAATTGAAAATACTCCATACAAAAATTGTCTACATTTGTGGCTGAGACAATACAATACCTTTGCTTTATGGTGGTTTAATATAGACAGACTTTGTTTCATGCTCAACAATATTGAAAATGCTTTGTAATCAGCACTCCATATTAATTGGGATTAGGGGTGCAAGATCCCCATAAAAGTGAAAAATCCCAAATGACAATATTGCTATTTTTTACCTGAAAGAATATCTCTCTGGGTATATCTAACTCCTTTGGCATGACTCTATGGTCAACTTGTGCCAAATTGTACTGGAGGATCTAGAGATTCCTAGAAATGTGTTTTTGTGAATCTAGGGCCTCCATTATGATTCAAAGATCAACTTCCAGCAGAAATTAACTTGAGAGTCACACTGAAAAAGCAAGAGATTTATAGAGAGAACATTTTAATAAAATCCACAAAACTAAAATTTGAAATTTGTAGGGCTGACGGTATAAAATAAACTTTAGCTGTATAAGATGTACGGTATATGAACCACTGAATTCCATGCTTAGTCTTGAGTTCAATTTCCAAGATATTTCATCATGTATTTGCATACAAATACAGGTATTACAAAGTCCAAAAAAATTCTCAGGCCCCAAACAAGTAAGGAATACTCAACCTGTATGATAAAAGGATTCAAAGTAACCATTTCAAACCATGGAAACTTTGAACAAATAAGAACTGGAAGAGCAAAAATAATTACAAATGCAGGAACAGGGAAAAATGAAACAGTTTTAATTATATTAGCAAAAGCTCATAAAAAACAAAAAACAAACAAAACAAAATTGTTAACAGAGTTACAATCTCAATTGCCTCCTTTGTGTTTTTATCTGGACACAAGGCCCTCATATACATGCTGTAAAATCGGAAGTAACCGGGATTAAAGGAGGGGGCGGGCGCTAAATAATATTTTGCCAAAGTGTGAGAGAGATTGGGTTAAGAGCTAAAAAGCATGTGTTTAACGGTACGCTTAAAATCCGATTCAGCCTGATAAAAGTGAACCTTTGTATGACTATATATCCCTGCAGTCATGCTAAACATGTGCTTTCCTTCCCTTCCCCCTGTGTGGACTACTCCAGCACACGTGTGCTTTTTAAGAGCCCAAAACAGCTGATCGAGCTGTCAAACAGACACACAGGTGAATCAAGAGAACCCCAAATGAAAAGCAGTTAGAACTCTCCGAAACTCGCTTACACTTTGTAATATTAAACAGAGCTTGAATTAACAACTGGGGAAAGGAAGATCTGACAGAAGTTTTTTAAAAATTCCCTCCGTTATGCGCTGGATGTCATATGTGCACATGCAAATTTGTTTGTCTTTATATTAAGATATTTACATGTGTGCATATACAATCCAGTGCAAAACGGACGGAATTTTACATTTCAAAAAACTTCTGCTGAATGTCCTCCATCTGCTCTCCAGCTTGTGAGGACAGAAGGCTGTGAGGACGGCAGGAGACAATACCTTGGGACTGACAGGTATTTGTGTGGACCTGCTGTCAGGTCCCGGTATTTTTTTTTTTTACTCATTTCTAAAATGTGGATTTTGGCATTATCTAGAAGTGCCCTCGGAGGGCAGAGAGCTTTGTTGGGCAGGTCTCCTGGTGGAAGTATTTTCATATTTGGTGCTACTGTTGAAAAGGAACTGCTCTTCATAAGAAGACTTCAAATTTCATAAATGGAGGAGGATCATAGAGATTTTAAAAAGTGCATGCTGCCTTGCTGGCTAGGAAAATGCAGACATATACATATATGTGTGTGTGTGTATACACACACACCAAAATGTCTTTAAATAGTCATTACATCTTGGTGTACATTTTTGGAAAACCTTAAAACACTGCATCTTCAGCGGCCAATGTATTGGTTTTTTGAAAATGAGGACAGATGCATTGACTAGTACTTTAGCAACTTATTTTTTGGGGCTTTTTAGCAAGCCACTCTTTTTCAACCTAATCAGCTTTGGATTACTTTGAGATGCAGTCTTAAGTTCTTGGAAAAAATGTAACTATATTTGGGAAGAAAAAGTTGCTGTAAATACTGCTGATAAAGCATTGTAATGATAAAATTACTTTCAGTTACTGAAGTACAACCACTGTCTGAAATCTAAAAGTACAATGGTGCTAGTTTTGCTGCCAGTCCTTCACCTCTGAAATGGACAACAATTAATAACATCCTTACCATTGGGATGGAAAGGAATGGTGTTGAAATTAACTTGTGGGGGGATTTTGTTGTAATTTTCATTGTACAGCAGTGATAGTTGGAGTTCGGCTCCTAATACAGAAAAAATAAATTACATATAAGAAGTATAACACAGGTACAAACAAAACAATGTTACTTTTCTTTAGTTTACTACCATTTGTTTAGCCTGCCTTCCTCAAGTCAATTAATTGGATTGATTTGAAATAAAGAATTATCATTTTGATATACTTTAATATTAAAAACAAGCAAAAAAAAAAACACCCCAATGTTACTTTAACTTAGAAGCAAATCTTGTTGAATTTAGTGGATGCAGACTGAAGCCTTATGCAGATGTCTTCATTTCCAGTTTTGAACAGAAGGAAGGACATTAATAAACAACAACAAGAGTTTTTAGTTAATCTCGACATTTCACAACATGGACCTGAATTAATTCCTTTCAGTAGGAAATAGGCAGCTGTTATCTCTTGCACCTTTGAATTTATATCAGGCATGGGCAAACTTAGGCCCTCCAGGTGTTTTTGACTTCAACTATCACAATTCTTAACAGCTTACTGGCTGTGGGAGTTGAAGTCCAAAATACCTGGAGGGCTGAAATTTGCCCATGCCTGATTTATATGCTTGTTATTTGCCTGTTTTATTCTAGCTTGGAGACAAACCTGAGGGCTCATCCAGACAGGACCCATAACACAGGCGCGCCTACGGTTTTACCAGAGGTCTCCAAACAATGTCTCTGGTAAAACCGAATTAATTTGAGATAAAGCAGGAAAACTCTGCTTTGTCCCAGATTAATTTGATAATTAATTAGACCTGGAATTTCCTGAAAATTTCAAGGTTTTAGGAAGTGGGATTTGGGTTTTCCTCACTGTATTACAGTTATTACTGTGCTATAACGGGGACAACGTATGGGAAAGCCTGCTTCTTTTGGGTACCCGTGCGTACAGCTACACTGGAGAAAAAAGGTTACTTTAACCGGTTTTCTCCCATGGTAAATTGCTGTCTGGAAGCAGCGTGAGTAACAACTTGATTATCCATTTAAAAAAATGTGGGCCCTAATATATTTGCAGTGTTGACCTGGGACCAACCTCCCCCCATCTCTCTCCCCTCTCTCTCCGAGTTATCCTGCCATTGTGGGATAATGCTCACCCTACCTAAGACCATAGGCTTCCAGTATGTTCCAATTGTCCTATGTATGACTAAAACTCAGTTGACACCAGAACCTCTAATCCACTTTCACGGCACCGACTTCATGACCCTTCCATCAATTCCACTTTCCTCCTTTCTTTTTGTAATATAATGTATGATAAGATCCCTCAAAAGCTTGCACGCAGATGGTTTGTCCTTATAAGATAAAGCATCATCTAACTGTGGAGTTTATGACAACATAGATTGCAATATGCTCTGCAAAAACTTTATTGAAAGCATGAATGCAAGATTAATATATTTTATCCATAATTGTTTTAAGCATATCATATCACATCGTACAAAAAAAGTTGGGAAACAAGATAGCTACCTTCCCATAGGGAATCCTTCAGTCCTTCTATTTCAGCTATCCATTCCATCAAGTTGTCTCCCACGGGAGTAATAGAAATACCCTAAAGAAGAGGGAAATGGCAGTTGACTATTACACTTCTTAATACAATGACCTGAATCAGGCTTAATGGAAGTCCTTCCCCCTACTTTTGCATATGTCACAGGAAATTGTTATGTAAAAATACCACAACTATTAGCTGACACTAGCTGGGTTCTGGACCATTGGCTTGGAGTGCATCTCTACTATAGCACGGCTACAGTTTGACACCACTTAGCTGCTATGGTCCAATGCTTTGGAATCTTGGGAGTTGAAGTTTTACAAGGCCTTTACCCTTCTCTGCCAAGGAGTACATGTCTTGCTAAATTGCTAACCTCAGGATCCCATAGTATTGATCCATGGCAGTTTAAGTAGTATCAAGCAGCATTAATCCTACTGTGTAGAGCAGGCATGAACAAACACCTTCAGGTGTTTTGGACTTCAACACCCACAATTCCTAACAGTTGTAAGCAGTTAAGAATTGTGGGAGTTGAAGTCCAAAAGATCTGGAGGGCCGAAGTTTGCTCATGCCAGGGTAGAGACATTCCAAACCATTGGTTCAGAACTCAGCTAGTGTGACCAGTAGGGTTATTTTTATCTAATTATGATTGTAGTCATTGTAGGTGGAATTTCTTTAATAGCCTTGCATAATGACAAATCACCACAAACCCAGCTTTTACCTGACACACCTTCCCCCCATGAGGGATGTAGAGAGGATTTTGGCCCATGTGTGATAATGATGTTCAAGAACTTCCCAAGGCTGCAGAAAATCTCCCACAGTGCTCCACTTGCTGGGAGGCATGGGGAAGTTGCCACCCCACGCCCCACATTGCCTGTCAGCTGAAACCATGGGGGAAGCATGGTGCATGTGTGCAGTGTGCAGCTTTCCCCCCTTAAAGTCAACAGCAACAGGTGAAGTCTCCTGTGTTGCCATGGTGGTGACATGTGCTGGCTCCAACCACCTTCACCCATGGAAATGCCAGCTGGCTTCATGGGGTGATTGGGGCTAAATTGGCACATGCCACTGATTTCAGCCCTGTGTGATGAGGTCCTAGTGAACTGTAACTTACTACAATATAACCCCCATATGCATGGGTTTGATATTCATGGTTTCACTCATCTATCCCTCGCCCCAGGCCTCTCTAGGTCCTTCAGTGCAATTCTGTAGTATGACTCCTGTCTAAATAAGTGGGCTGGAGTTTGGTACACGGACCCCTGCTTATCATTAATATAAAGTATGGCAATCTTATGATCAAATATGGAAAGAAAGAATGCTGCATCCCAAGCACTAACTTTTTCATTAGCAGTTTTTATAGTGAGAAGAGACAAGTTCCTAGTAAACCTATGTAGCAAATTGTTTCTCCTACCCCTTGGAGGGCGGAGTGTCAGTCATTTAACTCAAATCATTTAAGAAGGGTGAGGCTTTCTCTTTTGTTTATCTAAAAAGTTTAAATAAAACCTCTCTATCCAGCCAGGGGATTGTTCCAGCCATTCTAGATTTATAGGACAAGAGAGAGAATGAAAGTGCAGCTCTATTATACTAATACTCAGGACAACCACTCCAGTTTCAGTATCCCTTATCTGAAATGTCTGAGACCAGAAATATTCCATATTTCAGATTTGTAGTGAATTTTAGAATGCTTGCATATACACAATGGGATATCTCGGGGATGGGACCCAAATCTAAACATAATGTTCATTTATCTTTCATATAATCTTACACATATAATCTGAAAGTAATTTTATACTCAATATTTGTGGAGGAATCAAACTTTCTGTACAGAAAGGTGTCACCATCTTAGCCAAATCTGGAGTATTTTGGATCTCAGAATTCTGGATAAGGGATACTCAGCCTATAGTAACCTTGGAATGTTGTGTGGTTAGTAGACTCAACCTATAGTAACCTTACGACTTCTGAAGATGCCAGCCACAGTTGCATGTGAAACTTCAAGAGAAAATGCTTCTAGAACATGGCCATATAGCCCAGAAACCACACAACACTCCAGTGATTCCAGCTGTGATAGCCTTCACACAATATATAGTGACCTTGTTCATTATAAACAAACTGGGTGCAACCCAATGGTACTCACAAAGATGTTAGACTCTTCATACTCCATAAACTCTTTTTCCAGCAGTAAGAAAGCTCTTGTGTGCATCATGATTGCAAAAATCTTCTTCTTGTTTGTGTTTCAGTTGTTTGAGGCCAAAGAAAATCTGGAGAATTTGTCCTAAAGACAGGTGTGAAGGTGAAATGGGGTGATAAAAGTGATTCTCTTTAAACTGGTACACCTCCTCATGTGCCAGGCAAATACAAGTAAATGGAACAATCTCTTTCCAATGCAGTCCTAGAAGAGAGGATCTGAATCCCATAAACGTTAAGCTTTAAGGTAGTTTTTGTGTCAGGGGCAGCAAAGAGATCCACTTTGATCCATTGCTTCTTCCTATACAGCCTCAGCATCCACAGGAAAGGCAAAGCGAGGAGGCTAGAATACTCAGTGTATCAAACGTAACCTAGCAACACAAAGCTGTGTACAATTTGTTTGGAATAGAACTCTCACAGCCAATTGGAACAGGTTTTCTTTTCTCCTTCTGTAGTCATCCAATTAGAAGCCACTTTTTATCCAGACATGATTACATCGGTTCTCATTTTCTGCAGAGGTCAGATTACAAGAGGGCAGGCTTTGAAAGCTAGGAGAAGTTCAGAAAAGACAATTAAACTACCCAGCCTCCCCTCTTACATCTGTCTGATTGTTTGGCTTAAGCAGCCCAGAGAGATGTGTATGGACTATCGAAGAAGTAACAGAATCATTGGGTAGGAAGGGACCACAAGAGCCATCTATTCCAACTTCTAACTTGAAATTTGGCTGGGTGGGGGGAAAACTAAGGAAGGTGATGTAATAGCAATATTCTGTCTTAAGATAAGCAGGTTGAGAAAGGTGACATGGATCCCGTGGTTCTTAGGGCCCTTCCAGACAGCCCTATATCCCAGGTTTTCTGCTTTAAACTAGATTATATGAATCCCTACTGCCAGATAATCTGGGATAAACATAAAACCTGGGATCAGAGCCTGGGATATACGGCCTGTCTGGAAGTTTTGGGAAAGGAGTATTTCCTCCCCATTTGGCTGTGATTATATCTGGACAGTTTTTCAAGAAAGTCATATAACTGCAGCATTCTACTTAGAAGATTTTATTTTATTTATTTTGTCAGGAGTGAACTGAAGGTACAGTTGTAATGTATTTAAAAACACAATCAAAGTGAAAATCTTGGCATTATACTAAATGTCCTTTGACCAGATGTTGGCCACTTGGAGTGTCTCTGGTGTTGTTGTAAAAGGGACCTTCATTGTGCATGCGGCAGGGCTCAGACTGCATTGTAATAGGTGGTCTATGGTTGCTCATCTCCACACTTGCATGTTGTGGGCTCCACTTTGTAGCCCCATTTCTTAAGGTTGGTTCTGTATTTTGTGGTGGCAGAGCGCAGTCTGTTCAGCAACTTCCAAGTTGCCCAGTCTTCTGTGTGCCCAGGAGGGAGTCTCTCGTCTCTCGTTTGGTATCAGCCATCGATTGAGGTTCTGGGTTTTAGCCTTCCACTTTGGACTCTCATTTGCTGAGGTGTTCCTGTGAGTATCTCTGCAGATCTTAGAAAGCTATTTCTTGATTTAAGGTGTTAGCGTACTGGCTGATATCCGAACAGAGGATGGGCCGGACATGTAATTGCCTTGGTCCTTTCATTATTGGCTGCTACTTCCCGGCGGATGTCAGGTGGTGCAATACCAGTTAAACAGTATAATTTATCCAGTGGTGTTGGGTGTAGACATCCTGTGATAATATGGCACATCTCATTAAGAGCCACATCCACTGTTTTAACATGGTGGGATGTGTTCCACATATTCAGCAGCAGAGTAGCAGAGCGCAAGGGCAGATGTCTTCACTGTGTCTGGTAGTGATTCCTCAGGTTGTGTCAGTCAGCTTTTGTATATTATTACTAGCACCCACTTTTTGATTGATAGTGCTTCTTGTAAGTCAGAGCACAGTCCAGGGTAACACCCAGGTATTTTTGTGTGCTGCTATGCCACAGATAATCCTCAGAGCTTTTTTAAGGCGAGCAAGAGAGAATAAATGAAAATGAATTCACACGTTTTCTTAACACTTCATATCCAAACATTCCCTATCTACTTCTCTAATCATCTCTTGGAATTCCAAAAGGAATACATCTTGTTCTGCTGGATACCTCTAACTTTAGAGGTCTCTTGTTCTTTCACTTAACCCACTTTTCTTACATACATAAAACAACATTTGTGTCAAACGAATCTGCAAGATATTTTCATTTTGTTTTTGTTTGGAGTTTCTTTCATTGGTTCATTTTTTAAATTTGTGGTATGCATTCATCTCTTCTTTGCACAGACTTTTTTGGGGGTCTATTTAAAGAAACATTACTTCCCTGAATGAATGGAAATGGACTTTGGCAATTATGGCTGGTGAGCTCCATCATCCCTTCCTCAAATACTTCAGTGCAGAATCATTCCAAAGCAATTTGATGATGGTTGGATTTCAATTACTTTTATGATCCAAATGCCCTGGAATCCTGTTGCCAGGGCATCCTGGGAAAAGCAGAAGCTGCCAAAAGCAGGTATTTGCTCTGAAGTCCAAAGAGGCATATAATCTTATAGAGCTGTTAATGGAAGCTTTGAATGGGACTATCATTCATTCACATTTGATCTATTGAACATTTGTTTCCATTTGAAAGCAAATTGGTTGGAGCGAGCCTTAACAGTTTCTGTTTGTTTCAAACTGAATGTACACCTCATAAACTTCATTTGGAGGGTTACCTGGAATCTTGCTTCTTGGAATGTGTGTTCGCTGTGTGCTTGAAGGCGCTGTCTTTAGCTGGCAAAGCCGTAGAGGGTCCTCTCCTGGCGTTTGAGGGCATAGACCTTCAAGTCCATTTATGGTGACCCCCATGGACAAGGACTGTTGTAGAGCTGTTTTTGCCAGTTTCTTCCTCTTAAATAGAGCTGGCAGCACTTGATATTCATTGGTGGCTTCTCATTCAAGTAATAACCACAGCTGGACCCTACTTAGCTTCAAAACTAGTGCTTTTAGGGATAGTTAGGTAAGGGTTTTCTTAAGATCCTTAGTGCTAAATGGAGCAGAATGATAGCTATACCTGGAAATGAAATCAGCCTGCCACTCTGTGTACTCTACAGGTGCTTTTAATAATTCTACGTCTTCCACTCCTTCAGAGATCAGTTTGGTAAATGTTTACAGTGTTACATCTGAATTTTTAATACTTGCTATTACACTGGCAATATAACTGTTCTTATGCTTTCCATATCAAAGACGAAGAAACGAGGCTGTATCATCATGTTCCATAAAAAGGCAATGTTTTTAAAAATTGTTGCCACATTGAGGAATCAAGGGTTTTGTAGGCCCACAGAGAGACTAACGTTGTGCTGAATGATGACCTTGGTTATTGAAGATCCAGCCAGGAGACAGACCTCTTCGGAAAATTAGTGGATGTGGTTTGTATGAATAAGAGCTGTATCACCAATCTCCAGCATCAATAAACCTTTCTGATACAGCTGTATTTTCCATGTTCAATAGAAGAGGAGAATTTGGCAACTATTTCCTGTTGACAGAAGAAAATATTCATAACAGATGGAAGCAGGGAGAGTATTTTATTCATTTTTGTTTTATTCGTTTTTTCTCTAGCTCTAGGCATTACATATATTATTTCTAAAGATTTTTGAAATGTTGAATTTGTTAATTGGTTCTGGCACCTTTTCTGAACATGCACATCGATAATCCTGCAAAGCTGAACAAATTGAAATACCAAAGATCTAAGGCATTCATAATTAGCATGTATAGTACTCCTTAGCATGCTCAAAGTGCCTTATATACATTAGCGTGTATTGCTCTTTCCTCCAAAGTGAGTGTATCCTTGGAAGCTCAGTATGTGAATTGTAGTTCCAGGATCAGCAAATATTCCTGATGTTGTGTGCCTTCTGTCTTATGGTGATCCTAAGACAATTGGATCATAGGATTTTCTTGGCAAGATTTGTTCAGAGAGGAATTTGCTTTTGCCTCGTTTTGAAGCTGATAGAATATGGGTTTCCACGGCCGAGCAGGGATACGAACCCTCATCTTCTGGAGTCTTAGTCCAGTATTTGAACCACTGCATTTCACCAAATCTGTACGCAAGCCACTACATTATACTACACCTTCAAGTCATTTCCAACCTATGGCCTTAAGACAAACCTATCATAGGAATTCCTTGGTAAGATTTTTAAGTGGGTTTATTTTTTTCTTACCTTTGCCAAAAGAGAGTGACTTGCCCAGTCAGTTTCCATGGCTGAGGTATTTGAATTCTGGTTTCATGTTATAGACTCAGCAAACCACACTGTCTGATAAAATCATTAAAATAAATACCATAAAATCACATTTTGATTCTTTTTTTGGGGTCAAGCACTCATCTTCCTCTATGTTTACACAAGTTCTCATGCACTTTGCAATTTTTATTTTCAGTCTTGAACTCACTGTGTGGCAGTTCTGAATTTAATGGTGACACTATGGAAAAAGGTTCTCCCTGTGTCATCATGTTTAGGTCAATAAAACTGCACTTATTTCATTCCAAATCATGTGTCTGGTCTCTGTGTTTTGTTACTGGTGTTCAATATCCCTGCTGAAATTCATTTTGTTAGTTTTGGCTTAGCTCTCCAATCTCTTATAGTCGTCTTGAATTCTGATGCAATCTCAAGGATCCCTCCTAATAGGGTGTCATTTGAATATCTGATAAGCAAACGCCCGGTGGCGCAGTGGGTTAAACCCTTGTGCTGGCAGGACTGAAGACCAACAGGTCGCAGGTTCGAATCTGGGGAGAGCGTGGATGAGCTCCCTGTCAGCTCCAGCTTCCCATGTGGGAACATGAGAGAAGCCTCCCACAAGGATGGTAAAACATCAAAACATCGGGGCGTTCCCCTGGGCAATGTCCTTGCAGACAGCCAATTCTCTCACACCAGAAGCGATTTGCAGTTTCTCAAATCGCTCCTGACATGAAAAAAAATCACCCAAGTCTTACATAAAAATGTTGAAGACTACTGGTCTCAGGACACAGTATCATGGCACCCCACAAGTCACTTCTCTCCAGGATAAGCCATTGGTAAGCACCCTCTGGGTTTGGTTGGTCAGTCAAGTATAAATCCACTTAACAGTAGCAGTTTGCTACCTCATTTGCAAAAATATTATGGGAAACCTTGTAAAAAGCTTTATTGCAATCTAAGGTATGCTAGACCCATAGTATTCCTTTCATTTACAAAGTTTCAAGCCCTATTAAAAAAGAGAGGTATGATTAATCTGCAATTACTTGTTTTTGAGAAACTCATGTTGCCTTTTAGTGAGACATTCCTAAGCTCTTACAAACTGTTTATCTCTAAAGCATTTGAATCTTTTTAAATTTCATTACCTATAATAGTTTCAAATATTACTTTTAGAGCATTTGAAAAAGGTGCAGAAATGATTTTACAATTCAAGATATTTTTCTCTCTCTCTGGTCAGAAACCATCTTAGCATCTGGTTTTGCAATCTGGAAAGTGTTTGGCAAATATATTTTTTCAGCATTATCCAATTTATGTTGAGGAGCTTTTCTTTCTTTATTATCTCCCTGTGGAATTCAATTTGTTGTTTCACCATTTTATTAACAAAGTGCATCTTGCACATGAGATATGTTTCCTATCATTGACAAACTTTCCATTGAGAAGAACAGCTAGTCTACTTACCCAGAGTATTGCCTGCAATTTACATTGTATGGAAGTGTAGTTTTCTGAACTTTCCCTATAAAGTATATGATGATGGAAAAGCCAGAAACACTGGAAGACCATATACGGTTGGATTTTCTTTGGGTTACAGAAGACTCAAAAGCAGCCATGAATCCATCTGGTTTTTAGTGCTCTTGATTTTTAACTTTGTTAGTTATGACCAGACTACCATTTTTCACAGTCAAGCACATAAAGGGCACATCTACGTAAACATATAACCCAAAGGGCAGAGAGAGAATTGGTTACATGATGCACAGAGCCGATTCAGGTTAACATGACCTTGAAATATGTTAACAAAAGTCGTGGGTTGCTTTGGTGTTTTCCTGGGATTCCAAATAAACCAAATTTGTTTCAGATTCTCAGAGTCGGTTCCGAGATCAGAACTGGATTCAACTGTTTATATGGCGATACTGTATTCCTGGGCTGGGGTGGTCCAAGGACATGGGAGATCAACTACCTTCCCTGTTCATCCATCCTACTGTTGTGTTCTGAAACTCTCCTTTAGTGATAGGTATGACATGAGCCAAGAGATAGGAGTGACAGGGAGACAGAAGGTAGGAAAGGAGAGGGTGAATCCTCCCTCCCCCCCTCTTCTTCCGCATGGCTTCAGCACCTCAGCTGACATTACATTTGTCACCAAGGGAGGGCTATCGGCCATTTTCAGGGCTGGGCTTCACAGCAGTGGAATGGCCAGACAAGCAAAGGTTAGCTATCTCTGCAGTGACCTAGGAGCTGATAGCAAGAAGTATATGGGAACCAGTCTGGAGTCTGACACTTCAGATCAGCCTGAGATATTGTGTCCATGCAGAACTGCCCTAAAGCTGATTGGACAACTTGAGTAGACCTTAAAAAAATAAGAGAAATGGTGGTGGGAATGGCCACTGATTTAACTAGTAGTGATTTTTGTCTTCAGTACTGAAGACTGGTCTTCCCCTCCAACATTTTATTGACTTATATGGAAATCGTTGATTCTTTTGGGGTGATTGGGATAGGATATTCACTTCTCTTAACTTTACGGAATTTATTTTGTAGTTTCTACAGTAGAAGGTGAAATGCTACAAAACACTTTGTAGTCCTTTAGTGTGTTTATTATTAGTTATTTAGAGCTAGGTGTTTGAATGATAATAGAATGAATGTTTTTCTTACCTAACACAGTTTCTCCTCCTTTGGCTTTTGCCATCCGTCCTCCATCCCTTTCTGTTTTTCACCAGACCCATTTCAGTGGGCATGCAAGAAACTATGGCGTTGCTGTCATCATTCTCTCTTGCAACTGCTATTCCCACAATGGCATTGATAACAGGGTGGCTCATAAGAGGTCATTTTTCTAGGGAGAATCCCTCACATCTGGAAATTGCCCAAAAATCATCACCATCTTAAAAAGCCCAGGACTTGGAGATGTTAGTTTTGGATTAGAGCTACCAGAATGCTCCAGTCACATTTTCTAAATTCTGATAATGACTTTAGTGAATGTTAAATGTTTCACTTAACTATCTTTGTCAGTTCAATATTCTTCTCAAACATTTGAAATGACAGCTGTTATGAAAATAATATCTTAGTAAAGGTAAAGGTTTCTCCTGATATTAAGTCTAGTCGTGTCTGACTCTGGGGGGTGGTGCTCATCTCCATTTCTAAGCTGAAGAGCCAGCGTTGTCCGTAGACACCTCCAAGGTCAGCACGTTCAGCAGCTCAGCAGTTTAACCTGTTGTGCGACCAGAGGGCAAAGTATATCTCTTACTTTATTAAAAATCACTTAGTTGAGAATAGTCTCAGTTGATGTAAGAAAGGTGATAGGAATGTGGTTTTTAATTCATTGGAGATTGTCAGTACACTTACCTAAACCATAATCCAGAAATTATGTATGTAGAAATTATGCAGTTTCTCAAAACCATGATTTTATAGCCACCAGCATATAATAATCAGTGTTTAGTATCACTCTGATTTATGAATACAAAAATGCATTTTTCTGTATAAAATAACCTGTGTTAATACACTTCTGTTCCGACATTAGTTCAATATCATTCATGAACCAATTATTAATATAGTAATAAAATGCAAGCTATGAAACAATCAAGTATGTATCAAAACAATGAGCCAATATAGCCATATATTTTCAAGACATCCTCATTTACTCTAAAAATGAGAAACAGACCAAGAAATACAAAGCAGGATGTATTTTTTTCAATTCTGTTATACAAAAATGAACACATTTTTTGTGCAAAATATTTTGAAAAATATTACTGTCAAGTGTCTGAAAGGTTTGGTATATATAGTCAATATAAAAACAAATTTAATAAAGAAAAAAATCTGAGTTGTACTTTACACAGTATTTTTTTTTTTTAAAAAAAACACATTACAGTGGTTTTAGAATAATCCAGACTGATAATACCTGAATAAAATTTAAGTAATACAGTTGCCATATTTTCTAGTAAAAAGTTAATTTTAATTCACATTAATTGAAATGACATACAAACGTTA
The DNA here is from genome assembly GCF_037176765.1 of Anolis sagrei. Lineage (NCBI taxonomy): Eukaryota > Metazoa > Chordata > Lepidosauria > Squamata > Anolidae > Anolis > Anolis sagrei. Next base: position 166,405,047 of record NC_090024.1, read on the forward strand.
TACTAAAAAATAGCTAGGAAATTGTTGGATATATTTGCTGGAATGTAGACTTCCTGTCTCAAGGTCATCACTACAAAAGATATTAATTTTATCTGAAATAATAAATATTCTTGGGAAAAACTGATTGTCTGTTTATTAAAACATAAGAATTCAGAGCTTTCTTTAGGTAAAGAGTTGCATAGCAACACAAAGATACAAATTCTATTGCAACTACACATAAAAAAGCAAGAAACACAATTTTTACTAATTCTTCATTGAATTCTTTATACAGTTACATACCATTCTTTAATTATTCTGGTGTCTTGGACTATTGTCATGTGAATATATTGTATGCCTTAACACAAAATCATGTGTTTTTAAGGTAAAGGTAAAGGTTTCCTCTGACATTAAGTCTAGTTGTGTCTGCCTCTAGGGGTGGTGCCTGTCTCTATTTCTAAGCTTAAGAGCCGGCATTGTCCATGGACACCTCCTAGGTCATGTGGCTGGCATGACTGCATGGAGTGCCATTACCTTTTCACCAAGGCAGTACCTATTAATCTACTCAGATTTGCATGTTTTTGAACTGCTAGGTTGGCAGAAGCTGGGCCTAACAGTGGGAGCTCACCCTGCTCCCTGAATTCGAGCTACCAATCTTTTGGTCAGCAAGTTCAGCAGTTTAACCTGCTGTGCCTCCAGTGTGTGTGTTTTACCATATGCTAAAACTTGGTATTCCAGAACATATGAGTTTTTATTCTGGAAGGGGCAGAAATGGTCTATTCTGCTTCGATATGGTACATCTATTTTCTGATTATGTGGATGTTATTTAGAATAGGATGGGGAGCGATCAATTCAGTGCCCAATGTGTGCAATTAGAACAGTTTGAAAGCGCATTCGTACATGAGCTTTTACACCGCTTTACACTTAACATTTGTTTTACACTTGACTTTCACTTTTTTGTGATGCTTCTATAACATGTAAGACTATTCATGAGGGAAACTTCCATTCTCCATAAGTGTCATTGCATTCCATGACAATGACAAATAAAAAAAAAGTTTTCCAAAGAAAATAACATTACTGAGGCAGAAAGTTCATGCTTTAAAGTTATGTTTCTTTTAAAAAATCAACCACACCATTCCCCCCAACTATCTACTTAAGAATTGTAAAATAAATGTGCATTCAAGATGCTGTGTGTTGGCTACTTGAAAAAAATAGTCTGTTGGCACTTGGTGATCCTCTTAAGCACAAATACACTTCACAGAAGATACTTATTGCAAATATCTCTATATATAGCCAGAAGAATCTCCGATAAAATATTTGAATATAAATCTCATCTACATTGTCCTAATTCATATTGTAAATAGTGTTATTAACAAAGTGTTCACTTGTTTAGATTTCTGCTGAAATCACTGTCTCATTATGACCATGGATATTGGAATCTCCTAATAAAGATGCCTGTTTAGAGTCAATTTTGTAGGGCTTCTGAGTCTTATTTCCAAAAACAGTTATACTAATCCCACTTGGATGGTTCGGCATTGACATGTGAGACAGCAAAGGAATATTTGCATCCTGATTGGATCCAGAAGAAGGCAAACTAGTCACATGGCCCGTGCTAGTTGATCCACTGGCACTGCTTGGTGAACGGCTTTTTGGTGGAGGGCAGTGTTGGATTACCCTTGGTGGGCCTGCTGGCTGAAAGTGGGCAGCTGGAAAAGCAGCATATCCAGGAGGAATTGGATATCCATTAATAGGGATAAATCGCTGGTTCTGAGGTATTGGCGGGCCAATGAATCCAGCAATTTGGCCTGGTGGTATACCCTGTGCTGGGAACATGAAGTTAGGGTATCGAGGGTTACTTAGGTTACTAACTGGGCTTGCACTGAGAGAAGTTGTTTGAGTGGTAGCATTTCCACCAGAAGGCGTAGTAGAGCTGGTGTGGCTCGACAGCCCCTCCCAAGAGCGGAGCCTGACATGGATGTCTTTAAACCTTGGCCTCCGAGGGGGTAACTCATGCCAGCATTCTGTCATCAGGCTGTATATTCTAGGAGGGCAGTCTTCAGAGCATGGCAAAAGTTGTCGTTTCCTAATCATTTCTATGACTTCTTGGTTACTAAATCCATAATAAGGCTGGAGACCAAAGCTGAAAATCTCCCACAGGACAACACCAAAGGACCAGATGTCTGAATCAGAAGAAAACTTGCCATACAAAATGGCTTCTGGAGGCATCCAACGTATGGGTAAAAGGGACTTATTCTGAACTCTGTAATAGTCCGCCGAATATATTTCTCTTGACAATCCCAAATCGGAAATCTTCACATGGAGCTGTTCTCCAATTAAAATGTTGCGAGCCGCTAGATCTTTATGAACAAAAAAATGACTCGCTAAGTATTCCATTCCTGCTGCAATCTGGACAGCTATGTGAAGGAAATCCCCATGATCTAAACTGGATTTCACAGTACCATCCTCATCACTGCTACATCCAACATCTGAATGCGGCGATCGCATGATAAGAAATTCATGCAGGTCCCCCTGGTTCATGTATTCAAAAAGCATGCAGACTGGTTGCTCCTGAGTCACAACCCCAAGGAGACAAACAATGTTGGGATGATGCAGCTCGGCCATCAAAGAGGCTTCCTGCTGGAACTCTGCCCACTGCTGTGGATTGTTGCAGTCCTTCAGTGTCTTTATTGCCACCAGCTGAGCATGGTCCATGCCTGGCAGATAAAGATGTCCCTTGTAGATTTTCCCAAAAGCGCATTCACCCAGCTCTTCCATAAAGCGGACAGCAGAAAGAGGTAGCTCTTTAGCTTTGCTCTGTTGGAAAAAAGACAGGACATGTCACAAGGATCTTGATGGCATTCCTTGTCTTGTATTACTGTGGTTCTGAACTGGAAGAGTTTATAGACTGTGTTTCTTGTGACATCTGGTGACATGAGAAACACAGTTTATAAACACTACATATGTCGCCTGCTTCAGTCGGTTGGGCCTTCCATATGCATTGGGCTACAACACCTACCATTTCTAGCCAGTGTAGCTAGTGATGATTGTAGCTGGGAATGTATTCCAACACATCCAAAAGGTGTCACGTTAGATGGAATATATTTAAAAGAAATTATTCTAAACCACATGAATATGTACCCATGCTGGAACTAAGGGACTGAGTTAAAAGGTTCATTGTTGGGAGTTCTTGGGAAATGAAATGGTCACTTTCTTGGGATTCTTAGCTCAATTAAATATTCCAGTTTTGTCAAAAGAGCGTGGCAATCAAAACAAAGCAGAAAGAAATAAATAAAAATGAGGGACCTCAGAATGTTTTATTATCATTTGAAAGTGACTCTCAGAACTGAATTTCAATTTCCCTGACCATTTACAAATTTTTAGATAAATACTGTGTGAATTAATATATCGCAAAGGCATTTAAACAGGCAGCAGTTGACTGTGCAGTGATGGCAGGAAATTAGCTGTATTGTTGAGAAACAGATGGTTTATATTATACAAATCCTTTAGGCTAAAACTTGTTTAGGTCTGGCATATTGTAAATTATATTTTCGTAATGAAAGTGAAATGACCTCTGTCTGACCTCATGGGGGGTTGTCTGTTTTAACCAACCCGGTGGAAAAGTATGAAAGAAAATGAAGTCATAAAAGTTTTGGCAGGAGAGGGTTCATTTTGAGTTAAGCAGTTATAAATCTGCTTAGTTTTTGTTTGACAGGTATTTGTCATACAGTGGTGTACAAAATGCAAAAAAGTGTAAAACACAAATGGGGCAGCCTGCCAAAGCAAACGGAGAACAAAGGAAATCCAACAGGGACACTCTGTCCCAATCAGTTGATTCTATGGTGATGTGAGCTTAATTAATGTCATTGTGCAACAAATTAATTAACAATGCAATCCTAAGCATTTAATAATAGCCTTGATTTAGGGGTTACACTCAAGTACGGCTGCTTAATCATGGAATCTTATTTAATATCTGCTCAGAAGTAAGTCTCACTGAATTCAATACTCATAAGTAATTGAGTATAAAATGGCAGGTTGTCGTCTATATAGAAAAACAGTTTAAAAACAAACAAGGAATTAATAACCAAACATGAAACATGTTCCCTTAGTTACATTAACATCAGAGGTTCTAGTGGGCCGAATGTCTTTAATCACCATTATACTCTTCTTCATCATCATTACTATAATCATCAATAAGCATTAAACCCATTTCCATAAAACTAAAATGTAGCCTCATAACTGGGAAACGTACCACTAGGGAAACCATAGAAGCTGGGCTTTTTGACATCAATAACTTAATTTTTTTTTCTTGCATGTACTTTAGGACCTCTTCACATATGCTGCCGGAATCACCCAATATTGTCGTGCATTGCAGCAATCTTAGCTGTGTCTGCCTAGGGAGCTTGGGGAGCTGCTGTCCCACATGCTGCATCGTCCTGGCTTCCTTCCTACCTCATCACACGGGGAAGCCTCTGTAAGCCAGTTCAAGAAGTTGATTCCAATGGAAAAACAGGATGCCTCCCACCTTTCGTAACCAGCTATTTTTCAATGGACGGAGGGTTTTTTTTTTACCAGTTTCGCTACAGAGCTGTCATGGAAGGACTTTTCTGGGATGTGATGGGAGCTACTAGGCTCCATGGTGAAAGTACAAAAAACCTGTCACTGCTGCCAAATTTGGCTCCATGTGAAGAGATCCTAAGTGTTGCAACATTTGACACTGGGATGATGTCACACAAGAACACTCCCTCTACTTACCTTTGGTTTGTATGCATTTAGCATAGACATCTCTACGTTCTGCCCTCGGACATGTTTAGGCTGTCTCTGGACCGGAGGGGAGGAAGACTTCTGGTTGTTACGGCACATGCAGATGAAGAAAAACAGTAGGGCAATTGCCAGGGGAATTGTGACACTTGGCACCAATATATAGAGGATTTCCATTTTACTCTTTTCCTTGGAGTCTTTTGTGTCTATTTTTAAAGGGAGAAATGGGAGAAAACAGAGATAAAGGTATGCAAAACATACATTATTATGCAATTAATCATGATTTATGGAACATGTTGTGAATCAGATTTTGTGGATCTGTCTCTATTCAGTATTGTCTTTTTGACTAAAGAGTAATAAGGCCTACAGAAGGCCGAAACTAATGAAATAGCTCTATGCTACTAAAGTCTGAGCTAAGTTCAGTTCGATGTTGTTTGTGTTTCCTAGAGGATAGCCACAGACATTCATCAGTAAACGCTACATAGAAACCAAACCAAGCAATTTCCATTGGATTATAAATGAATTTACTCAATAGCTACAGGATATGCAGTGAACTTTGAGGAGCACCCCAACGATAATTATTTTCAAATTAGGACTGGGTTTCATGTATCTCTACATGGTCTGACATATGCCAGAGGCCTTGTTCTATGTTACTATAATGAAGACTTGACAGTAGTTGAGTAAGTCTTGAGATGAGAAAAACAATAATACACACACTCAAACATATTTCTACCTAAACTGGCTGGGGTTATTTTAACATAATAGAGATTAGCTGTTGAGAAACAAGGACCCTTGAACATTAAGTATAGAGTTAATAATTTTTCTATTACTAACTTTTGACAGACAGGAATTTTGCAAATCACAAATACTTTACTTGAGGTAGGGATATATGGATAAATACACATTGTTTTGGCTCATAGTACAACCCATAAGTATAAATCCTATAAATCCTTTCCGCATTGGTAAAACATGGCTGAAATGTTGGGGAAGCAGGACATGCTTTGGCCAAACCAAACTGGGTGGAATGTTTCCCATATCTTTTTGGTAAAACCTACATGGATAGTGTATAATATTCTAGAGAGCCAACAGCATCTTGAAAGTATGAATCTGTTTATTATTTTACTATGACACTTCTGAATCATCTTTATTTTAAACACTCATTTGTAGGCTACTTATTCCTAACTACTTATTCCTAATTTGTAGTCTACTTATTCCTAATTGTTTTAAGTGTGGGCAAAACACCAACTCCACGAGTTCAGATGTCTTTGCTTCCATTTCAGACTGACTGCAGCTTGGTATGATGTCTAGACAGGGACAAACCATGTCAACTATGGTTTGAAGTTAGCTATCATTGTTTCTTTATAGTACATAGTATATAGTTTATTTAGTTTAACATAGTGTAGCATAATTGTATGATTTTTTTTCAACGAATTCTATTCAGGAATTAGAGCATCTACAAACTCCTTAAGAATACGGTAATTAAAATCAGAATATTTATGCACAATTTCAATCAAACTGGCTAAAATGATACAGTAGAGTCTCGCTTATCCAACATAAACGGGTTGGTAGGACATTGGATAAGTGAAAATGCTGGATAATAAGACAGGAATAAGGAAAAGCCTATTAAACCTCAAATTACATTATGATTTTACAAAATAAGCACCAAAACATCATCTTTTACAACAAATCAACAGAAAAAGCAGTTCAATACATCGTAATGTTATGTAGTAATTAGTGTATTTACAAATTTAGCACCAAAACATCACAATGTATTGAAAACACTGACTATGCACTGTTTGTTTTTCTAGGCAGCAATGTGCAACGGACCTCTCCATGCTCCGGGAGGGGCAAGACAGAGCCGGTGAAAGCCAGACACTGTGCCCAACAGAAAAAGTCTGCACCAGCCGTGTCTCGCCACCTGGTGGGCACCCGGTGCGCAGAGAGGCCTGCTCTGCATTGCTGCCTAGAGAAACAGCTCTGGATCTGGGCGGGAGGCAGACTGCATGGGATAATACAGAACCTTGGATTGCCGAAGGTTGGATAAGCGAGATTCTACTGTATTTAGCATATAAAAAGCTGCTACTGAACATTCAGAGCATTTCCTACACATTTTCTTAACAAACATCACAAGAATCCTGCATGGTATGTCAGTATAATTAGGGTGTTCTAGGAAATGTATTACCCCAAAGAAGCTTCCCAAGCTCTGATTACACCTAACTCTTAGGCAGAAGTTTTTGCCAATGGTATCTCACTTCCAAAGGTAGAGTCCTCTTGGGGAGATAGGACGGGTTATAAAGTTGTTGTTGTTGCTATTATTATTATTATTATTATTATTATTATTATTATTATTATTATTATTATTATTTGAAACACAACAAGATAAGTCCACAGCCAACAAGATCACTCTGCTGGCTGTTGTATTGGATCACACGTCGGACGCTTCCCAAGTGTCTAGGACTGTGCGATGTATCGGCGAATAATGTGTGCAGATTATTATAATTATGATTATAATTATAATTATTGGAGAACCCAGTCAAGCTTCCAAAAAGTTAAAATAATAAAACAGTTAATACAGATATACCGGTACTTATATGGGAAAAAGGCAGATTGTCAAGTAGTCTAGTTCCCAACCATGTAGAGTTTCATAGGTCAAAGTCAGAGCATTTACATTTTTCGAGAAACATATTGGTCATTCGGAAACTATTCTCACATAGTTGTTCTAATTATAGAGCCAGATCTAGTAACACCCCAAGTCACATATCCAGCCTTTCACAAGGAATTCAAATGCATTCTGAATGCTAATTAACAATACTTCAGATTTGTCTCAGTGTCAGTGAATAGGACACAACTGACCCCCTGATGAACTTTAAATTACTTTTTAGAGTGCATATAAGCATGGATGTGTGTGGTCCTCCAGATGTTGTCAAACTATATGCCACAGTAACCCTACTGCACACAGTGAACAGCAAGGACCTCTGGGAGCTGCAGTTTAACAAGAAAGTCATTGTAGCCCAGTACCCAGCATGATATTCTGAAACAGATCAGGTGGTATCAGAACCACAACCATATGTTACTATAAGCTGCCATTGCAGACAGTTGGTCCAGGAGATCCATGGTTGATAGGTTGAAAAGCCACTGAGAAGGAAAACATGTCCCTATCTTCTTTTCCTCAAATAAAATGTCCTAAGGGTTCCTGCATTATATAGTCAGTGCAGACTCATATAATGCAGTTCAGTGCAGTTAAACTGCATTATATGAATCTACACTGACCATACAATATAGTTTCAAATGGTATTAAACGGCAGAGTAGAAGATGCTTCAGTATTCCAGAGCCAATTTTTAGGGAGAAGTGGAAAGAGGAAATCACCCTCTTATTGCTTATGTTGGGTTTTGCCGCTCCCCCAGCAAAAGACCAGCACTGAATTCTGCCCATCTTCTCTTAATCATAGAGTCATAGAGTTGGAAGAGACCTCGTGGGCCATCCAGTCCAACCCCCTAACAAGAAGCAGGAAAATCGCACTCAACGCACATTCAGTTACATGTAGGAGCATTTATTCTTTTCTGTTGTCATGTTTTTCCTTATTTTTTTATCCTTTTTGCATTTCAGACAATTTTATGAAAGACAATATTATTGAAATATGATTGCACTTACAGGAACAAATCCAAAGAAATAAGAGATTAACTACAAAATAAGCAACAACACAAGGAGGGTCATAAAATGTAACTACAAGAATGAATTGGGGTAAAATAGAAACATAAAACAACTCAGGAGATAAAGGATCTGAGGGTATAAAACCACAAGCAATAACATCTTTCCATAAATTAATATGAGAGCTAAGAGGAGACATGGGTAGGAAGAGAAAGAGGAGAAAAGTTAGGAGGAGAAAAGAGCATGACATGTGGAGATTACATATGAACTGGCAAGGAGTTATTCTTATTTGTTCTTGAGCGTACATAATTGCAGGGATGGAGAGAAGAGTTTAATAATGTAAAAATTATTCTGTCAAATCTTGTGGTGCTGGCTGTTTGCTTAATGCAAGTGTACATGTTACAGTTTTTAAATGCTGAAGAATATGAGTTTGTCTGAACAATTCTTCAAAGACAGGTAAATCAGATAACCTTCACCCACACCACTTGCTAGCAACTGACCCCTAGCAACACCAAGTACTTTTCTGATGTAGCCACAATAAATATTGGCCAGGGAAAACATGCTACCAGAAGAGCTGGGGAGTGGGTTAATTCAGGTAACTGAGTTTTGGTCTAGATGGGAATGAGAGCTAGAAGGTTACAGTTTGATAAGTAATCAGACAAGAAGTAAGAAAAGACATGAACTGGCAATAAAAACACCCACTACAAATGGTTAGGTGATGAAAGAGATGAGAAAGAACAGGAGCATTACAACCTCTTGATGCATTCCCATGGATGTGAAACACTTTTGGAATTTTGGCAGCTACACCTGTAACATATCTCATCTCTTTTCCCATTTCTTCTAATAAAGAGGAAAAAAATATGCCAGAGGAAGCAGAATTTGTCAAAAGTTTTAATATTCTACATTTTCTTTGACTTAGTTCTGTCTCGTTTGATGGTTCCACAATCTTCAATGTTCTTAGGAACAGCACAACATTTTTAAAAGCTTTAAAAGGTGTTTTTTTTTTTTTTTGGAGGAGGATTGTACTCTTGAATCTAGTTGCTATTCCCAAATAAAGCAGACACATCAGATGACGATTGCTGAATGTCAAGTCAGCACTTGGAGCCAGTGTGGGGTAGTCGTTTGACTGTAGGACTGGGATTTTGGGAGCCAGGTTTGAAATCCCTGCTGAGCCATGGAAATCCAGTGGGCATGGCATACTCTTTAATTTTAAAGGCAAGACAATTAATAAATATAATAGAAAATACAAGGAGAGTGTTTCCATGAACTGGAGTTGAACTGAAATCCACATTTAGATAATTTCAATTGGTTCAGTTGAATATATTGTAGATAAACCTTTTCTACAGGCACTGGCCCGCTTTAGGTAGAATATTTTTGGTCAAACTACCTTTTGCTACAGTAGATATAAGAGATGTATATAAATGCTCTCTCCTCAACCTTCCTCACTTATATACATGGCTTCCTGATTGATTGAACATCAACTTATTGCTATTTAACAACTTCTGGCTTAAATGCTCCTTAGAAATTCTGGTTTGTAATCCTGGTCTATAGAAACACTTACACCAACTTCCAACTGCAGTTATGATGGAATACTTTTCATAAAAATAGAATTGCCAATTCAATATTTTACTCTCCAGAAGGAAACAGAGGATGGGGGGCACCTAATTTACAAAATTATTTTGAGGCCTGCCAGTTAACAAGATTGATAGAATTAGATTTCAATGATTCAAGAAGATGGGCCAGAACTGAAAAAGCAATGAATGGATGGGATTATTGCTTGTGCTTAAAAGGATGGATGGACAAAAAAAACTCTAAAAGAAATTAAGGGGGGGGGGGGGCGGCGGCAATGATCTTATCCCTGGAGTGCTGGACAAAATGGCAAGTTAAATTCCCAATAAATAAAGTAGATACACTCCCAGTAGGGTTTCTAGACAATAGAAAGGAACAGATATTTGGCAAAGTAATAAGAAATTTGATACAAAATGGAATGAAAATGATAAAAAGATCTCCTAAACCCAGATGGGACAATTAAGGATTGTGAGACAATAAAGGAAAAATGTGGTCAGTGTAACTGGCTCCTTTGGAACAGACTGAAACAAAGGATCATGAAGTGGAGGAAAAAGGAAGGCCCAGATATACATTTTGATCAATTTTTAAAGTGGAAATTAGAAAAGGAGAAAGGCCTGATGGGGTTCATTTACAAGAAATTAGTTGGAATTCAAAATAATTTGAAACAAACATTGGTAGAGATACGGAAAGAGGATCTAAAAAACAATTATTCAGATATTGAACACTGGATCAATAAAAATATCAAGTATATAAGGATTAGAAAAACACAAAGGAAAATACTGACTAAATGGCACAGAACCCTAATTAAACTAGCACGTATAACTAAAACAAGCACAAAATTGTGTTGGCACAGATGTGGAAAAATTGGCTCCTATATACATATGTGGTAGGAATGCAACAGAGTACAAGATTTTTATAAAAAAGTAAAGAAGGAAATGGAAGAATTAATAGGGCACAAATTGATTTTGAATAAAAATATTTTTTCACCCAGAAATTAGACAAGAACAAAAACATCAAAGCTTGGGGAGAAATTATAAAATACATGATAGTTGCTGCCCAAGCAACTGTGGCCTTGGGGTGGAAAGACCACAGAAAGTGGAAAGTTAAAAAATGGTATGGTTACCTAGCAGACTTTATGTTTCAGGACTACATCTCTGAAAGAAGAGCCAAATATACATCATGCCGAATCTAGAAGACCCGGGTTCAGAAATGGGGAAGATTGATAAAGTTGAAGGAAAAGAAAGATATAAAGAGCTGAACCATTCTCTTTCCACGATTGTTCAATTAAAATAATATTTGAATGAAGATAACTACTGTTCCCAGAGAGGGAGAGGGGTGTAAAATCGATAGACACAAGTGGGAGATAAAGGTGGAATAGGTAAAGATAAGAACACTATGATAACAATATTTGATATGTATTCGGAAATGGTGATGGATTGTGATATTATTCTACCTGTGTCAGCAATAAAAAACATATATTAAAAAAACCCATCAGTAAACCTTTTCCAGAGCCGAGTTTACAGGGGAAGGGCAGTCATCACTTAATTGTCCTGCTTACTCTCATTCCAACAAGCCACAACTTGCTGAACTGGTAACGCACTCATAGAATCAAACCAGTTCAAAACCTTGCCATTGCAGGAATTCACATCATCACCTGGTAGCCTTTCTAACATCTTTTTAAAAATCTGCAATGAAACCAAGTCTACTGCATTTATCTATTCCATTGCTAAATAGCTCTTACTGTTGGAAGGTTGTTGTTGACTGCCTCGCTTATGGTGAATTCCTCGCTTATGGTGAATATGAGATACATATCACATAGTTTTCTTGGCAAAATTTGTTCAGGGAGGATTTGCCTTTCCCTGCTCTAAGAGAACGCAACTTGCAAAAGATCACCCAGCAAATTTCAATAGCTAAGCTGGGATTCAGGCCCTGTTCTCCAGAGTTGTAATCCAATGTTCAAATCAGTTCACCATGCTGGTTCTCAAGTTCTTCCTAACATTGTAAAAATTAAAACAGAAAACAAAATAATAGTACAAAAAGATTTGTTCTGACTTCATTCTTATAGATACTCAGATATTTATTTTAATTATCATTCTATTTATTTGTATATATTTAAACCAAATAAAAGACTTGCCAATTACATTTATGTCATTGCCCCTCACTAATTTCCATATACATATTCCATACTGTTGCTATTATAATAAATTGATAATATTATAACTTGATTACTGCAATTCTCTTGAGATTAACAAAGAATGAATTTCCCCCAGTATGCCCTGGTACAATCAGTCATGTATTGTGCTGAGCTTACAATTTATGGTTTCATATCCAATCAAATGTCTACTATGATTCTCATTATAATTTGTGGTTGAGACTGCTTATGTAATTATGTCTGGGTCCAGCTCACTTGTCCGAACATATCTCCTTCTATGAATCATATCAGACATTAAGATATGATGGGGAGACCCTGCTCTCGGTCCCGCCTCCTTTGCAGGTGTGACCGGTGAGGACGAGAGACAAGGTCTTCTCAGTGGTGGCCCCTCAGCTGTGGAACTCCATCCCTAGTGAAATCAGATCAGCCCCCTCCTTCCTGATGTAGAATTGTGTGGCATCAAATTGTGACTTATATGTAATCTGTTCTGAGTCCCCTTCAGGGTGAGAAAGGTGGGGTATAAATATAGCAGTCACATATAGCATATATATAGTCACATATAGCAGCCTCGCGAAGGCTGATCTGGCCGGGGTGGTCCATGCCTTAGTCACCTCTAGACTGGACTACTGCAATGCGCTCTACGTAGGGCTGCCCTTGAAAATGGCTCGGAAATTCCAACTGGTCCAACGGGCAGCAGCCAGGATGCTAACAGGGGCCCCTTACAGAGAGAGGTCAACCCCCCTGTTTAGGGAGCTCCACTGGCTGCCGTTTATTTTCCGAGCCCAATTTAAGGTGCAGGTGCTTACCTACAAAGCCTTGAACGGTTTGGGACCATCCTACCTACGAGACCGCATCACAGTCTACGAACCCACACGCTCGCTCCGGTCACCAGGAGAGGCCCTGCTCATGATCCCACCTGCCTCGCAGGCGCGTTTGGTGGGGACGCGGGACAGGGCCTTCTCTGTGGTGGCCCCCGCCTCTGGAATGCCCTCCCGAAAGATCTCAGGCAGGCCCCCACCTTGGCGGTTTTTAGAAAAAACCTGAAAACCTGGCTATTCCAACGTGCCTTCTCAGATTAGGAACCCCACTACCAAAGCCCAGAAGCACTTTAGTAGAGTCAAGATCACCCTCAACGCACACCGCACTTATACTTTAATCTCATATCCCCCGACACTGTTTTCAGCACTTTTAACCCTGTACCCCACTTCAGCCGGCTCAGTTTTTAATAATGTCCTGTTGTATTGTTATTGCTGTTGTTTTTCTGCTTTAACTGTTTTATTTGCTATATATTGTATTGTTGTATTGTGTTGTGTTGGGTTCCGGCCTGTTGTAAGCCGCATCGAATCCCTTGGGAGATGCTAGCGGGGTACAAATAAAGTTTAATAATAATAATAATAATGAGCACACTGAGCCTAGTTAATATATTGTTGTATCTAGGGATGTGTTCATTTTTCTAAATTTTATCAATATATTGTTCCTTTTTCTTGCTCTTCACCTTTTCTTTTCTTTTTTTTTAAAAAATCCTTTTTAAAATTCTTTTATATTATATGATGGCAAAAGGAAGCTCAGCAAACACCGATAGCTGAACCTGTAAGATTGTATGTGTTTGGGACAATGGAGAAAAGCAAAATTATCCAGCCAACAAACACAGCATTGACCCTCTTTCTTTAACTACTTCATGACTGTCCACCGATAACACAAGGGAGTTCTGGCAATACAACCTCATTAAAAATTAAGACCACACATCTAGAATCAAAACCTATTTCTTTACTCCTTCCATTATGCCTCAGACGTCTTCACTATTCCTTCAGGCTTGAACTTATTACTACCTTTTATTCTGAAGCACGCTCAATAAGCTCAGAATTCTTTCCCATTGTATTCTTTCAAATACTTTGCACTCTTATCTCTACACAGAGTTTCAGCTTAATTATTGCTCCCTATTTTGAATATATTTTACTACTGCATTTTCCAGAAGGGCGCCTAATGATATTACTAGAACGGTTTCTAATCTGAGGCTGAAATCTACATGGAGGCTTCAGGGATAATTCCATGTGCAATTCATCACCAATTAAGTGGAATTAACATTTGTCTAAAGCTCGAGCTAACACTATAAAGCCTTGTTAATTTTAAATGCGTTGCAATTAAATCACTTTCTCAATTCAGCATGCCACACATTCAGAGTATTCTGAACTTCAAAAAGAGTTTAGTCTAAGAACTGAATTGTGAATACTTCACACTTCGGTAGCACTGTGCATTTTTCTCAAAATGCCAATTAATGTGACCATTAATGTGTAGTTTGAAGGAGTAACATACTTCTCCTGTGTTCTAAAACAAAGAAGAAATAGGTCCATTTTGCATTTAAATTTGAGAAAATAAATTTTCCATAACATCAGAACAGGAAAAAATGATATTGGAAGTCAGACACATGGAACATAGAACCCATGGGAAATTGGCAGAAAACTGAAGAAATGTATGCATCTGGGCAGGGAGGGGAATAATGTAATTCACAAGCCACAAGAGATAATTTTAATTCAGCTCATGGGCAACTACAGAAAGCAAATATAATTAGAACCACCACGAACTGTAAAGACATTTCTTTGGCCCTCTGATCCGTAGACTGATGTAATCTTTTACATTTGCTAGTGTGGGAAACGAAAGCACAAATGATGTAACTAACTAATAACTCAAACCATCTGCAGCTGATGGCAGCACAGGTGGGCTTGGGCACTTCTCCCTTCTTAATTTCATTTAAGTAAGCACTCATTTGATATGCATATCTGTATGCTCAAACTTATTCCCCCTCTCTTTTCAGAAGATATATCTTTGGCTATCCTCTTGTTAGGGGGGGGGCTAGTTACATGTGCAGTTTTCTCTCCTTAGTGGTGACCCATGATAGCATTAGGGGCTTCCAAAGCCAAGCCCAATGTTTTTTTCCCCCTCACATATGATGTTTAAATGAATTTTCTGAAATGACAAATTTAGGTATTTATTTCTCCTCTATAATTATGAGCCTATGGAATCATTACTCCAGTTCATAGTCAGAACACTAATCCACTCTATTCCGCTAGCATGGTATACATATAAAGTAGTATAAAAACCAATTTCCCTACATTCAACCAGAGGTTTTTTTTTATAAAGGCTTGTGTAGAACATTTTGAAGGCTTATTTCTCCAATGCATTGAATCTCAGGTAAGTTCCCTCTTCGTGACCACATCCCCCCCTAGGAACCAATATGGGCTCTAAGATCTGCCCGGGAGGCCCTCCTCTCGTCTCACCACAGTCACAAGTGTGGCTGGTGGGGATGAGGGAGAGGGCTTTCTCGGTGGTGGTCCCACGACTTTGGAACTCTCTCCCCAGGGAGATTAGTCAGGCCCCCACACTGGCCTCTTTTCATAGGGACTTGAAGATGTTGCTCTTCAGTCAAGTCTTTGATAATATTTAGCCTCTAGTTGTCCTGCGTAGGAGTCGCACATCCTGTACTTTATCCCATGTCTTCTCTCCATTACTGCAGCTGGCACTTATTTCATTCCTAATGTTTACAGTCTGGCCATGGTTACAGTTATTTACCACCATGGTTAGAAGATCGCATTTGTTTGAGTCTGAATTGATGTCTTTATATGTGCATGTATTTTATTTTACTGTATTTTATATTGTGTTCACTTTTATGTTTATTTTTAGGCACTTTGTGCCATTTGTAAGCCGCCCCGAGTTTCTTCAGAGAGATGGTGGTGGGTCGGGATATATGAATAAAGTTGTTGTTGCTGTTGTTGTTGTTGTTGTTGTTGTTACAGTATTATTATTATTATTATTATTATTATTATTATTACAGTATCTTCTTGCTTCCATTCTATCTCACATGCTTTATTCTTAAGGGGGAAAGCCATGGGTATTTTTCAATACAAGTATATAGAAATTGTGGATTCACATTTTAATGAAATCTGGCATAGCTTTCTGTTGAATTTCATTAGACAACATTTGTGTAATATTGGATTAATGTTTAATTCATCACTTTGTTAAATCTGTATACAAGTAGGCAAGATGCAGAAATGCTATTTTTAAAATATTGCTGTTATCCAAATACCTCACAAGAAATATTTTCTTCTGTAAGTTCTTCCTCAGACAAAAATGATCTTAGTGCCACATGTACACATAACCAAACCTCATGCCTATGCGTTTCTGTTTTTTTGTCATTGGAGAGATCTTCTAGCTGCAATTTTCAACTATCAGCACCTCCAGAGGCAAAAAGCAACAAAGCAGGGAACAATTTTCATAATGGTGCTCCAGTCTGGATGAGGAACGGATTCTGGATCTGAAAGCTACATATACTTTTTCTCCTCTTTAACAAAATATAGAGGATTAGACATGTAAATAATATCACATGTAAGTTTGATGCATGTAGAGTTGGAGAACTTCATATGCTGGGACTAAATCTGATCTGGCGCCCTCCAACGGCTGAATATGGACCTCTGTCACTCTCCTGATAGACACCCCATAGTTTTAAGGTCCCTAGCATACTAAAATGCTAGAAAGCTTGTCCTAAGTCTTAGTTATTGGCAAGAGTTCTTTAAGTTAAAATATGTTGGCCTAACTCTTTTGCCTTGTAAAGCAATGAAAGATATCCTTGAGAATGGCAAATGAAATGCACCTCAAAATGGGACAGTTTTAGGAGTTCTGACATTTCAAACTCATCCATTTCGTATAGATAAGAGGTTTATATTTACCACAGGCTGGGATGTCACAAAGCTCAGATTTAAAATTTTCATCTAAGGTGAAGCACCACGGAGCCTCTTTCTGATTGCCTGGATTACGGCAGTAGGAATGGCCCCCGTTCAGCTCTGGATATCTGAGAGCTGTGAAGGTATGTGTATGTGGATACTGGGAATTCCATGGCTGACACTGCCGCCCTGATTTTGTGACGCTCACGGTCCCTCGGTAGTCTACTCCTGTGCTGTTATAGCATTTGTGGTCTAAAAAAGAAGAAAGTAGTTAATTGTAGCAAAACAGGTGGACACTGTGTGCAGCGGTGACTGAGGAGTACCAGTTATTATTATTTTGTGTCAAAAGCACTGCATAAATAAATATAAAAAGGAGTACCAGTGTGGCATGGCATGTTTTTACTGGTTTATATGCTGATATGTAATTTATCTTCTCAGTTTGCAAAGCCAGAAATGCTGGGCTTGCCATTTATTCATATTCCCGAGAAGATTGAAATATTAGGCTTCAGTAACAAAACACAACTTATCTCAAATATTTTTTAGAATAAAACAGAAATAAGAACTCAAGATTGCCCTGGAAACTTTGAAATGAACCCCTTACTCTGGCATGAAAATGAGGGGAAACTGTAAGACTCAACTGTTATCGAGCTATCTTCGAAATAAAGCCATTTGATATTACATTCATTCTAATCAGTCTCTGATCTACCATGAACTCAGAGCCTGGAGTTAGGCCAACTAACGTAACACACAGGCAGTGCACAGCAACCTTTGGCCTTTTGGAAAGTCTACTTACATGTAGTATTGTTTACTTTAAGAGAACTGTTAGTGGGTAGTTTAATGAGCAAGCTTTGGAATACCAGATTTAACCACTGGTAGGGTTACAAAAATAGAATAATTTGGCATATACTGCTGGTATACTAAATATATTGCCAGAAAACTAAATCAAGACAAAATGAAAACTGTATTTGGAAGATGGATTTTGGAAATGTAAGTTCAGCTTCCCAACAAGTGAGAAACTTGAAAATATAAAGTTTTGAATTTACAAAGTGCGTAATAAATTCTTGAGATTTAGAGATTGTAACAAACATCTGATGCAAAAGGTATTTGAAAAGCAAGATATCAAATCAACATCAAATCACTTACTCTTATTGATTGGGTCTGCCATAGGAATGCCAATGCGGATACAGTTGACAGCTTCAGGGCTATCCGGTTGTGGAAGATCTTCACAATTAGGTAGCTTTAAACGCATGAGAATCATCGGGTTGGATCTCGCAAAGATGTACTCAGTTTGGCAAAGGACATTTTCTAGAATTTCACATTCATCACGGCACAGATCCCGTGGCTTTGCGACGGAAGATGTTTCATCACAATACGGGAAAGCGTAATGGCACAGAGAAGGAATGGCAAACTGGGAACACTTATCAGATAAATGACTGGAGGTCCCAATCATAGTGAAAGCAGCTGCAATACACACATAACAAGGAGTTTAGACAATGTGATGTCTACTATCATACTTGCACATGTTCTAACAATATGCACACATTCATAGTATAATCTTCTGTCCTCTATCATAAGATCTCAGAGCAATACACAATTAAAACAGTTTTTCAAAATGTAGATAATATTACAGAATGTATTACAGAAAAACATTATAAATAATAATTTAAATAGGATCAAAACACATTAAGCAAATCATTAGATTAAAATAGCAGAAAAGGCAAACTAATATAAACTCTGTACATCTCCAGTTAGCCCTCGAGATTCTCTGGAGTTGGGGCTGCAGGACGCCTGTGAAAATGGAAAAACTATGAACAAAATAACTTCTTTTTTACCTGCTTGAGCATGTCTCTAGGAAACTCTAGATCCTCCAGGATGACTCCATGGTCAACTTCCAGCAGAAATTCAGCACAGAGTCATGCTGGAGGACCTTGAGATTACTATAGAGACCACATCAATCAAATCAGTGAATAATCAAATCAAAGAAAGTTAAACCCACAAATGTGAAGGGCCGGCCATACACTTTAAATAGTAACAAGATGTAACCCCAAAGGCTTTTAAGAAAAGCCAGGTTTTAACACGGTGCCTAAAAGAGAACAACAGTTATTGTAACCATGCCTGTAAGGGGAGAGCACTCCATAAATGGGGCACCACAGGAGAGTAGGAAAATCACCACTTCCAAACAAACACACAATTGAAAAGAAAACAGTTCCTCCTTTACCACCACCACCACAATATAAAAATATTCAAAAATTATTTAAAGCCAAGCTTTGACAAGCTTGCATACTAAATGCAGCCTATCAGGGATTCCTTTATAAATGTTTGCGCAGAGCTAAGACAACCAAAGATTTGTTAAGAATGTAGCAGAACAAAATATATGGTCTGTGGTCCTCAAGGACTGAATCAGACTTGTTGAAATACAAATTGTGCAATTTCATATTCATGGTAGTTTTTTGAAAATTTGTAAAACCACACATTTTTTTTCTATTGCGAATATATTTATACAGTTAATTGTAAGTTCTATAGAATATCAGACAGCAAAACTGAGAGTATATTTAGCATATTCGATATAGAGTGTGCTTGCTATACTCCAAACTATGCAACGGCTCAAAAGACAACAATCTAATTTAAAACAGAAAGAAGCAAAATTCTTTACTTACCAGTAATTTGATTTTCTATTTCACCCTGCATATGAAGAGATTCCATATAGATGGTTCGGTTTCCAATAAACCTTGCACATGCAATTCCTCTGTACGGCTGGCAAAACCCATCTTCTTCATATTCATCACTACAACCAAATATGTATTATACAGTGCTGTTATCATTCACCAAATTATGTACAGATATAATCCATAAGGATAAATTCAGAGTAGGAAGTCATCATCAATTGAATTGGTGACCAGAACTGCTATGCTGCCTTGCAGTCTACATAATTATGGTACTGAAAGCAAACTAACAGAATTTGAGGAATTTGTTCACCATTTTATAATGGCCAATGTAGGCTTTTTTGTGTCAGGAGTGACTTGGGAAACTGCAAGTTGCTTCTGCTGTGAGAGAATTGGCCATCTGCAAGGACATTGCCTAGGGGATGCCCAGATGTTTTTTTAATGTTCTACCATCCTTGTGGGAGGCTTCTCTCATGTCCCCACATGAGGAGCTGGAGCTGACAGAGGGATCTCAACGCATTCTCCATAGATTCGAAACACTGACCTATTAGTCAGCAGTCCTGCTGGCGCAAGGGTTTAACTTGCTGCGCCATGAAGAAGTAAGCTATTTTAGGACTGGAGAGGAAAGATATAGAGTATGTGAACAAAAACATTCAAAGTTAGAATGACCCTCTGCAGCCTCAAATTACAGATACTGGAAGTCTTGGCACATATATTTAATAATTGAGCTTGTAGTCAAACAGGAAGCTTTTCAAAACATTTGCCAATGAAGATAAATTCAAAAGGTCTTTGTCCTTGTCTATCAAAGTAGGCAGACCCAATTAACGAAGGCCTAATTATATTAATCAGTGTTGTGCTGTTGCAATTCCAAAGTTCAGCAGAAAATTATCTCCTACAACTAGGCTAATGCCACAACTTGCTCCAATAAAGGGTCCATTTGCATAATGAATTGTGTCACAAATTTTCAGTAGTGAATAAAGGAAGGAATAATGTTTTATATTTTTCTGGCATATAATCGGGAGGCCCAGGTTCTCACAAGATGAATTGGGTTTACTGCTCAATGTTTTAAAATCCTGGAGCTGTGGATATTCAGTTACATGGGATTTTATTGCTACACTAAGCACATCAAACTTCCAGTGGGATAAGAGGGCCCCAACACAGAGAAAGCTCAGAAATGATCTTTTTTTTTAGACTTGTGCTTCCAGAATCAGCTTGCTGGCATGAGAGATTAGATATGAAAGATGTCATCTAAAAAATATTTTATTCATTGCTGGTTACACTTATGTTTCAATGTTGTTAAATGAACGAACATCTACTGGACACGATTTGTACCAAAGCTTGATTGTAATAAATTTCACACAAGTAACTTCCTTTTCTGGAATTATATATACTATAAATCCAGAATAAAGTTTCCCTTTGAAATGAAAGTGTGTTTTTAAAAATGCACAGACATGAAGAAATGGGCCCAGATCGTGTCATAGATACTTCCACCTACAGCTAAAGAAAACTACAAGGTTTTTTTTTACACAGCCTGAACAGTTTATTCTGCTGTCAAATATATTCAGATGATTACTTACAAGAAGATGTCATAAAGACTGTGACCTGAAGTTGCAATTTGAAACCATTAAGTATTCTATAATTATTATTATCTGAAAGTTTCCAATGGATTTGATGACAGCAGCCTAATCATGATGCATTACAAGGGCCTTGGCAATGTCCAGAAAATGTAACTTGACATTTCCTAGTCTGAAAGAAGGCAGGTTTCTGCAAAGACTGGTGGATTTTGACCTCTTTTTTGGTAGTGAAAGTGTGGTTAACAAAGCAGGCTGAGTGATTTTGTGAGCCAAATAAAAACGTATTACTTATGACATTAATCTCTTGGCAGAGACATACTTAGCAATTATTGCAAGTTTTACCTTGTCACCTTTTCATATACTTTGTTTCAGAAACCTAAAAGGCTGTATAGATAATTTCACTTCTGAATATAGAGGTTTAGTAAAGGAAAGATGGAGACGCATGTGTACAAAACATCTGTGGTCCAGACTTTTGCACACTAAATACCATCATCTAACCACCACCCGACTGCCATGCTGCCAACAATTCAAGAGAATGTAAACTCAAGGCAGAGAGTGAAAATAGGCCAAAACTAGCCCTCTGAAACAACCCCCATATTTGCAGATTAAAGGGTTTGCCATAATGACTTCCTTTTTAGAAGCTCAGCTCTGGATAGAGAGGAGAAAATCATGGTAGCTGCTGTCAGATCAAGAGCAGCTGTAACTGGTTATGAAACAGTGCTGGTAATACTGCTTGGATCTTTTCTTGGCAGCTTTCTTACTTCATTTTTCAATGTGGACTACAATTCATATGCTTATAGTTATGAAAATGGCAGGAAACTCTTAAAACTCATGCTCTGTTTGATAGAGCTATTTGGGTTTATCTGGGAGAGTGGCTAGCCTTTCAATTTCTGATAAAGATAGACAGATACATAGCACAAGAACCAGAATGCTGCCTATTCTATGCCCTTTTTCATGTCCCTGTGGAAGAATTATGTGCATTTGGAATTTGATGTTCTGGTGTAAACATTTATATTCTGAGAATCTGAGCTTTCATTAATAACATGATAAAACAAAATATGGTAAGTCAACCTCCCCCACTCTGGAAATGAAACTTTTTTTTCTAGTCAAGGCTGTATTGAGCAGGTTTTAGTGAAATTTCAGTCCCTAAATTAGAGCTTTCCAAACATTTCATGTTTGTGACACACTTTTTAGGAACACATAATTTTACAACACAATAATTCAGTTTTACTAGTCGGAGGTTAAATCAACCCCTTATAAGAAATACAGACACATGCATGCATTGTAATAACAAAACACATGGGGACAAAACATATTTCATGATAACCTTTAAAAATATATATGATTTATTACTTACTAGCCGTCCCCTGCCACGCGTTGCTGTGGCCCAGTCTGTGTATATGTGTTTTTTAAAATTTACCAATTATATAACAGATATCAGAACAATGGTCAAATGCAATATGGCCCCCATATCTGCAGGGAATACAGTGCTGAACTTACTATGGAAACAGGGAATGGCAGATAATGGCACAGCCTACTGTAAGAAATAGCTTTTGCTGGGAGCATGTCACAAAGTTGCCATGGATAACCGAGAATGCTACCAGGGCCTGTTCAGATAACCTTTATCCCAGGAGCTTCTGCAGCAAACAGGAGAATGGTCAGATGCCATTCCCTGTAAACACAAAGCAATCGCTACCAAAGGCAAAAAACATGAGATTTCCAGATGCGGGAATATTGCAGTTTTGAGCCGAATATGTGGATCTTCACATGTCTGTATGTTCCTGCAATCGGAAATCATGGGATTTTTTATCTGTGTTTGTTCCTGGAGTGTAGATGTTTGTTCCTGATTGGTAGGTTCCTAAAAAGGTGATTCTTGAGTAGAAGGCAAAAACTTTGTTTGTGTGCCAGAAATTTCATGAAATGTGTGGAGGGCACATTTTCTTTGGCAAGGACAAAGTTGTGCCCCTGCCACTAGTCAATGTTGTACATCTTTTTACAGGAATGGTCATGTATAACCCAGGAACAGCACCCTGTTGTTTGATGCCACAAGTACACAACCAAATCTGTCTGGACACATGGCCAGGCAGCCAGTGTCAACAATGACAGAGTTCTGTTCCTGGCTTGAAAGTGTGTGTTCCTGTTTGATTGCTGACTTTGGCAGAAGTGGTCCTACCCCGTAAACTTTGTGCGGCAAATACTTTAGGAAAAGTCTGAAGGGCAGTTTCTCTGGCAAGGACAAAGAATGAAAGTTTTGCAGTGATTCGCATATTCGAATCTATGCACATCTTCATCTTGAGGTGTTTTTTAAAGAACTACTGACGTTTCTGGTGGAAATCCCATGGTGGTCTTCTTGAGAGCCTCTAGATCTTGCAACAAAACAAATCTGGACAATGGAGGCAGAAATTCCAGGACCAACAGGCCTGTATGTGAACATCTTCTGAAGTCCTGGGACTTTTTTTTGCCACTGTTTAAAACCCGTGATGTAGTGCTGTCTGGAAGTACCCTCAGACAGGATGTTTTTTGGATGCAGGTAGGTGAAACCATGTATGAATGTATGTGTGGTTGGGGGAGGGGGGTAGGGGCCGTACTGCAATTATATGCAATGATAATGCTGAGAAAGACCAAAACATATGCAACATGGTCAAATCCTAGGTATCCATTGTCTAGATCACTAGACACCCATAATTTGGCCTGATATACCCCCCCCCCCCTGCCAACCATCAGCCCTCCTTATGATTACCCATAACATGTAGAAACATTTTGAAAGCTGCTTAGAGAAATCTCAGAAAACCTAGAGTCATGGAACTGCTTTTTTGGGGGTCCCAAATGGCTCCCTGACTGGTAAAACCAAGATTACACAACAATAATTAATATCTATAATTTGTTTTGTTTGCTTAATTTACTCAACTTGCAAAATTTGGATTGCTTTTCAGATTTATTTATCCATTTATGAAAGCTTTGTTGCATTCCAAAGTTTCAAGTGGATTTATTTGAGTATTAAATAAAAAATAAATCAGTTTCTTCTTAACAAATATTATGCTTTCTTTTCTTATTCTTACAAAGGCTGAAAATGATCCCTCTTCCTGTTAGCGATAAGTAATGATGCCATCCATATATTAAGTGATCACTGCTTTTGCAACACATATACTTAAAATATAGCTGGCATTGGTATTACTTAAGAGCATACCGGACACTCACACTCAGTTTTCAGCCCAGGAAGTCCCAATTAAATTGAAAGATGAGACGAAGGAACTTCCTTTCTGGAACCAGCTATGTTTTAGCCCTCGGGTTATTTTAAAAACACTGCTTCACCAAGTTCCCTTTTAGCTGACACCTGATCCCTTTTTAACATGAGCTTTATTAACAGTGATGAAGTGCAACAAGTTCACAATCAGACGGTTGTATCTTCGTCGGCCACCCAGACTGCCACCTTTCCCGGCTTTGTTTTAGCTTTCTTAGCATAAGTAATGTAGGTCTAAAGTACCTGAGGTCCTCCTTTGTAAAAACATTTCTGTGTTTTCCCACATACACAATATATTTATCTGGCACGTTGGATCAGGAAGCAGATATTCCCCAGAGAAAACCCACACATGTATATCTTTGCCATAAGTAGGGATCATTATATGCACACTTCAACAGAGTACGAGCCTTGAGCATTCTTTCGCTTACGAGGGAGAGAACAGGATATCTTTTACCTCTTCCAGTTCCCCCGAATGATCATCATGAACGCACGCATTGTACCAAATCCCAAAGTGCCTACTTAGATCCTACACAATCCATACTCAGACAGTAGCTCTTTATATACAAAATCTGACCTGCTATTCTGTCCCACTAGTTTCGTATGTGTAATGGGCGAATTATAACTTTAAATATTGCCTGTATTGCTGACATTAACGAGACCAAGTTGGCATATATGAACAACCTCTCTATTCATGGGAAAGCCAGGTGATCCACAGGTGACATAGTAAGAAACTCTTCTTGCATTAATTTTTAAAGGTCCCATATCTCTCCAACAACTTTTCCTTAGCACGTTTTTGAGTCATATATACATACTAGGAGTGGGCAACTGTGGAGGGCCTGTAACTTCTGCCAAAAAAGCCCCTTGAGTGCCTCTAGAAGTTATGGGGGACATTTTCTCAATCCCCGGGTTTCAAAAATCCTTCTCCCTGGATTTAAATTGTTCCAAAGTGGCTGCAAAATGGGGTGGAAATGCACCCCACTCCCCCAGTAGATATTTAGAAGATGCCTTAAAATAAAACATCTATAACACTATTGTGAGTTTGATTTTTATTAATATGTGCCTTTATTTGTGCCCATTTTAATTTTTGGAACCTGTGATGATCCCCACTTCTGCTAAAAGGAAGAAAACCGATAATCAGTCAGCATATTGCTAAAGAGTGGGTAGGCAGAAACCTACCCAATCTTTAATTACGGATTATCAGTACTCTTGTACATATGTTTGGAGCAAACACTAACCAACTAAGAAGGTTGTTCAATCTGTTCCTTGTGGCAAGTTTCAGTGAATAAACAAGCTGCAGTATTCTGTTAGCTATCATTTATGAAGTATTTTCAGAATAAGGTCTACAAAATTTTTCTAATCAATGGAGGCTGGTGGATCCAGTGTCAGTTTCAGCAATACAGCTACTATGGATTCCATGGAGTGAGTTCATTGGTCAATGATATTATAGACACAAGCTGCCTCTCTTTCTGGTGCATAGCTGATATTGTAGAATTTTGAGCATGACTTTACTTGCATGAGAAATGCAAGTGTATTGTTGAAGGCTTTCATGGCCTGAATCACTGGGTTGTTGTGAGTTTTCTGGGCTATATGGCCATGTTCCAGAAGCATTCTCTCCTGACATTTCACCTGCATCTATGGCAGGCATCCTCACAGGTTATGAGGTCTGTTGGAAACTAGGAAAATGGGGTTTATATATCTGTGGAATGTCCAGGATGGGAGAAAGAACAATTGTCTGTTTGAGGCAAGTGTGAGTGTTTCAATTGGCCACCTTGATTAGAATTTAATGACCCTGCACGCCATTACATTCTAATTCCAGACAAGAAACTATCAGAGCCAGCTAATCGCCTCCCAACAAAGGATTCCCTCAGGCAGTAAGAAGCCACACTTTGAAACTTCCAGACCATTAAATGTTAATCAAGATGGCCAACTGAAACATTCACACCTACCTCCAACAGATAAGAGTTCTTTCTCCCACTCTGGACATTCCACAGATATATAAACCCCATTTTCCTAGTTTCCAACAGACCTCACAACATCTGAGATTCCTGCCATAGATGCAGGTGAAACATCAGGAGAGAATGCTTCTTGAACATGGTCATACAGCCCGGAAAACTCACAACAACCCAATTAATGCAATGGGTTTATGGTTACAGCAATCCCAGTTGTCTTCTTTCTTGGGACTGGAATATATATTGAGTGTTTTTATTCGCTGAGCCATTGTTTTGTTTTCCGTATTTGTGAACAGATTTTAGTTAGAACTAGAGTAGGTTCTTTCCCTGTAGATTGAAGCAACTGTATTGGAGGGCCACTGGACAGTCAAGGAAGATAATGGCAGCTGCTACCACATTTCTATCTCTGTACCAGTGCTGAAGACGATCTCTTCAAGATCATGTCTTTTCTACTTCCTTATTATTTTGGTCAACACCATCACCACCTGACAGAGCTTTAAAAACTCCGGTTTTGATGGTAGCAGCTGCTTGTCCTCCTCCATCACTTACTCAGTATAGCTTCCTGTGTATGTTATGTTAAAAAGCCATGGACAGAAACTCAAGCATTCGGATACAATGTTGGAGGTTCCTGGCAGATAACCAACCCACAGTGATCTCTAATGACAGCATCAGTTACTCACTTCAAATAGTTGAATTTATGATATAAACTAACTCACAATATTTTTATTGTTTTATATTTTGTTGACTACATTTCATTATTAAATGGTTATATACTCAATAGTGTTCTTCAAGTTTCCAAATAACTTTATGCTGGTATTTTGATAGATTCACAATTGGAACAAGACACACAGAAGTGAAGCTGTGGAGCTCCAAGTGGTAATGACATCTCGAGACATGGAGACGGACCTCTTCAGTTCCAAGTGGTATGGAATTTCCACTCTTCCATACAGGCATTTGGCAACTCTCTGTCTTTCAGCTCCATTAGATATTGAGTAAAATCAGGATAAGATATAATTCATTTGAAATATGATTTATGAACAGCTGTGGGTTTATTTATTTATCATATTTCTACCCCACCCTTCTCAACCCCGAAGAGGACTCAAAGTGGCTTCACATATCGGCAGCAATTCAATGCCTTAAAAACATACAATTGGTAAAAAATCTACATTAAAAACAAAGAATTTAAACACATAAAAACAGTTAAATCAATTATTAAAATCACATAATCCAATGTCGTAGTCCAGGGCCATTCCAAAATGTCATTTGCACAGATTCATTGTTCATTTATTGCACTGCAGTTAATCTCCAAAAGCTTGGTTCCATAGCCATGTTTTAACTTTCTTCTTGAAGGCTAAAAGGGAAGGAGCTGATTGAATATAACTGGGGAGAGAGCTCCATAGCCAGGGGCCACCACTGAGAAGGCCCTGTCTCTCATCCCCATCAACTGTGCCTGTGCAAGAGGTGGGACCGAGAGCAGGGCCTCCCCAGAAAATCTTAATCTCCGCGATGGTTCATAGAGGAAGATATGTTCAGATAGGGTTGCTACTAAAGTCATTTTTAAAATGTTTGTATTTTTGCCATGTGTATATGTTATGCTTGAAAGTATAATAAGAATGGAATAAACAGTTAATAACGTGTTCTTTTGGAAAATATTTCTAGATTCAGTAATTTAGCTATCATACAATAATGTTCACATGACTTTATCCTATGAACCTTACCTTCATCATTACTGGCTAATTTTTTATTTTTAAATTAATTTAAAATATTTATACACAATGGGAGTTCCAGGGTGGCTACATACAAAGCTCCGAGGACAATTTACAATAAAATGAAACTACTCAATTTAAATCAATTTCAAAAACTAAAAATACATGAAAACACATGCAATAGGCTCACTTATTGTGTGAGCTCGTTGAGCATGGTTTCATTTGTACGCAATGCCTTTGAATACCATCACTCTGGATACCCTAGGCCCCTTCTACACTGCCATATAAAATCCAGATTATCTGATTTGAACTGGATTATAGGGCAATGCAGATTCATATAATCCTGCTGAAAGTAGATAATATGTACTATCTGCTCTGATAATCTGGATTTTATGGCAGTGTAGAAGGGCTCCTAGTGATGCCCAGAGAAGTGTTTTCTCTAGAACTCTAGTGTGGTTGCATAATCAACTTCATCTCGAAGCTGACTGTAGAATGACACTGATGATGTAGAAAAAAACACTTTCTAGATCATTCAGAGCATTTTCTAGATACTCAAGAGCAATTATATGGTATGCTTCATCAGGAAGACATTGTTTATTTCAGGTAAGAAAGATATGATTCCAAATTACATAAAAAGTGCATCAATTATTTATTTAATTAATGTACTGCCTTTCCCAGACGGGAACCTAAGATGGCTTCCACAAACATTTACCACACAGAGGGAATCCTGAAATAGATTCCTCACATAATATGCAGACCCGCTGTACATAGTACATATTAAAGCTATATGTATAAAACAAACACATTCATCATTATATTATTTGATAGCTGTCCTGTGAGCAACACTATCCCTGTAAAGATTTATTTAACCTCAACATGAAAAATGGTAACCTTTGATTCACAGAATGTAATAGGAAGTCATAGCGCAATTGGTCTCATGTAGGGAGGCTGCAGATGTTGGACCTCAACTTTCAGAAGCTCCAGCCAGCATTGCTGAGGCTCCTTCTACACTGCCATATAAAATCCAGATTATCTGCTTTGAATTTGATTATATGGCAATGTAGACTCAGATAATCCAATTCAAAGCAGATAATGTAGAGTATCTGTTTTGATAATCTGGATTATGTAGCAGTGTATTAGGGACTAGAGCAGGGGTCCTCAAACTTTTTAAACAGAGGGCCAGGTCACAGTCCCTCAAACTGTTGGAGGACCTGATTATAATCTGAAAAAAACATGAATGAATTCCTATGCACACCGCACTTATCCTATTTGTAGTGCAAAAAACACTTAAGAAGAACAATTTGAACAAATATAAGTTTATTGGTATTTAAATAGGAAGTGTGGCCATGCTTTTGGCTGATGATATAGGATTTTTCTTCTTCTTGTTGTTGTTGTGTGCTTTCAAGTCATTTCAGACTTAGGTTGACCCTGAGCAAGGGCCGGGTAAATGACCTTGGGGGGCTGTATCCAGCCCCCGGGCCTTAGTTTGAGGACCCCTGGACTAGAGAGTCTGGGAGCCTCTTTGGATCAGACACTCTGACCAGAGGGAATGTTACCCTTCTTGGATCACTCTTGGGCATCCATGTGTGCAGAATTACTATCTCCGGCAGGAAGATATTGGCATATTATATACACACAAATGCTTCCAAATAATTCAGAACGGCAACTATGGAAGGATGTGAAATGTGCAGAATTGTGGTGGTATTGGCTCTATATGTATGGTGCATGGAATTTGATATGTAGTAGCACTACATAGTGACATAGTATTAGAGACAGGGCTACACAGTATGGTCTTCTTCCACCTCACTTGGGGAATTATGCCCATTTTAATATTGCCCCAGTTGGATTTTTCTATGTCTATAGTTTGATTTGTTTGAAAATTTGGACCCACAAAATAGAAAATAGAAAACTATTCTGATTCCAAACTTGGTGCTCCTAATCTCTTAAAGATGTATATATAATTGTTATGTACCTTCAAGTTGTTTCCAACTTCTGGTGATCCAAAAATGATTCTATCACAGATTTTATTGGCAAAATTTGTTCAGAGTGGTTTTTCCATTGCCTACCTCTAATGCCCAGAGTGTGTGACATGCCCGATTTCACTCAATGAATTTCGTAAGTGAGTGGGGATTTGAATTCTTGTCTTTTGAATCGTAGTTCAACATTAAAACCAATGCATCTACACACACATACACACGCTTCATCAAAATAAGAGCACCACTTTATGCCGGTGATGTCTTTTCCCCCCTAACGAAAAGCCAGACCATGTTGTGTTTTACAAACAAAGGCACGTTATCCATGGAAACCAAGCCTCTAAAAGTAAATGTACCTTTGTATTGCTAGACTTTCTTCTGTTCCTGCCAAAAAGAGCCTGTGCACTACTCATAAATGATGTGGACTGTTTTCTGATGTGAACATCTGATCAGCGGAACATGGCATGAAATCAATGATTTCACCTCTTGAAAACATTATCTACATTTTCATCATTTCATTGCCATAAAAAGGAAATCTAAGAACACATGACTATGATTATATGTTTCAATAAATCTTACTCTTGGTGAGCCAATATTATGGTATTGAGTATGAATACCATTGAATATTTGAGTATGATGAAAAGCAGGCTTAAATCTGACAATTAGATGAAAAGTGTACTACATTAATTGACAAAATGTACAAGTATGTATATGCTGCCTGGTTTTTTGCTTAACACCTATTACTAATTGCCAGAACGGGGAAAAGAAACATAGTAACAGTCTACTGGAAAAGCACTCTTAGGGGACTTAAAGATAAAATATAATAAGAAAGCTCAAAGTGATTGTTGCATGTGAGAAACTTTCTTGTATGACAACCTGTCTCCACAAACTGAGCAGAAGTTTTGAGAAATGTGGGTATTTTATTGGGGTGGCGCAATGGGTTAAACTCTTGTGCTGGCAGGACTGCTGACTGACAGGTCAGCGGTTGGAATCCAGGGAGAGCTCTGTCAGCTCCAGCTCCCCATGTGGGGACGTAAGAAAACCTTCCCACAAGGATGGTAAAACATCAAACATCCAGGCGTCCCCTGGGCAGCATCCTTGCAGACAGCCAATTCTCTCACACCAGAAGTGACTTGAAGTTTCTCAAGTTGCTCCTGACACACACAAAAATTGGGATGCATCTATACTGTAAAATGAATCTACACTACTTTAACTGTCCTGGCCCAATGCTATGGGGCCATGGGGGCTGTAGTTTGGAATCATGGGACTGCCAAAGAATGTTGATATCTCAACAAACTACATATCTCAGCAGTGCATAGCATTGAGCCATGGCAATTAAATTAGAGATGACGTCTCTCAATAGGAGCTCCTGAAGTAGCTTTCCCTATTGGCTTGGCTTAGCACTGAGATTGCCATATCTCGTGAATCTAATGTGCACCCGAATTTTGGGAAGGTAATTTAACCCAAAAAGTTGAGCATTAGATTAGAGTAAATGTGGTATTTTTTTTCAGATGTGTTTAAGTAAAACTGTCAGTACCAGTCTGGCAGATACAAGGGTCATATTGTATGAACTGCTGTATGTACTTTTTAAAGCCAGAGGGTGATACAGTTCAAATATAGAACATATTATTGCTCACTGGAGTATCATATTTAATATGTGGGCTGGGCTTTAGCACAGCAGGTTAACAACCAGCTGAAGAAAATCTTGCCAATCAAAAGTTTGACAGTTCGAGCCCGGGCCAAGGTGAGCTCCTGGCCATCAACCCAGATTCTGCCCACCTAGCGGATCGAAAACAGCAATGTGAGTAAATAGATATTGTCTGTCCTTGTCAATCGTATAACAGCATTGAATGTTTGCCGTATATGTGTTCTGTAATCTTCCCTGAGTCCCCTAAGGGAGATAGAGCACAATATAAATAAAGTATACTATTATTATTATTATCATCATCATCATTATTATTACGTGGCTCCCCAGATAAGGCATATTGAGTAATCAGGCTCTGCTTCAGTTTCAAATGACACACTGCTTATTTGTCTACATAAAAAAATACTGAGGTAGGATAACACTTGTCTGAACTGGCTAAAGACAGCTGATTCTATCTCTATTATACATACACACATATATGCCCCACCATATTATCTTTACAAAAGCAGGTCAAAGGAGGCATTACTAAAAATGCTACATAGAATAAGTCTATTTCAGTGTTTCTCAACCTTCCTAATGCCGTGACCCCTTAATATAGTTCCTCATGTTGTGGTGACCCCCAACCATAAAATTATTTTCTTTGCTACTTCATAAGTGTCATTTTGCTACTGTGATGAATTGTAATGTAAATATCTGATATACAGGATGTATTTTCATTCTCTGAACCAAATTTGACACAAATACCCAATATAACCAAATTTGAATACTGGTGGGTTATTTTGGTTTGGGGGGGGGGGGCGATTGATTTTATCCTTTGGGAGATGTAGTTGCTGGGATTTATAGTTCACCTACAATCAAAGGCCAAATTTCCCACACAGAACTCCCATGACCAACAGGAAATAGTGTTTTTGATGGTCTTTGACGACCCCCTGACACCTCATCAGGATGCCCCCAGGAGTCTTGACCCCCAGGTTGAGAAATGCTGGTCTTTTTGGTAATGTTACTGCAGATGGACAAGTTAAAGCTCTTATTTCAGTGACGTAGTAAATCTGCTCTAAGTTTTAGTCTTAACTTTAAAGAAACTTTCCAAGGTGGTGAGTCTGTTTCAGGGATACAGTTCAGTATGTTAGGTGTCTCTCTTAAAGTTCACACTAAAATCCAGGGCAAATTCACCATATTGCAAACATGATGTTTCTAATACCACTGAAAGCGGTTGAGAATTCATTTTAAGAACATATAATATTTTAAAAGTGTGTCTCTTTAAAATTTATTATATGTAATTAATGAAATATTGCAATAAATCACTTCAATTACATTTTTCGTGATATATATATAAAATGATGGAAAGTAGAAAAAGTCAAGTTTTGGCTCCTTCCAGTAAATTATCTGAGGTTTGTTTGGATTAGAGCCTTGGTTTTCTAAAATCATTTTGGGCAGCTGTTGAGTCCAACATCTTATATGCACTTTCTCTTCATTAAAATAGATGGAGTGGTTTAACAACTGTGAAAACATTAGAACGTTGCATAACTTATGTGTCTTTCATAAATTCCACTCCTGATAGACATGTATAAATAGAAGCTATTCATTGGGGAATAATTGGTCAGCTTTAAGAATCTCATGAGCTATATTAAACAGGACTCAGAAAAAGAAAGATTGCTCTTGAGATAAGAAACTGATTCCTAAGGCAACAAACAACTATGAACACATGCTTTGGTGAGAATTTAGGCTTGCCTTTATATTCACAAATGGAACTGACTTACTCAGACCCAAGAGTATTTGCATATTTTCTTCAAAATTACAAAATTATATTTCTACCAATATGTTCAGGAAGAGGGAGAGTGAGAAATGGGAAAAGAATGCTAAAACCACAACGCATTACAAGCAGCCTCTAATGTACATAGTTGAAAAGTACAGGCTCAGAATCCTTTATCTAAAAGGATTGAGACCAGAAATGTTTAATATATCAGGGGATTTTTGGATTTTGGAATACTTGCATATATGTAATGGGACATCTAACTGAGGCCCCTTCTACACTACCATATAATCCAGATTATCAGATCAGATAATCCACATTATCTGCTTTGAACTGGATTATCTGAGTCTACACTGCCATATAACCCAGTTCAAAGCGGATACTCTGGATTTCATATGACAGTTTAGAAGGATTTCATATGACAGTGTAGATCTTAGTTTCAAGGTCTTAACAATTTCATCATCAATGGGGAAAATGAATAGTTGGGAATCCCACAGTTGAATATGGATTTTGGGTGATACTATGTACAGTTTAAAGGTACATTCTTCCAAAACAACGCCTTTCTTCCACTGCTGCCCTCAGCAATTATATATTCTAAAACTCTTGATTTTGAAAAGTTCTCTTTTGGCCCTGAATATTTTCTCAGGGCCCTTCAACACAGCCATATAACCCAGACTATCAAGGCAAATAATCCACAATATCTGCTTTGAACTGAATTATTTAAATCCACACTGCCATATAATCCAGTTCAATGTGGGATTTATATTGTGTGAAAGGGGCCTCAGAGGCAATGTACAGGAAGGTTAATACTAATTCCAATCACTCGGTGGCACACTTATTCCTGCTACTTACAGGTAAGAGTAAAAACTTTTCCTTCATCTGAGGTAAAGAGAGTGTGACTTATTCAAGGTCATCCAGTGGGTTTCCATGGCTGATTAGGGATTTGAACCCTGATGTCTAAGTTCTTATCCAACACACAAGCCACTATACTAAACTACTCTGATTGTTTGCCTCCGTAGGGAGACCAAGGTGCTTGTTTATAAAGCTATTGTCCTCCTAACATTGTTATATGCCTGAGAAATGTGGACTGTCTACAGATGTCACACACAACTACTGGAACAATTCCATCAGTGTTGCCTTCGAAAAATCCTGCAATCTCTTGGGAAGACAGGCGAACAAATGTCAGCATGCTGGAAGAAGCAAAGACCACCAGCACTGAAGTGATGCTCCTATGCTATTAACTCCACTGGAATGGCCATGTTGTCCGAATGCCTGATCACAGTCTCCCAAAGAAGTTATTATACTCCCAACTCAAGAATGGGAAACATAACGTTAGTGGACAGGAAAAAAGATTTAAAGATGGGCTTAAAGCCAACTTTAAAAACTGTTGCATAGACACTGAGAACTGGGAAGCCCTGGTCCTAGAGGGCTCTAATTGGAGGTCAGCTGTGACCAGCAATGCTGTAGAAATCGCAGAGGCAATAATGGAGGGTGAAAGGGAGAAACATGCCTCTGACTGAGACTGCCTTCCACCTGGAATCCGATGTACTCACTGCAGAAGAACAAGCGGATCAAGACACTACACTTGGAGGACCATCATCCTTGGGCTACGAGGGATCGCCTAACTAACTCACCTAACTAAACTACTCTGACTGTTTGCATACAGTCAGGCATGTAGCCAGGTTGGGGGGGGGGGCTTGGGGGGCTTCAGCCCCCCCCCTCAAAATTCTCATGGTGGTCCGCGAGAAGGCCTTACTGGTATATTATTTAAACTGTTATGTTTAATCATATCATGATCTGATCACCATGCTCAATATATCCCACATGCATGGTGGTATTGGGGTCACGATACAAAAGGTTTGCTAGGGTAGACCCTCTTTCACTCAGACTCAGCCCCCCCCCCCCCCGAATCAAACTCAGCTCCCCCCAAAACAAAATCCTGGCTAAGGGCCTGCATACAGTCATATCTTATTAGTTAACAGAATAGAGATAACAACATGGAGAGAAAGTATACCATATTATACTGATCTAACACCAATTAAGATTCAACTTGCACAAGTTGTAGTGCACTAATTGACTACTGAAATATAGATGGAGTCAGTTGTTCCTCTGCACCCGTAAATCTATTACAAGGGAAAGAAAAAGAACAAACTGGTGCCGGGGTCACATTTTCTTTCTCGCCTGTGGATTTTCAAAATTGCTATGACACAAACCCTTAGCCATTTTTCCTTCTAGCTTCCTCTTCTCTTAGATGATACTCCAACACTCATGTTACAAAGGAGATTTAGGAATATTTCGATCTCTTAAACCATGGGTCATAGGCAAGGATCCAGTTTGGTGGTTGTATTCATGGAAATACCTTTGTCAGCAGAACTGAGAAAGGTATATTTACCCAAGAAGCAACTCCCCAATCCACATCCCCCTCTCATTATCTTCCACTGGGCTGGGAAAACACCGGAAAGTAAATAACTTGAATTAAAAAATGGAGATGAGTTTTTAAAATAAAATACCAGTGAAGTGATCCATCCACGTCCTCAACATAATTTATTCAGAAGCTTTTACTTAATGGGCTTCTTCCTTGTCATTTAATTTTTTTTCTTGATCTTAAAGCAAGAGGTAGATCATCCGTCACATGTATAGTCAACAATGTGGCATGATAAAGGTCTATTTTTATGATATTCTTAACAATGGTAATTGCTACAGATAAACCTAGGTGCATTAAATCATCTCATTTATCTGGCTTATCACTGAGAAATTTATTACCTGGGGTTACAAAGATGCTTCAAAGAAGCCGTCTCTTTAGGAAAACCTTGTTTTAATAAAC
This sequence comes from Anolis sagrei, assembly GCF_037176765.1. Lineage (NCBI taxonomy): Eukaryota > Metazoa > Chordata > Lepidosauria > Squamata > Anolidae > Anolis > Anolis sagrei. The sequence goes on from NC_090024.1 coordinate 166,441,194, forward strand.
TCTACTCTGGTATTTTGGGGCTGTTGTACTTTATCAAGTCCAAAGCTGAAGTCTAATGGTTTAGGGAAAGATGGTTTACATCAAGGGAAACGCTTATCATGGCCTAGTAATAGAAAACATGTATTTTACAAGTGCATTTTAAAAAAGAATCAACCAAGTTTCAGCCAAGTAATGTTTTAGAAAGTATGGTTATATGCTACCAAAACAATGAAGCAATGTTAAGTTTATGAGAAAGATGCTTCAGATCTGAATCAAAACATATATTGCTTTTTCTACATCATTGGCTCCATTAATGGACAGCTAGACTGAATTTTGGCATGGCCAGTATCAGGCTGTTCTCACATCAGAGGAACTGTTACCTCAAAATTTATGTAATTTAACACAAACATGGTGCAATTCCAAATAATGCAGTTGCTCTACTGTCATAACGGTAATTTAAGTCCAGACAAGGAGAGAGCATCAGCTAATCATGTCCATACATATAGTGGTCTCAGAGTGAGTCCGTGTTTGCAAGCCACAGGGTCTGCTGTGTCTCCTTAATAAAGCCATTTCTGATGCAGTGCATGGATCCAGAGTTGGATATGAAAAAAGTCCTCCCACTAGTCATCTGAATCTTTGGAAATAGGATATTAAAAAAAAACCAACAACTATATAATTACATGCCAACACAATGGGCACTTCCAGACAGGCATTTGAGTTTAAAAAACGTGAATGTTCCCGGGGGCCCATCCACACCACACCCCAGAAAGCCTGTGCTTTCTGGGGTGGGTTCGGGATAACATCCGGACACTCTAACCCCCTCCCCAAAAGCCCTGTAAAAAAACATTAGAGGGCTTCTGGAGTTCTGCTGGCATGTAGAAATGATGCACCAGGAGAAAGGGGGGGGGGGCAGGAGCAATTTTCCTCCCCCTATTTCTCCTGGTGCATCATTTCTATGTGCCAGGAGAAATCCGGCAGCCCTCTAATGGAGGCTGGGTAAGTTCTTCTGTTTTTACAGGGCTTTGGAGGTCCTTTGGGGAAGGGATTGGTGTTCTCATGGTTTTCCAGGCTAATTTAGCCTGCAAAACCATGGGATTACTATCTGGACTGCTAACAAATCAATTCATCACAAACCAGAGTTTTCCTGGTTTGTGGTGAACTAATTTGGGTTTGTCCAGGATGTCATCTGGACAGCCCCCTTTTTATTGCGGTAACTCCCACATTAAGGGGGTTGTCTGAATGCGCTGAAGAGCATGCAATAAAACAAAAAACTAGATGCATGGGCCTTGAGTCAAAAGTAGAAATACACATACAATAACAAAAGCAGACAATTTTTTTTTCTTTCCCACAGAAATAAGCATGCCCATTTTTGTTGTTGCTGTTAACAAGATCAATAAACTTGACACACTGTGAAGCCAATGTTTAACCCCTTTTTACACCAATTGAGCTTCCACTGTTACTTGTCCGTCATTCTACTTTTTCAATGCAACTGAAGCTGAAACTGTGTGCATGGTTTTAATTATCAGAATAAATGATGTAACGCCTTATAATCTTTCTTCCACGTCCTTAATGATTTTGTGATGAAGTAATATAAGTTGCAAGTGACCTCTGTAACTACCATTCAAGACCACAATGTACACACTGGCTATGCAAACTATATTATCTTTACCTCTAAAAGTCCTTTCTAAATGTTCTATGGTTTATAGTGGCAGTGCAAGCAGTTTAGGTCACCAGAGATTTATTTCCCCCCTTTAATGTTTTTACTAGACTGAATAAACACATTCCCCAAGATTGAGACCACTGGCTACTCCAAAGATCTGCAAAGCACAGGGTAAATTTGTTTAAACTGAGGTTTGCAAGATTGACACTTCTTTGCAACAATGGGGAGCTTTGTTACCTTTCAATGGAACTGGTATGGGCCACATCACTACCAATGCGCTCCTTTCCATGGAAAACAATAAATGAAACGATTCTTATTGGCTTCATATTAGATGTCATGTCATCTGATTCTATAAAATGTCCTCATTCTCCTTTAAAGTCATCCTACCCTAAATTACAAAACATTTATTCTTGTGTAATGATTATTTGTGGTTTATGGGAGCCATCACGGAAGATGTACAATTCAGTGATGAAGCCCAGCTGAGAAGGGCAAGTTAAGTCTTTCTCCTCTGGAAATAAATCTGAAATTCTTGTGGTGTGGAGTGTGAAGAACAGCCCCCCGGATAAATCATACGCAATCCCAGAATAAAAGAGCCAGCTTCAACCTCTGCCTGAACTGGAATGAGTCTGCAATCTTTTTGAAGATTCAGTAGACTCTGGCAATTCAAGACTGAATTATGTTAATCTTTGAAGCTTGTGGTATGTGCATGACAGAGCAAGATTAGCACATGATTTCTGGCACAGAAAGAAACCCTCTCTCCTAATTCTGGCTGGCCTTAAGAAAACCTCAGTACAGACTAACACCTATGGGTTGGGCTTTGTTGTTGGTTATTTTGTTATGCCCCAGTGCCTTAGGTGCAACACTTTTGAAGCTTTCTGTACTATTTACAGACCCACTTGCACCATCTTAAAAGGTAGGTACAGAAGAGATTAACATTGAATTTTATTGATTCTTTGAGTATTTCCTGCGCAGTAAAGGGAAAGGTTTCCTCTTGACATTAAATCTAGTCGTGTCTGACTCTGGGGGGTGGTGCTCATCTCTATTCCTAAGCCGAAGAGCCGGCATTGTCTGTAGATGCCTCCAAGGTCATGTGGCCGGCATGACTGCACAGAGTGCCGTTACCTTCCCAATGAAGCAGTACCTATTGATCTACTCACATTTGCATGTTTTCGAACTGCTAGATTGGCAGAAGCTGGACTTAACAGCCGGAGCTCACCCCGTCCCGCGGATTTGACCTGATGACCTTCTGGACCCTATTATTTATGGGGTTGACATAAATCAACAGGCAAGTTGCAGGCACACTCCCACACAAGTTACAAAAATGTAACAGCTCAACATGACTAGCCTTTGAAAAGCATAGGTGACATTAATAGCTGTAATGGAAAAACAGATGGAATGACAAATTCACAGTTTCTCCTGCCCAGCCCTCTAGTTTTTGTTGCTCTCTCTTGAGTTTTGGAAATATGCGTCATTATAAAAGCAGAACACCCTCCTAGGAAAAAAATACTCCAAAACGTTCAGTTTATGATTTCCTGCTCCACCCCAATATTATTAATGGCATTTGCCCCCGCAGTCTACAGTATTTATGCCGGTATTAGTTCTGCCAAATTCAACGCAATAACTGCATTATGATTCCTTGGAAGTTCCAGTTTTAGCTGGTATTATCCAGTTATTATTAAGCAATTTCCCCAGCGATTGAATAATATTGAAATGGATTTTGAGTGGACAAAAAGAAGCAAATGGACTACTTATTTTGAATACTTTTATGTGAAGTCCTCCCCACAAAGCTCCATGCCGAATTGTCCTCAATTCATTCTAAAACAGGGGGAAAATAAAGGGCTAACTTTCTTTAATACATATGTCAAATGTACAATTTCAGGATTTCCTCAAAGTGTTTATATAAACATAGCTGATGCAAGTCTCTGTTTTTTGAAGGATTTAGCTGCAATTCCTTTAAAAAAATGAAAATCTAACCTTTCACCTCCTCTTTGTGTGTCAATCAGTCAAGGGGTCACGAGGCCATTTCGAGTGGCAATTCAAGGTGTACGCAAAATATCTGGTTTCAAGGTTCTGAGAAGTCCAGAATTTGGAGATTAAAATAAGATACTTGAGCCTGCAACATTATGGCAACCTGAAGTTGCTATTCACTATTATCCATTGTACTTGGGAAACAAGACTTAACAAGAGCCTGCCATAAAGCTTCAGGCATTCATGTGCCCGAATTACATTTTCCCTTTCATGAGCAACAAATTCAGTTTTCAAACATGTAATTTAACATCCCTAATGTCTCAAGTAAATTTCAGTTGGGAGAAACAAAATGAAATACTTCCCTCCCCTCTCCGGATTGCCACATTTACTTAGATATCTACACACTTCAATTTATATATACTTCAGGCTCCTCATAAGAAAACAGTGTTCACAAAACATTCTGATGTCATTCATGTTCTGTAAGAAACCTATTTTGACAGCTGAAGACCATATTCAAACATAATTTTCTAAAGCAAGTCCTCTTCTATGACAAATGGTACTGCACCACTGAAACTTCCAGGGACAATGGGTGGCTCAGATCCACTTTGAGTAGTACTACGTTTTCTATACTTTGGTTTTACTTGTGTAGAATTTAAAAATGCTTGGAAATCACCTGATGTTTGAGACAAAATATATGTTTTTCTAATGGTGAAAGCAGGACATTTTGCACATGTGTACAAGCACACTTCTTTGCATGTGTTTTTAAGCTGAATCTGGTCCAGTTTATGAAAACATACAAGGGTTGGAACTTTAATAGTGATAACACTGCTGTAAAGACACCGTGCAACGAAACCAAAGAATGTCGCGTATACCACATGTTAGTTACATACCAACCTTACCTCTGGGCAAAAAGACTCGCCTTCCTACGTCATGCGCATGCGGAGTGACACGAAGAACTGAGCCTTGTATTAGCTTGCAGTCTAAAGTAAGTGTTGTTGCGATGTTTTTGAAACAAGAACAACAGAGTTGGATAAAAATTTAATGTGCCAGAGGTCACACAGCATGACAGTGTGATCAAGGTCTTCAAGAGGCTTGCGGGGAATCTGCATTGCCTTATAGCACAGTGGCAAGGTGGGTAAAAGCCTTCAATAAAGGACGCCAAAATGTGGCAGACATGCATCGGCTAGGTAGTCCTAGTGCCAGTGAAGCGGAAGTGAATGCTGTTGACGCACTTGTAGACAGTGATTGATGATAGGGGCATTCTGCAGAAAGTTTTGCCGTTTCCCCCCCTCAAAGCTGGTCTGAGATGGTGTTCCAAAAATGAGCAGTAATACTGTGCATTGATGGTCTGATGTGGGGAACGGTATGTGTTAGGATGACATTCGCTGGGGAGCATGTTCCACAGGTAGGGGACCACCGCTAAGAAGGCCCTATCTCTGATCCCTGCCAAACGTGTTTGCAAAGAAGGCAGGATCGAGAGCAGGGCCTCCCTGGACGATCTTAAACTCCAAGGCGGGACATAGAGGGAGATACGTTCAGACAAGTAAGCTGAGCCGGAACCATATAGGGCTTTATAGGCCAAGACCAGCACTTTTTAAAAGATGCATACAATGTTTAAGGCAATGTGTTTCTATATTTTCTGCCCCCAAGTCATTTCTTAAAAAAATATGTAAGGGGAAGACATTTGTGTAAGACTATGCACAGTATCAGATCTTTACAATTCCTAGTCATTGTTTCATTTTCACACTTCATCCTAGAAGAATGAGTGTGTTATGTCTACTTGATACTATGGAGACTAGCAGAGACAAAATAATTTACTTTGTTTTACTAATGTTTGTGAGGTTTTTGTTTTTTCTTGGGATATTTCTTGCATGTTCCCCAAACTGGAAAAATCAAAGAGGCTCTTTATCGTTCCTTACAATTCGTGACAATGGGTAAAATACAAAACTCAACTATTTGCAATGACATTCACAAGGATCAGTTGCATTCACAATAGGATTCACTTTTCTTCTGCAGAAAACTCTGACTGAACTTTGGAATTGGCAATTTTCTATCAAGAAAGTGTACATTTAAAAACTATAGTGATCAAAAGAAAGGGCACTGAAACTGAGTAGAGACACAAAAGACTTTCAGTAGGTTAGCATTTTCCTATCAAAGTATCGGCTTCACATCTCCCAAGACTGGTTTTCCAAAATAAAATCAGAAAGAGCAGGGACAAAACTGAGGACTTTCTGGTCTTTTCAATAATTTGAGATGCAGCTCCGTCCAGATTCAATTTATATCTTCTGAACGCCTGATTAATCAAGGTCCACGTTCGAAAAAGAAGCTGCACATGCATAGCTCTGCTGCTTTTCATAAAGGAGAACTATATAGTGCTTTTTAAATTATACCAGTGGTTTTCCATCTGCTGGTAGGCACTTACTCCCTGTATCTGGATAGGACATGTTTATTTATTTTGCCATTTCTAAATTGTCTCTCAATCCAAAAACACTTACAAAGTACAAACTTTATAATATCATTAAGACTGTGCTTTCAGAGTGCTGACAAAGTCTACTTTCCAAATCAAAATATGTAGCTGGAGCAGAACAATCACCTTTTATTTGCAATCTGTTCCTGTTCTGCTCCTAAAAGTCTGTAAAATAAAGGCAGCCTGTGATTTTGACAGATCGCATATATTTTGTTGAGAGGCTCTACAAGTGAACCATTATAGTATCAATTAAAGGTACATGGGCTTCAGATTTGTATGACCAAATCCTAAAGTATGCAACAATCACAAGTACATGCTAGGAGACTACATTTAGGCAAAGAAAGACAAAGCACTGCAGTCACTAAAGAACACCTTAGCCATGACTTCTATCATTTCTGGAGGGTGTACTTCAGAAGACAAAGAAAGAAAATGTAAGAGGAAATTAAGTTTTCTTTATTTTATTTAATGACAGATAGCTTTCACTCTTCTCTGTACATATACAGTAGGCCCTCCCATTTTTGTGGGGGCTATGGGCAAACTGACCTTGAGGGAGCTGGGGGTGGTGACGGCCGACAGGGAGCTCTGGCGTGGGATGGTCCATGAGGTCACGAAGAGTCGGAGATGACTGAACGAATGAACAACAACAACATGGGCAAACACAAAAATGGAAAAGCCATGTATGAAAAAGAATATTTATATTTTAACGTGATCCATATAGTTTATCTAGAAATCTCTAGGTCCTTCAGTATGACTCTATGAGGTTAACTAAAGAGTCACACTGGTGGATTTAGAGATTCCTAGATAAACTATATGGATCAATATGAGAACAAACAAATCTGGAAACGTGAAAACTGCAAATGTGGAGGGACAACTGTATATATTTTTTAAAAATCATGCAGGACTAATCTACCTCACAGACTCTTGTGGTGATAGAAAACATGATGAAGAAATTTGTTCTTGACCCTGAACAGTTTGGTGGAAGGATTGGTAATACATATGATAAATAAATGTTTGATTAATTTACTTTACATCTTGACTTTCTCTCAAAACTGGAACTCATTGTGGCCCAGAAAACGTCTAACTTTAAAAAGTGATGATGAAAACATAGCAATAATACCAGAAACAGTTATACATCTTCCTTATATCCCAACTGTCACTACCCTACTCTGCGACAGGAGAGAGGAGGCAGGCACGGCCCCATTAATTTTGCTATTTCTCTAAATAAGGGTTGTCATTTTAATACACCATTGTATGTAATATGACTTGTGTATCTATGGATTTTAGTGAAGAGATATCAAGGGTCCACTCTCGTGTGAATAAACCCCAGAAATAGGCTTTGGGCTGCTTTCATTTTTTTTAATTTATTTATTTTGCCTTTGTCTGTCCATCTGGCTTTCAGAGAAACCAATCCCAAGACCTGTTGCAGTTGCTCACCCTTGATTGAGAACAAACCTGTTGAAATGAATGGTGATTATTAATCGCAACTAACTTAAGATCTATTCATTTTAATGAGTCTATTCCAAGAATAATTAACATTAGATTTTAGCTCACAGAGAAAAGTTTTGCATGTTTTTAGTTAAAGAGCAATAATTTGCCTCCCACTTAGTTTGAATTTATATCCAGATGATTTTGCAAGACTGTGTTTTCTCTCAGCTACTACAACGTAAATTCTTTCAAAGCTTTCAGCAAGTTCACATCTGATTTATGCTGGTGTAAGTGCACCATTGAGTCTAGGATAATGATATAAGAAGTGGAGAAGGAGGGGGAAATGACATGAAGATGGAAAAGGCTAAGGTTTCAGCCATTTTTCCCAGGCTAAAAGTATTTCTCTCCTTTTCCGAAATCCTCTTATCTCTTGGAATCTGCTATGCCGTGTCTGCAGCATTTGCTGGTGTGGCTGGAGCAGACTGTTCTATCTCTCTTATGACTGCTGATCCATCATGGTAGCAGCCAAAGAGCTCAAAGATTAAGGAAATCGTACAGCTCCGAGGCCATTAAAAGAGTTTTTTTCTTCATATGTCATGGCAATTATCTTAGATTTCAATATGTGGCAAGTAATGGATGACTACTTAGGGAAAGTTAAAATAAAATCGGGAATAATGAACATGTTTGCAGTGAGGGACTACCTTATACAGTGAACTAAACCAATGGTTCCTTTACAATGCAGCTCTGTATGTCCCAGCACAAGGTCCTACTAAATACAATGATGGTTATCCCTAAATTAGTAGCTGCAGAGTTTGCAACTAAATTTTGTCAAGTTTGACTGGTGATATTCAACATACAGTATGGCCATTGTACCCGTGGGAGCAGTTATTTGTGGGGTCACCTATTTGATCTAACAAAATATGACATCTCTAAGAATTTTCTAGGTCTTCCAGGGTAACTCTATTGTAACTTCCTGCAGAAGTCGTTCATTTCATGTTATTATCGATGGTTTCCAATGAATTCAGGAATGTTTCCCCAGCAAATTAGAGGTTGTACTGTACTGTAGTATCTTGCAAATGTGTTACCTAAATGTTGACACATCACAATCTGAAATAAGGATTAAAAGAGAGTGTATTGTGGCAGTCTTTGCTATGCATTCCACCCGCCAAGCTCTGCATGTTGAATTAAAGTCTTGACCATTTTATCCTCTACTATGGCATTCTACTGGCTGAACAACTTAATCCTGAGTGGGGACAATCCTCTTTCTTCATTGCAGTGCATTTCCCAAATGGTTCTCACTGGTTAGAAATGCTACCCATGAAATCGATATCAGGGACTGGTTCATCATTCTTTAGAATAGTGGACTCCAACTGGTGGCCTTCCAGCTCCAAGACTTCCTTGAAGAAACAGGTTATCTAGATCCATTTCATCCTTCATTTCAACAGAGAAACCTCTGGTTTGTACATTCAGAAAAAGGATTAGGAAGCAAGTTGTAGGAAAAATGGAAAAGAAAGGGGTGGAAAGTGCATTCTGTCTGAAGTGAAGGATGCAATGGAGTAAGGACAGAAAAATTTGCTTAGCCTTCAAGCAGACATGGTCTTTTCAGAATGACAGGTCCCACTGACTTGTATAGAATCTTTCAAGGGAGCGCATTGTGGCACTCTAGTCCTTATTTTATTCTGGGTTCTACTGGGAGTGAGCTTTAATTAATCTCTTTGTAACCCTTTCATGTTTTTTATTATTGTTCTCATATATGTTTTATATTAAATGTAATATTGTTCTCATATATATATTGAGATCATCCGGGGAGGCCCTTCTCTCGGTCCCGCCTGCCTCACAGGCACGCCTGGCGGGGACGAGAGAGCGGGCCTTCTCGGTGGTGGCCCCCCGGCTGTGGAACACCCTCCCTGTTGAAGTTAGACAGGCGCCCTCTTTGATGGCCTTTCGGAGGGCCCTGAAAACATGGCTCTTCGAGCAGGCCTTCAACTGAGTGTATCTTGAACGACTCTGGAATGGACTAGGATTATGAAATTGGCTATGACCCCAGGACTTGACGAAGCGGATTTTTAGCACAAGTATATGTTTGTTTGTATTGTCTGGTCTGTATTGTCTTGACTTATTGTATACTGTTCTTTTTGTTACTGTGCACCGCCCCGAGTCGCCTTCGGGCTGAGAGGGGCGGTCAATAAATGCAAATAATAAATAAATAAATAAATAATAAATAATATTATATTAAATGTAATATTACTAATAATATTACAGTATAATGTTATAGTACAATGTAATATATAATATTAATATTGTGCTATGGTAGTAATATAATGTATTGTATTTACTTTTTACTTGTAAGCCGCTCTGAGTCCCCTTCGGGGTGAGAAGGATGGCATATAAATGCCGTAAATAAATAAATAATTAATACCGCTAGACACCTGTATAACTTGTCATACACAATATACACAAAACACATTTTCTCTCTAGCTGGATCTACACTGCCATATAATCCAGTTTTTAAATCCAGATTATTTGCCTTGAACTGGATTAGATGAGTCTACACTGTTATATAATCCTGTTTAAAGCAAATAAAGTGGATTCAGAAACTGGATTATATGGCAGTATAGATCGGGCCTTTCTTTCATTCTACATTCAGTAAAGCTCTTTTTTTATATATAATTTTAAAAAGATTTCCCCCCTCTGAAATCAATTTTTTGCTTCAGATGGACTCTGTGTGTATATTCCCAATGAAATCCCAGACTAGTTCGTCTGGTCTATAGTCAGTCAGTCTATCTATTTGTCTGCCTTCCTATATATCTATTGTTTGTGTGTGTGTGTGTTTTGAGTCTGTCTATTCTGTCCCTCCCTCGCTATAGAGAAATAGAGAGATGTGGACTAGATAGATACATAGATAGGCTATAGACCAGATGAGCTAAACCTGGTAAGTTAGCTGGGAACATAGGTTGACATTTCAGTTCTACATTTCAGCTTACTTTGGAGTAAACAAAAGAAGAGACAGGAGTTGCAATATTTCTAATTTGTGTAATGTGCAGTTTAGACCGCAGGTCACAGCTGTGTGTGTGTGTGTGTGTGTAAATCTGTACAGAGAAAAATGTAAATAATGAAGTCAGAAGGAAATTCAACACAAGAAACGAAAACACAGAAGTCTGATAACTGTGTTAGATCTTAAATGTATGTAAGATAAGTACAGTGACTATTCACAAAGTGTTGTTGATGATAAAACATATCTTTTGGTAATGCTAAGTTAAATTAGCAACCTTAGTAGGGATAAAAAGTTATCATGCTGAAGTCTCTCTTTGAAGTTCCTTTGTACAAGAAGGGATACTTTAAGGCCAGGAACACAGAGTCCTGGAAAGTCAAAATGTTTTCCCACTGTTATTTGTTAGATGCATTGAGAAACACTAAGAGTTGCAGTTAAAATGTTGACAATTCAATCCCCCTCCATTTTCACTCCTTTATTCTCAATGTTACAAACAAATCAACTGGAGCTAAAAAGTAAACAAAATAGTTCTACTGCATTATGTTTACACTAGAAAAAATCCCTCAAATATTACATTGTTGAAAAGGCAGCAATTTGTTATAGTTACATGAACTATAATATAATGTTTATAGTTACATTACTCAGTGCATCACTAAAACTACACTGCAAGAAAGACAAAAATAATTATATCCATGCTTGTTTACAAATGGGGAAATAGCAGGAAAGAAACATTTTCTTGGACAGGACGGCAACAATAAATAAGGTAGGTAAAGGTTGTCCCCTGATATTAAGTGCAGTCGTGTCTGACTCTGGGGTGTGGTGCTCATCTCCATTTCTAAGCCGAAGAGCCGGCGTTGTCCATAGACACCTCCAAGGTCATGTGGCCAGCATGACTGCATGGAGCACCGTTACCTTCCTGCCGGAGCAGTACCTATTGATCTACTCACATTTGCATGTTTTCGAACTGTTAGATTGGCAGAAGCTGGGGCTGACAGCAGAAGCTCACATCACTCCCCGGATTCGAACCTGCGACCTTTTGGTCAACAAGCTCAGCATCTCAGCGCTCTAACCTACTGCACCACTTGGGGCTACCAATAAATAAGGTAGAAGGTAGATAAATAAGGCAGAAAAAAGAAGGTGCAAATCATATACAGGATATAACAAATTAAAAGCTATAACACCAACAATCTGAAATGTCAACTTAAGTTCCCAGCTAAACTACAAAAAACAAACAAAAGCAAAAGTATCCTTAATCAATCCTCCCTCTTATCAAGTATTACATTAACTGCTACCAATGTAATACTTTGCAGAGCCCCAGCAGCTTCACCTGGATTGGCTACACACTGAATAGAAGCATGGCAAGTAGAAAGAGGTTTGCCACTTCTCCTGCCAAAAACTTTAGATTGTGTCACATGCCCCACCAGCTCAAGAGACTTGACTGGTGAATACAGAAGACATCACTTTTCCTGTAGCAGCACTGCAATTGTGGAACTCCCTCCCAAGGGAAGTCTGACTAGCTCCATCCTTGCTGAGCTTCAGCAGACAACCTCAGTCAATCTTCCACATCTGCAAGGTTTAATTTTGAATATTTGATTATTCACCTCTTTGAGTAATATTTAATCTCTAGGAACCTCTAGGTCAGGGGTCCTCAAATTAAGGCCTGAGGGCCAGATACAGCCCTCAAAGGTCATTTACCTGGCCTTCGCTCTGAAACAACTTGAAAGCACACAACAACAACAACAACAACAACAACCCTATCTCATCAGCCAAAAGCAGGTCCACACTTCCCATTGAAATACTAATAAGTTTATATTTGTTAAAATTGTTCTTCATTTTAATTATTGTATTGTTCTTATGTGTTTTTTGCACTACAAGTAAGATATGTGCAGTGTGCATAGGAATTCATTCATGCTATTAAAAAAAATTATAATCCAGCCCTCCAACAGTTTGAGGAACTGTGTCCTGGCCCTCTGTTTAAAAAGATTGAGGACCCTTGCTCTAGGTCCTTCAGTGTGACTCACTGACTTGTACTGGAAGTCCTAGGCCCCTTCCACACTGCTATATAATGCAGATTATCAAAACAGATAATACACATTATCTGCTTTCAACTGAATTATGAGTTTTTGGAAAATGGAAATTTTCGTAACCTTTTTGTAAATTTTATAATCTTTGGAAATGGATGACCTTGTTAGAAGTCATAACCTTTTGAAAATGATGCCATAACCTCTTAGTAGATCTGTTAGAGTCATAACCTTTTGGAAAATGGCATTCACCAGCATTTGCATTATATAGCAGAGTTTCAGAATTGTTCCTTTTAGTTGCCCAAAAACATCTACTCTCCATTAAAATATATTTGCCTTTAAATCATGCTCTCAAGAGACAAAAATAAGTAGATTTCATTAAAATTAACATAATTGGTTTACTCACAAACTTCATTTATTCAGCACACAGGTAATTTGCTTATCAATCAAGTTACAGGTAGGATTTGAAGTAGTTTCTCTTTGTGGGGAACAGAGGGCATCATTCTTGGAATCAGTAGTTTCAAGGCCAAACCATCTCTCTGTTCTGAGAGTCTAATAGAGTTTCTGTTTAGACTGAAAGTTCAATGGAGTCCAATGGCGTCTATACAGCATACTGCTCCTACTGAAGTCTAAACTGTACTGGTCTAAAATGGAGTCTGAGTCCTCAATAAGCCCAGTTCTGATCACATGGTTTGTAGCCCCTCCCACTGCAAAGAGTTACGGTAAAATTGCAAACAAATACACACATATATACAATATTTATACATATATATATATAACATATAAAAGTGGTTAGGAACACAAAACACCCAGAAAAGTGGAAAAAACACAAATAGAAAAAAATCTATTTTTTTCCACCTAAAAGAACCCTTGTCATGAAAGTGGGGAACCTCTTGTAAAACTATTCTATATAATGTTCAAAACCATTTTAAATCTATTCTGAAAAAAATGTTTAAATTACACCCTTCTGGTTCTGGCAGCTTTAACTCTGTATTTTAACTATGTTTTAAGAAATTTTTAGTCTTTTAGAAAAATATTTTTCTGTTCATCTCTTTAAAGTTTTAAATAAGGTTTTTAATTTGTTCTATATTGCCTTGGGGCATCTGAGAGGTCAAAAGACAATAAATTACTCACATACATACAATCTGCAAACTTACAAACTACCTCTTCCCTTTGGGGTTCAAATTACAAACATAGGACTGTTCCCAGACGGGGATGGGAAAAGCCCTGAAAATGCAAGGAAGAGTTGGCAGGATGGTGTGGAGGAAAGCCGTAAGGTAAAAAGCAGCCCAGAAATTGCTAACTGACCTCCAGGTAAAACAGATACTGGAGAACAAGAAAAGCCAAAGATCAAAAACAGAGGTCAGCAAGTTAAGAAGTACAGAAATCTAAGGAGCAATCAGAGACCAGTCAACAAACAACTGATCCCCAATCAGAAAAGCACAGCAGATTTGCTTTTCCTTTTCTGTTTTTTTCCTATTGTTGTTGGACTGGATGGCCTTTGGGGGTCTCTTCTAACTCTATGATTCTACCACATAGTGGTGGTAGAAATAATGAAGCAAACAAGAATGCTATGAAGCATCTCATACTCATAAAGCTACTTTCAATTTTGCTGAGAAAAACCATATTTTACATTCTGTTTTTTTTAAGACCTAATTCAGTTAACATCTATCTTCTATCTATATAGTAAAAGTGAATATGTTTGTATGTATGTGCTTCCACATCCAAAGAGCCCTGTGACCAGCATAATGGGAGTTGCAGTCTGCCCATATTCAAAAAGCCCTGTGACGTCCACTGGATCTGGACCAAACTTGGCATACAGCCCCGCCCCCTCCCCCACCCCCCATGGCCAACAGAAAATACTGGAGCAAGTTGTGCGGTATTGACCCAGTATGATGGAAGTTGCAGTCCACAGGCATCCAGAAAGGGTTATGAACCTCACCGATGATGGATCTGAACCAAACCTGGCATGCATATTCATCATGACCAGGATGATAGGAGTTAAAGTCCACTGACATCCAAAGATCACTGTGAACCTCATCGACAATGGAATAAACATGGCACACATACCCATCATGACTAACTTCAGCTACTGTTGTGCTTGGGGGGATAACAATGACAAGATGATGGGGGATATAGTTCACCCATAATCAAAGAGCATTATAAACTTCACTGACAATGAATCTGGACCAAAATTGGCACAGAAACAAATCATGACCGTGTGTGGGCAATTGTAGTTTACCCACATCCTAATACATTTTCTAATGGGACCATTAACAAAATCCAAAACCAAACAATGACTACTTCTAAGGCCTTGCAAAATTCGTAACCTGGGCATCACCAAGTACCTACTACCTAACCTAGTTATTAATATAAATGCCTTGGTTCCAATATCTGCATGAATACATCTGTGCAAGCGTATTTCCAGGAGGTAACACCCTAATACAGAGAAGAACATCTATACACAGAAGTAAGACACAATTCAACTATTTTTCTTTAGATCAGAAATCACCAAGATACTCCAATCCAGAGTTTTCCAAACTGTGTGTCAGGACACACTAGTGTATTACCAGAAGTCCACAGGTGTGTCGCATGAAAAATGCCCCCCTGCCCTCACAAACCAAGGCTGCCTGGGCGAAAAACACAGTCAAAGCCCTCTCAACAGACAGCCATCCAGCCTTGATTCAAAAACCTCCAAACTCCACTAGACTCCCAGGCAGTTGATGCTTCACTAGAGTTGGAAGGGATTCCCAAAGGGTATCTGGTCCAACCCCCATCAGCCAGGCAGGATTGCACAGTCAAAGCACTCCCAACAGATAGTCATCAAGCCTCCATTTAAAAACATCCAGAGAGGTTTAATCCTTACAGAAGTAAAGTGCTGGTGCTGTTCAGGTATAAGTACTGTAGTAACTTTTATAATTTGCACAATTTGATTGGGTTGTAGTAGTAAACCAATACAATGGGTAAGTTTCTAATAAAGAAAAAAAATGTTGACAATGATGTTTGTGATGAACCACATGGGAGCAGCTACAGAGGAAACTGCACAAGAATCAATTGTAGTACATAAGAAATGTAAAGGAAAAGATTCCAAGTTTCGTTTATACAGTAAAGATTATATGAAACTTCTACATTATGTATATTATATGTATAATATATTTTTACAATACATCTATAGTGTATGAAACTCATAAAGATTTTTTTTAACTTCCGCTTTTCTAGTAAAACCGAATTACCATGTCGCAAAAGGATGCATATCTAAAAAGCGTGTCACCAACATGGAAAGTTTGGAAAGCGCTGCTCTAATCCTTTGTTCCACTTATTTCTAATGGCGAAAGTAGTGCCTTCCAACAAAGCTTTATAAACTACACTTCCTAAATTTTTGCAATACACTAGGACTGACAGACATATACAAAATCGCAAAGGTGCTCTAATAGTAAATACTAACATACAATAATCAAGTGTAAATGATATCTTGACTGCATTAATGAAAATGACAAAAATCTTGCTCTGGACCCATTAATTCTTCTAATATACAAATCCCACAATTAGCCAATTTCTTCTGTAAATACAAAGAACTGTTCTTTAAATTTCCCAGACAGAATTACTAACCTAGAATTAGTTTGAGTATATCAATCAAAGTGTATTTTACAAGTTTCTGGTGGCACAAATATCACTTTCTTTCTTGGATTGAAACTACTTATATCAATTGTATTTACCAGCCTAAATGTTCCGTAAGCTGACAAAATGACTGCCTTCCCACTCAAATTCGAATCATGGAGAATTCAGGTCCATCATGCATAACTAGTCATCATTTGCCTACTCATTTCTGCCAAGTCTGTTCTACCACCAGCAACTAGTTGGTTTGTCAGCTCTTAAACTGACAAATTCTGTATGCAATCCTAACTGATGTATTAAGAAAATTTGTGAAAATATAGTTATGCAGTAAAGAACAATACATAGTTATTAAAGATCATTTTCTATTTCTTAAAATCAAATACTTTACAAGTGTTGTTGTTGACCTCCAATTCCTATCTATTTGGAAGCAATAAACCAGAATTCCTGAACTGAAGCTACACTGATTAAAAAACTCATAAATATAAAGACAATAGTGTATCAACATAAATAACGCAATGATCACATCAATATAGTAATGATTGAACACCTATAGTCAACAGCAGAATAATTTTCACAATAAGTGCATAATTAACATAGTAAGTATGAAAGAACTCACGATGTTCCTGGACTGGCTGTTGGAGGAGGGCCTGGAAATAAAAGAGGGGCAGGGGAGAAATAATTTTAAGAAGAATTTTAAGAATTTTAATTTTTTTAGATCCCACCCACACTTGCTAGATGTTGTATCTCATTATACTGTTGCAAGATTCTAATAAAAGAGTCAAATTTATTATTGCATTGCATGTTATCAATATTTATAGAGTCCGTTTTTCTCAAGTAAAAAGTTAAAAAAATTATGTGAACAATGAAACACAAATTTTCCACAATTCTTTAATATAATGGATAGTATTAAAATATTTTCATCTATGAGATGTTACCTAAAAATATATAACTAAATAAAATAGGAAATTCAACTTCTTTGTAAGTCTGAACATGTGTGCTACAGGCTGTGTTAGTGAGTCATCACATGTGCTACTCTGCTTTATCAATAACAGTAAGATCATCGTTTGAGCTAATATTTCTCAGAAGCAGCAGCTTTCTCAACAAAGGCTTACCAAATTTCACAAAGAGGACCCCAGTTGTAGAAACGGTTTTCCTGCCACTTGTTGCCACGCATTGAAAGTAACCAGTGTCTGTTGTATCAAGATTTCGTATTCGCAATCGGGACCCATAGCTTGTGGCACGGAAAGATATCCTTCTGGGTTCTTGTACGACAGGAGCATCATTTTTCAGCCAACGGACAGTTGGAAGAGGATTTCCAGATACCTTACAGTGTAGTTCTGCTGTCTGACCTAGCGTAGTGGTGATATTGTTCATAGGCTCATCAAGAGTCAAGAAATAATCTGTCAAAACACATACAAAAAGAGAGTTAACTGAAGGTAGCAATTTTGTGGGAGGTGGTAAAAAAAGTTTAAATAAATATTTGTCTAGTAGTGTTCTAAAATAATACAACTCTTATTTTAAGCAGTTGATTATACTATCTAGTTCAATAACTAGACAAGACATTCTAATATAATAATTACTATGAATAAGCCACACACAAGGTATTCTAGTATAGGTTGAGTATCCCTTATCCAGAATTCCAAAATTTGAAATACTACAAAATCCAAAATTGTCCACCTTCGGTAGCTAAAATAGGGACACCTTTGCTTTCTAAGGGTTCAGTGTCCACAAACTTAGAGAGAGAGAGAGAGATAAATTTATTATGGTCCAGAGACCCTTATTGCACTGTAGCATACAAGTTATACGGGCAATGAGATTAAGAACATCAAGTTGATTGAACACACAAATGGATAAAATTTGCAAACAGTAAAAACTGCTTAAATGCATGTTGGCTAAAAACAAACGTAAAAGACTACAAGAAGTGCCAGCATATTTCAGCCTCAAGGTATGCAGGTAATGAGATTAAGAACAACCAGTTGATTGAACACACCAATGGGTGAACCACAAACTTCATTTCATGGACAAAATTATTTAAAAATATTGCAGAAAATGTATACAAGATGTATATGAAACATAAATGAATTTTGTGTTTAGACTTGGATCCCATCTCCAAGATATCGCATTAGATATATGTAAATACAGACATTCCAAAAACCAAAGTAACCCAAACTCCGAAACAGTTCTGGTCCCATCACAGTTAAGAGATACTCAAGATGTATAGTTATTATGAATAAGGCACGCAGGAGATGGAATTGTTTCTGGTCATATCTCCCAAATATTGCACATAACCCAACATATTTATCATCATATTTCAAAATGTAGTTTTATAAAGATGCACGCACCTTCCCATGACTGAACTCATGGGAACTTTCATTGTAAGAGAATCACGAAGCACCTTCACCTTCACCATCAGTTTTGTTTATACAGTAGTGTTTATCTCTGAAATCATTTATATCAACATGTAAGATCTGAGGCAACTTTGATTGTACACATACTGCAGCAAAGTCAAAAGAGTCAAAAGGGATACATTACTTCCCTCACCCTTTTACTGAAATTGATATCAAAGCAATGAATCAGAGCTGAGTCAAGACATTTTGTCCCCTTGTGGTGAACAGCTAGATGACTCCTCCTTTCCAGTCAATGCACAGAAGTTTACTGGCCTCTAAGTTGGATTCTGCTTGAAGACTGCCAATGCCAATACCAAGATAACTCCCTAAAATGTTGGGATAACTCTAATTAATGGTAGGACTGTCCTGCCATGAATTGATTTCTTGCTATTGTGTGACTTCAAGTTATTTCCGGTTTATAGTGATCCTAAGGGAAACACAACATAGGGTTTTCTTGGAAAGATTTGTTCAGAAGCCTTTAATGTCTTCTGAGACTGAGGTTAACTTCAAGTAGGTTTCCATGATTAAGTAGGTATGTGAACTCTGATCTCCAGAACCCTAGCCCAATGTTCAAAACATCACACCATGCTGACTCTATGAAGTGACTATAGTTTTACAAATAAGCAGAGAACATTCCTTGTTTAGACATCCAGTAATCTGGAACTGTGCACTGAAGGAAAAGTATTGTCTAAGTTGGATCACACATTCTTGATCTCCCACAGAAATCTGCATTTAATAATATCAAATTAATAGTGCAGAGCTTCTGAGAAACCACATTCAAATTTTTAGTATTAGTTTTCTTTACTATGCTGAACTTGATTATACTTCAAAGACAGCAATTTCACTCTCATAGTATAATACTATTGAAGAGGGTAAGATTAATTTTTTGTTTGTGATTGTTGTGTTGACAAGGGTATTGAAAACCTATGCTGAGCACAGCAGAGCTCCAAAAGAAGTGAAGCATGTGTGAGGTACAATTAATTGAGGGTGCTAATTTGTTTTTGCCACATTAGGAAATGATGAATTCAACACTACACATTGTCATAGGATGCTTGTATTGTCACAGAATACAATACATGTGTTTGTAGATATATACTTCTTAAAGATAGCTATGTTTATTTGATGCAAAAAAAATCTGGTTTCCTAGCACTTCTATAGAAAATTTTGGCCTGGGATGGAGTATAGATGGCCCTCTAGATGTTGTTAAACAGGAATTTCCACCATCAATGTCCATATAATTATCCTATCTGTGGGAGGTATGTTTCCAGACCTTGTGTGGATACATGGAATTGCAGCAAAATACAACCAGCTCAGCCCCCATATCTGTGATGGATAGTTTCCCAGACTTTTTGTAGATATGTTAAACTGCAAATAACTACAATCAGTTGTTGTTCTTCATTCGTTCAGTCATCTCCGACTCTTAGTGACCTCATGGACCAGCCCACGCCAGAGCTCCTTGTCGGCCGTCACCACCCCCAGCTCCTTCAAGGTCAGTCCAGTCACTTCAGGGATGCCATTCATCCATCTTGCCCTTGGTCAGCCCCTCTTTCTTTTACCTTCCACTTTCCCCAGCATAATTGTCTTCTCTAGGCTTTGCTGTCTCCTCATGATGTGGCCAAAGTACTTAAACTTTGTCTCTAGTATCCTTCCCTCCAGTGAGCAGTCGGGCTTTATTTCCCGGAGGATGGACTGGTTGGATCTTCTCCCAGTCCAAGGCACTCTCAGAAATTTCCTCCAACACCACAGCTCAAAAGCATCTATCTTCCTTCGCTACAATCTACAATCAGTACAACCTCTATATCTACAGAGGAGATGTTCATGGACTTCGCATGGAAACAGGAAATTGTGATTAATACCGAACCTATTGAAATCAAGGATTTCTGGCACAAAAATACCACATTGCACTGGAGGACCTAGAAAATGCCTACAGAGATGTGGATAAATGAAACTTAGTGCACCGTCCTACAGGTACAGGAGGTTATATTATACTATGTGAAATGCAATGAATGGGAACTGAAGTTGAAAAACAACTGGTCTTGATCACAATGTCAAGTAGGTCCAGACAAAAGCCTTTGAGAATGACCAGTTCTAGCTCAGCCCCAAACATTGTTGAATACGGCCTTATACTTCCTACCTATTACTTGGTCATTCCTCTAATAGACCCTGGAAATGTGCAGCCCCAGACCCTGGAAATGAGCAGCCCCAGACCCTGTTAGCCTGTTATAGCACGGTACTTAATTCCTGGTCCCCTCATATTTTGAGTTTGCACTAGCCTCGGCCCGGTTTTTCAATTGCTCTGAACAGCCAGGATTATTTTTAATATATATGTGTAATTGTAATAATTTTATGCTTATGTTGTTTTGTTAATTTTGTTATGCTGTTTACTCTGTATGTTTTGGAGATGTTGCTTGGAAACCGCCCTGAGTACCCCTTGGGGAGATAGAGCGGTATATAAATAAATAAATAAAAATTATTATTATTATTATTATTGTTATTATTATTACTACTACTATTAAACCAGAATCTGCTAATGCACCATGGTACTCACTTTCCAAAATAATGTGAGTTGGTTGTGAGACAGGGAAGCATCAGGACTTGTATTCCTAATTTTCCAGTGAGTAGAAGTATAGGTTTCCAGTGAGTAGAAGTATAGGGTGGCATGTCCAAACAGACCCACAGAAGAACTGTCCTTTATTATGGTGCAGAGAGGGCAAAATGTGACCATCCAGAAGTTCTTGAACTCCAACTCCCTCCCATGTCAGGTAGGACAGTCACAGGTGGAGGAATGCTAGGAAATGCAGTCAACACGTTGCCAAGTTTTGGTAGCAATGGCTCTCCTAGGCCATAGCAATGACTGCATTAGACCATACACAATGATTGCAGATTGTAAATCATTACAAGACCGAGAATGGAAAAACATGGTACATTCATTTAGGTTGGTATTTTATGATTCATATATAGACACATACTTCCACATATAGACTGTTAAATCTAATGGCTTCACTATTCTAGACATGAACTTTAGCATTTAAAACAAGTTACAAAATTAAGCTTTGGTTGAAATCATGTCTTAAACATTTATATATTCTTTATGGTTCTGGTGCTCAGGCCCATTATACCAGAAGTTACCCATTTACGTCAATGCAACTTGGATAGTAAAAAGGATTTAAAGACTGTACCATAAATCTGAGTTGGCCTTTTCTTAGCTTTTTATACATTACCAGCCTTCATTTCATACCCGCTACTACTTAATAAAGGCAGTTTTAGAAAATGCTGAGTTGAAATCGGCAACGTTTAAAAATTTAGACCATATATAACATCATAACAGTCTATTTTACTTTTTAATTTGTTAAAACAATTTGCTCCCAGTTTTAAATTTTGAATACCAGGTTTTAAGCCACAGGGATATTTTCCCCCCTTTTAATGCCTGAGTTATAACCACTGAAAAATGCTGACAGACCCTTACTGTAGCAGGCCTAGTGGGTGCTCTATAATGAACTTTTAAATTACTTGAGATAATATCTGGAAAACTTGGCCTTAAATATGTTTCTGGGTTTTGACCCATTGCCAATGTAAACAGTGCACATCATAAGTCACCTTCATGAGCCTGAGAGTATAAATTGGAGGCACAGAATGTAAAATCTAAATATTAGACATCTTTTATTTTGTAACTTTCTTCTGATGTTTTGTGTGTGTCGTGAAATAGTTGCAGCTGGGCTTTAATGCACAGAGAAGTTTACGTTCTGCAAGCGTTGAATGTTTTTTGTATGGTGAAATATGAATATATTTCTAAAGTAATGTCCTGACATTGTTAAACAGGAAAATTTCAGCATATTTACTATGTTAAGTGGGGTCCAGGTTTGTCTCAAAGTAAAACCATCAAATCCTGGCCAGTGAATTTCTCAATTTCTAAAGTTACATCTCATGGTTCACACTCCACAGAACCAATTTAAGACTTTTTGCTGCCTGAGTCAGACGTAGTATCCAAGGTACTGTTCCATTATCTGGACAGAGGCCACAACAGAGTGCTAGACAGAGAAGGATAGTCCACTTTGGGGGGGGGGGGGGAGTGTTGAAGGAGTTAAACCATTTCCCCCAGTTTACCTGTTATTCTCTTGCCCATTTTATTTATTTATTTATTTATTTATTTATTTATTTATTTATTTATTTATTTACAGTATTTGTATACTGCTTTTCTCACCCATGTCACTGTTATCGAAACAACCATAGTTTATGATATGGGAAAGGGGGAGCAGGAGTAACCAAAAAAAATGGGGGAATGGGTTTTCCTCCTTCAACTCCTACTCCCCATAAAATGGACTATCCATCTCTATCTAGTGCCCCCTTTTGGACTCCACCCAGATAATGGAACAGCACCATATCCAAATCTGTCTGGGTCATTCTAGCTTGCCATGCCTTCCCCTTCAGTAAAAAGTAATACTTCCAAATAATGAATGAGTAAATTATCTGCTTACTGTTTTCACTTGCTGTCGTTGTTGGGTGCCTTCAAGTTGTTTCTGACTCATGGCAACCCTAAAGTTACTCTATCATGGATTCTTCTGGGGCTCAAAGTATGTGTCAAGATTACCTAGGGCGCTCGCTTCGTTCATCCAGAGGCCCTGCTTGCGATTCCGCCTGCGTTGCAGGCGCGTCTGGTGGGGACGCGAGACAGGGCCTTTTCTGTGGTGGCCCCCCGACTCTGGAACACCCTCCCCAAAGATATTAGACAGACCCCTATGTTGGCAGTCTTTAGGAAGAACTTGAAGACCTGGCTGTTCCGATGTGCCTTTCCAGAATAGGAAACTCCAACAACAAGTCCCAGAAGCACTTTAGTAGAAATTAAGATTGCTGGCACACTGCACCTACCCTAAAATCCCACATACCACCTGTCACATCAGCACTTTTAATCTGTACCCATTACTCTGGCCCGGCCCAGTTTTATTGTGTCTTAGTGTACTGTTTATTGCTTTGTTGTTTTAATATTGCTTTAATTGTTTTTGATTTGCTTTACGTTGCGTATTGTTATGTTATGTTTTGAGGCCTTGGCCTTTGTAAGCTGCATCGAGTCCTTCGGGAGATGCTAGCGGGGTACAAATAAAGATAATAATAATAATAATAATAATAATAATAATCTACACGATAGTATCAATGCAGTTTTGACAGGACTTTAACTGCTATGGAATCTTAGGAGTTTTAATATTACAAGGTCATTAGCTTTTTCTTTTGCCTTGCCAAATTACAATTCTCATAATTTCATAGCATTGAGCCATGGCAGCTAATATGGTATCAAACTGCATTAATTCTACAGTACAGATGTATCCTTAGTGGGTTTCCATGAGCGAGCAAGCAATCAAATCCTAGTCTTCAGAGTTGTGGTCAAACACTCATATCACTATCCCATGTTGGGTTCCTTATTTATTCATTTTTTATTATATCCTTTCACATAGAAACACAAGGCTCTTCTTCCAAACTTTTATCCAAGGTTACTTCTCAAATTACACAGTTGAGTGGGGAAAAACCCTGATTTTCACTTTGCACTCCAAATCTTCATATGTGCACTCTATGGCCTGGGAGCAAAATATCTGATAGCCTGCTTCCCTGAATATGAATTAACTTAAACTTAAAGGTCTCCACACCACTTTCAGAGGAATAATGGTTAAAAAAGGGAAAACACAGCAACGAAAGAAGAACCAATATTTATATAAATTTTGCATATGATGATGTCTATGATTGGACACATATTAATAAACAATTACTATAACTTAAATAAAATATCTCACGGCATTGGAACTTCTATGCTGAAAGGCAGGTTGTTATTTTTTAATGAATGAATACATGGCAATATTTGAAAATAACGAAGGAGGCAGAATCAGATTACAAGAAGCTCTAGGCCTTGAACCACGCTGAATGCAAAAGGCAATAAAGTCAGAGCAAAAGGTATTTTAATGGTTCATTCCATACAGATTGCATTCCTAAATGTATTCATTCATGAATAACTCCATTTTATTAAGAGTTCAAGGCCACTATGTAGATTAAGTATCAAAGTCAAAGAACACAAAAGCATGAGTGTGCATCCTAAGCTAGAAAATATTTATTGTGAGAAAAAAGTGAACTTCAATATGCACAATTCTAAAAGTGGCAGGAAGAGAACGACACAAGCATTCATTTAAAAACAACGACCCATATTTCAGTGCTTTGACAAGTAACTAGGTAATTTTGCAAGTGGGGTAATTATATCACATTGGAACAAAGCAGACTACATCATTCAGTCTAAAAGCCACTGTGGATCAAAAGAAAAAGTTTCAAGGCATCAAAAATGTTGACTGGTTAATTGTATTTGATTGTAGAGATAGATCTGGTCTGAGAGCTTCCAGACTGCTAACTTAACATCAAGCTTTAATGTGTCCACTATCCCAAATGGCAATTCTTGCTTGTGCCTGAGCTTCATTTGCCATCTTTTGGGAACTTTAAAGGTGTGAACTTTAAAGGTGATATCCAAAGTGTCAATTTATGTAGGAGATAGAATTCAGCAGTTTGGTTCAGACTCAGCTCTGGGGTGGATCCAACTTTCCACTAGCTACCACTGCAATCTGAGTCAATCTGAATGCCCCAGTTATTGAAACCAGAGTCAGCAACAAGGCATCAAGAATCAATAGTTGGAATTCAGACCTTCATCTTGATGACTAAATGACCATCTTCCTTCAGAATGGACCCCTAAATAAATTGAAGGAAAAAGTCATGTTCCATTCCCTTCCCCTTCATAATTGTCAGAGTGAAATAATCTTATTCTGGCCTTTTAAAAGATTACTCATCTTGATTATGCATATTATTATTTTTCAATTAGAATCATAGAGTAGGAAGAGACCATGTCGGCTATCCAGTCCAAGAAACAGGAAAATTGCATTCAAAGCACCCCTGAGAGATGGTCATCCAGAGGTGTGGTGGAGCCTCCAAAGAAGGAGCCTCCACCACACTCCGGGGCAGAGAGTTCCACTACTGAACAGCTCTCACCGTTAGGAAGTTCTTCCTCATGTTCAGGTGGAATCTCCTTTCCTCTAATTTGTAGTTTCCGGTCTCCAGGGCAGCGGAAAACAAGCTTGCTCCCTCCGTTTGAATTTTTTCAAAAATGAAAATAATGTTTTTTATCTATTTTACAGATAAAATAGAAGGTTTCTACACATGCCACTGTGTGTGTGTGTGCGCGCGCGCGCGCATATCAGTTACTTTTATGAAATGGCTCAGAAATATGGGTATAGTACTATTAATGTGACAATTAATCAGGTTAGGGGAGTAGGGGAGAAATAAAATACTTATACAATAGTACCAGTAATTTAAAAAATGTGGAAAATAGCAAATATATCATTTTACATGTATGCATGAAATAAGAAAGAAAACTAAGGCTTTGTTATTTACAGATATCTATACTAGAATACAAATTGCTGTGTATAAAATTGTGGATCACTTTTCTCAACATGAAGTGTTTTGTTGACATTTTAGAAACCAGGGTTATAGTAAACAGGAATGCACAAAACCTCAGCCTTTTGTATGGAAGTGTATGTCTGTGTGCAGAATGTAATGACTGAAGATTAATGCTTTGAAGTCAAAGATCTGCAGTTATTTCTGACATTTTGACACACAGTCATTTTAGGATCTGTTTCTTATTAGCCCTTTCTTTGCTTTTTAAAGGTCTATTTTTTAAACCAAAAACGTCAGGAAATCTGGAACAGAAATGCATAATAAAACACGTCCCTTGGCCTACTGATCTATTAATCCTTCAAATAAAGTAGGATAGCTAGATGAGCCAGGGAAAAGTTATTATATATAGTTACTTTGCATGTTATAATCAGATGTTCGTTATCCTCACCAAGGTTTAAAAGCAGAGGGGTTGAGGGTGGGGATCCCTACCAAAATCTCAAATAAGTTACACATTTTCTGAAATAGTTTAGCAAACTAGTGAGCTGTTCATTTCTTTGGTGGCTTTTGTTGTACAACTTTCCCATTTAACACCCTATATTATTCATAAATGAGACATTCAAGAAACACAAATTCTCAAATGAAAACACACACTATCAGTGGAAAAGCAAACAAAAGAGCTAATGTGCTGTAACTAAAAAAATTTTCAAACAAAGTCAGAGTAATTTACTGCCTTAGCCACTCATGGGACCCCACAAATAGAATTTTATCGAAAAAAATTCCTAGTCCCATAAGGGGACCTTGATTTACTGAATATCCCTGGATGGCAAGAGAAAATGAAAAGGTAAATTGTGCATGAATATGAACATTGTAATTCTGCCTCCTTTCACCACATGAATCAATTTCACATTTGAAGATTTTATGAGAAGAATCCAGGAAAATCTAGAAACTACCATTGAATAGGGCACTAAAGGCACCAGATCCTTATTCAAAGAATTTTACAGAACCTGAAGTTCATGCCTTTGTCCAAACACTGTTGACACTAGGCTTAATCGTTATTTAGAAAAGGTGCTCCTTCAAGTGGGGTAAGACATCTGCTTGGAACGGCACATGATTATTCTTACCTACATCCCTTGTATTTAATGCACACTGGCTTCATTAGATCAGATCAGATGGTAAACTGGAACTTTGCTGAGAAATATGTATCTGAAGAAATGCCATCATTTGATGAAAAATGGGTTGATCACACAGATTATGCATTCTCCTTAATTTTTTTATTTAGTATCAAAAGAATTAGATAAATTAGTATAAAACTGATCAAAATAGAGGAGCATGGAAATAGAAGGGGGACACGGAAAGAGCCTCCTCAATGACTGAGTAAATACAGGTGTCACCTGAACAACGTTTCTTGTAACCTGCTAATCTTTCCAAACACAAAAACGTTGCTTTAAAACATTTTCCTTAATGTTTAAGCATGATTCTAAGAAAGCAAACCTAAGCATATTTATGAAGAACTATCTCCACGATATACAGTACAGCATCTTTGTAGGTAATTTGCTGTGCTTCCAGATAGCATCAAAATGCAGGTTTAAAAAGTGAGGCAAAAAATAATGGGACCTGACAGCAAGTCCAAATACAGATCTTTCAGTCCCAGGAAATGCGTCCACACCATCCTCATGCCTTCCTTTGAAGCACATTTTACAAGTCCGCAAGATGGAGGGAGGATGGGGGACATCCGGCAGAAGTTTTTTTTTTAAAGTCTCTCCAAGATTTACTGGACCTTATATGCACTCATGCAGAGATCTTGATGTACACACAAGCAGATTTCTGATCTCTCTCTTTACCCAATTATAAATTCAAGCTCTGTTTAATATTATAAACATTAGAACAAAGGAATGGTTGTATAGACTTCTAATTGTAATTGCTTTCCAATTCTGCTTCCGTTTAGCCACCCATGTCTCTGTGGTTCAATTTGTCGACAGCCCGATCAGCTGTTTCAGGTTCTTAAAACACATGCGCTGGAACAATCCATGCAGGGGGATCGGAAGGAAATCATGTATTTTGCATGACTGCAGGGATATACAGTCACATGATGCACATTCTTTGACCAGAATCAAATGCACCTTTCAAACACATACTTTTCTGCGGTTAACCCGCCCACACTTTCCCTAAACGTAATTCCCACCCCCTTTTTATCTCAGTTTCTTCCAGGTTTTTAGGCATGTGTAGAAGGGCCCCTATTTAGACCCTGAAACCAGTTCAAGCAGATGGGATATTATTCTATGCATGTATAACTAATGAAGATTACTAACTAAAGAGGATTATTCTTAGATAAGTGCATAGAATCCTGCCTTTAAGGAACGGGGATCGAAAGCTATGAACAAAATCACTATTTCATCATCAGAGTAGGGAAATATAAATCTATTTATGATCACTAAAAGCCTCTATAGTTTTAAGGAAAATATTACAATGTCTTCCCTATCTTTTAACTGGGGAAAAACCCTTTATCTTTGTGAAAGGGAGAGAAACCAATTGCAACAATCAACTCCACAGCATTAGTTTGTTGAAGAGTCTTTTCCTGCTGAGTTTGAACTAGAAATCATAGGACCCCAACAATTACGACTGTAATTTCATAGTATGGAGTTGTTATATCCTATAGGTGAGTAAGACTCTGTAGCATTGGCTTCGAGGATTAGAAGGCTTGGATCTAACAAAAAAAAAAGCTGTGAAAGGGAGGGAGACAAGTTTATTAAAACCATTTGAGGCTTTGCAAGAATTTCATGTGAATGTCACTCAAAAAGGTTTTTAATGTCTTTTCAGTATTTGCCAGGAATGATTACAAAACCCATATGGCTTTTGAAGTGAGTTATTTGGACATGTCTGCTAATCAGTAATGCTATTATCAAGAAAACAAACTGTGTTGTCTTTAAAGCTGAGAAGTCTTGTGGCTCACTTATCCTATAGAGCATAGCTCTGCAATTTCTATACCAATTACATGCAAAGTTATAGGCACAGTAATCTGGTTTTGGTGAGGTTACTCTGAAAATCTGTGTTTGTGGTATATATAGATAGTTGGCTCTCCATATCTGCAGATTTGATTTTTACAGATTTGATTGAAATATTCTTTCTAGAAACATCTAGATTCCCCAGTGTTACTCTATGGTCAACTTCTGCCAGATATTGATCACAGAGCCATGCTGCATGACCTACAGGTTTTTTGGGGGTTTTTTTTGGTTTTTTTTTAGTGAGAACACATCTCTAGGAATCTCTGGGTCCTACAGTATGATCTGATAGAAGCTGACCACAGAGTTGTATTGGTCTCATTTTTAAAAATAGCAAATTTGTTATTTGTGGTTTTATACTTTTGTGGGGGTTCTGTTTCCCTAACCCGAGTGAATGCAGAGGGCCGACTGTAATAAGAAAAACATAATACTGTTAAAAACAATAGTAAGGAAACTAGCCAGCTGCTTATCACACTGAGTTGCAAATGATATAATTTCTAAATGCAATAATAAAAAATAATAATGAAAACTTTATTTATATTCCACTCTGTTTCCCTGACGGGACTCAGGGTGGATTCCGAACATAAAAGGCAAACATTCAATGCCTGAACATAACAACAACGCACCCATAATAACGAAAATTGACAACCCACTAATTTAAATGGACCACCTCTTCTCCAGTGTCTATATCTATCAGATGTATTGGGCTGTAGATTCCATAATCCTTAGCCAACACTGCTGAGGCTGATGGAAATTGTAAGTAAATACATATTTAAGGCCCTTCTTAGGAGCACCTATAATGCAGAAGTGACCAGGTTAAAAGGGGGGGGGGGGGAGCGGATACATGACACTAGTAGTAAATCCATGCCTATTCAGTGCCACAGACAAAGACATGTGTTAAAAAGGTCCACTTATATCCTGATTCTAGCAGAAAAATGTGCATATTCGTATCACTGTATATTCCTGCACTCACGAAAAACACGTGATTTTTGCTTTTAAAAAGCCTGAAACAGCTGATCAGCTGATTGGGCTGTGAAACGGACATGCAGCTGGTTTAAAGGAAGCATAAATGGAGACCAATTAGAACTCTCTGAAACTCTTTATTTTAAACTTTAGAATATTAAACAGAGCTTGAATAAACAATTGGGGAAGAGAGAAATCTAGTTGAAGTTTTTTCTAAAAAAAATTCTTTGTTATTTGCTGAACCACATATGTGCACATGCAAATCTGCTTACATTTATATTAAGATATTTGCATGTGCATAATAAAACAAACAAAAACCTTAAAAAAACAAAAACCTTCCTCAGGATGTCCCCCATTCACCCTCCATCTTGTTCCGATACAGAGGAAGCCGTGAGTACGGTGGGGGACCCAACCCGGGACTGACAGGTCTGTGTAGGGACCTGCAGTCAAACCCCAGGATATTTTAACCGCTATTTAAAACCTGGATTTTGGCACTATCTAGAAGCGCCCTTAGAGGTTGCTAGTTTGGAAAAGGTCTATAGCAGGAGTAACTTTTCTGAATCTCTAGATCAGTATTATTATTATTATTATTATTATCATCATCATCATCATCATCATCATCATCATTATTAATCTATTGTATTATATATTATCTGAACATTGCCTATTACTTCATCACACTAGAGAATGAATCTACTTTAAATCTGGTTTCTACCTCCTGCAGAATTCTGGGGTTTGTAGTAGTTTAGTGAGGCTGTTAAAGGCTCCTTCCTAAACAAAAAAACCACAGAATTCTGCAGGAGGCAGCAACCGGATTTAAAGGAGATTCATTCTCTAGTGTGATGAGATCACTAGTGGCTGTTTTAGAAGTTTACAAAAATCTGTTATGCCGTGTTTACAATGGATTCTGCAGAAGATGCTTCAGCTAAACTTCATAAAGAGAAAAATCAGTCTGTTTAGCAAACCTTGCAAATGCTGATTTGTTATCAGTAAATGTTTGATTTGTATACCTACTGTATATACCCGGGTCATGTAAAAAATTATTGGTCCGAAAGGGGTTGCGAATGGAAAAGTTTAAGAAGGCCTAATCTTGATCTTGTTAGATTTTAATTACCATGAGCCGTAGCCAACCTGGCCAGTAAGTCATAAAGGTCCATGAAACATACAGCCTAAAATGCCTGATACATTCCCCATTCTGGTCTACAATAAAGCTGGGCTAGTGATCTACTTCCAATACTTATTGCAACTTCTTGCTAATCCCCTGAACCATACAACCTTTAAAAATTGGAATATTGGTGGAATCAAGCTTTTCTCTCAATTAAGTTAAAATGTATTTGAAGGCTTGTAATGGCAAAACAAACAAAACAAGCTTCTGTTAAAAATGAAAAGAAAAAAATGAGAATACAGTGGAACAAAACAATGCAAAAAAGTCTTTTTAGAAGTGATCTTTAAAAAAATTAGTGCAGTATTTGTTTCTTTTACAAGTTTTGGTGAGAAACCACCACCTCTCTGCCCCATCAATTGCTGCTTTCAACAGGTCTTCACGGGTGGTTGCGTCTCTTTTAAATTTCATTTCCTGTTAGAAAGGATAAACAGGCACTGTTTAATGCTGCCAATTTAGTTTATTTAATAAAAAACTGAAAGTTAAATGTGTCTCTGTTGGTAGACAGTCACTGGAGAAGTACTTGCGGGAGAGCGGGTAGATAAATAGTAAAAAACAAATCCATTCAGGTTTATGATATTTTAACAAGAACATGGAAAATATATTTAATGCAAGACTGAAAAATGTGCATGTGAGAGGGAGGGGGGTAATTTCTGAAAAGTGGCAGGAACTGTGAAGGCCACTGAATAGGGACATCTGCTTAATTGGGAGAGCTGGCTGGGAAACAACTTCACATGAGGCATTTAACAAGCTTAAAATACCGTTTATATGGATGGTTCTGAGACCACATGCCAGCTCTTGGGGAAAACAGGTGGAAGTTGATTTCTTTGAGCTGTATGTTTCTACGACCTACATATTTCTCAAAGCGAAGATATGTGGCTATGCCTTATTACCTTGCATTGCACACTAAATTCAAGATTCATGTCTTCTAGTGCTTAGAAGGTCAACAAGGTACTGAAAGCTCCATCTTGTTTTTGCGCACCCTTAAATTGTTTCAGACTTACAGCAACCCTGAACCTACCCTACAATTTTCTTGGCAATATTTATTGGGAAAAGGTTGATGTGTGATGCTTGAATGTTGAACTAGATCTCTAGGAAATCAAGTTGCAAAACCCTACTTGGCCCTGTAAAGCACAGGGTGACTTTGAGCAAGTCACGCTTTCACAGCCCAAGATGGCAATGACAAAAGTCCTCTAAATAAATCCTGCCAGGAAAACTCCATGATAGGGTTGCTATAAGTCAGAATCAACTTGAAAGCATACAATGTTCTCACTGATCCGAAACAGAAACCATACTGGGTTCGACAGCCATGCCATCTTCCCAGAATTACATTTTCCAATCCCACTAGATAAATCATTACATTGACCATGAAGTCATACCTTCAAACAGCTCTGAACACAGAAATTCAATTAATTTGATTTTGGAAAGTAAACAAAATTAGTCTTGCTTAATACTTGGGATAAAAGAACACAAGGTAAAATCCTGCTTGAAACTCTAGAGAGCCTCTGTTATGCTGACTTAGAAGGGAGCTTCCAGTATTTATTCCTATACTAAGTGGGGAAAGTGAGAAGGCCCACAGTTCAAACAATGTTTCTTGATCTGATTTACAAGTAGTAGAAGTAAAAAATCACTGGAGATGGAGGGATATTGGAATACTTAGTATAAACCATGCCAGATTACACACAGCTGAATTAGACTGGGTATATGTTTGGAGTGGAAAGGTGAGCAATTCAGATAAAACCAGTCCTCTATCCTAATCCTAACCTATCTTCCAACCAACTGTACTTTAGCACCTTAACACCAGCTGCATATCTTCCATATAAAGTTTATTATAATTCTTTCTAATGTTGCTCCCATGCTCCCCTCACTCCCAGAGCCAAGAAAACTGAACTTCAGCTAAAGCATTCCAGCATTGTAGGCACAAGAATAATTCTAGCAAAGTGCATATAATCCACCACAGATTTGCTGTTCTTTGATAGGTATCTCACAATTTCTCTTAACTTCTCTAAAAAAAGTCACAAAACCAAGAGGTGTGTTGGAGCATAATGTTGCCTCTTATTGAGAGAGGGAGGGAGGGAGGGAGGGAGGGAGGGAGAGAGGGAGGGAGGCATGGGAGCGGTGGGGGACGGGACAAGAGTGGCCAATGAAATTAATCTTTTAGCATATTCTGGTACTAGAAAATGCCTTGTTTTCAAACTATGTTCTCCCTACTTTCGCATACTGGTACCGATAGTTGGAAATTGTTAAATTTTACTATAAAAATGTGCTCATCAAAAATAAGATTTTGATGAGTAAACAATAAAGTAATGAGAAGGAAAATCTTGCTCCAGAGAACCTACATTTTTATGAAGTCATTCCAATAAATGATATACTATCAGTAAGACTGAGGAACATGAAAGATCAACCACCTAAAATTCCAGTCATTTCAAAGGGGAGATCTGATGTGGACAACTGTAACTGCAATGGCTAGAACTGCATGCACAAAAAATGCCTTCCATGATGCATGTAAGGTTTCAGAGCAACACAGTGACATTTTTGTGTCTATATGAGCATGAGAGAGTGAAAATATTCAGAGCCCTATATGACTGCTGTCACAGATGTTAAAACAGTTTTCATTCCTCTTCCTGACCAAAAACCGTTGGCCTCCAAATTTCATAGCAAAATGTTCAGGCAAAGCAACGCAGGCTGAAGTGTGTGAATATTGAATCCAGATTCCAAGAGCCACAAGATGAAATGTCAAGTAGGTCATAAACTGCTATAATTCACATCTTGACATTTAAAAAAAAACACCATGTGGAACGTGTTACCTGAAGTAAAAAGGGGAGTCCCCACATTCTTCAGAAATTCACAGACTGAATATCAAATGGTTGCCTTTGGAAAGCTTAACTCCCCCTCCACAAACAGAGTTGAAGATGACCAATTACAAAAGAAAGAAGTCCCAATTTTGGCTTTTAAAAATCCAGAATGGTACATTTCTTCATTTACCTTTGTCCAGGTCACTTGACATGTTCCATGACGGTGTAGGTATTAAATTAGCAGCGGCAGCAACAGCAGATGTATTTGTTCCTAAATGGACAAGAGAAGGGGTGGGGGAGAAATATAAAGAGTTAATACACAGGCATCTTATAGACTAGGTAATATGAGATTACAATGGTATTTCTAACTAGAGGTGAGCGGTGATGTTTTAGAAAATGCTAGTTATTAAGATCTTCTGAGCACTCTGTATTATCAACACTTAAAAGCTGTGTCAGGGGAACGCCTTGGGGGGAGGGTGTCAGACTTGTCCATGGTTTGGAGAACACGGGAGAAAGAGGAGAGACCAAGAAACAATGCCTTTTTGGGGGGTGGCGGGGGAGGTCTTTCCTTGTCCCCTTCTGACTCTGGCTTTTGCAACACCATGTCCAATGGGATCGTCAAAAGTTTGCTTACTGTTTGTTGTCTTTTGGGAATAGAATAACAAAACCATTACTCTTAAAATAGCATTTAGGTTTTGTGTTCTGTTTTTGTAGAATTGTCCCCCTCCGTATTCTATAACGTTTGCAAATACTAGGAATGTTCTTAACCATAAGACTGTCCTGTTAAAAAGGGGTGAGTCATAATGATTATGACATTCTATATCAGTGAAAGCTAAAAGAACACCTAGACTACAATATTTCAGGGTACTAACCAAATAATTCAACAATTTTTGAGGGGCAGGAAAAGATGTCACCATCTCACTCAACAGAGCATGCATTGCAGAATAAAATAGTACAATGCGATGACCCCACCCCCACCAATATCTGTAGGGAATATGCCCCTGATCCTAACTCTATCCCTAAGGATGTGAGCCCACAAAGCTCTCTCTTCCTTCATCTACTGCTATTGCCTGGGAGTTTTGTACGATGCAGGTTTGAGGGGGAAAAGATTAGAATTTTGTTTTTTTAAAGCTGAGATACATTGGATTTTATTAAGATCTTTATACTCTGAGACTGACTTTTTAAAAACACAGTCTGGAAACCGATGTTCTATGGAATGTTTCCACTACAAGTTATCACATAGGTACCCTGGACAACCTAGAAACATGCCATAGCAACACTTGGGAGACCTAGTAAATTCTTAGGGATGACATATTATAGGCATTGCAAAAGACAGAGGCAGATGGGGACAAGGAAAGACCACAGGTACCAGTCCTGCAGGTACTGGTGTGTGTGTGTGTGTGTGTGTGTGTCATACTGTATTTAAAACAAATTGCTAATACAAAGTATAGTAAAAAAGTTTAAAAAGCATTATTCATAATCAAGTAATGCATTAACATCATTACTTTGAAAACATTAAACAATTAAAATACATAGAACACAAATTGCATTTAAAAACCCCCACATCCATTACACATTCTTCTGTCTCAACCAGTTAAAGACTTGATGACCCGTTTAAATAGGGCAATCGGTACCGGGTTGCTGTGAGTTTTCCGGGTTCCTTTGAGTTTTCTAGGAACTTAGCTATACTGACTGGAAAATTCACAGCAACCCAGTGATTCTGGCCATGAAAGCCTTCAACAATACATTGAACATGTCTACAAAGAAAAAGTGTTCCAAGACACACAAAGATTGGAAAAACTATGGACAATCAGTACTGTTGCATTATCTAGATGGAGGCCAAAAGGTGGCGCTAGACAAAGAACAATCGTCCATTTTATGGAGGGAGCGGTGTTTGAAGGATTAAAACCATTTGCCCCTGAGCTCTTGTTATTCCCCCCCCCACCCACCCACCCATGTCGCCTTATGAAATGGGAAGTGGGGAGGGGAATAACCAACAAAAATGGGGAAAAATTGTTTTCCTCCTTCAGCTCCCTCCACCATAAAATGGACTATCCTCATTGCCTGCCTGTTGTGCTTTTACTGGAGGCATCCAAACGCTGTCGGAGCTAAAAGCAAATTAATTTGGAAAAAACTACCGTTATTCTGAATTAATTAAATATTCAATTAGATCAAGGCCTTCCTAAAAGTCCTGGGTCTAATGGGGTATTGGGTGAGTCCCCACAGCCACCTCACATGTTTTGAGTTCTTGGAACCCAAAAGTGCAAGATGACATCCACCCCTCCCCCCCAAGTCCCCCAAAACCACAGTTAAAGGTTTTTAAAAACTTACCAGGTCCCACCATTAAGCTGCTCTGCTCTGTGAGTCCTCCTGGTGACCAGGGGAAAAAAATCACTCCTCCCCCGCCCCCTGTCTCTTGGCACATCATTTCAACATGCCAGGAAGACTCACGGAGCAGCTTAATGGTGACCCAGTAGGTTTTTAAAATTTTAAGGTTTTTTTTGGGGGGGGGGGGTTGCCTTCCTGGTAGTTACATGGGGAAACCCCCATGAGGAAAGCCTGGGTTTGGGGGGGGGGGGTGTGGGGACTTAAACGCACGCCAAAGTGAGTTTATTAAACATGCACCGAAGCAGGTTTTAAAAACCCACTTTGGCACACGTTTAAGTTAGGTCTGGTAGTGCCCTGACCTGCATTCCACAAGTTTCAGGCTGTTACATCATCTACTAGTACATCATTAATAGAACAGCAAATGTTTGAAAGAAAAACACGTCTATATCATATTGTTTGTGCAACTTTTTTTCGGTGCAGCCAAACAAAATATTTTGCGTGGGCTTGAAGAATTAGCCAGATAACACTATGCAGATATAGTAAATGACGTTTATTCTATTTCTATTTTTAAATGTTAGGTTTTAACAAAATCATATGTTGGCATAAAGTCAGTACATCAATGTACATTAGCAACACTTCCTTCTCCCCCCCAACCGTCTCTCTTTTTCACACACAAATATAGAAACCCAGAATTTTTCTCTCCAGTTCACCTGGTCAAAGGTCTGGTGAGTGTTTCCAGTATAAACACAGAACTCAAAAACTACCACAAACTAGAAGGCATTAGAAGGCATGTTTTCATGGACTCTGAATCATGAATATAAGAAAGAACTTTAAAAGGATGCTTATTTCTTTCATTTTAGCTCAACTCCTTTTTGTATTTCCTTTTGCAGCAAACCTTGACTTATTGCACTTGTCATTTATTAATTCCATACATGTAGTGCTTCCAACTTGACATATTTTTATACTAATGTCCAATAATGAAAATCATCTCATTAAATTTGAGGTCGGGCAGTTTAGTATTATAGGTCAGTCAAGAGGGCTACAGATTGGGAATCTCTTATTTTCAACTTCATATATACATTGCATTTACAATCTCCTGAAAAAAATTAACTATTTCAATGTGTTTATTTACTTTGCTTTTCAGTGCATTAACATCTTATTAGATACCAATGCAAATGGATAAGGAGTCAAACTAGTAGACATAAATTATTATAGTTTTAATTGGTTTTTATATGGATTTTATTATGTGATATTAAATGTTTTTTATTGATATTATGTATGTATGTTTATGGCATTTAATTGTTGCCAATCTGTACACCACCCTGAGTCGCCTTCGGGCTGAAAGAGTAGGATAAAAATGCTGTAAATAAATAAATAAATACCGATATTAATACATGTGTAAATACATGGAGATGCTGCACCATACGGGATAGTGTAGCATTATAATTATTTTTGTATCTTGAACTTTTATATATAGTTGGTCCTCCGTATCCACAGATTCTGCATCTATGGAATCAACTATCTACAGTTTGAAAACATCTATATCTATAAATTTCCTACTGGCGTCCAACGGGGAAGCAAAACTCTAAAACCCCTCCACAAAACTCCACCAAAATTGCCATGCCCCAAGGACAACCCACTAGGTACAAACTAATCCAGTCAGAAATCAAAACAACACAACCACACACAGAAAAAATGGCAAAACAACTGAGCATGCACACTGGCGCAAAGTCCCCAGCGCACGCGCAGACATGGCCGAACGGCCAACGCACTTCCCTCCCTCCCTCGCCCCGCCCGAACACGTCACCGCACTTCCCCACGGCACACACACACACACAAAGAACGCAATCTCCCCCCGCCCCCTTCCCTCCACCCCCTCCTTCATCTTACTCCTCCCACGCTGCCTCCAAGCCCCGCTCCGCACACTCCAAGCCTTGCCGCGCCGCATCCCCACTGGAAAGACACGCCCCCTCCCTTCGCCCCCACCCCTTCCCTCCCTGAGACACTCCTGGAAGGAAAGGGGTGGGGCGAAGGGAGGGGGCGTGTCTAACCGGAGAGGGAGGGAGGAGGGAAGGAGTGAGTCACAGAGGAAAGGGGTGGGGCAAAGGGAGGGGGCATGTCTTCAAAGACATGCCCCCTCCCTTCACCCCACCCCTTTCCTTCCAGGAGTCAATCAGGGAGGGAAGGGGTGGGGTGAAGGGAGGGGGCGTGTCTTTCCGGAGGGGGTGGGAGGAAGGAAGGAGTGACTCAGGGAGGGAAGGGGTGGGGCGACTTTGAAGACACAATGATGGATCCGGACCAAAGCATTCAATACGCCCAAATATCCACACAGATGGAGTTTGAGGGAAATAGACCTTGACATTTGGGAGTTGTAGTCACTGGGATTCAGAGTTCACCAAGACTCAAAGAGCATCCTGAACCCCACCAACGACAGAATTGGGGCAAACATGCCACATTGAACCCCCATGACCAACAGAAGATACTCAAGTTTACACACAAGCATAAAGAAGGGGGAGGAAGGAGGGATGCCAGAGAGAGAGAGAGAGAGGGGAAAGGAAGGAGTGTGAGAGAGGGAAAGAGGGAAAGAGGGCGAGTGAAGGAAGGAAGAGAGGCCAGGCAGAGACTTCAAAACTCTTACTAAAGGCCACAGCAACGCGTGGCAGGGCACAGCTAGTTTTTTATAAATCCAAAAAGCAAATGGAACCTGAGCATTCACGGATTTTGGCATCAATGGGACTCCTGGAATTAAACTCCAGTGGATACCAAAAGCCCACTTTATTATAGCAAAGATGCTCTCTCTCTCTCTCTCTTAATTAGAAGTGAAAGCAACATATTTTATCCTGATGACATTGCTGTATCAAACTGTGTATTACATTGGCTTTCTTAGACAAAAGTCTAGTTCTCCTGTAGTGACAGTGATTGTCACTACAGTGACAACTCAGTTGGAGCCTTAACATTAATCAAAACAAAAGTGGTGCCCTTTCATCACCCACCACTAGATAAGCCACTCAAATGAGTCATCTCTCTGAGACTATAAAGAAGATTATTCCTCTGGAGAGACAAATGAAAGGGGTTTATTGATCTTTGTTTTCAGACCTTGGTTTCTTTGTTTTATGGAGAAGCTAAGACAGAGCTGCAGTTCATGAAAAAAAAAATCAAGAGCCTTGAATGAGATAAGTTTGTTTGAGAGGGAGAAGAGAAAGGGGGAAATCATTCCATCACTAAATGCCTCCACCCAAACCTTTAATTCTTCCTTCTTTTCTCTCGATGTATCAAAAACTCATAATCATGGAATTATTTTTAAAAGTTGAGAAAGACATGGAGTGGCTGTCACGGTCCTTTGAAAGTTTCCATATCATTCATCACATGTGAAAACTAAAACAGTACCCAACTTCGTGGTAGAGATTGTTCATGGATGATGATAGATGGAAATCCTAAAATCTGCCTTATAATACTACTACTACTACTACTACTACTACTACTACTACTAATAATAATAATAATAATAACTTTATTTATATTCCACTCTATCTCCCCAAAGGGACTCAGGGTGGATTCCAAACATAAAAGGCAAACATACAATGTTTGAATACAACAACAATACATCCATGCTAACAAAATGTATACAA
The DNA here is from genome assembly GCF_037176765.1 of Anolis sagrei. Classification (NCBI taxonomy): domain Eukaryota; kingdom Metazoa; phylum Chordata; class Lepidosauria; order Squamata; family Anolidae; genus Anolis; species Anolis sagrei. The sequence continues at coordinate 166,481,000 of NC_090024.1, forward strand.
CTCAACATATAAATACAAATTATAACTTTACAAACTAAAATTAAATTAAAAAGCCACAAAGCAATGACAGTGAACACAATTGCATACAATTATGTATTCAATTAATTCACAAAGCATGTCCACTGGGATGCTCACTATACAGCATTTTATAATGTCTTCTCCCTCCAATTCAAAAATCCAGATAAACAGGATACAATTGAAACATTGATTTCAATGTAGGTGAAGGTAGTTAAGGTTCTTGACATTCTTGAAGAAGCTGTAACAACCTAATTGTCCTAAAATGGCCACTGCATGGAGAATATTACTATTGTGGTAACTTGTCCAAAATCTAATAAAACAAAATCAGTATTTGGATTTTTTGCCTAAAACAAAAACAAAACTAATCTATCACACCAGGGTTTTCACCATTTATGATGAACACCCACAATAAGGTTATATTTTGCTTAGGCTTTTGTTTCAGACTGGAATTTTTAACCCAAGAATGAGAACACACACAGAGCAGTGAGGCTTTCAAAGCATACAAGCCACTTCAAAATGGGAATAAACTTGGGGATGTGTTGACTGGATAAACTCTGTCAGTCACTCATTCTTGAAAGTCGGTGAGAGAATGAAGAGGAACTTGGCAAAACAGTATTGTTTTTAAAAACTCACTGCCATTTCCTTAATCCGCACCAGGTGTGAAGATATTAAAAATGGTCAGATGGGATATTAGCAAGCTAGTCATAGACTACAAGTGGTATATCTTTGCTCAATATTAATGCTTGTCTCGTGTATCCCACAGCTATGGCTTCCACCTCTCTTTGACAGGGTGAAGTGTGGGAATAATCATTCCTTCAAAAGAATGCAAGTTTTAGAGCCAGTTGTATCACACTTCAGTTTAAATTCAATTCTATTTATGAGTTTTAAAGGAATTGCAGACAGACCAGATATCTATGAAAGCCAATAGGCTGCCTCTTCTGAAACATCTCCAATATTCAATTGTAGTCATTGCTATTGTTGTTATGTGCTGTTTAGTAAACTCTGACTTATGGAAATCCTAAGATAAATCTATCAGGGGTTTTCTTGGCACCATTTGTTCAGTGGGGAATTTGCCTTTTCTTCTCTCTGTGATTTGGCCAAGGTCAACAAGATTTCCATGGCTGAAAGAGAATTTTTATAAAATGATGTATCAATGGTATATTACTCCTGAAAAGATTTCTAAGATGTCTAAAGAGGTTTCCAACACTTGGTGGAATTGTAAACAACAGGTGGGGTATTTCTACCGTATGTGGTGGACATGTAAACAAGTCAAGAAATACTGGATTCAAAGATCCAGAACGTTTTGGGGGGAAATATCCAGTGAAGACCTGAGACTTTTTTTACTTGTTCTGACTGATATAAATGACTATGACAGACCGTTGCAATATGTGATCACAGTAACCAGATCACTCTACGCACAGAAATGGAAGAACTCAGGAGCACCAACAATAGACAATTGGATGATAAAAACGATGGACGTGGCAGAGATGGAGAAAATAACCTGTTACTAAAAGAAAGGATATTAGATTTTTTTTGTTGAAAAACTAGAACTTTTGTGAATTTTTGTATAAGGAAGATAAGGATTTGCCAGTTTTGAGTTTTGGAGAATAATTTCAGTATTGGGGGAGGGTCGAGAAAGGAATCAACATTGAGAGGCCTAGAGCAGTGATTCTCAACCTTTGGGTTCCCAGATGTTTTGATCTTCAACTCCCAGAAATCCTAACAGGTGGTAAACTGGCTGGGGTTTCTGGAAGTTGTAGGCCAAAATATCTGGGGATCCACAGGTTGGAAACCACTAGCCTAGAGGATGAAGCTTATGTTGATTTCTTTTGGATAGGTGAAGATAGATCTGAGGTCATCTTCTTTTTCTTTTCTTCTTTCTTTTTGTTTTCTTTTTTTTTCTTGGGTTTTTTGGTCTTTTTGCTCTATAGTTCTTTTTTTAATTCACTTTTCCGACTTTTAATGTAACTTTAAAAATAAAGTTAAAAGAAAAACAAGCAAAAAACAGATTTCCATGGCTGGGTAGATACTGGAACCCTGGTCTCTAGAAATGCAGTCCAATATTCAAACCACTACAATACAATGGCCCCAAATCTCATCATTAAGTAAAGGCAAAAGAAAAGAATTGCGGCGAACAATGTTGAAAGCAGACAGACAGCTTAATCCTTCTCTCTTTACCTTTCTGGCTATTGGCGAAAAATATTATTGCCTCTCCTACCAAATGGCTAATATGGAAATTACCCTTTCACAACACTTTCTCAAGTACATAAACTGTATCCAGAACATACACAAAATGCATATACTGGTAAATTATGGGTCCATATACAAAAGCTTATTGCTGTGAATGGTTAATCCATGAAGAACAAGTTTGGGGAAAGCATGACCCATGGGCCACATGCAGACCCAAAACTCTTTTTGGTGGCCTTTGGTTCTCCTAACAAACATCCATAAGTACTAAGAGCCCAAGGTTTTTTTAAGGTTAATTTTTCAGTCAAAAATTTCCTGAAGGGGTCAAAACTATCTCACAATGAAAAGAGCTGCTCTCTCTGATACACCCACAGCCTCTAAACAGGTTGCAAATAAAACCAAAAATGACATCACATTGCTTCCAGTTTCAGTCTAGCAGGGAGATTTGAATAGCCAGGCAGCAAGTGGGGGAAAATGACCCTCACCTCCAGAGCAAATGCCACCCTTGATGCAGAATATGAAAGTTACTGAACAAAATGCAGACTATCAGCTGTTAAAAGGATTTAAAATAAAATACGAATGATTAGATATATAATATTCATAAACTGAACAGAAAATGTACTCTTGTAAATACATATCTTCAAGTGGAATCCCAACACCTGACTGCCTTACTGGGATTTCTTGGCAAGATTTGTTCAAAGGAATTCTGCCACTGCAAATCTGAGAGAATATGTGCAAGATTGTGTGCCTTGCCCAAGTAGGTTTCCATAATGGAGCAGTGATCCAAACTCTGGTGTTTAGAGGAAATAATTGGCAAAAGCACCTCTGAAAATTCTTTGCTCAAGAAAACCCTGTGAAATGAATGGGGTTGCCGTAAGTTGGCAGGCGACTTGAAGGCACACGTGTTTTGTTTTTTTAGAATAAAGTACATACTTGTGCCATTTCAGTCCTTTAGGAATGTGCTACCTAACACAGCAAGCCTTCCTCCTTGTGCTGCCTGAGGCAAGGAACTGCTCCTCTTGAATTTCTAAAACAAGAGAAGGGCTTAAAAGTGGATGTGTTGTTTCAAAGATATTTGCAACAGGATTCGAGACTTATTCTCTCTTACTCCTCAGAAGAAAGAATGTTAAAGTCTCATATGCCACAAGAGGTGACAACTAAATCTTTTAAACACACAAACAGGGCTTGGTGAATATAGCAGATAATTAGTTTCAAATAAGCATGTATACTAACAAAACATCAGTAATTCCAAAGCTCAAACATGATCACCAGCAGCGGGGAAGAAGACTGCCACACAAATGACATAATTCTACCTTATTTCAGCTTCTTTCCCACTTAAGTTCTCTGTTCTCTTTGCTCTTTTTGCTCTGGAAAGTTTGACAGCACTTTGAGGAAGACTGGGCATGGAGATGTAGAACTATCCCTGTGACAGATATTAGTCCATTGAAAGAGGGACAATACAGAATATAGCCCAAACATTTGCTTTTCCTCAGTGCATTAGTTATTTCATTTACATTTAACTGTTTCTAATATAGTCAGTGTGAAGACAGACCCACTCATATAGTGACAGGGAAAAGTGCTCCTGAAACATAAAGATGTGCAGATTATATATCTAGGCTTTTTCCTTATGCTCCCAAACATGATGATACAACTACAACTCGAGTTTGAGACTCCCGTCCTGCAATTGAGGAAACCAGCCTTTCCCAATCTGATACATTCCAGATGTTCTGAACTATGACCCCCAGCTAGTTGGTGGTGGGAGACATTGGCAAGAACATCTGGATAGCAGTGATTTCACACATTTTGCAGGAACTGGAAACAGCTGAGAAATGAGAACCAACTGGACCAAGCTTCAATTTGGCTGCAACTCTGATTTGTAACCAAGTTCAATTGGCCATAGGTTTGAGACATGTTTCCAGTTAACAGCATTGGGTCTTGGCTGAAATGTCAGAAAAATAAATGATTAAACTCTAATACAGTCCTATTCATTAGTCCATGTAAAAGTAAAAATACATAAAAGAGTACTTAAAATTCAGAGATTATGAATTATATGCTCAATCCTTGGTCAGACTGTTTCACTGTAAATACTCACAGGTTTCAGTCTAAGCCAGTAGTTCTCAACTGGTGAGCACTTGGTGTTTTGGCCTACAACTCCCAGAAATCCCAGCCAGTTGTTGGAAGCTATAAACTACAGCTCCCAACAGGGTTTTCTCTACAGTGATGCTATGGTTCTAGAACTATTTTAATACATGATTTTGCAGCTCTGTTGTTTTATTTTATAGTTTTTTAAATTGACAATGTATCATTCTGATAACTGTCAACATATCTACTGTCTGGCTTTGAGGAATGCAACCAAAGCATGGTCTTACTGTGGCCTAAACACAATTGTTAGTCTTAATGAGACATCATCATATCATAATTCGTGATCACTTGTGTCAGAGTCGGAAAGCTTTCAGAGCGTAGGGTCTTGGCGGTGGATACGTAAGTTACTGTGGACACCTATTCTTGACCTGCATGTAATTCCACAGTGAGGGCATTGGTTTCAGTTGGAAGGCTGTCCCGGTCAGGGTTGGCTTGATGCAACTTCCTCTTGACGCACTTCTTCCTTTTGCCCTCCTTTCATAGAATCATAAAATCATAGTTGGAAGAGACCTTGTGGGCCATCCAGTCCAACCCCCTGCCAAGAAGCAGGAAAATCATATTCAAAGCACCCCTAACAGATGGCTATCCACCCTCTGTTTAAAAACCTCCAAAGAAGGAGCCTCCATCAAATTGGTGCCTCTTCGAATTCCACAGCACTGTTGGTAACAGCTGACCTCCAGTTAGAGCGTTCAAGGGCCAGGGCTTCCCAGTTCTCAGTGACTATGCCACAGTTTGTAAGGCTAGCTTTAAGCCCATTTTAAAATCTCTTTTCCTGTCCACCAACCTTCCATTTTCCATTCAGTTTTCCATTCAGTATACTCCTTCTCTTGATGAGAAAGAGTATACTGAATCAATGGAACTTGTGCAAGTTTTAATTTGCCAAGTTCCAATTGAATTAGTGGCCCTTCTTTAATCCCGACTACAAATTAGATTGAGCCTTATACTCATCTGCAAGAAAGGAAAGACTGGAAAACAAACGGTGGAATGCTTTCTTGGCATATCCATAATATGCTGTGCCAACTGGGATACATAAGGTGCCATAACTAAAGAGCTTTAAAAAGAACCTAAAACTCATTTATTTTCTACTACTGCTTGCCCCCCCCCCCCCCAACAGCTTCCCCTCAAAGGATTGCTGGATGGATGGATATAGATGGGGTGGGTAGGGTGGCAATATAATTTTTGATATACATTTATTCTTCAGTGGACCAGTTGTTTTTGTCTTATGGCTTATTCTTAAGCTAGTTCTAGAATTATAGTTTTAGTGTTTCAGAAATTTATTGTTTGTGTCTTGGATCCTTCTTTATTAGTAGCTGCCTTCAGAAGATTTTTATGCCACAAGAATATGTTAAATAAAATTCAAAATACATAATTTCATTGCATTTTGTTACATTGCTCATGACTAAAAATGATTTAAAATCCAACAATGCAAGTGCTGTTTTTAAAATAAACTGATATTCCCCAAAATATTGGGACTGGCAAAGGAAAGAACAGCTGCAATTGCATTCAAGGAACAGAAGAGAATCATGCCAATATACAGAATTCAGGGAAGTTGTGGTGAGAAAACTGATGTTCTACCTGAATGATTCATTCTTAAGCCAAAAGGAGAAGCCTACGTGCCAATCCAACCAAGGCAGTTTCCAGTGGTGAGAGGTGAGTGAATCATAAGTGGAAATTTGATCAAAAGTACTTCAGGGCAGATCTGTTCTTCTTATCATACCAAAGCCACTGCTTGTTCTTGCCTGATTTGTAGCTAAGAGACTTGTGGCTGCGAGCACCTTAGCTATTTAAGTATTTTTAAAATGAGAAAAAAAAACAATTTTGACATTTATTCTTGTAAGCAATATAAATGATAGATTTCCGCCTTTCACTAAACAAATTCATGAAATATATTAGTCTATAGAAACTAAGAAGTCCCTTCCTTTTTAGGGTGTCATCTAAAACAGGTCTGAAACAAGTTAAATTAATGTAGATATCAATTAATACTTTTTATGTAGTTCAACTTTCAACAACCTCATGAATGTGGTTAGGAAATTGCAGATTCAACAAATTTAAAACAAAAATCATATTCAGCACTATTCTGTATGGAGATGTGCCTCCTACTTTCTCGGTGTCAGAGTGAGTCCTCAGCCTGCCACTGCTTACTTCATCCTTCCAGGGGCATTGTTATGGAAGGACAGAATGAAAACATTGTTTGCCTCAATAAGAACTTTGCCCCCAATGGGATTTTCCTTCATTCTCCAAATTTCTAGTAATGCAATTGTCTAAAATTCCAATTAGAAATTCAATTCAGGCATCTAAAGAAAAGGGCCAGGTAAAGTTAGAATGGAAATGTGAACAAGGAAAATAGAAAAGTTCTAGATGTGAACCCATTATCCATATTTTACTTTCTACAATACTATAAACTTGGGGACTGTAGGAAAATTTCAATGGAGGGGTGAAATTCATTCTGAGAGCGATATCTTCATTCCAGTAGCTATAGCCCTTGCTCACAATCACATGGGCTCCCCAAGGTGCAGCCAAACCACCAGTCCATTTCTTCAACATGCTATTTGTGTGTATGCAGTGACAGTGTAATGGGCTGTGAATCAGACAACAATATTGTCTTACCTTCTATAATGCACCCACTTCTGTTTTGTTTTTCAGCTGAGGGATAATTTTGGCATGCCCTGTAGCCCCAAGAGCTGCAAATCACTCGGTGGAGTTGCCCAGGCCTGCTTCAGTCAAATACAGTCCTGCCACTGCTAAAGAAGTATGTTGCGGAGAAGATGTGGCTGACCACCTTCCACCCCCAGGGCTCACACTTGAACCACAAAGGGCTCAAAATATTGGTAGGAGATGAAAATGGCCATAGGCAAGACTTCAACCTGGGCTTGGGAAAATAATTCTGGACTACAATTTCCGGATTCCTTGAGAAAATATCAAAAGTGTTAACACTGCCCAGATCCATAAGCTCAGTCTATTTGTTCCACCTATTTTAAGATTAATGTACAATATGAGCAGCTCCCTTTATTTTGGATTCTAATTTGATTTCCAACTATTTCAAACAGGGGTAGCCCACAATTTGGCAGTTTAAAAGCAACATGAACTGAGAAAAGCCATCTGGGGAACTATTAACTCTTGTCATCTCCGTTTAGAATGCAATACTTCTAAGTCAAAGTAAAAATAAATAAATTGATGTTTCCCAGAAAAGCACGGGGCACAAAGAGCTACTTAGTACCATTCCACTGGAAATTGTAGTTAAATGTTTAAAATGTGAAATAAAAAATCTTGAAATATAAAATACTTAGACCAAAGACTTGGGAACTCTTTTGAGCTCTTCATGCACCAGACACTAATCTTAGTTTTACAGAAATAAAAGACAAACCGAATCTATGTATCCATTGGGAACTTGGAACCAACTGCACGGTCCTTTGAAACTCAGCCAAATACCTACTTTATACATGTTTCATGAAATATATAAAGAAAAATTATTCTTGACTAATGAGACACAATCATAATTAAATATAACTTGGCAGTAAGCCAAATAAGTAATACTCAAATATACTTCCAAAGGGAAGTTGGCCAATATCTAACTAACTTTAGAATATCTAACTTTATTAATTTATTGGATGTGCGTAGCATGAATTTCCCATGTTCAACTTGATAATTGTACCTAAAACCAAAATGTTTACAAGTTCAGGAATGCTTTTGCTCCTGACCAAAATGGTTTTAAAAAGAGATGTTATTTATGATTTTAAACAGAGCTTTTACCATTGTTAAAAACAAAGCACAGACCACAATCTAATGAATGCTATTTTTCACTGGCTGAGCAGGGAAGGTTTTTAAAATATATATACTTCTTTTTGAATAGTCTTCAAAAGGACATGACAACTGGATTTATACCAGCTGAATCTTATAACATGCTTTGAGAAGGTCACCTTTCCACATGGAGTCATATGAAAAGGTTAGAAGGGTATTAAAACAGTGTGAAAGGAAGAACAGTTACTTTAACCATTTGTCTATCAATGGCCTTGGACAGCATTTTTTTTCAAGTTCTTTAGCCATCACATATATTTACATAGAGAGTGATGAACAAGAATAAGATGCACATCTTTGACGTACAGCTATGCCTTAGAAACACACACACACACAAACAGCAAAGATGCATAGTCGTTTGACTGCCCAAAATGAAAAAATCAATGTGCTGCTCATAAAGCTGCTTATTCAGTTCATAGCTCCTTGCTGAAGTTCATTAATTGGAATCTCTCCATCCCCTAGATGGCACCCCATGGTAAATGTGACACTTTAGGAATCCCGATTCTCTGCCCATAACAGCGGCTGGCATCATCTAGTGCCAAAAGAAGACTATGTTGTGCAAAACTATGCAAAACACACTGTCATTATGTGTCTGTGATAAGGCATGGCAAATTACTATGTCAGGTCAGACACCATGTTTCCATGGCAGATATGACTTCTGCTGAAATACAGCTCTCAATAGATATGCCAACATGTCACAGAGATATTATCCCTGGCTTTCAGAAATGGAAAGGGCGGACGCCATTGTTTGGAATAAAGAAACAATATTACTTCTCTGTAATGACATAGGGGTTCTCTCAATCAGTAGTACATAAAAATGTAAAAGTAGTTTAGCTGGGAAACAGGATTTTCATTTCAGGGATCAAGAATTTATTCTCCCTCGATCTACATGCCATCTTGCAAATATGATGTGCGGTCCCCTGTTGACCCAACCACCATGGATAATCCCATCCCTGATTTTTTGGCATGCTAGTGATAACTCTGGACATTTGATGTTTTCCCCAGTTCTCATGAATGTCATTTATATGCCACCTCTTTCCAAGATCGCCATAGCTGGATTAAAAGGTGTCCCAGGCTAGGGTACATATATAAACCATGGATGAAACAACAAAAGATGAATCTAGTTCCAGAATGTCCAAACAAAGGAAACAGAACTGTCAAAATATAACTCATTTGTCAACCTAACCAACTGGACAGCAGTACAAGCAAGTTGTTGACAAGAAGATTTACTCTCCTGGTCTTTTCACAGCCATCTCTGTAACCTCAAATTGACAGGCTGTAGTATAAGCTATCAGGGTCTAGCAACTGTAACAGCCACTGGCCATGATGTTGACAAAGATTAGAACCCCTCTGCTTGATAACAGAAAGGGTTTATCAACTGCATATATGGAAAATGTTCATCCCATAAAAGTAGTCCTTTTCCTTCTATCATGATTGGACCCGTGATAGACTGGTTTTGGAAATAAGACATAAAAGTTTGTTAACTGGTCTATTGGGGGAAAAATAAGATCATAGACTCAGTTAGTGACTAAACTTGAGACTTCCATACTTTGGCCATATCATAAGAAAACAAAACACTACAAATGATAATAATACTTGGTCAAGTAGAAGGCAGTAGGGAAAAAGGATGGATAGATGCAATCAAAGAAGCCTGTCCCTGATTCTGAAAGACCTGAGTAGGGCTGTCAATGATAGGGTGACTTGGAAGTTTCTAATTCATGTCAAAGACAACTTAATGGCAATTAACAACCTGTTAATGCCACTATAAGCTGTTATCCAAAACAATGTAGTATAATGGTTTGAGTATTGGACAAGAACTTTAGGACATCAGGGTTTATATTCACACTCAGCCATGGAAATCCACTGGTGACCTTGAGAAAGTCTCATTCTCTCCATCTAAGAGAAAGGCATTGGCAAGCCTCCTGTGAATAAATTTTGTCAAGAATATCAAAGGATAGGTTAGGGATGTCATCAGTGGAAGTTGACTTGAAGGCAGATTACACACAACAAAGTTCTTCAGAAAATGAGTTCGGCAATTAAAGTGTTAACAGTTCATTCTGCTTTGGTAAATATTGTTATGGCTACAACCTAGCTAGTTATTTGCCCATTGCCCATTTTCATTTTTACTGTATCCTCTACCATAAAAGAACAAGGGATTCCACCACAAAAAAACTTGCCAGTTGTTTTGAACTATGCACAGTGTTTTACTCCATTCTTCATAATTTCCCTTAGTCATCATTTCTGTACTCTCTTTGTTTCACTGTCTGTTCCCTTTTCAAACCAAAATACACGGTTTGAAAATGTCAATTATCCCATCTTCTGCTGCACACCCTGGAGATGTTGAAAGAACCTTTAAGATCTTTGGCAGACATTCTTTAGATAATGCCACATAAAATTACATTCATGCTAATCTTTAGTGATGAATCTGTCTGCTTACACAACTCGCAACCCATTTGCAAAACAAAATATTTGGGAATGGAATTGTTTCATCAAAGATCTGAAATTATTATTTCTACATTGGACCATTGATCTTAATAAGGCCATGGCATCTCTAAGTTGAACAAATGTATTCACTATAATCTTTCCCCTTTAAAGAACCACCATAACCCCATTTAAAATCTGCTTTTAAAAATACTACTAAAGAATTATTGTACATGATACATTAAAGGTTAAAGAGGCAGTGTAATTAATGTTAAATTAGTTCATTAATTTTTATCAAGTTGCAGTAATTCCTTCAGGTCTGTTTTCACAGTGTATAGTTTACAACAGAGTTGGGAATGGGGTGGCCATCCAGATTATTTAAGACCCATCTACACTGTCTTATAAAATTCAGATTATCTGCTTTGAACTGAATTATAGGGCAGTGTAGACTCATATAATCCAGTTCAAAGCAGATAATCTGGATTTCATATGGCAGTGTAGATAGGGTCTTAGATTGCTCCTCTCAGCAAACCTATATAGAAGACTCAAATCGTAACTAATAAAAAGATCTGCAGTCCAGTAAAATCTGGGGAGCTGCTGATGTTCACCTGTAAGATTTGAGAACTGCATGATTCCCAGGTCATGAATCAACATACACTCCAATTTACAGGAAAGAAAGATTATAATGTAATACACTTCCAACTGGATGAGTCAGAAAGGCTGACCCTAAACATTTATATGCCTACAGTTATGCAGAACAAAGCATTTCCTGCTACCAATTACGCTTGATTTGAACAAAAATGATTTGTAGTATTCAGTGGGCTGTTTTATATAATCTCAAAAAACGGAACGGGGAGGAGGGCGCTGAAAAGCCCGGCAAAACGAATTGAGGGAGCAGGATTTTATCCGGTTCCTGGAAAGGAAGGGGTTACATTTGCAATATACCCAAGACAGGGATCTATTGCATCTTTTCTCCCTCCCTGGCAGTAGAAGGGTTCTTTTTGGAAAGTTCCCTAGGCTCGTCCTCCAGAGAGGGCCCTGCTGGGAATGCATTTCTCAGTAGTACTTGCATAGGGTGGGCATTGAAAGTCTCCTCTCGGAGCATGATGGGAGTTGAAATTTCTCTCTCTCTCTCTCTCTCTCTCTCTCTCTCTCTCTCTCTGTTTCTCAGCCAATAAATAGTCTGGTTGTGTCCATGCTCTGATTGTCTGAGAATGGACACAAGTGGCAAATACAATTCCCAGAACCCTGCCTTGTGGTTTGTCTTATTTTAAAAAATGTTATGGTTAAAACTTAAAATAATTCTAATAAAGTAGTAGATTGGTGAATTGTTTTGAAACTTGGCAGGCCTGCAGTTGTAAATGGGGTCTAAAACTTAGGTAGATTTAGATAGGCCCTAAAAGGACTGAGGATTGGGCTTTAAAATTTCCCATTGTAGCCAATGGGTTGAATCTTTGCCGAATGAATGGCAACATTCCTCCCGATTCAAGTACATTCCCAGTAAACAGAATGAGGGGTCAGCTGACAATGGACCCCAAAATAGATGGTTGATTTGCACACCACTGCTACCAAACCAAGTCACAGTGTTTAGCGCCCGAGCTCAAATCTTTACAAATAATAAATAATGTTACCTGGGAACTTGTTACTTTAGGGACATAACTATATATGGAATGACTCTGGTGTGGGGAGCTAGGACCCTTCCACGCTGCACCTTTACCTCAGGATCAGATCCCAGATTATCTTTTTATCCCAGATTATCTGGCAGTGGGGACTCATATTTTCCAGTTTAAATCAGATAATCTGGGGTCAGATCCTGGGGTAAAGGTGCAGTGTGGAAGGGCCCCTAGGAATATTTTTACATTTTTAAAGTGTAGTTTTTTCACAAAATATTTAAAAGCAATAAAATGTAGTGTGTTGCTAATATCTCTTTAAATCTGAAGAAGTTAAAATGATTTATTAAAAATAGTTAAAATACATTATTTTTAAAAACAACGTTCTAAGATTCTGCCAAAGTCACCAAATTATTTTGGCTCATGACATGGAAAACCCTCCAGTTACCTCTTCTTTTCCTGGCAGTAAAAAAACAATAATAATATTTTTTAAATTATTGCTTTCTTGTAACATCCAAATGTTGTTAGCCAAGGAGGCTCTGTCTAAAGGCAACTTCAAAAAGGCCCCAAAGACATTTTTCTTTACAATTTTTATAAAAGGGCGATTTTTTTGAAGCTGGTTAGTAGATTTACTTTTAAATTTTTGTGCTGGAGGATTTTTAAGTGTTATGATTTTACTCTGGTTTTTATTAATGGTTTATTACATTGAGGTTTATTATTACTGCAATTTGAAAGTTTATTCTGTGAAAAGAGCCTTGAGAGGGTTTTACCTGTAAAGGTGGCATATACATTTTTAAAATAAACAAGTAAAACATGATGTGAAACCACATAGTAGTCAAAATATGTCCAGTCTTGCTACGTAGTTGGAACAACATGAATCTGAATCAATAGAATTGCTACATATTATTTGAATAAGTAATTGCAAAGCAATATGTTAGGAAAGTTACCTATAATTAAGCCAATAACCAAATTTATAAGCCCAAGGGAAATAAAGGAGATTAAAGACATCTTCTACTGAAGTGAAAGGGAATCACAAAAAAAAATCCAAGCAAAAACAAAATACTATAATTGCAGCTGTTTTATGGATAATAAGCTTAAAACAACCATTCTAACAAGCAAATGCAGAAAGTGATATGAATTCCAGCACAAACATTAAAACAAACTGGCAGATAAACTGACATCATAATCTGCAGTTTTGATATTCAAATAAACTAACCCGCAAATTGACAGCATAATCTGTAATTTGACTTTCTAGACTACTGAAAAGCTTGGCAGTGATTTTCATTGCTATTTCCAGAAAGGTTTCACAAGACCAAAGTTACAAATACACATGGTTCCTTTTCATCACTCTGATACAGTTACTCTTTATGTATGACACTGGGTTGACCTTAAAGTAATTATATTCTCTTAGGTATTTCAGTTTAATTTTACTGTTTCTATATATTTTATAGAATTTATCTGAACAACCCGTATTGCATACAGTGGTTAGAATGCCCCAAAATACTACTCAGAGAAAGAATACACAAAGTATAATTCACCGTATCCATGTCCCCACACCTCTACTGCCTCTATTATTATTATTATTATTATTATTATTATTATTATTATTATTATTATTAAAGCTCCTCTGCCCAATGTTTTAAACCAATTGAGTCATTGTTGGTAAGCTTGTGCAATTCGGCTGGAGGGTGATCCATTTTTGGTATCCAAATTTCATTGGGTACCCAGATCCGTTTTCTGGAGCCTCTCAGAAATGCACCATCCTAAACTAAATACAAATGTATTTAAAATATTATATAAAATTGTCTTCAGGCTATGTGCATAAGATATATATGAAACATACAACAATGTTGTGTTTAGACTTGGATCCCATCTCCAAGATACAGTATTTTGCTATGATTATATATGCAAGCACAGGTATTCAAAATTTAAAAAAATCAAAAACACTTTTATTCCCAAGCATTTTGGATAACCTGTATTGGGAAAGAAAAGCAATGTAACAGATTCTTTATACTTTTGATGAATAGGTGATGAGGTTATACCTTAAAAAGAGATACTACATGGATTTCTCCTTCTTCAGCATTTTAAAAAATGAAGGATCAATTTAGTGCACAAGTGTCCCACTCTCTAAGAGCAGAAGAGGTCTTGGATGTAATACATCTAATAATGCATCCACTTTGCTTCCAGAATGCACCATCCTAAACTAATGCAGCTAATGGGTCTGGTGGTTAAGATTTCATTTTAAATTCTCAACATTTAAAACAAAAGTGGATGGCTGATCACTACATATCAAATGAAAGCTTTTTAAAAAAATCTTTGCCACTAGGGCTTTCACTTTTAAGTATGAAAGGAGTGATCTCTCTCTGCTGTCCCCTGAAGCAAGACTGTCTAAAGCTCCTGGGTGTGATGGATGAGGTGTGGAATTTGTTGATGATGATACATCACAGATTGACTATCAAGGTTCAACACTTGGGGTGGGGGGAAGACTTGCAGGAAGTCATTGAATTCAGAATACACAGATTTAATCCTTTACATGCCTTTATGTTCTCAATTTATGGTGTCAGATTTTGAGAAAAATAGTTTCTCCAACAAAACGTAAAAGCCCATTGGATCCCAACAGAAGCAACATGGCTCCAGTAGTATTTGCTCAGGGAATTTTCCTTGCTATTTTACATTTTAAAAGCAACGTTCAATGACTATACTCCAACTAAGGTCGAACATAATGACAAAGACAGTTGTTCTACATAGTGTGGGAGTGGTGGTACTCTGAGGGCAAATGAATCTTGATACACATTTGAGCAGCTTTTCTTCAGGGGAATGCACAACTCCTGATTTATTTCAGCTATTTTTAGCAACATGGTCTTTTAGTTAGGGTCAAATATCAGTTTAAGATCAAAATCACATCTCATCAGTGTAAACAAGACACTCTGGGAGGCAAACTTAGCTTGCCTCCCTCGTCACTGTTTAGAAAACGTGTATGTGGAAACAAATGTAGAGCCATTCCAAGCCTTCAAAAAGAATGTTTTTGTTGTGTGCCATCAAACCGATTTATGATAGCCCTACCACAGAGAATGTATTATTCAACCAAGATCACCCACTGGGGAATTAAATCCTGGTTTTCAAATCACTACACTACACTACACACACTCTCTCTCAAACAAGGTACTCAGTTCATTTATTTCTGTATGATTTTATAAATCCTAGTATGTTGTTTAAGTGTCACATCTTAAAACAGATTTTTCAAATGGGTCCTGTAACATTGATTTTAGGCAGTTCACTTTAGTATTTCATACAAACTGTATTTCATACAGTTTGTATGAAATACTAACGTGAACTGCCTAAAATCAAAACTCATATTTTTCCATTCCTAATAAGACTGCATCCAAGTTATTTTGTGCCTGGAAAGCCTTAAATGACATGGGACCTAAAAAAAAAATCCCACAAAAAAGCACCTATTTACCATAGCTGTGCAACCTAAGCTTCTCCAACAGTTGGACTAAAATTTTTATTATCCCTCAATATTGGCTAGGAATGATGGGATTTGCAATCAATATATTTGTTTTGTTTTATATCAACCTGTCCCTGTTAGGAAGACTTTCATTATAGATCACAAGGAAGGGAACATTATCTGTAGTGGAATTGTGGAATGATCCACATTACAGAGAAGAGAACTAATTGAAAGAACATGCTTAGGGAAAGATCCATTATTGCCCCTGTTTTTACATGAGGAATGATAAGCATACTTACTAGAAATTAAGCCTCACTGGATACTAGGATAATACTTTCAAGTAGCTGGTGCAAAGACTTGTGCCATCAATGTGTTTTTAATTAGGTATCTGGTAACATTTAACATTAATCACAATTTATCAGATAGTTAATTTCAATGAGATTATACATAGTGTTAGCTTGTGATAACTGTGGCCAAATATGATAACTGCAATTAGTGCAAAGATTGGCGGCCAGATTACTATCAGGGGCTAACTATAGGGAGCATATGATGTCCCTAGTAAAGCAGCCCCACTGGCTGCCGACAAGTTTCCAAACTCAATTCAAAGTGCAGGTTATCACCTATAAAGCCCTACATGGTTCGTGTCCAACCTATCTTGGTGATGGCATCTCCTTCTACAAACCAGCACGGGCTCTGAAATCTGCTGGGGAGGCCCTCCTTTCAGTCCTACCTCTGTCTCAAGCATGGTTGGTGGGGACGAAAGGGCCTTCTCGGTGGTGCCCCCCCCCCCAGCTTTGGAATGCCCTTCCGAGCGAGATTAGGTTAGCTCCCAGTCTCCAAGCCTTCCAGACACAATCAAAGACATGGCTTTTTAGACAAGCCTTTGACCATGTTGAGAACATATTCAAGGACCCAGAGATTACTTTACCTTGCACTTTATGAGACTGATACTGATTGCAGTTGTTTTATACCTGCAGCTACTGTTGCATTTTATTGATTTTAACCAGTGGGGTTTTATGATGTTATGTTGTTGTTATTGCTTCTGTGTTATTGTTTATGCACTTGTTGTATTTTGTACATTTGCACATTTGAGTGCTTTGTGAGCCAACACAAGTCCCTCAGAAGATGGTAGTGGGGTATAAATAAAATTATTATTATTATTATTATTATTATTATTATTATTATTATTATTATTACCATTGGCTAGCATTTGACTGCACTTCTGTCTACCAAAAGCAAGTATCAATCCCAAACCACATGAGCAGAGATTAAATTTTAGCTTTAGGGTTGTTAAAAACCAGTTTTGTTAGAAATGTCTACGTTTGCATTGACAACGTTCAGACAGAATATATTCTATCAATTCCAATCATCAGGAGATCTTCAAAATTAAAAGATGATAAAATTAGAAGTGAGACAATTAAGAGCAGTGACCTTAAGTGCATTGTAAGCCATTTAGTTAACACTGTGTTCAGAAGCACAGTGTTAACTTCTTTTGGCCTTTCCTTCCTGTATACCCCAGTGACCCCACTGAGACAGTGCACTTCAGAGTCCAGACTATATTTTTAGAAGCTAGAAGTAGCGATAAGCAAAGCATTACACTAATATGACTGAGAGTACAAGTCAAAGTGTCCGGCAGACCCATGTGAAGGAGTTTGTGAAATGTGATGCCCTGGCATCTGCCACCGATGCTTTGATATACACCAGTCCTCTGTAGCAACACATAACACAGAGAGAACGTTTGACTTAATTCAAGTGCTCAGAGGAGAATTACATAATTCTCAGAAATTTGCTTTGGCACAGGCTAAGGACACAGTGGCACCATTTGTATATACTTAGCAATTTCACCATCCAAGGATTTTTCCAATATTGCTGTAGACCTAATAAGAGAATGCTACAAAAGTTCTGGATTAGCAAAATGCAGATCGGGGGCAGGATGGGGGGGGGGGGGGTTTGAATTTAAGTTTCAACTTTTACAAAAAGTTCTGGAATGCGTGCCCTGTTAAACATAGTTTTCAGTGCTGCCTGGGTGGCTTACGAATCTTAAAACCTGTAAAATATCTCATGAATACAATCCAATATATTATAAAAATGAGATGTCTTTATTGAACATCAATTATGCCTTGCTGCCCTCAGGAAGCCAACAAGATGTAGGCTATTTAAAAATGCAGTTGCCCATTTTTTTTAGTATAATATTCCATTTTCATACCTCCAGAAAAGTAATCTTGAGTTGTGTGCCATGTGCAAACACAATTGCGGAGGTAATGGTAACCACTTTGTTGTATTTCTTCAAGTTGTTTTTGGCTTAACATGGGCCTTAAGCCAACACTATCATGGGGTTGTCTTGGCAATATTTTTCAAAGGTGAATTGCCTGTGCCTCCCTCTGAAGCTGTGAGAGTGTGCCTTGCCCAAGGTCTCCCAATGGGTTTCCATGTCAGAGGAAGGACTCAAATACTGGTCTTCTGATTCATAGCTCTATGGTCAAACCACTTTACCATGCTGGCTCTCACTACAAAACATAATAGGAGTATGATGTTGCAAATGAAAGCATTTATTTAATACAAGTTCTAGATGGAAAGTACTTGGGAAGCATGTGGGGTGTTTTGGACAAAAAATCCTCCACCCCCGTCTAGCGAAAAAGAAAGATGCAATTGAAAAGGAAGTTTAGAAGGAAGGGTTAGATTTAAGGACTGATATAATACTTTGAGGGATCATGTACTGTAGCTTGTTGAACTGCAATCCTCAGCGGTTCTAGCCAGTTCTAGGAGAATCTGGGAGTTTCCATTCAACAACATCTGGAAGGCCTCAGGATTCTACATAAGAGGCCAGATGTATAAAAGACCCAATATATACTTTGTTTGATGGGATGGCTGGAGTGCTATATTTCCTTCAGAATAACCCCTACAGGCACGTTTCAGTTTGCTAGCTATACAGTAAATGCAGAGATTCCTTATATACTCAAGTATAAGCTGACCCAAATATAAGCCAAGGCACCTAACTTTACCACAAAAAACTGGGAAAACTGACTTGAGTATAAGCCAAGGGAGGTAAATGCAGCAGCTGCTGGTAAATTTCAAAATAAAAATAGATACCAATAAAATTATATTAATTGAGGTTAATTGTTTTTGAATATTTACATAAAATTGTAATTTAAGATAAGACTGTCCAACTCTGATTAAACCATTATTCTAACCTTCTTTCATGTAAATGTGCTTATGTATCCTTCCAATATTAATAAAGAGAATAAAATAATAAATGTAATAAAAATAATAATAGAGTAAAATAATAGTAATGTAATAACAGTAATAACAGAGTAAAATAATAAATGTAAGAATAACATTAAATAGAGTAAAATAATAGAAATGTAATAACAGTAATAATAAAGTAATAAATGTAATAAAAAATAAAAAAGAGTAAAATAATAGTAATGTAATAACAGTAATAACAGAGTAAAATAATAAATATAAGAATAACAATAAATAGAGTAAAATAAATGTAATAATAATACAGTAAAATAATAAATGTAACAACAACAACAACAACAGAGTAAAATAATAAATAACTTTGACTCGAGTATAAGCCGAAGGAGGCTTTTTCAGCCAAAAAAAGAGCTGAAAAACTTGGCTTGCACTCGAGTATATAAGGTAAGCTGTAAGCAAGAAAACAGGCAAAATGATACCTGAATGACAGGTAGGTGTGGAGTCTTATGAGCCACTTTGACAATACTGGGATTCTTTTTGTCACAGCAGCCCCGTTGTCCATATATAGATTTGATGCAAAACACCCATAGATTGGATGCTTCCAGAAATTACTTCAATTACTTAGTCATTACCAATGTCGTAGGGAGAAGCATTTATATATTGGCTTGGGAACACTGGTCTATTGGAATCATGCTGGGATTAGTTTCTGATGTCTGAAAACTGACCAAGATTAATTGGCTAGAATACAAGTTGCCTGAAGGCAAACTAGAGGAAATAGCTAATTTAGAGAAGAAAGAACTAGTTTACAAACAATGATAAAATTCAACAAAGCCTGTTATTCTGGTTAAAAAGGAAGATCTTGCTTATGTTTATCTTCTTTAGAGAGAATTTAGGGAGAAATCGTGTAAACATCTAATTATGTTTTATATATTGTTCAAGTGTTTTTGCAGGAAATGACATATTCTAATCATCAAGCACAATTACTCAATGTATGTGCAGGGGTTTGTTGCATGTGAGTTTGTTGCTGTGAACTTTCAAGCAATTTCCAATTCAGGGTAGCACTATTACAGAGGTTTCTTGACAAATTTGTTCAGAAGGGTTTACCTTTGCCTCCCTCTGAGGCTGAGAGAGTATGACTTGCTCAAGGACATCCAGTGGGTTTCCATGGCTGAGTGTTCAAACCACGGCATCATGCTTAAAATATTACCATTTGACAGATACAGTGCCATTCCCAGTCTGCTCCAACTGTTTTAGAGAGAAGAAATGTATAGTGCTGTTTGCAGAATCTGTAGTAAGAGTATGGATGCTGAGTATATAAACAAAGGTGCTAGCTATGCACAAACATGTGTATTCCCAGTGTGTTGGATTGCAGCTATGGATTCTGTTATTTGATATGTAAGATTTTCTTCACTTAAGGGAATGAGGTGGAAGAGGAGTAGACTTACAAACTCTTAACTCCTTATGGTTTTTAAGAATTAAAAACTACAAAACAAAAACAACAAGGACCTGAACTGCCTAAGTTCCTCTGAAGAGAACCTTGACTACTGTAGATGGGAAATGCTTGAATAGTAAATAAGTCTTAAAGACACATTGTTGGCTTTTGTGTGTGTGTGTGTATGTATGTATGTGTGAAATTGATAGTGTCTAGTCATGTAAAGTGATCTGAACTATACTCTATTTGGGAGGATTAGAAATACAGGAGCTTGCTATGCCTCCAAATAAGGAGATTAACGTCAGTATTTGAGAGAAAGACAAGTTACTGGCTCAGGAAAGGAAACAAAAATTTCAGTCATCTGAAACAAAATACTAGATAGGCGCTCTATGAAAGGATTTGTCAAGGCTGCCTTTGAAGTTCTTTTGTGGCTGTTCTCATACGACACACACTGTTTCTAGAACTTTATTGAGCAAGGCCCATTTTATGCTATGAGTAAGAGTAGTGAATAAACAAGTCGTCATCCTAGCTAAAATCGTATGCTGATCTTTTGTTGCAGAGCCTTTTGCTGTTGGAAGTATTTCAATTGTATCAACATACTAAACCTCATAGGGCACTGGTTTTCAACCTGTGAATCCCCAGATGCTTTGACCTTCAACTCCCAGAAACAGCTGGTAAACCGAATGGGATTTCTGGGAGTTGTAAGCCAAAACATCTGGGGACCCACAGGTTGGGAACCAATGTCAAAGGGTAAGAAGGTAACAGGTTCCTACTCTCAGAAGATTGCAACTTTCAGCTTTGACTCCATGATAATATAACAATAATTTACTTGCACAAAGCTACAAGCATTAAATAATTCTTTGAAATTGCTGGTTTATCACATTGGCTTCAGTTTAGGTCATGAGCCTGTGGAGCTTCACAGGGGTCAATAGTATTCCCTATGCTTTTCAACATACACGAAGCCATTGGGAGAGGTCGTCTGGAGCTTTGGGGTGCTGATGATAGCTAGCTCTATCTTTTCTTTTCAGATGCTGCCAAGGAGGCTGTGGTAGCACCAAAAGTAAAGGAAGTAGCTTAATACGGACAAGATAGAAGTGCTGTTGAAAACCAGACTGGGATTGCAGCCTGTTCTGGATGGCAAATCCAGTTGCTGAAGTAGCCAAAAGTGCCTTTTTTTCTCTCCTTAATTTTTTTTTAAAAATTAAAAAACATATTTTTCTTCTTTTTTCTTTTTTTTCTTTTTTATATCCCAAAGACGATATGGGATGGATCTTTTTTTTTTCCTTCTCTTTCTTTCCTTTCCTACTTTTCTATCTTCTTTGAAATATTCCCCCACTTTCCATGTAATCCTATATTACACTAATAAAATAAAAAATTATTTCGGAAAAAAGTGCCTTTGCCCAGCAACAGCTTTTGTGTCAGTTGAACCCTTCCTTTGGGAAAGCAGGCCAGGCCACAATGGTTTTTGCCAAAGGTTGGATCCAGACAGGCCTTTATCCCAGAAGCATCTGCATTTAAAAATGTAGATTTCTGGGGGCCTGTCCATGGCCACTCCAGAAAGTGCACGCTTTCTGGGGTGGGTTGTCCAGACGTTCTCTCGGGACTAGCCCAAGAGAATGTGTGGAGGCCCTACCCCTCTCCCTCCAAGCCCCCAGACCTCTTAGAAAACTAAGACAATTTTACATGCCCTCTATTTGAAGCCTTGGTGGGCTCTCCTGGCACATAGAAGTGATGTGTCAGAAGAGTGGGGGGGGGGGGGGGGAGAGGAAGGAGGGAAATCGCTCCCCTCCCCCACTCTCCTGGCACATCATTTCTATGGCACGTCATTTCTACGTGCCGAGAGAGCCCGCCAAGGTTTCAAATGGAGGGCATGTAAGTTTTTCTTAGTTTTATAAGGGATCTAGGGACTTGGGGGTGGGTACTCCCACAGTTTACCAGGTTTATTTAGCCCGGTAAGCTGTGGGAGTACTGTCTGGTTTGACCTGGAAATAGTGGATTTATCCCATGCCTTCCAAGGTGTGGAACAAATCCATTATTTCCAGGTCAATCCAGACAATATTTCCAAGTCAGTCCAGACAGGGTTTTCCTGGTTTAATTAATTCGGGACTGTCCAGAATATTGTCTGCACAGCCCCTCCTTTATTGCGGGTGTTCCAGCAATAAAGGTCCTGTCTGGACGGGCCCTTAGTCACCTCCTGATAAAGTTACTGCAAATCGCTCTTTGCTTGAATGTGTTTGAATGCTGCACCTAGCATATATAATGACTTACATTTGGCTTCTGAGCTCAATTAAAGATGCTGATGTTCACCAAGAGAGCTCTAAACAAAAATGGACTGTAGCATTAAGCTAAAATCCATTTTCTTTACTGAATTCTAAAAGATTATTGTCATGTTTTTAAAGATACTAACAAACAAAAATCTAGGAAAATTCTAAAAGATTCAGATTCTTTTAACATGGGAATCAAGGGTTGAATGAATTGTGACTGTTGTTCAAATAGATTCCTACCTATAGGTTTTTCTTGGTACAATTTGCAGTATTAAAAAAAAAGCTTGCTCTTGCTTTCATCTTGACACTGAGAGAGTATGACGATTATTCAGTGAGTATCTATGACTGAACAGAAATCTGAAATCTGGTTTCCCAGAATCCAAGTTCAGAATTCAAACCACTGTATCACACTGGTTCTCACATTTGTTATTATAGACACTTTAATTTCCAAAATTTGATTATCTCTTTTATGTTGCCCAACTATCAATTTATAACCATGCTTCCCTTAATCACAAATTTTCTTGAAGTCTATAGGGGTTGGCTAAATGCACAGACATGTCTGCCCCCAAGACACTTTTGGAAAATTACCTTTTTAGTGAGAAAAACAGAAATCATCTATTTGGATTGTTGTAAGTAAGTAAGTAAGTAAGTAATGAGTCCTGTTCTTACATGCCTTAATCTTTCTAGCAGCTTTCATTTACAGTTGAATCTCTTTCTGGCTACTGTTAATACATTGTTTTCCTAGTAGTTCTTCTCTTTTTGTTAACACTCTCTGTGAACTATACTTGCACTCCAATTCTAATTTCCACACATTTTTATTTTACATTGTCTTTTTGGGCACACAGTCAATTGGTTGAAGTGCCATGGGAACCAAATGTTTTAATCAACTGATTAGATTTGTATCTTAATAAAATCCAAGAGAGCAGAATGTGGTGATTTGAGAATTGAACTGCCACTGTAAAGATCAGGGTTTCAATCCCTGCTGAGCCACTGGATCATCTTATGCACACCTGGAATACTGTGTCCAATTATGGGCACCGCAATTGAAGGGAGATGTTGACAATCTGGAATGTGTCCAGAGGAGGGCGACTAAAATTATCAAAGATCTGGAGAACAAGCCCTATGAACAGTGGCTTAAAGAGCTGGGCATGTTTGGCCTGAAGAAGAGAAGGCTGAGAGGAGACATTATGGCCATGTATAAATATATGAGGGAAGTCATAGGGAGGAGGGAGCAGACATGTTTTCTGCTACCCTGGAGACTAGGATGCAGAACAATGGCTTCAAACTACAGGAAAGGAGATTCCACCTGAACATTGGAAAAATTTTCTAACTGTGAGAGCTGTGCAGTAGTGGAACCCTCTGCCCCGGAGTATAGTGGAGGCTCCTTCTTTGGAGGCTTTTAAACAGAGGCTGGATGGCCATCTGTTGAGGGTGCTTTGAATGTGATTTTCCTGCTTCTTGGCAGGGGGTAGGACTGGATGGCCCACAAGGTCTCTTCCAACTATATGATTCTATGATTCTAAGTCATATTCTCTCCAAGGAAGGCATAAGTAAATTTTCTTCCAAGTCAATCTTGTAAAAAAAGACCCTTAACTAGGCACAAATAACCAACGCAACACTGCAACTCTTATACAATCAAATCTTTTTGTTCATTTCCCATTAAGTACTCTCTCTCTTGCAGTTCTGCCTAACCAAACATTACCCCCAGTAGTATTCTTCAAAGACATAGCTGTGCTAATCTGTTTCATGTATAATCTGCCTTCATCTTTCACAGAGATTAGGGGCACAGGATCTGTGCCTAAGAGGGAAGACTTCAAATATAGACCCACTATTTTTTTAACTTAGTGAATACTTCTCTACTCATTTCTAGATCCTCCAGAGCAATTCTATAATCAATTCAACTGGATACTGACCACAGAACCACACGCAAGGGCCTAAAATGCCTAAAGAAGACATATTTTTATAGCCACATGTAGGACAGCAGCAGAGGGGGCAGCAAATACAACAAGCGCGAGTCAAACTTATAAATGTTAAGTGCACAAATGTGGACGGAGAACAAATTCTGTCACACCTTTGTGACTAACTGAGATAAACAGATTTCTAGTGTCACCTTTCAATGGACTCCAGACCATTTTTGACGTGTATGATGAAATGAATAGGAATCCACGAAGACCAAAGCCAGATATTTCTTTTTATGTTACAGGTGTAACAGGACTCCTACATATCCCCCCCCCCCCAAAAAAAAACCCCAAACTTCTGCTTAGATCTCTCTGTGTGTATTTGATTAATGAGAAATGCTGTACACAAAACAAATACTGAATTATACATGGCTCTTTGTGCAAATCTGGTAAGCAACCCAATAATTTACACTTCAGAAGAACATCAGTCTCTCAACCTTTTATCTTGAAGACAAGCATTCACAGAGTGAATCATACTATTGACTACACTTTATTTCTAACCGCCCCCATGAATTGATGAACACTACGGTTTCAGTAAAGCCAGTATATGACTTATACTTTATTAAATGTCAGGGTGAACTATGCAAGCAGCGATGCACAACCTATTAGCAGATTTAGGATTACAGAGGTTTGGTAGGAACTCTTCAAAACTCTAGTATGCTTTCCTTGGCTCACATGACCCATTAGAAGCTATCTTCCTTGACGTTTTAGGAATTGTTTTATGGTTGCAGTTTCTATAAGTAATATCCATGGAGGAAATTACTGTTCCAGGGATACTTAGATAGCATCCACAGCAGCACAGAACAGTGTCCACCCCGCAAAAAACTTTGAGTTAAATTGAGGCATTTTTGCTAAATGTGATGATGTGATGATTAAGAATGCTTGCTATCAGCCACTTGCCTCAGGCTGGGAATGTTCCCCTCATGGCCTCTTCATCAACTCAACTGGGTTTGGGGGAACATTTTTGTGGTTCAGCATCCCTGAGGATATAGCTTTCCTGGTTAGTTTTTCTATTGCTCTTCTCTTTTGTTCTTCATTTCACCAGTCAGTGTTTTGCATGAAAGAAAAAAAAAACCCAAACTGTGGCTAAGTCAAATAAAGGTGCAATCGGGTTTTTTTGTTTTTTAATTGATTTTGTAATAAAAATGTGTTATTACTTGAGATTTTGTAAGAAAAAATGGGGAAGAGAGAATGCCATTCATGACTGGGGGAAAGCAGACATGTGAGGAGCTAGAAATAAAGTTCGCTACACATTTTACACACATATCCTAGCAAAATTGGTGTGAATACAGAAGAAGATGGCCTCATCACAGGTGGATTGACTCAGTCAAGGAAGCCATGGGCTTGACACTGTCAGACCTGGACAGGTATGTTGATAATAGGGTTTCTCTTAGAGCAGTGGTTCTCAACCTGTGGGTCCCCAGGTATTTTGGCCTACAAATCCCAGAAATCCCAGCCAGTTTACCAGCTGTTAGGGAGTTGAAGGCCAAAACATCTGTGGGCCCACAGGTTGAGAACCACTGTCTTAGAGATTTCTCATTCAGAGTGCTGCCACAAATCAAAGCTGGCAACAACAAATAAGAAAAAATATGGAGGAGATTAAACTTCTACAACTGTCTGGTTTGGTTCTGTGACATCATGAAGAAAGTCATTAATAACAGTAATACCAGAATCTGATGACTTAACAGACCCAGGGTCATATAGGCCCATATCATTAGTTAATCAGGAAGCAAAGATTGTATCAGCTATAATAGCCAATAGAATGAATAAATGCATGCATGTAAAAACGATTCAAAAAATTGCTGGAGAGGATGCTAAGAATTTGGAACATATATACATATGTGGTGGCAATGTACATATGTAAGTAGTTTCTGGGGGACAGTATTTAGTGAAATAGATGATATAATGAACATTAAAACAGAAGGAAGTTCTAGTATAGCTTTATTATCATTATATAATAAACAGCTGAAAAACTAGGATAAAGATGTAATAACAAACTTATTAACGATAGCAAGACTGCTTATAGCAAGGATCTGGAAAAGAGAAATAAATATACAAATAGAGTGGTATAAGGAAGCATGGAAATTGGCAATAAATGATAAGCTGATGCGTAAATTAAAAGTTAAAAGAGGGATATGGAAACAAATTTATTTATTTATTCAAAACATTTATATTCCGCCCTTCTCACCCTGCAGGAGACTCAGGGCAGAGCACAACATATATACGGCAAACATTCAATGCCGGGACATAAAACCATAAATATATACAAACATTAAAATCACTTATATCCACATTAAAAGTTGCTTAAAAACCATCTCAGGACACCATTTTGCCTCATTGCACTGCCTCAAAGGTTTGGTCCCATAGCCAGGTCTTCACAATCTTTCTGAAGGACAGGAGGGAAGGGGATGATCTAATATTGCCAGGAAGGGAGTTCCATAACCGGGGGGCAATCACTGAGAGTCCCCTGTCATTCGTCCCGCCAAACGTGCCTGTGATGGTGGCAGGACCGAGAGTAGGGCCTCCCCAGAAGATGTTAGTTTCTGCAGTGGTTCGTAAAGGGAGATGTGTTTGGACAGGTAAAGTGATTTTGATGATGTATGAAAGAAAATTATTGAAATAGGATTCAAAATGAAAGATGGAAAGTTGTCTCCACAAGAGGAAATTAAATTTTGGACAGATAATATATAAAAGCAGTGGCTCAGGTGGAGGGGAACATGGTGGTGAAGGATAGAAAATTTGTATAAGCATAAAAATAACAGTAGATGCCAAGAGTTAATGTACGGTAGATTGTATTGAATATTATGTGACTGCTGTAAAACAAAACGATGTATAACAAATGCATTGAATTATGATAAAATAAATAAAAATGGCTCAACTATCTGTTTTGAAATGTTTTCCAATTTCTGAATTATCGGTACAATTCTGATATCTCAACTAAACTTAAAGGAAACTATTTCCTCTGGAGGAAGAAGACTACCAAAGCAAAGAATAATATAGTAATCTTGTATGGCACAGAATAATTTCATCAAAATGTCATTTTCTAGAATCTGATAGCTGGCTATATTTTAGATCTAGAAAGTCTCATAGGTCCCAATATGCATAGGAATCCCAAGGTGGTCTTCCTGTAGCATGCAGTTAAGCTTCTAATTTGATTGGTCAGGTGTCTATATAAAAACCCATGTATCTGATTTCTCCTTAATGCACGTTATGTTTTAGATGGCAATGATTGAGTAGAAGTAATGGAACTATAATGTCTTTTGTACGAATTGTTTCAAACTGCCCTTTCATCCCTTACAACTCTCCAGTTAGAGAAAATAATGTTCAAAGAAATAGGTTCAAATTGCAAAACCTGGTTCAAGATCAAGATCATTAGGCTTGACTTCAGTTACACCATTAGATTTAATCTGATCTTCTGCCAAATCCTACAGCAGCCATTTTTTGGGGGGAAATTGATATTCTGGGCTTTGCACAAAATATTAACTGCAGACTTTGCATGTTGAATATGCAAGCAATCATTTATCAAAGACCTAACGGACTTCTAAACATCTCCTATGATAAAAGCTAAAACAGATATCTTGCTTGCAAGGATGTTTATAGGCTAAACAGATAAAACAGGCACAAAGGAGTCAGCATTCAACATGACCAAACTAGGCTCAAGTTTTTATTAACAGCATCCTTTTCTAAAAGAGGCTTATTTCCGGTGGGGGCAGGGGAGAGAAAACCTTGCTTGAGAAAGATGTCAGGCTGAGAAAGAAGGGAAATTACAAACAGATTCAGGAACACCTAAAAGCACACTGTCCTCACAAATATTTTCTATCACTTTTTCCTGTTTTCTTATTTTCCTAGCCTTTTCTTCACACCCAGAAGCGGTCAGCAGATTAGGACAGTGCATTCATATTGGTGTTGTGGATCTCTCAGAACCATTCAATTATATCTTTCTCGGTTCTTTGACACATATGAGATTTGATGGCACTGTTTTGCAATGGGTCTTGTTTTTTATTTGGCTGAATGTTCTCAGAAGCTGATGCTGGAGGATAGCTTTTCAGCCTTCTTGCTGATAGCCTGTGAGGTGAGACATGTCTCAGTATCCCCCCCCCCCCATGTTTTTCAATATCTACATAAAGCTAATGGGGGATATCATCTGTATTTTGGGGGTCAGGCATTACCAGTAATCATCTCTATTTCTTGTTTACAATTCGTTTACAACTGATTGCAAGGATGCCCAAAACATTGTCAGGGGGCAGTGAAGAATTGGAAATGGCTGAAAAAAATAGGGTCAGTCCATACAAGATGGATTTTACCTTTTAAAAGTGTTCAGATAGTGCAAAAGGCTGTAGCCACTGATAGATCATATACCACTGCACTTGCTTCCAAGTTCAATTCAAAGTTCTGCCTTTGACCAAACAAGTGCAGTAATTTGAACATTTGACTTATGACTGTAATTACTAGTTCATGGAAACCCACATGGTGATACTGGGTAAGTTGCACACTCTAAACCTAGAAAACCCTGTGGCAGATTCACCTTAAAGTTGCCATAAACTGAAAACCATAGGAAGGCCAACAACAGCATCATTTTTTCATTAGGAATTGCTTTAGAAAAAAAAAACAACTATACTTTTTGACTAAGCTGTCTTTATTTCAATTCTCCTGGAATCAAGTGAATATCAGCACTTCAGAACATAGTGATGAGCATTGTGAAAGGAGCTACAAATCCACTAAAACATTGCAGTAATTCTCTTCAGTTAAGGAAAGAGATCTGGGCAAAACGGTTTTAAGTAACACAAGTTGACAAAACATCTTACGGATAGCCATAGATAATCTGAAAAGTTCTCAGAAGCCATGGCTGACGAATCATATTTTACTACTCACTCTGGAACACAAGACATAGGTCCTCATCATATTGAAACCGGGGGACAGCGGGGGAAACTATGACGCAGCGTTAGGTTTTGTCCTCTTACTGTCAGGAGCCATGGGATCTCTTCCCATGACATTTCCTCACTGCTCCTGGCTTCCTCAAGCTTGCTCCCCAGCTTCTTCTATGAAGAGTCGGATGTATACCTGACTTCTTTGTGCTCTGCTTCCTAGCACTGCAGGCATGCTGCCGGCACTGAGACCATTGGAAGTAGCCCTTAGTCATTTGATGGGCTCTGGGAAACAACGTTCCAGCAGCATGCCAGAAGAGCCGAGAATAATAGAGAAGACATTTCTGGGCCTAAAATAGCAGTAACATACCCAGCTATAAAAGCAAAAACATTAATAAATCAGTAATTCTTGGTTAGTATCCTATTCCACAAATGTCAGAAACTGTTTGAATTTGTGAGAATTAATTTAATTTGATCAGCTGGTTTCACAACTGTAAGAAAAATAATACAGGGAATATATCTAACAGTATCATGAAGTGAGTATCTTAAAAGATGGGTTAGAATTATGTATCACTCAGGCCCGGGTAATACTGGACTTAAGCTTAATGAAATTATCAAATCAGATCTACAGTATGTGGTATTTAGAATATGCACCTACATGAGCAAAAAGAGCCACACAACTGAGTGTTCCCTGTTCAACAACATGTAATGCTTCAAAATATATGACATAACAGCACCATCTTCCTCTCCATGTCTTCAGTGTGATGGTTTTGGGAGACAGAAAACAAGGACGACACGTATCACATGTTTTACACATTTTGGCAATAGTCGTTTGGTTCTGTAAAATGTCATTCCAACCTTAGTTGCATGTTGATATAAAGGCTTCAGTCCTGTCAGGCAATTGATGCAAAGTCTTTGCAAATTTACAGGAGAACATAAAGAAGATTTAGGATTGGCCCCAGGGCTTTAAGATGTTTTTCTAGATGTGGAGGCCTGGTTCATATATTACATTTCTGTGCTCACAATCCAAAAATATGTATACTGAGCAGAGTGTAAGTCTTCACTTTCTCCACAAAGTCACAGATGGTTGTGATACAGATGTTCCTCAAATTTGTCTCCAAGGACATCAACACAAGATACACGCATTGGTTATGCATTCTAGTTTATTAGATGAGACAAAGATGGTCAGTCACAAGTCTAAAAATGTAACAAAATCATAATCAGTCCCAGGGTATTCCTTAGAATAAAACTCCATCCAGATACCAAGGACCTAAATCAAAGGAAGTATGAAGGGGAAATACTTTGCTATAATACTCCTGCTGTGTGAGTTCAAATGACAAAAAGAAATGTACTGAAAGATTTCATATGGTTGTTGGAAGTTTTTGACATTATAGAACTGGTTTTAAAGTAGAGCATTTTTTTCTGTTAAAGAAACAGGATATAATGAAACTAGAAATCTGGGGCAACACAGTTTGACATAGAAGTGTCTATTTATCTGCCAATCCATCTATCTATCTACCACCATCACTGTACATGGATTTATAAGGGGGGGGGGGAACCCACAACAAAACAGGTCTATGCCCACAAGCTTTCAACATAATCAAAACAGGACACAAAAGGAAGGCCAAGGACAGTAGTAGTTTGTATCTGTCTGCTTCTGGCTTTAGGCTGGATGGTCCTGTGCCTGATTCATCTTCTCTCCCTAGGTGGCCAGGGCAGTTGCAATTGGGATGGAGGCGATAATATCATAAGATTATGTTTCTGTAAGCATGCACTGCACATTTGTTGAATCTGCCAAGTTTTTGTTCTGTTCTTGCATATAAATCACTATGACAGCCACAAAAACGGGAATTCCACGGATGAAAGTAGAATAAATGTTGCTGCACACCACTGTAACAAAGAGCTAACATTAAGTAGCAGTCCTGTCGTATGGCTTCATTTATCAAAATGAGCTCAGGGACATTCAAAAGTGTACAGATAAACAACAAAAACTAGCCCAGAGTTACATTGTAAAAATGTTCCAAAAATGATGTATACAGGAAAACCTAAGACAACTGACATCTGGACAAGCAAAGATTTCCCTGCAATGTTCTGGCAGTTTACTAGAGGAAGAAGTGTCTGGGACACAGCTCATAACAAACTACTCAGAGCACACCCAGCAGCTTTGCCCAGAAGATGGGATTTTATATCTATTTGTTGTGCTTGTCAAAAGTTAATCTCCTTCTTTAAAAGCCAGGAACAGAACAGCAATCTCCCTTCACACATTACACATTAAAGGTATAATCCTGAAGACTGATGCAATTCCCTCCTGTGTTTACATATAATATAGTAAAACAGGTACGTAAAGCTGCTTTCAATGCAGTGGTGTACACTTTCCATATCTTAGTCAAGAAGATATGAAATATGTGTTTGCAGAAGCCAGGGGCCTTTCACACTATATCAATTTAGCTATGATTTCACTTTAACAATCAAAGTCCCAACCTGTGAAATTTTTGGTTTAGTTATTTGGTGAAACACTAGAGTACAAAATGCCCCTTTCGAAATGGCAATCCTAGGATTTCAGAAGATGGAACCATTGTAGTCAAAGTGGAATGATAACTATACAATGTGAAAAAAGTCATAGGTTTCTAGCATATATTAGTTTCCAGAGATTGTTGGAAATGACTGTATGATTCAGAAGGATGAGCAAGACTCCAGCTGACCAAACAGAGAATGATCCATTCTTAACAATATAACAGGGCTGTGATATCCACTCTCCAAGTTCATGGCTCAGATTTTAGTACATTGTTAGTCCAAGACATTTCCTCTAATTTCTTTCTGCCTGAGTATAGTAATTTCAGATACACACTATTCCCATTTCAGTGCATACTTGTTGCAAGCCCTTAATTATTTCACTGTTAAGTTATTTAAACCAGAATCATTCCACTCTTCCCCATTCATGGTAAAACACATTTTTAGAAATTGTCTTGTCAACCACTCACAAGACTGTAGCAAGGGAGACTAAGTGCACTAACAGTTCAAATGCCCAAACAAACAAATAAGAAATGCCTGTTTTTAATTCAATTAGAAACAGCTGAAAGGTACAGTAAAGCTCCAGCGTCCAAACTAGCAAATAAAAAAGAAATGTTTTTAATTCAATTAGAAACAGCTGAAACACAAAGATGGTCCACATTCCTTGAAGTCAATTGGTTTTCAAGGGTTCCCTTTTTTATCAGTCAAAAGAAAAGTTGCCACAGGTAATAGATCCCACAGGTAATGGATCACACAGTATTTTCATGTATTCTCTTTTTCTTTCTCTTTTCTTGTCTCTGTTAACTTTTTCATATTTTTTGTTTTTGAATTTTTAGTACTTTTGCTATACTGTTAGTCTCTGTTTAAAATGTAATAAAAAGAATAATATAAAAATATTGGCACTATGCAATCAAGCAAGTGGATTCTGGTTCCTTGCTATTTCACTACGTCTTATTAATGGCCTAGCACTGTCCAGATGTCTCTCCGGGCTGTGCAATATCTAGATTCTACAAACTTCCTGAAGATCTCTCCCCTCTGCCCTAGAGTCTGTTGCTAATTTATGGAGAATACTTGAAATGTATGTCTTCAGGAACCAGACCTTCCAGACTTTCATCAGGAGGCTTCCACCAGCCTCCACAAGCCAGATTTGCAGCCCAGATTCCGGCGGGAGGCAGAATTCCAGCCCATTCTTTAAAACAGACTCTCTGTGTTTCTAGTAATGGAAATCCTACCACAGTCAGATATTTCAACAGTAAAATTGGAAGCGTCTCACAATAATAACAATCTCATAGTCTGCCCCAGAGTTCTTCCTGGCCCTCAGTTAGATCCAAGGCAGGATTTATAGGGCCATATAGTATTCCCAAGAAAGAACACACACCTATATAATAGGAGAGGACAGGGAATGAAACAGATTCAATATATTTGGCACTAAGGATTTATGAACGAAGTTGTACGATCACTGAATGATAATCATCATGAGTTTTGGACAAGTCTCTATGACTATGCATGGTATTTCGCCACGCTCCCTCAGAAGTGCTGAGCTCAGTGATTCTTTAATGAGACACAGCAGAGAGTTAAAGGCAGATGGCTCATGAGGCAGAAAGCATTACAGAAAAATACATATGGAAATTCTCTCGTTTAATTTATTAGGTTCTATTTTTTTTAACAGACCAGCCAAAAACCTCAAGCTTTTGTTTATTTATACAATTGATTTATTAATCACTCTACAGCAATTATTCTCAGGACAAGGAACTATAAATGATGACACAAAACTATAAATCCTTAAACAGAAGGATTACAGAATAACCATTTTAATGGGTTTAAACCACAACAACAACCTAAGATGCATAGATCTATTTTCCTCCTTGCACGTCTAGCTAAAACTATCTTCATGTATACAATGGATCAAGATGCCCACTGTTACAATCATGCACACAGATATTCACACTAAAGTTTGGCATTTACAATTGTAAAATGGCCTGCAGTTTCCCCCCCTAAAGATTGACATCATCCTGGTAGTGATGAAGGAAGGTTAAAAAAATAAAAATAAAAAACAGATAAAGATTCTATAAAAAACTGGGATCTTGCTGTTATAATTAATATTTGATTAATATTTGATGTTTGTTATGTGGAATGACATGCTGGGAGAGATCTGGCAGCTAACTTAGCTGTCAAAGACACAACTGAAGAACCATTTCTTTCAGCAGGCCAATCCAGTCAACTTTTGAACCATGACTTCTGTATTTTCATTCCAATGAAGCTATATTTTGATCTTTGTTCTTGTGTTTTACTGTATGTATTTTATAGTGGTGTCTTTTGATATAATGTTGTATGTATTTTGTATTGATATGTTTTGACTGCAACCAGGCTCAAGCTGTTATGAGAGATGGGTAACAAGTAAGAGGAAGTGGGGGGGGGGGGGAGGAGGAGGAGGAGGAGGAGGAGGAGGAGGAGGAAGGAGGAAGGAGGAGAAGAAGGAGAAGATCGCAAAGACAGACTAAAAACAGAGGCATAACTCTGTGGCCGAAATGATTTATTGGAACTTATGTCACAAGTACCTCCTGACAGTAGTAAAGAACTGATGGGATCATAAACCTGCAAAGGTAGTGGAAAATGAACACTCAGAAATACTGTGGGACTTTCGAATCTAGACTGACAAAATTTGAAACACAATACACCAGACATCACGATTGTGGAAAAGAAAAAAGTTTGGATTATTGATGCTGCCATACTAAGTGAGAGTTGCATTGAGGAAAAACAACAGGAAAAACTCTGCCGTTATGAGGAACTCAAAATCGAACTGCAAAGGCTCTGGCATAAACCAGTACAGGTGGTCCCAGTGGTCATCAGCACACTGGGTGCCATGCCAAAAGATCTCAGCCGGCATTTGGAAACAATAAACATTGACAAAATCACGATCTGTCAGCTGCAAAAGGCCACCTTACTTGGATCCTAGTCCTAGACGCTTGAGAAGTGTTCGACTTGTGATTTTGTCATACGAAATCCAGCATATAGATCTCATTTGCTGTGACATACCGTGTTTTTGTGTCACTAATAATAATAATCATCATCATCATCATGTTGCTGTTGTGTGCCTTCAAGTCTTTTCCTACCTATGGTGATCCTATACATTATATCTATTGAGATTTACTTTGAAACAGGACAAAAACCCATCACATTAAAACATCTTAGTTCTAAACATATGAGGAGAAAGAGGTGCTGGGGCTAATCTCATTATTTCTAGCCCCCATAACAGGACAGTGAAGCTGAGCTGATCCAGGCCGAATTCAATCAAGCTGAAGGCTTACAACATAGCAAGGTAGTTTCAGCATGTCCTGGTAAGCAAAAATCATGGATGTTAAGCAGAGCTATGTGTATTTGTGTGATAAATCTACAGTGGAACAATATCAAATTTAGAAGTACATTAATTAAAAATTGTTGAAGGCAGAGACATGCTTGTATCTGTAAATACAGCAAATCGATGGGCAAAATTAAAATTGCGAGCACTGCCTTGAAATTTATGTTAGGATAAATAGTGGAGATTTCATGTTTTTTCAAAAACTAGGTGCCCCTGTGTTCTCCACTCCTGCTACTGTATTGTAACATATTATCACTAGTATGAAGGTAGTTGTGTTTTATGTGAAAGGGCTGCCAAACCCATCTACCCTTTGATCTGTAGGTCAAGGGGTCTCTTGTCATCCCAAGAGCTATGGGGCATTTCCCCTTCAGACCCTGAACTCTTGTGTCTCTTCAAAAGTGAGTTCTGACTGATATAAAAAATTCCATGTATATTAGAGATTTTACTTTTTAAAAAGCTTATCTAATGATAGTTTTTAAAAACCCTCCAAAACAAAAACTAGCACTTATGAAGTACATGCCACTTTCTCATCCAAAGAAAGTCTGAAAGGAGTTCGTCCCCCTGAAAATCCTGAAATTACTCCTGCTGACTTTAAAGAAGAAGAAAAGAGAAACCTTTAAAATTAATGAGCACTCTGTGTACACCAATAAATTATTTCTTGGCTCCCTCTTCACCCTTTGAAATTTTCTTTTTAAATTTAACTATCGGGACCGAGCTAACTGCCCTTTAAATTGTCAACATGCTTGAGAGACATACAGCTGTGCCTCTTGTACCAGCCATGTCAAGAAGACGGGTGCAGGCCTCCATGCCCCCAGGTCCTTTTTGATCCATACGTCTCCCTTTTCAAGGGCTGGACAGAAGATGTCAACAAGGGCCCTGTTCAGTCATGTATTCTTTCCAAGGCCAAAGACTGTGCAGTGATTATACAGGGGAAAAATAATTAGCGTTCTTCTTTTTACTCAATTTGTTTGCTTGTTTATAGATAGACAGGAAGCAATTATATTTGGGTTGTACAGAAAAGCTCCCAGAGTGACTGTTATATCCATTTTTATTTTTAAAAAGGACAAATCACATTATCAGGGCAACTTTTTAAAAAAACTCTGAAAGGAAAGCGGATAGAGATAATACTTATTTGTCGAAGGCTTTCATGGCTGGAATCACTGGGTTGTTGTAGGTTTTTCGGACTATATGGCCATTTCTGGAAACATTCTCTCCTGACATTTCACCTGCAGCTATAGCAGGCATCCTCAGAGGTTGTTAGACCTCACTACCTCTGAGGTTGCCTGCTATAGATGCAGGCAAAACGTCAGGAGAGAATGCCTCTAAAACATGGCCATATAGCCTGAAAACCCTACAAAAACCCACTTATTTTGTTGTTCACAAGCATTGATAGACACAAATGCCTATCACTCTAAGAGGCAATTGAAAAAGGACAATCTCCACACTCCTAGAGGTCAATCAACATCCATATACTGCATGATGGTGATGTATGCATAGTCAGTTGTTTGGGTTTTTGTGTAAACTTCAAAAGACTTATTCAAGGTTCTGAACCCTACACCAAAAGCAGACTCGCTTTAAATTCAAAATAATCTCAGAGTGGGTTCCCTGCTGTCCTAGTCATGCCATTGACAGTGTAGAAACAATGTGGTTTGACACCACTTTCATTGCCATGGTTCAATGCTATGCAATCATGGGAGTTTGAGTTTTATAAGATCATTTGCATTCTCTGCCAAGGAGTGCTATTGCTTCATGAAACTATAACTCCCACGATTCTATAGATTGAGCCTTTGCAGTGATATCAAACTACATACATTCTACAGTGTAGACTCCTGCCCCCCGGGCTACTATTGACTACTGAATGTCCTGTGTTGGCCTCAATATTTATATCTAACACATTCCAGCTTCTTAGTCCTAAAAAAAACTACCAAGCAGATGCTGTAAATGATGGGCATGAACAAGGTGCCAAAGGCCTTGTAAATCATTGCAACTGTCATGAGAATGCTACCAATGGAAAATGTTTTGGTGAATTCCATATGAAAGCCATCATGTTTTAAGTCAATCTTTAGGCTACTTGTATCACATTAGTTACAACAGAATTTACTGTGGGATTTAATGTTGGAAGTGGCTTTCTTTAAGGTGCCTTTCCCCATTTCCTGCCATTCAGTACTCCCTTGAGTGTTTTAAAAGTACAGTAGGTTGCTCCCCCACTAATTTGAATCATTCCAGGAACACGTGCAAAATTACAAAACCACAAAGGAAATCCATGCAGCTGGGATGAAATATTGAACACAGCAACGACTGATCCAGCTACCAAGGAATTTTCTGTCCTGCTACCAGGTAAAGAATTGAAATGCCCTTGTGCTAAAGAAGAGTATCTAGGTTATTTTAACCTAGCAGCACAAGTTCTGTAACTGCAACTACTTTTCCCTCCGCACAGAGACTATTCCTATTCCTCTAATCTTTATGCTACTTGTTGTCTATTTTCTTGAGCAAAAGACCAAGGAGGGGATTCTAGTTTTCCTCTGGCCTCTAGCAGATTGACAAAGAAGGAACAAAGGAAGGAATGGAGGATAGAATGGAAGCAGGAAGGGAATCACCTAACTGAATCCAGTGTGGCTTGACTTCTTTCTTTTCAATGGGGTAGTGGATCTGCTTCAGGTTATAGTCTAGACTTTAAGGAAGCTGTCCAAGTTAGTGAATCACTTCCTGAGTATCAGTTCAGTACCTCTTTTAAAGTTTGGATTAAAATTTAGAGGGGTTTTTTTTTTTTTGGTCGTGTCAGAAGTGACTCCTGGTGTCAGAGAATTGGCCGTCTGCAAGGACATTGCCCAGGGGACGCCTGGATGATTTGAAGTTTTTATCATCCTTGTGGGAGGTTTCTCTCATGTCCCCGCATGAGGAGCTGGAGCTGATAGAGGGAGCTCATCCGCCTCTCCCCGGATTCGAACCTGCGACCTGTCGGTCTTCAGTCCTGCCGGCACAGGGGTTTAACCCACTGCACCACTGGGGGCTCCAAAATTTAGAGTAGGATCACTAATCTCACCATGTGAATGCTACCAGCCACCATGATTGGATCCCTTTCTGCCATCTTGCACACAGCAGATCATGTGTCATTAATTGTCCAATTATATCCTGCTTGCTTTATAGCAAGGAAGTATCTGATTGCTTCCCAGATTCAAACCGCCAACCTTTCAGTCAGCAATCTTGCTGGCACAATGGTTTAACCCACTGCGCCACTGGGGGCTCCGAAAAGGCTAAATGATAACTTCAAAACCAGAAACCCTACCATTTGACGACAACTCTCCATAAGTACATAAATGATACTGGTATATGAACATAGATAGTACTACAGAGACACATAAACATAAAAGCCAGGCCTAGATCAAGACATGGTGGGTGCCACTGGACAATGTTCCCATTAATAAATCAGTGCATCAAAACCTTGAACTCTGCTGGCTGTGTGAGAGCATCTGATTAGGGTACAAGTATATTGTTACACCAACTGGTGACTAACCCAGGTGAATGAATGCCTACAGTGAACGGTTAAGCTGGTGTTGCAACTCTTAGTATCAAAGGCAATGACAATGCTATATAAACTGGATTATAAAACTGTTTTAATTATTATTAAATTGTTGTTATTCACTGTGACATTTCTTTTCTTTTTTTAACATCTGGAAGAGGACATACAATGACAGCAGGAAACGTACTACTCATTACTTGCCAAACAAGTTACGAAAACAAAAAATTGAGCTGCAATATATATGACACTGATAAACTTGGGAGATAAATCCCTCCATCCCCCTATTTACAGAATAATATGGCACAGCAGATTTTGTTCTTGTTTCATCATCCAACCCCAATAGAAATCTGTAGAAAACATTTTCCTAACTCTGGAGATATATTATCTCAAATTAAGCCTGATAAGATTTTACATATTTCCAACAAAATATGGAGCTGAGAGATCTCAAAGCAACAAGTTAAAGATGAGCAAACGAAAATTTGGATTGTTTTAAATTGGTATTTAATTTCCTCTCAAATATCTCTAAACAAATATCAGTATTCCTATAGAGAAATATTTGTGAATCGATATAAAAAGCAGTAATTGCAGGTTCGTAAAGCAGAAGAAGCAAACAGAAATACATTTTTTCCTGGATCTACCAAGGATGCCAGTCTATGTCATCATAAACGTCAAATAAGAATACAACACAAAAGAATATGCTGATTGTGTGGATTATAATAACCCACAGATTAATAAAATGAGCAATAACTTGTTCAGGCAAAATGATCCTTCATTTTTAGCCTCCCAAGTGCCAACCTTATTCCAATCGAGCAGAATACAAAAGGAGCATTCATTCGGCTACACATTTCTCATCAGGGTCTAATAAATGCAGACGACAGAGGGGCACAAGCTTGTTCAGAGGATTTCAAAGGAGGGAGGGCTGACAAATGTTTAATAACACTGAAATGTGATAGCAACCTACAACGTACTGTCCTGGGTACTAACAATGGAGTCTCAGAAATGTATCCTATCTTCAAATAAACTCACTGTCTTCTTTAAAACAGATGTAATTTTAAAGTTAAATAAATGGCTGTATCTTTGCCAGCACAGAAAGAAAATTAAGTTTCAGGACAGAAGGATGGTGAGTTGGATGATTTTGGCAAAATTGTGCCTCTTACATTCCAGTTGGAAATGCTAACTAGCACAGTGAATTTGTCAATTAAAACATTTAGCTATGAAAATGTGTTCGCAGCTAGATAATTAAAATGGAACTTTCTAGAAATGCATGTGTGTGTCCGACTGTCCGTACTTATTTTAGAGTTCTCAGGTTTTTATATATATTTAGGACAGGAGGTTTAAAATAATGTTACCATATAATTTATAACCCTAAAACAGGCAGTACAAAATGTTCTTTTCTGAAGTTGGAAAACAAGGCCAAGATGGTACGTAACTCTTTAAGTATTCATTGCTGACTGTAATTGGCATACATGGACAAGATCATACTGAAACTATTACGTTTCAAAGTTCAGTAGGCATGTCCTTCATCTTTTATTTTCCACAAAAGAAACTGCAAAATCAATTTTAGAGTATGTGCATCATAAAGGTAAGAATATAACAGCATAACATAACAGGAGCCCTACTAGATCAGAGCACAGGACTATTTAGTCCTATTTATTTGGTTCATTTTATTTATATTCCACATTTCTGTATACAGAAGCCCAGGCGGTCTAACCCAAAGGACTGTCTTGTTTTCCCAGAAATGGTATTCAGACTTTGATCATGGAAATATAATCATCACAACTAATGCCCAATAGAACCATTCTCCAATACTTACAAGTATTTAAAGAAAAAGAAAAAAAGAAAAAAGGCTATAGCACAAAAAGAGACCAAAAAAAAGAGACAAGCTACAGAAAGAAACTACATAGAAAAATTCTCTTTGAAGTCATAACAGAAGGCAAGCCTCAGCCCCTTCCCATCATTCTATCCATATATTATCAAATATATATATGTGTGTGTGTGTGTGTGGAGCAGGGGTGGTGCAATGTGTTAAACCCTTGTGCCAGCTGAAGTGCTGATCTGAAGGTCAGCAGTTCACATCTGCGAGATGAGACGAGCTCTTGTCTGTCAGTCCCAGCATCCCATTTTTTGTTGTTTATTCATTCAGTCGCTTCCGACTCTTCGTGACCATGGACCAGCCCACACCAGAACTCCCTGTCAGCCATTGCCACTCCCAGCTCCTTCAAGGTCAAGCCAGTCACTTCAAGTCATCCATCTTGCCGTTGGTTGCCCCCTCTTCCTTTTTCCTTCCATTTTCCCCAGCATCTTCACCAAGCTTTCCTGTCTTCTCATGATGTGGCCAAAGTACTTCATCTTTGCCTCTAATATCCTTCCCTCCAGTGACCTTTCCATGCGGGGACACAAAAGAAGCCTCCCGGGCATCCTCTGGGCAACGTCTCTGCAGACTGCCAATTCTCTCACACCAGAAGAAACTTGCAGTATGTTCTCAAGTCGCTTCTGACACGATTTAAAAAATCAAAAAAAGTTAGCCCATTTTATCATATAGTCTTCCTCGTCTTCCATGTGATCTTCTTCAATATCAGTAATAAAAATTTGAACACTTTTCCAAACATATAGTTATTATTAGTACTCCACTTTGTTCAAAATTGTATTTTTATCAATCTTTAATCTTTCAAATAATTGTAAGTAACAACACCATTGAAAACTATGTTCGTTTATCAGTAGTTGCTCATTTGAATACATTTTAAATTATCCTTGACAACTCTCTAAAAGATCTTGTTCAACATGGGGGGTTTATTTGGCATTTGTCTGCAACATATTGTGGTGGCAAATTCTACTATTTAACTCGACACGTTGATCTCTAAAACTTCTATTTCTGACCACGTTGAGTTCCTTCCTCCTAGAACTTGGTTAAAACAAGATATTGTTGGATGCATCTCCCATTAGCCTTAGTGAACACATCCAACAGTGACTGATGACTGGAACTGTAGTCCAATAACATCTGAGTGTCACCAGTTGCCCAGGCTTTTAAAATTCTGCATGATTTAATAAATGCAAAAACTTTCTCCTAACACCACTGTCTGATCTTTGTATCCCTCATCTCCATCTGCCAACAAATATTTTGGTGAAAAGCTTTGGAGAACAGAACCAAAGCACAAATAGTGTGATTACCAACGCTCCACTTTAGATAAGACATCTACCCTATGAGTCAATGTGAACTCTTTTAAAACTAAAAAATCCATACAGCCAGTCTCTTCTTGTATTTCTTACATTTATGGATGACATCAAGGAAAAAAGCATCAGAGTTTGGAAATGATTTTTTAAAAATTATAACTCCAAGAACCTAACCAGCATCAGTATGTTGTGAGGAAGAATGTAAGTCCTAAAGTTCTGAAAGGTGGACTTTAAAAATTCTGTCATGCACATGAATACCTAAAGTTTATTTTAAGCCAGCAAAACATTAAAATAATAGACATTTCTTAATGTCCTCTGTGTGTGTGTGTGTGTGTGTATACACACGTGCACACACATGCACACAGATAGATATAATCATATTGCTAACTGAAGGAATTTGGGGATAAAATATTATCAGTCAAATTGCACATCAACTGCCTACTTTAAAAATGTTTTTTCAATTATGGATAATGTCTACCATGCATTTATAACACTAAAAATTCCAACCCTATAATATTTTCATCTAAATCAATTGAAGTCTGGCCAATATATTGTTATATTT
Source organism: Anolis sagrei (assembly GCF_037176765.1). Lineage (NCBI taxonomy): Eukaryota > Metazoa > Chordata > Lepidosauria > Squamata > Anolidae > Anolis > Anolis sagrei. The sequence goes on from NC_090024.1 coordinate 166,523,460, forward strand.
CCAAGGCATCACATTATGAAAAGCATAGACTGCCAGGAAGGTTTTTGCAATAGCACTTTCAAAATATGTAGCAGAAAATATGGAAAGCTGAGAGCTGCAGACACTGTACAAAGATAGCAAGAAATCAAAAGAGACATATGGGAGACAGGGGACCTATACCACAGAATAAGTATGAGGTTGAATCATAATGTTCCCCACTCCAAAATATATATATATGGGAATATGGATACACCAAGTTTGTATGTAATCTATGACAAGTACAATTAACTTCAAGGCTGGTAGGACTGTGTTTTTTTAAAGGCTTCAAATGACTTTATGTGTGTGGGCAAGCATGCCTCCACAAACATTTTGTGGGTAGACAACTCCTGCAGGCTTTGTCCAAAATCAGATGGCAAAGAGCCAACATTTATGTGGTACTCCTGTCCCCATATAAAATATGTCCTGCTCATGATGCATTATTTCAATAGGAATAGAAGAATAGGTTTACTATTGTTACCTCTTGGCTTGCTTATTAGCAGGGCACAGGTTCAGTGTTGACTGGCTAACCAAAGTTAAGAGAATAAAATAGAATTCAGAGAGGATACAAAAGTAGACAATGCTTATTTTATATACACTATTTTTATTGACTGAAAAATGTTTTTGATATCAGCCTTTATGCATGATGGCTACACATGTGCACCTCTTCCATCTCCTTACCCTTTCACCTCTTCCATCTCCTTACCTTTTGGGATCCTTTCAAAGAGCCCTGATCTGGGTTCCTTTTTAGTGATGTTCATGTTGATGTGTGTAGAACAACTGATGCACCAAGGGCTTTAATAAAGTAGAGTCCTGATGATGTACTTTCCTGCTCATCTACGCCTCGGACCATTTATTACACAGAAGACTCACTGGAATCCCCATATCAAAACTACATTCTTAATGGCTGGCCAGAATGCTAAGATAACACACGAACTGCCCTTTTCTTCATAAAGCAATGCAGCTGAGAATTGTGGATTTGTAGGCGATTGGTGTAAACTGTAAGGGTGATGCAGATATTTGAACTGGGTTGGGATTGTGTAGCTGGTCTATTTTAACCTTTGTTTTAACCTTCATTTTTAAATTTTGTAGTATGATGCTTTATCTTGGAATTTTAATGATATTTTTAATTACCTTTTAACTTAATCAAGTTTTAATGTATGTTAGTTCAGTATTACGGGAGTCTTAGGATAGTGATTAGTGTCGATTTGTGTACTTTTTTGTTTTTGTCTTTAATGTTGATATCGTCAGTGGACTAATCAATAAACTTTGCTTGCTACTCATCTACACATGAATGAGATTAAAATATCTTCAAATGTGTAGTAGCACATTTGAAGTTTGGCTTAGGTAAGGTCCTTTCCATTTTTCCCATTTTGCTATATATTATGTGTTTTTTAGGCAATCTCCTGAACAGACCAGTGATGCAAAAACCTGTGACAACTCCAGCTGTCTGGGACTCCCAACTCCCAGAAGCCTGGACCAGATTGTCCAACGGCCAGGAATTCTGGGAGCTGAAGTCCAAAGCATGAAGAGGTCCACAGGTTGGGTACCACTGCTCTAGAAATATCTGTCAACTGGAACATTTGAAGTTTTTGCTGAGGATACATCTAGACAATAAAACTACATAGTTCGACACCACTTTAACTGCTTTGGCTCAATGCCATACTATTCTGGGATTTGTAGCTTGGAAAGAGACCTGAGAAAGCTAAAGACCTTGTAAAACTACATCTTCCATGATTCTGTAACATTGAGCCTTGACATTTAAAGTGGTATCAAACTGCACTAATTCCACAGTGTAAATCCACTCTACACATTTTTGACTTTTACTCTTCAAACACATAACCTGCACATTTAATGCAGATTGTCTTCTTATCTCCAATACAACTAAATGTTTCAAGTGATTGTTTGCTTTGTCAATTTTTTTTCAAATACCTTAGGTTATTTCATACTAGACAATTAGAAGATGATGTTTCCACTTCAACTAACTTGGCTGGCTGCATACAATGGGTTTTATGAAAGCGCCATCAATATTTATCTCTCCAGATAACATTTATAACCATATTTCATATTATTATCATTGAATTAAATAAATAGGACATGTTCACTGATATGCATTTTACATTCTCTAAAGTATTTTGGGTGATCACAACAGCTTGTGTGTACAGTACAACTTGTATATTCACAGATACATCGCCAAACTTTGTATCTGCATAAAACCAAAGATAATATTAAACTGTATTGAAAAGAGAGTTCTCTTGCCCAAGAATGCCATAGTTGCACTGGAGGATCTAGAAAACGCTTAGTGATCAAATTTTGTTTAATGTAGCTAAGTGAAACTGTGGAAACAAGTTTTGCAAAAATTGCCATCATATTGTACATCAAACTTTCCAAACAGCAGAATGTGATCAGCAGAAGCTAGTTAGCCACTTTTGCTCCAAAGGACTAAATCCTTTGAACACACATCCAGCTTTGCAAAGAACGACACAAACAAACTTCCTTTCTGCATTAAAAAATTTATACAGGAACATCCTCCATTGCTGATATTATCAGATAATCAAATCCAGAAGCAACAGAAAGTGAGCATCTTTAGTAATAGTTAAGACAGAAGAGATGCAAAGCAAACAAAGCCAGAAAGACTAAACAAACACTGGAGTATAAATGGGATTGTCACAGTCACAATATACATTATTAGAGAAGTTGAGGGGATTTCTGCAGTGCTACAAAAACTGTCTAGGTTTCTCTAATAAAAAAAAATCCAGCTTTAAGGCAGAGATGGATACAGTGCCAACAAGTACCAGAGAGATGGGGATATACTGCTCAAAACAAGGCACAGTTGAGTTATTTTTTCCAACCTCTTTGGTGTGAGCACAAATGGAAGAAAGGTTGAGCAGCAGGGTTCTCAGTTCAGGAGCATACATGGTCCTGAGATTTGTGAGCTGAGAATTAGGAGATTGTTCCTTCTCAACTTCTTATACATAATTATCATTTAAGGTAACCCACTTGATTCCAGCTAGAATGCAGATACAGATCAGAGGGCAAGTTTTGCCACTATAGTGACTAGAAGGGAAGCTAAGTAAATATATAGTTTTTGTTGTATTCTAAGACACCACTAATTGTAAGATGCACACTAACTTTAGTACCACCAACAGAAAAAGATATGTAAAAGCAGTCCCCGAGTTACAAACATCTGCCTCGCAAACGACTCATAGTTAAGAACAGGAGTAAAATAGCAGGAAGTGAGAGGAATCTACCCTTTGGAAGAGAAATTCACTCCTGAAAAATCTATCATGAGGAAAAGGTGTCTCAACCGAAGCTTTATCACCAATCCTTGTTTCCACATCAAGCCAAAATTTTCAAAATCCAATTACAGGGACAGAAAGGGAGGTGAAATCTTCTGAACAGGGGCACAAACAGCAAAACAAACACCACAGTGGTGTTCAGCCTTCACTGTGCTATTCAGAACTTATACATAATATTCATATATACATATAAATATATATTTGGCTGGAGTTACACAGAAAAAGTGTACCTGTTCCTACTTACAAACAAATTCAATCTATCTTGTTAGTAACTTGGTGACTGCCTGTATGTGTACGTGTGCATGTGTGTATATACAAATGCACACATGAATGATTTGAAGATGCACACTATTTTAAAGAAATATTTATATGAGGCGGAAAGTGTATTTGAGCATTGAAGAAATATGGCATTTACTTTTGAGTCTTCGCAAGTTCAGCAGGAAATCAATTAAGCTTTGGAAACTTTTGCAACAGGGCTTATTAAACCTTTCTACTTACAACCCACTTCCACCTGAGACATTTTTACATGGCTCTGGTTATATAGATATATAAATAGGTAAATATCAAACATTTACTGATAAATCAGCATTTGCAAGGCTTTCCTAACAGGCTAATCTTCCTTTTTGTAGAGTACAGTTGTAGCATTTTCTGCAGAGTTCACTGTAAACATGGCATGCTAACAAATTTGTGTAAATAGGTGGCATTCAAAAACCTTTCCCTGTTGCCAATTTTTTCATGACCCCCAACATTGAGCTGAGCCATTTGGGGTTGAGAGCCACAGTTTAAAAAGCAGTCCTCTAGTAGATGAGTTGAATATTTACACCCGGCCCTTCCTCTTGCTTGGGGCTAAGATCAGCAAAACTGGAGGATCTGCACCGTTGCCCCTGCTTGGAGGAGACCCCTGAAAACTGAGATCTGGCAGCCCTTTACAGCAAGTATATTTTATGTTTTGTAAGTCCCTTCTCTGAATGAACTTTTTCCTATTTTCAGGACAAAGAAAATAAACATACTTTCATATGAAATGATCTTTGTTTTTGATACAATTGACACAATTTAAACACCATAACTAATGCAATCCCTTTCAAAGAATCAAGCATTCTCTTTAGTTTATGCTATTTTAGACCTGTGATTTCCCTTCTCCACAAAAACCATCTGCAAGACATTTAGCAAAGCTGCACTTTTAACAGCAGAGGTGAATGCCCTTTTGGGGTTGGAAAGGAGTCCTATATTTTTCTCATGAGGGGATGCAGAAGGTTTTTTTTTTATCACCATGAGATTCACATAAGCATTAATTTATCTATCCTATACTCATGTTTTACGATATTGCCATAACCTTTTCTACTTCTCTTTAACAACTTTTTGGGGCGACTGCCCTATTTTTGTCTGATGTTGCATAGTTCAAAAGTTAGATTCAACCTGCCTTCCCCCTGGTTCTATAATAGTTCGCCATTCCCACATTGATAGCATAAATATCTTTTAAAAGTTTCTGTGGCTGACATAGGGAACTGCTTCATCACTCCATGCATAAATACCTAGAGAGGAGTTCTCCCAGGTAAAAAATAGTGGGGGTTTTTCACGTTATCCTCCTTTGAAGGGATCCTGTTTCCTCATCCCAATGAATATGGATGATTACATAATTACATAGCTAAACCATGACTTTTTTATCATTTCAGAAGTGACTTGAGAAACTGTCCGGTGTGAGAGAATTGGCTGTCTGCGAGGACGTTGGCCAGGGGATGCCCGGATGTTTTGCCATCTTGTGGGAGGCTTCACTCATGTGAAGCTAGAGCTGACAGATGGGAGCCCATCCTATCTTGTGGATTCAAACCACCAACCTTCAGGTCAGCAGTCCAGCTGGCACAAGGGTTAACCCATTGTGCCGCGAACTACAATCCAGTAAGAGACCATAAGTGATACCTGAATTTCCAGTCAAAAGAGGTGGCTAGCAACATGTAACGCAGCATTTTCATTTTCATTTCGAAAAATAACAGACAGCTAATTTAAAACAAATGCTCAAGGCACTTGTGAGAGTTCTCATTTCTTTCTTTTCAGCATTCCAGATTATTCCTGTATGCGTCAGAGATCATTTCAAAGGGTAAAGGGATTATAATTTCTTGATTTGATAGTTCCAGATTTCTACAAAAGAGACAGTGTATTATTATTCTTCCATTGTAAGCACCACTATTATGGGATTATGCTATTCTTTAAGTTCTTATTCTGTAACAATGTATTTCTGTAAATTTGGGGAGTATGATAAATATGCTCAAAAGACTTCTAAAGTCTAATATTCAGTTAAAAGCAAGAAAAACAGTTGCTGTCTGTCAAGAACTGTTTCCTCCCCTACTTGTGAACATGATAATGTTGATGCCTGGCTATGTACAATTTATTTGTTTGTTTACCATATTTATATCCCACCTTTCTCACCCCAGAGGAGACTCAAGGCAGTGTTACAACAGGCAGCAATTTGATGCCACACACACACACACACACACACAATTACAATTCAAACCAATCAATTCAAACATGAATTATTGAAAACAATTAAAATTATGTCAACCAAAACATAATACAGGGCTGTTCCATTTGTCGATCACATTGTTTCATAGTAATTTATTGCACAATTACTTGTCAAAAGCTCAGTCCCAAGGCCACATCTTGAGTTTTTTTCCTGAAGGTCAAGAGAGAAGTGGCTGATCTGATCTCACTGGGGAAGGAGTTCCATAGCCAAGGAGCCACCACAGAGAAGGTCCTGCCTCTCATCCCCATCAATTGTGCCTGCGAAGGACATGAACCCGAGAGCAGGGCCTCACCAGACAATCTTAATCTCCTAGTACAGCACACAGAAACCACACAAAGTGCTTTTTTAAAAAGCTGTGTTGTGATGGCATGCCCGAGCCTTTGGGAAAACTATATTGTCTGGCTTAACTCAGGGGCCATCTGATACCTTCTGTTAAGATTAAGACCTTTAGCAGACAGAGGCACTTTGAGGCATGGTGAAAGGATAACCAAATGAATTTACTGAAATAGGGTTAACTTCACCTGGGACTATCATAGAATAACTTAATACATTACAAAAGGAGAACTTGCTGGTTGCAGGCATCTTTCTGGGGTCTTTGAAAGGGGACAACTGAAGCAAAGGAGAGGAGAAAACAGAGCCAAGACTTCACATATGTAGACCTAGCCAGGTGTAGTGGTTTGAGTACTGGACTGAATACTCACAGATTCCTTTTTAACCAAGGAAAACTACTGGCTACTTTTGTGTACCCTTTTGGCCTTAAGTAAGGCCATGGTAAATATCTGAACAAATCTTAAGTAATTTTATGTTAGCAATTCCATAAGTTGAAGTCATCTTCAAATCACAAATATGAAACAACAAGGTAGAGCTGCAAATTCAATCAGGGAAGAAGCCTTGGAGGAACATCTGGTCCTCTAGATGATGAAACCCACACATCTGAGATGCCTTTCTCCCCATATTTTGATTCCTGACAAATTTAATTGCCACCTGTGGCTTAATGGAGGCAAGATATGTATGTAATGGCAGAGATCGTGCCTGAAATTGGAATTCAGGCGACGTGGCATTATGCCATCTTATCTCAAGTTTATTTTAAAGGCCTATTTCAACAGCCAACAAATGCAGAGAATTCATTTTTCTCTATGTGCCTATAGATATTATAAATTATCCATCATTTCAGGCTTTTAAATAGAAGCCCATTAGTCAAGTCCATTAACACTTGAAATCTGTATAACAAACATCTAAGTTAGACCTCTGACAGTGAGAATACACAGATTGCTACCAGTAGAGCACTTATGTAGACTCTAGAAACAGAATGTGGAATGCTTCTTGTCTTTTACTTCAGGTAGTAGATCATTCTTAATGTGGGGGCTACCACATACAAAATCTCAGATGAAACAAAGTCCACCAGTCTCTTGGTGTGGTTTATTGCTCTTGCTAATATGTGCACCTGTGTGAGAACAGAGCAGCAGTCCCTTGAGGCCTTACACTAGATTTATATACTCTTTACACTACTTACACATCTTCAGAATGATATATTTTGTCCTTGAGGCACCTAATGGTTAAAAATAATAACTAATGGCTATATTCATGACAGTCAAATAATTTTTCTCAGGCTAGATCAATTTCTTTGAACAATTATGGCATATGTTACCAGGATGCATGTCCTTTGGCTAAATGGCTTTTTTCTATTCAGGGAACTTTGTGTATAAATCACCAGTGGGATGTAATTTAATTGAGAGTTCTTTAATAAAATAAATCATTAGAAAGGAATAAATTATAAAGATATGGGACATAATCACCCAGATAGGGACAATGGCCACATGTGAAAGATTCTGAGGATTCATTTGAATCCTCTTTTTCTCCATACCACTATCTACTACACATATGCAAGTAATGCAACAGGCCATGGTTAGGGAGAAAAACAAAACTGTGCTCCCATCTAGTCTCCTGTGTGTACAATATGAGTTACTCTTGTTTGCAGCATGAGTAATCTACAAGAGAGGAAAGGGATAGCTGTAACATGGGAGGTATGCATAGTCATGTAATGACAGTTCTCTTAATTAATCCATTACATTGCTTGTTCATACAGTAAGACCATTGCATCTGTGGGGGATATGTTGCTTGCTGTACCATGGTTATGCGAAACCATGAAAATGAGTAAATGCAGTTAAATTGCCTGGCTGTCGCACACCAGGGTTGGGAAAGCACCTTTAAACCAATCTCATACTCCAGAACTCGGTTTATAAGCAAAGCAGTTTATTAAGTAATAAATGTAGCTTCAGCAAAAATGTTAAAAGATCCAAGTCAATACAAAATATAATCCATGTAAAACAAGACACTTGAAGAAACTTGAAAACAATAATCCATAAATCCAGGATGCAGGCAAGATCTTTAAACTGGAGTCTTTAACCAAACATAGCAACCCAGAAGATCAAAAGTACACAGCAGCTATAACATAAATCCAAAGATACAGGAGACCAGGAAATCACTTGATACTTGAAGCAATGCAGGAGACCAGGAGACCACTTGATACTTGGAGCATGTCCACAAATAAACACATAGAAAAACCTAAGACTTAAGTTCATGAATCCCATACACATGAGAAAACTCGAGAGAGGAACCTGAAGCATGTAACTTGAACCCAGACATTGACTCCTCTAAGGTATAACTGGAATCAAACTTCCTTTATACCCAAGAAACTATGGCGCTTTTCTTGAGAACTCTCTGCAGGGCCCCTTCTCATTAACAAGCACTCCAACTGCAAATCAGTTGCTGGCCTAACATTCCCAAAATCCCCAGCCCCATCAGGTACAGAACCAGACTCCTGTGAGTCCTCTGATGCTGGCACAAACTCCTCTGAAACCTCAAACATTAGTACAGTCACAGGCTGAACCACAACACTGGCTTCCACTCAGATACTATAGATACTACAGTTCTTCTGGAGCATCTCAAGATTTCTAGAAAGGTATAGCTCTCTTCTGGGGAAAGTATACTATAAAATCAACAGGAAGATCTAACAAATTCCTAAAGAGATTATTTCTCCCCAGGCTCCCTCTTACTGTATATCATAAAATAATGGAATCATAAAGTTGAAAAGGATGTCAAGGTCCATCTAGCCCAGTGCCCTACCTTTGAAGGAAAACACAGCTAAAGCATACTTAGGCTCAACTTAAAAACCTTCAATAAAAGAGCCTCCGCTGCCTTCCAAACCTAGTCTTTTCTACTGTTGAACATTTCTTATTGTCAGGAGCTTCTTTCTAACATTTAGTCAGAATCTCAGTTTTGGTAATTTGAATCCATTGGTTCCAATCCCATTCTCTATTGCAGCGGAAAAAAAGTTTGCTCCATCTTCCATATTATAGAAGTCCACATATTTAAAATGTCTGTTATATCACCTCTAAATTTGTTGTTCTATAGACTATCCATGCACAGTTTAGAAAATGGATAGATGGGCAGGACTTATGAGCCATGTTGGGTTTTTAAAAAAATTGTGTCAGAAGCAAATTGAGAATATATTGCAGGTCGCTTCTGATGTGAGAGAATTGGCCATCTGCAAGGATGTTGCCCAGGGGACGCCCAGATGTGTTACCATCCTGTGAGAGGTTTCTCTCATGACCCTGTAAGGGAAGCTGGGGCTGACAGATGGGAACTCACTCTGTCTTGTGGATTCAAACCATCAACCTTCAGGTCAGCAGTTCAGCCAGCACAAAGGTTTAACCCATTACACTACTGTGGCTCCTAGCCATGTTGCTATTGTATAGACATAGGTACTGCATCTACAGAGCAAATGGATTATGCTCAGTTCTCAAGATCTGGAAATACCCTCATGTATTCAGATAGAGAAGTTTTGCAACAAGGCAGAAGTTACTGAGCTGTGAGCAGCATGTAGTTACAGTAAATGAAATTTGTCTACTACTTCTGCACATTCCCTTTCATACAATAATCCGGGATTCCTGTATCGTGCTTGGCCTATGCCTCTGACTTTTGGCAAGAGGAACACACTTAGAGTTCACATTGAGAAATTACACAAGTTTTCAGTTTGTGTTTACTTTGTCCAGTTGTGCAAAACAGGGTAAGGAATGAGAGCAACAGATGCATGAATCAGCATGCTGCTTCCTTATAGTATACCAGAATAAACCAGCAAGGGGTAGGCACTGGACAATTTACAGTGATATAACCAGATTCTACATTTTTCCCAGCAACAGAAAGGAACTGGGGGTAAACTGCAGTGACTCGTTAAATTATTTCAAAGCTTTTTTTTCTCCCCCAAATGTAACAAAGGCCTAAAGGGATTTTTTCCCTGAGCCACGATGAAATGAGTACACTCGCATTGGCTGTGGAAATTTTACAACACTATAAAGTTAGCAGTCTCCAGTAACCAATTAACAGCTCAACATATAAAATTAAACCAAAGTTACATACCATTGTATTAGTGGGAGGTTGAGGTAATATGTTTGTCCTCACACTGACCTTCGACTGAACACTGGCTTATAAACCATTTTCCTTAGAGGGCACGTAAAAGGCTAAGGAAGATTTATTATCAAAACAATAAAAGAAGAGTGGCACACAGAAGCAAGAATTTGTTCTTTTATTAAACCACGGGATAACAAGAGAAGTACCTAAAACTTCAGGCGAAAGTTACAGAGTTCCTTTTCCCTTTCTTCATCCCTAAGGTGATGTATGCTTTAGTGAGTTGACAGCATCATATGAGAGTCTATCAAGACCATCAAACAAATGTGGCACAGAAACAAGCCATCACCTTTTCACATTTACCTTAGTATCTAAACTAGGACTTGTGGATTGCTTCTACAATGAGAAATCGGTATGGTTCACATATTACAATGCCAAATCTATGTTTTAACTGTATTTTTAACCAGACACACAGGACTATTTAATTGTTTTTTGTTTTTGGATTAGCTTTGTTTTAATTTGGTCAAAGTGTGTGGTTATTAGCTGCCTTGAGTCCCCTCGGGGAGAAAGTCAAAATAAATATAAATAAATAGTAAATATAATAATAAACAAGCCCCCCCCCCCCCAAGCACACACACATACACATATACATATGGAACTTGTTGATTTTATATCTATATCTATACCTATATCAGAAATTACTTGCATGCTTGCATATCTCTTCTGAACATCTATGCTTGCATATCTGTTTAAATTAGGGACAGCATTCAGAATCAACACCAGAAGAGTGTGCTTCTTGAAATCCCTTAAATCATTCACTATCAAGAATATTTAGGAAATCAAAAGTTAACTGTTTTGTAATCACTAAATTTAAAAAAAAATTGGATTATTTCTATATATTGTCAACCTTTGATCTGCTATTGTCCAAAAGATCCATTATCTTCTACTTCTGTAACTGGAACATAAACCTGGATTATGGTTATGGTTATATTGATGGATTTTTCCCTGAAGTATTATTAATATCATTTGGTCAAACTCTGCAAAATATCCTTTATGAACAATTTCTGAGATTAAGATCGTCTGGAGAGGCCCTGCTCTCGGTTCCATCCCCCTCACAAGCATGATTAGTGGAGACGAGAGGCAGGGTCTTCTCAGTGGTGGCTCCTTGGCTATGGAACTCCCTTGCCAAAGAAATTAGATCCGCGCCCTCATTCCTGGCCTTCAGAAGATAAGTAAAAACTTGGCTACGGGACCAAGCCTTTGGGCAATAAGCAGTATAAGGAATGATCAGGGATTATGTGCAGTAGACATGATATTTGGAACGGCTTGGACTACAATTGTTGGATTGTGTGATTTTAATGTTTAAATTGATATTATTTTAATTCCATGTTTTAATGTTAAATGATGTCATGTTTTATGATTTAATTGATAATTGAATGTTAATATCATTATGTTAGATTTCTGTATGTGAGGTATTAAATTTTGCCATAATTATGGAAATTGCTTTGAGTCCACCGTTGGGGTGGGAAAAGCGGTATACAAGTGAAGCAAATAAATAAATAAATAAATAAATAAATAAATTTAATTGCTTTTGCTACATCTCTTTTCACTATTAATGCCACATCATTTCATGTTAGATTTTCATTTTCTGAGTAAAACACTGTGTAATTATTTAACTCAAGCAGTCCCATTTTAACTCTCACTCCAAGTACTACCATGTTTTTACATTCAATTTCTTATTTTACTATGTTTAGCTTCTACTGATTCATGTTCCTTTAACATGTGTTGTGCAGCTTTAGACTTTGCTTTCACCTCTGAGCATGTCAACAATTGAACGTTCTTTCAGCTTGAGTCCAGTTGAGTCATTATCCACACTGGCACTTGTAGCTGTCCTGTTATACCACAGAGTTCCTTCCAACTTGAAAATATCATCTTCTGGCACTCTCCCTTCTTTAATTTTGGATTGCGCCACTATAGGATCTTCATAACAAAAAATATTCAAAGTTAGCATGTCTCCTCTTGTACAGCACTACTTACAAGTGTTATCTATGGTGCTAATGCTGCTGCCTCTAAGAGATCCTCTACCAGTGTCTTCTCACACTACTGCTGCCTCCCAGTAGTTGTTTGGCACCTTTATCCTGGTTCCTCACAAAAGCCTAGAACCATAAAGTTGGAAGAGACCGCAAGGGCCATCCAGTCCATCCCCCTGCCATGAAGGAAAAGCACAATCAAAGCATCTCTGACAAGTGGCCTATCTGACATGGCAGACCCTACCAGCAGCACCTATGCCATCAAACGATCTGTCAAGAAGGTATCTATTGCCTTAAAAAAATATAGAATCCCACCTTCCATAGAAAGGTACTGCCTTACAGGATAATTATGTCCATTACTTTAATCCAGAATTAAATGTGCATAAGAACACAAAAAGAACTATAATGACTCAGTATAGACAAAATGACTATCATGTCCAGCATTGTGTTCCCACAGTGACCAAGCAGATGCAATGTATTTTCAGGTGCCTTCAAGTCAATCTTATTGATCTTGTTATGGTTTTATATTATATGTTAATGTTTTTAAATGTTTTTATGGTGTCTTATTGATCTTGTTGTGGTTTTATATTATATGTTAATATTTTAAAATGTTTTAAATGTTTTATGGTGTTGTTGGGCATTGAATTGTTGCCTCTGTAAACCTCCTTGAGTCGCCTGGGGGTAAGTAAATAAGTAAAGTAAATAAATAAATAAATCCTGATATATGACAATCCTATTATTGGTGTTTTTGGGTGGGTTACAATACTTCATCTGAGGAGGTTGGCCACTGCCTTTCTCTGGAAACAGCCTATACCACTTTGATACGCCCCAACAGTCTTCCTTCCAAGTACTAACCAAGTCTGATCCTGCTTCTGAGAGCAGTCAAAATCTGATGTATTATCCTTTCAAGATGCCAGCCACAGATACAGGCAAAATGTCAGGAGAAAATGCTGCTAGAATATGGCTATACATTCTAGAAACCACTCAACACACCCAGTGATTCCAGCCCTGAAAGCCTTCAACAAAATCTGGTGTCTTTGCCATATTTTGACTTACATGAAAGCAATAGTACCTGCTGTATAATAGCAGCTGCCATACATAATGACACTGGACCTAAAACTCAGTGAACTACTAAACACAACACGGTGAACTTTCTCATGATTTTCCTCTCATTTATTTATACAGTTAAATGCCTATCTACAATCTACAGACTTAATTGCTTGGTCTAGCGATGTGTGCTGAGAACCATTCCAGCCACGGAACTCTGAAGCACCCAGAGGGTATATGGGATAAAGAGGGAATAGCTGCCAATAAAAAAGATTGCCTATTAGATATAATTTTAACTGAATTTCACAGGGTGCTACATTCTTAGATATTTCATTTCTGAAAACCAGATTCCAATCTTTGGGAAGGGTGGGTGCGGGGTTAAACACTTCTCTTTGTACACCAGACAAGGAATGAGGCTGAAACGTCACCCACAATTGAGCCTGAAATTTCGCGGCCAATTTTTGTCTGAATGTGTGTACATTTAGGTTTTTTCCTCCAAACACAAACTAATCACCTCAGAAGTGCCATGTCATTTTGTAACAAGCAACAAGATTGGCTTGGCTCTGGTTGTCACATCCAATCCTGTCACTGGAGCCCTGGCTCCCTATGACCGAAATAACCTGGGTTGACTGATGTAACACAAATTGTATCTGACACTAGGGAAGGTTTCAGTTTGCACATTCAGTGACCAAAGATCTTTGGGTTTAATTACTGAAACGACAACATCAGCAAAACACTTCAGCTAGGAGGTTAGCAAGTGACTGTTCTCCGAATCAGCAACACATATCAAAATACTGCCTTCAGAGGGAGCAATATTCCAGTAAATGGAGGCTTATAGCTTACTGGCAAAATATAAGCGGCATTGATGGGTGTTTGTGATAAATGACAGGAAGATGAACCATTAATTTCTAGATTAGAAATCTAGAAAGATATCTGATGTGAGCGATGGGTAAATATTTTCACCCAGTGTACCAGGAACTGGTACCGTTTTTGCATCTGTCCGCTACAATTGTTTCTGTCTTTCCTGGAAATACAATATTTTCTGTTGGTCATGAGGGTTCTGTGTGGGAAGTTTGGCCCAATTCTATCATTGGTGGGATTCAGAATGCTCTTTGATTGTAAGAGAACTATAAATCCCATCAAACTACAACTCCCAAATGTCAAGTCTATTTTCCCCAAACTCCATCTGTGTTTACATTTGGGCATATTGAGTATTCGTGCCAAGTTTGGTCCAGATCCATTGTTTGAGTCCACAATGCTCTCTGGATGTAGGTGAACTACAACTCCAAAACTCAAGGTCAATTCCCACCAAACCCTTCCAGTATTTTCTGTTAGTCATGGGAGTTTTGTGTGCCAAGTTTGGTTCAATTCCATTGCTGGTGGAGTTTAGAATGCTCTTTGATTGTAGGTGAACTATAAATACCAGAAACTACAACTCCTAAATAACCAAATCAACCTCCCCCCCCCCCCAAAACCACCAGTATTCAAATTTGGGCATATCGGGTATTTGTGCCAAATTTGGTCCAGTGAATGAAAACACATCCTGCATATCAGATATTTACATTACGATTCATAACTGTAGCAAAATTACAGTTATGAAATAGCAACAAAAATAATATTATGGTTCGAGGTCACAATATGAAGAACTATATTAGGAAGATTGCAAACTACTGTTATACAGCATAGTAGCTTGATGGCTTATAGAAACTTAAGAGTTATATCCATTGCATCTAGTACTAAAGAACTGAAAGTACCCAGTAATTAAGGCAGCATACGGAAACAGACATTTCTGCTGTTGTTTTTCACACATTCTATCCAGCTCTATGAGATTCTGGTTTAAAAACATAAAAAATGGTGAGGCATTAATGCAGTTGATGTATGTGCTGGTATAGCTGTACCAGGAGCTCCTATTTTGTTTGCTTTGCAGTTAATGTTTGTTTGCAATCCCAGGCTTGGGATTTTGCAGCAGGGTGGCTTCCTGTTATAGGCTGCAATCATAGGGTAAGCCACCTGCCAATTATAGTTAGGTTCCTTGGTCCCACCCCTTTTTGAGTTTTTGGAGGGAAGGGGCCATTTTTCAGTCAGTCACACAAGGAAGCCAATCTATAGGACGCAGATCAGCTAGTCCCGTAGGAAAGGCTTCATTCCTCAAAACCTTCCGTGGAAATAGAAATAGCCATCCGGGGATCATCCAAAGGTGATCCGGGGTCCATCCAGCGACCATCCAGGGGTCATCCAGTGACCATCCAGTTCCAGGGAAACAGAAGGAAAAGGTCCCAAAGGCTCTGGCTGAGAGCTCACAGCCTCTCAGCCTCACAGCACCAGAGGGGAAAACAGCCCTGAAGTTTCCACAGGACAGCACTGCAGAACCTCAGAATTCCAGCAAAACATCTTCTAGCTTCGTCTGGTAGGTTACTCGGTTTCCAGGCGCATTTGGGGATCGGCAGTTTTACCCAGACCAGCGAGGCCTAGGTGATGGATGGCCTGGGAGAGATTACAAAGGGTTCTTCTTCATGTTAAGATAGTACAGTTAAACCAAGTTAGTGCCAGTCTCTTAAAGACTTGAATAGTAAAGCCTTGAAGTTGTTTGAAGATTTGTTCCTTAATAAAGACTTTTTTGTACCTTTAAAGAACTCTAAAGCCCATTACTTCTGGAAGTCTCTAACAATCTCTCTTCGGGCACCCCGGCTTCCCACTGGGTTTAAAGTGTGCGTTCTATAGAATAAAGACATTTTGTTCGGACCCAGTGGCGACAGAACAATGTATATTATCACATAATTTTTGTCAGCCCATAACAGTCAAACCAAAATTGATATTTTTTGCTTTCCTTAAGTAATTGTCACATCCTTGATTTACTGTCCCAAAGTACCCGCTTCATTCACTCACCTGCACACCCATCCTGTTCCAGTTAAGTACTTTGCTTGATCGGTTGGTGTTTTGCTCAATCGAGCAAAACACCATAACTGTATTTTTTACCTTCCCCCTTTCAGTTAAAAAGGGATAAAAGGTACAATAAAATATAGTATATCAGAGATACAGGGATGGCCTTCAAATAAGATTCTTCCCCACTATGTCCCCACATTTCTAGTGTGGAAGTAATTCCAAGCATCAGCTGATCATTTACAAATTCACTTTTAGCATCAAAACAAAGGGGACATGGAAGTTACCCAGAGAATGCAAGCATATCAGATATAAGATCTCTAAGCATGAACAATTTTGAACATCTCACTCTCTGCAATGCTAGAATTTTGGGACTGAAGGTAACTTTTATTTGGAAGTGCAGAATCCTTACTTGATGAGCTAATTCCGTTATTCCCTTCAACCTTCCATAGCTACATCAATGAAATATGGCCCGTAGTTCTCTTTTGCTGCCTTCTGATCTAGTTCAACTCCAGAGATTTCTGTTTCTAAAGTATTGCAAAAGAGATGCTCTTCCAACTGTTTGCTGAAAAATCTGCCAAATGAGACTATATAGACCTAAATGGGTGCTGGTACCTCTAAAAGTCAAAACGGAGTCTATTATCATTATTTTTCTCCTGTGCAATGTGATGGAAGTTTCTGCCACTGTTCCAGCATATTGTGGGGACTCAAGTGGTCCTCACACAAGTGTCACCAGCCAAACCTGAATTTAGATCTGAAGTCAGGACTACTTTAGTTCATCTGATAGACTCAAGAACTTGTGTTGCAGATAAGGCTGGGGCTTGAACTTGAGATAGACCATGACAAAGGCCAATTCTGGAATTTCAAACATGGTTGGCAGTAGCTGAGCTGCTGAATAGGTGACAAGGGCCAACAGGTCCAAATAATTGGCTGGATGCACAAGCAGGTACTGGGAAATACTGAAATCTCCTGGATCACACACTCAGGTGGGAATCCAAACCTATAAGTAAATTAAGTCAGGAAGGAAGGAAAGAAGGAAGGAAGGAAGGAAGGAAGGAAGGAAGGAAGGAAGGAAGGAAGGAAGGAAGGTGTAATTTACCACTATAGTAGGCCCTTGGTTTTTAGTTTCAAGACCTACCTGCGGAAACTCATCCATGGAAGTTCAGGTTACATAAAATGGCATAGCCAAATGGCATCCCTTATATAAAACGGCAAAATAAAGCTTTGCTTCTTTGGAGTTTCAAAAACATATTTTCACATTTGGTTGTAGAATCCATGGAAGGTCAAATGTACTTTCCTACTTCTCATGTTCACAAGAGAATCTGCAGCATTGTTTTTTGGACAAGACAAGAGGGAGTAGTAGTCTAAGAGACAAAGGGTGATGTGCTCCCACAAATTAAACCACTCAAAATCCTGATCACATTTTTGTATGTAACCAAATAGGTGTAGTAACCAACTGGTGAAAGGAAAGGGAGAAAAACATACATAACTACAACCAGGAACTGCAATTTGTAAGATTTTTAGCAAAATAATATACAGAATTCATAGCTAAACTGGCTTTCTTGTATGCATTTAAAAAAAACTTACTCGTTTTGCAGATGAGTGTTTTAATTGATTAAAACGTTCATCAGCTATTTACTTCTATACATATTAAAATATGAATATAATAACAGTGGTGAATGCAGGTGCCAAATTAGTTGCTTTAGGAGAAGAATTCTCTGTTAAGGTACAGAGAATTAACCTGTCTTGTAAAGTTGCACCTACTGCCCACCCTTTTTTTGTCGGTTCCTATATGCAAGAATTTGATTTTTCTCTTAGAAAGACTTGATTAACTAAGGAATGTTTCTTTTGGTAAAATTAAAGGTTTGAATTTAACTGAACTGAATGGCTGAGGAAGCCTAAATTAGCATTGGAGTTTTTGCTGAATTCCTTTTCCTAAGCTACCCAGCTGTGTGCGATCAGGATGTGGGTATCCATCATTATTTGAAGCTGATGCCTTTACCATTCCCTCTCCACAAATCTGTTAGCAACACAAGATATCATCCCCACAAACCCACCTAGTTAACTGAAATGTCAAATTCTCTTTATGCCTTTTTTGCTAATCTGTTATTAACACTAATTGTGCTTTTGGCAAACTACTCAGAATATCCTCCAAATGATGATCAAGTAACACTGTACTTGGATCTCTGACAAATTTCAGGCCAACGGGGAAAAGGGGAAAAGAAAGACATTTCACCATTACATGAGATGAAATGGGGGCCAGTTTCAAGTATCACTGCAAAGGGTCAGAAAGAGTTCACAAATCCCTCATTGAAACAACACCAGAAAGGGCCCCCATCTATACAGCCAAAAACCAGGAGAGGTAAGTACCACTGGCAATCATTCTTCCAGATCTTATAAACATTCACAAGCCAGCTATTTGCTGCTGCTTCTGGAGCTAATTGCTACTTTAGAGATGCAGAGGTTATATTATCATCAGTACAATAATGTACCTAGTATTTAAGTCATACAACTACCATTATTAACTTTGTAACTGTGGTATGTGTGGACAGTGAAAACACCTTCCAGTGTCAATACAGCTAAATGGTAATTTTGACTTTTTCCACTTTTATCAGCAGATACCCAGCACTATTAAAAGCTATTTTAAAAATGCCCCATTTCCAGAACAGGAATTAAAATGTAGACTTTTAAAAGGAGCAAGGAAAAAACACAAGAAAAGGCAGTGCAATCACTTCAGTGCCCCTTGACAATTGCTTATTCTTTCAGTTACTTCCAACTCTTTGTGACCTCATGGACTAGCCCATGCCAGAGCTCTCTCTTGGCCGTGGGCACCCCAGCTCCTTCAAGGTCAAGCCAGTCACTTCAAGGATACCATCCATCCACCTTGCCCTTGGTCAGCCCCTCTTCCTTTTTCCTTCCATTTTCCCCAGCATCATTATCTTCTCCAAGCTTTCCTGTCTTCTCATTATGTGGCCAAAGTATTTCAGCCTTGTCTCTAATACGCTTCCCACTAGTGAGCAGTTGGACATTATTTTGTGTAGTATGGACTGGTTTGATCTTCTTGAGGTCCAAGGCACTTGATAATATTATAATGCAATTTATTTTGGTTTGTTCTTTTCCTTCCAATATGATTTTTAAAACCACACAAAAATGTGTGTGCAAAAGGAGGGTGTACATCAGGGATGGAAATGTTGGTAGCCCTTTCCGTGGGCCTGGTTTTGAGGATAATATTTTGTAGCACTCAGCACTAATTTTGGCTACTGTGCACCAAGTAGATTTGAGGGCCAAATCACCATTTGGTGAACAAAACTCACATTTTGCAAACTAAACGGCCAAGCGATGATGGGGGACAGATAACAACAACAACAACAACAACAACAACAACTTATCCACCTATTAATTTGTCAAATTAATAGCGTGTGCACAAATTGTTTTGGTGAGGGCTTGGAAAGACAAAACAAAATGGACACTGATTAATTGGTATAACTATATAGTTAATATGTTAAATGTGGAAATAACAAATTGCAAATGGAATAATATAGATAAAATTGAAAAGGTTACAATAACTAAGAGGATGTGGGAACTAGTTAGGAATTATTTAGAGAATGTGTTAAGATGTGGAGTAGAAAAATTAAGACAGACTGACATTTCAAATGTAACTTCTGTAGTTTGATGTATAAATTGCATGTACAAGGAGGGAGGGTGGGAGAGGGAAAAAACCAATAAACCAATTAAAAAACAACAACTTATCCACCTCTTCTCAAGATTCCACACAGGATACAACATAGTGAAAACACATAGATAAAATTGTAAATGGGTTGTTGTAGGGTTTTTTGGGCTGTATGGCCATGGTCTAGAGAGGTCTAGACCAGGGGTCCTCAAACTAAGGCCCGGGGGCCGGATGCGGCCCTCCAAGGTAATTTACCTGGCCCTCGCTCAGGGTCAACCTAAGTATGAAACTACTTGAAAGCACACAATAACAACAACAATCCTATCTCATCAGCCAAAAGCAGGCCCACACTTTCCATTGAAATACTAATAAGTTTATATTTGTTAAAATTGTTCTTAATTTTAACTATTGTATTGTTTTTAAATTTTTTGCACTATAAATAAGATATGTGTAGTGTGCATAGGAATTCATTCATGTTTGTTTAGAATTATAATCTGGCCCGCCAACAGTTTGAGGGACTGTGACCTGGCCCTCTGTTTAAAAAGTTTGTGGACCCCTGGTCTAGACCATGGCCATACAGCCCAAAAAAACCTACAACAACCCAGTGATTCCGGCCATGAAAGCCTTCGACAATAAAATTGTAAACCATTAAAATACATATATTACAAAACATGGACACAGTTTAAAATTGAGTGGGTAGGCCTGTTTGAAGAGATAGATTATTTGTTCTGTTTTAAATTCTAAGAGCTCATTTAGCCATCAAAACTCTTCTGGTAGGTCATTCATAGTCTGGGGTGACTGATGAAAGCATCTTCTGGATGAAAGTTGCCAGTCAGGTTCTGGCTGGTAAACATCGCCCAGGGAACCTAAATGGAGCAAACTGTATGGGAGAAAGTGATCCACCAGGTAACCTGCATGCAAAACATGTGAGGCTTTAAAGGTAATAACCAACACTTTGTATTTTGCCTGGAGACTAACTGGGAATCAATGGAGTGATTTTAGTATAGGTGTGATATACACACTCCTACATGTACCCATAACCAATATGAGCAAGGTGTGATGCAGCTGAACAGCTAAAAGACTTCACAAATAAAATCTTGTTTTCCCCCTAACAGAGAACTCTCTCCAACTCAACTTCATATGGTCATCTTTTCTTATGTGCCTGTCATCCACATCTGGAAAGCAGCTATGCACTGGTGGCAGTGGAAGGCAGCTGTAGAAGAAAAGCACAGGCATCCTCTTTAGGTCCAAATCACTCTCTCTTTCATAATTACAATTGTTCATGGAACCCTTCTGAGGATGAATGGAAGGGATCGCTAATAGGCATAGAGAAACTGCACCACAGCTGCTTTTTAAACTGTTTTGGATCGTTTCCTCACCTTTTGACCTATTCAAGGAAGGGCTCTCAAAATTTATCAGAGTTTCAGTGGCATGCAGGTTTGCATGTGATTTGTAACAAGAGTAGAGTCTGTCTTCAATAAAACAGAAAATGCATGTTCTTCATTTTCTCTCTGTTCACACACACCAGGGGAGGGAGTTATCTGGGGTCATTTTTCTAGTTGACATGTGCAAGATAATGAGAAAGTTCTGAACTTATTTTCATACAGACATGGCACATTTAATTGTTTCACAAATCCAAAGAGAGTGATGTCATTTTTAAATGCTTCTCTAATATGCACCTATTTTGAGTAGGGTCTCCTATACCTGATCTATCTTGTATTACACAATAACCTTCTAAGACAAATTTGGCACCCATTAGATAAGCCTAACTGTAAGAAATGTATACTTCATCATACTTTGACAAAGTCCTCAGAAATAGAGTTTTGATTTTGTATTCCTACATGACTGGGATTAAACTGGATGGCTCTTGTGGTCTCTTCCAATTCTATGTGATCATCCTCAAATCTATAAATTTTATAGATGTTCAAGGCACATTCACTTTCCATGTGCAATCCTCCCATGTTTCCCATTTAATTCTTCCAACTCTTCATAATATATCCATTGAGGATTGTACATATTTGGCTGTTAACACTAGGATAGTATGTACATGTTCAACTGTTAACACTAGGAGCTTTCACATCTGCTTTAAGATTTGGTTTTAAGATTTAAAAACAATAGCTAACTAGTGAGTTATGTGGGAATAGGAGAATCGCCTTAAAAAAAATAGGCCTTCTCTTGATTTCTCCCATACCTGCAATCCCCAAAACCTTAACGGTGCTCTGCTTTGGACTGAAAATCCAAAAGGCAGGGGAGAATAAGGTCATGTGGGTTTAGATGTCCTTTTTTAATGCATTAATATATGTCCAAATGGGAGGGATCACACTCCAGATTCTGAAGAAAGGCAAAAATATCCTTAAAAGCAAAATATTCAAGTGCCACTTTGCAATTAGTAATGAAGACTGTGGGCACTTCCAGACAGTCCCTTTAACACAGGAGTTCCCACAATTAAAAGGGGACTGTCCAGATGATGTCCTAGGTAAACACTCCATTAGAGTGGTGCCAGAGCTCTCCTGGCACACAGAAATGACATGCCAGGAGACAGGGGGAGGGGAGGGGGAAGTGATTTTACTCCTCCCTTTTCTACTGGCACCCCTTGAATGGAGGACAGGTAAGTTCTTTTAGGGGTGGGGTAGGGTCTTTGGAGGGGGGGGGGTTGGGTGTCCAGGTGTTCTCCCGGAAAGATCCAGGAGCGCATCTGGACCCCCGCCTCAAAAAGCATGCTCTTTCTGAGGTATGTGTAGAATAGGTCCTGGGAATATTCACAGTTTTTAAACGTGAATGCTACTGGATTAAATGGCTGTGTGGAAGTGCCCTAAGAACAGGAAATGCAAACTCACAGATGTAGTGGTTCTCAACCTATGGGTCCCCAGATGCTTTGGCCTTCAGCTCTCGAAATCCTAACAGATAGTAAACTGGCTGGGATTTCTGGGAGTTGTAGGCCAAAACACCTGGGGACCCACAGGTCGAGAACCACTGCACTAATGTTTCCTCTCCCCACATATCTCATATCAAATGTCCTAATACCCTTCGTGAATGAACATTGTCTTCAACTTCAATAAAAGGGAGAACCCTGTCATTGACAGGAGTGTCAAACACCTTCGAATATATACATTTACAGCACAGATAATAAACTAGATTGTTTGCAAAAGCCTATTAAAAGGAAAGTATTGTGTTAATGTTAGCCACTCAAATGGTCCTCTCTATTTAACTTGTTCTTACACATTTCCTAGCTCTTGTCCAAACAGACTTGACAGCTTAACATTGCAAGCCTTCTGCAAACACTGAATAGAAACACAAGGAGAGATGGTGATGACAGAATCATAGATTGTTCTAAGCTACTGGTTGCACTTTTAATACTTTTTTGTTGAAAAGGGCTAATAGGTAAATAATTGGATCAAATATTTTCTGTAGCGGTTTCCTTCTCTTTCAAAACACACACCAAATTACACAATTTTCCAATGTGTGTGCTTAGTAGAAGAAAAGTACCCTGGAACAATTTAGTAATGAATTCTTTCACAAATATTTTCCAGGGCCAAAAATTACTTTTTGCTGCCCAAGCTTGGATTACAAGGGTTATGAGACCTCTATGCTAAACCACATTCTGGGCCCCACACATCTCTGCTCTGAGTTATGTGCCAACAGCCACACAAAGCATCTTCATAGTGTATTTTTCTTAAGTGCTCTGAGTAATTCATATCCATAAGCACAGCATGCAGTGCAACGGTTCTAGAAAAACAGCCAGCAATTCTAGCTTGCCTTATGCAATATGGAAATGAGGCTGTAAGTCAGAAGCAGGCTTCTATGTAGGGCAGTATGGGACTCATGTAGTCCTTTATGTCTCTTTGGCTTGCAATTCTCAATGTTCCTCACTACTGGCTATACTGGCTAAGGCTTCTTGGAACTAGCATCCATCATCTGAAAGGTGGTAGGCAGTATGATCCTCAGCCTTGGGAGAGGAGAAGGAAGTGTTCCCTGAGAGCTGACTCATTTCTTTGCATGCTTGTCTTCCTCTTTGTACTCAAATCTGCCGCTGTGCATCTCTCTTCACATTCTCCTCTTGGATTACAAAAGGATGTGATTACAAGTCAAATAACGTCCTCAGCTTTTCTCCAGAGCCTCAAGACAGAAAAGAGACTGCTTAGAGTGGTCATTTTTTCAGTTTTAATTTGTTTACTTGAATGAAACTGGAGTAAACAAATACATTACCTTACAACGTATGAATGGAGTCAAAGCTTTCAGTATCTCCTGACTTAGAGACATTCTGATTTAAGTTTTGCAAAGTACACATGAATACTGAGTAAGTACCATAATTGAAACAAAGGCTGAGGAGAAGAATCTCACCCTATGATGCTGTAAAGACCTATTTCTTCTGGCAAACCTACCCAATCAATATTTGACTAAGCATTTTTAAACTCACGACCTGATTATATTTTAATCTTTGTTCTGCATATTTTAATATACATTTCATAGAAATTTATGTATTTTACATATGGTGACATGTTTTTAACTATGTTGTACCCTGCCTCAAACCGCAAGGAGAGGCAGTGGGTACAAAATCCAATCAAATAATAATAATAACAATCATTGTAAACAATGACAGGATATAGGAAGAGCCTGAAGTTCTATTTACACAGTCAAATTATTCAATCAGGAAGGGAAGGAGACAGGAGAGTACTAGCTTTTCCCACCTCACTGCTGGAACCATCCTTGTAGTCCTCTAATTGAAGGGAAACTTCTGAAACATTGATTATTTTACACTCATGGAAGTTTCCTGTTTCCATATACCAGTGTTTCTCAACCTGGGGGTCGAGACCCCTGAAGGGGTCACGAGAGAGGTTTCAGAGGGGTTGCCAAAGATCATCAGAAAACACATACAGCTGAAGATCTCTCCACTTGTCCCAGTCTTCCTTTTTGGTGTTGGTGTACTATAACTCCCAGAATTCAAAAACAGCCCCCCCCCCCACCCCACTAGTAATCCGTGTTGGCCATGTAGGTAATGTGCCAAGTTTGGTGCAAATCCCTTGTAGGCTGGGTTCAGGGTGCTCTCTGATTGTAGGTGAACTATAAATCCCACAACTACAGCTCCCAAGTGTCATGGTCTATTTTCCCCAAACTCCACCAGTGTTCACATTTGGGTATATGGAGCATTCATGCCAAGTTTGGTTTAGATCTATCATTGTTTCAGTCCACAGTGCTCTCTGGATGTAGGTGAACTACAATCCCAAAACTCAAGGTCAATGCCCACCAAACCCTTCCAGTATTTTCTCTTTCTCATGGGAGTTCTGTGTGCCAAGTTTGGTTCAATTCTATTGTTGCTGGAATTGCTTGTAGGTTAGCTATAAGTCCCAGCAACTGCAACTCCCAAATGACAAAATCAACCAACCCCCCCGACCCACCAATATTCAAATTTGGGCATATGAGGTATTTGTGCCAAATTTGGTCCAGTGAATGAAAATACATCCTGCATATCAGATATTTACATTACAATTCATAACAGTAGAAAAATTACAGTTATGAAGTAGCAACAAAAATAATTTTATGGTTGGGGGTCACTACAACATGAAGAACTGTATTAAGGGGTCACAGCATTAGGAAGGTTGAGAATCTCTGCCATATACGGTAATTTTGTAACGTGCAAAATCAGATTTCTCAATAACATGGAGAATCCAGTGTCTTTATTGAAATGTTTGTCTCTAAATCGCGGTAATTCCATCCAACCGACAGTGTTATCTGAATATCTAAACAAGAATTCAGGAAACACACTGGTATTGAGTGTAAGGAATGAATGTCTGTATGTATGTAGAAGAGCAGAAGAAACAGGCCTGAACAACATGGAGTCCCCGCAAAGCATTATGTGGGACGGCCTTGGCAGCTGAAGCGAGGACGCAGCAAGGCATAACTGGAGGACAATGGACAATAAGGTGTGCGACCGAGCATGTAAGGAGAACATGATCATACAGGAGGTACCCCATAAATCATGAGGCCTGGAATCTTAATGTCCCGAACTTTGGACAGAACAAAGATTTGAGAGGACTTGAAGGAGAACGGGACAACTTGACTCTTGAGATGAAGAAAAATGGATTTTGGCCTATAAATGTAGGGGGCTTCTAACAATCTGCACGTCTCCTGATCCGCGGCACCGGGAGCGTCCGTCCCTCTTCGGAAAGACTGATCACCTTCACCGGAAGAGGCCTGTGTGTGTGAATATGAACGAGTGTGTGTGTGCAAGAGAGCTCTCCTTGATGTGATTCTATGATGATTGTATTTCAATAAATGTTACATGAATAGTGGCAAAACCAAATTTGGTCTCCAAGGTGTCTCATTGATCTAAGCTACCTTACCATTCCTTATACACTCTGCACAAAAGAACAGGAACCTCTTTGGGTTCATAACAAATTGGCGTAGTCGGCAGGATTGCAAGTGTAAAGGAATTGAGGTTGATAGATCCTTGGGATACTTGGGAGTGGAATTGGAGGGACGCCTCCACTCTGTAAAACACTGAAGGGCATAGGTGTTTTCAGGGGAATTGAAGTTGGATCCAAACCGGAAAGCGTTGAAGGACATAGGGCGCTTTTTCGGACTGATTGTGGGATCTAGTGTGCGAAGTACTGAAGGAAATAGGTATTTTGCAAGTGAGATCCAACCGGAAAGTGCTTAAGGGCATGTGGCACTTTTTCGGACTGAATTCTGGGTTTGATGTGTAAAGTGCTGAAGGAAATAGGTACTTTACAGGGGAGACCCAGGCTGGAAAACGCTTAAGGGAATGTGGCGTTTCTCCGGACTGAAACTGGTTTGATTTTCAGGTTTTGAACTGAAAGTGTTGAAAATAACATTGTGTGTTTTCATTTGATTGAAGGGAAAATATCAGAAGTGTTTGGTAAACATGGCATTTTTTGGAAAGAAAACCTTTCTGGTTAATAAGCCAGGGAATAAGGTGAATGATGTTTCTGAGAGAGCACAGTTGTGGAGAAAGTTGAAGAAACAAGGATAGGATATGCAAAAGTTAGATGGAATTAGTATGGATTGTTTGAGACAGATGGTCACAAAGGGAGAACAAGTTAAGAAAGTTATTCAGCTACCGGCACCTCCTATAGATTAACAACTTGTAATGCTGACAAGCCAAAATGGGCAAAAACAAAACTACTGAAACAGGGAGACAAGCCGCCGGAGGAAACAACTTTCCAGGCATTGAGGGATGAAGCAAGTAGGGCAGAAGCCAAGAGTGGGAGAGTGGAAATTGATTCAGAAGGTGAAGAGGCATGAAAGTTATTAGGGATGCCCCGCTGCCAAGCATAAGAAAACTTTTCAGGTACGACCAGGTCAATGGCAGTATTTGGGGAAATTAACTACAAGTCCTGGGGATAGCAGAAAATATGTAAAAAGCTACAGATGAGAGAGAAGAATTCTTAAGCACAGACGAGACTGCAGATAACGGAGAGAGGACAAGCATAATTAAAACAGGAGCACAGTACCCACGGAAAGGAGGAAGGAAAAGAATTACAGAGATAATAACACAAAAACCTTTTTGCAATGTAGTATTTTGAAAAACAAGTTTCTGACCCAAACGCAGATGGGTTGGAGTTACTTTTTAAAGAAACAGCTTTATACTGTGAGCAGACAGGCTCAGCAGTAGATTTAGAAGACAAATTGCAGGAGGAATGTGGAAAAAACAAAGTTTAAACATTACAAACTGTAACTAGGATGCAGGAAAATAGAGAAAAAGAAGAACAGAATAATCCCCTAAAAGACAGTCCTTATGACTGTTGTTAAGATGGAATGTGCCCTGACAATCCTGACTGTATGTCATCTTTAGAGGGATTGCAGAGAAAGAGAAAGGAAAAAGCCAGCAGAGAAAAGCACTGTTTAGGCAGATAAATGGGAACAAATCAATTCCATTCATAACAAAACTGGAATTGTAAGAACACAGAGAAATACAATATTGAAAGAAGAATTGCCGAGGATGAGGGAACAAAAGAGAGTCCCAATTCTCTGAAAAGTTAATGTGCTGGAGTGGTTTAAATGGGATTGGAATTCCCATATGGAAGGGGAAGAAGGTCCTTGGTGTAGATGTTTGCTTGGAAACTTGGAAGTTTTGTTTTAAGTTTCAAAAAGGCTAAATATGTTTAGAGATTTTTATGGAATGTTAGGGAAAAATCTTTCCAATGAAGGGAAACAGCATTTTGAATTTGGAATTGTTTTTATAGGGAATCTTGGTGTCAAAAGTCAGGTAATAAGTAATGGAGGCTGTAATTTAGAGTAATATGCAGTTTTTGACCCTTGATATATAGAAAAAGAGATCTAAAATGAATTTTAAGTCTTTGTGCAGGAGGAGTCTTGGTAACTTTTAAGAAGAAAATGTGCAGGAGGGAAGAACAAAGGAGAAACTGAGTTTGTTTTCTGGGAGATTTTAAAAAGAAAAGCCTACCTAAGGAGAAAATGTGGGGACTTGTTTTATAAAATGGCAATAGGATGTTACCTAGAGAGAGTATTTTATGGTTCAATAAAAGGCAATTGGAGTTAAGATTTTGCAAATTGGTTAGAGAAAATGAAAAAGATCAGACAGATGAGTTGCATTTTGGTTTTAATAGTTTGATTAGTTTATTGGTCAGATCATTATTGGTGTTTTATTTTATTTTACTTTTGGAAGAAAGTTCTGTTTGGAAATCCAAGACATTTGAATTTCTTAGAGAATATAATAAATTGGATAAAGTTTTGTAAAAGGAAACAATGAATTAGATTCAGTGAGATTTTTAAAAGGAATTTGCTACAACCAATTTATGAGCCTTTACCTGGAAGTGTTACCTTTTGTTAATTCTGTCTGTTTAACCAAGTTTACTGATAAACAAAAGAGCTAGAGTTTTAAATAATGGACAGTGATGTTAAACCAGAAAAAATATGTATTGTTGAATGCTTTCATAGCTGGAATCACTGGGTTGTTGTAAACTTATCAGGCTGTCTGGCCATGTTCCAGAAGCATTTTCTCCTGACGTTTTGCCCACATCTGTGGCAGGCATCCTCAGAGGTTGTGAGATCTGATGCAAACTAGGCAAGTGAGGTTTATATAGCTGTGGAATGACCGGGATGAAAGAAAGAACGATTGTCTGTTTGAAGTAGTTGTAAAAAAAAATAAATAGATTTTCAGACAATTCAAAGTCTAGATTTAATGTTATCAGTTTTAAAAGAGGGTCCTGTGAAGGAGAAAAGTTTGCAGGGGAAGTAGTTAACTAGAAGATACCTAGAATTGTTTTGCAGGTTGAAAGATTATGGTAGGGAAAAAGCAGAGTGGATTACTGAATGGGCATGGTAGAAGCTGTATTATATGTTCTTTTGTTCATAAAAGAACAAGAGGGGGAGGAGAAGAGGAAAGTTTTATAATGACAGCAAGAATGTATGTAAGGTTTTAACTGAAGGAAAGACAGGTTGAATTAGATACAGAAAGGGACCATACGTGATCTTGGATTTTATTTAGTCTCACTCTTATTGATTACAGATTAAATGACAGTTTTCATAAAGTGTTTGCAGTTTTGAGCAGAAGACCCTAATTCTTATTGATTACAGGTTAATGACAAACAGGTGCAAGTTCATCGGAACCAGGAAAAACTTGGAAAGCTGCACAAGTTAATTAACAGTTTTATTTGGTTTCTAAACAGGAATGCAGGTGGCCACCAACTAAAAGGAGACAAAACTTATGAAAAAATTGCAATTGGGTAATTAATTAGAACAGTGAATATATGTGTGTGTATTGTTTGTGTTTTATAGTTTTTAAGGAGTGCACTAATCATAATAATAATAATAATAATAATAATAATAATAATATTGGTGATTCATATTATTATCTGGTACCAGAACCTATTGGCAGCTGTTTTTCCGGAGGCCAGAGCTACTCAGCGTCAGACCTTTTGAAAAACAAAGCAAATAAGATATCAAACTGCAGAATTTGCTAAGATTTGGTTTACATGAATGGGAAAGAATGGTTGCTCTAACACAAATGAAAGAAATATATGGTATAAAGTATAAGATTTATTGTATAAAGGGTATAGAAGATATAAGACTGAAATGGTGTTTTGAGTCAGATCAACCAAGTGGTAGAAGGAAAGACACAGAATACAATGGATGGAAAATATCAAGCTTCAAATAGAGAAGAACAGCTTTGGTTTCACGAATGGGATTTGCAATTAAACATGATAGTTTTAAATATGAGTTCTTGGAAACCCGAATGTGCAAAATATGTTCTAAGTTTGAAGGAATTTCTACAGCTGAATAAAACATTATATGCAATAAAGTATTTAAATGATGATACCTCAAGATTGCTAGGGGAAGTTTTGATGTGTATAGTTTTATAACAAATGACTATTAATCTGAAAAAAAAATTCTAAAGGTTGCTTTGCTGGGAAATGATGCAAATATGTTCACACAAATGGGAAGGTTACAACTGACAGGGAAAATGTTTGTGGGAACATTCAAAAATCATGTGATTACTACTGGATTGCAATTAAGTATATTTGACCAGCTGAATCAATCCTTGGTTGCTTTAATGAAAGCCGAAAATGAATCCTTGCAACAAATAAGTAAGGCCATGAGTTGCTTAACTATACAAATAAATTTGAGAGATTGGAGAGAAAAAATGTTAATGCTGATAATGGGAGGACACTCAGAAGCTTTCCTAGAGTTAACAAAACTACATAATTGGTTAAGAACTGATTATAAAGGATGGAGTAAGCTTGTCAAATATTCTTGGAAAAATGATATGCTAAGTTTAAAAATTGAGACTTTGGAAAAGACAGCCGATACTGAAAAGAATTTGGTTTGTGATATAGTTCCTATGCCTATACATGTGGGAAAATGGTTTTGGGTTCCATATTTGTTATCTAAAAATGCCATATGCACAAGGTCTAAATATACAAATTTAAATGAAACAATTGATATTGATAGATGCGAAAATTGGGAAATGGGATATGTGTGTACCTTAACAATAAGGCAAATTGAACCATGTGCATTGGAAATATCAGATGCAATTTGCAGGTTGCAAAAACTAAAACCCAGAACCATGGTATATGACAATGGAATGCAATGCCTATGTGCTATATCACCTAATGATTTATATTGGTCTGATGGGGAAACACAAACAGATAATCAATTGAAATGCAAATGTGGTATAAGTTTTGTTCAAGATGTTCAGACTGGAAATTTGTTATATATAATGGAAAACAAAGATACTGAAATCTACCTTACATTAAAGAAACAATCAATGGATATAGAATTGGGAATTAATTGGGAAAAATTAAACGCATTAATACAGACCAATGAACAAGTGAGAAAGCATTTAGAAAGTTATGAAGAGAAAACTAAAAAGGATTTTGTTAGAATCCAACAGGTTAATGGAGAATTCCAGAGAATAGCAGCGGAAGAGAGTACTTTGACAGAACATCACTGGTATGATATCTTCATGGGCTATTCACCAAAAGCAACAGCATTTTTACATTTAATGATACATCCAATAGTATGGATAGGGATACTTTTATTGCTGCTAATCATTTGGATCTTATGGCTTCTTAGACGAATGACAGGATTGACTAATCGATTTTCTATATTTGAAAACAAGCTAACGTATTTAGAAACACAATTGTGAACCATGATGTTTGATTAATCATGTAAGTTCAGTATTAACCAAAACATATATACCTCACACCTAATCAAGTTTTATTATAAATATAACCATCACTGAATTGCTTATCATGTATGAATCATGTATGTGATACAATAAATTAGTATTTATGTATCAAGGGGAGGAGTATGTAAGGAATGAATGTCTGTATGTATGTAGAAGAGCAGAAGAAACAGGCCTGAACAACATGGAGTCCCCGCAAAGCATTATGTGGGACGGCCTTGGCAGCTGAAGCGAGGACGCAGCAAGGCATAACTGGAGGACAATGGACAATAAGGTGTGCGACCGAGCATGTAAGGAGAACATGATCATACAGGAGGTACCCCATAAATCATGAGGCCTGGAATCTTAATGTCCCGAACTTTGGACAGAACAAAGATTTGAGAGGACTTGAAGGAGAACGGGACAACTTGACTCTTGAGATGAAGAAAAATGGATTTTGGCCTATAAATGTAGGGGGCTTCTAACAATCTGCACGTCTCCTGATCCGCGGCACCGGGAGCGTCCGTCCCTCTTCGGAAAGACTGATCACCTTCACCGGAAGAGGCCTGTGTGTGTGAGTATGAACGAGTGTGTGTGTGCAAGAGAGCTCTCCTTGATGTGATTCTATGATGATTGTATTTCAATAAATGTTACATGAATAGTGGCAAAACCAAATTTGGTCTCCAAGGTGTCTCATTGATCTAAGCTACCTTACCATTCCTTATACACTCTGCACAAAAGAACAGGAACCTCTTTGGGTTCATAACATTGAGTAGGAAAAAAAGTTGAAATATATGCAGAGTATTATATATCCTTGTATTCTGTACCCCCAGATTCCACCATCCATTGCTTGAAAATATGTATTTTTTATTTTAAAAACCCAAAATCAAAGCTATATTTTGCCATTTTCTACAAAGGATACCATTTACTTACACCATTACATATAATGGGACTTGAACATCTACGGATTTTGTTATCATTGGGGGATCCTAGAAACAATTCCCAGTGGATACCAAAAGGCCAACTTTAACTGAAGGACTTTTTTGTTTGAGATGCCAGGTGCTTATTTAGGTCCGGATGTCTTTAACATTTCTGTCAAAAAATGGCCTTGTATACATTAGAATTGAGTCCTGCATAGGGACTAGCTCATTCCAACATTCGTAGTTAGGTCTCCAGTGTGACTGCCCCGTGTGTGAACTAAAACACAAATAATTCTGCAGATGGGACCTTAATTTGAGAGTTATGTTTTTGTGAAGAAAATGATGTTAACTGTACCACCAGTAAAGCTTTATAGATGTAACTCTATCCAAAGGGCACCTGTACCAGCCATTTCAGCATTCGTTTACAATTGTAGAAAACTTACCTACCCTGTAGTCCCTCAAAACTGTCCCTCAAGGGTTAAACACACAGCTTGTTGAGTGCTTAACCTTTCTCAAAACATATGGCTTTGTACTTCAAGGACAAACTAATATAGAGAGACACATTCTCTATAGTTTGCATGGGTTGTTTTTTTTATTTCACTTGAAAACATTATGGGCATCTTAGATGTCTATCTATTGTATTCTACAAAAATATTTAGGGGCTGGAGCACAAAAATGTTTTAATAACTATTTTCTTTTGCTTCCAACTGAAGCAAAAGCTTTTTAAAAAGTTTCAAAGGAAGCAATGTTTGAATTAATTCAAATGCATCATGTGTGGTTTGAAAGCAAAATCATTCTTCCAGACTGAAAAACTAAATGATCGGTGGATGTGTTGGCTGAGGGAGTATGGGATTTTAAGTCCAAACAGTAACTTTTCCAAGATCTGTAAGAGATATGTGGAACATCCATTCCCTAAAGAGCCAGTTTCAGAATTATCAAGAAATGGGGAAAACAGAACCAATTCTGCTTTCTCAATTTTTCATGATACTTGAACTGATCCTAGAACTTTCATTGGACCACATAGCCATTTAAAGATGCAAGTAAATATTCAAACTCCAAACTTTGCAACAAGTGTAAAAACAAAATAAACTAGCTATAAAGTAAAGCTAAAGGTTTCCCCTGACATTAAGTCTAGCCATGTCTCACTCTGGAGGGTGGTACTCATCTCTATTTCTAAGTCAAAGAGCCGACTGCATGGAGCGTCACTACCTTCCCACCAAAGCAGTACCTATTTTTTTTAATTATGTTTTTATTGCCGACACAGGTAGAATAATATAACAATCCATTACCATTTCCGAATACATATAAAATATTGGTTTCATAGTGTTCTTATCTATTCCACTTTTATCTCACACTTGGGTCTAACCATTTTATACCCCTCTCCTCCTCCCCCCACCCCCACCCTCTGGGAACAGTACCTGTCTTCATACAAATATTATTTTAATTGAACAATCGTAGAAAGAGAATGGTTCAGCTCTTTGTATTTTTTTCCCTTCGACTTTTTCTATCAGTATTCCCCATTTCTGAACCCAGGTCTTCTTAAATTGGCATGCTGTGTATTTGGATTTTCTTTCAAAGATGTAGTCCTGAAGCATATAATCTGCTAGGTAACCATACCATTTTTAAACTTCCCACTTTCTATGGTCTTTCCATCCCAAGGCCACAGTTGCTTGGGTGGCAACTATCATGTATTTTATAATCCCCCCCCCCCAAGCTTTGATGTTTTTGTTCTTGGCTAATTTCTGGGTGAAAAATTCTTTTTTATTCAAAACCAATTTATGCCCTATTAATTCTTTCATTTCCTTCTTTACCTTATTATAAAAATCTTGTATTTTGTTGCATTCCCACCACATATGTATATAGGAGCCAATTTTCTCACATCTATGCCAACTCAATTTTGTGGTTGTTTTATTTATGTGAGCTAGTTTAATTGGGGTTCTGTACCATTTAGTCAATATTTTCCTTTGTGTTTCTCTAATCCTTATATGCTTGATATTTTTGATTGAATTGATCCAGTGTTCAATGTCTAAATCATTGTTATTTAGATCCTCTTTCCATATTTCTATCAATGCTTGATTCAAATTATATTGAATTCCAACTAATATCTTGTATATGAACCTTATCAGGCCTTTCTCCTTTTCTAGTTTCCACTTTAAAATTTGATCAAAATCTGTTTCTGGGCCTTTTTCCTCCACTTCATGATCCTTTGTTTCAATCCATTCCAAAGGAGCCAGTTACGTTGACCACATTTGTCCTTTATCATCTTCTAATCCTTAATTGTCCCATCTGGGTTTAGGAGATCTTTTATCAATTTCATTCCATTTTGTTTCAAATTTGTTATCACTTTGCCAAATATCTGTTCTTTTTTATTGTCTAGAAACCCTACTGGGAGTATATCTATTTTATTTATTGGGAATTTACCTTGCCATTTTTCCAGCACATTCAGTCTAGCTGTGTCTCACTCTGGGCTGGATTGGAACCACTGAGTGCTGCCTTACTATGGAGGCTCCAACAAGCTCCCTTTATATCATTCTCAGTATGCAATACCATCCACGTGGCATATTGTCACATCATTGCCACATCAAGCCAAATCCATGATAACTGCCAGGGCTCTCTGAATCCTCCTCACAGTTTGTAGAAGAGTGGAAAAGAGAAGTTACTATTGTCTCCAGCATAAAAACAGCAGCAATCTCCACTCCTAGTCCTAGAACATTAAACAGTAGATAAGTCGGAGATATTATCCCTTAATATATCACTTGCATGAGAACCAAAGTAGTATAGTGCATTGAACTACAACTCTGGAGACCCAAGTATGACACCCCTCTAAGCCATGGAAACCCAGTGGGTGGCCTTATGCAACTCATTTTATTTCAACCTTAGATGAAGGGAAAGGCAAACCCCATCTCAGGTTCACCTTAGGGTTGACATAAATCAGACATTACTTGAAGGCACACAAGAACAATATGTTGAAATGGATTTCCTGACTTGTTTGTCTTCCTGCCTTTTTAAAGATTCACCACCATATATTGTGCTGCATGTTGCATTTTCCTTGCATAACTTGAAGTGACTCTGGTTAAAACTGATCTTACTGCTCACAATGTTATTTCACAATTTTCTGGCGCAACACTGGCAAGAACTTGAAGTGTCATAAATCTTTAGTCAGACATGTTTATTGCTTTATTTATTCTTTCTGCACAACCTTAGTCAATGAACAAAATGCAACAGTGCTGAAGTTTTAATATTTTATTGCTCATGTGTAATTTTCCATCAGCAAACGTTTCCCAGCCACATAATATTATTTTTAGTGTTAATGATCAATATGAACATTGAGCATTAACATTAAAAAACAATTACCAAATCACAAAACATCACTACAAGCAGCAAAAAGAATAGAAAGGA
The DNA here is from genome assembly GCF_037176765.1 of Anolis sagrei. NCBI lineage: Eukaryota > Metazoa > Chordata > Lepidosauria > Squamata > Anolidae > Anolis > Anolis sagrei. Next base: position 166,559,292 of record NC_090024.1, read on the forward strand.
AAAATTAATTCTCCATTAACAACACATTATTTTCACCTGGATCATAACGCCATCTTTTTAAAAAGGCCTTCCATCATTATTTCCCGCACACTGATACAGATCTTAAAGCAGTGGGCCATGAGAATGAAAATCCAGTGCGCAAACCTCCTTCCTCCTTATTTATTTCTGTTCTTTTCCACAGAGCTAACCAGCCCCATCCCTTCTAGTACTAATGTTGGAGAGTGATCCCTGGTCAAAGTGAGCCCTCGTTAAAAAAAGTTTGTACTATACTTTCCAAAGAAATGTTATGTCTGTGTGTTCTTTGCTTAGGAATGCGACTCAAAGACTACTTGATACTGAGTTACCCTGTCCCAATATCTATAGGTAGACTGTTTAACTTGTGCCACATACTAGATCAGTATTCCAAACTTGAGTCCTCATATAACGTTAGACCTCAGAGATCCCAGAAGCCAAAGGGATTCTGAGGATATGTATTTGGAATGACTACACTGCATCATGTCACAAGGAAACATTTTTAGGTTTCTAGAACAGAGTTTCAATCTCTACTGAGCAATGAGCCATGAAAACCCACTGGGTGATTTTGGACCTGGGTCAAAGGAAAAAAAAATCTTACTTTAAAAAATCCCATGATAGGTGTGCATTAGATTTGCCATAAGTCAAAAATAACAACAACAACAATTTCATGGTGCTATTCTGTTCCTATTCAGATCTACTTTATTAAAAATCAGAAGGCAGTAAGACCCAAAGTTGTAAAAGGATAAAAGAACACCAAACATTGTAACAAGTCACCCTTATGAACATGAAGAATGAAAATACAGTTGCTCCTCCACATTTACAGGCTTATTTTTTGTAGATCTGATTATTCGTGAATTTGTAAATTGCCCTGAGTCCCCTTGGGGAGAGAGGGTGGGTTGTAAATAAAGGTTGTTATTATTATTATTATTATTATTATTATTATTATTATTATTATTATTATCTGCTGCTGAATATGCATGCCCAGTGTGGAACACATCTCACGACACTAAAACAGTAGATGTGGCTCTTAATGAGACATGCTGCATTATCACGGGGTGTCTGCGCCCTACACCACTGGAGAAATTACACTGTTTAGCCGGTATTGCACCATCTGACATCTGCCAGGAAGTAGCAACCAATAGTGAAAGGACCAAGGCAGTGACATCTCCAGCTCATCCCCTGTTTGGGTATTAGCCAGCACGTCAATGACTTAAATCAATAAATAGTTTTCTAAGATCTACAGAGACACTTGCTGGAACACCTCAGCAAGCGAGTGTCCAAAAGTGGCAGGCTCAAACCCTGAACCTCAATCAATGGCTGATACCAAACGAGAGACTCCCTCCTGGGCACACAGAGGACTGGGCGACTTGGAAGGCATTGAACAGACTGTGCTCTGGTACCACAAGATGCAGAGCCAATCTTAACAAATGGGGCTACAAAGTGGAATCCACGGCATGCGAGTGTGGAGAAGAGCAAACCACTGACCACCTGCTGCAATGCAACCTGAGCCCTGCCACATGAACAATGGAGGACCTTCTTGCGGCAACACCAGAGGCACTCCAAGTGGCCAGATACTGGTCAAAGGACATTTAATCAACTACCAAGCTTGCAAACTTTGTGTTTTGTTTGTTTGTTTATTTTAAAAAATGAAATACAACTGTTTGGTTTGCTCCTGACACGATAAATAAATAATAATAATAATAATAATAATTATTATTATTATTTAATATGTTATCTCTAGGAATTTCTAGGCCTTCCAGAGTGGCCCTCAAGGACTTGGATTTTTAAAGAGTTGTTCTATTAGGTCCTTTAAAATAATTTTCAATTCACAGTTTTTCTCACTTTTGTGGATGTTCTGGGCCCCTAACCCACACAGGAGTAACATGAAACAGGTACAGGCACATGGATGCAGTATCTTTACAGAAATACAGTATGTAGTGTTCATTTAAAAAGAAAAAGCATGGACATTTCAGCAGTTTATATTTCACAGAAAAGGACATAGGAAGGCATATATATATACAAGGCAGCCAAGGCAAGGTCCGGTCCTCATCCAAGCCAAGACAACATCTCATAATGTCAAAGGCATGCCTTTGATGATAAACCCAAACAAAACCAAGGCCAAAAAAGGCAGACTGACCCGAGAAATAGTTGAGGTGGCTCTGCATGTGAGCAAAGCAATACAGAATTAGCAAGGCTTTTTATAATACAGTACTTCTCACTTCAATCATAACCCTGTTTATCAGTTTGATTACAATTATTGAAGCAAATCCCACCCACAATGCTTCCATGAAAGAAAATTTGTTGACACAATGCCTGGACACCTACTTTTCTCTTTTCACATAGTACAATCTCTATAGCGAGAAAAAACTCAAAATCTAATGAAAGATTTTTTTTAATGTAAAAGGAAATACATAGTGTGGCAGGAATGATCTCACAGATCCAAGAGGTCAAATTAGCCTACTACCATCATCAGATGAGACTTCCCTCCCCCCAGGACGTCATATCACATTTACAATCCCCCAAGAAGGCCCAGGACATTTTTTTACCTTCCCCATTCTGTATTCAATCTGTACCTAAAGAACTTTGTGTCTGATGGAGCAGGGAGGGTATAAAAAGAAGGGCTGAAACGCTATGGAGAGAGAGATGGGGAGTGGGGAGGGAGAGAGAAGGGGTCTACATTGTTAATTGCAGCAATAATATGTTTCATGCTTATGTCTATGTTTGATGTTGTTATAGTTTTAATTGTTTTAATCTACATTTATATGTTATTGATTTGGATATGTGATATTGTTATATATATGTGAGGCATTGAATTTGCGATTTATTATGTTTTAAACCGCTTTGAGTCTCCCGAGCGGTGAGAAAAGTGGTATAGAAATGCAGCTAATAAATAAATTATAATATAATATATATTGTATATACATATAATATTTATAATATTATAATGTAATACAATATAATACTGATAATAACATGTTATAATTATATATTTTATATTACATGTAATATTACGAATAATATTACAATATAATGGTATAATACAATATAGTAATATATAATACTGATATTGCACTATGCTAATAATATAATATATTGTGTGTGTGTGTGTGTATGTATGTGTGTGTGTGTGTGTGTATGTGTGTGTGTGTGTGTGTGTGTGTGTGTGTGTGTATATATATATATATATATATATATATATATATATATATGTAAGCCGCCCTGAGTCCCTTCGGGGTGAGAACGGTAGCATATAAATATCGTAAATAAATAAATAAAATCAATAAATAATAAACAAATTGAAGTAAAAGAAACAAAATTAGAAGGTTTTCTTCCTTCTTTTATCCAGTGTGGCTTACTCCCTGAACTATTAGCAGACCACCCTCTTCTTCCCAGCAATCCAATAACCCCAGTTCATTTTGAGCTTGTCTGGCAAAAGCATTGCACAGGAAGCTTAGAGAATAGCTGGCCCTGCATTAAATGACTGTCAATCGCATTCTCATTGCCTCTTTAGTACAAAAGCTGCACTCATACAGAATGATTAAGGAATTTCATCTTAGGCTTGTCTAGGCAGCGGTTCTCCCCACAGCTGGTTTCCTGCTGCGTTGCTACCCAGTAAAGGACAGTTTACTCTTGTTAACGACTGTATCCCCCATACTCCTCTAATCCCAAGGAAGAATTTGCCATGTAATGCCCTTTTTTTAGGGCTGCCACCAGTGCTGCATATCCTCAGTCCGGCATTTGTGTGGGATGGCTTGAAGTAAGTGACAGAAGATTTTAACTATAGGAAAAAGCAGCCAAATGCAAAGTCCACGGTCATTACTCTGAAATTCAGATTTTATTTTTCAACAAGCAATAAGCTAATCAAAGAGCTATAACTGTTAGGGTCCCGAATGGAAAAGGGGAGTCTCAAAAATCATTATTTACATGGTTTGATATTTCTGTGAGATCTTCACATTGGATATTAAATCTGATATTAGTAAAGGCAAGCTTGATAATGCCTCTGCAACTTGAGAATTTACCAGGTAATTGCATACAGAAAGGAATCAAGACTTTTTATAGGCATTTAAACATAAAGAGAACTGCAGTACAATCCTGGTATTTTCATGTATACACCACTGGCAAAATATCTTCTCTCGGGGCATTTTCTAGGTCCCCCACCACAACTCTATTGCACTGTATTGTATTTTGTTGCAGAGGTCCTTCGGTTCAACAGGGTTTACTATTTTCTGCAGTTTTGAGGATCTACAGGAAGACCAGGAATGTCTCACCCAAAGTTACAGGGCTTATAGTGTAATTGAAGAAAGTAAAATTTAAAAGTCCTGAAAAAAACAACCCCAAAACAAGTGTTTTAAATGACAGTACAAGCGTAGTTCTTGATAATATGTACAAACAATAAAGATCTGTTTCTGGTCAATTGATCTAGATGAAAACATAGATTGCACTATACTTTTCTGCAACAGGAGCCTGGGACTAAGGACTAAAATAAAAGAAATGCTTCTTAAACAGTAACAATGAAGATAAAATTTGGGTTGCCTCCTTTCTAATCATATAATTGATGCTTACCCTTCTCAATCCAAATAAATATACAACTTTCTGGAGCCAAGTGATTGTGTGAAAAATGCTGATTTAATTAAAACAGAGGGTAATCTCTAACCCACTATAGTTGCAAAACACAGCTGAAACATACAACACAAGCTTGCCCTGAAGGCTAAGAACTAAATGGTAGTTTACAAGGCACTTTTAAAATGCTATACTCTTCAAAGCTGATCTCACTACTTTGGACAGATCATTTTATACGAAGTTGACAGCCTTGAGCTGATCTCATGTACTGGTAGTTGTAAACCTACCTTAACTTGACAATACAATTGTTTTCAGGCAATTGTACTATTTTCTCTCTGCAAAGAAGCAGAGGAAACCAGTGATTCAAAGCAAAAAAGTTACTGTGAAATGCCTACCATATTGGAGGCCTGCAGCCTTTTCACACTAAAAATGATAGCACTATGATTCCAGTTCAACAGCCATGCCCGCATCCTATGAAATCCTAGGGTTTGTAGTTTTTGTTAGAATTCTCTGGGTGAGAATTCTAACTACAACCCCACAGGATGGAATCATGGGCATTCAACTGGCATCACAAATGTCTGCCTTGGAGTGTGGTGGAAGCTCCTTCTTTGGAGGCTTTTAAATAGAGGCTAGATGGCCTTCTGCCAGGAATGCTTTGATTGTGCTTTTCCTGCATGGCAGGAGATTGAACCAGATGTCTCATGCAGTCACTTCCTGCTCTATGATTCTATGAAATGTCTAATCTGAAAGGTCCCTTAGTTTAGGAAAGCGCTGTCTAAGAAGCATATGCATATATTATCTGTATAGAAATGAAAAATTCTTATCTCTACCAAATCGCAGGACAAAGATCATGAAAGGAAACACAGAATCCTAGAGGTAAAAGTGGCTAAATCAAGTCAAATCTTCGGCTCAGTGCAGGAGCCCCTGGTTGAGCAATGGGTTAAACACTTGTGCCGGCAGGACTGCTGATTGACAGGTCAGCGGTTCGAATCTGGGGAGAGCAGGTTAAGCTCTCTCTGTCAGCTCCAGCTCCCCATGCGGGGACATGAGAGAAGCCAAAGATGGTAAAACATCAAAACATCTGGACTTCCCATGGGCAACATCCTTCCAGACGGCCAATTCTCTCACATCAAAAGTGATGCAATTTCTCAAGTTGCTCCTGACATACACACACACACACACACACACAAAGTGTAGGACCCTTAACTAAAGTATCCCCAGCAGGTAGCTGCCAAGCCTTTTTTTTTTTTTTTTTTTGCAGACTTCCAGAGAAGGCGACCCCATCACTTCTCTAAGCAATTTATTCCACAGCTGAATCACCCTCACTGCTCAGATGTTCCTTCCAATGTTCAATGCAATCTACCCTCCTGTAACTTAAAACCATTACATCTAGTCCTACCTTGTAGGGCAAGTGAGAACAAGCCTGCTTCCTTCTCTCTGTAGTAGTCCTTGAAAACGTTTTTAAAAGTTACTTACTTTGGATTGCTACTCCAAAAAAACAAAAGATAACTTTTCTGAACTCTGCATAAAATGAACTTCTAAGCATGGATGTCCTTACCAAACTGAGTCCTATGTGTACTGGACAATGGCAAATACTATCTAGTTCAACAACCTAGACATTCCAGTTGAAAGGGATTCATGAATACAGTCTCTACTAGATGCTAGCCCTGATAAGATTTTTTTATGGGAGCTCTTCCAGTTTTCCTTCCTGCTTTCTTTTCTTGTAAAAAAAATGTATGTAATTAGTGCTGCCAAAGCTACATTTGGTTGGCAGTTACATACTTGGCATGTGGGTTATACACAAAGATATAACCAGATAAGACCTTTCTACTTCAATTGTATACTTGTGTTTTTAGCTTATTAAAAAGATTCCCTTCATAGTAGATGAGGGAAACGTGAGGGGAGGGGTGGGAACAGAGGCATTGGATGCAAACATGGGAACACTCTTACCACTATTTCCCTAGTATACACCGTGGGCAGGATGAATCCATTTGCAAATCAAGAGTAATTAAACCAGCCTGGAAATGGCAAAATCAAGCACAACTGAAGTGAAGTGGAAGAAAGAGGAGCATCACAAAGAAACCAAAAGTATTTTAGAAGCTCAGTTCTTGTGGGTTTTTTCGGGCTATATGGCCATGTTCTAGAGGCATTTCTCCTGACGTTTCGCCTGCATCTATGGCAAGCATCCTCAGAAAGGAAGAAACCATGAAAATGAACAAAATCTGGCTACCAGTATTAAAAAAAAATCTAAAATTGCAACAGCAAAAACAGCAGAGAGAAAAACAGGCAGGGACATCTAATCACCTTTCAAGAAGAGTTTGCTCCAGGCACATTCAGCCCATTGTATGCTAATCAGGTGGTCAGTTGAAAGATTCACACCTAGCCCAACTTACAAAAGCCCTTTGTCTCACCCTGGTCATTCCACAGATATATAAACCCCCTTTTTCCCAGCTCCAGCAGACCTCACCTCTGAGGATGCTTGCCATAGATGCAGGCGAAACGTCAGGAGAAATGCCTCTAGAACATGGCCATATAGCCCGAAAAAAACCCACAAGAACTGAGTGATTCCAGCCATGAAAGCCTTCGACAATACATTTTAGAAGCTAATATATGTTTGTGTACAACAGTGTTTCTCAAACTTCCTAATGCTGCCATCCCTTAATACAGTTCTTCATGTTGTGGTGACCCCCAACTATAACATTATTTTCATTGCTAATTTCTAACTGTAATTTTGCTAATGTTATGAATCAGAATGTAAATATCTGATTTGGAGGATGTATTTTCATTCACTGGACCAAATTTGGCACAAATACCCAATATGCCCAATTTGAATACTGGTGGGGTTGTGGGGGTTGATTTTGTCATTTGGGAGTATAGTTCACCTACAATCAAAGAGCATTCTGAACAATGGAATTGATCCAAACTTGGCACACAGAACTCCTTGACCAACTGAAAATACTGGAAGGGTTTGGTGGGCATTGGCCTTGAGTCTTGAAGTTATAGTTTCACCTACATCCGGAGAGCACTGTGGACTCAAACAATGATGGATCTGGACCAAACTTGGCACACATACTCAATATGCCCCAATGTGAACACTGGTGGAGTTTGGGGAAAATAGAGCTTGACATTTTGGAGTTGTACACCTATAATCAAAGAACATTCTGAACCCCACCAATAATAGAATTGGGCTAAACTTCCCATACAGAACCTCCCTTTTTTGAAGGGATTCACTAGTGCAAACCTCCCTCTAGCCTCACACGCTCTCCCTCGCCCGCACATGCGCACCACACTGCCATGCACGGAACATGCCTGCTCTCCCCTCCCCTGTTTGGAGTCTCAGGAGTACCCTCCCCCCATTGGCTGAGAGGCTGGTGCCCCCCCCCCCCCAATCACAGTGGAGGAGGGCTATTGGTGGGAGCATTCACTGTCTGTTTCCAAAAAGGAAGAGGACGACAGGCGGAGATATCTTCAGCCTTCTCTTCCAAAGGGGTTCCCACACAGAACCCTCATGACCAAGAGAAAATACTGATGGTCTTTGGTGAGCCCTCCAACACCTCCTTGTGACCCCCCCCCTCCCCCCGGTTACAGGGATCCCGATCCCCAGGTTGAGAAATGCTGGTGTGCAGTAACAAGAAGGAGCTACTCAAATGTTCAATGTTAAATCTTCATAAATTTTAAAGCAATATATTTTGACATTCTTTCTCATCTAAAAATACTTTGGGGAGCTTTTCTCTGAAAAGGTCTTGATACAAGTTTTAAAATCAAAATACATTTTTCATATTTCACGCAGATGAACTTAGCTACCTTCTTGTGTTTATGATTGATTGCCAGAAAACGGAAAACCAAAGGCATTAACTCGGGGGGGGGGGGGGGGAGAATAAGACAATCCAGTTTCAGAACTCTTTTAATGAGGCTGGTAAATTATTAAGTTTTGAACATTGAAAAAGAACTAGATAAAAATAATTGCTCAGCTTAAACTTTACAATTTGCAAAGAATATGGTTTTCAGGATTCTTTCTGCAAATCCATTTATTGCAATTGGAGGCTTTAATGAAGTTGTCCTGACATAGATAAAGTCAAAGGAGGACGTGGCCCAAACAGTGATCAAAGAGAAGGGCTGTGCTAGGAGCTCTGATCAGAACAGGAGAGTTGTCTGTTCTTGGATGAAACGGAAAGGAAGCAACATCTGCCATTTCGAAGCACATGAAATGGGATTGCAGCATTAGAGAAGAATGGGAGAAATTAACCTTTCATTCATAAATCACTAATTCATGGCTTATGAGTGTATGGCACTGTTCTGAAGAAACAATTGACTGTGTCTTGCAATGCATTTAGGAACTTTTCCCCCAAATAATAACTTATTGTATTCAGATCTGAAATACATATTCTGTGTTCATGACAGAGAGAGTGATACACCTATACTATGATGAAATTTAAAACTGTGAATATCCTTTGAAGTGAAAGGCATGTCCCTAACACATTAAATCATGCAGGATGATTAAGAAATGCTTTAAAAATTGTGTCATGCCAACCCAACCTGACCTTTGCTACAAACCCTCGGGTCTCCAATAAGAGCAGGATGCTCTGTCAAGCAATTTACCAAACATCTTATTAGCTTTGTTACAGGGGGTGTCAGTCTTTAATTCGTTGAAATGGCATGCAAAGGTGTTCATGTGCACCCTTTGAAGAAAATCTATGCAGATGAATTTTCTAACTCATTTCCCCTCTGAACCAAGGAGTCATGAGTTTCTCAGGAACAATGGCTTCTACAAACTGTCTCTTGTAGCATGCAAAGAAAAACACAGGTGTTATTTCTGGCCTGCAGGAAGAGGAAATACCATACTGATTAAAATTTTGGACACATGAGCCTCCACAGCCTGAGCCTCCCCATCCATGCCACCATCCATGAGTTAATGAGGAAAGATGTTAGGTGCTGGCTGGCTACAAACATATACTTGGATAACGAAAAACAATATATAGGCTGGGGATGATATTTGCACTTTTCCAGAACAACATATCAGACAGCCAATAAAAACACTAGCCAACCATACCCACATTCTAGTTTTCCCCTCTGTTGGAATCTATTCTATAAAATCTTGAACAATTCAATGTAGAGCCAAGAACACGAGGTGTGAGATCCTGAGTTCTACCCCTGACTTCTGCAGAATTAGAATTTCACCTTGTTTTTATGCTCGTGCTTATTCTCTTTTGATGAGCAGTGCAGTTTTTCCTGCACACGTACACTTACTCTCTTCATCCCAGCATTGCCTCATGTCTTTCCATCAAGGCTGAAATGCACCCTTGAGCATATAACAGTGAACACACCCATGGCTCGTAAAAATACTCTCCAAGTTCTCCCCCCATTTCTTAAACTATGACTCATCTGTGTCAATCCAGATCACAAGTGTTGCTATTTACTACCAAGATCTAGGAACAGAGTTTTGCTTTGATGCCTTCCTTTGCTTGACTCCAAAATCATCAGCAATTATAACTTTGAGCTCGGCCAGATAGGTTGTGACTTGGAATTCACTCTTACACAAATCCCAAGTATTTGTTTGTTCCTTTAAATACTTGTTTCTTATCTCTCAACTCAATAATAATGAACAATTGATCAAAAGCAGATAAAACATTATTTAAAAATAAATCCAAATTCTAAGAAAAGTTTTCAAAATGCACACAATATTTTGAAAATGGCCAGATTTACATTGCATCAACTGTACAAATTCAGAACAGACAGTCCCCATCCTGCCCACCTCCTCTTGTTCTCTTTATGTGTTGCAGATGTAAGAATTTACTGGGTTGTTGTGGGCTACATGACCATGTTCCAGAAGCATTTTCTCCTGATGTTTCGCATGCATCTATGGCAGTCATCCTCAGAAGTTGTGAGGTTTGTTGGAAACTTTATTCAAATGCTTTCATCTCACTTTTCTACAGCAATGTGTGCTTAAGAGAACTATGTGCACTGTTCAGGATCAAACATTTAAACAATTATTTCATGGCTCAAATATACATAAAAATTACTATTTGTTATATTATCTTTGTTTAGAAACAATACTAACAGTGATGTCACTAGTCACAATGTAACTTAGAAACAAACCACCTTTGTTGTTGTGTTTTTTTAAGTTGTTTCTAAGTTATGGCAACCCTAAGGCGAAGCTATCATGGGGTTTTCTGAGGCCAAGAGTTTGTGACTTGCCCAAGGTCATCCAGTAGGTTTTCATGTCTGAGCAAGGAATTGAATGCTGTTCTCCAGTTGTTTGTTCCTCAAACCACGATGCCATATAAATCACATACATCTAACATTTGGGGAACAAGACAAGGAACAAGCTTGTGCCAGTTATTTTTCCAAAATATACATGACTTTGTTCTCCGTAAAGTTTGTTATCATTTATAGATCATGCAAATTCTTCTCCTTTGGGTTCTTTGGAAAAGGAAGTTTCCACATGTGTGCCTGATAGAGCACATGCAAAAGTGTTGTAGACCACATATTTCTATTAAGATTGCATCCCTTCAAAACACAGAGACCAAGCTGTGAACTGATCCTGCCACTGTTTCTTTTAAATCAGAGCCAAGTTACGTTCTTTGATAACAGCTTCATCTCTCAAGAGGTGTAAATCACCATGTGCTATCTTATTAAAACCATTTGAAAGAAAAACAAAGACCTTAGAAGCCAAAAATGTATGCAATTTAAAGTGACTTACAAGTAGGAATGCCTTTTTCCTGACTTCTATTTTATTTTATCTCTCAGAGAAGCACAACAGAGAAGTTTCTGTTGCCATCACCATATAAATGGTATCCATTGTCTTCATCTCCTCTCCTAATCTCAGGACAGCAAACTAGGACCTTGGTATGTTATCCTTGCACAGATGTATCACTTGCATGAGTTGGAATACTGTGTACATTTTAAGGTACCACAATTCAAGAAGTATATTGACAAGCTGGAATGTTTCCAGAGAAGGGCAATATGGTCAAAGGTTTTGAAGCCAAGCCCTAAAGGAAGTGGCTTAGGATGTCAGTTCTCTCTATGACAGGTGGTTGGGCTATTCTCTCCTGATAAACCCCTGCCTACGCAAATGTTGTCTCCTCACATAACCCAATTTAAAGCCTTCCTGATCAGGTTTGTCAGGTTCTTAGCAAAACCATTTCTGCCAACCTCTATAAAATGCAAGCAATTCCTTGACAGGAACCCAACTTCATGAACTATCAGACCATGATCCAGGAAGCCCAACTGTTCCTTGTGGCACCATCTGCGAAGCCAGTTTTTCACTTGTATTCTCCTTCTCTCCCTTCCTAGGAGGATCAGCTATTTTAGATAAAGATCTAACAGGAAAAAGAGATGAAATGACTTAAGAGAGGATATGATGGCCCTGTTTAAATATTTGAAAGGATTTCATACTGAGGGAAGGACAAACTTGTTTTCAGCTGACCCAGAAGAAAAAAAACCATTCCAAATAGTAGGTGCTGTTTGATAGTAGAATACCATACTTTGGATTGTAGAAATCACACTGGCAACAAAGATCCGCATAATTAAAGCAAAGGTATTCCCCACAGTAACCTATGGATGTGAGAGCTGGACCATAGGGAAGGCTGAGTGAAGGAAGATAGATGCTTTTGAACTGTGGTGTTGGAGGAAAATTCTGTGAGTGCCTTGGACTGTGAGAAGATCCAACCAGTCCATACTTCAGGAAACAAAGCCCGACTGCTCATTGGAGGGAAGGATACTAGAGACAAAGTTGAAGTACTTTTGCCACATAATGAGATGACAGGAAATACAATGATGCTGAGGAAAATAGAAGGAAAAAGGAAGAGGGGCCGATCAAGGACAAGGTAGATAGATGGTATCCTTGAAGTGACTGGCTTGACTATGAAGAAGCTGGGGGTGGTGATGGCTGACAGAGAGCTCTGGCATGGGCTGGTCCATGAGGTCATGAAGAGTTGGAAGCGACTGAACAAATCAACAACAACAACTCCTCCTTCTCTGGAACTTTTTAAAGCAGAGGCTAGATGGCTACCTGCTGGGAGTACACTGTGTCTTTTTAAATGACAGAGAGTTGGACTGGGTGGTCCTTGTGGTTTTTATCAACTCTATGACTATATGATTCTAGAAAATGGATTTCATGACTCCTTGTTTATCTCCCTGCTTTCTTGAAGAGTCGGTACCATATCCTGTGCTAAATGTTGAATTTCCTTTAATTTCTAGCTAAAACACATTCTTCTGAACCACAACGCTATTATTTCACAATTCTACATTATTCCAGTACAACACTGGCCAGAACCTGCAATGCCATAAATCTCTAGACAGACATATTTATGGCCTTATTTGTTCTTTCTGCACATTTATTCAATGAGAAAAAATGCAGTAACGGTGGGGTTGTAACATTAAATCTGTGCATTAAGTAATCACAGCATCTCAGTTCAGAAACTTTTCCTTTTCCCAGGATCAAAACACCCGTTTGCTAAACATTAAAATAAGGCAAATTGCTGAATGTATGAGTGTGTTCACTTCTACTAAATGATCAAAGATCATTCCATAACCACATAAAATGTGGGGGCTCTAACAACAAAATTAAATCACTTTGTTTTGATGCACTTGGCGAAGCAAAGCAAAAAGAAATCTATAGGACAATTGAAGACAAGGGGAGGGGGATGCCCCGTCCTTGTCAGACACTAGCAATTAAACTTTTATGAGGTAGAAACTATACCTGCCAGCGTTTGTGTAGGCAGACACCTGCAAATGGTGCCAACTCGTCCTGCTTTTATTTCTCACCAGCACTACTCAGGATGGCAGCCAGCCGAGCTTTCAGCTCCCCATCCATCCTTTTAATTAAAAGGCACCAACATCTAATCTCTACCTGCAATCGCTGTGCTAAGGATAGTAGTAAAAGTTGCACCACAACCCCTTCAGGAGGTTACTAGATTCTTCTTTTCCAGAAGCAATAAACCCTCCGGGCAGGCATTAGACATAAGAACAATAAGCTCCTATCAAAATGGACACAGAGATAAATGTTTGCATCTAACAAAAAATTGGTAAACACCATCATCAGTGTTCTTTTCTTGGTGTAAAGATTGTGTAGATATATCATAGATAAGGGAAATCCAGACTCAGCTTTGAACGTATTGGGTGGCCTTTGCCAAGGCATTAAATCAAAGATCAAGGCATGCTTAAATAAATATGTGCGATAAAAAAATTACAAGGCACTGGTATGGCAATCAATGAATTTCTCTTACAAGCTCTCTTGATGATAATAGCGCTATGACCATGCATCTTCCAGGAAAGCAAGACATGCCTAGGCACTACATGGAAGTCATGTTTGCATGTTCTTTGTTAATGCCTAGAGTTGGTGCAGTCTACATTTCCACCCTGCCCTGTCATGATCAATGTTCTACTTGCAAAGTTTGCAACAGGGGTGAGCAACTTTCAGCGATGGGCAACAGGTTCCCACTCCCAAACCTATAGATAGAACACACCCTCTCACTTCTGCACTAATACGTTTTAGTGACACTATGATACTATGCTCTCTCGCTCTTGTTTCATTATGGTTTTATGCTGGCACCACACTGCCAAGAGTAGACAATGGTAAAAGAGATGGCTTAGTGCCTAAATGTTATGCCCTTGTGTTTTATGCAATAAAAGAACTTGTTGCCTGCACCTCAAACTAGCCTTTCTATGTTTACAGAACCTAATTTCTCAGAAATTGAAGTATTGCTCAATATTACCACTGTCCCATCATTCCACTTCTATTTATACCTATAGAAATTAGTGCTGAACTTTTCCATTGGCTTGCTAATCTACATTTGACAGACACTTCATTTCATTTTGGTGGTTTGTTGATCAAGACATATTTTTCTGAAGTTTGTTTTTTTCTTTTTGATTTTGAGCAGCAACAGTAGTTCTGGTTGCTGCTGATTCTTGGACAGACAAAATTTCAATATACTAATTTTTGCACTTTAGGGGAGGTCACTGTTTGCATCACACACATATATTTGTGTGTATTATTCAGGCTTTTAAAACTCATCCTTATCTATACAACCATAGGTTTGAACTTGAAGCTAGAAAGCCATCTTTGCTCTCAAGCTAAGAATTCTGCCCCTTCCATCAAATTTTCCTTCCATCCTCAACTTTCAATTCCTAAAGATATGGCTCAGTGTAGTACATTGAGCAGCCACTGGGAGACGATGGTTCAAATCCCCACCCAGCTACAGAAAACCATTGAAAACCCTTGTATCCAGTATCCCCAGAAGAATGCAATGGGAAATCCATTCAGAACAAGTTTTGCCAAGAAAAACCCATGATAGGTTAGCTTTAAGCTCTATAAATCTGAACAATCTTAAATTTTTAGAATTGCAGAGAAAGACAGAGACACACACTGAAAAATAATTTACAACGTCAAATATATTTACTGTGTTGGCATTTCCTTTTGGAGTCCTTCTTTGGATGCTATCCCTCAACACTCAACTAAAGTTACATCAATACCATAAAATTGTGGAGAAAATCAAATGGGGAACTGGGACAGAATTATTGGGGAAAGCAATGTCCTCAATTTAAGATATTTTGGGCTCACTGCCACAAAACATTTCTGCTGGCAATTTAAGTACACTTAGTGCCTGTGCCAATCACTATTTTGTATATCTTTCTACTAGTTCAGAATAGAAATGCAATGGAGGGATTTTTAAAGAAATAACTGTATTATTAGGATAGTATTTTAAATTATTTAGGCTCAGCAAATTGTTCTTAGACACAGGTGCTCAGTGATAGGCTTCTCTGAAGTACACATGCCCCATAAATCACTCCGGATCTTGTAATATCAATCACGGGGGAAAGACATTGTAGATCTGCTCTAACAAGACAAAGAAAGGCCCCCACACCTGCACTGCTAAGAGCAGAATCAAGCACACAATTCTTGGCTCTTATGATTTATTCATATCACCGAAGAAAAGCATTGCTACGAACCTTGTGAAAATGACAACAATGGAAATTGATCAGATGCAGAGAGCCCTACATTTCCTGTATTTGTTGCACTGGCTTCACTGACCTCTAAATAACTGACTAATCTTGGGAGTTAAACACATACAATCCAGAAGAAAGGTCAAACTGATCTACAGTCTTAAAAATCAAATAATTAGCTGGAGCTTGAAAATTTTGATGGTCTGGGATTTCTGGATACCAGAATTCAGATGACTATTGACATGAAGTACATTAGGACTGTGCACGGATTTGGTTTGGTTGGTTCCCTTCAGCCAATCTGACTTGTTCGGCTTGTTCAGCTGGCCATAAAAATAAGAGCTCTGCCGCCATGCTTTTTTTGGCCGAAACAGCCCTTGTGACTGCCAGGCGCGGCTTCTTCCCTTGTATTTGGGAGTACACAGCGCATGTATCATTAATCCCATTCCTCAAACTCAGGCTTCCTTGAAAGGAAGAAAGGAAAGTGTTCCAGAAAGGGTGCTTTCTCAACTCGGTTCCTCAAACCTCGGCTACCTTGAAAGGAAGAAAGGAAAGGGTCCCAGGAACGGAAAGGGGAGCCTTGTAAGTTCCCCATTGTTGCCAATTGGCCAGATCTTCCTGGATCTTTCATCTGCCTAGCCAAAAACAGATTTTTCTAATAATTGATTTTTGGGAGGCTCCTGAAAATGTATCAGGATGCTCCACAAAATTTGGATACCAAAAACAGATAATCCTCCAGCAGAATTGCACAAGCCTGTTATACATGTGTGTCTTTAGTAGATCCTTTAACAAGATACGCCAGTAGGACCAGCCATTTCATGTTAGGTTTCTGGATCTGTCCAGGACTTGTCTAAGATTTTGCTGGCACTGATCCTCATTTCATTCATACACAATCATGGTTGGCTAGTAAGCTGAGTGACCTACCACATATTTTCTGAATTGAACATCAGACTTTAACTAGTGAAACAACTTTAAACACTTACACCTTTGTACTGTAATCTAAATATAATGTTCTCAGAAGTACTGTATATACTCAAGTATAACCCTAGTATTTCAGCCCTTTTTTAGGCTGAAAAAGTCCCCCTCAGGTTATACTCAAGTCAAGATTATTTATTCATTTAATCTATTATTATTACATTTATCATTTTACTTTGACATTGTTATTATTACATTTATTATTTTACTCTATTATTATTGGAAGGATACATAAGCACATTTACATTGAAGAAGGTTAGAATAATGGTTTAAGGAGTTGAGTAGTATTATCTTAAATTATAGTTTTATGTAAATATTGAAAAACTCTTAACCTATCGATGCCTCAATTAATGTAATTGTATTAGTATCTATTTTTATTTTGAAATTTACTAGTAGCTACTGCATTTCCCACCCTTGGCTTATACTCGAGTCAATCCATTTTTCTCATTTTTTGTGGTAAAGTTAGATGTTTCAGCTTATATTTGGGTTGACTTATATCTAGTATATACAGTAAGTTCCATAAGACCGAGGTACTGCATACTGAAATACAGCCAAATAGCACTCATCCTAAAAAGACATCATAGGATCATAGGAATTGCTACTTTGTAAAGAGTATTGCTGTTCATTGTTTCTAACTCTGCACATATGAAACCTCTCAAAGGGAGAAAAGGGATGATAACTTTTTGCAATACCAAAATAGATCAATTTTCATCTTTTTTATTCTATTTGAAGGATTTCTAGGCTCACTTTAAGGTCAAAGCAGTATAACTGTATAGTCTTATGATTCTAAAGTTCAGAGAGAAAAGGAAAAGGAAGAAATGAAAAACAGGAAGGAAAATATAGAGATTTACCAACATAAAAAGCAACAAAAGAATTGTGGCTCCCACGAGGAATGTAAAGTAAAATCTGGAAATATGATTCAAGAGAGAACTGCCAAACCAGTTCTGTGCATTGCCTTAAAAACACACGCTATAATTATTCGAGGAAAGTCCTTCAGGGTTTCTGTTGACTCAAATGAACAAGAGATCTCAAAAAAGTGGCTTGAATATTTCATCATTCACACACTTAATAGCAAGCACCCTATGCAAACTATCATGTTAAGATAGGAAATGCTGTAGAATGCTTGGAATTTATTTTCTTCATTCACAAATTAAAGAGGAACACTAAAGTTTAATTCCATAAGAAAACTGAAGTTAAATTTTGTTTTGTGTTGGCATAGATACTTAAAAATAGATTTGCATTCTGTAGAATAAATACATGAACAGGCAATCTTCTCTCTCTCTCTCTCTCTCTCTCTCTCTCTCTCTCTCTCTTTGCAAGAAAAAATATTCCAGGAGAATGGTCAGATGATAAAGGAAATTGGGGGAATTGATTTTACTCACTCCTGTTTTTCAATAATTATGTTGTTTATAACTGTTTGCATATTTGTGTATTTTAAGTTGTACTGAAATGCTTTTAGTTATGAGCCACTTTGAGACTTTATGTGCAGAGGAAAAGCAGGATATAAATAAATATAATAATAATATATCAATTAAATATATATTAAAATGGTATCAACAACAAAAATAAGAATATACTCTTCCTTGCCCCTTAAAGGAAAAAGTCCCAGTTAAGCCCCACATTCCATCTTCATGCTTTGCCAGGAAGTCTTCAATCAATCAATTTTGCTTTAACTTAGAATATATTGTGACCAAGTTCAGCAAAATTTCTATGCTACAGTAACCTTAGCTCTCTGGTTTGAGTGAAAGGAGAAATAATTGGAAATGAAGACTTCTGATGCTAACAAAAGAGAAGAAAGAGGACTGAATTTGTTGGCAGAAGTCCTTTTTGTATCTCCATTTATTTAGCCTGGATAAGATTATCCAAACAGAACCTCAAGTTGTGGCTCAGGTTAAATTACTGGCTTCTAATATTAGTATGGAAGGAAGGAAGGAAGGAAGGAAGGAAGGAAGGAAGGAAGGAAGGAAGGAAGGAAGGAAGGAAGGATTATTGCCTTGTTTTCTGGCTTTCAAGCATGAGCATTTGGGATATAAATACTTACCAAGTTAGCACTTATTAATGTTGTAAAACAATACTAGCTGGCGTTACCTCCCCTGATGTGCGATGGGAAGTTGCTGCTAACAGTGAGAGAAATAAGGTTGAAGACTGTGAAAACCATCCATTACATGACTATCAGCCTCCTCCCAATAGAGTCAAATCAAGGAAATGCTTTATGAGAACCACCACTGCTCTTAATGTTTTCCCAGCAACAGCAAGAGTATCCCTGTGGGCAGCTAAACAAGGGTCTTCCTCCAGGGGCAAACCAAGAATGGGCAACTTGGAAGTCCCTGAACAGACTCAAAAGACAACCTGGCAAAATGCCACTACCTAGAACAAGGGTCCTCAATCTAAGGCCCAAGGGTCAAATACAGCCCTCCAAGGTCATTAACCCGGCCCTCACTCAGGGTCAACCTAAGTCTGAAATGACTTGAAAGCACACAACAACAACAACAACAACAACAACCCTATCTCATCACCCAAAAGTAGGCCCACAGTCCCCATTGAAATACTAATAAGTTTACACTTGTTAAAATTGCTCTTCATTTTAATTATTATATTGTTTTTTGGTGTTTTTTGCACTACAAATAAGATACATGCAGCAGTGAGCATGGGAATTCATTCATATTTTTTCCAAATCATAATTTGGCAGTCCAACAGTTTGAGGGACTGTGACCTGGCCCTCTGTTTAAAAAGTTTGAGGATCCCTGACCTAGAAGAATCTTCCATCTTGTGTGACTGTGGAGCAGAACAGACAACTCCACATCCGTATGTCTGTCCACAGTGCCCTGCCTCATGCACAGAGGAAGAATTGTTTAAAGATATGGACAATGTGGTCGCTGTTGCTTGTTTTTGGTCTAAAATTATTTAACTGCTTGTGCTCCCTCTATTTTATCAGTTCTATACTTATTTTTGCAATACTTTTGACATGAAATAAAGCACTTATTAATGTGAAAGAGTTGATCCCTCACCCAGAAATTATTTTTTAAAACCTCATAAAGTGGAATCCTATTAATTTTTTCTATTCAACTTCAAACACTGGTTAAGTGTTAATGGTGATGGTAATGCAATTAAGGCATTAAGAATAGCAATAGAAATGGGGAGGTGGATTCAGAGTTAAATTCACACTGGTCTGAATAGTGTTCATGATATTGTGATACATTCTGAAGAAGAAGATGAGTCTTTGAGATGGGCCTTTACTGGCCCTTGAGATCAAATATCAATAACTGCATATAATTGAAATAATAGCTCAATTCAACTTTGATATAAATGATTAAATTAGAATTTGATGGTGTTGACCTTCATTTTCTTTTAATTATGTTGTATATTAATGAGTGTTCTGCAGAAAAGGTGGTTTTATAAATAAAGATGATGCTGATAGCGACAATCATAACATTATCTGCAACAACCAAAATAATAACCATCATTTAATGAAACACACCCATATGGTATAACTAGCATATTTGCATTACTTTTCCATTTCTTTTCAAGTGAGCTAATTTACCTGTTCTAGTTTTTAATTGGAAATGAAGCTAAGAGTTTCTTTTCTGATATTGGAGTATTTTTAACAAGGGAGAAAAAAATTAAGAAAAATGAGGAATTGCTGTGTATATATATCCTCTTACATAGCTGTGACCATCAACATTTGAAACTATGCAGGCAATTGGCTAGAGTACTTCCATTATAAACACTTTGACAGCAAGACTGTTTAGGAAAGATATTCCTGGAACAGTGTCGTTTAGGATTATACTAACGGAAATTAAAGCTTGCCTGTGCCTGGTTAAAATAAGAATGCAAAACAGTAACTACTTTAAGCCTTTAATGTAATTACAGGGTACATGGAACGCAACCAACTGTAGACAAACTGGGAATGCAAATTAACAAATCACAATAAATAAGTGATTTAAATTTGTTCCCCATCCCTACCAGGAAACAAACTCCAAATGTTTTGTTTTGTGTTTTTAATTTTCAACACATCTATGCAGCAAGTTAAACATCAAAAGAGAGTATGCTAATATATGCCTTTATTGAAGGCTCAAATTTCTTTTTTTCTTTTTCTTTTTGATTTTTTTTTTGGTCATGTCAGGAGCGACTTGAGAAACTGCAAGTTGCTTCTGATGTGAGAGAATTGGCCATCTACAAGGATGTTGCCCAAGGGACGCTTGGATGTTTTGGTGTTTTATCATCCTTGTGGAAGGCTTCTTTCATGTCCCCACATGAGGAGCTGGAGCTGATAGAGGGAGCTCATCCATGTTCTCCCCAGATTCGAACCTGCAACCTGTCGGTCTTCAGTCCTGCTGGCACAAGGGTTTAATCCACTGCGCCACCGGGGGCTCCTTTTTTTTTTTTTTTTTTGCAGAACTTTCAAAAACTAATCTTGGCGAGAGGGGGATTCAGTGAATCCTTGAAAAAGTTCAAGCACTATACAGCACCCTTCACATAGGTTGCATGCTGTATTCAAAATCCATGCTACTTCCTTTTTTGCTGATGTGTACTTCCTTCTTTTGCACTCTGCTGATTAAAGTGTCCTCTCTAACCACAGCTCACAAATATTCAGGTGGAGGGATTCCAAACCAGCAAATCTTGATTTTTAAATGTTATATAAGGGACACTGTTTTACTATGTCACTGAATACAATGTTGCGAAAAAATCCTTCTAAGGAGAATTCAATATGACCATTTTAGTACCAGTGGAGAACTCATACAAGAATGTATTTAAGCAAATACTGCACCAAAGTTCTAGTCATCATTCCAGAAACTTTCTAAAAAATTTAAAAAAACATTTTGGGTTTTTTTCTTCCTCAAATCAATTTTAATGTAAATGACACTAGTTCATGAAAAGCATTTCTTTCAAAGCATTTCTTCCTTTCCAGTGCCTAAGCAAACCAGTCATA
Source organism: Anolis sagrei (assembly GCF_037176765.1). Lineage (NCBI taxonomy): Eukaryota > Metazoa > Chordata > Lepidosauria > Squamata > Anolidae > Anolis > Anolis sagrei. The sequence goes on from NC_090024.1 coordinate 166,580,713, forward strand.
TTAAAACAGGTCAGGTATGTTACATACAGCTATTTGATTAGAAAGAAAAACATTTTATTATGCTAACTTGGAAGGGAAAATGTCTGCCAGTTTAAGGCTATAGTTTCTTGTAAGAAAGCATGTGGGTGCCACTCTGGGAGCCTTTTTGGCTGAAGGACGAAAATACTTTAATCGTGTCATACCAGAGAAATCTTATGTCTTTTTTTTTAATAGAGTTACAAGCTTGGTAGATGCAGGGAATGCTGTGGATGTAGCATACCTTAATTTCACTAAGGCCTTCAACAAGCCCCCCGCCCCCAATAACCTTCTTCCAAACAAACTAGTCAAATGTGGACTAGGCAATTCTACTGTTAGGTGGATCTGTAATCAGTTAAGTGACCGAACCTAAAGGGTGCTCACCAATGTCATAAGGAGGAGGGTGCAAGCTTGTTTTCTGCTGCCCTGGAGACTAGGACTTGGAATAATGGGTTCAAATTACTGAAGAGGAGATTCCACCTGAACATTAGGAAGAACTTCCTGACTGCAAGAGCTGTTCAGCAGCGGAACTCTCTCCCTCAGGGTGTGGGGGAGGCTCCTTTGGAAGCTTTTATACAGAGGTTGGATAGCCATCTGTCAGGGGTGATTTGAATGTGCATAGCACGGGGTTGGACTAGATGGCCCATGCAGTTTCTTCCCACTCTATGATACTATTATTCCAAATAACTGTTCAATTAAAATCAAGAGCATTTATTCCTCTTTGAATCCACCTTAGAAGAGAGCAAGAGAGGTGGCTAATATATAAAAATCATTATGATTATTATTATTAAGAATAATTTAACACGAAGTGAGTGAATGTTTAATGTCTGGGTTTTGGAACTCACCACCTTTTCATCCCATCCATAACACTGTACATCTGTCCAGAGTGCTTTGATTGTGTGCTCTTGTATGGCAGGGGGTTGTACTGGATGGTCCTTGTGATTTCTTCAAACTCTATGATTCTGTAATTCTACAACAATTGCTGGAAAGCTACTACAGTGTAATGGTTTGAGTGCTGGAGTATGACTCTGGAGGCCAGAGTTTGAATCCCCCTTGTCATGGTACCCCACTGAGTGACCTTCTCTAATCCTCAGAGGAAAGCAAACAAATGAAAAAACAGTGTTACTGTTGCCATAAGTCTGAAACAACTAGGAGACACGGGACAACTGTTGGGGGCCATGAGACCACAGTTTGTCCACAAAATGGTGGGCTAGATAAGTCTTGGGTGATATTCAGTTTGGTTTATCCAATATTCTTTCAGAAACTTGGGGAATACCTCATTCTGAGAATAAAAAGGGCATGCTTTAAACACCCTACGACAGTGGTTCTCAACCTGGGAACCCCAGAAGTTTTTGGCCTACAACTCCCAGAAATCCCAGCCAGTTTACCAGGTGTTAGGATTTCTGGGAGTTGAAGGCCAAAAACATCTGGGAACCCCAGGTTGAGAACCACTGCCCTACCATATAGTTGAACCCCCACCTCTAGATTTTTTTAAAATTACATTTTATTTATTTATTTAAACTAATTTTTAAGGGGAAAGTTAGCTAGTAAGATGAGGATACACCTCTCCTCCAGGCACATACAAAACCTCCAGGCACAATATGCAGTCCAACCTTCACCACACAAAGAGTGAATTCAGTTTCTTTATACATACTTAGTTTCAGAGAGTCTAAAATAAGTTTGTTATTTTTTGAACTACAACTGTCAGGCCCGTAGCCAGAATTTCAATTCGGGGGGGGGGGCTGAGTTTTTTCAGGGGGGGTTTCGGGGGGGCTGAGTTTGGGGGGGGGCTGAGTCTGAATGAAAGAGGGTCTACCCTAGCAAACCTTTTCTATCATTACCTCAATACCCCCATGCATATGGGATATATTGAGTATGGTGATCAGATCATGATATGAATAAACATAACAGTTTAAATAATGCACCAGTAAGGCCTTTTCGCGAACCACCATGAGAATTTCGGGGGAGGGGGCTGAAGCCCCTCAAGCCCCCCCCCCCCCCCAGCTACATACCTGACAACTGTCCAAGAAGACAACTCTGCCTCTCTTCATTTCTATGGAAACAGTTGGATGACAGATTAAAAAGAAACTTCCATGCAACCACAGCTGTGGTGGCTATACTTTCTCATTCTATGACATGACATCATTCCTCATGTAAAGATTTCTCTGAAGTTACTAGCAGAAATTATGTAATATAATTTAATCTTATTAAAACATTACAAATAATCCTGTAGGGAACAATGGGAAAGAAACTAAATACCAATATAAAACATAGAATCATGCAACTCATATTCAAGCTAGCAATTAAGGTTTATCCATGTCTGGGAAAAGTGTCCAGACATAAGCTTTGGAAAACTTTAGAAGTGTATTGTAGACCTGGGAAGCAACCATAAAAAAAAATCTTATTTTCCTGTGGATATACTAAGATCTCATATGAATCATACATCTATGATAGCAGTACATCTTAAGGTCAACTGCACACTATAGACTGAATCCAATTAAGAGGATTAACATAAATGTTGACTTAACAAGTCCCAACTATTCAAAGGCCCAAGTTTACTTGTGACTAACAACTTAATTTAGTTCAGATGTAAACAAAGTGTAGTCTTCCAGATGTTGTTACAATGCAACTCCCATCAGCATTGATCAGCAAAAGTAATAATGCTTGCAGTCCAAAAAGACCTGGAAGGCCATACTTTGCCCATCCTTGGTTTATCCCTATGTTCACTAAATGGCTTGTAGCTGATACTTTTAAGTATCCACTTTAAAGTAAGCACATAAACCTTTGGCCCAAATTAGAACTATTATGTGCAGAGAAAGGGACATTTTATTCCATCCTTCTAAATACTTTCTGCTTTATATTTGCTCTTCTATGCAGTAGAGATACCATTGATGCCAGCTTCAAAAACACAGGATAAAGACAAAAAGCCTCTTTCAACTGTTGTTTCAATGTACGTAGTTTTCAAGATGTGATGTTTCCAGAGGTGGCCCTAGGTAATTTTCAACGGTAAGCGAACAGTATTTTGGCGCTGCCCCCCCCCCAAACCAATCACTGATATATATTTTCTGTTCATCGTGGGAGTTCTGTTTGCCATATTTGGTTCAATTCCATCATTGGTGGAGTTCAGAATGCTCTTTGATTGTAGGTAAACTATACATCCCAGTAACTACAACTCGCATATGTCAAGGTCTATTTTCCCCCAAGAGCACCGCAAGAGCGCCCCTGGGCAAAATCAACTATACTGCAAATGCTTACTTTGCGTAATGGGTTGAGCAGCCCCTGGATGTTTCTGATCTTGGAGTTACCCATCACTAATTTGATCAGTACACAATGCCATTTTACACATGTTTCCTACCAATGTGGATCTGAGGGTATAAAACGTTTACCAGTAAAGAACAGACTTCACAATAGACTGGATGTAGTGCTTTCCAGTGTTTAAACCCTGTGTTATTATTTCCTTCAAATGTGAAGTGACCTCCTAAATATCCCAATTTTTCTCCCCTTGGGGAATTTTCAATTGCTAACATTTGCATGGCTTAAAGAAGATAATCATGGTAGTACAGGGAGAGCCTCCACTCTCATTTTGACTTGACAGAGTTCATAACTTTAAATGAGTTGCTCATGACTGCCTTCTTCTATCATAAAAGAGGGATACTGAAGTCACTGTGGTGCCCTGAACACCAAAAGAGACATATGGAAACAGTTACAACTCTCACTTTGCTTTAGTAAGGCAGTAGAAAAAATTGAAATAAAAGGATGGTATTGCATTTTTTTAAATATCAGGAACTCTCTGAACTTTAAAAAAAAACTTGGTTCAATCCACATGTAAAGAATTTACTGTGTTAAACCAGAATTTACTGTGCTGAACCTCTCACAAATGCTCACATTTTAATTTCTGAGAAATCGTTGGAAAAGTGGTTTCGCTCAGGATGTAGCAAGTCCCAAGCAGCCAGTTTGGAAAAAAGGTTCATCATGCAAAAATCATGAAAAAAATACTTCCTTTCTGACTATAAACTGATATCACATTTGTTACAAATATCACTGGTGAGAGCTAGTGTGGTGCAGTGGTTTACATATTTGGCTACAATTTTGGAGACCACGATTTGATTCCCTGCTTAGCCATGAAAACCCATTGGGTGACCCTGGGGAAGTCATACATTTTCAGGCCCATAAAACCCTGTGATATGGTCACTTTAAGTTTGCCACTGATTAGAAATTGCTTGAAGGCACACAACAACAACAACTATTACTACCACTACTACTACTACTACTACTACACTAGTTTATATACTTCTAGTTTAAAAGCAGAATTTTCTCAACTTTCCAATTTTACATGGGGGAAAGTGTAAAATATTCTTACTATATGTGTGCATTGGAGAGCAATGCTTAACATATATGACAGTTCTACTTAATAATATGGTTATGAACAGAAGCAAATTATAGTTCATATACACACAATCACACAAGCAGGTGGGTAAAATGTCTTTTTTTTTTAAAAAAAACCCTATGCAAATAGTTACAGATTATCAGAGTGTAAATAATATTTCTATACTTTTTCAAAAATGCTCAGTTAGAAATATCTCTAATGCAAACTTATTTTCCAAAGCATAATATTCTAATGCAGACCTATAATTCTTCAATGTTCTGCCTCTTGACACTGGCCAGAAATTTTAGGGGTGTTCACAAACAGAACAGAACATCTAGCCATACATGATGGATCATCTAAGGCTCCAATGCTAGATGGGAAGAACCCCACTGAAAAGTGGTCCAAAGGGAAGGTGGGAAGATTCCAAGGCTTTCTGCTCCTTTCATCTAAGATATATTTATTTTGCTATATATGCAACTAATATTTTAATAAGGCATTTTGTTACATATAGTTTGTTGTAAACATCTAAGTATGAAAGATAGAGAATACTTGCTCATTTCCTTCCATAAATTCGCCTGATGAAAACCAGTGAGGTTTTTTTTTAGTGGAACTGTGTTACATTTATGTCTTTTTTTTAAAAAATGTCTTCAGTATGGACATCATGCTCCAATATATTCTATTGTTCATCAGGACCAGAGCTTTCCAAACTGTCTGTCACAACACTAGTATTGACTGTAGTGTGTCACATGAACATAATGAGAAATGACAAAAAATTTGGAAATGCATATTCTATCTTATCTTACAAATGCATGTTCTATCTTATACTATCTTATAAATAAAATATTTTAAAAATATAAATAAGAAGTTTTAATGAGATATGTTGTATCACCATACATTTCATTACGACAATTTATGTATGCGTCCATATTTCTTATAACCTCTGGTTTGCTAGTAAAACTGAGTGACGAAATGATGCATTTATTATTTATTTATTTATTTATTTATTTCTTGCATTTATTAACCGCCGCTCTCAGCCCTAGGGCGACTCGTGGCGGTGTACAATACAAAAAAGACACTTTACAAAGCAATCAGGACAACAAACTAACATCACTAATACACAACATTTAAATTACACTAAAAATCCGCTGCGTCATATTATGGAATCATAATCAATCTCGTAGTCGTAAATTCATTCCGGTTGTCATTTCCTGTAACATAGCACTCAGTTGAAAGCCTGCTCGAAGAGCCACGTCTTCAGGCCCTTACGAAAGGCCATGAGGGAGGGCGCCTGTCTGATGTCAGCAGGGAGGGAGTTCCACAGCCGGGGGGCCACCACCGAGAAGGCCCTCTCTCTCGTCCCCGCCAGACGTGCCTGTGAGGCAGGCGGGATCGAGAGAAGGGCCTCCCCAGATGATCTCAAGGTCCTCGTGGGCTCGTAGGCCGAGATGCGGTCCGTAAGGTATTTTGGGCCGGAACCATTTAGGGCTTTGTAGGATAACACCAGCACCTTAAATTGGGCCCGGTAGCAAATCGGCAGCCAGTGGAGCTGGAACAACAAGGGCGTTGTGTGCTCCCTGCGTCCTGCTCCTGTTAACAACATGGCTGCCGCGCGCTGGACGAGCTGAAGCTTCCGGGCCGTCTTTAAGGGCAGCCCCACGTAGAGAGCGTTGCAGTAGTCAAGACGGGATGTGACCAGAGCGTGTACCACCGTGGCCAAGTCAGACTTCCCAAGGTACGGGCGCAGCTGGCGCACAAGCCGAAGCTGTGCAAATGCTCCCCTGGTCACCGCTGAAACCTGGGGATCCAGGCTCAACGATGAATCCAGGATCACACCCAAGCTGCGAACCTGCGCCTTCAAGGGGAGTGCGACCCCATCCAGCACAGGCTGTAACCCTATACCCTGCTCGGCCTTGCGACTGACCAGGAGTACCTCTGTCTTGTCTGGATTTAATTTCAGTTTGTTCGCCCTCATCCAGACCATTACAGCGGCCAAGCATGTCTAATAAGTGTGTCACCAACACAAAATGTTTGGAAAGCTCTGATCAAGACATTATGGAAACACAGTGGGTTCAATATGATGAACCATGCATAGAAGAGAAAACCTGAAAGCACAACTGAAAGTGAGATTCTGGGAATAAAGTCTAGCAATGTAGTTACTAGACTTGAAGTTTCTCTAAGCTCTGACATTCCAAAAGTGCTCAAAGAGTACTGTGATAAGTAGAGCTTACAGCTATTATCATGATTATGCTTATACACAATCATATAGAAAAGTATATTTCTTCCAAATGTCGTATCAACCCAGAACACACCAGCCCACAGCCTAACATTTCCTTCAATTATGGACATCTTGAATAAGGGCAACTCGCATTCAACCCTAGATTGCTAAAATAATTAAAACATGCTTCTAGATAAAGAGGATGTCATGGGAAACTTTGCCATTAACAAAATGCAATGCTTATAACCATCCAGGGTTTTTTTAAGCACAGATTTCCAAATACATTTGGATAAGTGAAGCATTCAGAGATTTCTTTCATTCCTTTTGAGTTCATTGCTCTGCACTGTTAGTGCCCAGAACAGAAGCAGATTCATCCCAAGTACAATTAACTTCTTTGTTTAAAGGAGTGCTAATGAGATACTAACAAAATTTGCCAGGTCAGCCAGTTACCAATTAGCTACTGTTTCAGGGTGCAGTCATAAAGCCACTGACACAGAACTTGAACAGATCTCGGGAGCTTTAAACTTTGGATTCCTTCATTTTCCAAAATAACAGTAAGAATAGCCAGCAAGCACTAAAATGGGGGGAAATAGCTAAAACAGTGATAAGTACAGACAGTCCCCGAGTTAAAACAAGTTAACTTCTGTAGGTTTGTTCTGAAGTTGAATTTGTAAGTCAGAACAGGAATTGTAAGTCAGACCAGGAACATTTTTTAAGTATAACTCCAACTTACATTATAATTAGATATTTCGTTACAGATGGAAAATCCCACAGGGATTTAAATATCTCTTTCAGGAAGTACAATGAGATAAAGCATTCTGAAATTAAGTGTCACCATTATAGTTAAATGAGCAGCACAGAAATAAATGTTCATCTGATAAAAGAAAAGCCCCCACAAGCTTCAGTCTACTACTGTTTATACCAGAAACTTTTTGTTGTTTGTCATTTCACCAAAAAGTAACTTTCCATTAGCCTCTTAACATATATAATGGGAGTGGAAAGAGATATATAATTTCATGTTATTAACATGAATTATCAGAAACTGAAATTTCTGTACTGCTGTGCAATGTTCTGATAAAAAATAATGCAAAGAGAAATCTACAGAATACTTCCATGCTGATAAGAAATTCCATAGCTAACTACAAAAAATGTATTCCATTATGTAGGAAAAATGTCCTTTTGAAATTGCTATTGACCAATTAGTACTTCCTTTACTGAAAATGAATTTATTTTCCTTACTTTTGCACGAGGACTAGTGTGCACTTTTAAGCATATGGCTTTCTACTGCAAAATTTTCTATGAAGCTAAGATTTAAAATCTGGAAGATCTCCATATGGCCAAGGGAATGGAAATCACACGTTTATACTTCAAAATAAATGATGCTCATGCATGAAGAACATGGTTCCTCAACCAAGCTTGCCAAGCCATCTTTTAAAGATGTCAGATTCATGATCTGTCTCAAAATGAATGTGATTATTAACAAATACACCAAGCAAAGGCTGTTTTAATTAGAAGATATTTTCATCTACACAAACATGTTCTATCTGCATGTCCACATTATTGATGTTTATGCATCTAATCAGAAAAGGCAATACAACTTCTTTTGCTTATCTATGAACATTTAAACCTGTAGGATTGTTTTCCCAAGTTCAATATTAAATCTCTGGCAAAAAAAATGTTTTTTAAAAGATAGTTATAAGGAAATCTATTTTTATTTAATTCTACCAGCTGCTAAGTTATAGGTGCTTTTTGTATGCCGTATCCATTTTTCTTAAAATAGACTTTCCAGCTTCTGATTGGTAGGACTCCACAATTCCTGTCTTCTTTCTTACCCAACTTAACAGTTACATTTGTAATTGATTTTAACAAAGGAATCCTCAATACTAACTGTTCTGAAGAAAACTGGTCCTTAGAAACAGCTTGCCCCAAAAGTATACAGTTGAATCCTCAAAAAACTTCTAACCTTTTACTGACAATTGTCCATTTCTGCCTTTGCAGCTGTGGTTGCATTACTTTTACTCAAGGCAAAAGCAGGTGGCTGCTGGGATCCCAGGGAAAATAGAGTCACAAGATGGGAGAGAGGAAGCCACAGGGAGGAGGGAGCAAGCTTCCTTGGAGACTAGGACGTGGAACAATGGCTTCAAACTACAAGAGAGGAGATTCCATCTGAACATTAGGAAGAACTTCCTGACTGTGAGAGCCGTTCAGCAGTGGAACTCTCTGCCCCGGAGTGTGGTGGAGGCTCCTTCTTTGGAAGCTTTTAAACAGAGGCTGGATGGCCATCTGTCAGGGGTGATTTGAATGCAACATTCCTGCTTCTTGGCAGGGGGTTGGACTGGATGGCCCATGAGGTCTCTTCCAACTCTTTGATTCTATGATTCTATGATTCTAGAGAGAAAAATGAGTATCTGTAAAATGTCAGGGAGGCATGATTTCTGCTATTTCATAGATACTCAGTCTCTTTCCAGCCTCATGTCTCAAACACAAACAGCAAAAGGCATGCAAGAGCAAAGAGGAAGATGTAAGGATCTGTAAAAAAAAGTTGGGAGGCATGGATTCCTGCCATTTCACAGATCCTCAGTCTCCTGACAGCCTTGCATCTCAGAACACAGGCCAGCCCTAACCACACACTAAAGCAGTGGTTCTCCATCTGTGCTCCCGGGAGCTCTTGGGCTTCATGGATGCCCCACCTCTTCTAGTATTTTTACTATTATTATTAATAATAATAATAATACAAAGGTTAGATGACCATTTGTTGGGGGTGTTTTGATTGTGTTTTTCCTGCATGGCAGAAGGGGATGGATAGCCTTGGACTGGATAGCCCTGAGGGTCTTCCACTGAAATACTGTTAAGTTTATGTTGCTTAAAATTGTTCTTAATTTTAAATAATTGGTTCACACAAACATTCTGAATCCATCTGCAGCTGGATCTGCCAATGACTGATATATTATATTATATTATATTATATAAAAACACATATTGGAGCTCCAGAGAAACTTTGGCTTCAAAAAGTGCTCCATGACTGAAAAGGTTTGAGATGGCCTGCACTAAAGCATGTCTTTGCACTTGCACATTTCCAATGCTGCAACAACACACAACATAGAAAAGGAAAACAAACTGGAAAGGACTTTGTGTGGAGCCAAAATTGTGCGCTTCTTCTCTTTCTCCTCCTCCCGCCCTCCCTCGTGCCCACAATGCCCCGCATTCACTCATGGGAATCACAGCTGAGCAGCCCCACATTCGGACCTCAGCATCAGAGAGGAAGAAACCACCACCCCTCCCTCCTTTCCGGGCATGTGTGTGTATGGTGGGGTGTGTGACTCTGCAGGCACTATCAGGCACACATGCACTTTCCAGGCCTGCCTGTGCCCAATCATACACACACTCTCATTTCAGGAAGAGTGTGTGTGTGTGTGGCGTGGCACGTGCAGGCAGGCCTGGAAAGCTTCTGTGTGTCAGTCAGTGCCTGCCTGCAGCTGAGCACCAGCACAGTCACACACACCACCACACTCTCTGAGTTGTGGGCGCAAGAGAGGGGGGAGGAGGAAGAGAAGAAGCGCCATGCCCACACATGCATGTGCCTGCCAGTGACTCCCAGGCAGTTGAGCACCTCCGGAAGGAGAGCCAGTGGATGGGAAGCCCCCCTCTCCCATAATGGGCCAATTTTTGACCCCAAAACAAAAGAACTGAAAACAACCCTCCCAATTTTGGGAGGCTTACCAAAAACAGATCAGGCCCCACAACGAAAACCCACAAACAAAACGGGACAAGCTTTTACCCAAATGTACGCCACTAGTAAGCAACTAGATTTGAAATGCTGTTACTACAGGCCAATGTTGTACCTACTATTTCTGAAATGGTGGCCCAGGACCAGGAGGTGGGCATGCGGCCAAGCTGCTGGTCTCACAGCAAGAAAGATGTGAGGTTATTAAAGTAATGTTTTTCATTACCTCAGTTTATGCTAGCAAAAGAGACAATTAATCATTTGAGTAGCACAGCACTTTTTGCCAGTCTGAACTTTTATGTAGCTAATGGTATAATTAAGATGACATGATGCGAATGATATGAAGGCATCAATGCCAAGTTGCAACATTTCTGCAGCAATGAGAGCAAACAAATTATAAAAGCTATCCAGAACCATGGCAATCCAATAAAATACTTAACTTCATTTAAGCGTTTCCCTGTGTTTTATATACCCCAGGAAGCTTTCAAGGCAGCCTACATCAATTGAACATAGAGTAAACCCATTTTTTAAAAAAGACAGTCACAGATAAACAATATCGAAAGGGGCACAGATGAAATGGCTATCTTTTCAACAACAAAGTCTTGTGGCACCTTATATATCAAGAACTTTTATTTTGCTTAGGTCCCACTCTGGGCCATAGCCCAGCTTGAGTGTCCACCAAGAGTCTATTAAATCAATTTTCTATTTTAGTTACAAAGTTTCAAGTCTTAAAATAACTGAAAATGACTGTTAATTGGTAATATATAGTTACAAAAGAATACCACAATGTCTGTTGGAAACACTTGAAAACTGTGTCAATATACTTTGACAGAAGTTAGGCTCCATTGATAAACTTTGGTGGACACTCAAGAGTGCAAGTCCAAACAAGGAGGGAAAGGCCTAGTTCCCCACCAGGAACCTGCCTCCTACCTCATGCTGAAGCAAAGAGCACAGCAGGGGGGCAGAGAAGCATTAAATAGCCTGCAGCTCCATCCCTGTCAACCGCCCCCACCAGGTCTGGTCTCCTTTATGAGGGCATTTCAATTCCCTCATGCTTTAGGTTTTGCCTGCCAGTTATGGGTGGGCCAACTTGGTTGCTTCCACTATATTAGCTATTGCTGCAAGTAATTACAGTGTGAATAAATTGTCCAAATTTGCTTGACATGGTGCTTGCAGTTCTGGAGGGACTTGTTTAATTTTTGCTTCTCATAGACTTAGAATGGGAATTCTGTTAACTAGTTAAAATTCATGAGTAAACCAGGCTTTGTTAGTTTTTAAGTTACAACATGGTTGTTTTAGCTAAAACAAACTAACGGGGTTATCCTTTTCCTCTGAAATTTCAGCTTTGACAGCTTATTCAAGGAGAGATAGAGTGGTCTGCTAGGTCTCCTTGGGAAGCACAAGTTACAAGGAGGAGATAGCCACCAAAATGGCTCTATGCCTTGTAGCAATTTATCCAACTCCTCTCCAGATAACCTGGCATCTTGAACAAAGACTGGCTGGAAGATCTAAAAGAACACTGGGGTAAACAGTAGAAACAAGCTGTTAAACATCAAGTGGCACAAAATATTTAATTCTTTCCAACACTTTGCTTTTCCATGACACTACAGGAAGCTGCATTTGTTGGTTTTACTTTCATCTCCCCATTCTGACATTTTCCTGCAAAGGGTCTTGGGAGCAGAGACAATCAGTTAAGGAAGAGGCAGCCGACTTAGCTGAAGGGAGGCAAAGTAGTTTATCATGAATGATATTTTTTAAAATATAGAACTGGCTTAAGGAGGTGGTCTTGGAATCAAGACATTAGGAAGAGGCAGAAGCCTTTTATGAAATAAGAAGTGATCTAAAGATGCAACTTGAAGTTGGGGGGAATCATTTGATACCAACCCAAAAGAGAGAGAAGAAAAAAGCACTAGTGTTTTGTGTGCCAGAGCAAGCTATCGCTCTCCACCTCACTGCCCTGGGGCCCTTTGCCATCCATGCAAAGAAACACTAGGAAGATAAGCAGAAGGCATGAACAAAGTCAAGCCAAAAACAGTCTTGCATATAAAATAAATACATGGAAGCAAGATTTGTGGTAAACTAATATAACATTTTCACTGTGGAATGCAACCTGTTACCATTGCTATCACTCTTTCTTTCCTTTTGTACTATAGGCACACTGTATCTTGGAATAGGAAAAATGGGATAAACTGCACTCTCACAATGCTTTAACGTCCTTTAAAATGCCTGATAGTCTTATTTCATCAAAATGTTATCCTTGTTTACTCAATATCAGCATAAGTACTGGACAAACATATTGGCATCTCTTTTTTAAGGAATGGATTATCTGAATGTGTTAACATTAGTTCATCAAACAATATTCCATGACCTCCCATCCTCTTTAGTGCCCCCCTCTGTGCTTTGATCACTCCTATCAGTTTCTCCCCCCCCCCCTTCAATTCCATACCTGTTACATTAATCTATGTTTTTAAACTGTGATTTTAAACTGTTTTCTTATCTGTTTTTTAAAATAACTGCTTGACTGGGGAACAGTGTTTCCTCTTCTCAGTGTACTTAATGACCATAATAAAGTTTTGTATTTGTATTGTATTGTGTTCCATGGTGTATACTCAAGTTCCCTACATTTTGCCTTGTCACCTAAAAAACGAAAGCAAAACAGTTTCACACTGCTTAATAATAATAATATTATAGTAATAACTTTATTTTTACATCCCACCTCAATTTCCTTGAAGGGACTCAGGGTAGCTTACATACGGCACAATGCAAAAAATAATAATAAAAAATAAACACACAATACAATAAAAAATAAAACCACAAACATATAAAACAATTATTTAAACTCAAAACAATGAGTTAAATGGAATTAATCCAAGAAACAGGGAAACAGCACTTTCTTTCTCCAATCCTGGACATTCCACAGATCTATAAACCTCACTTACCTAGTTTTCAACAGACCTCACAACCCCTGAGGATGCTTGCCATAGATGTGGGTGAAATGTAATTTATTTATTTATTATTTATTTATTAGATGCACTTATTGACCGCCATTCTCAGCCCTTACGGGCGACTCACGGCGGTGTACAGTACACATAAAAAGACATAAAAAGACAGTTACAGAGGCCAGTATCAACAACATATGACTATACAACAAATACAAACTACATAAAAATCCGCTTCGTCTCTTAGTAGAATCATAGCCAGTCTCATTTTCCTTGTACCATTCCAGTTCTCATTACCGTAATGTTGTTGCTTAGCACTTAATTAAATGCCCTCTCGAACAGCCAGGTCTTAAGGCTTTTTCGAAAGGACATGAGGGAGGGCGCCTGTCTGATGTGTGCCGGGAGAGTGTTCCACAGCCGGGGGGCCACCACCGAGAAGGCCCTCTCCCTCGTCCCCGCCAGCCGTGCCTGTGAGGCAGGCGGGATCGAGAGAAGGGCCTCCCCAGACGATCTCAAGGTCCTCGTGGGCTCGTAGGCCAAGATGCGGTCAGAAAAGTATTTTGGGCCGGAACCGTTTAGGGCTTTGTAGGCCAAGACCAGCACCTTGAATTGGGTCCAGTAGCAAATCGGCAGCCAGTGGAGCTGGGACAACAGGGGCGTTGTGTACTCCCTGCTACCCGCTCCAGTTAGTAACATGGCTGCCGCACGCTGGACCAGCTGAAGCTTCCGGGCCGTCTTCAAGGGCAGCCCCACGTAGAGAGCGTTGCAGTAATCCAGGCGGGATGTGACAAGAGCGTGTACCACCGTGGCCAAGTCAGACTTCCCGAGATACGGGCGCAGCTGGCGCACGAGCCTAAGCTGTGCAAATGCTCCCCTGGTCACCGCTGAAACCTGGGGGTCCAGGCTCAACGATGAGTCCAGGGTCACACCCAGACTGCGAACCTGCGCCTTCAAGGGGAGTGCGACCCCGTCCAGCACAGGCTGTAACCCTATATCCCGTTCGGCCTTGCGACTGACCAGGAGTACCTCTGTCTTGTCTGGATTTAGTTTCAGTTTGTTCGCCCTCATCCAGACCGTTACAGCGGCCAGGCACCGGTTCAGGACCTCGACAGCCTCCTTAGTAGCAGGTGGAAAGGAGTGACAGAGTTGGACATCATCTGCGTACAGATGACACCGCACCCCGAAACTCCGGATGATCTCACCCAGCGGCTTCATGTAGATGTTAAACAGCATGGGGGACAGTATGGAACCCTGTGGCACCCCACAAGTCAAAGGTTGTGGTGCGGAACAGGAGTCCCCCAATGACACCTTCTGGGTGCGACCCTCCAGAAATGACCGGAGCCACCGCAAAGCAATGCCTCCAAGACCCATTTCTGCAAGGCGCCCCAGAAGGATACCGTGGTCGACGGTATCGAAGGCCGCTGAGAGGTCCAGGAGCACCAACAGGGACACACTCCCCCTGTCTAGCTCCCGGCGCAGATCATCCACTAAGGCGACCAAGACCGTCTCGGTACCATGCCCCGGTCTGAAGCCAGACTGTGCCGGATCCAGATAATCTGTGTCTCTCAAGAATACCTGGAGTTGTGAGGCCACCACGCTTTCCATGACTTTGCCCAAAAAGGGGAGATTGGAAACAGGCCGAAAGTTGTCCAATTTAGTGGGGTCCAGTGATGGCTTCTTCAACAGCGGCTTTATAATAGCCTGTTTTAGGCTCGCTGGAATCTTGCCTTCCCGAAGGGAGGCATTCACCACCACTGTTACCCACTCGGCCAATCCCCCTCTGGCCTCTCTCAGAAGCCAGGATGGGCAGGGGTCTAGGATGGACGTGGTGGGCCTCATTCCTCCAAGTATCTTGTCCACATCCTCGGGTTTCACAAACTGAAAAGAATCCAACAAAATAGGACAAGCAGGTGCTCTCGTTACATCCACAGAGTCTGCATCTAACGCGGCGTCCAGCCCAGAACGGATCAAGGCGACTTTGTCTGCGAAGAACCGAGCAAATGCTTCACAGCGCGCGACCGAATTGTCAGGGCTCCCACCTGCAGAGGCGGGAGTTAAAAGACCTCTGACAATCCGAAACAGCTCCGCCGGACGGTTCTTTGCAGACGCAATAGTGGCCGCAAAGAAAGTTTTCTTTGCGGTCTTTATTGCCGCGGCATATGCCCTAAGAAAGGACACAAACCGTGCTCGGTTTGACTCGCTCGGTTCCGAACGCCACACGCTCTCTAGTTCCCTCTTCCTTCGCTTCATAGCTGCCAGCTCCTCAGTAAACCAAGGGGCTGGTTTAGCTCGGCTACTTGAGAGGGGACGTTCCGGAGCAATCATGTCAATAGCCCTGGTCATCTCCCCATTCCAGAGAGCCACCAAGGCTTCGACATGGTCACCTACCGAGGTGGCGGGAAAATCCCCAAGAGCCGTCAGGAAGCCATTCGGATCCATCAGTCTCCTGGGGCGGACCATCTTAATGGGTCCTCCACCTTTGCAGAGGTTAGGGGGCGCAGTGAGCCTAAATCTGATCAGGAAGTGGTCGGTCCATGGCAACGGAGAGATGGACAACTCCTCCACACCGCCACCCTGTTCCCATCCCTGACAGAAAACCAAATCCAATGTGTGTCCAGCACGGTGGGTGGGGCCAGATATTTGTTGGGACAGCCCCATGGTTGCCATGGCAGACATGAAGTCCTGAGCCGCGCCTGTGAGGGTCGTCTCGGCATGGACGTTGAAGTCTCCCAGCACAAGAAGCCGTTGAGACTTCAATGCCAGGCTCAAGACCACCCCCGCTAGCTCAGGTAGGGAGACTGTAGTGCAGCGAGGTGGACGGTACACTACTAGAATCCCTATACTGTCCCGGTCACCCACCCTCAGGTAGACGCTTTCGAAATTTGCGGTCTGCGGGATGGGGCACCTGGTCAGATGGATGGAGTCCCTATAGACCACTGCGACCCCGCCTCCCCGCCCTCCGGATCTAGGTTGGTGCTGCACGGAGAAACCCGGAGGACAAAGCTGGGTCAGATTTACTCCTCCAGCTTCATCCAACCAGGTCTCCGTGATGCACGCCAGATCTGCCCGTTCGTCCAGGATTAAGTCCTGGATCCAGGTCGTTTTTCCATTGACAGATCTGGCGTTCAACAGCACCACCTTCAGACCGGAGGGTCCGCTCACCTGGTTACACCAATTTACCTTAGGAGACCGATTTGGAATTTTGATTATAGATAAGTGGTCCGAATTTGGCCGAATTTGAGGTCTCCTTTTCCCGCATCTCCTCCTTCCCACCACGACCTCTATGGGGGCCCCTCGGCTAGTGGAACACCTCCCCTCCTCCATGCCGCTATTTCTGGCTAGGGTCTTAATCACACTTTCACCAGCTGTTTGGGATGTTGGCGTTTTATCTTGCCAATTGTGCTGGCCTTCTTCATCCCCCCTCCTCCCCTCATTGTTTCCCACAGGTTCCAGCCCACTACCTCCCCTGCCCCTTCCACCAGATAATAGTGACAGAGACAGTAAGCATAGGAGGGTGGGGGACCACATGGATGGAAATGGACACTTCGGTAGATGAAGGGTACCGGAGGCAAGCGTTAGCCGCGAAATAGGATGGTCCTTGAATACTAGAGTCTTAAAGTGCAAAGTGCAAGGTAAATTCAGCGGCTACTGAGTAATTCTTAAGGTGCAAGGTTTTTAAAGTGCAACAGGATATTAAAGTGCAACAGCCTCAACAGAAAATATTTGGCCCTCTATACTACTAAAGTGCGGCAGGAGGAGTTGGGAGGGGTAAAGTGCCACAGTTGGTAAAGTGCAAACAGTTGGCTACGGAACAGGCGCCACTAAGCGCTATATTATGGTCTTATTACCACATTAGCAGCAGAGGTAGGACGGATTATACCATGCAATGTTCGCAAAATATACACAGTGGTCAGGAGACTGGCAGTTAGTAAAGTGCTATGATTCAGATGTAAATAGCTGACGTTTGATGTAAATTAGCGGATGGACCTCCGGAGGTGGTCGACACGGTGGCGGTCAGCTCAGATGGGGGGGGCCGCCGCTTGGCCGGTGGTGAGGGCCAGATGGAAGGCAGTAGGGCCCGGGCAGAGTAGGCAAAGGTGGAAAGCCTAGTTGGCCCAGCGGCCGAGGGAGACAAACAGGTCCAGATGGTTAGGCCGCAGGCCGAAGCCACCCGGCAAGGGACCGTCTCTCTTCGGCTCGATTTGGCCAGTTGGCCCGCGGCCCAGCAGCTTGCTCCGGCCCCTGGAGGAATCCTCGCCGGCAACTGGTGGTATCTTCGCCGGGGAAGGATGACAATAAAGATGATATCTCGAGGAGGTGGCTGATGGAAACTCTGTAACAGCAGCTATGTCCGAAACTCTGTAACAGCAGCTCGGTGGACGCCGCTGCTGGGTCTCGTTCCCTTCTCTTCCTCCCCCAGAGAGGCAAGAGGGAGGGGCAGCACGGAGGAGCCTTGCAGCTCGGTGGACGCCGCTGCTGGGTCTCGTTCCCTTCTCTTCCTCCCCCAGAGAGGCAAGAGGGAGGGGCAGCACGGAGGAGCCCCGCAGCTCGGTGGACGCCGCTGCTGGGTCTCGTTCCCTTCTCTTCCTCCCCCAGAGAAGCAAGAGGGAGGGGCAGCACGGAGGAGCCCCGCAGCTCGGTGTAAGGAGAGAAGGCTTCTGAAACATGGCCATACAGCCTGGAAAATTCACAGAAGCGCAGCACTGAAGAAGCTTGGGGGGGGGGTGTTTCTGCTCTTATAAATGGTTATCATTACGGAAGTGGAAAGTTGTTAACAAAGCCTCTGGCAAAGAAGTTCCTTTTTACAAAGTCCTTTTACAGAAGCCAGGCCATTGTTTTCTTTGTTTCCGTTAACTGAGAAGTGGGTTTTTGTTGGTTTTTGCAACAACAGGATGGTGAAGGAGGGCTGGAGAATGACGGTCTCCGGCAGTATGCCTGTAGTAAACAATACCATAAATATAAATCTGGGAAATAATAGGATTCTTAACTAGATGCACTAAGGTGGCTATGTCTGCTTACGCAGAACAGGCAAGGTAAACAGAATGACAAAGTAGAATGAAAAGGGAAAAGGAGAATTCCCTGGTTCACTAGCTAAATTGCCATGTTGGGAAAAAGCACAGATCTATATGTTTTGCCATCAAAACAGAAATCATAAGAAAGGTGTTGAAAAAAATGTATTGGGATGCATTATAGAAGAAGCTTTCAAGTGGTCTCTGAAAGATTCAACACATTTTGTTAATTTAGGCAACGTTTGCCTGACCTACTTGTTTCATTTCATGCATGCGGAGTGTTAGCTCTGAAAGTCTGCTAGAACCTGCTGAATTGTTCTTGTTTTTTGTTCTATTGGATACTATTTGTATTCTTTCCATGTTATTTCCACCTCTGGTATCAAAATTTCTGTTAAAAAACCCATCTAATTTGGTAACAGATACAACTGTACCTACTTTGAACTATAGAATATTACAAGCATTTGTTGAGGGTTGGTTTTGCTTTTGTTTTGTTTGCTTGCTGTGGTTGAGAGTATTACAAGCAGCCCCAGAGAAACTTAATCTGCCTTTTAAAGGAATTTAGATACAAAGATGTAAAAAAAAAATTCCCTCTTTCATTCTAAAGCAGAAACAGGAAACTTGTGGGGCTACAGATAGCTTATCATGTCTGTGGAATACCTGCCTCCACTTAACCCTCTGGGGTTTTCTGCTTCAGCTGTTCTTTTCAAACCAGTTTGTAAATTGAACTCTTTAAGTTAGTCAGAAGAAAAGTCATCATTCTGCCCCCATCACGGTAAATGAAGTCTTTTCCAACAACTTCCAGTTACTTCCATTGATACAACTTTTCCCAAGAAGCCCAAAATGAGGAATCACAGGAAAGCTGGGACAAGGCTAATCTGTTTCTATCAGATACCCCCACTTTTATTTTAAAAGTCTATACTGAATCAATGACTTTTCAGATGAGCTAAGCACAACAAAACAAAAGTTATGGGCTACTTTTATTGGTCTTCTCAGGTGCCCTCAAGGAGACATGATTTTCCTGTCTTGAAGGTGCATCCGTGGGTTCACACATTTACATCCTATCTGGCACAGTGCTTTTTTCTTAAAATGTTGAAGAATATTGCTTTTCTTTGAAAAGGACCTTTCAAAGGACAAACTTAGTGGTCCCAACTTCAAGAGGAGACCAATTTGATTAATGGAATTTAGCTAAGTTCTCAGGTCCCATTAATTCAACTCCAGTTGAGACTAACAATTCCATTTGGCCATTGTTATTATTATCCTGTAGAACAGTGCTTCTCAACCCGTGCGTCCCCAGGCGTTTTGGACTACAACTCCCAGAAATCCCAGCCAGTTTACCAGCTGTTAGGATTTCTGTGAGTTGAAGGCCAAAAGCATCTGGGGACCCCAGGTTGAGAACCACTGCTGTAGAACATATTTTAGCTGTGACTTTTTTTTCATGTCAGGAGTGACTTGAGAAACTGCAAGTCGATTCTGGTGTGAGAGAATTGGTCATCTGCATGGACGTTGCCAGGGGACTCCCTTGTGGGAGGCTTCTCTCATGTCCTCACATGGGGAGCTGGAGCTGACAGAGGGAGCTCAATCTGCTCTCCCCGATTCGAACCACTGGCCTGTTGGTCAGCAATCCTGCCAGCACAAGGGTTTAACCCACTGCGTGACCAGTGCCAACAGCTGACCTGCTACAGAGGAGTTCCACTTTCTTCGGAGTCTGTTTTATAGTCCTAGGTTAAGGTTAGCTAGTCTAGGACGTTCAGGGAACTGGGAAGTTCACATTATCATCCAAAACAGTACATAGCTATATTCTGCCACAAGCAGGAGTGACAGCACAAATGGTGAAGAATTACGTTGTTACAAATATCTACCTTTATGCACGTGTATTGCCACTACAGGTGCCAGAATCTTGCTCAGGATGTATTTGTCTAGTATGCAACAGGATTATTTTAAAATTATTTTATCTAAATATTTGGGGTTTCATTTCTATTTCAGCTGCCATTGTGCTGTGTAAATTAGTGAGTATCTACAGACATCCATCACTCCAAATAAGAAAAGTAAGCTATGGAAAACATGGTGAGTGCTTTTACAGTTGTGATCCTAAATTTGCCTAAACACTGTACGTTTCTGAAATATTTTCTCTCCCTTCTTTTAACAGAAAAGGTTGGAACAGAAAGTACAAAAGGTAAGAGGGCTCAGTGGGAAGTTAAGATGCTTGACTAGCCTGTTTAGAGTGGAGCAGAAAAGCTCTATTAGCACCCTGCTGTTTCTGTCAAGCCAGGCCAGTCTCCCTGTGGGGAGACTTTTCATGTGTTATCATTGTTAAACCCCTTTGTAATGCAGAAATATTCAGGCCAAGCTCGAGCTGAAAGGGTGCTCTAAGTAGAGAGATTTAATCAAGTTGTGTTAACCATTTCTTTCAAGGCAATAATCACAACTGTGCTAATAGCATGATAATCTTTTTTTAAATACCCATCAAAGCTATATGGCTCTAGCACCAACAGCCAGCTTTGGCACCCTTATTTACAGTTTTGACATATTTTGTCTGCTGGCCTCAATTCTCAGAGGTGAAAGACCCATTGAACTCAGCAAGCCTTACATTTGAATAGACAAGTCTAAGACTGCACATTCAGAAGGTAGCATTATTTAAATGTAATATGACACTTCTGTATCTTTAAGACCTGGATGTACTCATTTGTGTTCACTCTGCAGATAATACTATGTCCAATGCTGCTGTGCAAAGAATGGTCCTAGAGTTTTCAACACAACTGTTGTCATTGTTACACAAATCAGAAGATTAGCTAACTGCCTAAATAAAATGCAAGAACATCCCCAGGTTCTCCATGAGAACAAGAAGCAGCTGACTTTGCAAAATATCCAGAGTATAATAGTTGTGTAATTGTTCTCACGGGCTGTCATTGAATGAAGACATGCATGATAGTAGAACTGAAGTTGTGCCTGACACATGTGAACTACAATTGTCAAATTTGTCTGTGATTCAGTAAACAAATCAAGGGTGCATGGAATCTGCTACTGAATGTTGGATTTATCATCCCATTAATCTGAAAGAAAATTACATTCTGAAAGGTTTTTTCAAAAGGTAGTTATGTTGTTGTCGGAGTTAGGTGTGCAAGATGTCAAAGCAATTGTGGAAGGAATGGAGAAAGAGGTGAAGTGGTAAGTCATGCAGGAGTCAATGCACTGTTACAAGCTCTAAAGCAGATTTGGAACTTCATTGCTTTTCTCTCAACTCAAATAATGGAAATAATCCATCCACGGTCAGGAGAGAATACTTCTAGAACATGGCCATACAGCCCAAAAAAACCTACAACAACCCAATCCATCCACCAATCCTTTTGTTTATATTCCATCTTTTACCCAAATTGAGACTAAAGTCAACTTACACAATTGAAATGACAATAAAATCCAGATTTGGTAAGATAAGGAGCACAAAACTGAACCCATTCAGAATACTATTGACATCTTGGTCCCACTGTGACTATCAGCTCTTTCATGTCAAAGAATATCAAACTTTCTCTACAGTTTAGCAATCAACAATTTTAGAACCTTCCTTGTCCTGCTAAATTTGTCACACATTATTTTCCTGCAAATCCGTTTACTCAAAGGGGGGAAAGAACAGCACTAATTTTATTCACATTACATGCTATCAGAGAAATCTATTTCTGGGTCTCTTCCAAAACCACCAGAAAGATCAAATTACTTTCAAGTATGTTAAAGCAAATTGAAATGTCTATAAAACTAATAAAGAATACTGAGACTGAACAAAAAAACATATATCAAAGGTACTTTGGGATAAAAGTTCCACTTGAAATACATCCATATAGATAGACATGCATATTCAAAAACACATACACACATGTAATTGCTAAGATAATAAGATAAATGCTGACAGCATAGTTTATTTGATATCTAATAATATCATGTTTCTTCAAACATTGAATATTTCAGTTTCACCCATTATCATTTTTCAGTCATAACTTGTAGTAAAGGTTATTTTGCATTCATTTACTTACCATGATTTACTCTGTATTTTGTCATAAAACAGTGTATGCATTATTTTCTTCGCATAATCACTACAGTGATCCTTCAGGTATGAACTTAATGTATACACCTCAGATAGAATTGCCTGAGTTAAAAAATGGATATGAAGCTGGAATTTCAGCAGGGGCTGGTTGCTATCAGACTACACACGTCGAGCAACATCTGTTGAAATTGCCTCATCACCACCATCATTAACGTTTCAGGAGTGGTTTTCCACTGTCAATCTGGCAACCCTAACTTTAAAGGTTATTTTGACAGGTTTTCAGTAACAGACAATAGGAATAACCCCCACCTACCCCTCATTTTCTTAGTGTCCATTTGTGTGTGTTTTCAAGTCGCCTGTCAACTAATGGCAACCTCCTGAATTTCATTGGCTTTTCTTACTCAATGAATACTCAAGTAGTGGTTTTGCCAACCTCTGAAATATAGCCTATAGCACCTAATATTAATAAGCGGTTCCCCATCAAAGTATTCATCAGGGCTCATTTACTTAGTGCAGATTTTGAAGTTCAAAGAATTGACCTTGTGATCCAGTACATTCTGCTGTGACCAAGAATTGTTTTCCAGCTGTCAGTTAGCAAAAATGCACCTATGGAGTTTCCACTTTCAATAGAATTTTTTTTTTTACATTTGAAGATACTGTTGCTACTGTTACCTGTTGGAGTAGTGTCCCATAAAATGTTAGAGCCAGTGTTAATATATTGCCAACATGTAAATTAAAGTGGCATATTAGATTTCAGACAATCTAAATGAATGTCAGCATAATTCAAATCAATTCTTTAAATGCTCTTGGACCAAAATTTCTTTGGTGAAGCCATAGTAGCTTGGGACATTGATACTTGCAGAAATGTTGCTCCCTATGTAAGTCTGCCTGAGTACTGAGGTCCACTGGAGAGACCTTCCTTCAAGTACCAACTATGAAAGAAATACTGTCCTATGGTCTGAAAAGGAACAGGGGGCAGATTTAGGATTGTCATAAGTCAGAAATGATTTGAGGGCACACAACATCTGTCTGGGGTTAATCTGATTATGGGATCCACATCTCAGTCCTGGTATTGGGACATAGTCACACTAGATGATGTTACATGACCCACACTATTGTCTTATTAACAAAGGAAGTCAGGTAAGAAAATCAAATGTTTAAATCAGAAGGGGAGTTTGGTCTGAAGGGAGTCAAACCATTCCCCCACTCAATCACTGTTATGTCACACAACCATCTTGCCTCTTTTCTCATAATCAGCTTATTGCTGCAATTGGACTCCTCCTGAGAGAAAAAAGTGCCTGCATCAACAGAATGCTCCTCCTTCAAGCCCAGACAGCTCCCACAGCATAGTAGATGAAAGGGAAAAGGTTTAATTTTTAATTCTCCTCTCCTAGGTAAATAACACATAGAGAGAAAGAACACATACTGAAGACCACCATGTGACAAATGGCAATCTCAGTTCTTTTCATGCAGTGAAACTTTTACTGAGGAAACTTTATAGAACAACTCACACATTTCCAAGATTTTTAAGTCTCCAGTTCTACCTAGGAGCCCAATTAGAAATATTCTGTCTAATGTTTGTCAGGGTACAGAATTAGAAATGGGGTGTGCTGCTCCTGAAAACAGCAGCTTCATCCTTTTCTTCCAGTAGTCCTACTGATGCTCAAGGATGGTGTGAGCACCTTTGATGAAAACTATAGTGTCAATCATAAGGGTAGCAGGTGATACAGTTCAGTAGGTGGGCATCTTGGGCAAGCTGTTGAAAGACAGATCAAACAGAAAGCAGGAAAAGGCAGAAAGCAGGATGGATTCACAGTACCCAGCGTACAGTACCACAGAGAGTTCCAAGTCATAAAACTTGCTGTATTTGGTTCTAGAAAACTGAGCTAAGGGCTTACACATCCCATCGCAATTTCTGAATATATTCTCTATTCCTCAATTAAAGATTTCATCAAGGACAATACCCTACCCTGGAGTCTAGCACTTTTCTGGAACCCTATAATTTTAATTAGACAAGGAGAGCAGGATGAATGTGGGGCGCAAAGAAATGGAAATGATAAGTTGCCGGAGGAACTCTGCCAGGCTGTTTAGGAGTTATAGCATGTTGAACCCTGGGTTTGTTGTTGTTATGTGTCTCCTTGTTGTTTCTGACTCATGGTGACCCCAAGCTGAATATCTCACAAGGTTTCCTTGGAAAGATTTGCTTGGAGGCGTGCCTTTGCCTCCACCACGAGGCTGAGAGAGTGTGAGTTGTCCAAGATCATCTGGGGATTTTCATGGATAAGTGGGGATCTGAATCTGGGTCCCCAGAGTAATAGTCCAATGGTCTACCGCTACGCTGGCTATTTATTGTTGGTGCCTAATAATTTCAGTTCTTACCTGGTACATTTATGATGTTATGTCATGGTATTATGTTTTATCATGATATGTTTCTAATTAGTTTTTTGTTGTGTTTTTATTTTATTGCATTACATTTTAACTCTGTGCTCTCTGGGCTTGTCATTTTTAAACCACCCCAAATCCCTTTGGGGAGATGGAGGTGGGATATAAAAATAAAGTTGCTGTTTTTGTTAATGGCTGGGTCAGGCTGTGACTAGATTAGGTTTAGCATTCATCAGGTATTTCAAATATGGTTAATCTGAGCATGTAAGCAGAGGAAATAAGATAGACCTGCCCCACTTTGGTGAAGCCTTTTTAATGTGTAGAGCAATAATCTGTCAAGGAGAGCTCCACTACAAACAGAAGTTCTCCATGCAAACCAGAATCCTGAAAAATCTGGGTTTACAATTGCAAGGAAAGGCAGTTTGAATACAGTGCATTGTACTCTTCTGACTTTGTTCTCCAGTGGGACCACAAAGAAAAGAGTGTGGCTAGTTCGTCCTCATTCCTGTTCAATTAACTCCACCATTGACATCTGGATTGTGATTATGTGAGACCCAAACTTCTCCTTTCAAACCAGGCATATAAGTTTGTGCAAGATGCTGGGTATATTATCACCTATCCATGGTCCAAATTCCATATGGTGCTAAATGATCATTTCAAACTCGGTGAATCTTTTAAAAACAACTCAATGCAGACACTATGGGGAAAGTCTAGATGACATGTCTAAGAGCTAACCTTTTCCTGATTCCGCTCTTACACAAAACTACTCTTATTCTCAAGATTTGCTACCGAGCACAACTCAAAGTGCTGGCTTTAGCCTATAAAGCCTTAAACAGTTCTGGTCCAGCTTACCTGTCCGAACGTATCTCTCCCTATGAACCATCTAGGAGTTTAAGATCATCTGGGGAGACTCTGCTCTCGGTCTCTCCTTCTTCACAGGCGCAACTGGTGGGGACGAAAGACAGGGCCTTCTCAGTGGTGGCCCCTGGGCTGTGGAACTTCCTCCTTAGGGATATTAGATCAGCCCCCTCCCTCCTGACCTTCTGCAGAAAAGTGGAAACATGGCTTTTTGAACAAGCTTTAGGAAACATGGAACTATGTGAAATCGAATACTGAAACGGCTTAGACAATGTTTTTGGATGACGAGGCTAATAAGTGAAATTAGTGGTTTTATATGTTTTTAAAGGTTTTAATGTATGTATTTTATCATTTTGTTTTGTTTATTGTAATTTTTACATTGTTTTAATGGCACCAAATAGCTGCCTATGGTGTAAAGCCGCCTTGAGTCACCTTCGGGTTCAAGAAAGCCAGGGTAGAAATATAATAAATAAATAAATAAATAAGATCAAAACTTATAGTGGGGCTGAAGTCTGACTTTGGGAAGATACTGAACCATCAGCACACCTTCAAGCTTTATCACCTGACAAGTAACAATCAATGAAGTAAGGACAGGAAAATCTGTCATGCAAGTTCTGTCATGCGTTTTTCTTCTGCTTGATAGTTGTTTAGTGGAAAAAATGGGGGAGAAAAAAGACACAAAACTCTCCTTTCAGAGACACCTATAAATCTATAGCCAAAACAACAACCTCCACCCTAAAGTCTAATCTGTCTGAGTTTCTCATTTTCATTTTGCTCAACAAAATCATAACAATGTTTCTGCCCCTGAAGTATATCATAAATTTTTAGTTAGCAGTTGGGTCTATTTTTGACGACTATTTAATTACTTCTATCTAAAAAGAGTTTACATGCAGTAATAAACAAAACAAATTCTTTTATGGGCTATAGACATGAAGGAAGCTTCACAAATCCTCAATGATCACAAGGCATAACCAAACTGTACCCATATAAAACACTGATAAACAGCAAAATCAACAGAACTATATTTATGACATTGAAAAAGTCAGCTACCATTTTGTCTATCATGAGCTGTTCCCACAGGAAAAGTTCATATTACAGAGGACCTGGAATTTTTTTGTAGGGAAATTTATGCAACTAGACAGAAATAAAAAAAAAATGCCTCTAGGAAGGAATGGTGGCTATATTTGGCAATCAAGAACAAAAGACAGACAGCCAGATAGGAATATCAGCTGGACCTTCCAGGGAGAATTTAATGAGGGCATCTGTGAATAATATACCAGATAATGAGCGTCATGTATATTCATTTCATAACTGGTCCATTGCTGACAGCTTGGCTTTGGAGCCACAAGACTGGATTTCTGGTCACGCCACTGGCTAAATGTATAGGGCACACTCCCACATAAAGGTTAAAAACAGGTTCGTTTGCAAAATTACTTTTTTGGAGTACAACTCTCAGAATCCTCCAGCCACTCAAAATTCTACAATTGCAGAACCTGACATACTGTTTTGGAACTAAGTCCTCAGGACCATAGACAACAAGCACTGGATCACAACTTGCAACTGTTCCTCAATGATTAAGCACATGGCACAAACACTGGGAAAACACAAAAAGGCAACCATGTTGGTTTATGGCAAGGGTCCTCAAACTAAGGCCCAAGGGCCGGATACAGTCCTCCGAGGTCATTCACCTGGCCCTTGCTCAGGGTCAACCTAAGTCTGAAACTACTTGAAAGCATACAACAACAATAACAATCTTATCTCATCAGCCAAAAGCAGGCCCACACTTCCCATTAAAATACTAATAAGTTTATATTTGTTAAAATTGTACTTCATTTTAATTATTGTATTGTTTTTAAGTGCTTTTGCACTACAAATAAAATATGTGCAGTGTGCATAGGAATTCATTCATGCTATTTTCAAATTATAATCCGACCCTCCAACAGTTTGAGGGACTATGACCTGGCCCTCTGTTTAAAAAGTTTGTGGATCTCTGGTTTATGGTTTCTCAAGACTTTTCAAGACGTTTTAATATTTTGATGTTCCCTGCAAATGAGCTCAGCCAAATGGGCTTTTTGATATAGTTTTTCATAAAGGAATATAAATATTTCATCTTATAAATGATTGTACTGGAAATCACCAATTTGTACAGATTTGACATTAACTATAGTCCCTAATTCCTTTGAAGCATGATGTCAAGTGGAAGGAGACTGAATTCCTTGAAAACCAAGCTATCATCAGATAGCTCTTATACTCATGGATCTCCTTTTAGCCTCAGTATCTCATTTGGCCAATGTTAGTTTCTACCTTGCATGTCTTATTAATTTTATTCACAATTTCAAATAAAATCTGAGAGACAAATAAGATGTTCTTAGCATAGCCTCAGGCTAAATCATATATAACATTTTATAACATAATCATGGGGAGGATTTAGCTGCACCTGATTCCAAAATAATCACATTTAGGATCCAAGTGGGATATGACCCAAATTAATTACATTTAAAAGTGTTTGTTTCTTCATTGCTTTGGTTACTGGACAATTACATCATTCTGCTTCTTAACGTTCCACTTAACATTCCTTTCTTACCCCCAGAGAAGCATATTTGGGAATACTGCATTATCATAACACATTTTCCTCATAAAACAGGCATTTTGCATGCATTGTCCAAGGCTTCCATAGGCCAAATCACTGGCCATGTTCCATTCTCTCCTGACATTTCACCTGCATCTATGGCAGGCATCCTCAGAGGCTGAGATCCACTGCCTTAAAAAATAGAGATGTATTTCTGTAAGCCAGTGATTCTCAACCTGTGGGTCCCCAGATATTTTGGCCTTCAACTTCCAGAAATCCTAACAGCTCGTAAACTGGCTGGGATTTCTGGGATTTGTAGGCCAAAACATCTGAGGACGCACTGGTAGAGAACCACTGTTGTAAACATTTCAGCCTAAAACATGCTCTCTGTGCGTGTATGTATAATATAGGCACACACACACAGTATTTGAACAGGGAATTATAAGGCAATATTTTGATAACTAATTATTAGTTTGAACAACAGAATTCAAGGCACATCCAGACAAATAAAAAAAATCCTAGATTTTGTTTCTATTTGTTCCAATTTTACACTGCCCTGGAGGGCTGGCATAAAAGGTCTCTGATCAACAGAAAATATTATAAGATAAACAAAATGCTCATGGAACCCCAAAATAAATAAGAAAGAACAGGAATAAAATGTGGAGCTTCCTGTTGTTTAGATTTTTTTTCCTGTGTCAGGAGTGACTTGAGAAATTGCAAGTCACTTCTGGTGTGAGAGAACTGGCCGTCAGCAAGGACATTGCCCAGTGGACGCCAAGATGTTTTGATGTTTTACCATCCTTGTGGGAGGCATCTCTCATGTCCCCACATGGAGAGCCGGAGCTGACAGAGGGAGCTCATCTGCGCTCTCCCCAGATTCAAACCTGCAACCTGTCAGTCTTCAGTCCTGCTGGCACAAGGGTTTCAACCCATTGCACCACTGGGGGCTCCGTTGTTTAATTGCACCTTTGCTTAGAAAAGTGGACCAAGCAAAATCCTTAGCAATACAATATATTAAATCCCAAAATATCCAAAAGTCAATTATGGCACAAGAAAAATTAAATAGCTACTGGTTCAGTGCTGGAGAAATGGTTAACTGGTGCATAGACAGCATTCACATTTCTAACAGCAAGCTTATTAAATACAGTATTTGTAATCTTGAATTATATCATCCCTGAGAGTACATTGCTACATTTACTGTGTAACACATAGTTTCCTTCTAACATCTCCCAAGGAGTTCCATCAAATTTTGTTTGCGTTCCAGAGTTACAGCATAAAACAAACAAACAAAACACAATAATAAATCTTTCACTGAGTTTTATAAACTGAGATGCTGAATTAGCGCCATTTCAAATTATGTCTTGGCAAGAGTACAAGCAGGCTTCTAACATAGGTGGTCTGCTATGAATACCTTGCAGCCCTGGAAGATTTTTCACTACAGATCTGGGTCTCAAGCCAACTGCCACCAATCAACTCACACAGCTATAAAAGGACAAAATGTTGGTGTAGGACCACACTTGTTTGATATTCTAGGTATGGTAATAGAGCAAGGACAGAAGAAATGTTCAAATACCTTTTTCTACAGATAGCTGCATTTGCGCAGAAGAATTAAGAGGCACCAGAAGGGTTATTCCTCCCTGTTACTTCCTGACCTTGTCCTGCCAATCTTCCATAGCTCATTTATTATCCCATCTATGTTTTCATTAAAAGTGAGCACTTCCATCCCCAAGTCCAAGTCCAAAACAGAAGCACCTGGAATCACCAAGCTTAACATTTATACTTTTCTTCAGAAAGAGACCTTCTTGCACTAGAGACCGGACTAGGTGATATCAGACAGACGAACAGGTGCGCCCAACCACTCTTCACAAGGGACATCAGAAGGTGGATACCTAGAAGTTATCCTGTAATGAAGATCAACATCTCTCTGGGTCTAGTTTAATTGCCATTGCCCTTGGTCAACAGACTTGACAGCCAAGGCTAATGGAATTTGAAGTCCAACAACACAGAGAGGGCCACCTATGAAATTAAACAGGCCAGGGAAGCCTTACATAAGTAAACAAAAACATTCTGGATTTTCTATAGGCGACTTGACGCATTCTTCCAAAGTTCAACAAGACTTTTTTTTCTTTTAGCAATCTAAATTAACAGTTCTCTAAAGCTTCTGTTGAAGGACTCAGGGTGAGTCACTAAAAATATGAACACAAAGGAGTAATCCATGCCTTAATGAGATGCCAGAGTGTTTACAAACCCCTATCACCTATCCCTATGCCTTTTTCTCCTTCTGTGATTGCAAATATGTTTTAGTTCTGGTAAACCCTTTTAAACACCTAAATTGTTAGTTTTGTGTCTGAACATTCACTAAACATCAGAAGATGATTCACAACTACTGTAGTTAGATTGCACGGCCACCATTGAGAGGCTCTTCTCAACCACAGCGTGTGAAGTGTGAAAGCAGCCCATATCTAACCATGTTTGCACACAAGAAATTATAACAAGAATCTTCACTCTCAAGACTATTTTTCATTTTGGACCATCTTCAGTATGTTGACACAATCATGAAAGGGTGGAGGGGGAAAATTAGACTGTCAAGTCTACTATTATCCTTAATGAGTCATTAAGTCAATTAATTCAAACAGTCAGAAAAATACAATTTTGAAATTATGAGCAAAGCACAATATTGTTCATCATACTTTTCATTCATCTTCTGTGTCCAGAGAAGGGCAACAAAGTGATTGATGATCTGGAACCCATGCCCCATGAGAAGCAGCTTAGGAGCTGGGCATGTTTAGCCTAGACAACAGAAGATGGCATGACAGCTATGCTTAAATATATGAAAGGGTGGAACAGGTTTGTTTTCTGCTTCTCTAGAGACCAGGACACACACACAGCAATGGATTCAAACTACAGTAAAAGATATTCCACCTGAATACCAGTAAGAACCTCCTGGTGCTAAGAGCAGTTCAGCAGCAGAATATACTGTCTTTGGAGTGTGGTGGTCTCCTTCTCTGGAGGATTTTAAACAGAGACTGGTTAGTCATCTGTTGGGAGTGCTTTAATTGTGTCTTCTTGCATGACAAAATTAGTTTGGACTGAATGGCCCTTGTGGTCTCTTCCAATTCTATGATTCCTTCTAAGTGTACAGAGATGTTTATTTAGTCTTCCTTGTGGTACATCTTTCTACAGTGCCTTCTTCTACAGTGTCCATCCCATCCTGCCTCTGCCAACACACATACATATACTTGCAAACAGAAAGTTTAATACATTCCATGTGTAATCCTATTTCCCCCCTTTCAACAATTTTGTTATGCTTTATCTAAAAATGGAATAGTATACTATAAATGCAAGCATTCATGACTTCATAAGAAAACAATTCATTTAATAAACGTTTTGGATAAGATATAATCTCAGGTGAATTGATATCATTTGTATTTAATTTAGTGTGGTTAACTTACAATTTATTTTCACATATAATTCCTAGATACTTATAGCCAAAGAAAACTGGTATTGTGAACTCTATTCTTACACCACTTGGAAATATATTGAAACAATTTGTAGTTACATAAAGGAGATTGTAATTTAATCCAACAGGTGCAAAATAATAGAAAATGATGTGGACAAAAAAGAATCCAGTTTATTTTACAATGCTAGTGGAATGGTTTCAGGTATTCATGGAGGGTCTTGGAATGTATCCCCAGTGAACATGCACTTTTTTGGACTGCAACTCCTAGAAAGCCTTACCCAGCATGGTCAGTGATAAAGTACTTTATAGGAGCTATACTTTTAAAAGTACATTTTCTGACCTTTAAGAAAAAACATCCTAAAGTGAAATTTTGGCATCTACAATCTAGAATGTAGAGAGTCTGGCCTTTGTAGCATTTATATTTTATTAGAAGGTAAATCTCATAAAGATTAAGAATGACATCAGAACTTAGCAGAAGTATATTTTTCAACCTCAAAAAAGGCGGGAGGCTGCAGGGGGGATATTGTCTTTACATCAACTCCATCCCCTTTAGGAGAACTTTATATGATTCACTACTTAGTACTGATGGAACTCTTATTAAGTAAAGCCACCAACACACTATAACATGCTAATGACGCTGTAGGCTCTGTTGGGATGTTGCCAAATTGTAAACAGCCTCAACATTAGTAGACTTCCAACAGGAAATTAAATAACTGCCTTGCTGGAAATATAAACCAATATATGGTGGTCAAACATGAGCTTTCCAAAACATAGACAGCATTTAAGCAATGTAAAGATATAGGAAAACTGGAATGGAACAAAATGCCTGCTCACCCTAAATCATTCCTTAACATTGTGTATCAGTCTCAGACAGAAATATTACTAAATTTTCTTGACTCAAGGATGTTTGCATTCATGAACAAATACATGGTATAGACCACACGTGTCTAACGCAAGGCCCATGGGGCTGGATGCAGCCGGCCATGTCATTTTATGTGGCCTGTGAGGCTTTCAATGCAGGGCAGCATAGTTACATTTATACAGTCTTACAATTACAAACAGCCCTTTGAAGGCAACCATAAGGCTGACGCAGCACTTGGTGAAAATGAGTTTGACACCCCTGGTATAGGCAATCCCATCTGATCCTGGAAGCTAGGCAAGATTAGTAATGGGTGAATCTAATTATTTGTCTGAACCCATTGAATCAACACAACCAAATAACTTTAAATTATATAAATGAATCAAGTAGCTTAAATCCCAGGCAGTAAGAATTAACTTTAGGAGCAGTTGAGATTTATTGGTTTATTGCTTTACTCCTAGCTAGTACTTCTGCACAAATAAAGGCAATTAAAGAAAGTATAAATTTAAAATCATAGTGACTATCATATCCCCTAGCATCATTGTATTATTTAACATTATCTAACATCATCACATGTCTGGCTCTTACAAATATAAACAGAGAGAGAAGATAGAATGAAGGAGGGGTGCCCTGTATGAAAAGCAACATCAGAGGGAAAGAAGGGAAACACAAGGCAGCGTGACCGAGAAGACTTGGATTCTGGCTTTTGGCTCTACGAGAGAAAAAAGGAGAAGATTACAGAATATAGATTAGTACTATGAAAAGAAACAGCAAATATTACACTCCTGAATAGAATAAAAAGGACATTAACTAAAAAAAATTCACCCATTTCAGAATTAAAAGTCAAACAAGAGAATCAGGGGGTATGAACAAAAATGGAAGGAAAACAAAAAGAGTTACAAGAACTACCAAATGCAAAAACACCCCCCTCAACTCCAGACATTTGAACAGAAATAAAAAGACTTTTCCCTTTGGGTCAGAGACATCCCAGAGAAGATGACAGAAACTGAGCAGATACACTTGTGAAAATGGATGAAGAAGTGGAAAAGGAAATTGACCAGGTGTTTAGGGTAAAATCAACCAATGCGTCAAAATACAAGCTGTAAAGGGACATATTGTTATCTTCACAAGGAAAAAAAATTATAGATCATACATATAAAATCACATAAATGTTCCTGTACAACTGGAGGACCACAAGATAACACTAATCAAAGACCTCCCACCATCAGTTGTACAGAAAAGAAAAAAAAATCTAACAAAGAAACTTAAGCAATACAAGATAAGATATAAATAGCTATCCTCTGAAGTAGCAATTTAAAGGGGTTATGATCACATATAAAGAACAGAAACACTGGATTATATCATAGATGAAAGCCCAAGATTTTATGAGGATAATAATCCAAGATCTAGAACCAAATACGGATAAAGATCAGAGGGATTCTCAAAAGGAAA
This sequence comes from Anolis sagrei, assembly GCF_037176765.1. Lineage (NCBI taxonomy): Eukaryota > Metazoa > Chordata > Lepidosauria > Squamata > Anolidae > Anolis > Anolis sagrei. The sequence continues at coordinate 166,614,594 of NC_090024.1, forward strand.
TCCACTGAAAATAACCATCCAAAACATTAAAGAAAGGCAAATGACATGGATGCCCACATATTAGAATTTCTGCAATTTAGATCCTAAAAATACTTTCACTGAATGTCAATGGTCTCAATTTACCAAACAAAAGGAAAAAGATACTCCTATACATAAGATCAACAGAGGCCGACTTAATAGCTATTCAGGTCATCCACATTTTAAAAAAACCAAATATAAATCTGATTATGTTTTAAAAAATTAAGCCAAAACCACATTGCATTGGACATTGTTAAGAAAAGGCAATATATAAAAAATTGCTTTAAATCAATAGTGAGAACCATATTGCCCTCAAAATTCTGGTGGACTTCACTGACCCAGGGAAAGTAAAAAAAAATCAGTCCAACCCATTTCCCACCCCTTTCTAAAATCTAATTGCTCATTCTAATGACAGTAGACCAAACAAATAGATGGAAATTTGCTCTGTTAACACTTATGTAAATTTCACTAAATGAATGGGTCTCCTTTGATTGGGACTATTTAATTAAGGTTTATGGGTGATCATATGCAGCACTTGATTTAGGTCTTTATTTTTATCTACATACAAATGCAATGAATAGTTTAATAAACGAAAATTCTTTGTTTAACCTGTTCAAGTTTATTTAATCTGATCATAGCTTCGGGGGTAACAACTATCATTGTTTTTCTTTGCTTTGCACCTTAAATTGAAAAGTTGCAATATTCCCCTCCAATCAATGAGAAAGCATTTCACACTATATCCAACTATTTCAGCCCAGAAAAATAGAAGGTTACATGCTATTCCCCAAAGCATCGAACACTGCTTCTTTCAAACATCTGAAAGGAAACGGTAATGCAGTACTGCACAAATGTAACACCCAGTGCCTTCAGAATGAATATAAATCTTACAGGAATAAGAGCAAGCACAGTAACAGTTCCAAGAGAGATAAATTGCCAATGCAAACATAAGCTACTAGCAAGAGCCAATATGCCACATAATTTAACCCAGCTTTGTTTAGGCCATTAATAGCCCCGTGTATCTGGAAAGCTGGAAGCTATTTGATTTTTGTTTCTTATCTTTTTTGGTTTTGGGGTCTCTTATGTACTTTTGTAAGGGAGATTTTTACTATAGTTGTAGAGGATTGCAGTGTTTTATTGTATTTTGTGTTTTGTTTTTCTGCATTTTTCCCTATATGGTGCTTTATACTATAATGTGTGTTATACTTCTGAAATATATATCTCTACATGTGGGTATCTGTGCTTTAGGCATGAACGCAGTCACAGATTCCAATGTTCTCTCCATTCGTGGAATATAATTCGTATTGATGGAACATGGTTGCCCCATCTTCACCTTTCTTCTATAGTTTCCTGAATCTAGACTCTACCCCAAAATCACATCCTAAAGATTGTGGATTTAAAATAATGGGAAATACTGTTTGTTTGGGGTTTTTTTGGGGGGGGGGGTGGAAAACTCAAACCTTCTAATATGTAAATGAAGAAGACACGTAGGATGCAGTCATTAAATCATGTACAATAAAAAGTAAAATGTAAAAAAAGACATAACAAGTAACTGAATTCCTTCCATTTTTTCACCATTTGCCTCACACATACACACACACAATCTATCTAGAATTAGATTTCCATCAGGGATCGTGTTGCTCTATGCTAAAACGTCTTGCCAATTTATGAATGAAACCGTTACCCTGATTGAAAGAGCCAGAAGTGTTTGTTCCGCGTGAAATTACTCATAACAACTACCCTGTGTTTCTGTACAGTAGCACCTTTCATTGATTCAAGAATGTGAACGTATGTTACACAGGTGGATAAATATTATTAGTGCCCATTTTACAAAGTAGGAAGCAAGCAACTTAAGCAAGGTCACATGGCAAGCCACTGATAGCCCTGGGAGAAGAAAGCAGTATTCCATCTATCCACTGAAGTTAACAGGAATGGGAGTAAGACAGTTATGATTCAGCAGAAGGCTTGGTTTAGCAGATCTAACACCTTTATTCTATGAGTTACTAAGCTAGTGCCCTCACCCCATGGAAACTTAAACCCAGCACCAGAAATGGCGAGGATGCAGCTGCTCACACAGTTATACTGCCAGCAACTCCTCATCATGACATAATTGTGCAATGTAAGATTTGTATGTGGTTCCCAATTAGATGCTAAATGTACGTCTAATTCAGAAATTGGAAACTTTATTTTCGAGAATGAAGCTCCCAGAAGGCCCTGACAGCACCTGGACCACAGTTCGCAGAATCTCTCAGCCAATATGTCCATAAAGGTTGGAAAAGTTATTTGGGGGGGGGGGGGGGATACTAGAACATTAGGAAGAACTTCCTGACCGTACGAGTTGTTCAACAGTGGCACTCTCTGCCTCAGATTGTGGTGGAAGTTCCTTTCTTGGAAACTTTTAAACAGAGGCTGGATGACAATCTGTCAGGGATACTCTAGAGTCTCTAGTCTCCAGGACGTCAGAAAACAAGCTTGCCCACTACTCAATATGACAACCTTTCAGGTATTTAAACATGGCTATAATGTCCCCTTTCAGCCTTCATAAGCACCAAGGACAAATTCAAATCTTCTTGAAATTCTTGAAATTTCGCTCTCGTCGTGAATGTTCAAGAAAGAAAAAGAATGCCTCTTTTGGCACCAACACTAGATTTCAGCCCCTCGCCTCAGACATTCTGGTTACAACCTAGATCAGCATCCCATATACTTACTTCAGAATAAAAAGACCTGAGAGGATGAACTTCACATCTACTTTGTGCCATGTGTACTGAGACTGTAAGCAAAGGGAGTAGACAATAAAAGTGTCTCGTTTGCATCTCTTTAGACATACAGTCTCTCCAGTCTTACAGCTGCAGTCATTGTATGTGAAACAGCAAACGACAGTACTCTGTTTACTAAAGCCTGTGTAACTTTTCACCCCTTGTAAAGGAAATAAAGCTTCCAAAGCAAGAACAAAACAAAATCCTGGCCAAGGATCAGTGCTCATCTGCTTACAGCATGTTACAGATTTAGATGCTTCACACAAGAAGATGAAAGCTGCTGCCATTACTCATTCACCACAGCTCAATATACAAATTATTGGCATGAAAACAGTCACTTGGGCACAGCAACAAAAGTCATGCTGACTTAGATAACATTCCAACCTAAACCATATGCTGTTAGATGAAGATACATTTGGTAAAATGCTTACAATATTTAAAAATGGCTCTGGTGTCTATGTCCTAGGTTCCCATGTTGTTTCAACAAATGCCTCACTATGGCATAAAAAAGAATCAATCAGATATGTCTGGTTTTCCAAGGGGTTGGCCACATTTTCTAAGCAGACCAATGGAAGATTATGGGGAAGGTGGACCCACACAAAAATTTCACTAGTAGTAGATTCACACAGATTCACACCGGGCCGTGGCGCAGTTGGCTAGGAGTCAGTTGCATTAAATCACCACTGATCAAAAGGTCATGAGTTCAAAGCCAGCCCGAGTCGGAGTAAGCTCCCTAGCCGTCTAGCTTGCTGTCAACCTTTGCAGCCTGAAAGACAGTTGCATCTGTCAAGTAGGAAATTTAGGTACCACAGCGAGGCCAATTTAACTAATTTACAATGCCATAAAAATCTCCAACAGTGGGCAAAAGAATGAGAAAGTACTCCATCAAGGACTCAGTGTCACAAGTGGACTGTGAAGTGACAGCTCCCCCAGTGGCTGGAATTCAAGCATACCCTCATGGAGCTTAAATTGTCGCTGTGTTTGTCCATATATGTTATATGTTACATTGAATGTTTGCCATGTATATGTGCACTGTAATCTGCCCTGAGTCCCCTGTGGGGTGGGAAGGGCGGAATATAAATACTGTAAATAAATAAACAATAAATAAACATAAAACACCACTTCTGTCCCTCAAAGGAAAAAGTTGAGGCTATTAGGAGAAAGCAAGATTTATTTATTCATTTATTTATTTACAGTATGTATATACTGCTTTTCTCACCCCTAAGGGGACTCAAGGAGAAAGGACACTATCTGGTATCTGGACACTAGGAGAAAGGACATATATACTTACAAACATTGTAGGGATTTACCAGATCTCAAAGTTAACATAAGCAGCTATTTTAATGTGCTTCAGTCCTAAGCATAATGCACTTCCATTATTGCATTCACAATTTTCATTAGAATCATAGACTTGGAAGAAACCACACAAGCCATCCAATCCAACCACCTGCCATGCAGGAAAAGTGCAATCAAAAGCACTAGAAACAGCAATGTATTGAAATCAGAAAATAAGAAGAGACTACAAATTTATTCCATATGTTAGTGAGATTTTGGACCTCTTCACCCTGGGCCAAAATCAGTGACTTAGCCCAGGTCACTTACAGAACCCCTAGGCTCCCATCAAACAATGTCAGCACTGCTCTGTGGGTGAAGGGATGTGGAGCAGGCGCATGCTGCCATCACGGCAACATGGGAGCCTTCCTGTGTTGCCATTGGAATCCATGGGGAGAAGTCGCATGCGCCATTCTTCTCCTCATCTCATCTCCCTCAGCTGGAGCCAGGCGATGCAGGCCATGGGGCGTCGGGTTCCCCATGTCCCTTGATAAAGTCACACAGCAACCTCCGGCAGCTGTGCAACAAGGTTGTTATTCTCAAGGAAAGTATACTACTCACATTAGGATGCAAATTGATTGCAAAGACAATGGTGGAGATGATCTAGTAAGATGATCTAGTAAGTAATTATATTTACTAGATGGGGCAGTATAATTTGGCCCATCAATATTTGGCCCCATCTAGTATATCTAACAGTAATGGACTGTTGAGCTGTAGTTCCATACACCTAAGGGACCAAAGGTTCACTACTCAAGACCTAGACTTTACTATAATTCAGAAGTATTATAAATTAAAAGGCTTCAGAGCTTCAAGGAAGCACATTAAATTGGCTCACACTTATTACTATCCCTGCATTGTCAATTGATAAAGACCATACCAGTGCATGTCAAAGAATTTTATTAACTTAGTGATGAGGTCATGTCTGATTCTTTCAGTGATTTGTTTAGTCTGATGGACACTGTAGACCAAAAAGTGAACACTGACCTATATACTGACCAAACCATCATGTCAGGAATGATCATCATAGATGCCATCATGTATCCTCATACTATATTTTTAAACAGTTTCTTAACTATAGTATTTCTCTGAATCCTGACAAATTGGAAAAAAAACATGAAAATATTCAATGAATCAGCAAAATACTGCTTAATGTTTGATCCAAACCAGCAAGTTTCGCAAGACAATATGATTCTCTGACGGGACTACCCATGAATTGTACCATGTATGAATAATCATCATTCTGAAACACAATAAAGCCATTTTACTTTGAACAAAACCATGAAAACTCAAAAGGATGCAGAAATAACCTCAAGGCCATAGTCAACAAACATTTTTGCGGACTAAAATGGATCTTTTCACTGAGCAAGTTGTGAGCTAGCCAGTATAAACAGAAAGGCCACACAGACAACCAAAGTAAGCAATCATTTCCCATTCAAGAGAGCAAATTCCCTCAACTAAATAAAAAAATAATGTCAGATATGGTTTTCCTATCACCTTTTCCTCTAAAGAATAAAGAAGAAAAATATGCAGAACACTATGCACTTGTTCCTTTGTGAATATCTACCATATGATGAATCTTGAGAGCTGCAGGCTATTTTTTAAAAGATGTATTTCTTTCAAATTTTACCAAAAATATTGATATATATCATTTCGTTATCTTATGGCCAACCAATACAGATTTCCAAGTCTAAGGCCTTCACACATTTTCCCTTATTTGGTGCCACCTTGATCCACATGTTGACTTAAAATTCCTACAATATTCAACTAGAAGTAGTCCTCAGATGTTTTGGATTGGTAAACAGCTGGTAAACTGGCTCGGATTTCTGGGAGTTGTAGGATAAAACACCTGGGAACCCACAAGTTGAGAACCACTGAATTAGAGTAATTACTGGCCATGCTATATAGATGCAATCTTTAGTCTGATAAATATGGACAAGACCTTGTTGGGAAAAAGTTGATCTCAAGTGATTATAATCACCTGGTTGGGTCAATTTTCTTATGAGAGAGAAGACCAGATCTCAGGGGAAAAAATCTTTAAGGACTATTTCTGTTCAACATCCATTCAGTTCCATCTAGAGCACAGTAAATCAAACATAGAAGGAATTAAACTACATAATTATAATAGAAGCTGGGATAACTCTGAAGAAGCTATGGTGAACTTATTGTGGGGACTTCTGAGGCTAGGAGTATGTTTCTTGGCCAAGCATACTTTCTGGATTTACATGGCTGGGTGAGGATTCAAACCCTATTCAAAGAGTTGTAGTCCACCACTCAAGATGCTACAATATCTCTTTCTCAAGATCTTTATAGGGGGGCTTTCCCGATCCAGTCACTTTTAAAGGTTCCACGAGAAGCTAGTCTGGCCTCCTTTTGCTACTTTATCACCAGCAGACAAAAAACTTTGTATTTAAACAGGACTTTAATGAAACATTGGTGGCAGAGAACCTCTTCTGGGTTCCCTGAGCTATATATTTTTTTAACTTTGTTATTATTTTATTTTACAAAATTATTTAATTTTATTTTCATCTTATCTTGTTTTCAGTCTCTGTAAGTCACCTTGTGTCATATACTAGTATAAAATAACATAAAATAACACAACATTTAAAAAGAAAAATCTCAAAAGCTACCACAAAACAGCTCATGGGCTAAGAAGGGTACTATTGCTTAGTATAGGGTGAGAGAGATCCATACACATACACGCAAGCTGTTTCTGGATGCTACTCTATAGGATTAAAACAACAATAGGAACGTATTGCTGTTAATTTTTTAGGCTGAATGGCTATTTTCCAGTAGCATTCTCTCCTGATGTTTCGCCTCTAACCTCCGAACAAACCTCTGAGAATGCCTGCCATAGATGCAGGCAAAACGTCAGGAGATAATGCTACTGGAACATAGTCACACAGCCCAAAAGCTCACAGCAACCCAATGATTCTGGCCATGAAAACCTTCGACAACACAACAATATGAATGTTGCACAAATAAAGTTCTAGCGTTTATTTCAGAATACCAAATATATGGGTAATTGATATGCAAAGCATTGTGCATATTGCAACAACCTTTGTGTCAATGCACAACAGAAAAAAAATCTGGGATCTGCTACATTCAAAATATTAATTTAAACACTACAGAAATAATAAAAGTTAGTTCTTTTGCTAAATAATACACCATAGAAACACTCCCCTTTTTTCTTAATATATTTTAATAATGGAAAGGGAATTAAATTTCTATTGTGAACAAAATAATTTGTGGTCCTTCCATCATTAACTGGGAGGCACAAATTTATGTTAAGTTAATATCATAAACAATATTACCCCTATATTTGCTGGGTATATATTTCTGGACATCGCACTGATACATCAAACTGTGCATAATAATGAACCTGTAGAAAAGAAAGGCATTCAGCCCAAGTTTACTCAGGGTGGAAGATGCCTATTCTGTCAGATGTGGATAAATGAAAGTTGTTCTATATTCATTTTAGAGGATAAAGAGCTTTTTCAGTGGTAGTTCCACTGGAAGTCTCTCCAAGGGAATATATGTACATTTCTTTATACATGAAAATTACTTCTTTCTCCTGGAACGATTTAACCAATGTTGCCTCCGAAAAATCCTGCAAATCTCTTGGGAGGACAGGCGGACAAATGCCAGCATGCTGGAAGAAGCAAAGACCACCACATTGAAGCGAGGCTTCTACACCATCAACTCCTCTGGACTGGCCATGTTGTCCGTTGCCCCAATGCCCGATCATTGTCTCCCAAAGCAGTTACTCTACTTCCAACTCAAGAATGGAAAACGTAATGCTGGTGGACTGGAAAAGAGATTTAAAGATGGGCTTAAAGCTAACCTTAAAAACGGTGGCATAGACACCAAGAATGGGGAAGCCCTGGCCCTTGAGTGCTCTAACTGGAGTCAGCTGTGACCAGCAGGACTGCGGAATTTGAAGAGGCATGAATGGAAGACATAAGGGAGCAATGTGCCAAAAGGAAGGCACGTCAAGCAAACCCTGACCAGGGTCCCCTTCCACCTGGAAACCAATGTCCTCACTGTGGAAAAACACACAGGTCAAGAATAAGGCTCTACAGTCACCTACAGACCCACCGCCAAGACACTACTCTTGGAAGGCCATCATACTCGGACAATGAGGGATTGCATAAGCAAGCAAGTAAGTATAGTGGGATGATATGATTATTATCAATATCAATATCAAAAGTTATGTATACTGCTCCTCTCTATGTTTTAATTTGTTTTTATTTGATTTACTATGTATTAGACTGTGGTTTAGTTTTGAAATCTTAAATGCATTGGCGTTAACTGTATTTATATGTTTTCACTTCAATGCAAGCCACCAAATCTACTCTTACATAAATATCTATTCAATAAGAACATGAACAATTTTCGATTTCAGCCCTGTTCTTCAAAGGGTCAGTTCTTTTTATCTGAAGGCAAAACCATAAGATTCATGGGCGTTGCACGTATATTCTTCTCATGATTTGAATGTCTCATACAGGACCTTTGACAGGTAACATGTGTAAATCTAACCTCTTCACTAATTACATTTAATAGATACACACTTAATCCCCTTACTTAGAAAGACAGGATTGTTACCCCGAGGTCTTTTAGCATCTTACAGGATTATTTGAAGTCACTCAAGGAACAGAAGAACTGACAATGAACCACAGTTTGAAAAAGGAACTCTTTAACATACTTGGCAGTAACTCACCACATATGGGACACCGCATAGGCACAGCATTTGTTACAAACTCGCTTACTGGAACGCTGCAGTCTCCTTTGGAGCATTTGATTTGACTCCAAAAATGCTCAAAAGGTCTTCCAGCAAGGAGTGAACTAGTCTCAAGAGATTTACTTTGTAACTAGCTCCGGATAATAGTTGCTTAGAAACAGCTGGAAAAAAATGAATTGATCAAAGGAAGTACAAAGCTCACCTCTTCACATCAGCAAAAAGAGAAAGACGGTTTAAGTATTCCCTTTGAAGAGGCCAATTCTTAACGTTTACAGTTGCTTTTAAACATAACACCTTTCTTCCTGAAATGTGAGGTGTAGGTCCAATTCGTGGCTGTACAATAGCATCATTCAGGTTATATATGACCCACCGTGCCCCTAAGATAGGACAGCAAAGGAGAGGGGAAGCAAATATGCTCAGTGTGGAAGGGTTTGTCTTAGACTCTCAAAATTCAGTTTATTCATTACTCATTGCTAAAAACGATGTCTGCTACAAATTATAATGAAATGATTACCAGAAAATGAACACAATAATTCAAATGAACACAATGTTCATAGACAGGAAGAACTAACAATTTCATTGCTTGGAAAAACAAAGATCCGAGATGGATGGCACTTTTTATTAGGATCATAATGCTTTACAAAAGTAACATGAGATTTAACATTCTCCAAGAATGGTATCACCCATCCTTGGAGTGATATTAATTTATGTCATTTTAGAATACTTTGCACAAGGCAGTCAATTTATCCATGGATTCAATATTACGGTTTCAATTAAACATGCTGCAAAAAAATCCCATTTTGTGTTTGTGGCCCTCTCTAATCCCTCCAGTGTGATTCTATGTTATGCTTCCTACCCAAATATAATCAAAATATAGGGTTTAGTATTAACCACAATTTCCGGTATTCACGCGAGAGAGGAATATGTGTTCTCTAAATGCATCCTCCATGGATACAAGCGTTGTACTATAATCCTGGAAAAGGGTAGTATAAATTTCTGCTTTTTGATTTTATGCATGATCACATTTATTTAGAAAATATTGAAAATGCTACTTCTCTTGGTCACAGCTCCCTGAACACCCCCCCCCCCCCCCCAATCTTACATCACTGTAGAATTACTGCGAGAGTAACCTCAGGCCACAAACAAGGTAGACAATTGTGGGAGTCCAGGGAGCCACATTAACCCTCCAGGAAATCTTGGAGGATGATACCCCTATTGTATAAGCTCCTGCCAAAATAAATACATAAATACTAAAATCCTCCAATGTCCTCCAAAGCCCTGTAGAGGACATAAGGGTATGTTTGTGGACCTTCCATGGCAGCTAAAGGCATTTATGGGGCAGAAGAAACTTTTTTGGAATTTTTTTTTGAAAATGTTTGCATTTTTGAAAATGTTTGCATGCTGGAGCAAAAATTAAATAAATAGGTTTTGTCTATGGGGAAGAGGTCTGAGGCTTGTCATCCTTTGCCCTCTGCTGTCTAAAAGAATTTAAAAAAAGCAAATAACATTATGTAACAAAATCTGAAATGTTTCTGCTCCTTGAAAATGTTATTTCCTGTTTCCCAGTACTTCCTTTGAAAATAGTTGTTATACTCCAGAAACTTCATTTTTGTGGCTGCCACAAACTGAGGGCCCGTCCAGACAGGGCCTTTATTGTGGGAACTCCCGCAATAAAGGAAGGGCTGTCCAGACAATTAATTCACTACAAACCAGTTCTTGGAAGGTGCGGGATAAATGCACTATTTCTGGGTCTGGACTGCAGAATATTGCAGTCCAGACAGTATTCCCACAATTTACCCGGTAAACTGTGGAAATACCCTTCACACACACCCCCAAGTCCCTAAAACCCGGTAAACTGTGGAAATAGCCTTCACACTCCCCCCCCCCCCCCTCCAAGTCCCTAAAACCCTTTAGAAAACTAAAAAAAACATATCCTCTATTTGAAGCCTCAGCAAGCTCTCCCGGTGCATAGAAATGACGCGCCAGGAGAGCGGGGTGGAGGGAAGGCGGGAGGAAAATCGCTTCCCCCTGCCCCCACCCCCCGCTCTCCTGGTGCATCACTTCTACATGCTGGGAGAGCCCGCTAGGGCTGCAAATTGAAGGCATATAAGTTTTTCTTAGTTTTCTAAGGGGTTTGGGGGCTTGCGGGGAGGGGTGTAGGGCCTCCACACATTATCTCAGGTTAGTGTGGACAACTTGCCCCAGAAAGCATGCGCTTTCTGGGGTGGGTGTGGGCAGGTCCTCAGAAACGCGGATGCTTCTGGGACAAAGGCCTGTCTGGATCCAATCTAAGTTGAGTTGGTTTAGACTCTGTGAGATATTCATTGAAAAACTATAGCAAAATGTGCTGCATGATGTCCTGCAAAAATGAAGTCTTTGCAAAAATGAAGTTTAATAAGCTTTTTCCATCTCTTTATGATAGATCCAATTAGGAAATAACATTTACAACCCAGGAACAAAACTGTGTTACATAGTGTAATGAATTCCCAAAGCACCATCCATGCTGAGAATGCACAGGCTCATCACTGTGTAGCCAAAGGAAAGGGCAAATCAAAAAAATAAAAATCTATGAGCTATTTGGAAGAAAGTTGCCTACTTAATGTAGTAGCAGTTGAAGAAGAAGCATATGCGTCTTCACATTTTAAAAAAATATGATCCACGATTATGAAAAGACTGGGAATTTCGAAGTCACATACAAAACTGGAAATGGCCTAACAGGTTCCCACAATGCCAAGAGCTAAGGCTAGGACACACAATCATTACAGATGTTTATGACTAAAATGCATTTATGCGAAAATCTCCAAAGACTAGAATCTGGAACTTTGCAGACCATAATAAGCAGTAAATCAAAGATACTAATAGCTATATCCCTTTAGAATCTGCTGGTATACATTTTATATCTTTACAGCAAGGCAGAATATTTTACAAAATATTGGACTGATATCACATGCTAAGATACAGAAAGAGAGAGTAAAGGAGTTGACAGGGGAAAAAAAGATTGGAATGCACTGTACTTAACCCCATGGGGATTTGCTCAGCCAGGGTTTAATTCATCCAGGGTTTATCCAGATGCCTGCAACATCTGAGATTCCAGTGATTAGCAATTCTATAACATCTTACTATTTGCATAAAAATGCAGAATGCAGACTGGTTCCTATTAGCAAATTATTAGTCAATGTGTATGATTTTACAACAAAAGAACTGGGAAGGAAAGAAAGAAGGAACAAAGCAATCTGTTTGAGGCTGCAAGAATTGCTTCCTGCTGCAAAGCCCTAAGGCCACTGACAACAGAGAGCTTCGTGGTTTCACAGGCCATGCACCACTGCACAAAAACTGTTCTGAAGCCAGTCACTAGTACATTAACCACCATTCCTGTACAACACCCTCACAATGTTTTACATAATCAAAAAAGGCTACAATATTATTTATCTCAGATAAGAGTCAGCCAGCCAAAACCCTATAGTTAAAAGCATTAAGTGTACTGCCAAGAGTTTCCAGTGCACAGTCTGCCCTCTTTATCTACTGATTTGAAATCCACAGATTCAACTAGACATTGATTGCAGTCTTTTTGGAAATTCCAAAAAGCCAAGCTTAATTTTTCCATTTTACATAAGGGCCACCATTTTACTACTACTCTATATATGGACTTGAGGAAATATTGGTATCCATGGGAATCCTGGAAGCAAACTCCAGCAGATGTCCAGTCTATCCTCTAGAAATCCCAGTAAGCTAACCATGCTATCTATGTACATCAGGAGATAATGCTTCTGGAACATGGCCATATAGCTTGGAAAACTCACAACAACCCTATGTAGTTTCTTCTGTAAAATAGCTACAGATACACACCGAAAGGTTGGCGGTTCAAAACCAGGGAGCGGGGTGCGCTCCCACTGTTAGGCTCAGCTTCTGCCAACCTAGCAGTTTGACTTTTTTCTGGCAGAAAGGAAACAATCTGGTGAAAATTGGGATGCTGTTGATGGCTGCATGTAGCCCATGACTATACTTTGCCCAATCACCTGGGCGAAACCCATTGAAATAAGTGCCACTTGTTAAACAAAACTGACTTTCTTCATTAATTAATTGAAGCATGATGAAGTCAAAAACCAAGTTGGTGGATCAAAACTGGTTCTTGTATGTGTCTGATATCACTGAATTACCTGAATTCTTGTTGCATGGCTTACTGCTGCCTCATACTTAAGGCACCCCCCTCTTCCTCTATGACTTTTTGAACTGAGTTTTCTGCCCTGTTTGAGGATTGTGTTTCAGTTTCTGATTTCAAATGTTTATGTTTCTTGTTTTAATGGATTATATTTTGCTTTCTGGTGTGATTTTCTCTCTCTCTTTCATTTAGATGAATTTGTTGCACACTGCTTTCAAATATCATGGGATACGAATGGTACAGAATTTGATTAAAGAAATAAATATTAGCAGAGGGTCAGTGTCCAAGAGCACAGCTTGTAAATAAACAGGACAAATGCACTCCCTTGGCACACTGCCAGAACTTTGATCTAGTCAGTATGATGGGCATATGATGGCATGAGTCATATCGCTCATACCCAAGAAGAGGGGTCAGAGGGGGTGAGCTTGTGTTTTAAGCAGCTGCTGTATGTGACACTCAAGGAGCCCATACTCCAAACTGCAATAGATTTAACTGAGGGATAGTTGGACTATCAGAGGACTGGACTGACCTTGAAGGAGCTGGGGGTGGTGACGGCCGACAGGGAGCTCTGGCGTGGGCTGGTCCATGAGGTCACGAAGAGTCGGAGTCGACTGAACGAATGAACAACAACAAGTTGTTTGAAAGCTGAAAAATGTAACACAGTGGATGTAATTAAATATAAAATCAACCCTAATTTGGGGAAGGCCATTTATCCAAAAAAGTGAGCATTAGATTTGAGTAATGATGGTATTTTCCTGCCCTCAACTTGCTTTTTGTTAACACCTTGTCTGATAAATAATCTGAGAATCTCACAAGTTACAGATAGTTTAACAATTTTTCTGGTCTCATAAAGGTTTTAGGAGAAAGAAGAGAATGCTTACTATCCTGCCAACCATTTTCCAACTCAAAATTACATTTGTTTTTGCCTTGAAGTATATGTATTTATGTTCAAATACCAAAGCCTGCTGGGAGATTTGGGGCAGAAAAATTATTAGCAGGGAGAAAAAAAAATCAACATTGCCTTCCTCCTCCTAGCTCTGAGGGAGAAGATGGTGTCCAAGTATTCTTGCACAGGTTAGTATGAAGCAGATACTTGCCCCTTCAATTGCAATACTAACCAGCTATCACACATGTGGGTATGTGCCTTCAAGTTTGCTGCTAATTTATGGTAACCCCATGAAATTCATAGGATTATCATACACAAGGAATACTCAGGAAGTGGTCTTGTCTGATGCTTCCTACAACACCTGAAATTTGTTGGTCTCTCATCCAAATACTAACCAGAGGTTATCCTTTTTAGCTTTAAGATAAGATGAGATGTGGTGCCTGTAGGCATCACATAAAGTGCGGTTAAAATAAATATGGGTTATACACACTTTCTTCCTAAGTCAACGAATAACCAGGTTTTTAAAATCACTTTATATATGATTAGCACTATAATTATACGGAACCCCTGTTGGCGCAGCGGGTTAAACCTGCTAAACTTGCTGATTGAAAGGTTGGCGGTTCAAATTCGGGAAGCAGGGCGAGCTCCCACTGTTTGTCCTAACTTCTGCCAATCTAGCAGTTGTTGGTAGATTGATAGGTACAGCTATGGCAGGAAGGTAATGCCACTCCATGCAGTCATGCCGCCACATGACCTAGGAGGCGTCTACAAACAATGCTGGCTCTTCGACTTAGAAATGGAGATGAGCACCACCCCAGAGTTGGACATGGCTAAACTTAATGTCAAGGGGAAACATTTGCCTTTATAATTCTATATGACATCGATCAATGCATGCTGAGTATGTGAGACTTCATAATAGAATATGATAATATTTGAGGGGCAGAGGAAGAGTTCTCAAGTGACTCATTGAGCTGCATGCAATTCCAGCAGCTATATTTCAGGATGCTGCTTCAAAAGGTGTGGAAAATCCAGCTTGTCTAACACATTCCTGACAATCTTAATGGTTTATATCCTTACTACTGAATGTCCAATTACTATAAACACTTTCTATTCCAACTGTTTACAAGACCAGAAAATTTAGAAGTGGCCTTATAAGGATGTTCAGCATGCCTAAACAAGGCTACTTAACCAACTAGAAGGTTTCCAGAAGGTTAACTATGTCCAATCTATTGGAGCAAACTCAACCAAGTGTCTTGTGACACTTTAAAAACGAATCGATTTATAATGGCCAAAGTGTTCTTGGGCCCCAGCCCACTAACATGCGTGACTCTGATAACTGCGACAAGATATGGGTTTTTATTTGAACAATTTCACACAGCTGTTTGTTTTTATTTTGCATTAAGCTGCTTTATAGATATTCTTGGTATGCAAGATAACATCTGTTTCCCAAACACCTGCTTTTAGTTAAGGGTTCTGAAGGATTTTCAACTGTAAGATTTTCAGAGTCTCAAATGGCTATTGCCTTTCTCTGCCTCTCTTAAGAACGGTATCTGGTGTCACACCTCAGGGAAGGCATTTTTTGTCCAGGCTTATGTACTCAGAAGCAATCTTCAACTGTCTTGCTCTTGCCTGGGAAAGTTTAACTTAAGTTACCCAGACTTTTTCATGAGTGCATAAATCAACACACATACATTCAAAAAGATATTTATTAAAATATGTTGAAGATAAGATTTCTTCCCAAACAGTTGCTGTTCCATTTGAGAAGACATGTGGGATAAAAAAAATCCAGTAAGTAAAACATAATGTTTGTTCTGGTTAGTATAAAGGTAAAGGAATAAACCAAGGGAATCAGTAGCACAAGGACAAGGCACCTTATGAACCAAAAGCTTTTGCTGGCATTTCAGGGCGAGGCACTTTCTCCTTGCTTGGTCTATGAGAAGCTATGGTTGAAAATCCCAATCTCCTGATCCCTACAGCATGGACCATGGCTATGATTTTGGCTGATATTTCCACCATTGAAGTTTGCTATCTAAACTTAACATTTGTTTCTCTTTCCATGCCATGCCATTTTTAGACTGTCAGTTGGCAACTACTTTTCAACATGTAATAAATTTAGTGGTAGTTGGAAGGCTGTAATACAGGCAATCCCCAAGTTATGAACAAGATAGGTTAGCTTTAGTTGAATTTGTGTGAAAGTCAGAACAGGTACATATTTAATGTATGACTCCAGCCATACACACACACACACACTTTAGATAGTATCCCTGTGGTGTTTGTTTTGCTGTCTGTATTTTGCTGTCTGTTCAGAAGATTTCACTTCATTTTTTGCTCCTGATAATGGGATTTTGGAGGGGAAAAAAGGCTTTTTGTGGAAATAAAGATTGGTGAGAAAGCTTCAATGGAGGCACCTTTTCCCCATAACTCTTTGAAGAGTGAATTTCCTTTCCGAGGGGTAGATTTCTCTCACTTCCTGTTGTCTCACTCCCATTCTTGGAGCCCCTGGTGGCGAACTGGGTTAAGCCCTTGTGCCTGCAGGACTGCTGACCAATAGGTCAGCAGTTCGAATCCAGGGAGAGCAGGTTGAGCTCCCTTGTCAGCTCCAGCTCCCCATGCGGGGACATGAGAGAAGCCTCCCTCAAGGATGGCAAAACATCAAACATCCAGGCATTCCCTGGGCAACATCCTTGCAGACAGCCAATTCTCTCACACCAGAAGTTTCTCAAATAGCTCCTGACACACACACAAAATACCTCCCATTCTAAACTAGGAGTCGTATGTAAGTTGGATGTTGGTAACTAGGGACTGCCTGCATTTCAGAACCTCTCGTGAGAAAGTACTTACAAGTAAAAAAAATGTAGGGTTATTTATCCACTGTAGGATAATGCCTTCCCTTATTTGCCCTTTAGACAGGAACATATTCGGATATATCTCAGTTGACAAAGATTCTGAAAAGAAAGAACTGCATTACAGATTTCTTTTTTGCCTGGAAATCTGCTTCCTTTTCTTTCTAAACTTCTGCCTAGCTGGAAATCTTTTAGCAGCATTGGCATTGGGACGATGGTAAAGGAGGCATGGGGAAACACAGATTTTCACTTTTGGGTTAAAGCTGACTATCTGCAATAAACAAAGCAACACTAAAAGCCTTAGATGGGGAGGAGTGGGATTCTGCTCCAGTCAATCTTTTGTAGTTGTATGTGCTTGTCTAAAACAGGAAAGGTAGACAGCAGCTATCTCCAGAATCACTGGCTCTACATGTGCAAACAGCGAAGCAAGAACAAAAATGGCGAGATAAGCTGGACTTACCAGCTACCACAAGCCTAAAAAACACAGATAGAAGTTTGCCCCCCAAATGGAAATAATAAGAAAGGAGAGAAAAAGTTGCTCATGGATGAAGTTTGGAAGAAATTACTAAGTGGTGCCGAGTAAATTCAAAATGTTCTCATTTACAAGGCTTACTTGACTTGATGGTTTCATTTAAGTGTCCATTATGTCAATTTTGAATGCAAACTCCATTGAAAGGTGTTGAATTGCTTTTCTTTTTTGTGGTAAATGAACCTATTCCTACCTTTTTCTTATTTCTGTTGCCAGTATCAAATTTTCTGTAAAGGTAAGACCCAAAGAGATATCTACTTCATTGACTGCAGTATAGTTCCACATACTATGTGGGGAGAGAGAAATGGAGAAAACAACCTCTAAATAGAAGACAAGTTCAGAAATCTGAATTTATGGTACCAATGGAGGTTGGAAGATGGTTTTATGTAGTACATACCTGAGCCCTTGAGTGTATGCTGAGAGATAGTCTTTTGATCATTAGAAGTAGCTGGAAAAACTAACCATTTGGACCTTTTAACTGCATCATAATTGATTTAATAGGATCTCTGTTTGAACCAAGGCCCACCTATGGATTAAGAGAAAGGAAGGTTTGTAAAAGGGTATATTTAAATGAACATTAAAATGCCATCTATCAGACCAAAGTCTTGAGCTAGCATTTGCTACTAGGGCTTTGAAGTGGCTTTATGTTTTCAGCATTAACAGACACTTTACAAATGTGCTCTGAATTAGCAGAACTATTAAAATACCATCTAGTTTTATTAGCTCTACCCTTCAGCTTGGGTCAAAGGGTGACAACTTTGAGGTCAGGGAAAGAGAGAGTTTAAGGGGGGGGGGGGATTTCTAGGTCAACCAAAACCATACAAATCCACCTGGGGTTCTGAAACATGGACAGATATGTATCTGCATCTGGCAAACAGAAAGATCTCTGCAAAGCCAATGAGGAGAAATAGGGTGATTTCAGCCAAATAATAATAATCAAGAACTGACCTTCGGAAAATATGCACATGAATAAGATGTGCCTCTTGAATAAGTATCCTCTCCTTGTAGTAAACAGAAAGCACTCACAGACTCACAATTCATTATCACATTTGTGAAACAAGGGATTGCCTATGATTATGTGTAATTAGTATGTTGAATTAGTTGTGAATTAATGTGTTCAAGATATATCTCTAGATCTACATTCAAAACAACTGTACACACACTATCACTCTAATGGTGTCCTCTGTATCTGCAAGGAATACATTCCCAGCCATATCATGAAACCATGGATTTCTCAATTTGCTCTGGTTACATCATGCATAAACTACTGCAACGCGCTCTACATGGGGTTGCCTTTGAAGACTGTTCAGAAGCTCCAAATGGTCCAACAGGCGGCAGCCAGGTTACTAACAGAAGCGGAGCTCTGAGAGCATACAACTCTACTGTGCCAACTCCACTGGCTGCCAGTTTGCTATCAGGCACAATTAGAAGTGCTGGCTTTAGCCTATAAAGCCCTAAATGGTTCCAGCCCAGCTTACCTATCTGAACGTATCTCTCCTTATGAATCACCTAGAACTCTAAGATCATCTGGGGAGTCTCTGCTCTCGGTCCCGCCTTCTTCGCAGATGCATTTGGCGGGATCGAGAGACAGGCCCTTCTCAGTGGTGGCCCCTCAGCTATGGAACATCCTTCCTAGGGAAATTAGATCAGCCCCCTCCCTCCTAACATTTCATTAAAAAGTTAAAACCTGGCTTTTTGAGCAAGCATTTGCAAATGCAGTGTAACGGGCAAATCTAGATCTACGAGACAACTGGACGATGGGACTGGAAAATGATTTTAGTAAGGAGACACTGAATGTTTATATTTTTATTGGATTTATGTGGTTTTATATTATATGTTAAATGTTTTTAATTGTAATTTATGTTGTTGGGGCAACGAATTGTGCTGACTGTAAACCGCCTTGAGTCGCCTTCGGGCTGAGAAAGGCGGTATATAAACATGGTAAATAAATAAATAAATAATACAATTGAACAGTGAACACCACTGATTTATCTCACTTCCAGTCCCAGCATTTTATAGAGATTCTAAGGGAGGTATCCTCTTTAGAAATTTTCTATGTCCTCCAAGACAACTCTTCCAACCCCCAGCCCCCACCTCAGCACTCCAATTGGGCACAGGTAAATGAAACCATGGATATGAGATCTGTGGTTTTGCATCTCACTGTAGTTTAATGTAACCATATCACAAAACTTTGTATCAAGGGCCATGGACACATTGTTTAATGATTTCCGGGTCCTAACCGCAAAAGTAGGCCAACTTGGGCTCAAATAAATCCTTATACTATTTATGAAAAAGTCGTATTTAGAAACACACCTTCAATATTGTATTATCTCAGGCTTCAGTAGAGGGAGTAAACCAGAGCTGGGCAACTTCTTCAGTGCCAGGGGACACTACCCATACTAGGCAAGCCATTAAGATCATGGCTCTTACTGAAGGAGACTGAACTTAAATGGGGAAAACAGAGATACTCAGTTTCTGCAGGGTACTCCTTTCTCCAACTGGCAGTAGCCAATTATACCAGATTCAAAGATTACCAGTCTGTCATCATCAGCAACTGGAGAGAATATTTATTTAGCCATCACTTTCTTGAGGTTCTCAATTTCTGTGGTGGCAAGAAACAGTTGGATTACTTACTGCAAAAACCTCCACAAAGATTCAAGAGTTTCTAGTATAGGGCTGCTGAATCTAGAAAATGGGCACAGGAATAAACTCATCCACTTGTCCATCACAGGAGTATAAAATGCAGAACTATTATATTTTGGATACCAACTAACAGATTACTCCCTTCAGCCAGAGTGGCCAAAAAAGTACTTCCTTCTAGTCTAGCTCTGAGGAAGCCAAAGTAAGGACTACCATTACAGTTATCATCATCTCTGCTTGGCTTCCCAGATGCTAGAGCATCAAAAAATCGGATGTTTTGCCAGCTGTTTACGGGCAAGGACTCCAAAATGCCTCTCTTTGTATTAGATACAGACAGTACTGCAGTTTTCAATCCAGGCAGTGAAGAATTGTTTTGAAAATCTGAACTTCAAAACTATATTTAAATTAAAATTAAGGTTATTTTAAAAATACCCATTGCAATGTCTTCTGGTCAGGAATGTCACATTCAAAGGCATTCAGCCAGAGCAGAGACAACTAATTATTGGCAATATTACCTCTGGCTCCTGCTCTGGTCAATTATCGAAAGAATGCATAGCTTGGAAAGATGTTTTTTACCAAGTAGCTACAAAAGAAATATGTAGGAATTTTTTTAATCAGGGAAGCAATCCAAATTTGTCTGCTGAGAGACAGCTTGGTTGCAGTATTTTGCAAGAAAAGTGATAGCAATGTGAAATGTAAAAACCCAGCAGAATATTATCTAAATACTGGATTAAATATGTAAACCTTCAGACAGATAAATTATAGACTTAAAATTCCACAGAAGATTTTCTTAAGAAGAAGATAAAAACCAATTTACATTTTTGCAGCTTCTAGGTATTCCTTTTCCAAAACAAAGTGAGATTTAAATCACTAATTCAGTTCAAAAGAATGTAATAAAATAATCAAAGTATTGATGTGACCTTTTATGCAGTAAATTTTATCTTATTCCCAGAATAGGTATTTTCCCCTCTCTTTTAACTGGGCATGCCGCTGAGATATTATGTAATGGTAACTTCTTTAGTCTCAGGGCTAACATTCCAACCATTGTGGCCTACGTTCTAGTCTTTAAACTTGACACATGAAATTAAAATCAAGGTATAGCATGGCACAGCAACTTCAAACTTATAGTTTGTGGATAGGAAGCCCAGGTTTACAGTTAACAACAGTCCCTAATGGAACTGTAAACCTTAATATTTAAGATATGAAGGCTGTTTCATCCTATGTGGCAATGGTGCTATGATTCCACTTTCACTGCCATGGCGATATCATATAGGGTGTGTAATTGAGAGATGAATATTTAGAAAAGAGCTTTCCAAACTGTGTGACGTGACATGTCAGCGTGTCAACTGTGGTGTGTTGTGCAGCTGTGATGAAAAATGTCAGAAATCTTAGAAATGTCTGTTATTATCTTACAAAACCTATATTTTGAAATATATAAATGAAAGGTTTTTTATGAAATCTGTTGTATCACCATACATTTTGTTATTACAATGTATGTATGTGTTCAAATCTCTTATTATAGGTTGGTTTAATCTCCAGTTTGCTAGTAAACCTGAATTACTGTGTCGCAAAAGAATGTATGTGTAAAAAGTATGTCAGCAACATGAAATGTTTGAAAAGCTCTGATTTAGAAGATTAATCCTTGGAGTGCCTTTGGCCAAGCCACAAATCCCAGGCTTCCAACAGATCTAGCCATGGCAGGAAAAATGGAAGCACATGCCTCATAGCTGTCTTTTTCTATGTAGACTTCAGCCTAAATCCAGTTTTGTCTAGAGTGGATCCACTAAATCGACAGAAGTCATATTGACTGAATTGATATATTTTAGCTTTTATTTATTTAAGAGCCGTGGTGATATATTTTAGAATCCGCGATTTTGCAATGGGTTAAACCCTTGTGTTGCTGAACTGCTAACCTGAAAGTTGGCAGTTCGCTCCACGAGACAGGGTGCGCTCCTGTCTGTCAGCTTCAGTTCCTCCCAACCTAGCAGTTCGAAAACAAAATGTGAGTAGATAAATAGGTACCGCTTTGGTGGGAAAAGGTAAAGAGATGCTCCAAGCAATCTTGTTGGCCACACAGTTAGGAGATGACAATGCAGGCTCCTCAGCTTGAAAATGGAGGAAAGCACCTCCCTAGAGCCAGAGATGAGCACCACCTCCAGAAACCAGAAATGAAAGGAGACGCCTCTGCCTTTGTTTGTGTGTCTCATTGTTTATGATTGTAAAGGCACTGAATGTTTGTCTATGTATATACATGCTGTAATTTGCTCTGGGTCCCCTAGGGAAGAAGGGTGGAATATAAATAAAGTGTATTATTATTATTAGCTGGGACTGAAAAGTGGATGTAGCCAATACTTTTATAGCTAGTTTTGCTTTGGTTTTTTGGTTGCAATACTGCCAGGCAGTTCTGGACAGGATCCAGGGTGAACAAACCATTTTGGCCACAGATGATTTGGACTATAACTCCCATAACCTGGCAATGGCATCTTCGATTTACATAAGTTGCAATCCAAAATATCTGGAAATCATCTTGGTGCCTTTCCAACTGGTACCTCTACAACTACCTCAGAACATGCATGGGTATTAGCATGACAACGAAAAGATCATATCCAAAGCTTTCAGCATGGTTTCAGTCGAAATGAATGTGTTGGCAAATGATTCTGAAATACGCTCTAAAATTCAGAAAGATTTACAAGCAGATTTAGAATTGCAGCCAGACTCCCGAGTAAATAGTCTGGAAGCAGGAAGTAAGACTCCTGGTATCAACTGACATGACAGTGTTTTGGAGCATTAATAGCAATTTTCACAATTTTAAACATCCCGAGGTGTTGGTGCGGAAGCCAGCTCTGCAATGATTAATTTCTTGCATTTGAGAATTCAAGTAAAAACATGAAAAACACCCAAAAAATCCTGCAAATCTCTTTTGAAGACAGGCGGACAGATGTCAGTGTGCTAGAAGAAGCAAAGAAGACCAGCACTGAAGCGATGGTCCTGCGCCATCAACTCTGCTGGACCGGCCACATTGTCCGAATGCCCTATCACCGTCTCCCAAAGCAGTTGCTCTACTCCGAACTCAAGAATGGAAAACGGAATGTTGGTGGGCAAGAAAAGAGATTCAAAGATGGGCTCAAAGCCAACCTTAAAAACTCCGGCATTGACCCCAAGAACTGGGAAGCCCTGGCCCTTGAGCACTCTAGCTGGAGGTCAGCTGTGACCAGCAGTGATGTAGAATTTGAAGAGGCATGAATGGAGGGCGAAAGAGAGAAACGTGCCAAGAGGAAGGCGCATCAAGCCAACCCCGACTGGGACCGCCTTCCACCTGGAAACCGATGCCCTCACTGTGGGAGAAGATGCAGATCAAGTATAGGGCTCCACAGTCACCTACGTACCTACTGCAAGGATACTACACTTGGAGGACCATCATCCTTGGACTACGAGGGATCACCTAAGTAAGTAAATAAGTTTGGTGAGGCACCAGCATTCTTTGGCAAAGAAAGTTAAATATCTTTTAAAATTACAGTTCCCACAAATCCATAGCAATGAGCCATAGCAGTTAAAGTGCCTAGTCAATGTTCATTCCAAGATAAGACTCTTCATTCTTAGAATTATCTCAGAATGCTTTTAAGTATGATTTTTAACCAGCCCCATATTTCATCATAGTTCCATTTCACATCAAATTTGTCAATTCACTGGTTAGTAACCTGGAGTCTATATACATGAATGGACCTCATCACACTAGAATGTATCCACTTTAAATCCAATTACTACTTTTTGCAGAATTTTGGGGGTTGTAGTTTAGGGAGGAGCCTTTAACAACCTCACTAAATTACAAAATCTTGAAATCAGATTTAAAGTAGATTCATTCTCTAGTGTGATGAAGTAGGAAGAGAAGTATACAAAGTATTTACATTCACAAATCATAACTACTTATGGTTATTTTTTGTTTTTCATGTTACCATATTTCCAGGCAAAATTGAGGCTGACAATAATTTATATGAGATCGGGTTGTTGTAGGTTTTTCGTGCTGTATGGCCATGTTCTAGAAGCATTCTCTTCTGACATTTCTCCTGCATCTGTGGCAGGCATCTTCAGAGGTTGTGAGGTGTCACAACCTCTGAGGATGCCTGACCTCACAACCTCTGACTATGGTTGCCATAGATGCAGGCAAAACATCAGGAGAGAATGCTTCTAGAACATGGCCATACAGCATGAAAAACGTACAACAACCCAGATTCCAGCCATGAAAGCCTTTGACAATCCCATATATATATGAGATTGTCATATATATGAGTACTTTAAAAACAAAAGAACCAATGAACGAAATCCCACCAAATCTGGCAACAAATTGAGTGACCATCACTCAAAAAATCATGATTTTGTCATTTGGGAGTTGTAGTTGCTGGGATTTATAGTTCACTTACAATCAAAGAGCATTCTGAACTCCATCAACGATGGAATTGAACCAAACTTGGCACACAGAACTCCCTTGACCAACGGAAAATACTAGAAGGGTTTGGTGGGGATTGACTTTGAGTTGGGGAGTTGTAGTTCACCTTCATCCAGAGAGCGCTGTGGACTCAAACAATGATGGATCTGGACCAAACTTGGCACAAGCACTCAATATGCCCAAATATAAACACAGATGGAGTTTGAGGGAAATAGACATTGACATTTGGGAGTTGTAGTTATTGGGATTTATAGTTCACCTACAATCAAGGAACATTTTGAACCCCACCAATGACAGAATTAGGCCAGACTTCCCACACAGAACCCTCATGACCACCAGAAAATATTGTTTTCTGGTGGTCTTTGGTGAGCCTTCTGACACCCCCTCGCAACCCGCCCCCCAGGGGTCCCAAACCCCAGGTTGAGAAATGCTGCCTTTAGGCCATCCAGTCCAACTCCCTTCACCAGGGCAAGAAAACATAAAGCCCTCCTGAAAAAGAGCCATCCAGCCATAGATATAGATAAATATATATGATTCACCCCCCCCCCCCCCCACACACACACACACACTTATTTATATTTATTTATTTACAGCTTTTATATTCCGCCCTTCTCACCCCGCAGGGGACTCAGGGCGGATTACAGTGTACACATATATGGCAAACATTCAATGCCAATTTTGCCATACATCATATACAGACATAAACAGAGGCTATTTAACTTTTTCTGGCCGCCAGGGGAGCTGTCGCTTTCATCGTCCATCTGCGACACTGATGAAGTACTTCCGCATTCCCCGCATGCTTTTTGCTGGAGTGCTTGTTGGAGTCTTTTTTTTTATGGCCTCATAAATTAGTTAACTTAGCCTCCCCACACTTTAAGGTGGTACCTAATTTTCTATTTGACAGATGCAACTGTCTTTCGGGTTGCAAAGGTCGACAACAGGCTACACAATTGTTTGGAAACCCACTCCAACCTGGGCTGGCTTCGAACTCATGACCTTTTGGTCAGAGTGATCTTAATGCAGCTGACACTCAGCCACCTGCGCCACAATCCCAGTGGGCATTGTTGACATGTTAATGACAGATTTGAAAAGGACCCCTAAAGAAGGACAATGATATGTTGCATGTTCCAGAGTAGGCAAAGCAGACAATCTCCACATCAACACTGACAAAGAAATAGCAAGAAATACTGTTTACTTACAAGCATAAAGACATTACATATATTTATTCATTACTTTATTTTCCAGACCACCAGACTGGGCCACAGCAACGCGTGGCAGGGGACTGCTAGTACATTATATAAGATTGCCAATAATCGTCCATGGAAGGAATTCATCCAGCCACAACTATTTCACATCAACAATGCAACACTAACTGGGTTTATTGAGCAAAGTCAATAAAGTCAGCAAAGTCAGTTTATTAAATAATAATAATAATAATAATAATAATAATAAGCTATTACCATTAGATAGAATTATGCACACTATATTCTGCTATTGCAAATCAATAGCTTTCCAGGATTCTCATGAACACCTTCACAGACTTTCCTAAAAGTCACACAATAGACACATTAGGACATTCTGAGTACCAATTTGTGGGGGGGGGTAATAATGATAATAACAATTTATTATTTCAGTTATTTATACAATAATAACAATAACAACAATAACAGCAACAGCACTGCCAGAGAATCCAACTATCTACCTGTATTCTCTGTATGGTCATCTTGCCATTCCCAAATTCAAGATGCATCTACACTTCAAGTAGTCTGACATCACTTTGACTGCCATGGCTCAGTGCTATGGAATTGTTGGACCTGTAATTTGGAAAAGGATCAACACCCTTTGGCAGAAAAGGCTAAACACCTTGTAAAATTGCAACTCCCACGATTCAATAGCAAGGAGCCATAGCAGTTAAAGTGATGCCAAACTGACTTAATTCTACAGTGTAGATGCACCCTCAGTTACTTCATGAAGAGCAAATGAGATGAATGCACAGAAGCATCTCTTCTTTCATTTCAATGTGCACAAACTCAGGAAACGGATTTTTAAAAGGGAAATTCTGATTTATTTTTTTTTACCAATGTAACAGTAAGATACCAATTTCCCTAATTAATGTGACATTAAGCCATTGCTCTTGACTCTTATACTCCAATATTTGTGTGTATGTGTGTGTGTGTTAACTTAGGCTGTTGTAACAAAAGCAATGAACTGTTGTGCCACTTTCAAAACGTAATGTTTGGCAGAGACTTTCCTGGACTGAGGCCCATTTCATTGGACACAGAAGGCGGTCTGAGAAAATCTGTGCCAAACAAATCCTGTTAGTTGTTAAGGTGCCAGATCACTTTTTTTCTGGTAGATTTGCGTATCTACACTGTAAAACAATGCAGTTTGGCACCACTTTAACTGTAACAGATCGTTGTTGTAGAATCATGGGAGTTGTAGTGTTGCAAGTCTCAAGTTTCTGCTGAAGAGTCCTGGTGTCTCATCAAACTACAACTCCCATAATGCCACAGAATAGAGCCTTGGCAGTTAAAGTGGTGTCAAACTGTATTCATTCGACAGTGTAGATCAGGCATGGGCAAACTTCGGCCCTCCAGGTGTATTGGACTTCAACTCACACAATTCGGCTATTAGGAATTTTGGGAGTTGGAGTCCAAAACACCTGGAAGGCCAAAGTTTGCCTATGCCTAGTGTAGATGCATCCTTGGTTTGTTTCAGATTTCATTTGGGACTCCGCCAATTAGCCCAGCTCAGCTTGGACAATCAACATTGTGGACAACTTCCATAATCCCCCAACCAGTGGGAGATGTGGTCCAAAAAGAGTAAGTTTGCCAAATAGTTCCCAGCATGTGCTGTAGATGGTGAGTGGCAGAAGGAGCACAGTGTGTGCGGGTAAGATTTGATTTGGCTCCACTAAAAAACAGCAAAAACCTGGAGGCGATGGAGTCAACAATGAATGAATTAAGAGTAATTTGATTACCAAATTCATGCAAATTTTTGAAAAGCATGCCACAAAAAGAAGTGGAACAGAACGAAGAAGCAGAACAAAACAAACAGAAGGAGGACGTGGTGGGAAAGGTGGAGGAAAACCAGATCAGGAGGAGCCTTCCCTCCACCAGGCTATCCATTCTAATTATTGCAGTTTGACTGCTATGGCTCAATGCTATGGAATTATGGGGGTTGTAGTTTGGTGAGTCACCAGCACTCTTTAGCAGAGAAGGCTAAAGATCTTGTAAAACTAAGTGGAGTCAAACTGCTTCAAATTCACAGTGTAGATGCACCCCAAGAGGCTTCTTTCAAATCACTCCTGATCACTTTGGATTCACATTCCCTATAAGGCAGGAAGATGTTCAAAAGTTATTCTGAGCATGTGTGGAGTGTCCCCATCATTAACCATCATTAACCACAACCATGCTACCCACTTGGCACTAGACACCAGCCACCAGATCCAGGAAGAAGAAAGAGAGGATGGTAACACTAGAATTGGGAGCTGGCAGGCTGAGAGGTGCTTCTTTTGAAGAAAGAACCCTTTTGAAAATGAGGGATTTTGTGTCTCATGCCAGAAATGGGAAGAAGAAAACCCACAATGATACTCCTGCATTTCGACAATGCCAGATAACAATAATTCAAGAGGTGTATTCATCATATCCTCAAAACCATGTTCCCTAGTCCCAATCCTCACTGTGGACAGAAGTGCTTTCTGCACATGCTCAGAGGTACCCTGTTCCTAACTCAGAGATACTTGACACATTCTCAGAGATCCTTACGCCTTCCTAACTCAGCAGTACTTTGCACATGTTCAGAAGCACTCTGGCCCCTTCTACACAACTGT
This sequence comes from Anolis sagrei, assembly GCF_037176765.1. Taxonomy (NCBI): domain Eukaryota; kingdom Metazoa; phylum Chordata; class Lepidosauria; order Squamata; family Anolidae; genus Anolis; species Anolis sagrei. Next base: position 166,642,768 of record NC_090024.1, read on the forward strand.
ATAAAATCCAGATGATCTGATTAGAACTGGATTTTCTGGCAGTGTAGACTCATACAATCCATCTGAAAGCAGATAATGTGGAATATCTGACTTGATATTCTGGATTATATGGCAGTGTAGAAGGACCTTCTGTCACCTCTATACAATACTCAGAGGAACTTTACACATGCTCAGAGGCACTCTACATGCTTGTAGGTCTTTTTTACACATTCCTGACTCTGTGGTACTTTGCACATGCTCAAGAGACACGCAGTCCTCTTAACATGTTCCTAACTCAGAAATACTTTGCACATGCCCAGAGGCACCTTGTCTTCTCTGTGCATTTCCAACTCAGAGGGTTCTTTGCATATGACCAGAGGCACTTTGCCCTCTTTATGCATTCCAAACTCAGAGTAACTTTGCACATGCTCAGAGTTCCTCTTAACGTGTTCCTAACTCAGAGCTATTTTGCACATGCTTAGAAGCAATACATCTTTAACTCAGAGGGTACTTTGCACATACCCAGAGTCACCTTGTCCTCTTTTTGCATTCCAGACCTCACTACCTCTGAGGATGCTTGCCATAGATGCAGGTGAAACGTCAGGAGAGAATGCCTCTAGACCATGACCATATAGCCCAAAAAACCCTACAACAACCCAGTGATTCCGGCCAGGAAAGCCTTCGACAAAACATTAAACTCATAGTAACGTTGCACTTTTTATGCATTCCAGACTTAGAGGATACTTCGCACATGCTCAGAGGCACCTTGTTCTCTTTTTGCATTCCAAACTCAGATGGTACTTTGCCCATGCTCAGAGGAACTTGTCCTCTTTATGCATTCCAAACTGGGAGGTACTTTGCACATGCTCAGAAGCATTCCAAACTCAGACTAACTTTGCACATGCTTAGAGGCACTCTGCCCATTTTCACACACTCCTAAAAAGTCGGAGCATATCCTCGGAGGCACTCTTGCGCATCTTGCTAACTCAGAGGCACTTTGCGCGTGCTCAGAGGCACTCTTTCCACGCCCCGCTCCCTTCCTTCTCCGCGCACGGGACCCCTTTATTGGGAAATCCACCACAAAGAACCTCTCCAAGGCAGGGCTGCCTTCCAAGTGGGCAAAGAAACGTGTCTGCCCAGCCCAAAGCCATCGCCCAACTTCACGCAAGAGGTAGGGAAGGGGGGACATCCTGACTGCGCTCGGCTTACCTTGAGGGGCTGCTGCCAAGCTGGGCGCGCGTAGCAGGAGGAGGAGCAGGAGAGCCAAGGGCTGCAGGGAAGCCGGGCTCCTCTGCCCGACGCCGCCCGGCCGGAGCTGCCGCATGCCTCCTGACCTGGCTCCTCTTCGCCCACTCCAACATCCAAGGAAGCGGCGCGGAGAGCGGACCTGGCGCCTTGCCTTGCCTTGCCTTGCCTCGCCTCGGCTGCCTCGGCTGCACTGGACCCACGCTGGCCTTCCTCGGCTTGCTTGCTTGCTTCCTTCCTTCCTCGCCCGCTCTGCTTCCAAAAGCGCGCTCTCGCGCCTTCTCCGCCTCGCTGGCTTGTCACTTGCCCGCTCCCTGGGCAGCCAGCCCCACTGGCAAAGCTTGGCTCGCCTCCGCCCCCTGCCGGGAACGGGAGGAACTACAGGTCTCTCTCTTGCTCCTGCCTTACTCACTTACTGACTTACTTAGGCCAGTGGTTCTCAACCTTCCTAATGCTGCGCCCCCTTAATACAGTTCCTCATGTTGTGGTGACCCCCACCATAAAATTATTTTTGTTGCTACTTCAAAACTGTAATTCTGCTACTGTTATGAATCGTAATGTAAATATCTGTAATGCAGATATTTTGGTACAAATTTGGCACAAATGCCCCATTCACCCAAAATTTGAATAATGGTGGGGAATTGATTTTGTCATTTTGGAGTTGTAGTTGTTGGGATTTATAGTTCACCTACAATCAAAAAGCATTCCGAACTCCATCAACGATGGAATTGAACTAGACTTTGCACACAGAACTCCCCTCACCAACAGGAAATACTGGGAGGTTTTGGTGGGTTGTTGTTGTTGTTGTTCATTCGTTCAGTCGTCTCCGACTCCTCGTGACCTCATGGACCAGCCCACGCCAGAGCTCCCTGTCGGCCATCACCACCCCAAGCTCCTTCAAGGTCAGTCCAGTCACTTCAAGGATGCCATCCATCCATCTTGCCCTTGGTCGGCCCCTCTTCCTTTTGCCTTCCACTTTCCTCAGCATAATTGTCTTCTCTAGGCTTTCCTGTCTCCTCATGATGTGGCCAAAGTACTTCAACTTTGTCTCTAGTATCTTTCCCTCCAGTGAGCAGTCAGGCTTTATTTCCTGGAGGATGGACTGGTTGGATCTTCTCGCAGTCCAAGGCACTCTCAGCACTTTCCTCCAGCACCACAGCTCAAAAGCATCGATCTTCCTTCGCTCAGCCTTCTCTAAGGTCCAGCTCTCACATCCGTAGGTTACTACAGGGAATACCATGGCTTTGACTAGGCGGATCTTTGTTGCCAGTCTGATGTCTCTACTCTTTACTATTTTATCGAGACTGGACATTGCTCTCCTCCCAAGAAGTAAGCGTCTTCTGATTTCCTGGCCACAGTCTGCATCTGCAGTAATCTTTGCACCTAGAAATACAAAGTCTGTCACAGCCTCCACATTTTCTCCCTCTATTTTCCAGTTGTCAATCATTATTCTTGTTGTTGGTGGGTATTGACCTTGAGTTTTGGAGTTGTACTTCAGCTACATCCAGAGAGCATTGTGGACTCAAACAATGATGGATCTGGACCAAACTTGACACAAATACTCCATATGCCTAGATGTGAACACTGGTGGAGTTTGGGGGGAAATAGACCTTGACATTTGGGAGTTGTAGCTGCTGGGATTTATAGTTCATCTATATAAATAAAAATGTAATGTTCATTTGTGGGATTAACATAACTCAAAAACCACTGGGTGAATTGCCACCAAAGTTGGCCACAAGACACCTACTAACATAAGGAGTGACCATCACCCCCCAAAAATGTTTTTTTTTCATTTGGGAGTTGTAGTTGCTGGGATTTATAGTTAACCTACAATCAAAGAGCATTCTGAACTCCACCAATGATGGAATTGAAATAAACTCAGCACACAGGATTCCCATAGCAAACAGAAAACACTAGAAGGCTTTGGTGAGCATTGACCTTGAGTTTGGGAGTTGTAGTTCATCTACATCCAGACAGCACTGTGGATTCAAACAATGATAGATCTGAACTAAACTTGGCACGAATATCCCAAATGCCCAAATATGAACACAGATGGAGCTTGGGGAAAATAGACCTTGACATTTGGGAGTTGTAGTTACTGGGATTTATAGTTCACCTACAATCAAAGAGCATTCTGAACCCCACCAACGACAGAATTGGGGCAAACTTCCCACACAGAACCCCCATGACCATCCAGTCCAACTCCCTTCACCAGGGCAATAAAATGTAACCAAAGCCCTCCTGACAAAGAGCCATCCAGCCACAGATATATAGTAGATATATATGATTCACACACACAGAGATATAGTATCATAAATTTGAAAGGGACCCCTAAAGAAGGACAATTACATGTTGCATGTTCCAGAGTAGGCAAAGCAGACAATCTCCACATCAACAATGGCAAAGAAACAACAAGAAATACTGTTTACCCACAAGCATAAAGAAATTACATATATGAGAAACCTACACTTTCTCATTACTTATTAATTCTCATTACTCATTATAATTATTTCCAGATCACCAGACTGGGACACAGCAACGCGTGGCAGGGGACAGCTAGTAGCTTTATAAACGAGCACCTTGGTATCACTATGAATGTCCCGGTCCTCAAATACTACAATTGCGGCGCCCTCTACATGGCCATCCATACACAGGCAGTCCCCAAATTAATCATCATCATCATCATCATCATCATCATCATCATCTTTATTTATATCCCGCCACCATCCCCCAAGTGTATTATATAACATAAATGGTAAAGGTAAAGGTTTCCTCTGATACATGAAGTCTAGTTGTGTCCAACTCGGGAGGGTGGTGCTCATCTCCATTTCTCCAATGGGACAGATAAACACAAAGGCAGAGGCTTTTCCTTTCATTTCCAGCTTCTGGAGGTGGAGCTCATCTCTGGCTCTGGGGATGTGTTTTCTCCATTTTCAAGCCGAGGAGCCTGCATTGTCACCTCCTGGTTGTGTGTCTGGCAATATTGCTTGGAGCGTCTCTTTTGCCTTTTCCCGCTGAAGTGGTATCTATTTATCTACTCACATTTGCATGTTCTCAAACTGCTAGGTTGGCAGGAACTGGAGCTGACAGATGGCAACTCACCCCATCTCACAGATGTGAACTGCCAACTTTCAGGTCAGCAGTTCAGCAGCACAAGGGTTTAACCCACTGCGCCACCATGGCTTCTATAGGCTTCATTGTTAGGTGTGGATCCTGGGGTCATACTGTATTCACTGTATCCACAGTTAGTGCACTTCTATTTGCAATATGTCCAGTTAGGATCCCACCTTCAAACATGTTACAAACATTTATTAACTATATAGAGTGTAATCCAGTTTTACCAAGCCTTTTTTTTTTGGTTTGGTATTGTGATATGGCCTAAGGGCTAATCAATAAAATTTACTACTACTACTACTACTACTACTACTACATTTATTGAAAGATATCAAATAAGAGAACTTTCTGTATCAGTCTAAATGTCAAAAGTGATGATAAAATGGTAATAATATATACACTACATTTCTGTCTCTATTGGAAAACCATATTTTCATGTGGACTTTGACCTAATTTCAAGTCAGAAGGTGAACTCCGTCTGTTTTTTAGCCGAGCTGATATGGTTCTCAACAGGAAAAATAGGAGAGCAAGAAGGGAGTCATCCTGTCCAGATTTAAATAGCTGGAAGGTTATGAAGTGTAGTTATCCATATCAGGTTGAAGTTACACTTGATACAGGACCACAAGTTTAGGATTACTGACCCGAGACATTTCCGGTACTGGTTAAGTCACTTCCTTAAAATTTGAGGATGAGGCAGCGGACTGAAGTAACAATCTAAGTTTGACTGTTGCCATTAGGGACCACTTTGCACAGCTGTATGTCAGGAAAGGGAAAAGTCTCAATTTATTTAAGAAAGCTATTTGCGGAGATATTCCGGTAATAATGATACCTGCAAGGAGATTTCCTTAAACCTAAGAAATGACCCCATTCAATTTTTATACACCTGGTGGCACAAAAATGTTTCAGTTGCTGATGGAATGAGAGAGAGGCAGAAGCCATTCTGTCCTCCATGGATAGGGATTCCCAATTACCTTTTTTATCATGTCAGAAGCAACTTGAGAAACTACAAGTCACTTCTGGTGTGAGAGAATTGGCCGTCTGCAGAGACGTTGCCCAGGGGGGTGCCTGGATGCATTACCATCCTGTGGGAGGCTTCTCTCATGTCCCCGCATGGGAAGCTGGAGCTGACAGATAGAAGCTCACCTTGTCTTGTGGATTCTAACCACTGACCTTCATGTCAGCAGTTCAGCCAGCACAAGGGTTTACCCTATTGCGCCACCACAGCTCCTACTGATAAGCAGTTACTGAGAAGGCCCTCTCCCTTGTTCCCATCAAATGAACAAAGGAAGGCACTGGGACAAAGAGAGGGGTCTTTCCAGATGATCTTAGAGCTCTAACTGGCTCATAAAGGGAGAATCGGTTCTCCAAATAGACTGGACATAAGCCATATAGGGCTTTATTACCAGCACTTTTAATTATGCCTGGAAACAGACCATGACCCAGTGGAGCTGCTGCAACGAGGAAGTTATGCATTCCCTGTAGTCAGCCCATTAACAATCTGGCTGCAGTTGTTTGGAGCAGTTGAAGTTTCCGAACACATTTCAAAGGCACACTACAGTAATCCAGACGGGATGTACCAAAGGCATGTATTACCATGGCCAGATCCAACTTCTCCAATAAACTGTAGACTTGATGCACTGTGCAAATGAACTTCTGGTCATTACTGAAACTTGGGCTTCCAGATTCAGAGATGAATGCATGTGTGCAACTTAAAATGTGAACCTGAATTTGAGTCGGATATAGCTCCACCTGGGAATTCCACTTCCTAGCTCTGTCTTTCAGCTGACCAAAAGCACCTCTCTCTTGTCTTGATTAGGTTTTAATTTGTTTGCCCTCATCCGGTACATTGTAGCTTCTAGGCAGCAAATTAGCACGGGAGCAGCTTGCTGCTCCCGTGCTAATTTGTCCTTTTCCCAGTACAGGTCATCCACCAAGGTGACCAAAGCTATCTCCATCCCATAACCAGACCTGAAATAAAAAAAATGTCAGAATTCCCCGGAGTTGCAAAGCCATCCAATGCTCTAGTGCAGTGTTTCGCAAACTGTGCTCTTCCAGGTGTTTTGGACTTCAGCTCCCAGAATTCCCAGCCAGGAATTGTGAAAGCTGAAGTCCAAAACATCTGGGAGAGCACAGTTTGAGAAACTCTGTTGTAGTGCATTGCCCAAAAATTAGGGACTGGTCTACCATAATCCAGCATAACAGGACATACTAGTGAGATTTTTTAAAAGGTCTTTGAGCAGCATCTTTTGAGGCAAGTTGGGATCCTATTTTGTCACTTTCCTTACCTCTTTAGTCAGTTGTCCCATAAAGAGCAAAAGTCCAACATTCTTGTAGTAGCTCTTGCCTTTTTAAGGATCCTATCCCATCCTCAGCCTTCCTAAATCAAAAAGCATTCATAAATATTGGGTATATCCCGCCTTTCTCCCCGTGGGGACTTAAGGTTGGTAACATCTATCCACACAATACAGTTTTAAAAGAGCAATAAAAAGTTAAAAAAATAAATGGTAGCAGTGTGGTAAAAACAGAATTAAAATACAGTAAAATCATCATAGGTTATTATCAAAACATGCTATCCTTTGTTTTAACCCAGCAAGCAGACTGAAACCGTGAGGACTGTTTTGTCAGGTAGTAAAGAAAAAGTGTATGTAAAATGGATCTATATATTAATTGTTCCATATTTATTCATATTGAGATAGGAAAACAATAACTTATAGATATAAAATGTATAAACATTATTTTTAGTTCTCATCTGCTGTCAAACTACCCACAATTAGTAAATGCAATATGCTTCCTAGTCTAGAGACCGCTCTTCGGAACACATCAATGAAAGTTAAAACACATGCTTTGGGGAATACATCTGCTCTTGATCTGCAGCATTCTGAAGTCAACACAAAATCTTTGCTATTTTCCCTTTAACTATTAGTAATCAGCAAGTCAAGGGTGTGCTACAATAGAAGAGCAAGAAAAATAAGGGGTTTGATAAGTGGGGAGGAGAGAAGAAAAATAGTTGACTACTAAGGGCATTTCCAGACAGCCCTTTAACCTGGGAACATTCACGTTTTAAAAATGTGAGTGTTTCTGGATCCTCATCCACACACACCCCAGAAAGTGTGAACTTTGCGGGAGAACACCTGGACACTCTAACCCCTCCTCCAAACCCCCAAATCCCCTTCTAAAAATAAAAGAACTTACTCAGCCTCCATTATAGTGGTGCCATAGCTCTCCTGGTGTGTAGAAATGACACACCAGGAAAAAGTGGGGGGGGGGGGGGGGAGAGAGAAAGAAGAAGAAGAACTTTATTTTTCTACCCCCACCTCCATCTCCCCAAGGGAACTTGCGGCAACATACAATTAAAAGCAAAACAATAGCAAGTTACAAATTTAAAAGACACAAAACAGCATAACAGTAATAAAACAAACATCAAGCAACAGCAACCCTAAATTTTGGAGTGGGGAAGGCCAACATACAAAGTGATTTAAAAGGTAAGTAGTTCGATAAGGTGGATAGGAATATAACTGGTACAGGAGATAACATGGAAACAGAGCAATTTGACAGGAACAAGAACATCTCAGTTTAACATACATACATAGTGAAAATAGATCATAGTACAATCATTTGTCATAGGGGTCATCAGTCAAAGGCACAACGAAACATCCACATCTTTAGTTCCTTGCAGAATGTGGCTAGGGAGGGTGCCTGCCTAATCTCCCTAGGGAGGGAGTTCCAGAGACTGGGGGCCGCCACCGAGAATGCCCCCCCCCCACTCCCCTGGTGCATCATTTCTATGTGCCAGGAGAGCTCCGGCACCACTCTAATGGAGTTCTTTTACTTTTAAAAGGTGGTTTTGGGGAGGTTTTGGGAAGGAGGGTTGGCATCTTTATGGTTTTCTGAACTAATTTAGCCCAGAAAAGCGGGGGATTACTTTCTGGACTGCCCCCTCAAAAGCCCAGAACTTTTGAGGGAGTTATCCAGACAGTGAAAGTAGTGGGTTTATCCCACACCTTCCAAGAAGATGTGGAATAAACCCATAAACAAATTAATTTGCCACAAACCAGGGTTTTCCTTGTTTGTATCAAATTAATTTGTGTTTCTCTGGGATGTCATCCTGACACCCCCCCCCCTTTTAATTGCGAGAACCCCCGCGATAAAGGATCCATCTGGATGGGTCCTAAGAAACTGGCAAAACCACCTCTATGTACTCTTGCTTAAGAAAATTCAAGGGGTCACCATAACTGGACAGTTGATGTATAGCCAAATTGGCCTAGCTGTGGAATATTTACCTATTAACAAACAAAAAAAATACGCCAGGTATCCCTAAATCGAATCATAAAGAGTAGGCAAGTTTTGGAGGACAAAGGCAGTTCTTGGTATTAATTACATTTTTCCTTTAGGACCCACTGTATTCTACTTAAATCTGAGAAAACGATCACAAGTACTACTCTAAATACAAACAATCCTGACTTTGTACATTTCAATGTTATTACACAACAACAACTTGTAACCAGTACCCATACAATATTAATTCTCAAAGAAAAAGTAATGTATTATAGACAACTTGTTTTGTAATGTAAAAACAACCATGAAGTCTGCTGTCTGGGAATAATTTGCAAGTGAATGCAACAAATGTGAAAGAAAAATGTTGTAATGTAAGCAATTAGCTTCAGATCTGTGACACATTTGTTGTACTCAAGAGCTTTTGTTCAGCCACATTTCAAGAATGCCTGCATTTCCCATCCAAAATATGCTTTCCACCTCATACTCTCTAATTGTACTAATAAATACTGTATTGTATTGACATGTTTCAGACGTTGGGGAACAATATACCTCGTTCTTGGTTGGCCGTACTTTTGAAACTGGGATGAAGAGAAAGGTATGGAAGAAACTTAGAGCAAAGAAAACATGGGAGGCAAAACATGCTCCATTTAACCTTCCCTTGTTGCTGAGCTCTTTTCTGTGTGTGTGTATAAAAAAGATTGGTAATGCACCTCTTCAAATCCCATCAGCTCTAGTAAGCATAGCCAAGAGTGAAAAATGCTGAGAGTTGTATTTAAGTGACATTTGGGAGGCTGTATTTTGTGGCCTCAGAATGCAACATTAGATCATCCTATAGTAAGAGCCAACATGTTACAATGGTTTGTGTTGGACTGCAACTCTGGAGGCCATGGTTCAATTCCCTCCTTGTCCATGAAAACCCACTGGCTGACTTTGGTCATGTCACACACTCTCTGTCCCAGAAAACCCCATAGATTTAGGACTACCATAAGTTGGTAACAAATGGAAGACACACGACAATAAAGAACTATCGTGCAACAGAAATGGAGGAGTTATCAATCCCTTATGGATTTTATGAGAATTGAAACAAAACCCCATCTAAAGAAAGTTGAGAGGGGAGAGGGAAACTTGCATTATTAAAAAAAAAACAATGGAAGAAGTGGGTAATCCTGAGAGTTTGGAATTTTAGTAAGCAATCTGACCATCTGAAATACCACTGAAACATAAAGTTGGCTTTGCTGTGGTGAGATAGTCAGTCATCTGGTGTGCAGCACTAAGGATTTGTAAACAAGGAACAGAAATCAGGGACTGGAGGAAGGCGGGCTGTTCTTAATCCTTCATCCTCTCCTATTAATCCCTTTCCTGTTATTGTTTTTTTCAAGTATGAAAGGGGCTGTTACAACAATATAATATAATCAGATGTAGCAACCTTCTAATTGGCAGGGCCCGAGAATGATTCAGTAATTCCTTCAGATGTTAACATGTTGAAAGTATAGTGCAAAGTAAATATTAAATGGTCAAAGACATTTCCTACAATATGTTTTTTTAAACAGTTGAAAGCTATATAAAAGCCCCTTTGTGCCCCTCTTTTGCTCCATTGCATTTCAAACTATAAAACAAAGTATTATTATCACAGCTCTGTCACTTTATACTATTGAGTTAAAGACTCAAGTTTATTTTCTGGCTTAGTGAAGCTATCATAGTTGTCGTACAGAGGAGGGCTTTCTCTATTGCTGTAGTAATTATTGAACTAATATCCCCAAAAAGTCTAAGCAGGTTTCCAGTATAAGTTGTTTCCAGGACCAATTGCTTATTGTTTGCCCACACATAGCTAATTTGCCAGTAATCATATAGTAGTCTGTCAGCAATGTCTCCACAAAAGTGAAGGAACTGTGACTATAAATACAAATAAAAAATGCTACTTTTTATGTCTGAAACAACACCTCTCTAGACATTTGCAGAATCGTGATGGAAGACCTACAAATGTGTAGGGCAGGGGTGGGGAACACCTAGCCTTTGGTCCCCTAGACCATTTGTTCTGGCCAGGCATGTAGCCGGGGGTAGGGGGGCTTGGGGGGCTTGGGGGGCTTGGGGGCCCCGAAATTCTCATGGTGGTCTGCGAAAAGGCCTTACTAGTACATTATTTAAACTATTATGTTTATTCATATCATGATCTGATCACCATGCTCAATATATCTCATATGCATGAGGGTATTGGGGTAACGATACAAAAGGTTTCCCAGAGTAGACTCTCTTTCACTCAGACTCAGCCCCCCCCCCCCCTCGAATCAAACTCAGCCCCCCCCCCCCCCCGAATCAAAATCCTGGCTACAGGCCTGGTTCTGGCCCTTCATTTCCCACACAAATACTAATCAATTCCTTACTTAGATCTGGTGTCTTTAACACTACCCGCAAAAACTGAATCGCAGAGGAAGTTTAAGGAAATTGCTCCGTTTTAAAATGCAAATGTGATACCGTCCGTTGTAAATGGTATCAAATATCCTATAAATTTTTGGGGGGAGAATACATTGACTTGAACCCTCTTCCTGACAGAGCAATAATATCGGTTTCTTTCTCATAATAACCCTGTTGAAATGGATCAAGATTGTCAGTTTTATTGAAGACTGACAATCTGACTTTGGTTGTGGACTATTCACTTTCTTGGTCATCTATCTCAGAAAGAGGATGTTGGTTACGCTAACTAATATCATCTGAGTCTAGGCTTTTTCCTTCAGCAATGGTCAAACAGATCCTTCTTTTAAGAAGCTGGAACCACTCCTTTTGTCAAATGAGGCATGTATGACTTCCTGGATACAAATCAACATCATTCTCCCTGTTATATTCGTTAAACCACAAAAGGGTGGACCAAGCATGCAAATCGATGTCCAGAACTCAAAAAAAAAAAAAACCTCCTTAACTACATCCTTGAGCTTCAAACTCATCATCAATGACTAATGCTGAACATGGTGCTCTAGTTGAAATAGTTCACATTTTGTATATGTGGTTGGTCATGATGAATATAAATAATTTAACTCTCAAAGAGTCTCAAAAATGTATCATGACATGCTACTGAGAGTTCTTTTTCACCTTCCTCAGATCAGATTCCAAAAGTCCTTCTACTATCCATATAAGAAGCAATTATTGTAACCGACAGGATGCAACAGTTATTTGACTCTGCCGCCACTACAAAATAAGCCAGTAACAGCTTGTATGTGAGCGAACCCATCCTGATTTTTTCTTTACCTGCAGTATAATCTCTATGCCAAATCATCTGATTATGACAAGATAACAGGTGTTTAAAAAACCCACTACGTATATTTGAGCAAGCCAGATCTAGAGGGTATCCCTATAAATCTGTTAGATCATATCCCAGACAAAACAATCCTGGCATTGACACTTGAATCTTCCAGGACATTCTGGGATTCTTGAAGTCTAATTTCAGCTCCTTCAGCTCAGGTGGGGAAAGCACAACACATAGCCAGCGGCCTCCCAAGTCTTTCTCAAAGGGCTAAGATAATGTGAAATGAGGTATTAATATTGTTGTTTGCTTTCAGGTAATTTCTGAGATATAGGTAACCCTAACTGACTTCTCTCCAGCAAAGGATCACCGCCTTGTCGGGGCGCTGGAGCTTGAGCACCTCAATGATGTCATGAGCGAAACCGTGAAGGGCCACCCAAGACGGGACGGTCGTGGCAGAGAGGTCAGACCAAGCGTGATCCCTGGGGAAGGCAATGGCAAACCACTCCAGTATCCTTGCCAAGAAAACTAAATGGACCAGTACAACCAGAGATATGTCGATATGCCATTGGAAGATGGGACTCCCAGGTCGGAAGATGGCCAAAATGCTACTGGGGAGGAGCATAGGATAAGTTCAACTAGCCCCAGATGTGATGACGCAGCTAGCTCAAAGCCGAAAGGAAGGCTAGCGGCCGACGGTACTGAAGGTGAACGACGAATCCGATGCTCTAAAGATCAACACACCATAGGAACCTGGAATGTAAGATCTATGAGCCAGGGCAAATTGGATGTTGTTATTGGTGAGATGTCAAGACTAAAGATAGACATTCTGGGGGTTAGCAAACTGAAATGGACTGGAATGGGCCACTTCACATCAGATGACCACCAGATCTACTACTGCGGACAAGAGGAACATCGAAGAAATGGAGTAGCCTTCATAATTAATAAGAAATTCGCTAAAGCGGTGCTTGGATACAACCCCAAAAATGACAGAATGATCTCAATTCGAGTGCAAGGAAAGCCTTTCAACATCACAGTGATCCAAATATACGCCCCAACCACAGCTGCTGAAGAAGCAGAAGTAGATCAGTTCTATGAGGATCTGCAGGACCTACTGGATAATACACCAAAAAGAGACATTATTTTCATTACAGGAGACTGGAATGCCAAGGTGGGAAGTCAAATGACAACTGGGATCACAGGCAAGCATGGGCTGGGAGAACAAAATGAAGCGGGATGCAGGCTGATAGAATTTTGCCAGGAAAACTCACTGTGTATAACAAACACTCTCTTCCAACAACCTAAAAGACGGCTTTACACATGGACTTCACCAGATGGTCAGCACCGAAATCAGATTGACTACATCCTTTGCAGCCAAAGGTGGCGGACATCCATCCAGTCGGTGAAAACAAGACCTGGGGCTGACTGTAGCTCAGATCACGAACTTCTTATTGCTCAATTTAAAATAAAACTAAAGAGATCAGGGAAAATACACAGACCAGTTAGATATGATCTCACTAACATTCCTAGCGAATATACAGTGGAAGTGAAGAACAGATTTGAAGGACTAGATTTAGTAAACAGAGTCCCAGAAGAACTATGGACAGAAGTCCGCAACATTGTTCAGGAGGCGGCAAGAAAGTACGTTCCAAAGAAAAAGAAAACCAAGAAGGCAAAATGGTTGTCTGCTGAGACACTGGAAGTAGCCCAAGAAAGGAGGAAAGCAAAAGGAAACAGTGATAGTAAGGGGAGATATGCCCAGTTAAATGCGCAATTCCAGAGGTTAGCTAGAAGAGATAAGGAACTATTTTTAAATAAGCAATGCATGGAAGTGGAAGAAGACAACAGAATAGGAAGGACAAGAGACCTCTTCCAGAAAATTAGAAACATTGGAGGTAAATTTCAGGCAAAAATTGGTATGATAAGAAACAAAGATGGCAGGGACCTAACAGAAGCTGAAGAGATCAAGAGAAGGTGGCGAGACTATACAGAAGATCTGTATAGGAAGGATAATAATATTGAGGATAGTTATGATGGTGTGGTGAATGAATTAGAACCAGACATCCTGAGGAGTGAGGTTGAATGGGCCTTAAGAAGCATTGCTAACAACAAGGCAGCAGGAGACGACGGGATCCCAGCTGAACTGTTTAAAATCTTAAAAGATGATGCTGTCAAGGTGATGCATGCCATTTGCCAGCAAATATGGAAAACACAAGAATGGCCATCAGACTGGAAAAAATCAACTTATATCCCCATACCAAAAAAGGGAAATGCGAAGGACTGCTCCAACTTCCGTACAGTGGCCCTTATTTCTCATGCCAGTAAGGTAATGCTCAAGATCCTGCAAGGAAGACTCCAGCAATACATGGAGCGAGAGTTGCCAGATGTTCAAGCTGAGTTTAGAAAAGGCAGAGGAACGAGAGACCAGATTGCCAATATCCGCTGGATAATGGAGAACGGCAGGGAGTTTCAGAAAAACATCTACTTCTGCTTCATTGACTATTCTAAAGCCTTTGACTGTGTGGATCATAATAAATTGTGGCAAGTTCTTGGTGGTATGGGGATATCAAGTCACCTTGTCTCTCTCCTGAGGAATCTGTACAAGGACCAAGTAGCAACAGTCAGAACTGACCACGGAACAACAGACTGGTTCAAGATTGGGAAAGGCGTACGGCAAGGCTGCATCCTCTCACCCAACCTTTTTAACTTGTATCAGAACACATCATGCGATGTGCGGGGCTGGATGAATGCAAAGCTGGGGTGAAAATTGCTGGAAGAAACATTAACAACCTCAGATATGCAGATGACACCACCCTGATGGCCGAAAGCGAGGAGGAGCTGAGGAGCCTTCTAATCAAGGTGAAAGAAGAAAGCGCAAAAGCCGGGTTGCAGCTAAACGTCAAAAAAACCAAGATTATGGCAGCAAGAATGATTGACAACTGGAAAATAGAGGGAGAAACCGTGGAGGCTGTGACAGACTTTGTATTTCTAGGTGCAAAAATTACTGCAGATGCAGACTGTGGCCAGGAAACCAGAAGACGCTTACTTCTTGGGAGGAGAGCAATGTCCAGTCTTGATAAAATAGTGAAGAGTAGAGACATCAGACTGGCAACAAAGATCCGCCTAGTCAAAGCCATGGTATTCCCTGTAGTCACCTACGGATGTGAGAGCTGGACCTTAGGGAAGGCTGAGCGAAGGAAGATCGATGCTTTTGAGCTGTGGTGTTGGAGGAAAGTGCTGAGAGTGCCTTGGACTGCGAGAAGATCCAACCAGTCCATCCTCCAGGAAATAAAGCCTGACTGCTCACTGGAGGGAAAGATACTAGAGACAAAGTTGAAGTACTTTGGCCACATCATGAGGAGACAGGAAAGCCTAGAGAAGACAATTATGCTGAGGAAAGTGGAAGGCAAAAGGAAGAGGGGCCGACCAAGGGCAAGATGGATGGATGGCATCCTTGAAGTGACTGGACTGACCTTGAGGGAGCTGGGGGTGGTAACGGCCGACAGGGAGCTCTGGCGTGGGCTGGTCCATGAGGTCACGAAGAGTCGGAGACGACTGAACGAATGAACAACAACAACAACAAACTGACTTCTGTTTCTTACATTTGAGTATGTGCTCTGTGCTTTGGGATCTCTCCCTGCTTGTTTTCCCCTCTCTTGAAACCTTAGAGGAGATGGATGTTAGAGTAGCTCAGACCCAGTTCTTGATTATTAAGTAATGCAGTCATTGCTTTCCCTTTTTGGTGTTTGAGTTGGAGGATGAGATCCATTGCTGATTCTCATCTAATATGCTGCTGCCTTTCAGTGCATTTCTCCCAATGAGATAAGAAGAAAAAAAAAAAGATGTCTCTGTGCTGGAAGATGAGTTTCATAACTGATTCTCATCTAATATTCAGCTGCCATTCAGTGCATTTCTCCCAACGAGATAAGAAAAAATATGTCTTTGCGTTGTAAGATGAGTTCCATTGCTGATTCTCATCTAATGTGCAGCTGCCATTCAGTGCATTTCTCCCAATGAGAGCTTTTTCATGGTTTCTGGAGTGCCTGTGGTGACTCTCCAGAGTGGAACTGGATTTCTTTAATCCACATTCTCATCTGGATTATGAAGCTCTGTAGAAGCAGCCTAAGGCAAAAGCAAACTGCTGCAGCGTTTTCTTGCTTGGGTGTTCTTCCTCATCCATAACATTTGCCATATGGACCACAATCAGTGCTCTTGTTTCATATGTGAAATGCTGGAGGTTATGGGGAAACTTTGGTCCTTCAAATGTTGTTGAATTCTAGTTCTCACCAGCCATAGTCAAGCTGGGAAATAGAAAAATGTGGTGGCAGTTCACCATCTGTAGGGTGGAACATTTTTCATTCCTAGACCATATAAACATTCCAAATAATAAACATTTTGAAAATGACAGTCACATAAAACAAAACAAACCTTAAACAAGCATATAGAAAGGGATGCTTTTTAATCACTCCTTTGTTGTTTGCATATTTCTTCCAAAAGGAAATGGAAGTCGACCACTACCCTCATTTCAACTTCAAATGTTTTACAGTAATTTCTTCAGCACAACAATTAGACTGAGCTAGCCATTAGTTTAGGTGAACTGTCGGCCTGGTTTGTTTACGTGGAAGATTTCAAAATAGGACACAAGAAAAGTCATTTGGGATGATTAAAATGTATCCAGAGACATCCTTCCTGTGAAAATGGGAAGTAGCATTTAAGTACCACAAACTAGCTAGATTAAACAAATGAGATTTCTATTTTATAAATTTCCAACCCTTCGAATTGCAGCTGTTCTTCAGTTTGGAAATATGTCACTAGAACTTATATGCAAATGTCCCAGGTTTTATAGTAGCAAAAATGTTTATGGTTGTTGTCTCAAATGTTTGTATCCTTCAACCACTTCAGCCTCATTCCAAAATAAGTTCTTTCCTACTGCTCGAGAGCAGAATTAAAAGCTCAGGAGTTGTTTAGAAGCTGATTCTTTCATTTTGTGCCATGAATTTTAATAGCCAAGAGTTTAAAAACTGTCATTATAATTTTTTCCTTCTTCTTTGAGGCCCTATAATTAAAGAGCAGCATTATGCTTTTATCTTTACAGCATGTGAAAGCGGGTGTAAATTTGTAGTCACTGTCTCCTGGTTTGCTCTGTTTTATCTCAGAGAAAACATGTGTATGAAATAACTGCAGTGTGGTACCTAACAGCCATTTTGGTGCCCTTTTCAATAGGAAACATGTTGAAAGAGGTGGAATAAACAGTCCTGTTCTGCCTGTGAGCAATCTTTCTATATCACACATACCACAAAACAGACATCATTATACACAGTATGGGCGCATCTACCGTGGAATTAAAGCAGTTTGACACTACTTTAGCTGCCATGGCTCAATACTATGGAATACTAGGATTTGTAGTGTGGTGGGAGATGGTGCTTTGAGACTGTCTCCCAAAGAAGTTACTATACACCCAACTCAAGAATGGGAAATGTAATGCTGGTGGACAGGAAAAGAGATTTAAAGATGGACTGAAAGCCAACCTTAAAAACTGTGGCATAGACACTGAGAAGTGGGAAGCCCTGGCCTTGAGTGCTCTAACTGGAAATCAGCTGTGATCAGCAATGCTGCAGAATTCAAAGAGGCATGAATGGAGGGCGAAAGGGAGAAACGTACCAAGAGGATGGCGCATCAAGCCAATCCTGACCGGACTACCTTTCACCTGATAACTGATTTCCTCACTGTGGGAGAACATGTGGATCAAGAATAGGGCTCCACAGCCACCTACGAACCCACTGCAAAGACACTAGACTTAGAAGAACAACATCCTCATGCTACAAGGGATTGCCTAAGCAAGTAAAAGTAAGTAAGTGTGGCAGGGCACCAGCTCTTTGGCAGAGGAAGCAAAAAAACTTTGTAAAACTTGAAGACCTGGGGTTTCAACAAACCTTTGAGAGTGACCAGTGCTAGCCCAGCCCAGACATTGTTCAGATATGACCTTGAACCTCCTACCTATTACCCTGGCCATTCTTCTAATAGGCCCTAGAAATGAGCAGCCACAGACTCATTCCCGCTATTGTTGTTAGCCTATTACAGTATTGCACCCAATTTCCAGGCCCATCTTATTTTGATTTTGTACCAGTCTTGGCCTGGCCTTTTTTAATTGTTCTGACCCATTCCTTCCCTTGCCCTAACAAATAGGCATGAAGAACAGGCAGGATTTCTTTTAATATATATGTGTTGTTGAGATAATTCTATGCTTATGTTGTTTGTTACTGCTATTTCTGCTTATGGTGTGGCTCTGTATGTTCTGGTGTTGTTACTTGGAAACCGCCCTGAGTCACTTCGGGAAGATAGAGCGGTATATAAATAAAGTTTATTATTATTATTATTATTATTATTATTATTATTATTATTATTATTAAACCCCAGCTCTCATGATTCCATTGCAATGAGCCATGGCAATCATTGTGGTATGAAAGTGCATTAATTCCACAAGTAAGCTACACTGCCCATATAATGCAGTTTCAAGCAGCAGTGGTTAGATAATGCACATTGCCAAAGCATGCTGCAGAACAGATTAAGGGAGATAAAGCACATCAAGCATAGTCATGGTTAAATCCAAAATGAGCCCCTTATGCACTGCAGCGCAGGTGCAATTTAAACTACATTGCACAGCAAAATCGTCTCCGCAGAATGTGAAGTGCATTCTAGACCCCCAACTCACTGAAGAACTATGTAAAATTCAACATGTGGGAGCAGGAGGCCAATTGACTGGTGACTGATTACCTCCACTGGTGTCACTTTCCCATCTTGTTTCCACCTCATATGCTTCTAGAGTGCTTATGTACATCTTTCCCAGAAATGTGAGGGGGGGGGGGGGCGAGAGAACAGGACACATTTTCAGGCAGCTGTCAGCCATGATTGCTGCAGATCCTGGAACTGGTTCTAGAACCACCTTATGTGGTTAATGTAATCACCTTCCTGCGCCTGGAACCTGTACCAGAAATGGCATCTGGATTGGATTAATGTATCTGGAGGGCAGAACTATCAAATCCACTTCTCAATATACCTCGCCTAAGAAGGCCCTATGAAATCAATGGGTCACCCTATGTTGACAGGTGTCTTGAAGGCACCTACAACAAAAACAGAGCTACGAAGGAGTAGGGGTGATGACCTTCCAAATTAGACTCCCCCCCCCCCCCATCCCATGAATTTGTTCCATGAATTTTAAGGATTTTATTTTAAAAAGACATTTAAAAATATGTTCACACCTAGAACTCTTAAATTAGCTGTATGTGCATTCCCTTGATAACTTGCCAGCACCATTTTTGGATGCCTAAACTGTATTTTTAAATGTTCGACTAGCATTGTTTTGTTTACTGCACTCCTAGAGATTTGGGGAGTGAAGTCAGACTTTATTTGGGGTCGGCATTCTTACTTGAGAAGTGATGCTCTCATTTGGCCCAGAACCACACCCCAGAGTCACGTAAGGCTTCAGCCTTAGTTTGTAAGACTGCAGTATTTTCCTTCTCAAAGAGGGCTTTCAGAGTAGATGAAAAACTATGTTTCAGAGTGCATGGCCTTCTTTGATCTGTTGCCAGTTATCCAAACACCCAAGGCAGGCCTACCGTTAGGCAGCATGAGGCAGAGACAATAAATTCAGGATGCCCCAAAAGAGCAGAAAGCAGCGAGCAATTTAGTTTATTCTTGTGTTTTTTTTCCTTCCAAGAATTGGGTTTTCTACATTGTGTGCCCAAAAAGTACTGCATATTTTTACTTGGGTGGAAAGACATGTCAACACTGTTTGCAATTGCACCTTGTAGGGACAACCCTACAAACATATGAAGCAAAAAAGTGACATGATGCCGGTGATGTATTCTCCCTGGCAACAACACGACACATAATTTAACTTTATTATTTTATGCCTCCTCAGAGAGGCATAAAATAAAGAAGAGGGGGGGGGGGTATCTTGTCCTTCTTGGTAGGCGATATTAATGGAGGCTGAGAGCTTATCTACTCTACACAGTTAAAGGAGTTTGGTACAATTGTAATAGCCATGGTTCCCTCTGAAAGAATCCTGGAATTTGTAGCTTGGTGAGATCATTCAATTCGTTTGCTAGAGAGCTCTAGTGTTCTGTCATAAAATTCAGCTTAAGCTTTATGGCAGACAGCTTTCTATGTTAAATCATAACTTCCAGGATTCTATCAGAAGAAACCATGGTAGATAATAGTATAAAATTCCCGTAACTGTGTAGCATAAATACACTCAATAGTTTTTTATAGTTTTTTTTTTACAGTTCTACCAATGGGAGTCAGTTGGGAACATTTTTGATTATATGTCTTGCATGGTAGGGGGTTGGACTGGATAGCTATTATGGTCTCTTTCAAATCTATGATTCGATTATTCTTATTGGTCTGCCCCCAAACCAAGCAGACTTTGCATCCCTCAGCTCTTGAGCTTCCTCACTGGCCTGTGTTCCAATGTTCAATTGTTCAGTACAGTACCAAAGATGCATAGGGCATTATGGGAGCTCCGGGTGGTGCAATGGGTTAAATCCTTATGCCTGTGAAACCGCCTTCACCTGCAGGACTTCTGACAGGACTGCTGAGGTCAGCGATTCAAATCTGGGGAGACCGTATTGAGCTCCCTCTGTCAGCTCCAGCCCCATGTGGGGACATGAGAGAAGCCTCCCACAAGGATGGTAAAACATCAAACATCCGGCGTCCCCTTGGGCAATGTCCTTGCAGACAGTCAATTCCCTCACATTAGAAGCGACTTGCAGTTTCTCATGTTGCTTCTAACACGAAAAAAAGGACATTATAGAAAGTAAGACCTCACCGATATCAGCTTCATTAAGACGTATAAACTTTGGGTCAAACAACAAGATTGATACTTCACTATTTTCATCATTAGAGGCAAAGCCATCCCTAATCCAAAGTAGAACAAGTACAATTCATAATATACTAATATGTAGTACAGAAATTCACACTTCCTGTGTTTTCACTCTTTACTAATATTCTAGTCCTCTCTTGCAATTACAGTTGTAGATTAGGACTGATATTTCTAAATGTGTATGCCCTTCTGATATTCGTTTCGTAAGATTAAAAAACCCATGAAAGTATATTCTGGGATATTCCATTTAGGTAGAATACATATCCTCCAGTTCTCACCACAAGATTAACAGATATTCTTAGCGAGCAGTAATGGAACATCAAGTGGTACTCTTATGTGGGAATGAGTGTTGTATCTTGAAGATTAGCAAGACTTATAAAGACCTTTGCTTATTATCTTCTATTTATATGGGAGAATCCATGAATTTTACTTCAGAAAATAGAGTTCCCAGGAGTATAGCAACATGAAGGCATTGGTCCCAAATAAGAATTCTACTTTCCCAAATAAAATGTTCCTCTGGTGTCCAAATCGAATTAGATTGTAACCCCGAGGGCAAGGAGCTGTTTCAGTGCTCTTTTATTTGTAAAGCACTATGCACTATATAAAAAATTAATGCATCAATAAATAAATAGTAATAAGCATTTGTGCCTAGAACTCTTATATTTGCTATGTCTACATTCTCTTGGTAATGTTGACTATTAGATTTATTCGGATGCTTACACTGCATTTCCAAATGCTTAACTGAAATTGTAAGGTATGGCAATTCTAAACGTTTGAGATCTGAAAGAAATTTTCCCTGGAAAGGGAATGCTTGTTTGGGAAAGTTTCACACACACCAGTAGCTAAGCCCCTGGGGACCCTATTTTGAGTATCCCCCTTCTAAAGGAAAAGGCATAGCTAAATATATCCTCCATCCAAAAGGGTTTTCACAGGTGAAGCCTTGTGGTCATTTCTCCATTTGCGCTGCATTAGGCAAAGCTGTGAAGAGTGTGGAGAAGAATACAAACATAAATGACAAAACATCTGGATTTAATTGGATTCTGGCGGGATGTGTCCAATAACTGGCGAGGAAGGGAAAGTGTGGGAGGAATTGCTCACAACATTGCCTAAGGATATTAGGCCCCTATGAAAATATTTATTGCTATCTCTGATCCAAAAAACGATCAAGTTATTCCACGAACTAAAGGCTCAGAGTGCTGTGCTGTTCACCAACCACACCTATGAAGATTTAACTAGAATACCGGGCACTGGGCACACGCTTCCCACACCAGCTGTTGACGCCATATGAATACCACAGAACAGACTGGCTTTCCATAGCAGATTTTCAATATGAGACATGTCAGATGGAGTTCATGTACATTGTAAGAACAAGATTCTATTTTTGGGTTGTTGGAGATATATTTTGACCAGAGCTCACTCTTTCCAGAACTGTTAGGAATGCATTGCTTTAAGGCAGAGAAAGGAGTCATATAGCCCTCCAGATGTTGTTAGATTACAAGTTCCATCAGTTCCTTCGAGCACAGTCAATAGTAAAGACTCTATGAGTTCTAAAGGGACTTTCTGCCCATTTTAATTTACATATAGCTGCAGCCTACTTCCAAGGCAGAATATTTAGTAGACCATTACTATTGCTGATCACATCGTACCAATTACTTTCCAATCTATACTGACTGAAAATTATGGAAAATACAATCCAACATATCTGTAACATGCCAGATGGTTGAGACGGACCTCATCACATGGATCCACTTTAAATTCAGTTTCTGCCTCCTGCAGAATTCTGGGGCTTGTAGTTTAGGGAGGGTTCTTTAAACTGCTCAGCCAACAGGTCCTGGGCCTCACTAAACTACAAACCCCAGATTTCTGCAGGAGGCAGAAACTGAATTTAAAGTGGATCCATTATCTGGTGTGATGAGACTACTAGGTCTAAATGTATGTTACCACACTGGCATTTGGGTGGCAGACCAAACCATGGTATGTGGTGGGAGGTACTAAAATCCCCCAAATTCTGCAGTCAGCATAGCTACTGGCTTAAGCTTCCTGGATTTCATCCTCCCTGCCCCCCCCCCCCCCCAATGGTAATACCAAGACACTACTTTGTTCTCAGAGCGCATTGGAACACTGTTATAACCCACATTATTTTGACTGGACAACAAATTTATTTGTGCAAGCTTCCCACTGTACATGCAAGCAGCACTGAGAAAGATTCTCTACTACAACCTATACCAACATAAAGGCCAGAAGCGTCAAGTTGAGGGAAAGAATTTCAAAGGTGCATGTGATGTATGGCCAATGCAAAGCTATACAACTTGTGAAGGCCTTCAGCTTATATTGACCCACTTCTGCATGTGGCCGTTTTTTTCCTCCCTCTCAGGCATCCAGGCTGAATGACCTCAATTGCCACAGTCAGTAAAAACACAAGGGACAGATTGTTTTGCTCCACCCTACCCTTCCTTCTTTGTGTCATGAGGAGAGTGAACACGTGGGCCATGTTCGGATTTTGCCTTAATAGAAGTTTGGGATCAATGGCTAAGTTGAAAGCGGAGAGGGAAAAAAAACTCCTCAGCAACCAAGTAAACAGCAGCACCCAGTGTATTGTATATTTTGGTCAACTACACAATGAAGAAAACAAGTCCATGAGCCCAGTTGAGGATACAAGAAGCTTATTTAGGCCTCTTGCTAAACTTGGACTGGGGCAGTCTTAAGTTAGGTTAGATGTAGTTATATTGAAGGAGCCAGTGTGGTGTCGGGGTTTGAGCGTTGGACTATGACTTTGGGAATCAGGATTCAAATCCCTGCTTGTCCATGAAACCCAGTGGGTGAGTTTTGGCACGTCACACTTTCGCACTCAGGGGAAGGCAATGCAAATTTCTTCTGAACAGACCTGGCCAAGAAAATGTGATACAATAATAATAATAATAATAATAATAATAATAATACTTTATTTGTAATCCGCCCTATCTCCCCAAGGGGACTCAGGGTGGTTTCTAACAAGATAACAAAATGGCAAGCATCCTAATGCCAAATAAAAACCTATGAACTTCATGGGGTTGCCAACAAGCTGACAGCAATCCACTGACAGTTCAAAATGGTGCAAACCGCATTCGTCCTCCAGTGTAGCTGGTCTTGGGACACTGGGGCAAAACTTCAGGCACCTTCCACCATCAATTGAAGCCTCCCCTCCAGGCCATGCATGGGCAAACATGGGCCCTCCAGGTGTTTTGGACTTCAACTCCCAGAATTCCTAACAGCCTCAGGCCCTTTCCTTTCCCCCTTCAGCCTCTTAAGCAACTTGTTCATGAGTACATAGGTCAGGCATGGGCAAACTTGGGCCCTCCAGGCATACATTCCTCTTAGGGTTGCCACTGATCAGAAACAACAGCATTGTAAACTAAAAGTATATGGAATGAACTAACATGGTGAAAAATCCCTCATTTGCTGCAAAGTCCTACAGCAGAGGTTGAAAACATATACCCCTCCAGAGGTTATGTATTGCAGCTCCCAGCATTCCTCACCTTTGGCAACATGAGACAGGACTTCTGAGAGTTGCAGACCAACATCTAGAGGCCTGTGTGATTCTCACCCTTGGTCTTATTTGTTTAGTTAGTCCCTAGACAGGGTGCAATGGTTTTAAAATTATGAGTCAATTGTTGTAATAAGTATATCTTTAAAGTATAAGTATTCTGATGTTATGCTCTTTTCATTTGTTATATATTTTAATTGGTATTTATGGTTTTAACCATGTCATGTTCTATTTATTGCAGCACAGTACAACCTCTGTATCTGCAGGACAGATACATGGCTTCATTTACCTGCCTCTGACAAAATATGTTCTTTCCATGCATTTTCTAAGTCTTCCTGCAATTTTCTAGTATGCTTCCATCGGAAATGCTGTGTAAGCATTTCTAGATCATCCAGTGCAACTCTGTGGTATGTTTTCATCAGAAGTCATTGCTTTGTCTCTAGAGTAGCTTGCTATGTCTTCCTTTAACATTTAAACATCGCTATCATGTCCCCTCTCAGCCTTCTTTTCTCCAAGCTAAATTCACCTGGCTTGCAGAATCGTTCCTTATAAGGCTTGGCTTCCAGACCTTTGATCATTTTGATTACCATTCTCTGGACATGTTGCAGCTTGTCAATATCCTTCTTGAATTGTGGTGCACAGAAAAGAACACGGTATCCCAGATGAGGTCTGACTAATGTGGAATAGAATGGGACTATTATTTCCCTCAATCTAGATACTATACTCCTATTGATGTAGCCTAGCATAGCAAGTGGGTTTTAAAAAAACCACAGAATATTTAATTTCCAGAAAGCACATGTCGGATTCTAATTTTTAATACAGTGTAAGTTAGTTTTCTGACTTGTTTTACTGTTGGTTTGAATTATGATGAGGCCTTTTAGATTGGAGATAAGCACTGGCAATAAAGCAATGAATTAAGCTGTAAGATCATCAGTTTCTTCTTTGTACACAAGAATACAATCTTCTACTGTTCCACTTTGCCAAAGGGGCTGCTGTGTGGGGGTAATACTAATCATAAAGCCACAACAATAGTGGAGCAGTTGTAACCACAGGGTCCAGATAGGTATGTGACTTGAACATGGTGGCCATGGTGCACATTTCACATCATATTTGTGTAACACAAGCCAATATGTATTTTTCATCATATATAATGGAACCCTTTTGCTGACAGGACTGAAGACCAACAGGTCAGGTTCGAATCCAGAGAGAGCATGGATGAGCTCCCTCTGTCAGCTCCTGCTCCCCATATAGGAATATGAGAGAAGCCTCTCACAAGGATGGTAAAACATCAAAATATCCGGGCATCCCCTGGGCAATGTTCTTGCAGACGGCCAATTCTCTCACACCAGAAGCAACATGCAGTTTCTCAAGTTGCTCCTGACATAAAAAAAAAATCAGAAATAATTTTAGGTCATTCTTATAGACCTTTTTGCGCTGAATTCAAATCTGTGTTTATTTTTTCTCTATCATGTGTAGTTTTTGCAAGGAGGCTAATCACATAATTAATGCAATTATGCACTGATACCAATTAGACTCTATTGATATTGGTGCATAAATGCATTAATTATTCAAATAGCCTCATTGCAAAACTACAAATGATAGAGAAAAAATATACACAGATCTGAATTCAGCGTGAAAAACCGTGTCAGAATGACTTAAAATTATATCTGAAGAAAAATACATGTTGGCTTGTGTTATATACAGCTAGACACAACCCAAATGGGTTCAAATGGCAAAGAGCAAGCTCTTAAGGTACATCTATATTGCAGAATTAATACAGCTTGATACCACTTTAACTGCCATGGGTCAATGCTATGGAATCCTGGACATTGTAATTTGGTGAGGCACCAGCATTCTTTGTTGATGTATTTTATGTATTATATGGCTACGTTGTAAGCTGCCCTGAGTCCCTATGGGAAATAGTGGTGGGGTATAAATAAAGTTTTATTATTATTATTTCTCACATCTTGTTTAGACTCTTGATGCCTATGTTTTAAAGTCATAGTGCTTGTTGTACATATCCAACTGCAAGATCGATTAAGTGAGTTTTGCACATTTTTTTCTGCACTGTAGAATTTTTGAAAAAATATTTTTGAAAAAAGATAAGAACCTAAAAAGGGAAGAGAGCACTGTCTGTTCAGAACGAGATAAAGGAAACCTTTTTAGGTCTATGGGATATAGGAGTCCACCTATACACCTTCTGTATATGAATGCAAGGAAGAAATCTATGATGATGGGGGCAAGAAATGTCTACACTGCCCAATACCCAGGATCTGATCCCAGAGTACATTATCTGGCAGTGTAGACACATATTATCCAGTTCAAATCAGATAATCTGGGATCAGGTTCTGGACTATAGGGCAGTGTAGATCCAGCCTAGGATAAGAGTAAACAACTGTGGCAGCTCTGGATGAAACTACATACATACGCACACAAAATCCTAGAATTCCCCAGGTAGACTGCAAAAAAAGGCGACTAAAATGATCTAGGGTCTGGAGAACAAGCCCTATGAGAAGTGGCTTAAAGAGCTGGGCATGTTTCAGAAGAGAAGGCTGAGAAAAGACATGATAGCCATGTATAAATATGTGAGAGGAAGTCATAGGGAGGAGGGAGCAAGCATGTTTTCTGCTGCCCTGGAGACTAGGGCATGGAACAATGGCTTCAAACTACAAGAAAGGAGATTCCATCTGAACATGAGGAAGAACTTCCTGATTGTGAGAGCCATTCAGCAGTGGAACTCTCTGCCCCGGAGTGTGGTGGAGGTCCCTTCTTTGGAAGCTTTTAAACAGAGGCTGGATGGCCATCTGTCGGGGGTGCTTTGAATGCAATTTTCCTGCTTCTTGGCAGGGGCTTGGACTGGATGGCCTAGGAGGTCTCTTCCAACTTTATGAGTATGATTCTAAAGTGAATGTAAATTGACTTCTTACTATAAAAAACGTTATCTTTGATGGTTAGCTGAAGGAAGCCTTGCAAACTATGTAAAACATAAATTGTGGCACCAAGAATAGCACTTCACCCCCCCCCCCTTAATCTCTGTTTTATATCCAGGGAATCTGGAAGCGTCAGGGTCATGGATACTTACAGCCATTTATCTGTTGTTTAGGTGGATTCTCAGGCAAGAATTGTAATTTACCTGGTCTTACCTGTTTCATCATCAAAACATCAACGTTGTGGCACAAATACAGTTTTGCATGGATCACAGTGACCTCTACAGCCCGTGAATTGTAGTTGTACAGATACATTTATTTTTCATAGGAGGCAAAGATGGATCTGTTAGTCTTTTCATACAAGCTGGGGAGAGGGGAGTGGCTCTTAATTGCTCATATAAAATACCAGTTTTGTTCAAGAGCCTAAAACAAGGCTCCACATGCTCTTCAATTTCACACTACAGAGTTACTCCTAGCACTTTCACAGCCCTAGATCTATCCTGTGGAACCTCAGCATTTCCAGTTTAGGGAGGGACATTTAGAATATTCAGCCAGAGAAATCTAATGCCCCACCAAACTACAAATCCCAGGATACTATAATATGTTGCCACAACAGTAAATGTGGAGTCAAAATGCCTAAATAGCCTGCAAGCATTAGACCTCATCTGACCTTGGAAATTAAGACCCCACCTACACTGCCATATGATACAGTTTCATAGTGTGGTTTAACTGCATTATATTGCAGTGTAGATTCATATAATGCAGTTAAACTGCATTGTATAACAGTGTAGCTAAGTCGGGTCACTTGGCTAGTACTTGGATGGGAGACTGCCACGGATACTAGGTGCTGTGGGCTATATTTCAGAAGAGAGAACTGCAAAACCACCTCTTCAGTATTATTTACCTATGAAAACCCTATGAAATTCACAGGGTGGCCACACATCAACTTGAACACACATACACAAAGTGCTGTAAATGTGTAGTGCTTTGGTTACCAACCTGTGGTCCATGGATTGCCAGTGGTCCGCAAGAACTAAAGTATGGTCTGCGGACTCACTGTTACTTGTACACCGTCGCAACAAGAGTAATTGGTATAGCGAAACCCTTTTATAGTACCAAGGCTTATTAAATATGGTTTTCTGTGGGCAAGCAGATGGCAACTACTGGATGTCATGTGTTCTGCATCGGAAACTAGAGCTGTTGTGATCTATCCAATGCAATTATCTGAATCAGCACCCCAAATAACCAAATTGAATCTAAAGTTGATCAAAAACTAATTTGTAACCCTTTTGGGGAGTGGTCCCTGGTCAAAGTGGTCCCTGGTCATAAAAAGGTTGGGAACCACTGCTGTAGTGCAAGAGGATCCACCATTATTTCACTACAAACTATCCCAACTACGGCAACTACATCAATTTCATATGATTTTCTTAAGCAAAAGTACATCTCATTAAAATATTGTTGAACTTTATTTCAAAGATACCTACAAACCTACAGGATTTCCAGATTTTGAAAAGATATGATTTATATGTTATTACTGAGGGGTTTTATTGACTTTAGCAGGACTCAGTTCTGGGGAAACATGTTTATAAGTGACTTACAAGTTTATAGTTGACTCAGAGCAGTAACGGAGCACCAGACAGATATGGTTTGATCCCAAGAGGCTCAGCATATGTTTAGAAAGGATATCCTTTGGTGCCACTCACTGCTACAATCTAGACAAGGACATTTTTATTGTTATAATGAACAAATAGCAGTCCTTGCTGCTGATATTTGGAGTGAAAATGAGCTATTTTATCATCCAATATTAAGATTTGAAATTGTGTCACAGCATAGAAGGAAGAGCAACTATTTCTCTCCTTCCAGGGACTTGGTATTTGGAATCTGTCACATACAATTATGAGTTGAGTTTTCACATAAAAGGAGTAATGGAGTAAGAGACATCCAAGAGGAATTTAAAGACTTCATTACATGCTCCATCTGGATTCCTTTGGCAATGGGGATTCTGCTTGCAGCATGATTAGCTTTGGAAAAGTCACACCAGTACTTTTTTTAAATGGTTCTTGACATTTGTAGAAAAATAGTACGGTATAGTTTATTGGACTTCAGTTAGTGAGAAAGTGCAAGCAAGTTGGCTACGCAGTTCCTAGAAGCCTTAGAGAAATGTTTCCCAACTCAAATATTTTGGACCTTACTCCCATAATCCCTAACCATGCTGACAGGGGCTTCTGGGAGTTCAAACTTAAACCATCTGGAGGTTTGAAAGGTGAAAACTGGTGCTTTAGAGAAATAAAAAATTAGAGTGTTGCACTGCTCCACCAAGTATATGCTAAAGCGCTGGCCTCTACTGTATCCATGTTCTTAACAAAAAAAAAGTTCTTGAATGCCCTCTTGGGAGCGTGGGGGCATTATTTCCATATTTGGGGGACTTCTTAGACGGCTTTGGACACAACAGTGGCCTTTTCAACAACAGGAAGTGAGCTAAAGTCTCCTCCTGTTTCAGAAAAGCCTTCTCCAGACTTCTTTTATCTCACTTTCCCCTCCACTTCCTGCATGCAGTGAACATAGTTTTTGTAATAGATCCCAGTATATACAGGCAGTCCCCAAGTTACAAACAAAATAGGTTCTGTAGGTGTGTTCTTAAGGTGAATTTGTATGTTAAGTTGGAACAGGTACATTTTCAAGAGCAACTCCAGCAAAATACACAGATATATTAGTTTGGATAGCATAGGGAAGGGAGAATACCCTTGTGATGTTTGTTTTGCTGTCTGTGCCCCCGTTCAGAAGATTTCACCTCATTTTTTGTCCCTCTGAAAATTGAATTTTGAAATATTTGGCTTGTGGAAACAAGGATTTGTGAGAAAGCTTCAGTGGAGACATCTTTTCCCCATGATAACTCTTACAGGAATGAATTTCCCTTTCTAGGGGTAGATTTCTCTTTCTTCTTGTTGTCTTACCCCTTTTTGTAACAAGTCCTGGACGTTTGTAACTCAGGGACTGCGTGTGCATATTATCGCCAATTAAAAACAACATCATTCCATAGTACTGATGGTTCATTTTATTTAAATATCTTGTAATGCTTGTGTTTGGGGTGAATTCTGTGCAAGAGTGGCAGTGCGGTCTTGGTACAAAGACTATGGCACAGAGTCCAACTGAAAGAGACATTCCACAGTGACAAGGAAGAGATAATCATTCACACTGATTGTAAGGAAAACCTACCGATTGCCTTCCCAAAATGCCTTTGTGCAGAAGCAATTCAAAGACACTCTTGAGAAAGAGTTAATGCTATCTCAGAATTGCAAATGCAAAAGGCAGCATATATTAAACAAGTACTATGCACATATTAGAAAGATAATGAGATGACATTAACAAGACAATGTATATTGGCATACAAAGAGTGTAAACTCTTTCAAATGTCAAATCTACCCTTTTATCACTTGTTGGTGCTTTTACAGTGTTAGCATTTCAGGAGTTAAAACCACAACAGAAAATAAGGCTAACTGATTTCAATTGACAGTGGCCTATCACTCGTCAACTCAAATGGCGTCAAGTTCTGTATTTATGTGATAACAGTGGGACCAGTGCGACCAGTTCTTTCATGAAGCTGCGAAAGATTCAGTGCAATAGAGATGAGAGGTGCCAACATTACCTGTAACAAAGGGAAGAAAAGGGAGAAAACTGAGGAGAATCAAAACACCCTGGTCAAAATTTCTTTCATGTTTATTATTCCCATACATCGTAGATTTGGTTGTTAGATCTGTACAGATGGCTACAACTAGAAAACTGGCACTTGAAGCACTATAATCATATGGTCATGGCATCTAGGAATCATAGAAGCAATGACATTGCAATGCAAAACACTAGCTTCTAACTCCTCTAGTTATGTCTTGAAACCCTTGAAGGCACAGATTAGATAAGAATACATTTGAAAGTCTATATCTGGAGTCAGAGCAATTTTAATATTTTGCATGCTTCATAATAACTCTAACTAAATCTTTTATAGAGAAATATGAAGTGTGACTGTCTTTCCCTTTGCCTTTTAAGAACACTATGTACTACTGTTTTGACTTTAAAAGTATGTAATGTACTGTAAATTGATCTGAATATCAAGTCAGTTTTTCAATTTTTATAATATGCATTTGTATTCAAGAGAAAGGATACTATTTATTTTGTAATTAATATATTGCCAGCATAGTATCTCGGTGCTTCAAAGTTATCTTCCTAGGGCTGTATTAAGATAATTCTGGGTTTATTTCAGAAGGAGGGAGTTCAACATTCAAAATGCCTTTCCAGGGAGTCCATTTACAAATCCTTACTAATTACTCTGACATCTAAATTCTTTGCCTTTTATAGCATATGGAAGGTTCACTCTCATTTCAATGGAGAACAAGATTATCAAGAAAAATGAAAAAGAATGAGATGAAAAGCTCAGAAAGAGAAACCTACCTGTGGGTCTTCATATATTTTGGGTGCATCTTTTTCATAGCTATCAATGTACAGTCGTACCGTTGCCCCAGCACTTCCTGTGCCACTTAGTCGGAAGATGATACGAGAGCCATCTGTAAAGATGAGCCTCAGACCCTGAAAATAATAAGGATACAGCCAATGTATAGATTTCCTGAAAGGCCCATTCTCAGTAAACCTTCCTGAATGTACAAACAAGAAAGACCTAAACAAGTAACCCAATAACTATTTTTGGAAGTTCTCCAGCTACCATTTTATGATCTCAGTTACCAGATATTCTCATCCTCATGTATAAGAAAACGACATATTTTGTGGACAAAAATATGAATTCTGATATGACTCAAAACCAAGCTGAGGGTCATTCTGGCCGT
Source organism: Anolis sagrei (assembly GCF_037176765.1). NCBI lineage: Eukaryota > Metazoa > Chordata > Lepidosauria > Squamata > Anolidae > Anolis > Anolis sagrei. Next base: position 166,674,779 of record NC_090024.1, read on the forward strand.
GATGGATTATCCAGAAACCATGGAGAACATCAAATTATTAATTATACAATTTATTAGGGTTGCATTTTACTGCCAAAAGGAACATCTTGTGATTTTGTTGCTATCATTTTAAATTTTTTTTGGCCAAAATATGTTGAGTAACTAAGGAGCCTGTGTGCTTTAACTCTAGCTATGCTTGTAGGATATGAGCAATCTGCAGGTCTCTTTCCAGCAGCAAAACATGTTAGGCTGGCCTCGAGGCTATGTGTGGTAAGAAGGGAAAACACTATTAGATGTCAGTGGATCATAATCAGTTACTCGTGTTTTCTAGGGACTTGGCATGACTCAAGTGGTGTGGATGTATCAAAGGATAAAAAGATACCTTTGTTTACGGACAGAATATGCTGGAAAGGGGTTACACAAAAACAAATCTCAACAACATTAAGGGCAAAATAGCCTGAGATAAGGCAAAGTAGGGCATGGAGAAAAATATGAAAAATAAAACAAATTGGGAAATTGAGGGATAAAGTTTTCAGATATGACACAACCAAACAGGGTCACAAAACCAGCCATGAGCTCACTAGCAGTTTCTCACTCTTTCCATTTAGAAAGGTGTAGAGGATTGGGGATGCTGAACCAGGGCTCTGGAGTGTTTGAAATCCTGCTCAGTCATGGATGCTCACTTGGTGACCTTAGGTAAGTCTTAGGCCCGTCGCAAACTCTGTTCCTGCGGGAGGAAAATTGCTAGCAAGTCCCTGACGTCACGAGACTCCGCCTCTCGCCCCGCCCCTTTCTCTGCCCCTTTCTCCGTGCGAGCGTGGTTTTTCCTGTGCTAGGGCAGCATTGCCCGCATTTTCTCTCAGTTGGCAGAATTCAACTGAGAGAAAATGCGGGCAATGCTGCCCTAGCAAAGGAAAAACCACGCTCGCAAAGAGAAAGGGGCGGAGAAAGGGGCGGGGAGAGAGGCGCAGGCTCATGACGTCAGGGACTTGCTAGCAAGGTTTTCTCCAGCAGGAACCTAGTTTGCGACGGGCCTTACAGCCTCAGAGGAAGGCAAAGGCAAGCTGCCTCTGAACAAAACTTGCTAAGAAAACCCCATGATAGGTTCATCTTACAGTCACCACAAGTCAGGAAGGACTTGGAGCTACACAAACAAACCAGGAGTCTCAATCAATGACAGCAGGTCAATATAGTATTCCTAAATAAGTTCAATCAAGAACCGGTATTACAAACATTTCGTAGAGCAGTGGTTCCCAACCTTTGGGCCTCCAGTTGTTTTGGACTTCATCTCCCACAGTTCCTATCAGCTGGTAAACTAGATGGGATTTCTGGAAGTAGATGTCCAAAACACCTGGAGGCCCAAAGGTTGGGAACCACTGTTGTAGAACAATCCCTTTAGGATACTAATCCAACTAGTTTCTCAGCCAAAACAAACTGGTTTTGTCAGGGAACTTTGAAGTGCATTTGCCTTCACCCTGAATGGAGATAAGGTTATAATTATCTTTATCAGCTCCACAAACAGCTAATCTTGTCATGCGTCCCCAAGCTCCCAACTATCTTTGTTCCCTTTATTTTACATATTACAGCAAGATTCTTTGGAGATATAGTGTTAACAAGGTCTCATGGCACTTAAATTCAGCTTCCTAATAGGAGTATAACCAAACAGCAAGGGTCCTAATTTTGGTAATACAAAGCTCAGCCAAACAGTCTTTTATAGTTATGGTAAGTCTAGAAAAGGGTCTCAAGACCTATTGGACTAAAGTGGCATGGCATAATTTGGTTGCAAAATGATAAAATGGGATTAGTGTATAAAGTTGCATGTGAGTAAGGGCATCATCATTAAATAGACTTGCATTGTGTCACTGGTGTCACAACAACATCAGTAATACCAGAACACATTTTTCAGTGAGTACCATCATTTTGTTACCTGGTTCCTTGAGATGCTTCCATCCACAGGATCGCTGTACTCAAAGTTATCTGCTTTCTCCACTGTGTATGACTTATCACCTGCTGATAGCTGCTTCCCCACAAAGGAACGGTCAAAGAACATGGTCTCTAGATCCTTCATCATCTTGTTAGCACCATCAGCATCCACTTCTTCATAGTCATATCTAGAAACAGCAGCCAGGAAGAGTTACTAAGGCAAAGATGGATGTTTGTTTGTACAAAATTACTGAGAAGTTTTTAATACAGTGAAACTCCTTAAAGAATGTCAATCTAATTTGATTTAACCTCTTTTCTTTATTTGGAAGTTTAGATGAAGCTCCAGAGCTTTTGCTCCATCAGATTTCAAGACTTACACAATGTTCAGACATAATGGAGAAATAGAAATGAAATGCTCAGATTATTAATTTGAGTATAAGTGAAGTGATAAAAGATATTGCACAAGATTTAGAGAGATGAGCATGATGGGATGATGTGGGATAAGGTAAACACAATTAAGACAATTAACACAAGATGTATGTATTATAATGTAATACAATATAATACTAATAATAATAATGTTTGTTTGTTTGTTTGTTTGTTTTGTCGTGTCAGGAGCATCCTATTGTGAGAGAATTGGCCGTCTGCAAGGATGTTGCCCAGGGGATGTCCGGATGATTTCTGATGTTTTATCATCCTTGTGGGAGGCTTCTCTCATGTCCCCGCATGAGGAGCTGGAGCTGATAGAGGGAGCTCATCCGCCTCTTCCCGGATTCGAACCTGCAACCTATCGGTCTTCAGTCCTGCCGGCACAGGGCTTTAACCCACTGCGCCACCGGGGGCTCCCAATAATAATGTGATATTATAATTATATATTTTATATTACATGTAATATTACTAAAATATTACAATATAAAGGTATAGTACAATATAGTAATATATAATACTGATATTGTACTATGTTAATAATATAATATATTATATGCTTATATATTTTGTAAGCTGCTCTGAATCCCCTTAGGGGTGAGGAGGGCGGCATATAAATGTCGTAAATAAATAAATAAATAAATACATAAATAAAATATACTGATAATTGTTTGTTATTTGTGGGATTCCTCTACTTCTGCCTTGCAAGTATTTAAAAAACCCTAAATGCATTGTTGAAATGGGGGAAGGGGGTAATCTCCTCTTTGAATCCTGAATGAAAAAGATGCAAAACCAATCAGAAATAGAACCGGTTTTCCGCATCCTACTGATTGCTAAAACAATACTGTTGCTGGTAAGGTCATATTTATCCACCTGTGAGCTAATGAAGAGAACTCCTTACAATGCTTGAAACGCTTGAAAGAATGCAGTACAGACAAAATTTACAAATGGACTTATTTTTAGACATTTATAGAAACTTACAACTAATGTGGTTATTTCCCCTCCTTTTGCCTTTTTAATTTCCTGCTTTTGTTATAGTGGAACATAATTATATTTAACCAAGATGTATTTTGAATGTAAATAAATTTAATTTTTAAAAAAGATGGATGAAAATGGCAAACATCTGGAGATATCTGCATAAGATCTTTTTTATTTGCCATACCTCTGTGCAATGTTTTGCTTCAGAAGAATTTAGTGAAAGGAAAGATATGTATATATAATATCATAGAATTTTAAAACTGGTATGCAATTTTTATTTCTAAATAACAAGCATCACTACAAATAACACCATAGTTGTTTCTTTCTCCAAAGTTGACTAGAAACACCTGTTAATTCTGTTCTATTTAGTGTATCAATATATAAAACATAAACTTCAATGAAGCCATTATTATGACCCCCACCTTGTGAAGAAGTTCCGCCCATATTTTTGCCAGTGGTCTTTCAGGATCTCCTCTACGCTCTGCTTGCGGACAGCTATAATCGAGAGCCATGCCAAGACAGCCCAGAGCCCATCTTTTTCACGGATGTGATCTGACCCTGCAGCAGACAAAAATCACAAGTGAACAGGAGAAAACAACTTGATGAAATACTGTACAAGTTCTTGGCTCAGCTTAATTGTACTTTGTTAGTTTGAGTTTCATGTACCCTCAACGGATGCCTTTGTATACAGATTTTGTATGCTGCTCAGAAGATCTCTATTTTCTTTTCCTCCATGCTTCACGAAGAATGAAGAAATGAAATTGGCATCATCTCAAAAATTTATTTCAGAAAATCATATGGGAACTACATTACAGTGTGGGTGAAGTGAAAGACCAAAGTGTGAGATCCAAATTACTAGAATGCTTTAGTGTAAACTCTTATTACTACTACGGCAAGCTCTCCATCTGATGGAAATTCCTCCATCCATGGAAACTACACTGATAGTGATCTGGTTGAATCTTAATGCATATTTCCTATAAAACCAGGTAGCCTAGAATACAAAACAAGAAATAAGGACTAGTAGACTAGGCCAACTGTATTCCAGAGCAATCTCACTTTACATGAACGTTTAGACCAGTGGTTCTCTACTTGTGAGTCCCCAGATGTTTTGGCCTTCAATTCCCAGAAATCCTAACAGCTGGAAAAACTGGCTAGGATTTCTGGGAGTTGTAGACCAAAACACATGGGGTTGAGAACCACTAATTTAGACATTCTTAATAGCGGACTTTTTAAAAATATAACAAAGAAAGTATCCCTGAGGAGGAGTGAAGCCATGGATCACTACAGTATCATCTTGAAACCCCTTTCCCTGCCCTTTGTCTTTCCCCTGCTACCCTGGATGCCTAAGGAACAGGGGCAAAACTACTGAGATGACAAATTCAATTAATCATTACCAAATTATTCAAGTTAAGAGTGACTTTCAAACCCCCCAATTTGTGCCATTATTGCTGTGTAAATGCATTCTGGCCTGAGTTATTAAGTCAGAGTCAGGCCAGAGTTTGTTGTTTCCAGCAAGCCGTTCCTTTGTTTTCCATTAATGGATGGCTTCACAACAGGCAACCATTAGATGCCATAACATAAATTATAAATAAACAATTACAGATAAAACAAGCAGTTAAAACATCAATTATTAAAACATCCACACTTTCATTTTAGAAGCCAGCATGTGATATGAAATGTAAATCATTAGACACGTAGAATTGTATCCTTACCAGTACCAAAACTCTCCTCTCCACATAGAGAAAGTTTGTTTGCATCCATGAGATTTCCAAAGAACTTCCAGCCTGTTGGTGTTTCATATAATGCAATCTTTGTAGCTTTGGCTACCCTGTAAAAGACAAAATCAGCATGCCAATCCATGATTTAATGGGAAAACATGACAGTGCTAATATGACCTTAGTAGAGAATAATGTTCTTGATCTTATTAACAAGTTCTGTACCCTGTGAACTTGATCTTTCTAAACATTAGTGGTCGTCCAGCATAACACGCATGCAATAACATCCTGCTGAAACATATTGATAGTGCATGGGGTGCAGATCCAAAATTAATAAGAACATCAGCCCTGGCCCTGTCTTATTCAACTGCTGAGTATGCCTGCCTCATCTGGCATAAATCTGCCCACACAAAGCAGGTGAATATAGCACTGAATGAAACATGTAAAATAATCACAGGATGTCTTAAAACTATACCTGCTGATAGATCTTATAAACTAGCTGGCATTGCCCCCCCCCCCCCCCGCCTCCCGATGTGCGATGGGAAGTTGCTGCCAATTGCAAGAGAAATAAATCAAGGAAAAGTTTCATGAGAACCACCATCACTTTTAATGTTTTTCCAGCAACAGCAAGAATATCCCCGTGGACCCTTATGAGGGTCTTCCTCTAGGGCAGTGGTTCTCAATCTGGGGTCCCCAGATGTTTTTGGTCTTCAACTCCCAGAAATCCTAACAGCTGGTAAACCAGCTGGGATTTCTGGGAGTTGTAGGCCAAAAATATCTGGGGACCCCAGATTGAGAACCACTGCTCTAGGGGCAAACCAAGAATGGACAACTTGGAAGTCCCTGAACTGACTCAGAAGTGGAGTGGGCAGATCAAAAGACAACCTGGCAAAATGGCACTGCCTAGAAGAATCCTCCACTTTGTGTGACTGTGGAGCAAAACAAACAACTCAGCTTCTGTATGCTTGCCCACAATGCCCTGCCTCATGCACAGAGGAAGAACTGTTTAAAGCTACAGACAATGTGGTCGCTGTTGCCCATTTTTGGTCTAAAATTATTTAGCTGCTTGTGCTTCTTCTATTTTATCAGTTTTATATATGGAATGCTTTTGACACGAAATGAATAAAAAACAATTTCTCACTTGCCCTATATATTTATTTAGTTACTGAATTTATACCCTTCTTTTCTTCCTTTCCCCTCTCTCAGTATTCAAGGCCTTTTTACCTTTCAAGCAGGTGGGAAAAGGAAAAAATGGTCACTCAAATTTGTAATAAAATAATCAACAATATGACTGGCAGACTTTGATAGATCAATGGTTATTTTGAAATGGAAGCAGAGTTTTCATAAACATTTCAGACGGTACTGCTTTTAGGAATGCACATTTACTGGATTCAAGCCATCATCTAAAGAGGGTTACTGAGCGAAAGTAATCAGATTTCAACATTTTGGAGAACACTGCCCAGCAAGGTCAGGTCCCAAAGGACTACACAGCCTGATCTATGGGCTGAAAAGGGCCTCCTTGGACTTTCTTTCCTGAGTAAAAACCACTCATGTTACATGACAGGACACTTTTGAAACCGGAGACAAATCTCAAAAGCTGTTTTGTTTGGCAAGAAGAGTAAAAAAGTGAAAATCTCATTAGGTAAGTCCAGGCTCCTCAGTCCAAGCCAATATGTTTGCAATATTTGACCTATTATTAATTTTTTGACTTATTTTTAACTTTCTTATAAAGGTATATATTTACGTAGACATACTTTTCCTCTCAATGAGCAAACTAGCTGCTGACATGGCGTATATTATGAATTACAACAGAACTAATGAAAGGAAGTTAAAACAGCAATCCTTCACAGTACAGGCTGAAAGAATTCCAACCAGCTATTTAAAAAAAACAAAACAAAACCCCAGAGCTATCACTCCAAAAGGAAGGAGGATGCATTGGAAGAGGAAGGTTGTATCCTACTAAATCTAAGTAGTGAGTGAATCAGCCAAATCACCACAGTTGGTGAGTTCCACAGATGGAATAGCATCAACAGAGAAACCACATGCTCTACTTCAGCAGGATCTCCAAAATACAAGGAGGATAAGACAAGAACATTACTCCCTCAAATAAGAATTTAGCACTCCCTTCAGTCACTACATTTGTAGCATTGCAGCAATGAACATTTCAACTGGGCATTTAGAAATACAGTTTAGATATCCAAAAACGGTAGATGGGGGAGGCAAAATTATCACTGCAATCATTTCAGATATAAAAGTTCTAAGTGCTTCGTTCTCAGAAATGCTAGAGTTTCATTTCATTTAGAGGAGCAGACTTTGAATTCAAGTGCCCATTGTCCTCATCCCATTTCACCCTTTGCTGTGTTGAAATACAGGGTTAATGCAACAGGGGTTTAAGTGAGGTGAAGGCATTAACCACTCAAATACTTGAGCAGGAATTGGACCCAATATTTTCATGCTTAGTATTAGAAACAAGAAGAAATTCCCACCCAAGGTTTGTGGATTACAAGAATGTTTGGATATAGCAGAGATGGACCAACTGACTAGGCTTAAACAATTGGCGGATTCTTCCAAATTTGAGGAAGAATTGCAGTCTTTTATTAACTATTTAAAAGAAGAAAATAATATTGGGTTTTTAATAGCATTAAGGGAAAAAATTAGTACAGGGATGTAGGAATAACAAGAAAAGAAAAAAGAGATATTAGTGACAAGACTAACAGGATAAATGATGTGAGAATATAAGAGTTCATATATCCCTTTGACTCACCCACAATTAAAGAGAAAATTCAATCAACTCAAAAAGAAAAAAGTTTGACCTTTTATCTCCTACCTATCAATTGCACCACTTGTGGGCATGCTTCGGGCAAATCCTCGAACTCCTGTTTGTTGAAAGTAAGGAATACTAAAAATATTTGCAGCAATAACAGCTACAGAATCTGAGGGATTCACAAAGAATCCATGTTTTCCAAGAATCATGTTGCGATCCTAATGGAGACAGAAGCAAAACATGGTTTTTAGCTTGGTAATACAGCTAGGCATTAATTATATACTTCCTGAAAACTCAGCTTATTTATTTATTGCATCAGAAGCGAACCAAGGGTACAGTTGCAATGTATTTAAAAAACACAAGTTTTAAAGCTTGGCATTATACTAAATGTCCTTAAAACTCAGCTGAGTCTAAAAGATTGAAGTTACTGGGACTTGCTTGTGCAGAGACAATGAATGGTGTAGTTCTAGGACTGCATGCAAGTGTAATTTAATTGAATACTGTCATACAATGATGGAGGTGGTAGATGCAAAAGAAAAACAGGACTTCTGCAGATATGATATTTGCATAGATAGGAAGATTTTGGTAACATTATTAGGGGGAAACCCAATGGACGCATATGTTGCATGTTATATTGATTATTTTGCATAGCATGTGGTTGATATTACTATCCTTATGGAAAATGGAGAACATTAAACAAAACATATGAATCTGAATACACATTTTCATTTGACTAGGTGCTCAAGAATCTCAGCTATCTTTTTAAAAGACTATACAGTGTTCCCTCACTTATCGCGGGTGTTACGTTCCAGGACCACCCGCAAAAAGTGAAAATCCATAAAGTAGGGATTTGTATGTATGGTGAGGGTGAGGTAGAAGCGAGGAGAGATTTAAAGGCACAGCACACTTTTTTTTGCTAGCTATCTCTGCTTTGCTTTGCAATCTCTCTTGATTGGCTGCCTCTCTCCTGAGGGGAGAGGGTGAAACCCCCTTCCACACTCCATCATTGCCAGGAGGAGGAATTAGAATGCCGCTCTTGGCAATGGCAACCATTCTTAAACTGAGAAGCAAAAACCCACGAAACAACAAGTCTGCGAAAAGCAAACCGCGAAGTAGCAAGGGAACACTATTTTGTGGAGAAGGTGTTGAACTGAGATGTCACCTTTTTGTTTTACATTGTGGCCACCTTTTGACAAGGATGGCGAACTTTTGGCTGTACAGATATTTTTGACTATAACCTTCATGCGAGCAGAAAGTACTGAGAGATGAAAGGTCCAGAACATCTGGAAGGCCACTGATGAATGGAAGCCTTACACTAATAGGAGACAACATGCCATAACTTCTAGTATTTTGATTATCATTCTTTCCGGTTTTGCTCATAAAAACATACAAACTACAACTTTATGAAGCGATATTCAGTACGGAATATATTTCCTTCACAGCTCTGAAAAGTTCAATGTAAATTCAATTTGTTTTTACCAAGGGTTCCAGCTATTTATGAAAGCATGAACTGTTTTAGTTCCAGATGTAAGCAAGAACTGTGCTTTCATGAAAAAGGGCGGAAGAACGGAGGACTAGAAGGACAGAGGAACATACCCCATCTCCATCAAAGGCTGCTCCAAAATCATACTCTCCTGTCTTCATAGTCTGAACGAGATCAGCAGCATAGGTTAGGTTTGGATCAGGATGGTGTCCACCAAAGTCCTCAAGAGGTATACAGTTTACAGCTGAATTTGCTGGGGCTCCAAGCTCTTCACAGAGGATCTTTTTTACGTAAGGACCAACAACTGATTCAACAAAACATGGACAAAGGAACAGATAGATGTAAATTACTAACTTTAAAAAATCAATCACAATTTAGTTTTTGCTGTAAAATCTTTGATCATTTAGGAATGTTTGATTTATGTTATTTGTAATGAAAGTTATCAATAGGCTTCTCACAAGTTTTTCAGTATGCATTGAATTATTAATTCCTCATACTGATGAAGGAAAAAGAATTCAACAGCAAAGGAGGTCCTCCACGTTTGCAGAGGCTAGGATCCAGGAACCCCATGAAAGTGGAAAAATAGTGATTTTTTTTATTTGAGATAATACTTTTCAAGGGATCTCAGGGTCCTTTAGCACAACCTTATGGTCATTTTCCAACAGAAATTCATTATAGAATTGCACTGAAACACTTACACATGCCTAGAGATGTGTTCTCTTCCAGCATGACTGAATGATCAGCATTCAATGGACCATAGAGTCATATTGGAGGACCTAGAGATTCCTAAAGAGAACATATTAATTAAATTTGTGAATGATCAAATCCAGAAAAGTTAAACCTGTGTATACAGAGAGTGGACTGTATTGCAATCCAAGGAGTTTGTGTGTTGGTAAAAAGGTAAATGTTTCCCCTGACATTAAATCTAGTCGTGCCCAGCTCTGGAGGGTGGTGCTCATCTCCATTTCTAAGCTGAAGAGCCAGCATTGTCCATAGACACCTCCAAGGACATGTGGCCAGCATGGTGCATCGTTGCCTTCCCACAAAAGCGGTACCTACTGATCTACTCACGTTTGCATGTTTTTAATCTGCTAGCTTGGCAGAAGCTGGGCCTAACAGCAGGAGCTCACTCCACTCCCCAGATTCAAACCACCAATCTCAGCAAGTTCAGCAGCTCAGCAATATAACCTGCTGCGCCACCAGGGGGTCCACTAACACTGGTAAGTGCTGGTAAGTCCTGCTAACACTTTTTAACTGCTGCGAGAATGACATGAATCATGACATCAATCAGTAGGATTTGTTTCTAAAAAAGTGGAAGCAGGATGGCAATATAAATCCTTTTTTTTCAGATTAAACAAGATACATAATCAAACAGTTGCAAAGGGCAGTAGCTGCATTTCTTAATTTATCTTGCATACCTCCATGCATGGCATCTATTCGAATCTTTAGATGGTTTTGACCTGAGAGTAACTCCTTTAGTGCGCTAAAATCAAAAATATTTCTCAACATGTTGCCGTAAGCTTCTACCGAGTCCACAATTTCAACTGGAAAATGAAAAGGAAAGAATTCATTATCTGAACAAATACTAAACAAAAGCAGATAATCAAGTAAGTGCCCTGACCATTTTTTAAGAAAGATAAAAACAGAAAATAATTTTGTCTAGGAATTGCACTCATTTTGAATACTGCCACTTCATTGTTTTGCAGCAAAAAAGAACACATGCAAAAGCTGCAACAAATAACTACCACCCTTCTTCTATATCTCCAAAGTTGTTAATTGCTAATATCTGACTAAATTAGTTCTATTGATCTTTAAGAAGGTAATTTATATTTTCAGTTGAATAAGGAGCAACAGGGCTGGCAAACATTTGCAAATCACTTGATATTTAAAACAGGAAACAATTAGGCATAAAAGGATAGCCCCTGTATCTTTAATAGTGTTGTTTTAAAAAGAATTGTAACTGTTAAAAGTTTCCTGTTCTCTTTTTGCATCTAGCCACCCTACTACAATATCTGACTTGCTAGTTACTACAGCAGGAGGATTATTATTGAGGAAAGTAATACCCAATTGCTGTAATTAATATAAAAAAGAAAACATATTTTGCTTACCTGTAAATGGTTTAAATTTATTTTCTAAATCAAACTGCTGTTTCCCAATGGTACTGAGGTCTACATTTAAATCTGGGCATATAGCATATTCTTCAATAGTTTTACTAATCTGGAAAATTTTGTCAGTAATGCCTTCAGGGGCAGGCCCTAGTAGGAAAGAGCAGGTATTAATGACAGACCACTTGAGGCAGAGTTAGCTTGAAAAGGTGCACAGTGAGAGTATTGCCCTGGGAAAAATATTAGAAAGGAAAAGATTTGATATTGGTATTTTTATCTTAATATAAAACTGTGCAGTTGCCAAAAATCAAATTTGCAAAATCCCTTGATACAAGTACATGTACACATACATATGAGTGAATGGGGGAACACAGACACCTTGGAAACCCAAATGGACAGTTCACTTTTGAATCATTATGAGCTGAGGACAGTACCTGGAAAAATCTGCACTAAAAAAAGTAAAGGTTTCCCCTTGACATTAAGTATAGTCGTGTCCAGCTCTGGGGAGTGGTGCTTATCTCCATTTCTAAGCTGAAGGGCCGACATTATCCACAGACATCTCCAAGGTCATGTGGCCGGCATGACTGCATGGAGCACTGTTACATTCCTGCCAGAGTGGTACTTATTAATCTACTCACATTTGCATGTTTTCAAACTGCTAAGTTTGCAGAAGCTGGGGCTAACAGCAGGAGCTCACCCCGCTCCCCGGATTCAAACAATATGCATATTTTCCATGTTACTGTAAGGCAGTTTCCCATATAGGGTGAGTATAGTCAATGATGAGGCATAATAGGAGTGAAAGTTGATCAACATCCGTAGGGCCACACATTACTCCCCCACCATCACTCACCTCCTGAGGATAGTGCTACCATGTGAATGTTCACAGAGGAAGGAGCAGCTTTGGAGGCTAGTTGTGGGTGTACCACATGTGCCTATTTTGCCCAGTAATTCCCCTTCCTTGCTGAGTTTTACGTTAACCAGATCACCTCTCTGGTAACTTCCAGCAACAGTTGTTCATTTCAATAGAATTTGCAATTATCCACGTTTTCCTGTTCCCACTGTAAGTTCAGGAATGTATTCCCCACAGATATGGGGGTTGTAATGTACACACACACATATATCTCTACAATCTAACCTCCAGTTTTAGAGGTTTTCCCACTATAGTGGGAAAACTAGATGAGGCATTGCAGCTGTGATTCCTAGTGGGAAGTAGTCCAGGGTGAGAGGTGAGGTACAGGGTCAAAATTACCTCCATTTGAAATGTTGTATTTGATACCAAAATCTCCATTAGGTCCACCAGGGTTGTGACTTGCTGTCAGAATGATACCACCAATTGCTTTTATTTTTCGAATAATACAGGAAACAGCTGGAGTAGAGAGAATTCCATTTTGACCAATTACCAGACGGCCAATCTAAAATCAGAATTGAAAAGAAAACTCATAAGAGCTCCCATAAGAAAAATATCGCAAAGTATCAGGAAAATATAGCAGAATATAGCACTGAAGCATTTTTAAAAAGTAGTTCTGTTTGTAATCCTTCCTTAGGTTCTTAGGATCTCAAGCAACCTCTGGGTTAATGACCTCCATGAAATTCAGATACTGCTGACACATCTTTAAGATAACTATCAAATACTGCATATGTGTAATCAATAGGTAAAGGTAAATGTTCCCCTGACATTAAGTCCAGTAGTGTCCGACAACAACTGGAGGTGTCTACGGACAACGCCAGCTTTTCAGTTTCAAAATGGAGATGAGCACCATACTCATCTCCATTTCTAAGCCGAAGAGCCGGCATTGTCCATAGACACCTCCAAGGTCATGTGGCCGGCCTGATTTCACGGAATGCCGTTCCCTTCCCGCCAGAGCAGTACCTATTGATCTACTCACATTTGCATCTTTTTGAACTGCTAGGTTGGCAGAAGCTGGGGCTAACAGCGGGAGCTCACGGCGCTCCCCGGATTTGAACCTGAAACCTTTCGATCAGCAAGTTCAGCAGCTCGGCAATTTATCCTACTGTGCCATCGGGGGTCCCATTAGTACTTTGTTACTACTAATTTTATTTGAAGGAGGATTAATATATTTGTGACATTTGTACCTCACCTTTCCTCCAATGAAATCAAAGTGTTATACATGACACTGATGGTCCCCATTTTCTTACAGCAACAACTGTAGATTATGCTGGGTGTGAATGGCTGAAGGTCAATGAGTTGGCTTAGTAAGGACTAGACCCTGATGTACCGAGCAACAGTCCTATACTCTGAGAAGTGTATCACTTGAAGAAGGCAAATTACAATTACAGGAAGATAACAATGGGACTGATCACATGGAGTTGTCCTCTTCTGTATTTCTTTTACAAAAAACAAATCTTTTTTATTTGTTATTGTAAAAGATATACTTTCCAGGCTTTTCCCAGGCAGGAGAGCAGCGCAAGAGGATAATTCCCAGCCAAAGAAGAACACACTGTTGTCCCATGCTAATTGCAGTTTGCCTGCCCTGTGTAATAAACGACCTAATGCGTTGTTATAGGTTTTTTGGGCTATATTGCCATGTTCTAGATGCATTCTCTCTTGGCGTTTTGCCTGCAACTATGGCAAGCATATTCTGAGGATGCTTGCCATAGATGCAGATGAAACATCAGGAGAGAATGCTTCTAGAACATGGCCATATAGCCTGAAAAACCTACAATCCAGTGATTCCAGCCGTGAAAGCCTTCAACAATACAAACTACCTAATGGCTTTCCATTGTCTGTCCTAAACAATGATGATAGCACTCTCACTTGGGTCTCTGCCAGACAAAATACCCCAGATTTTACACTAAGTAATTTTACATTAAGTAATATAACCAAAGACCAGTCTCAGCCTATTCAGAGTACACAGGTGTTGTCTGCAATATTTAGTCTTCAATAAGGTTCAACATTCAGGTATTTCTGACCTACGTTTGAAGCAAATTAGAATAACTGTGCTGACTTTCCTCCCACTTTGTTATTTGTGTTCTTTCCTTTTAGAGTTAAAAAGAGCGTCATGCCTCTCCTCTGGCCCCTTGGGGTGGGAGGTATGTGAACTTTGACTCAGCTAGCCATATTCAGGAGCAATCTGTAAAGGATAGTGTACAGTGATAGCTTGTTGAGACTCTGTGGAGGTTAATAAGGAGCTTTCTCAGCTAGGGTTCAGTTGGGGCGGGTAGGAAGAGAAAGAGAGAACATAAGTTAGGAAAAGAAAACACGAGCTGAAATTGGTGTAAATTACAACTCACACTTTAAATCGGCACAACACCATTCCATTTCCTCCAGCTATTCAAACAGTTATCTAGATATCCCAGAAGATGAAAGAAGGTCCCTAGCAGAACACAGTTATGGAAATTGTGAACTGACAGATCTGTTGAACTGTAAAGCTGCTGAACTGTAAAGCTAACACGCACACACACACGGAGTACCTTCAACATATTCAATATCCATGAATTCACTTCCTCTTTAAAAAAAAAATATCCCCCCCCCCTTCCTATATCCCTGGAATTGTTGCTGGCTCTCTAGGTCCTCCAGTGAAATTCAAGTCTAGTCAAAATAGAAGGCTCAATATTATCATCTGTTTTGATTTTTTCCACAATGAGTCTTGGCACATATCCTCTGTGGATCTAGTGATTGTATTTTATATACATACACATATGCTTCTATATTTCTACTCTTTTTGGAAGACAGTCTATTGGGAAGACAGGTGGGAAAAAATCAGCATTCTGGAGGAAGCAAAGACATTGAAGTGATTATTATCCACCACCAACTTTGCTGGACTGGCCACATTATCTGAATGCCCAATCAAAGCAGTTACTTTACTCTCAGCTCAAGAATGAAAAATGCTCTAACTGGAGGTCAGCTGTTACCAACAGTGCTGTGGAATTTGAAGAGGCATGAATGGAAGACGAAAGGGAGAAATGTCAAGAAGGAACGTCTAACAAACCCTTGTCATGACTGCCTTTCATGTGCAAATATATGTCCTCATTACGAAATACCATGTGGATCCAGAATAGGTCTCTACAGTCACTTATGGGCCCAATGCCAAAACTCTATCCTTGGAAGACTAGGCCATGAGTTTCCCTGTACTCAGTTATGATGACATAAATAGACAAATCTACAGTGCACTACAGTGGCAACTGTCTTGGACAGCAATGGCTCTCAAAGTGACCCATTTAAGGTGGAATCAGGTATCAAACAGGGATGTGTTATTGCCCCAACCTTATTCTCCATCTTCATCGCTATGTTACTTCATCTTGTTGATAGGAAGCTTCCCCCCGAAGTGGAAATCATCTATCAGACAGATGACAAGCTATTTAAACTCAGCAGACTGAAAGATAAAACCAAGGTCACAGCAACATCTGTTACAGAACTCCAATATGCTGATGACAATGTTGTCTGTCTACATTCAGAGGAAGACCAACATGCCACTCTAAACACCTTCGCAGAAGAATATGAGAAGCTCGGCCTGTCACTGAACATCAAGAAAACCAAAGTACTCTTCCAGCAGTCACCAACCAATCCCTCTCCAATGCCAGAGATACAGCTTAATGGTGCAACATTAGAAAATGTTGACAATTTCCGCTACCTTGGCAGCCACCTCTTCACCAAAGTCAGCACTGACACTGAAACACAACACCGCCTGAGTTCTGCGAGTGCAGCATTTTTCCAAATGAAGCATAGAGTGTTTGAGGACTGGGACATCCGTAGGGATACCACGGTGCTTGATTACAAAGCTATTGTCCTCCCAACCTTGCTATATGCCTGCAAAATGTGGACTACTTACAGACATCACATGCAACTCCTGGAACAATTGCATCAGTGTTGCCTCTGAAAAATCCTGCAAATCTCTTGGGAAGACAGGTGGACAAATGTCAGTGTGCTGGAAGAAGCAAAGACCACCAGCACTGAATCGCTGGTCCTCCGCCATCAACTTCACTGGACCGGCCACGTTGTTCGAATGCCCGACCACAGTCTCCCAAAGCAGCTGCTCTACTCCAAACTCAAGAACGGAAAACTGAATGTTGAAGGACAGGAAAAGAGATTTAAAGATGGGCTCAAAGTCAACCTTAAAAACTCTGGCATTGACACTGAGAACTGGGAAGCCCTGGCCCTTGAGTGCTCCAGCTGGAGGTAAGCTATGACCAACAGTGCTGTAGAAGAGGCATGAATAGAGGGGAAAAGGGAGAAACATGCCAAGAGGAAGGCGCATCAAGCCAACCCCGGTCGGGAACGCCTTCCAACTGGAAACCGATGCCTTCACTGGGGGAGAAGATGCAGATCAAGAATAGGGCTCCATAGTCACCTACGTACCCACCACCAAGACACCGAACTTGGAGGACAATCTTACTTGGACAATGAGGGATCGCCTAAGTAAGTAAGTACTATTCAAATTATAGCTTTCTAACAAGACATTTGTATAAGTGAAGGGGAAAATGTTTAATTAAAACAGCTTTCCTCAACAAGGTTCTCTCTAAGTTGTCATAAATTAGTTAGAATAATATAGAGTTAATCTTAGGGTTGTCATAAGTTGAAACAATGAGAACGCACATAACAACAACAACAAAAAAGTGGGAAATCAAATTACGATATGTGACATTCCTATTTAGAAAAGTGATACAGCTGTGATGGTCTTTTCCCATTCCGATTTACCCTGCTGTATATCTCTCTCATTTGCCTTTTCAGCTGTATTATTGGCCCCTGGGATGGTCCTGGGAGCTCTAAATACCCGAGATCAGATTCCCTAATCGAGTTAGCTGCCATCTGCAGTGCCTTCTTCTTTTGAGAATATATCCCAACAGGAAGGGGACCGGAACTACAGATCAGCATTCTAAATGTGGCTTCAACAGTACTTTAACCATGCTATAGTTGCAACTCTAATTATAGAAATCACAACCTAGGCTTGCCAAGTCAGGGAGCTACTAGCATTATATTTTCCTTGATTAAAATAAAGCATGTACAAAATGGAAAACGTGTTACTTAACTGACCAATCACATATGCTAGTTTAATCTCATAAGAAGAAACAACCTATCTGAAAGGAATCCATGCCTTCTCAAGACTTATTTGGTAAGCTTCTGGATTCATCTTTCCTAAAAGCGTAACTGTACTTGCCTGGATACTTGTAGAACTGCTATTCACACCTATGATGCAATATATTAATATTATCATTTATATTTACAGATTTTCTGAGAAGCATGCCTTGTATTTCACACAGCTACCGATGACTGAAGGCAAAAAGTAGATTCTCTGATGTCATGAAACACACTCCACATGGAATGTAATAACATTATATACTCCAATGGCTGATCATAAGGACAATCAGTGCTAACCTCTGGTTATCTAAACTGTTACTAAGGACTACCAAATGTTATTTTAAAAACCTTTTCAGAATTAAGGTGGCAATAGTATGCTCGGTTACTCACAGAGAAATTCTTCAGATTGTCAATGAGCTATAAACATTCTATAACCACATCCAAGTATAATTAACATTTGGTTGAAATGACCTGCTTTTTGTTTGTTAATTTTAGCTTTATATTTTGTGAGGTGGGGTCTTTCACACATGAAAAGGGTACTTGGAGAGTCTAGTAAGAGAAAAACAGAGGAAATTATGGTATTTTTCCTATTCTAGCCTCTCCTCTCGATTGAAAAATGCACCATTAACACCACTGCCTACTTCCAAATGTACAGAAACTAATATGATGGACTTGAAGGAAGACAAGCAAACAAAGCCCCAAAGCCCCCCAAAACCAAGCAATTCTGCCTCTTTATTCCATTAGCAAAGCCTAACTTAGATCAGATACTCTAAAAATAATGGGAGGTTCAATGTATTGTCAAAGGCTTTTATGGCCAGAATAACTGGATTGTTGTAGGTTTTTCGGGCTGTATGGTCATGTTCTAGAAGCATTCTCTTCTGACATTTCCCCTGCATCTATAGCAGGCAACCTCTGAGGATGCCTGCCATAGATGCAGGCAAAACATCAGGAGAGAATGCTTCTAGAACATGTCCATAAAGCCCGAAAAACCTACAGCAACCCAATTATGGGAGGACTGCTATGCATAGAAGGACACCACAGGAGTCAGAACTTGCAGGTGTAATTTTTAACAGCTCTCATACACACACCTCCACATCAACTCAGGGATTCTGGAGATCGTAAAAAAAAACTTTTTCAAGTTCAAATAGGGTTTAGTCAACATAGTTTAGAATTTACAAATCCATAGACGTCAAACACACTTCAAAACTCTGATCTCCGTATCTAGAAAGGTTCCAAAGTGAGAGGTATCACAATCAGAGGCCAAAAACAAATGAAGAGTCCTTTTATGTTCTGAAGATTGACAAATTTACAGTAGAATAAGATCTTAAAATGACTTAATTAGGGAGTGAAAATAAAGCAAATTCTGATGGCAAATAATAAATGAACAAAAATATGAAATAGTAGTTATAGTAAAACAATGTAAGGTTCTACACAGAGCAAGGATAAACAAGGAATGTACTCAAAGATTTAAATTCTATCAGTGTGGCCCATGCCTCCTCCGATTTGCAATGTTCAGTCCTAAGGAAAAGGTGTAGGAAGATAATAGTGTAAGAAAGGTTCTGGATACTGAATTATAAATTAGTCACTACCAGGATTTGTTAAGAAATACTTTTATGAATTTGTTAAATGTGTTCATAAATTGCAGTTTAATAGCTTCATCATGTTGGGAGTATGGTGACTTTAAGTGATGTGTGTGGAAGTGGACAACACTAGCACTATAGCTCGTGAAGAGGAACATGGGTATGGTAGTCCAACAACCTCTAGAGGACCACATACTCCTCACCCCCACTTTAAAGTCTGTTATAGAATGTTTTGGGCAACTGTAATGCTTCACTATTGGGTAACTTGTTGCTGCCTTTTAGAAACAATCTAATTTGTGTCATTTATCCTTGTACATCCAGACCAAAGTCTCCTTTGAAGAACTGTACAATTAGAAGCACAGTGGAAAAACTGTGAATTAAAAAAGAATGGGATTTTAAAAATCTGAGACAGAACCTCTCTAGGAATCTCTTCATCCTCCAGGACACCACTATGTACAACTTCCACCATCTCTCTTCACAGAATTGGACTGAAGGAAGTATAAATGTCTATAAAAGTGTTCTTTCCAGGGATCTCTGGATCCACCAGTGCATCTTTATAGCCAATTTCTGTGGATTCCGAGAGAACATTTTGAACAAATCTATGAATAACTAAAGCTTCAAAAGTTAAATCTTGAAATGTAGAGAGCTGAATGTAATTATTTTCCAATTAAATGATGCATAGGGGTTCTAAGGTATTTTAAAAAATAAATTGCCAAGAGGCAATTTCATCTTTCTCTTATTCTCTCTTTTCCCACAGAAAAAGTAGCTTAGGGATCCTGGAAGAATCCAGGACCATGCAACCAATCTGGGGTGGGAGCACATGCAGCCCCATTCCGGTACTTTGCATACTCCTGCTTCAATCCATTGATGGAAACAACTTTTAGCATGCTTACTTCATTACAGAAAGTTATCTTCATTTTGAAAATATTGACAAACAGTTATATTGTCAAAATACATGGTCAGCACTCCATTTTTATTCCATGCTTGGGCCTATTAGGTTGTACAAACACAGGTGCACTGGAGATGTTCTCAGTCTGTGTGTCTGTACTATAAAAGGGGAAGCAAAGCCATGACATTCATTTGATCAAGCTAAATATTTTATGCATCAAAGGGGAACAGTTATAATGATGCAGATAGAAGAGAGCCCTTTTCCTGATCTCTTATCTGTTTCTTGTGCATTTAGGAATGCCAGCACTTAACTTTCTGAGAAGATGTCTTGAAGGACCACACTTTTGTAACATACTTGAAAATGTCTAAATCCAAAATCATTTGGATAACATGAGTTACACATGATCAATTTTACTAGTTTGACAGATATTCTCAGAACTACATTTTCATTTTCATATAGAACATATACATAGCTATATAAGTATGGAAAATATTGATAAGAAAATGTTGATAATAAACGGTTCTGGCCCAACTTACCTGTCCAAACGAATCTCCCCTTATGAACCTGCAAGGAATTTAAGATAATCTGGAGAGGCCCTACTCTCGGTCCCGCCATCATCACAAGAATGGTTGGTGGGAACAAGAGACAGGGCCTTCTCAGTGGTGGCCCCTCGGCTATGGAACGCCCTTCCTAGGGAGATTAGATCAGCTTCCTCGCTCCTATCATTCCGGAAGAATCTTAAGACATGGCTATTTGAACGGGCATTTGAAAATACGGAGTAACTGGACATTGTTTTAATGATTATCGATTGAAGTATGTTTCATTATAATGTTTGATTTTATTGTTGCTGATGTTTTTTATTGTATATTGTAATTGTGTCCTTGGTGGCATTGAATTCTTTTGTAAACTGCCTTGAGTCACCGGAAGGCTGAGAGGGGCTGTATAGAAATGCACTAAATAAATAAATAAATATGGGAGAGTTCTAGGACAGAAAATGAAGTCAGCTCTCTACATTTTCGGTTTACCTTGTGTGAGTTGATTATTTGTGGATTTGATTAATACATTCTTTCTAGGTATCTGTAAGTTGTGCAGTGCAAATCTATGATCACTTTCCACCAGAAGCTGGTCAGAGTTCTACTAGAGGACTTTGAGATTCCTTGAGAGAAAATTTCTCTAAGTATTTCTAGACTGACCACAGAGTTGCACTGGAGGAAACAGTGATTCCTAGAGACGTGTTCTTTGAGCTAAAAAATTAGAGGTTTTTAAAATTGCTGTTATCCCTCTTTTGTGAGAGTCCAATGCCCCGAATCCTTGGGGAAATAGAAGCCCTACTGTAGAGAGATTCTTGGACTTTTGGTCCAAAAAGTCACTTTTCCAATCACTGGTAAAATCTGGTAATGATGTCATCATTGTTTTAAAGAGGGATGAAATTAATCCAAAGAAGATACTGCTATCAAGGGATACTGGTAAGGACAGAAAATGCTAATTGCAGGTTCAAGGAAAACCATAGCAGCAGATCGCTATTATATTCACATTCTACTTCTGAGCTTCTGATATGTCAGGTGTCTTTTAGATACTGGTGGATTTACTATCCCATTAGCTCCTGCTAATGTTGATAGATGGTTGTAGTTGTTACCTAATCATGTTGCCCAATAATACCTAAAGAGAAAAATGCTATGTATTCCTGCCATTGGCTTTGGGTTGATCACTATGGGAAACCAGATGCTGAAGAAGACAAGATCTAGGAGAACTCCCCGTACACTCTTAAATCATCAGTAGTTTATGAGAGAACCAGTGGAAGCTGTTTCAGACACCATAATTCCTCAAGCCTTCAACATCTGCTAGAGCACTTAGTACTATAAACTGCTTCATTGTAGCGCAGTCCCTACTTACCACCTTCTGTGTTTTGTGGGAGAAGGAAAGCTTCTCACTTCATAATAAGCTTTGGAACAGGCAGAATATAAGTGTATGTAAAATAATTTGCCCCTGGCTCTGGAGTATATGACAGACATTTACATAGAGCAACAGCCTTTTCTGTGAGAGTCAGCATGGTAAAGTTATTCAGCATTGGACTACAACTGTGGAGACCAAAGTTCAAATCACTGCACAGCCATGGAATCTTACTAGGTGATTCTGGGCAAGCCATACTCTCTCAACCTCAAAAGAAAGGCAAATACAGCCCTCTTCCGAACAAATTTTGCTATGTAAATCTATATCTCATACCCTGTGATAGGTTCACCTTAGAGTTGCCATAGGCTGGAAACAATTTGAAGGCCTAACAACATCATCAACACAAATTGTCCTTACCAGAGTTATGTGAGCTGTGGTACACCAATCTAAGAACAGCTGGTTGATTTTACTTTCTACATTCTAAAGAAATTGGACTTATTCAAATCAGCTGAATGAGAACTCAGCCGAGGTCCCATATTTCCCTTCCCATATCTTCCTCTGGAGCAACTACAAATGGTTTAAATACAAGAAACCATGGTTCATGTTAACAGTTTGTTTCAAGGAAGCCAACTGTAAGCCATGAGTTATAAAAGTGAGTTGTTTAAATAAAGCATAAATATTACCATAGTTTTGCTGTAAATCAAAACTACAGTAAATAAAAAACCTAATGCAAATACTTCTTGTTCTAAGACAGTAGAAGAAGGTGGGGATAGAGGCATATAAGTATAATTTATTTATTTAAATTTAAAGCATTTATATTCCACCCTTCTCACCCCGAAGGGGACTCAGGGCGGAGCACAACATATAAACGGCAAACATTCAATGCCGAAACATATTAGACCATATAAGGATCAATGTGACTAAGGACCTCACCACACTGAGGTCCACATGGCGGGCGATAGCTGCGAGAGTCATCATGCATCATGGCAAAATTGGTGGGCAGTGTGGGGAACCTGTCATCCCACACTGGCCATTACCTGGCTCATGGGGGGAAGGATCACCGCCCAGCTTCTCCCTGCACTCACCCCATTGTAGGCAACGAGAACATGGGAAGCCTCCTGTGTTCTCGTTGCTCTCTCTTACAATGTTTTCACCACAGTTCAGGGACGGAGCCCTGCTGGAAGTAGATGCCCATCATTTGATGAGCTCCGTCAGGCTCCGTCCCTGAATTGTGGTGAAAGTGTCATACAATGGCTAAATTTACCTGTATGATGAAGTCGTTATTCATGTAATGAAACACAGCTTATTGTGATGCTTGACCACTGCTATTGTCTTACATTGGTTCCTCGTTTTCAAATGAATGGTTGCAACTTCCAAATTGCTAATGAACTAATTGAACAACCAACAGAAATTGGCAGATATTTTTCATATGGGAAATAAAAAATACTACTTTGCTAGAATACATATTTGATTCCATTTCTACATGAGTAATATTCACACTTCATACGAGTGACATGCAAGAGACTCAAATAGACTTCTTGGGTCCTTTCTTTTTAAAGTTCACAAAGGATGTAAAATATTGTAATTGACTGTTATGGAATGATAGAAATAAATCCTACCTTATAGAACATAGCCAGAACAAAAAGCTGTTATATAAAAGTGACTATATACCATCTAATCTAGCCAACATCACTGTTTTCAAGCACTCTAGTAATTCTCATTGCACACCTATTTATATCCATTGAGAAACTCAAAACATGCTTTGTCAGTTCAGCTACTAAATGTCTCAGATTGAATAATGAAAGGATTTTTGAGCACAAAATCTGTCCTGTACTGTCTGACTACATCACTGCATTTAAAACCTAAAAGAAGGAAAGAAATGGGAAAAAAGAAGAAAAGGTATGTGATACATTTTCATTCTTGCAAGAGCATTCATTGATATAAATCCACTTCTTTGGATTGCAGTGCTGTTGTTTTTTTCTCCCACCCTTCCTCCTTTTCATCATGCAAGAGACTAACATAGCTACTCGTTTGAAAACTACAGTATTTGAACATATCAAATTAGAATTTGCATCACCTCTTGGAAGCCACACAAAAAGAAACAACTAGAAATACTTCTACATCTGTAAATACTTTCACCAAATATTCCAGCTTCTTAAAGCCAAACCAGAGAAAACATTAAATAACAATTTTAACACCATTATGTCAATTTTCCCTCTAAAATTTCTTTCCTCATTAATCTTTAATAGTCAACTAACAGTATCATTGCAAAAACATGTATTAGTGCATTAAAATTTTAGAGATCTTTGCATATGGTAAGATGGAGCCCATCAGAGATCCATTAGGTATTAGTGATGCAATCATATTTGATATACCAACCCCATTGGCAGCAGCCATCTGAACTATTAGTTTTATTGCAAGCTTATTAAAATATCTCCCATCTCCTCCAACCACCATAGTAGATCCTTGTCGATTCCTTAGGTCTATGGAAAAAAATATACTTTGGATAAAATTATGCAGGTAGTTTAGCCTGGTCTGAAAAATATATGTCTTCTTCCGTAATCCACTAGTTCCTGGTTTCTGATCATAGTAAGGTGCGGTTGACAAAGTCACTATTGGCAGTGGGTTATCTTCCATGATCCTTCTTGTATAAATACATTAAATATATAAAAAGGCAACAACAATAAAAACAATATTTCTTTAAAAATCAGCCTGGATAACTGGCAATTGCAGATCCTGGTTGGAGGTTCAGTGAAGCAGTTCTGTACCCTAAAATAGCTCCTCGAACCTTCAGCTGAACGTAGTTTCTGTAACAGTAGAACTTTTCTTGCACTTGCTTTGAAAGATCACTGTCAGAGAGAATACATACAAATCCACCTTGCAATCCGTTAGGGAAAAAATTGACAATCCTGAGGTTTTAAAAGCTTTTTGATCGTAACGGCAAAGCAGCTTGGTGATTTTGGAGTCACCACCAATGAGATTCAAAAGCAGTGAAACTCTGCCCTGTATTTTTCATTGGATGGAGGAGCTAGGCAGAGAGGGCTGTTATATTAGGTCAGCCTGCCGTCAAAAGCATTGATTGATTTGCTGCCATCAGGCTGAGCTCTCCAAATTCAAAACTAGAATGGTTTCAGTTAGATAAACAGACTCATGAAATGAATGATTTCCACCCATGGCTCTTTGATGTGAATACTGAGAACGTAAGCTTTGTTGGAAAGGTGCCATGCTAAAGTTATTTTGTGGAGTCTAGCAAGCTAAAGGTCACTCTTAAAATGGAAGTCAGGACTTCTCAGTTACCTGTAGTTTCTTTCTCCCTCTGTTACTTTAATAACCAGAAAGCACTGTAAGTGAAGTAGATAACCATCATATAGAAACAGCATAGTACAAATTCTCTCCTTTTTAAGTTTATTTCGAGTGGATATCCTTGTAAATAAGGTAAGATTTCACAGAAGAGCCAGTATGATTGCTGGGTGATTTTGGGCAAGTGACACAAGAAAGCCACATAAAAAACTTGAAGGCACACAACAAAAACAGTATTTCACAGTATCATTACTCAAAATGCCACTACATGCCTACAAATTATTTTGCAATTAAAATGAGTACTTTGCATGAACTGGTTTAAGAACATCTGGATTCTGCTGTCTATTACTAAAGTTTGCATAATGTGTGACTATAAATTCATTTGTGGCAATACAGACTTTTTTAATTTGCAAAAGGAGGGATCAAGGAACATGGAAAACAAAACAATCAAAAAAATTCAAAGGGAATGGCAAAAAGACTGGACACAGAGTCTAACAAACCAGACTAAGGTGTTTGCAATGTAAGAAGCTACACACATAGCATATCAGAAGTAGATGTAGGACCTTTTCCCATGAAGGGGGGCGGGGGAGCAGGGGAAAGCAGAGAGAGCTGTCTTACCTACCATTGAGGTCCCTCTTCTGGGATGGCCAGCCATCCCACATCCTTTCTCTTGTGTTTCTCCCTCTTTTGTTGTTTGGAGTCAGGGAGCACACAAATCCTGAAAACGCATTCTGGATGCTATTTTCATATGTTTTGGAAATGGAGTCCCTCAGAGTCCCACTGAAAGGGTCCTGACATCATGTAATAGCCTCTGTGGGACTCCCATTTCTGAAGCATATGGGGAAAGTGTCCAGAATGTGTGGGATGAAGTCCGTAATTTGCCACATGATTTAAATCCAAACAGCTTCTATTTTGATATATTGTCGAAGGCTTTCATTGCTGGAATCACTAAGTTCTTGTGGGTTTTTTCGGGCTATATGGCCATGTTCTAGAGGCATTTCTCCTGACGTTTCACCTGCATCTATGGCAAGCATCCTCAGAGGTAGTGAGGTCTGTTGGAACTAGGAAAAAGAGTTTATATATCTGTGGAGCTTCTATTTTGCCACAGCTTTTAATTATGGATATTCCTCAGTTCTGCCAAAGGTTCTAAGAGAAAAGTTTATTTTTGTAAAGGCTTTTAACACCTTTTCAGCTTCTCTTTTCCTCTTTATCCTTTGTCTAGCTGGACACTTTTATGTGTGTGGAAACATTGGCACTAAGATGATGAAAGAGGGCTGAAGAAACATAGACTTTCAATGTACGTCTCTGGAGCAAGAAATACGATAGAGTATGAGTACAGGGAAAAATAAGATCACATTACAGCTGATCATATTGCAGCTGTGTGTGCTTCCTACAACAGTCAAGGTAAAGGTGAGGCTCCCTTTTTGAACATTGTGTAAACAGGAAAACAGATGAAAAGTGGGAAATCAGATACGCCTGCTTCTTCTGCAATATGTTTTTAAACAAACAGCATGTTCTTAAAGCACATTGATCTAAACATTTGTTAATCTAAATGTAAATTACAAGAAAAGATGAGGCTGATGAAACCTCCAGCCGAGGTTTTTCAGAGCTATTTTGCAGACAAGATCTCGCTACTTCGCCGGGACCTCCCTGCCACAATTGATACAGTGAGAGAACTTGAGACCCCATGGCCACTTGCTGGGCCCATCCTCGACCGGTTCATCCCGCTGGATGCAGGGGCTGTCGATAGGCTCATAGCTGCAGCTAGACCGACCACTTGCTCCCTCGATCCGTGTCCCTCTTGGTTGGTGAAATCCTGCTTGGAGGGATTACGTGACCCTCTGTTGAAGATCATAAACAGCTCCCTTGAGCAAGGAGTCTTTCCAGAGGGTTTAAAAGAGGCGGTGGTCTCTCCTTTGCTGAAGAAACCAGATTTAGATCCCTCGGTTCCCTCCAGTTACCGCCCAGTTTCAAATCTCTCGTTCCTGGGCAAGGTGATTGAGAGGGCAGCAGCGGAGCAGTTGCAGCAATTCCTAGACAACACAGCCAGACTAGATCCCTTCCAATCTGGCTTCCGTGCAGGGCACGGGACAGAGACTGCTGGTCTCCATCACGGATCACCTTCGATGCCAGCTTGACCAGGGCGGGTCAGCGCTGCTTGTGCTATTGGATCTCACAGCAGCATTTGACACAGTCGACCACAATCTCTTGACCCACCGCCTTGCTGTTGCTGGAATCAGGGGGACAGCTTTAAACTGGCTGTCCTCCTTTCTTCACAACTGTGGACAGCGAGTGGAGAGGGGAGGCCTGGTCTCTGAGAGGTACCCTCTATCTTGTGGGGTTCCTCAGGGGGCCATTCTCTCCCCTCTGTTGTTTAACATCTATATGCAACCACTTGCTCAGCTGGTTCGAGGTTTTGGGCTTGAGTGTTATCAGTATGCCGATGACACTCAGCTGGTGCTGAAGATGGAAGGCCGACCGGACTCTGTACCCGATTGTTTCCATCAGTGCCTCGAGGCCGTTACTGGATGGCTGCGTGCCAGCAGGTTGAGGGTGAATCCAGCAAAGACGGAGATCCTATGGCTGGGTGGACCGGGCAGTGGGGACATCCATCTGCCCACCCTGGATGGCGAGGCATTACGGCCGTCATCATTGGAAAAGAGTCTGGGAGTCCTTTTGGATCCTCTGCTCACAATGGAGGCCCAGGTCTCCGCCGTGAGCAAAACCGCCTTCTTTCACCTGCGGCAGGCTAGACGGCTGGCCCCCTACCTGTCCAGGGACGACCTAGCTATGGTGATCCAGGCCACGGTCATCTCAAGGCTGGACTACTGTAACGCCCTCTACATTGGCCTCCCTCTGTCGGTGATTCGGAAGCTCAAGTTGGTACAAAACGCAGCTGCTCGGCTTCTTGCGGGAATTCCGATGAGATGCCACATAACACCAATCTTACTACAGCTGCATTGGTTACCAATTGAGCACCGGATCACTTTCAAAGTGATGGTACTCACCTTTAAGGCCTTGCATGGTCTGGGGCCAATGTATCTAAGGGATCGTCTCACCCCCTACCAACCCCAGAGATCCCTCCGCTCTGAGGACCAAGATCTATTGGAAGTCCCCAGTGTCAAGACCTTGCGTCTAACGGCAACCAGACGCAGAGCCTTCACAGCAGTGGCGCCATCAGTCTGGAATGCTCTGCCACCTGAAGTTCGTGCCCTGCGGGACTTACCAGCTTTCTGCAGGGCATGTAAGACATACCTGTTCCGACAGGCTTTTAATGTTTGATACTGTTGTTTTTAAATTGCTTTAAATTGCTTTTAAACTTTGTTAGATTTTAGCTATTCTTGTAAGCCGCTCCAAGCCCCAGGGGAGTGGCGGCATATAAGTTTAAATAATAAATAAATAAATAAATAAAAAGAAAAGTCATTCCTGGATGTATTTAGGAGAGCTCTGTAAAGTGATCTCTAGAAAGTCCAAAATGTCTTTATGTATCTACGCAAACCATACCAGATTTAGTTTTGCTTTTTTTTTTTTACTTTTGAAGAAAAGGTTTGCTTCCTCCCTCCTCCCCCTCCATTATTATTTATGACTCTGGAAGCAAATTTTCTGTTAAAGAAGTAATGCCCAGGAACACATCTATTTCATTAACTAAAGTACAGTCAGCTTTCTATAATCACAGATTCTGCGTGCACAACTTGGAAATACCCCCCCCCCCCTTTCTCCCATCCCTCAAAAACGAAGTGATTTTGTTATTTTACATTAGAGACACCATTTTACTACTCTATTGTATATAACAGGACGTGAGTAGTTACAGAGGAGAAACAAAATTCCAAAGGATACTAAAGGAAAAGTGTAAATCAGTATATGATATTCACATAGGACACCAATATGTATTTTCTCTGTTGCCTCATCTCTGACAAAACAGTGCTTACAATACAAAATACTGAAAATAATAACTAAAGGCAAAAGATGAAAGGAGAGTATATTTCTATAAAATCCTGTCTTTTCCAAAAATCCTGGAACACATGAACTTTGAAATGAGGCTAATTTCATAGGTAGAGGTTTCCCTCTTGTGGCTTATAGTGCAAATGCACACCCCAGAGGAAAAGTTATGGACATTTCTGGTATGCAACAGGATCTTCTGTTCGGTGCAGAACATGATTTACATATGACTTTGAAAAAAATATTTTCTTGAACTATTTTCTACTGGCACTATGGCACAAAACACTTTCTCTCTCTCCGAAAAGCAGAACCTAACTGAAGCACACTTATCGAAATACAGTCTACATAGTGTAGATTCAGAGATCTAACCTGCCATAGGGATTTGAAGCTGCTGGTAGAGATCTAGTTCCTCTTCTTGGTCATTCTTATTACAATGCATTTGACATACCCATATTTATTCGAGTCTAATGTGCCATTGAATCTAATGTGCATCTCAATTTTGAAACCCTGAAACCAAAAGAAAGTTTTGTTGCCAAATGTAATGCACATTGGCAAAAAGTGCACTCTTTATAATTAGGCCAAAAATGTGCACATTGCAGTTGCTGCCTGCTTAGAATTCGTTCTTTAAAAACAAAAGTGTTAGAACACCAAAGCTTTCAGCAATGGAAAAGAAACCTTGGGGTGAATCTATGCTTTAAAATGAATCCACTTTAAGTGCCCTGGCTCAATGAGATGAAATCATGTAGTTTTATAAGGTCTTTAGCCTTCTCTGCCAAAGAGTACTGGTGGCTCACTAAATTACAAATCCCAGCCATGGCAATTAAATTAAAGATGATGGTCCCTCAAAGAGGCGCTCCAGGTGTAGTTCCTGAAGCAGCTTCCCCTTTGGCTTGGGCTCAGCACTATGATTACAGTATAACACAATCATAGGCAAACTTGGGACCTCCAAGCGTTTTGGACTTCAATTCCCACAATTCCTAAACTGCTGGTATCCCAAGTTTGCTCATACCCGGTGTAATGCAAATCTAATGCATACTGTAATTTTGCTGATGTCATTTAGCCAATAAAGGTGAGATTCAGATTTAGGTAAATAGGGTAGTTTCATACAAATGCATAAAACATATTGTATGTTCAAAGCGGCAGGAACAACAAACTATCCAAAACACTTGCACTTTGCAACTTCCATTTATAAACAAGAGGTCTGAACTTATATATCAAATCCTGAGTCCACTGTCCTCTGTTTTCTTTCACAGTCTGATTAATAGTAGAGCTTCATTTTTCAAGGGACTGTATGTGGTTTGGGAAAACGTTAGAATTAAGTTTCTTAAAGCCACCATTTATACCCCCACTATCACTATTTATACCCTACTATCACAGCCACCACAGATATGCACAAAAGGACTATATGACCACGAAACATTTTAATACTTCACAACCTAATGAGCAACACAGGGAATTTTAAATGCTATCTGTCTGCTGCATAGATCAAGAACAGAAAGCAAGTCTTGTAAAAATATGTTAAAAATTCTAGGAAGTGATATGCTACAACAGAACACAGTTATGCACACTGATGTACACTTGGTCTCTTTAGATTCAAATCCCGGCTCAGACATGAATCTCAATGTACCTTGTCAGGTCTCTGAAAATGTAATATACTAAATAGACCTATGTATAATTGATTTTTTTTAGACAAAAATCCCCTTCCAAAAAAAATGGGTCATGTTTTTCATGGGTTAGTGTTGGAAGGTTGTGAGAAGAGGCTGAGGTAAGAATTGCCCCCTATGAACTTTCAGACAAGAAAATAAAACCAAATCAGTTTGTTTTCAATGACTTAAATTAGAGAGTACTTCCTAGGAATAATCCTCACTAGGAATAACCTCCATTACACATAGTGAGATTTACATCTAGGGAAAGATGCATAGGAACACACGAGGATGCGGAACAATGGCTTCAAACTACAGGAAACGAAATTCCACCTGAACATTAGGAAGAACTTCCTAACTGTGAGCACTGTTCAGCAGTGGAACTCTCTGCCCTGGAGTGTGGTGGAGGCTCCTTCTTTGGAGGCTTTCAAACAGAGGTTGGATGGACATCTGTCAGGGGTGTCTTGAATGTGATTTTCATGCTTCTTGGCAGGGGGTTGGACTGGATGGCACACGAAGTCTCTTCCAACTCTATGGTCCTATGATTCTACTTGTTTTGCATAACCTCATCAGTCCATCTTAAAATGTTATAGAAAAGTCATTTTGACCCGGAAGGTCATCTTTCCCTGAGCCACTTTGTTTTTAAATTCTAGCTATTCTAACAATATCTGCTTAGACAAACGATAGGAGAGTTCATACGGCCTACAATATTATCTTCAAACCAGTCACAATAAAAGTCTTAAAATAATTTGGAGCATTTCAATTTATAGTGCTTCCAGTTTTAAACTTCTTGACTATTTCATATAGTGATTTGATAAGTAGCAAATATAGAGATATCATACTTTTTAGAAAACAAATAAAAGTGTTTAACAAGTCACAATTAAAGTACTAACTACTTTCACTTAATGAGCCATCAAAATATACACAACGCTGGGTTGCTGTGAGTTTTCTGGGCTGTATGGCCATGTTCCAGAAGCATTTCAGAATGCTTCTGGAACATGACCATACAGCCTGGAAAACTCACAGCAACCCAGTGATTCCAGCCATGAAAGCCTTCGACATACAGAATGTTATCAATGTAATCTTCCCTGTATATGGTCAGAAACAAGTCTCATTAGTTTCTTCACAGGAAAAGCATGCACTGGATTACAGCTCAAATGGTAGTGAACACACATGCAGTGAAGAAAGAATATATTAAGGGTTTGTTTGTTTGTTTTTTTGCTACACTAGAGGTATAACATCTCAGAAGTAGTTATAATAAGTAGGTTCTTGTGGGTTTTTTCAGGCTATATGGCCATGTTCTAGAGGCATTTTTCCTGACGTTTCGCCTGCATCTATGGCAAGCATCCTCAGAGGTCACTACCTCTGAGGATGCTTGCCATAGATGCAGGCGAAACGTCAGGAAAAATGCCTCTAGATCATGGCTCTATAGCCCGAAAAAACCCACAATAACCTAGTGATTCCAGCCATGAAAGCCTGCGACAATACAGTAGTTATAATGTTTGAGGGCTGAACAGCGGCTGAACTTTTACACCTTATGCTATCACATATTTTCTATTACCTTTCATTGAAATTACATACTTTGCAATATGTTAATTATGATTGGTTTTAATGAAGACAACCTCTGTGGTGATTTTTCACCATGCCTAAAACCAGAGAAGGAAAATGTTTCACAGTGATAGAAGCACTGGGATTTCTAAAGTGATTTCTAAAGTGCAGAGTTCAAACCCCTCCATAAGTTAAGTCAGTGGTTCTTAACATGTGGGTCCCCAGGTGTTTTGGCCTACAACTCCCAGAAATCCCAGCCAATTTACCAGCTGTCAGGATTTCTGGGAGTTGAAGGCCAAAACATCTGGGGACCCACAGGTTGAGAACCACTGAGTTAAGTGATTCATCATTAGCAAAGAAGTTCTAAAATCTTTGTAATTTGGAAACATGTTTGATCCATTCTACACAGAGGTGGTGTACAGGGATGAAACAATACTAATAGTGGTATAATTGTCTAGTGTGCAAGGGCTCCAAATAGAAAGCATGGGAATGTTTTAGAAATTCATAAAGTCATAAAGAAATTCATAAGACTCTAGGTGAGTCTGCAGAACTTGCACACAGAACTTGACAAATGTCAGTCACCAGATATATGCCTATGTCTCACTAAATGTGAGCATTTTGCTTAAGAGAATGCCATTTGAAGAAAAGTAGATAATGTTAAATCTGATGCATTTTTCTGAGAGGTTGAAGTAAATGTAATAAGAATCCTGGGAGACAGGGCCTTCTCAGTAACGGCCCCTCGTCTGTGGAATTCCCTCTCCAACAAAATTAGATCACCCTTTCTCTCATGACCTTCAGGAAAAAAAACTTAAGACATGACTTTGGGACCAAGCTTTTTGTCAAATAATTGAAGCAATGCATTAAGTGGCCATGAATCAATGTGATTGACAAATGGAATGGCCCTGGATTATGTTTTGGATGACGTGATTTTAATTGAAGTTTTAGTAATTCATGTTTTAATTGTTAGGTTTTAATTGTAATTGTTTGTTTGATACATGCATGTATGACATCAAATACACCTTTATTGCTTATGCAGTAGGGAAATATTCAGTTGTGTGTGTGTGTGAAGGATTCTCTTTTTTACATTTTTGCTTTATGTTTATAGAGATCCATCCCTTCTCGAGCTATGCATAACTGAAAACTTAAGATACATTTATTTGCTCATCATTTACTATGTTAATTATTTTCTGTTAGTCAACAGGAATTCTCTGTATCCCAGAGTAGTTATAAACCTAACAATCCTTGAATGGGAAATTAAAACGCTCAGTCAGTGTAGACTAAGTCTGCACAATTTGTGAGCCATCAGTTTGGACATAGGCAACTTGCTACATATGCTACTCTATCAGTGACTCACACATCAGTTTGGCTGGAAAATCCAAAATATTAAATACTTGGAGGCTATAACCATAGCTTTGAAAAGTCACTTTGTTACAAGTTGTACTCCAAAGGAGGAATTTCCCCAAGTTTTTGCTACAATACATAGTAAACTGTCTGTCTGTCTGTCTGTCTGTCTATTTGTGGCAGCACCATGAATTTCATTGGGTTTTCTTGGGCAAGTAACACTCAGACATAATTTTGACAAACACTTCCTTTGAAATGCAAGAGTATTGTAAATTGAGTATCCCTTATCTGAAATGCCTGGGTTCTAAAGAGGCTGATATTTTCGATATTTTCAAATTTATTTTGGAATATATTGTTGAAGGCTTTCACAGCCAAAATCACTAGGTTGTTGTAAGTTTTTTGGTCTGTATGGCCATGTTCCAGAAGCAGTCTCTCCTGATGTTTCTCCTGCATCTATGGCAGGCATCCTCAGAGGTTGTGAGGTCTGTTGGAAACGAGGAAATTGGAGTTTATATATCCGTAGGTAGAATGTCCGGGGTGGGAGAAAGAACTCTTGTCTGTCGGAGGTAGGTATGAATATTTCAACTGCCCACGTTGATTAACACTGAATGGCCTAGTAATTTCAAAGTGTGGCTTCTTACTGTATGGGGGAATCCTTTGTTGAGAGGTGATTAGGTGTCATTATTTCTTGTCCGGAGTTCCCCTGTTTTTGAGTGTTGTTCTTTATTTATTTTAGAGTTTTTAATACTGGTAGCCAGATTGTGTTCATTTTCATGGCTTCTTCCTTTCTGTTGAAAGGAAGGTATTTTGCAATACTTTAATAAGCACTTTTGGACTCTCGCTTGCTGAGGTGTTCCTGCAAGTTTTTCCAAATCAGACAGGATATTTTAGGTATGTTTAAGGTATTTAGGCTGCTAATGCAGAGTGTCTACAAGTTAATATTTTTTAGAGATAAGAGTAAGAAAGTCAGGTACTAAGATATTTCCAGCTTCTGCTCCTCCTTTTGAAAGACTTCAGAAACTCTGTTCACTGTCACTTCCCAGGAGTAGAACATTCCATCCAGTTCTTGTCCCATTAATCCTTGCATAAGATACATGCCTGAAGGATAGTTACTTTGAATGAATGCTAATTGCTATTTGAATTGCTGGCAGGCATGATGCCAGGAATCGTTACTGAGGAAGCCACTAGTTTTTATAACTGTGCCAACAGTCCTAGCAATGAAGTTGGCAAAGAAATTGTTTTAAAAGAGGTGGGGAGGGGGAAGCATGAGGTGAGTTCATAGAAACATGAGATTTGAACTTTTAGCTATCAAGAGTGACTTAACTGCAGGGGTTTTTTTGCAAAGTAGAGGGCTGTGCAAATGGTTGCAATGCAACAAATAGGCACAGAGGTTAGTAGGAAGGCTTTCTGATTTCAAAAGAGGTATTTGAAATAAAGGCAACTTCTCAAAGTTACCAAAAAGAAATAGACTATTTGTAATTGAGAGTAACCTTTGGATGGAGACTCAAAGTAGGAGAAACCATATCTCTAATGCCTGAAAGGTTAACTTAAATGTCAAAGATTCACAGTGAGCAAAGAAGAGTGCTATCACAACACAGATGGTAACGAATCTGTGTGTAAAAATAATCCATTTGCTTAATCCGCACCACAATCCCAACAAGCACCCTAACTTCACAAGCACTAAGGGAGCTCAGGATTGTCTTTTACTTTGAATGCATCCTTTATGAGCATCTTTGTTGTTATGTATGCCTTCAATTCCACTCTGACTTATGGTGACCCTATCCTAAAAGTTCCTCGGAAGGACTGACTAGAGCAGTGTTTCTCAACCTTCCTAATGCCATGACCCCTTAAAACAGTTCCTCATGTTGTGGTGACCCCCGACCATAAAATTATATTTGTTGCTACTTCATAACTGTAATTTTGTTACTCTTTGTTATTGTAATGCAAATATCCAATATCAAGGATGTATTTTCATTCACTGGACCAAATTTGGCATTCACTGGACCAAATATCCGATGCGCCCAAATTTGAATGCTAGGGTTGGGTTTGGGGATTGATTTTGTCATTTGGGAGTTGTAGTTGCTGAGATTTATAGTTCAACTACAATCAACAAGCACTATGAATTCCACCAATAATGGAATTGGACCAAACTTGGCACATAGAACCCCCATGACTAACAGAAAATACTGGAAGGGTTTGGTGGGCACTGACCTTGAGTTTTGGAGTTGTAGTTCACCTACATCCAGAGAGCACTGTGAACTCAAACAATGATGGATCCGGACCAAACTTGGTACAAATACTCAACATACCCAAATGTGAACACTGGTGAAGGTTGAGGAAAATAGATTTGACATTTGTGAGTTTTAGTTGCTGGGATTTATAGTTCACCTACAATCAAAGAGCATTCTGAACCCCACCAGCGATAGAATTGGGCCAAACTTCCCACACAGAACTGCCATGACCAACAGAATACTGTGTTTTCTGATGTTCTTTGGTGACCCCTCTGACACCCCATCATGACCCCCAAGGATCCCGATCTCCAGATTAAGAAATGCTGGACTGGACAACATCAAATTAGAAATTACAATTTCAAAAGTTAGATGCACATTCATCCCCTTCCTAGGACCTACAAATACAAGATTAAAGATTTCATTTTTATTGCTCTTTTGGTCCAGTACCAAAAGTGTCAACAGAAAGGTTAGTTACACAACCCAGGGAGCGAATGTGGCATAGTAGTTTGAGTGTTCAACCATGCTGTAGAATTCATTCAGTTGAACACTTTAGCTGCCATGGGTCAATGCTATAAAATCCTGGGAGTTGAAGTTTGGTGAGGCCCCTGGACTCTTGGGCAGAGAAAATTAAAGTTGTTCCTCAGTTTTTTTAAACAACCCCCATGATGCCATACTATTGAGCTATAGTTGTTACAGTTGTATCAAATTGTATTAAATGTAGAGTGTAGGAAGCATTCTAAGACTCTGGAGAACAGCGCTAGAATCATCACTAAGCCATGGATACCCGCTGGGTGACCTTTGGCAAAATCTCATATTCTTGGCCCCATAAAACCCCTTTAAGGTTGCCATAAATCTTTAGTGCCTTGAAGACACACAACATTAACAAGCAACAAGACTCCACGATTTATTTCCTTGGCTTTCAACAGAACCCCTTCAAACTCTGCCATAATAAGAGTGAAGGTTACAAAGAAAGAAAATTAGTTAAAATTAAGAGTGCGCCTACACTGTGGATTTCATGCAGTGGTTTGCTCTTGATAGTATAGAGCAGGAGTCCACAAACTTTTTAAACAGAGGGCCAGGTCACAGTCCCTCAAACTGTTGGAGGGCCAGATTATAATTTGGAAAAAAAAAAGAATGAATTCCTATGCACACTGAACATATCCTACTCGCAGTGCAAAAAAAACACTTAAAAACAGTACAAGAATTAAAATGAAGAACAATTTTAACAAATATAAACTTATTAGCATTTCAATGGGAAACTGTGGGCCTGCTTTTGAGATAGGATTGTTGTTATTGTGTGCTTTCAAGTCATTTCGGACTTAGGTTGACCCTGAGCGAGGGCTGGGCCTTAGTTTGAGGATCCCTGGCATAGAGTCATGGAATTCAAGTGGTGCCAAACTGGATTAATTTTACAATGTAGATCAGTGCTGCACCCCTTTAATACAGTTCCTCATGTTGTGGTGACCCCCACCATAACATTGTTTTAGTTGCTACTTCATAACTGTAATTTTGCTACTCTTATGAATCGTAATGTAGATATCTGATATGCACAATGTATTTTGATTCACTGGATGAAACTTGGCGCAAATACCCAATACACCCAAATCTGAATACTGGTTGTGTTTAGGGGGATTGATTTTGTTATTTGGGAATTGCAGTTGCTGGGATTTATAGTTCATGTAAATCAAAGAGCATTCTGAACTCCACCAATAATAGCATTGAACCAAACTTGACACACAGAACTCCCAGACCAACAGAAAATACTGGAAGGGTTTTGGTGGGCCCTGACCTTGAGTTTTGGAGTTGTAGTTCACCTACATCTAGAGAGCACTGTGGACTCAAACAATGATGGATCTGGACCAAACTTGGTACAAATCCTCAATATGCCCAAATGTGAACATTGGTGGAGTTTGGAGAAAATAGACCTTGACATTTGGGAGTTGTGGTTACTGGGATTTATAGTTCACCTACAATCAAAGAGCATTTGATCCCCACAAACGACAGAATTGGGCCAAAATTACCACACAGAATCCCCATGACCAACAGAAAATACTGTTTTCTGATGGTCTTCGGTGACCCATCTGACACTGCCTTGCAACCTCCAAGTTGAAAACTGCTGATGTAGATGCACCCTGAGTCAATTAAATATCCCTTCAGCAGCCAACCTGGGCATTTCCAGAGGTTATGGGTGACCACAGGAGTTGGCCAAGTTTCTGGTTTGTAGGCCAACAAAATGACCAGCAAGGGAGGCCCCTGGCTTCAAGAGTGACACCATTTCCTTTTGCCCAGCAGACACGTGTCAAACATGTTTGTGTGCATGGAAAGGGAGTTGGGGAGGGATAGAAGGGAAGCAAAGAGTGACTCTGCTATGGAACTGATTGCAATTTGACACCACTGTTAACTGCCATGGCTCATGCGAGTTGCAGCCTTGCAAAGCCTTTCTCTGCCTCCCCAAAGGACAGCTCCCGGGGTTGCATAGCTTGGGATCAAGCTGCCTTCACTCTACACCAGACCAGGGCAAACTTGGGCCCTCCAGGTGCTTTGGACTTCAACTCCCACCATTCCTAAGTGCCTGTCGGCTGTTAGGAATGGTGGGAGTTGAAGTCCAAAGCACCTGGAGGGCCCAAGTTTGCCCTGGCCTGCTCTCCCCAGTGTGGATGGAGGAAAGGGCTTGCTGCTCACCCCGTTGGCGGCGGCGATGCGGATGATGAGCTGGATGGCCTCCTTCATGTAAAACCTGCCGTCTCCGCCGACCACCACGGTGGCCTCCTGCCTCTGGCCCGGCTCGATGACGGAGAGAATGCTCTGGATGAAATTCTCGGCGTAGTTGGCGCTGCCCTGGAAGACCTTGACCCGCTTGCGGAGCCCGCTGGTGCCGGGCTTCTGGTCCGGGTAGGCTTGCGTCTTCACGGTCACGATCTTCACCATGGTTGCTGGACGGAGGGAGCTGGCCTGCCTGCCTGCCTGCCTGGCCAAAGGGAAACTCGCCTACTTCTCCTCCTGCTGCTGCTGCTGCTGCTTCCTCCTTCGCCGCCTCTCGTGGCAGCCCCTTGGGCCGGGCTTCGGCTCCGAGCCGCCTTCTCTTCTTCTTAAAGGCGCAGAGGCCCTTTAAGAAGGGGCTGAAGGGGCATCTACAGCAGCAGGCATGGGCAAACTCTCTAACTTGGCGGGCCGGGAGAGAGGGGTTTCTCCCTAAGTCTCCTTCCTGCCCTTTCCTCCCTTTTCCTCTTCTCTCTTGGAGGCAGAAAGTGAAGACGGAAAACGTGTGGATCCCAAACGGGTTATTTATTTATTTGAAACTTTTCTATCCCGATCTTCTCTACCTCCATTGAGGGACTCAGACCGGTTCACAGCAAAGATTCAATGCTAATAATACAATCTAAAACAGGGGTCCACAAACGTTTTAAACAGAGGGCCAGGTCACAGTCCCTCAAACTGTTGGAGAGCAGGATTATAATTTGAAGGAAAAAAAAAACATGAATGAATTTCTATGCACATAGCACATATTTTATTTTTAGTGTAAAAAAACACTTTAAAACAATACAATAATTAAAATGAGGAACAATGTTAACAAATATAAATTTATTAGTATTACAATGGGAAGTGTGGGCCTGCATTTGGCTGATGAGATAGGATTGTTGTTGTTGTTGTGTGCTTTCAAGTCGTTTCAGACTTAGGTTGACCCTGAGCGAGGGCCGGGTAAATGACCTTGGAGGGCTGCATCCGGCCCCCGGGTCTTAGTTTGAGGACCCCTTATCTAAAACATCATACAACAGCAAAAGATTAAAATACATATAGAATACAATACATATAAATCAAACAGCCAAGATAATATCATGTCCAACTCAGTCTATATATGTGGTCCATAACTTTTGTCTGTAGCCACTCTCAGCCATTATTCTGGGAATGCTTTGTTCCATAGCCAGGATTTCACTAGCCTCCTGAAGGTCAGGAGGGAGAGGGCAGATCTGATTTCAATCTGGAGAGTTCCGTAGCCAAGGGGCCAACAAGGAAAAGGCCCTGTCTCTCGTTCCCACCAGATGTGATTGTGAAAGTGGCGGGACCAAAAGCAGGGCCCCACCAGAAGATCTTAACAGCCTCAATGGTTCATAGGGGAGAATACGTTCAGACAGGTAAACCGGGCAGAACCGTATAGGGTTTTGTAAGTTAAAACCAGCACTTTTAATTGTGCTCGGAAACTGATTGGCAGCCAGTGGAGCTGGCGCAAGAAAAGTTGTGCACTCCCTGTACCCCACTCCCATCAGTAACCTCGTTGCCAAGCATTGGACTAATTGCAGCTTCTGGGCAGTCTTCAGAGGCAACCCCACATAGAGAGCGTTGGCCTTGGTCAGGTTGAGATGGTGGGCAGGAGAGGAAAAGTGTATCCAGAGACCTCACAACCTCTGAGGATGCCTGCCACAGATACAGGCGAAACGTCAGGAGAGAATGCTTCTAGAATATGGCCATACAGCCTGAAAAACCTACAACAGCCCACTGTCTCAATTAAGATCCCGTATTGCCTACTCCTGATACAGAATTCTAGAGCTGGAAAAGACCCCCCCCCCCTCCCAAGGGCCATCTAGTCCAACCTCCTGCCATGCAAGAAGACACAATCAAACCACTCCCAATAGACAGGCTCTGAGGGAAAGGTTCTGGAGAAGGAGACTCCACACTCCAAGGCAGCTTATGCCACTCTCCAGGAAGTTGTTCCTAATCTTTTCAGTCGAAACTCTTTCCCTGCCATTTGAACCCATTGCGCTCCCTTGTGGCCTGGTCTCTAGAGCAGCAGAAAGCCAGTTTTCCCCCTCCCTCCCTCCTCCTCCTCCTCCTCCTCCTCCTCCTCAATGGGACATCCTTTGAAATCTTGAAACATGGTTCTCATGTTCCCTCCCTACCTTCTGTTTTCCTCCCAGCTCCCCAGGAGGAAAGGAAAAAGAGAAGGAAGAGAAGGATAGATGGAAGGAAGGGTGGAAGGGAATAGAGGGAGGGAAGGGAGAAGGAAGGAAAAGCAAAAGGATGGAGAAAGGCAGAGAGGGAAGAAGGGAGGAAAGGAAGGAAGGAAGGACTAAAGGGTGGAAGAGAAGGATGGAAGGAGAAAGAGGGAGGGAAGGGAGGGAGGTAATGAGGAAGGAATGAGAGAAGGAAGGAAAGACAAGGGAAGGAGGAAGGAACGAGAGATGGAAGGATGAAAGGGAGGAAGGGAAGAATGGAAGCAGAAAGAGGGAGAGAGGGGAGGGAGGAAAGGGAAGGAAGGATGGATGAGTGGAAGTGAAGGAAGGAGGGAAGGAGAAAGAGGGAGGTAAGGAAGGGAAGGATGGAAGGAAAGAGAGAAGGAAGAAAAGGATGGTGAGAGAGTGAAAGTCTGAGAAAAGGGTCCAGAGGGCCACATCTGTTTTGGACGTCAACTCTCACCATTCCTAACAGCTAGTAAGTTGTCAGGGAGTTGAAGTTCAAAACACCTGGAAGGCCCAAGTTTGCTTATGCCTGATCTAAAATGACCTTAACAGTTTAGAGAGCTGGGCCAAAACGAACAAAAATGAAACACGCCTGGCTTGATAACAGTACATGTGAAAGGGATCTCAAAGTCTTAGTAGGCCACAAGCTGAACATGAGTCAACAGTGTGCCGTGGCAAACTAGAAAAGCTAATAGCTGTCCTCTGCAGAAATAAACCGCTAAAACAAGCCAGTGGAGTTCTAGGCTGCATCAATAGGAGTGTAGTGTCTACTCTAGTCATATTCCAACTCTATTCTGCTCAGTTCAGGCCTCACCTGGAATAACACTGTGTCAGAGAAGGATAAACAACCAAGTGGCATGCAGCCATGCTTCTTGCTAGAAGTTGCAGAATTAAAAGGAGTTGCCACTATGAAGTTCCTGGACCCCATTCACACTACAAAATTATAGCACTAATATCCCACTTTAACATTGAATAATAAAATCATAGAGTTGGAGGAGACCTCGTGGGCCATCCAGTCCAACCCCCTGCCAAGTTGCAGGAAAATTGCATTCAAAGCACCCCTGACAGATGACCATCCAGCCTCTGTTTAAAGGCGTCTAAAGAAGGAGCCGCTGCCACACTCCAGGGCAGAGAGTTTCACATCCATGGTTCAGTTCCAAGGAATCCCAAGGCTTTAAGGAGAGGCATTTAGAATTGCAGGTAT
This sequence comes from Anolis sagrei, assembly GCF_037176765.1. Taxonomy (NCBI): domain Eukaryota; kingdom Metazoa; phylum Chordata; class Lepidosauria; order Squamata; family Anolidae; genus Anolis; species Anolis sagrei. The sequence goes on from NC_090024.1 coordinate 166,716,709, forward strand.
AGCACTCTGGTGCCAAACTACAAACCCCAGAATTCCATAGGATGGAACCATGGAACTCAAAGTAGAGTCACTGCACTGTAAATGTGTAGTGTGAATGAGTTCCAAGTGGAACTCTCCCTTTTCCAGCAGGGGAATAAGAGGGAGAAATGGCTGTTTATTGTTTGATTATTTACTCTCCACACCAGTTGGATGAATTCAAACAGTGCTAATGTCACATGTAGTCAAGTTCAGAAAAGATCCCCTTTATTTAAGTTGTGTTTATACTTAAGAGTATATGCATATATAAGATAGTATTGTTGCTGTTGACATTGGAGAGGTACATATCAAGGCATGTTTCAACAGGCTTAAGCTGTACTCTGTTCAACACAGGCACACTTAAATTGCAGCCTTCATCAAAGTCAGTAAATGCATTAATTTAATTTAATTCTGTGCAAATGTTAGATAAGTGTGTTCTGCTGTATTGTATGGTTCTTCGTTATATTAAAAAAAGCATATGAGGCTTTAAATATACTTTTTTAATATAACAAAAAGCATATTTAAAGCATATTTAAAGGCTGGCTGTATTCAGATAAATATTCAGTTTTCTAATACACCCAAGGCCAGATCTCCCATCAGGCAGTGAAGTAAGCCTGCCTCAGGGGAAAGAATAGAAAAGGGCAAATTGTGGGCTCCCCTTACCAGAAAGCCATTAATGCCATGAGAGTGGATGTGAGTGTGTTCTCCATAAAAAGCTGCTGATTGCTTCCATTGTTTCTGCTGATCTCACCCTTCAAATGACTACATTTTAACAGTTATGGCTACTTCCCATGGAATCCTGTCATTTGCTAAGGGACCACATAATTATAAATTATTATTTTTCTGGATTTACCAATCTGAAAGCAAACCTGTCACAGTTTCCTCAACAAGATTTGTTCAGTTGCCATTGTCTTCCTCTAAGCCTGAGAGAGTATGACTGAGAGTCTGAGGCTGAGAGAGTATGACTGAGGGGGCATGATGGCGCAGTGGGTTAAACCGTTGAGCTAGTGAACTTGCTGGCCTGAAGGTTTGCAGTTTGAATCCATGGGACAAAGTGAGCTCCCGCTGTTAGCCCCAGCTTCTGCCAACCTAGCAGTTTGAAAACATGCAAATGGAGTAGATTAATAGGTACCACCTCAGCAGGAAGATAAACAGGTGCTCCATGAAATCATGCTGGCCACATGACCAGGAGGTGTCTATAGACAACACAGGCTCCTTGGCTTGGAAATGGAGATGAGCACCTCCCCTAGGGTCAGAGATGGGCACCACCTCCAGAGCTGGAGATGAAAGGGGAAGCCTTTGCCTTTTTTGTGTATTTGTGTTTCATTGTATCAAGATATTGAATGTTTGCCCGTGTCTGTATATATACTGGAACCCACTCTGAGTCCCCTCAGGGAGATAGGGTGGAATATAAATAAAGTGTTGTTGTTGTTGTTGTTGTTGTTGTTGTTGTTGTTGTTGTGACTTGTCCAAGGTTACCCAGTGGCATCCTAGACCAACAGTCAAACAATTATACCACTTTTGCTTTCAATGTTCTAACACAGTTATAGCACTATGTCTCACTTTAATTCTGCCTAGATACCCTAAAGGCATCAAATTCCATCTGATTCTGGAAACTAAGCAGGTAGACCACCAACAAATACCAGGTGCTGTGGCCTATATTTCAAAGGAAAGACCTGGCAAACCACCTCTGAGTATTTGTTGCCCAAGAAAAGCCTATCAAATGCATGAGCTGAGTTGCCATAACCTTTGGTGGTCTCCTATCAGGGCTGATTTTTCTTTGGCCCCTTCCCCACAGCTGAATAAAATCCCACATTGTCTGTTTTGAACTGGAATATGTGGCAGTGTGAAGCAGATATTGTGGGATTTTCTGCCTTGCTATTCTGGGTTATATGGCTGTGTGGAAAGGTCCTAAATTTGCTAAATCAGGCAGGATTTCTACTACTGGTCCAGAGTACTGTAAAATTAATTTCAAAACATTAAGACATACACTCCTTATCATGAGCTAAAAGCTGCAAAACCATAGCATTTCACCCCAGAGAGCAGAAGTTTTACCCCAAGGCAATTATTGCTTACTGCTTTCTAGCCAATATTTCTATTCTGGTATCAACTTTTGAAAATCTGGTAGCAGTACTTCCAAAACCTGCAAAACATGTTTCTCCGACTACTAGATAATGGGACAAAAGAACTGTGTATTCAAACTATAAGCAATGATAGTTTGCCTTACTGCTTTCAACCACCTTACCAACTATTGTCTGTTCAGAAACATAGCGCCAGAAGAATTAATCTGATGCCCAAGTGTGGTTTGCTTAGTCATGTAAGGTGTGCCATCTTAGTTCTATCTAAAACCAACACAAATAATTCTACTCATACTCATACCACTCAGTAAGTGAACCCTACTAAGGAATAGCAACCCTATAAACAGGAGTGTGGGATAAATTCAAGTACCAACAATTCCTGTATTTTGAATGTGAACCTAAAGAACTAGACAGTGGTAATATATTAATCATTAAGTCAGGTAGTAAACTATCATGGATAAAGTCCAAGATTTTATTTGTCTACTGCCTTGAGTTTTGGATTGCAGAGCCAAAACGGAGCCCCTGATCTGTACCCTCTTTACTGTTAACAAATACGTATGGTCACACATAGATATATACAATACAGGTTCTGCTAGAGAAGCAGTTTGTTTGCTTGTGATGTGTATAGTGTTTGAACTATGACACAATCCACTGAGTCAACCTGTATATTATTTATGTTAACTCAAATTTCGAATTCTTCTCAACTGTTAGTCCTGTGTCAGAAACTTTGCTGTGACAGAAATCTATTACAAGTCATGCTGATTACACTATATAAATTATTGTTATTTCTTATCATTAATAATTTATTTTTCTTAAATTGCAAAAAGAGAAAGATTGGGGGTTTTTTTAAAAAAAAATGTTTAAAATACTTCAAGATTCCGTGTACTAGAGCCAGGTTCATGGTTCAACAGAGGTGAGCAGGGGCAGGTATTAGGTGTGCCATAATTGAGGGTGCATTGTTCCCTGAGGAACCCTCTTTCTACCCAAAAGAAGTAATGCATACCTGTGTGTGCATGGTGGATAACACTGTGAGGAGGGCGTGAATTTGGTTTCCCGCCAAGGACAGAGGTCAGAGATTGTTGTGTGTAGCAATAGGTGAAAACACACCGAATGTGATGAGGCACAGCCAGAGACTATTTAAGGTCTTCATACACAGTAGTTGGATCTTTACTTTGTGGCCTATTCTCCTACTTCTAGAGCAGACAGTTTTGGCTGGTCACTTCAGGACTGGGTAGGAATTTTCTTCCCTTTAACTGTTGTTTGTTTGTTTTGCCTATCCTCCCATCTGCAGGACTTTGATGTTATGGCTAAGTGTGGTGCCTGTAAATAGGCTGCTACTGGCAGATAACGGTGGAAGAAGACATGGTTTTGTATACCTTAATACCCTGTTGATGGAAGATAGACTTTTGGAACTATCTCTTTAGATCCTGGGACCTAGTGAGTAGGGAAGAAGTCTATCTTTGACCTGGTTGTTTGCTCTCTCTTGTAGAGTCCAGGGACATTGGTGGGGGTGTCCTGGGTTTGCCTTCCAGTAAATGGCTGACTGGGAAAATTGTTGGATTGTCCTCAGGGCTTAAGTGTTTCACTGAGGAGATAATCTACCCTCGACAACTGTTTTCAGCTGGGCCTACATAAGGTTGCCCCTCTGCCTTGTTCCTTTCTAGGTTTGACACAAATTAAATAAATTAGGTCAAATAAAGTGGCTCTTATTTAACCCCTCTTTCTGTGTCTGGTCCAATAGTTTTTTGAGCTTACAGGAGTTCTGAGAGTTCTTGTCAAATAATAAAGCTTGCCAAAATTAAAATTTAAAAACCTTAGAAAAGGGTTGCCAGAAGCTGAAAGGCACATAAAAACAAAATAGGTGGGGCCTGACCTGTGTCAAGACCATGGCACACAAGTGGATAAGGTTTAAACTTCTCCTCCTAACTATTTTTTCTTCTGGATTTAACTGCCTTTTTAGCCAGAGGCTAAACAGAAAAAGAATTCCAACAGTCACCAATCTTGGTAAATGCAGAATTGTAGGGAGAGGGTAAACTTTCTCCACTTGTGCGTGAGGGTTCCAGTTTGTGGACTCATTGTCCAAGTATGGATGGCCTTCCAAGTTCTTGTAAGATGCCTATGCATTAGGTTTTTTAATGTGTGGAGATCGGTGCACAGTGGATCAACCTACAGAGTGAGGGTCCCAGCCAGTGACATAGTTAACATGATGACAGTGGCTTCTTAATCTGTTGCAGCCTTCTTCCACCTTCACAGTTGCTGTAACGTGTATCATGTTATCTTCTGCTGCATCCGCTGTTGAGGTCTTTGGATTGTGCTCGGTCTGGAACCTCCCCCCCCCCTCCTCGGGAGTGCATAACTGGTGGTTATGCCCACAGGTTCATTGGAACACGCAAGCCCCCTCACCACGACAAGGTGACAATCCATTGAGGAAGGGCCACACAGGCTTAAGAATAAAACCAAGCAGAGAGACTAACCTAGACCTGATCTACTTAATATATTGGGTTGTTTGATCCTGAGTGGAAATCTGAACTGCTCTGATCTGGCACTATTTCCTATATTAGTAAAATGTACGAAGAGTTTATAGTTTCAGAAATGGTTGAAATAGTTTGGGTATTGAATTAGGGCAAGTTTTTGTTCTCCTGCAGGTATCCCAGTTTGTCCGTCCTCCTAAGCATCAGCAATCAGAGAGAAGAGCATGCTTTCTAAACCCAGAGATGCTATAGTTGTTCCACTCTGCCTAACATCTGTGTCATGGAATCCCAAGCATTCTCTATTCTATGTTATTGAGTTTGCACAAGGCTTTCCTGCCTTGAGATGCTTGTAATAGTGGATGCATCCAACTGCTGTTATACAGCTTTTGTTGTTGTTCTGTTACTTCAAGTAATTTCTGACTTACACCGACCCTAAGTCAACCTTATTATGGGGTTTTCTGGGGTTGAAAATATGTGGCTTGCCCAAGGCCACCCAGTAATTGAAAATAAAGTGCATAATATGATAGGTACATTGTGTTGACCAATTTACTCTTTGTTACAAAGGTAATCCTTGGACCAACATCCTGGTCTAAATCTAGAGCAGTTTCTCAACTAGGGTATTCTCGAATCCTTGGAATCTGCAAGTAGTTGGTGAGAGATTGTGACTGAAAGAAATTTCCCTCTCGTTTTGAGATGTATGTTTTATATGCAAGGGCTTTCTGAAACCTGCAAATTATTTAAAGAATTCCCCTATAGTTTTTTAAAAAGTCAAGATTAGCGATCTAATATTCTTTTTCTATTCTATTACATTCTGTCTCAAAGTCTACATCCAGGAAAACTGATGCACAGTGATGTAAGGTTCAATAGCAGAAGACTACAATACAACCCTTTTATTCCCAGAGAATATGTTCCTGAACTTATCATGGACGCAGGAAACCCTGTTGAAATGAATAACTTTTACTGGATACCTCTCTAAGATTTTCCTACGTCCTTCATGACCACTCTGTGGTAACATTTGGAGAAAGCATGCCATAGGACTGCCAAGATTTAGAACATTTCTAGAGAACGTATTTTACTGGGCGCAGGGAAGTGAAACATGAGTTGTACTGTACATCTGTGTTGATTTTTAATTTGTATATTCTAATAACTTGTAATAAATTTTGAGTCAAATCCAACTAGCAGATACTGAAATTATTTTCCATTTCATAGTTAAGCCTTTAAGAAAGAACTTGGAGGAGAATTTGGGAGTCCATCATTTAAGGGAAATGACTCCTAATTGCCTATTGCCTACAAGGGATGACAGGCCATCTTAGAAGATGAGGACTCTGAAAAAGGCAATTGAGACCCAAAGGCAATTGAGGCAGAAGCCTGTGCATTTCTGTGTATGCTCCTAGCTATGAACTCTGAAGGTTGACTTTCAGCTCTCAAGTGTGCCGAGTGAGTGATTGGCCTAACTGAGGGAAGTAGGCAAGAGCTCAAGAAAAAAAAATTGCCACACTCATTCCTATATAAAGGTTCATGATCAAAAGTCAGAGAAAGTTGCAGAATCTAAAGTTATGTAGGTCTCATGGAATCATGGGAGTTCCGGTTTTATAAAATCTTTAGTGTTCTCTGCCAAAGAGTGCTGGTGCCTCAGCAAACGACAGCTCCCAATATTATTTGCTTGGAATCTGACCTGAGTCCCCTTGGGGAGATAGGGTGGAATATAAAATAAAGTTGTTATTATTATTCAACAGCATTGAGCCAGGACTGTTAAAGTGGTGTCAAACTGCATTATTCTGCAGTGTAGATGCACCTGAATATTTGAAAGGGCAGCTATGACTTCAGGAAGATTCTCAAATGTAAAAAAAATATGTAAGTACCGAAGTCACAATAATCCATGCCATCATTTTTTCCAGTTTCCATCTGTTGTTCCGAAAGCTAGAAAGAGATGAAAGCTGACAGAAAGCGAAATCTTATGATTTGTTTTGAGTACAGTGACTGGTTAATAATGAAGCCAAAATGTGTAGCAATTGGATATCTGCATTTACAGAAGTGATCAGATAGAGGTAACTAAAATATTGTATATTTGTAAACACAAATATGTACAAAGTGGTTTAGAAAAAATATAAACAAAAGCAAACTATAACTGTAATACAAAATAACATTGCAATTATTTAAAACTAAGGCAGAGTAAAATTCAGATAAAAACAATCTTGTGAAAATGCCATGGGAGTAACGGTATCTTCTCTACTGCTTAAAAAGAGAGTAGTGATACACCTAGGTATAACATTCTGGTGCCCCTGCTGCCCCTAATTCGAAGTGCCACATCTGCCTTTACTAAATCATGAACATCTGGCAGAAAGATACAAAGCAAATATTTTAGATAAGCTCAAATGGGAGAAGGCTATTTTGTAAGTACTCTTGCTGCTGGGAGTTTAGGTTGTGTGAAAGGGTAAAAACAAAGTGTTAAATAGGTTTAATATTAACTGTGTGTTTGTATGGAGACAGAGATACACATGAGTACATATACACATATACCAAAAACATGTACCAGTAGGAACTTTTTCAGCCAGACTTACACAGACAGACTCTGCACTAATACTGTATTAAGCATGGTTTTAATTTTAGAACTGACATTTGCTTGCCTGGCATCCTGTTACAGTAGAAGAAGTCCAAGTACAAGACTGGCTGCAAGATAAATATAGCTTTTAAGACTTCTTGCACTTTCTTAGACAAGGTCATATAAATCTGATATCTCATTTAAATTATAAGCAGTAGTACCATTCTTTAAACTAATATATTTAAATGAATTAGTAAAATGCCCAATGTACAAAGTGCCCTCATAGCGGCAGATTAAAAGTGGATTAGTTTTTCATTTGCATTTTATTTTGCAGCAATAATATTTTGCATTGCAAATTGAAACATTCAAACCACATGTTCATGTTACAGTTTTTAAATGCCAAAGATTTCTCTAAAGAATTCTGGCAATTACAGTTTGAGATTTTTTCCACATCAATGTGTCTTAAGCTTTCTTTGAGAGATAAAAGGTTAGGTAGGTAAAGGTAAAGGTTTTCTCCTGACATTAAGTCTAATCATGTCTGACTCTGGGGGGTGGTGCTCATCTCCATTTCTAAGCCGTAGAGCCGGCATTGTTCATAGACACCTCCAAGGTCATGCGGCCAGCATGACTGCAAGGAGCACTGTTACCTTCCCGCCCGGAGCAGTACCTATTGAGTTACTCACATTTGCATGTTTTCAAACTGCTATGTTGGCAGAAGCTGAGGCTGACAGCGGAAGCTCATACCGCTCCCCAGATTCGAATCTGCAACCTTTCGGTCAACAAGCTCACCGGCTCAGTTGACTGAGTCTCTCATTTGGTATCAGCAATGGATTGAGGTTTTGGGTTTTAGCCTGCCACTTTTGGACTCTCACTTGCTGAGGTTCCTGCAAGTATTTCAGTTGGCATATGACAATGGTGGAATGAATTCTCCATTTTTACTGTTCTATACAAACGTTTCTGCAAACAAGCAAAATTAACAATGCTCTGTTTTTAAGCCTTTAACTGCCCCTGTTTGAATGTCCAGGATAAAAAGCTTTAAACCTACTTGTGTATACAAAGCTGTCCATAAATGGAAAAAAGTAAGAACAAGCAGTTATTTTATGCTGTCAAAAATTTGAAGGTAATGAGAATCATAACTATTATGAGGATATTCGAAATATGGAAGAGTGTTTCTGTTTTAAAAATGATGAGATAACTCAAACCATCCTCACATTGGAGAGCAGAAGCTGAAGCTTTCTTCATGAATCAGGAGAATGCCAGTTTCTAACCATAATAACTTAAGTCAGGGCAGAATAAATACAACTGTATATCCATTCTTCTTTATCATTCAGTGGCATTATGTGCTGACAAACCTGCATATAAAATATAGAAAAGAGAAAATAGCCATTTCTGTCTTCCATAATTTTTTGAAGTGTGACTCAATTATATATTTATATTGATTATAAAATTAATTATATGATATTAATTATATATTAATTATAACATTATTTTATTTTTTATGTTTTTCAGATATTATCCCAGGCTAGGTATAACACTTTTAAAGAAGACAAACCATAAATGAATCTGTATAGCTATACAATAACTTGATAATAGTTAATACAGTAGAAGAAAGACAAAATTAGTGTTGGTGTAAAAAAAAAGTAGGAAAAAGTCCTCTTGCAATGGCATGTTGCTACCAGTAGTAGCATGTTGCTACTACTGGTCCTTTCACATTTACTTGTGAGTATGTTGGAAGAGTTGCTAATAACATACCTCACAACATTTCACAGTTTAAAAAAAAGACTGAATAACATCCTAGTTTTAATATATACTGCAGATTGCCAGCAGGCTCAGGAAGAAGAAGAGAAAGAAAGAAGGACCATCTTCTTACATATACTATATTCTATCATCTACTGGTTTAAAAAAGCTCACTGATTTCTTCCTTTGAGTAAAGATATACTAGAAAAACATAACAATTTGATATATACCGCAGCATTTGGTGCGGCAGGAGAACTACAGATATCATGGGTTGTCAAAATGACCAATACATGGGATCTAAACACTTCCTGGAGTCTAAAATGATGAAACTGAGGCTATTGTATTTTGGCTATATCATTAGATGATATGACCCATTAGAAAAGATATTAATGATTGTCAAAGTGGGAGGCAGCAGGAAAAGAAAATTGCTTTATATGTGGATGGGCTTGGATATGATCAAGGAGCTCATAGCCCTGAGTTCGCAGGATTTGAACAGGATGATGACATGGTGTTTTGGAGATTTTTCATTCATACAATAAACATAAATTGAAGCTGATTTGATGGCAATAACAACAATCTTCCATATGTAGAATGGCAGGCTGTGAACTGCATGCACATTACTATCATATGCATATCTTTAAAGATTAATTCATTTACACCAAGCTGAAATGAGAGGTGGGTAATAAAAATATGTGTTGTTGTTGTTATTATTAAATTCTAGAGATACTGAAAAACCTAAACTCTGAAGAAATGACAAATTTAGAAACTTGCACTAACAACATTTCAAAAATTGATCCTTTAAATGTAAATAATATCTGCCCCTCTCATCCCTCTGTCCCATGGTGAATGAAAATTGATTGTTAACATTTTATATTTAACTAGCTTTCCCCTGCCACGCATTGCTGTGGCCCAGTCTGTGTATATGCGTTTTGTGTGTGTACATCAATGAGGAGAAGTGGTTTGTATTGGTTTTATTGGTTTTATTGCTTTTATGGTTGTTTTTGCCTTACAATAATTATTGTTTTCTGTTAATTGATGTTATCGCTAGAATTGCTGTTTTCTGTTAACTGATGTTATTTGTCCTACTGCTGTTATGAGATGCGGGCATTAAATTGTGCCTTGCTTTTGTAAGCCACCCTGAGTCCCCTCCGGGGATTAGAAGGGCGGGGTAGAAGCAACCGAAATAAATAAATAAATATGTGTATATGTGTATTTATGTGGTTATGTGCATGTGTCGTAATGTATTTTTTTGTTTTTTGGCTTTTTAGATTTCTTCTGTTGCGTTTTTCAGTGTCTTTATGAGTGATGGTCACTAGTTGTCCTGATTGGTGTATTGTGTCCAAATTTGGTGTCAATTAGCCCAGTGGTTTTTTGAGTTATGTTAATCCCACAAATGAACATTAAATTTTTATTTATATAGATGAATAGCTTTTTAAAACATTAACTTATTGTTGGTTCGTTTAGGATATACTGTATAGCCCCTCTCTGTCCACTTTCCATAAAGACTTGAAAACTGGGATGTTCCAATGTGCCTTTGAATAATGGTTTAGCTTCCGATCAGGCCCACCTAGCCCTAATTCTTGTTTTGGGTTTTTTTTTCCAGCACTTTACTTCCAGCCCCAGCCCTATTGTTCTGCATTTTGCACAAGCCTTGCCCTGCCATCTTGAATCAGAACATGCCCACTTTTTCCGGTTACAGGGAGTTGATGTTGATTTATATGTTTTCTGATGTTTTATTTTTCTGATTTAAGTTTTTAAAATTTTTAATTAAGTAACTTTCAATTCCTTGTTTATGGTGAGCGTGGTCCCCATGTAAACCACCCTGAGTTCCTTTGGAGAGATGGTGGCGGGATATAAAAATAAAGGTATTATTATTATTATTATTATTATTATTATTATTTTCAGAGTTGTCTTGTAAGCTGTTTCTACCCTGGCAAATGGTGAAATATAAGTATTTTAAACAAATTTATTTTAAATAAATACACAATTACCATCATGGATTTGGGTGCCACTTCAACAGCAAAAGTATTGAGTCCTCTATTATTTACGCAGTTCTTACTTTGCTCACTATTGAGATGGATGAGTGCTTTGCTTTCAGACTATTAAGAGAAAAGTAATATTAGTATCAAGATATTTAGAAACAACTATCAGCACAATTCATATTTGATACATTTGAATAACAACACATGAAAAAGTGAGATTAATAAGGAATGACTATCTCTTGGAAATATTACAACCACCTAGGAGAACCTAGAGATTTCTAGAGAAGTGTTCTTCTATCTGCCTATCTATCTATCTATCTATCTATCTATCTATCTATCTATCTATCTATCTATCCCAATCACATACACACACATACCACAGCTGTGGGGATCCTACAATTCTAACCCTTACAAAAAATTGAAGAAAATAGTCAGAAAAAAAGAAACTAATAGTTTTCATTAGGATGATTCATGTGATCCTTTCTTATACTCAAAGACCATCATTTATTTCCTGCCAGCTTGGCTTGAATTTGCATGTAATTTAGGTATGCTCCTTATGTGACCAGACGGAACACATAAACATAACTATTAATTACTACTAAATTTATGGAAGGTAAGCCGATCCATCTTTTCTTTTTTTTTAAAAGGAAAACAATAAAGACCAACCCAGGTTTATGGATCAGATTTCAACACAGAAATATTATGCTCAGCAAAAGGAACCCATGGTAATGTTGGAGATTTTACGGTTGGAGTTCTATAGCTGAACTACCATGTACATTGACTTTCAGCTTCAGTAGAAAACAGAAAAATTTAATACATATAGGGAGATGAACTATACGAATAGCTAAATCGGTTTTGTATATTAAATTCTAGGGTGGGGTGTTTTGTTTTTGTTTTTTGTTTGGCCTCTGCCTAGTTAATATGATCTGCTTGCTTCAATTAGCAGTTTGAATCACTAGCATCTGTGTCCCCAAACTGTGAATTCCCAGCCTGACACACAAACATACACATAAAAATAAAAATGTAAAATAAAAAGCTTTGACAAACACTGAACCCATTATATGCATTATACCTTGTTTTCAATAACAGCTGTGATACGTGTATCACTTTTGTATGTATGGATAATGATATTTTCACTGCGATCCATTGGCTTGGCATCTCCTTTATTAACAACACTCACACAGATGGCATTCTTAAGCTGTTCTCCACCGGTTTCCAAACAAACTGGCATAATTTGGGGCTTACATTTTTCTGCATAGATGTGAATAGAAAAAGGACATGCCTATAGAGAAAGAAGAGGAAAATAATTCCATATACTGTACTCACTATCACATTATGATTAGTAATGACCCACATCCTTGCAATATCCTTGTCTACTACTTCAAAAATGATTTACAGGCTGTCCCCAAGTTACAAACATTCCACTAACATACAACTTCTAGTTACAAAATGGGGTGAGACAACAGGAAATGAGAGAAATCTACCTCCAGGAAGGGAAATTCACTCCTGAAAACATTATCACGGGAAAAAGGTGTCTCTACTGAAACTTTCTCACCAATCCTTGCCTTGTTTCCTCAACAAGCCAAATTATCAAAAATCTGTTATCACAGAGACAGAAAATGCGGTGAAAGTTCAAGCCTGCCCTGAAATGTGTCAGGTTAAAAAAGAAACCTGTTTACTCATAACTTGATTAACCAGTTAAAATTCTTGCGTAAACCAGGTTTGGGGAGGGTTAGAACCCCCCCCCCCCCGGCTACAGCCCTGCTAGTAACTAATGATTTTAAAACAATTATTTTACACAATTATCTCTCATACCTCCACCAACTCCATTGCTCTGTTATAGCCCATTGACAGCAAAGTATTCCAGAGGATACTAAGTTCTCCGCTTTGTTCATTAGCTTCCATGAGATTCAGATCCATAAATCCTTGTTTTGTGAGTTCATCATTCTTCATTTCAAAATTCTCTAATTAAACGAAAATAAAAAGTAGATAATGTATGGCAACATTGGAAATAAGTAAAAGTGTCCTTTACTGTATCAAAAACAAATGTTAAGAATTTAGATATTACTCCTTAAGAACATAAGAAAAGGTATGCTGGCCAGGACCCAATGCCCATCTTGTGCTCTAGCTTATTTACTTAGTGATCAGTCAGTTGCCTATGAAAGGCATGAGTACAATTACACTCTTCATCTCAGGCTCTCCAGCATCTGATATACAGATGGATAGTCTTCTGGTATTAGGAACAAAATGAAGACAGTGAAATAGTTGAAGATTTTTCATACTTTGGTTCACTTACTAATTAGAATGGACACTGCTGTCAAGAGATCAGAGGACGACTACGACTTGGAAAAGCAATTATGAAGGAACTAGACAAGACCTTTAGTATCTCATTGAATACTAAAGTTAGTATTGTCCAAGCCATAGTATTTCCAATTTCTATGTACTGTTGTACAAAGCTGACTGCATCCTCTTGGACGAACCTGCCCAAGCTCTGAGATCTTAAAGAGAGACCCTTCTCTCAGTCCCACCTTCATCTCAAACTTGGTTGGTGGAAACTAGAGAGTGGGCCTTCCTTCTCAGTGGCTACCCCTCAGCTCTAGAACTCCCTGCCCAGAGAAGCCCTCCCTGATGTCCTTCCGGCAGTTGGCTAAACCCTTTCTATTCAGACAGGCTTTTAAAGACGAAGGTTTTAAAGAACAAATCAGAGGGTACTGTGGTTTTTAATGTTTTAATGTTTTAATGTTTTTTTACTGGTTTTTTATTATTTATTTATTATTTATTTATTATTCAAACTTATATGCCGCCACTCCCCTGGGGCTCGGAGCGACTTACAAGAATGGCTAAAATCTAACACAATTTAAAAACAATTAAAAAAATTTAAAAACAGCAATATAAAAAATCAAAGGCCTATCGAAACAAATATGTCTTACATGCCCTGTGGAAAGCTGATAAGTCCCGCAAGGCACGGATTTCAGGTGGCAGGGTATTCCATAGTGATGGTGCCACTGCTGTAAAGGCTCTGTGTCTGGTTGCTGTTAGATGCAAGGTCTTGACACTGGGAATTTCCAATAGATCTTGGTCCTCAGAACGGAGGGATCTCTGGGGTTGGTAGGGTCCCTCATGTACATCAGCCCCAGACCATGCAAGGCCTTAAAGGTGAGTACCATCACTTTGAAAGTGCTCAATTGGTAACCTATGCAGCTGCAGTAAGATTGGTGTTATGTGGCATCTCATCGGAATTCCTGCAAGAAGCCAAGCAGCTGCATTTTGTACCAACCCGAGCTTCTGGATCACCGACAGAGAAAGGCCAATGTAGAGGGCGTTACAGTAGTCCAGTCTTGAGATGACAGTAGCCTGGATCACCGTAGCTAGGTCGTCCCTGGACAGGTAGGGGACGTCTAGCCTGCCGCAGATGAAAAAAGGCGGTTCTGCTAATGGCGCAGACCTGGGCCTCCATCATCAGCAGGGGGTCCAAAAGGACTCCCAGACACTTTACCAATGATGACGGGCGTAGCGCCTCGCCATCTAGGGTAGGCAGCTGGATATCCCCACTGCCCGGTTGACCCAGCCATAGGATCTCCGTCTTTGCTGGATTCGCCCTCAACCTACTGGCACGCAGCCATCTAGTAACGGCCTCGAGGCACTGATGGAAATAATCGGGTATAGAGTCCGGTCGGCCTTCCATCGTCAGCACCAGCTGAGTGTCATCAGCGTACTGATAACACTCAAGCCCAAAACCTTGAACCAGCTGAGCAAGTGGTCGCATATAGATGTTAAAGAACAGAGGGGAGAGAATGGCCCCCTGAGGAACCCCACAAGATAGAGGGGACCTCTCAGAGACCAGGCCTCCCCTCTCCACTCGCTGTCCACGGTTGTGAAGAAAGGAGGACAGCCAATTTAAAGCTGTTCCTCTGACTCCAACAGCAGCAAGGCGGTGGGTCAAAAGATTGTGGTTGACTGTGTCAAATGCTGCTGTGAGATCCAATAACACAAGCAGCGCTGACCCGCCCTGGTCAAGCTGGCATCGAAGGTGATCCGTGATGGAGACCAGCACAGTCTCTGTCCCGTGCCCCACACGGAAGCCGGACTGGAAGGGATCTAGTCCGGCTGTGTCGTCTAGGAATCGCGGCAACTGCTCCGCTGCTGCCCTCTCAATCACCTTGCCCAGGAACGAGAGATTTGAAACTGGGCAGTAACTGGAGGGAACCGAACAATCTAAGTCTGGCCTCTTTTAAACCCTCTGGAAAAACTCCTTGCTCAAGGGAGCTGTTTATAATCTTCAACAGAGGGTCACGTAATCCCTCCAAGCAGGATTTCACCAACCAAGAGGGACACGGATCGAGGGAGCAAGTGGTCGGTCTAGCTGCAGCTATGAGCCTATCGACAGCCCCTGCGTCCAACAGGATAAACCGGTCGAGGATGGGTCCAGCAAGTGGCCACGGAGTCTCAAGTTCTCTCACTGTATCACTTGTGGCGGGGAGGTCCCGGTGAAGTAGCGAGATCTTGTCTGCAAAATAGCTCTGAAAAACCTTGGCTGAAGGGGCCTGATCACCACTTTTTGGGACGGTAGGAACCATCATTAGAGATTGAATTATTTATATTATAATCCTGTTTTAATGTTTACATATTGGTATATTTAAATGGTATACTAATGCTTTTATGTTAAGCCACTTCAAGTCTCCTTCAGGAGAGATAAAGTGGGGTATAAATAAATATAACAACAATGACAACAACAACAACAAATGAATGCTAAGGCACCATATACTGCAGCTGTAGGAAGTATTTCAACCTAGTATTAATCTGTTAGAGCAGATTAATTAGTTTCTCGTTAAGAACTAATGTCCTCTTTTTAAACAAATCATTGGAATAAGAAGATATTGAAAAGGAAAGGAACACAGCACAGAAAACTTCTCAGGAAATAATCCTTGATTTGACAAACAAAAATGTATCTATATAATTCTAGAGATTATAACATTCAGTTTCTTTATTGAGCAAGCCTTTTATGCTGCGAAAGCTGCTCAGTTCTACATCTTAGAATAGTACAATTTATGAAAAGCAATATATCTCAACTAACACTCAGATGTTCCCATTGCAGCTAATGAACTACACTGGTTTCTGTAAGCAATTGAAACATTCTCGCTTTGCAGAATATTGAAAATTGTTTTCTCATCTCCATAACAATACTAAATCTGTGCTTTATGTTATTTAAGAAGAGATTACCAGTTTATCAATCTTAAGGTTCAGGGGCTAATACAAACTGCTTGCACTTTGTTCTGAAGATTTATGGTGTCCATTTGAACCCTCCAGCTGATTAATTGCCCTGTAATCCATTTACAGCTTTCTCAGTTGCTTCCTTCTGACAAGCATATAAATATATGTTGACTGTTATGTTTGTTCCAGAACATGTGAAACAAAGGACGACTTGCTCTGTAAAGCCAAGTTGGAAATAAGGACTTGGGATTTCCAGGGGGAGTTTGACTTTTGCCTCTTTGAACAACAGACTTTGATGCCATAGCACAAACTGCTTTTGGAACTCCCTTCAGTTTCATTCTTCCTCAGGCACAGACTTAGTCACGCTATTCTTTGTGGATGCATGGCATTATATTAAAATGTGCCTGAGAAGTCCTGAATATTTTTTCAGAACAATATGGGACAGAATCTATCAAATAGTGAATATTTATGCCAGAATTAAGAAAGCACTGCAGATCTTTAAATTTCTAGTGAGGCTTTTATAGTCTTATCCAAATGTTGGATCCATTTTATGTGCTGTAATTTTTTATATAATAATAATAATTAATAAATTCATCTGCCTGACATCCATATAAGTCAGAATGTATTACTATCCTGTTTCCCCTAATATGTGATAATGAAGACCAAATAAAAAGGGGAAACACTATTTGTTTTTATTATCGCCTTTCATACCTCACCTTTCTCCACTCTGCCCCCAAAAGCTCAGACTTATACTTTTGGGGTAAATACTAATGGCTGGAGAGGAAAAGGAGGGCTCAATCTGCACAATGCTCCCTGAGCCAGAACACAACCCACGGTTAGGTTCATCTACACTAGAGAATTAATGCCTTGACACCACTTTAACTGCCTTGGCTCAGTGTTATGGGATCATGGGAGTTGTAGTTTTATAAGGGCTTTAGCCTTTGCCAAATAGAGCTGGTGCCTCACTAAACTACAACTCCTATGACTCCACAGCATTGAGAAAAAGTGGTGTCAAACCGTTCTAATTTTAAAGTGTAGATGTGAATCCAGTTAGGTATGTCCAGTTTTTTAGGGAGACATGAAACCTTAGAATTCACTTTAAAAATGAATTTGCTACCGAGCACAATTCAAAGTGCTGGCTTTAGCCTATAAAGCCCTAAATGGTTCTGGCCCAGCTTACTTGTTTGAATGCATCTCCCCCTATGAACCATTCCGGGCGATAAGATCTACTGGGGGGAGGGGGGGCTGCTCTCTGTCCCACCTTCTTCACAGGTGCAGCTGATGGGGGTGAGGGAAAGCGCCTTCTCAGTGGTGGCCCCTCAGCTGTGGAGCTCCCTTGCCAGTGAAATTAGATTAGCCCCCTTCTTCCTATCCTTTAGAAAACAAGTTAAAACCTGGCTATGGAACCAAGCGTTTGGAAAGCTGCACAGGGCTATATACAGCTACAAAGTGAATGGCAATGTGATTGGAACGGCTTCTAGATTATAATGTTTAGTCTATGTATAATCTTTTAACAGCTTGTTTATGTATTTATATGTTAGTGTTTTATGATTTTCATGATTTAACATACAATATATATTGTATTTTCTTTGTCTTATGTTAATGTGGCATTAAACTATTGCCAATTTGGAAGCCACTCTGAGTCCCCTTGGGGGTTGAGATAGAGCGGGGTAAAAATACATACATACATATACAGAAAAGTGATGCATTCATTTTTCTCTATAGGAATAACATCAGAAGACAACTTGAGATCAAAAACAAAAACTACATGATAAAAGGTCCCTCCAAATAAAACAGAAGAAGAGCTATCAGTGCTAACAGTCAAACAGACAAGGGACTTTGTATAGTATTTTAGCAGTGCTGGACTTCAAATAGTATTTTAGAAAATAACTAAGGGATGACTCCAAAGAGCAAGGGATGGCACCAAAGACCATGGAAAGAGCCCCGCCATTTTTAAAGACTGTACAAATTTGCCTTTGCTGTATACCTGCCTGTATATGAACTAGAAATAAAAAATAACCTAAAATTTGCCTTCCCCAAATAGCAAGAAAAAAGAAGGGAGTCATAGCAAGCACAACTGCTGATGTCATGAACATTTAACAAATGTCCATGACATGAACTCCAGAAGGCATTTCAAATGATAAAAAAGATGTACTAACTGGGAGGAAAAAAAACCCCAAGATTTTCTCATTAACAAAGGACTGCTGCTTGAATGGTTACAAAACGACAAAGAAACCTTACTATAGGAAAATAGGCATTTAGATCCCCTACAGTAAATGAATACAACTATATCTTTATTGTGGAATAAAATGGCCCCATAAAATGCTACCCAAGTCTGATATGAGATTTACAGAAACTACAGGAGCAGAGCCCATTGAGAAGATAAAGCAATGGAAGGGCTGATCTTTCCTCCCTTTTTTTGTTATCCTCTAACACAACACCCCATTAAGGACATCTGACAGTCTGACCTCAGGCAGTAGCAAAATAAAGCAAAAGGAAATGGAGCTGCCTGAAGAGGGAATGAAAATGACAGCCAGGGGACTAAAAGAGCTGCCTTTGATACTACAGAGGTGGAATCTAATGATGAGAAGGAAAAGAAATGAATGTGTGAAGAAATAAAAAGTAGTAACAATGGCACAAAGCAACTGCACATTCAGGAGTATCTGCCACAGTCTGCTTGAGATATTGAGTTATATTGATACATAAATGTATGATACAGTTGATACATTTTAATTAAATATTATATGGTGTATTGAATATGTTTAAACCACATAAGCAGTTAATTGAAAATTAAATTATAAATGTCTGTGTCACCTTCCTTCCACATTGCCTTTTCCTTGTTAATATACTATGGAATCAGCATTTCTGTTTAATCAGATATTCAGTTATCTAAATAGTATTTGCATATTCAGCTGCAGTCTTTCAGTTTAATGAGGATGTATCTACATATAGATAAATTTCAATTTTACCTTTGCACATGGCCCAAGTGTTTTCATCACATTTCTCACCACTGGTTCTCATTTCAAAGAAGTTGTATTCTTCCAGGCTGATGAAGCCATTTCCATCCAAATCAATCATTTCAAATATTTCTGATAAGACAGCTCTGAAAAGATGGGGAAGCAAAAGAGTCCAATAGATCATTTGCTGTCATCGTCATTTCATTTGTGAGACTCATCAATACAAGAGACTGTTTTGGGGCAATAAATATGAAAGGTATGAAGATCAAGACTGGAAATTTTCACAAAACTTGGTTTGCCTTACCTGAACTCTTCAGTAAGTTCCAACTTTCTGCTGCCATCTCTATATATGAGTTTGGCTTCTCCTCTTATTTCCTTTTTCACTTTGTTGAACCTACATCCTGTGGTAAAAGGGATTAACCAATAGCTTCCTGCACCAAGTTCCCCTCTCCAACCAAACACCTATGTGAAGAAAAAAGATAAATGTGGGATATTTTGATATTCTAAGGGCCCTTCTACACATAAAGTAAAACTCAGAAGTAACCAGAATTAAAAAGGAGTGGGTGAGTGGCTAAATGATGTTTGGAGAAAGTGTTTGGGGAACAGCTTTTCAGCTGCCAACAAAAATTGGGTTAGCAGCTGAAAAGCACGTGTTAAAAAGGTGCACTTAAAACCTGATTCTGTCCCCCAAAATGCACAACTTCGCATGACTGTATATCCCTGCAACCATGGAAAACATGTGACTTCCTTCCCATCCCCCTGTGTAGACTGTTCCAGAGCACAGGTTTATTTTAAAAGCTTGAAACCACTGTCAAAGACACACAAAGACACTGTCAAAGAGCCACAGACACACAGGTGGCTAAGGGAAGCAAACTGGAAAGCAATCAGAACTCTTTGTAGCGATTCCTTTATTTCTTATAATATTAAACAGAGCTTGAATTAACAGTTGGGTGAAGAGAGACAAGAAATCTGCTTGTGTGTACATTGAGATCTCCGCATGTGTGCATATGAGGTCCAGCACATCTCGGGAAGAATAAAAAAAACTTCCACCAGATATCCTGTATCCATTCTCCATCTTGATCTGCTTCAAAGGAAGATGTGAGGATGGTGGGGGACCACATCCCAGGACTGAGAGGTTTGTGTGTGGACTTCCTGTCAGGTCCAGGGATTTTTTGCCCCACTTCCAAAACCCGCATTTTGATACTGTCTGAAAACGCCCTAAAGATATCACCATTACTTGACATGTATTTCAAAGGTTTAGATATTGAAAGCATTCCCAGTGTGAAGAGCATGAAATCTAAAAAGAATCTAAATCAAAGATAATGAAAAATTAAAGTGAAGTATTAGGCTCAGAAATTGGAAACTTCGCTCCAAACTATGAGCCATCTACATTGCCATATAATGCAGTTTAACTACATTGAACTGGATTATATGGCAGTGTGGCCTCATATAATGCAGCTCAATTCAGTTAAACTGCATGATTTGGTAGATGGGGCCTATTACTCAAAAGTGCTTTTTTTTTTTAAGTGGCCGATGTGGATGCCACTGTATGCTGCAAACAGAGTGAATATACATTGTTTGGCACCTCTCCTCTGCAAGTCTGAGGTGTGCATATTCTCAAGACACCTTTCATGTTTACTGCCTAGAGCTGGTATGCAAATGGTGAAATGACTCTGTATAAAAGTACCATATATTTAGTCTAGAATAACACCTTTAAAAAAGATAAAGGTTTCCCCTGACATTAAGACTAGTCGTGTCCGACTCTGAGGGGTGGTGCTCATCTCCTGAAGACCCGGCATTGTCCGTAGACGCCTCCAAGTTCATGTGGCTGGCGTGACTGCATGGAGCACCGTTACCTTCCCATCAAAGCAGTACCTATTGATCTACTCACATTTGTATGTTTTTGAACTGCTAGGCTGGCAGAAGCTGGGGCTCTGCTCCGTGGATTCACCCCGCTCTGTGGATTCAAACTGCCAAATTTCGTTCAGCAAATTCATCAGCTCACCGGGGGCTCCAAAAAGGCTTAGCGTTTCATTAATAGTGATTGAGTCACTTTCTTGGATAAATGGCTTTACAAACTTGCTTATATGCCTTTATTATGCTCTAACCCTTATTTTAAAACCTGGTGCACATACCAGTATTAAAATGGTTACTCCCTTCAATGTAAGAGACTTAAAATGTTCTGACCTCTTTATTGCGTTGCTCAGTGAAGTTCATAAGCTGTAAGTAGTCTTCTGTTTCACTGTCTTTAAATATATACAAAGCTGAGTCCACTGCTAACCATGGTGAGCATTTCTCTGCAAAGAGTGACAAAATCATAGCTTTAGTTATTTCTTTGTTTGTTTATTTATACCTCTTTTCATCCAATGTGGAGCAAAAGAATCTAGCAATACGTTTGGAAAGGTTTTTTTTAAAGCTATAGTTCTAAGACACATAAAATAAAGTAGCATTTTTTTTGTTTCTCAAAAGCAACTGAAATGGTTGCTGTTCCCAGGAAGAAGGACATTCTCTGTCCATCTCATCTGGAAATCTAAAAGGCAATTTATTTGGTAAAAGGTACATATTCTTACCTTCCCTTTGGTGAAGCTTTAAAGGCTTAATGGTGATACATACTGTAGACGTTTGGGGTAAAGACAACTTGTATTTATGACTAATTATCTCACCACTGTCTTGCAAGAAGAAGCATCCTTTGGAGAGTACACAATGCCATTCCTAGAAACAAAATAAATAGGACACGAGATGGCACGCTGTTAGGCAATGACCTGGGTAGTGATATCTATACTCTGTGCTTCTTCTGGTGCTGAAATATTAGTACTTCTCCTTTTTGGGTAATTTAGTTGCTAAACTGACTTTATGGTACATATAATTTTATAAAAGTTCATCAGAGTTTATAAAAGTTACTTTTAGCACTATAGTTTTCATTATCCCAGTCTATAGTGGCTAGATACTGGGAGTTGTCATGCAAAAATTTACATTTCCAAGTTCTGAGGCTAATTGGACAACTGGGAGTATGCATCATCTAATCCCGTGTATTGTCAAAAGTTTTCATGACTGCAATAACTGGGTTATTCTAAGTTTTTGGACTGTATGGCCATGTTCCAGAAACATTCTCTCCTGACGTTTCGCCTGCATCTATGGCAGGCATGCTCAGAGGTTGTGAGGTCTATTGGAATCTAGGAAAATGGGGTTTATATATCTGTGGAATGTCCAGGGTGAGAGGAAGAATGCTGGTCTGTTGGAGGTAGGTGTGAATGTTTCAATTGGCAGTAAGAAGCCACACCTTGAAACTGCTAGGCCATTAAATGCTAATCAAGGTGGCCAATTGAAACATTCACACCTACCTCCAACTTTTCTTTATAAATAAACTCAAAGCTATCACTTGTCTTTAAGCCATGTGGGTATTACTATTCCTCATTCCAGTTGATAACTGAAAAAACAGCAACTTGTTAAGGCCTCCTTTGCAGTTAAGGTAATACTTCAATCAAAAACTTTCCATCTCACAGTGTACTTTCTTTGTGATTACAATGTATTGGTTTTTGTTTTATAAATATCCAGTTTAAAACTTAAGGTTTCACAAGTAAATGTTTGTGGATATTTTACCATATTTGAAAACGCAGAGGAAAATGGTTGCAATAATTTCATCCTTGTATAAAGGCATAAGAAGCCTGCTATCCTCTTAGAAACCATAAGATGGTGCTATTGGCCCCTTAATCCAAGACTCAGAGACTAGCTCTTTTTCAACTAATATAGGTAAGTATTTCTGCGTTTGCAGCAGGATATATGATATGGAGGAATAGGAATATTTTAAATTATAAGGAAAATGTATACAAACAAATGTGAGAAAGTAACAGTATCACAGTGATGTAACATCAAGAAGGTAAAATATATTTAAGCTATGACCATGGCTTTCAGTTTGGGATGCAAACATCTGAACAACTACTATGCATCTTGCCTGGATATTTCCACATAAGCTCCTGTTGAAAGGAATTTTGAAGTGGTGTCTGCAATCTTACCCACACTTACGGCATGTAAGGCCCACTCAAAGTGGAGGGTTGTAATGCACAATGCAGAAGAAGTCCACTGCTCTTTTCTACAAGTTTTGCTTAATACAAATCATTGTGAGAACAGCTGTGTTGTGAAAGGTTTCAGTACATATGCTGAAATCCAATGGAAAAGTCAAATGCAATGAAAAATAAAATATTGGTTTCTGGCAACTTTTGCCACACATTGGAGTGCAACTGCATTAACGAAGTACAACTGCACTGAACTGCTTTTCTAGTTTACAACACTGTAGATCTATTTTATTTTCTTACATATTTATTTCCAGTGGTTTTATAAGAATTTATTCCTGTATTGACCATATGCTACCATTCACAATATATCTGCAGATGACTCTTGTTCTTTATATCGTCGGGTTCTATCTTTAGTGAAGTGCAATGGGCTAAAGCAGGGCTTTTTAAACTTTACTACTGCCAACCTCTTTTCACCTGAATTTTTTTACATTAATGAGTATATAAAATAGGTTAAAAAATCAAGCATTTGCAAGGATTGCTAAACAGGCTGATTTTTCTTTTTATCAAGCACTAGCCGTCCCCTGCCATGTGTTGCTGTGGCCCAGTCTGTGTACATGTTTTTTTTTTTGTGTGTATATGCATATGTGTGTGTGAATACAGTATTTGTGTATATATGTGTGTTTGTGTATATATGTGGTTTTGCGTATGAGTTGTAATGCATTTTTTGTTTTTTGGCTTTTAAGTCTCTTCCACTGTGTTCTTCAGTGTTTTTATGAGTGATGGTCACTCGTTGGCCTGATAGGTGTATGGTGTCCAAATTTGGTGTCAATTCACCCAGTGGTTTTTGAGTTATGTTAATCCCACAAACTAACATTATATTTTTATTTATTTATTTATTTATTTATTTATTTATTTATTGTATTTCTACTCCATTCTATCTCACCCTGGAGGGGATTCATAGAAACTTCCAGCCTTGGCAAATATTAAAACTAAAATATAAAATAGTAATATTAAATTAATATTAAAATATAAAACCCTACAATACATGACGCATAAAACTTTAAAATCAAATAAAAACATATCAATACAATTAAAAACTGTTAAAAACACAGCACCTAATCCTGCTGTACAGCTGAAGCATTTTCTGCAGAATCCACTGTAAACAAACACTGCACAACAGATTTGTGTAAATATCGAAAACAGCCACTAGGTGATGTTCAGAAAACTTTTACTGTTGCCAATTTTTTCTTAACCCAAACATTTTGGGTTGGTACTCACAATTTAAATAGCAGTGATCTAGAGAACCATCAGAAGCATTTCATATTAATTTAAAACATTTATTATATGCCACCAAACATTATGAAAGCAAATTAATGTAAACGAAACAATAAACATGTTTTTAATAAGATGGACAGATCAGCTGAGCTCTATTTCATTTCCGAATTTATTTTGCAAATGTTACTAAAATTTTGAATAAATTAAAGGCAATAGTATGATAGCTGGGACCCTACGCTACGCTGCTTGCACAACATGGGTCTGAATTCGGGGAACACATGCGCGAGTGGGCGCACCTAGTGAGAGATGCAGCTGCGGTGGAGTCGTTGCAATGGAAGGAAGGATAAAAAGGAGGGGGTAAAGACGACTGATGGAAGGAAGGATAAAAAGGAGGGGGGGGAATACTGTTACATTACCTCACCCTCATCCTGTCCCTCCTGAGTTAAATTACTTCACTGCTATCCTGTCAGTTCACAGCGGTTGCTCCCAATGAAAACACAGGACTGCGCTCTGGTATCAAAGAGAAACTTTACTGATGGAAACATGGACATGCAAAAAGCTGAGATTGCTTGGAACCAGTTGGTCACTCCTTATATACACACACTCCCTTACTAGAAAATGCATTTCCCGCCAACCAAAAACCCAGCGCAATATCCCTGCAAAACTGCTAGCCGTTTTCTTCCAAGATCGGAAGCTGCAAGTTCCTTATCGATGTCCTATGTCAGGTCCCTGGTTCTCAGCGCCAAATCCAAGGCCCTGGAAACTGGGTTCTGACACTATCCTGCCACAGCTGCATCTTTCACTAGCTTCGCTGTCTCGCGCACGTGTTCATTAATTCTGACCCACATTGCGCAACTAGCATAGGGTCCCAGCTATCATACTATGGCCTAATTAAGTTTGCTTTTTTCTTCTATGACATGGTCAGATCAAGGGGTGCTTTTTTGTCTTAACTAAGCCCCAATTACAATAGAAAGTATGTGCCTGGTGATGCTAAGCAGCGATGCTGTGAAAGTATGAGGAAGGGATATGGGTCTGAGGATGCTGAACATTTCACAGCCAAAAATGATTATTAATAGCAGAAAGGGGAGGAACACAGATTAATTATCAGTTTGACTGTTCACTAATAATACTTTAGAAAGGCAGTATTCATTACTAATTTATGAAACCATTGAAACAGAACCAGTTATTACTAGTAGAAAACTATATATTTCCACACACAACATATCACCCTTGAACATACTGGAATTACAGGCTAAATTGCACAGGGGTTCAGATACCTAAACACACATAGACACATAAATCCTCAGAGAGGATGTTTTAAAATTTTAATATAGAACAAATGTCACTGTCTAGCAATGTTAAAGATATAAAGGACTTCAGAGTTCAATAACAAATACAGAGTTGTTATTTGAAACAAAAATGTAGCTCAAGAGAACAATCAGTTCAGTCTTCTAGCTGCAGTTATATTATGTGGTCATAACCATTCTTTCCCCCTCACACAAAGGTCTCAAGGTACACATTTTTAATGTATCTTAGTGGTTTCCAGCTAATGTTTTATATTTCTCTAGCTATTATTTTCTGTTGAAAGAAAACTAGTAAAGGCCAAATCAGGAAAGGGAAAACAAAGGGGGAAAGATCAATATTAACACTCTACAAATATTGACTTAGCAAAGTGACTTTGTTGTCTTTCTCTCAGAGGAATGGATATTGAATGAATGACTTATTTAAAATAAATTACTTGTAAAACTTATTAGTGTAAATAATAGTCAATATTTTCTGGCTACGGCATATATTTACCAATTAATGTCTTCTGATCTGGGTACGTTTGAAGATATTAATTTTCAATTATCCTTCCTATAGAGAATTGTGATACATAATCTTTCAGGCTACTTAAGCATTTAAAGTACTAATAAATTATTCAATTTTGCATTTCTCACAGAGTCATTAACAATTTTATCCAAGACTGATTTTCTTTATGGAAAACGTGGTTTGTTCTAGCAAACCTTCACACCTGAAAAATGATCCTAAATAATGGGATGTCAGCAAAACCAACATAATATAAAAATGTTTATAGTGTTTTTCAACCAGTAATGTCTATGTGCTATACTGTTGCCCTTGACAAGCAGTTAATAAGCTATATGCTGCAAGAGAAAGAATAATTGTTTTCTATTTAAAATGTACAATTTCCACCTGGTGAGGGGGAGCACAAGCCAAACTGAATTAACAGACAAAATTTACCTTTGTTGTATTTGCCTCAATTAGCCTTGAATTTTTGTTGTAGCTGGCACCCATACTGATAGTTGTGGAAACACAGGTTTTGTAACTTGGAACTGAAGAGCCTCTCACTTCTGTAACAGATTTATTCACTTGGCTGTTATTTCATAAAATGCAGAAATGCTTAGGCACACTAAAAAGAAAACTTATTTTATGTGTTGTCAAATGCTTTCATGGCTGGAATCACAGGAACTACCTAAACTGGGCTCTACAGGGCCAATGGAAGCTCCACCACAGATATCAGAAGAGCTGCAAGGCCAAGAAAAAGCTACGAGAGTAAAAACAAGGATCAACCTAGAGGAAAAGTGTTCTTACCATTCATCAAGGGAACCACTTACTTATTTAATTATTTATTTACGACACTTATATGCCGTCTTTCTCTCCCCAAAGGGGACTCAGAATGGCTTATACATACAATATATTATATCATTAGCATAGTACAATATCAGTATTATATTATATGTAAAGCACAGGAGACAAGATGGAACTGTCTTCCGCCCCTCTCTCTCTTCACTCTGGCCCAGATCAGCAGTTGGTGCCGGGGGCGGAGGCTCCCAACTCATGATATAGGCAGGAGACAAGATGGAACTGTCTTCTGCCCCCCTCTCTCTGTACTCTGGCCCATAAATATTTATTTATTTATTGTATCAGAAGCTAAATGAGGATATAGTTGTAATGCAGTGGTTCTCAACCTGGGGTCCCCAGATGTTTTTGGCCTTCAACTCCCAAAAATCCTAACAGCTAGTAAACTGGCTGGGAGTTGTAGGCCAGAAACATCTGGGGACCCCAGGTTGAGAACCACTGTTGTAATGTATTTTCTTTTTTAAAAAAACTCAGAGTTTAAAAACTTGGCATTATACGAAATGTCCTTTGACCAGTATCAGGCCACTTGGAGTACCTCTGGTGTTGCTGTAAGGGGGCCCTCCATTGTGCATGTGGCAGGTCTCAGACTGCATTGTAATAGGTAGTCTTCTACACACTCACATGTCACCATAAGTCGCAAACAACTTGAACACTCAGAACAAAAAAAGCATACATTCTAACCACCTAAACTGGGCCCTACATGCCAATGGATACTCCACCAAAGACATCAGAAGAGCTGCAATACCAAGAACAAGCCATGAGGGTAAAGACAAAGATCCACCCAGAGGAAAAGTGTTCTTACATACAGCAAAGGAATAACTGACTGCATAGGGAAGCTGATGAGGAAACAGACCCACTAAGAAATCCAGCAGATGCTACGTTCAGCAAAGGACAAGAGGGATCTTCTTACCTCTGCAGGAGTCTACCATATACCATGCAGCTGTGGAGAAGTATAGAACACCAAATGCAGCATTGCCCAAACACGAATCAAGGAATACACTGCAGGCTACTTCAACCAGAGAAGTCAACCGTAGCAGAGCACCTGATGAACCAACCTGAACACAGCATATTATTTGAGAACACAGAAATGCTTGACCACTCTAACAACCATATCATACTAGACAGAGAAGCCATTGAAATCCACAAGCATGTAGACAATTTCAACAAAAAGGAGGAAAACATGAAAATGAACAAAATCTGGCTACCAGTATTTAAAAAAAAACCCTCTAAATCGGGACAGTACATTAAGAGGAACCCCCCCCCCCCCACCCAAACACATACACACACACACACACACACACACACACACACAAACCAGGAGGATTCCTGACATGAAATCATCAGGGCCAGCTATCACTTCCAACAAAGGATCCTCAGGCAGCAATCAGCCAGGCTTTGAAGCTACAGGGGCATTAAATGCTAATCAAGGTGGCAAACTGCAACATTCATACTTGCCTCAAGCAGACACAAGTTCTTCCTCCCATCATGGACATTCCACAGATAAACCTCACTTGTCTAGTTTCCAACAACCTCACAGCCTCTGAGGATGCCTGCTACAGATGTGGGTGAAATGTCAGGAGAGAATGGTTCTGGAACATGGCCATACAGCCCAGAAAACTCACAGCAATGCAATTTGGACCAGATGAGCCTGCTTGGGCTTTAAGATCTTGGTGGTCCATTTTTAGTCCAGCATCTTCAGGGACACATCCAGTGGAGATACAAGGAAGGGATTCTTTCTGCCAAAGAATGCTGGGGCCTCATTAAACTACAACTCCCATGATTCCATAGCATTGAGTCATAGTAGTTAGAAGTGGTGTCAAGCTCCATTAATTCAATAGTGGAAATGAACCCACAGATGGAAAAGATACTTGGGAGAAGGCTACAATTTAGTAGAGACAATACAGAATTAAACAAATTCATGGTCTAACTATGAATAAGGCAACATGCTGTCTTCATATTGCTTATTCAGTATCATAATTATGATTGCTAAATAAAAATGTTAAAAAACCTGCAAACGACAAGGGGAACTGTTAGCACTACAGGGGCTACCAGAAATGGAAATGAGAGGCCAAACTGGGAAATGGATCTGTCACAACAAGGTATTATTTAGCTGTTTATTTCAGAAATCGAATGCATGCGCTAATCAAGATGTTCAAGGGAAATCAATGGAAAGGACTTACTATGTTTAAATATAAATACCGTTTTTAAGCATTGGTCCGAATTCTGTTTTCCTTGTAGCTTTTGGTAATGGTTTTGAAACTGGAGATCTTGTCATTTCTGACGAATTCTCAAGCTGGCTTCCAAACTGCTGACGCTTCAGTTTACTGTCAGCCTCCAGTTTCTCTAGTGCAGTCTTCAGACATTGTTCATTGACTGTCATATACAATTTACAAAACTGTAAACGAAAACAGACACACACCTTGGTCTCTTAAGTATTCTAGATGAAAAATAAACACAGGCACAACTAAGCAGGAAAAAGATCAATAGGTAAAGAATATTTTCCTCTGGAAACACCATCCTCATTTTATTTTCATGAATCACACTGAGCACTTTTGAGTGAAACAGTAAAATGGAGCCATGATTCAATGAGGAGATCATACATCCAAGAGAAAATAGAGTCAAAAAGTTACCCCAAGGTAAGATTTATACTATTGGACACATTCGTGGAAAGACTTGCTTTTTCATCATCATGGGTGATCACTCGTGGCTGAGTATGACTGTCTTTCAAGAGTTGAGTATTGGTGATGGATCTATAAATGACTACATATTCATAGTCTTTCACAATGACATAGATTTGAAGATGGAAGGCGATCACAACAAGGATCTGCTTCATGTGCCTTTCTCTTAGGACGTTTCTTTGTGTCTCTTTATGCTATTCTTGGAATGACTTGTTTATGTATAATTTTTAATGGATCAAAATGGGAAGCTCTAATGAACAATGTAGTCACTGTATATAGACAAGATAAAACCATGAGATAAAATAAACAAACCAAAGATGTGAACACAGAATGAATAGTTATATTTTTATAAAAAGACAATGCTTCTGTTATATTCACAAAGATAATATTGTGATAGCTCTACAGACAGTATAAAGTATTTGTAACAAAAAGCCTGTGAGCATCTCACACTCTGCACTTGTATTTTCTCCCATTTCTCTTTGCTATAAAAGGGGTATTCCTATATCTGCACTACAAACTCTTGAAGTAAAAGGCAGTCAAAAAGAGACTTTGGTGGAATATTATTCCTATTCGTAAACTCTCTATTTCAGCCATGGCAAAATGTGACACGTCAGATATTGTTTGATTGCAACTTCTAACATCTTAGCCAGTGTAACCAGGGTGATGGATGATGGGAGTCAAACAACTAACAATATCTATAGTGTTGTGTTTGGCCATATCTGAAACATTACTACTGTCATTCTCTAAGTATTCATTTTGCAATATGTCAAGCATGTATAGATCCTAACACTGTTATAGGCACACTTTTGATGAAACAGGAAAAAGCCTTCTTAACAACCTGATCACATTGGCCACTCTTTCGCCCCACGTCCTGCATCGCCTGACTTACCCCAAACCCCACCCCACTGGGGGGGGGGGGGAAGCAACGCTGCTGTTGATCCCTATGCAACATGGGAAGCCTCCCATGTTGCTGCCACAGTGGCACCTGCCAGTTCCATTTGTGCTACAGAGCCCCATCAGAAGTAGCTTTATGTTGTGGAATGGGAACCGGTGGGCTCCGTGGGGCGAATGGAGAGGAAACAGCATATGCTGCCAAATTTAAGCCCATCTGATGAGGTCCTAGGTGGCCTGTACAGGAGTCTCAGTTGGCTCCCACTCTGATCTCTTCTGGTAATTAACAGGTTATGGCAGAAGGGAATTCTCATCCAGAGAGCCTCATCAAACTACAAATCTCCGGATTCTACACAATGGCACTGTCAGTTCAAGAGGATCAATAGTGCTTTAATAGTATAGAGTGAAAAGACCTTACATCTCTTGTTGGTTATATAGTAACACAACCTCCGATGGTGCTATGGTACTTCATGTGAGAAATCTTGAACTAGGTTGTTGAAGAGTTCACAGTACAGCACCAATTCATTTCTCCTTCCACTCACAGTACTTTGCATCCAAGGCATAACTTGTGATAAGATATTTATAAGTAACCACTACATTATCATATTAATAAGCATATCTCAAATTCAGAACCATTGCACCTTTCGTTGTCAAAGGCCAACTCCAAATCGGGCTGCACTGTTGAAGGCTTCAATATGAAAAGCCATTCTAATATATCACTACTAAAAAGGCTCCGTTTATTAGTTCTTGACATACTGCCTTTTCTCTGAATGCCTGCCATCCCTATATTCACTGATTATCACATCTTTTCACATCTACATACATAATGGAATATCCTCCAATTGAGACAGGGTGATACCAATAAAATAATGTGTAGATACTATCACGGGTGAATCCTTCAGTTACAATCTTTAAGTTATCTTGTTCAATTAACTTTTATCCAGATTGGGTTGTTGTCTATCCAGATTGATTGTTAAAATTTAGCAGACAAAGACTCATTGGTTGGGTCAGACTAATGCAATATGTTCTATGCTGGACTGGGTGGCTGCCCAGTTGTGTAATACCCTCTTCTTGGAATCCTATTGTCATCAAGGCTGGTATCATTTCACTGTCAAGTCAAAACATGGATTTTATTAAAGCCTTGGGACCCATTTTTATTCAGTTCATATAATATGGTTAGAACTATATTAAATTGTTTTAAAACTGCCTGGTTTAATATATTTTAGTCTTAAATTATTTTTATTATTTATTGTTTTAAACTGAGCTGGTTGTAAGTTGCCCTGTAAGATACAAGGTGAGATGTAAATATTTTAATAGATAATAATAATAATAATAATAATAATAATAATAATAATAATAATAATGGATCCTATTTATTTTATGCCTAGTTATATGTTGTTGGTTTAAGTTTTGGTTTATGTATGTAAAGCATTGAATTTTGCCGTTATTTTTATGTAAACCACTTTGAGTGCCCTCAGGGGTGAGAAAAGGGGTATATAAATTCTGTAAATAAATTTAAAAAATTATTACCTGCCTCTCCCTGCAGTTTGAGGCAGGATAAAAAATTAGAGATAAAACATTATTAAAAGACATACAACAAGATACACAGAGTTAAAATAAAAGTTAAAATCCACTGATGAAATGCAGATTAAAATTCACAACTTAAAATTATACCTTGTAATAGTCAAACTTGCCATCACTGTTGACTTCAGCCAATTCAAAAATTGCATTAACTTCATCTAGAGTCATTTTGTCACCTCTCTGCAAAACAACGTCAGTCTACATTACTGATAATGGATGCATCAGTGTAATATTCTATAGTACAGAAAAAAATTAAAATAGTTAATACTTGCTAAATACATTTCAGTTGAAGTATACTTGAACTTGAAAATGTATGGGCCGTTATACCAACACAACTTTTTAAATTACCCTCCTTGGTCACTTACAGTTGTAAGGATTTTAGAAAGTTCACTATGGAGAAGACATCCATCATTATTTGTATCTGCACTTGCAAATGCTTTAAGTAGCTCTGTGCTCTTAATGGGTTCTTCTTGTTTTAAGATGGAACAAAAATCATCAAAATTCAATGAGAAAGTCTGAGGAGTCCAATATTTATCAACTGTCTTCTGAGATGGATTTCTTCCTGCTTGCTGAAGTACTGCATAATAAAGCAAAATAGTTGCATGTATTGATACTGATAATACTTTTGTCAAAATAGTATATATGGATGCAAATCCCCTTTTCTAGTAGTCTAAAAGCCTAGCAGTCTAAAGCCAGAAAAATTTGGCAACTAGCATTCACTCAGTGGCGTATCATTTCTTGGCTTACCTTCTGTACTTTACTTATTCCTGGAAGCAAGAACTCTGACTCTTGTTCAGGAAATATTTGTATTTTGTGTGAAGGTACAAACAAAATACAAATATGAAATCCTGGGATTGTAGTGTGATGAGGCACTATTTGGTAGAAAATGCTGAAGATCATGTAAAACTACAGGTCCCATGATTCTATAGCATTGAGCCATGGCTGTTACATTCTATAGTGCATTAATTCTATAATGTAGATGTGCTCCATATTTTAACTACAATTGCAGAGAAGTATAACAAGGGTGACATTTGTTGCTGATACAGTATTACGAAGTAGATTAGTACGGACATTTTTGACATTTGTTCCCTAGTATCGTTCCGTCTAACCAATGGTGTATCTAAATTTCAAAATTTTATGTGGAAGCATTCATCACACCCCAGAAGGCATATGTTCTATGGTAGCCTGTAGTTGCCTAACAAAACATTTGGGTCTTTTCCTTTTAACAGCAAACCCACAGACCTAGTCAAAACTCCTTTTTAAACCTACAGCTGCAAGCATAATTTGTCAAATAGGTTTCTCTGTAAAAAAGCAAACTGATAAGACATTTGAATCTGTTTATGTAGATCACTGAATAAAGGTAAATGCCCATAAGAGACTTTTATTATGTAGGTATTTTAGTTTTCTGAGGGACAACCCAGCATCCTACTTTAACCTTGTGTTCATATTCTTAAAAGACAATAAATAAATAAAATCCCACCCCACCTCCCCAGAGATAGACTAAAAAACTCTGCTGCTTGGTGCATTATTTAGACATACTAGGAAACCAGTACTTATGATCTGTTTACCAGATTCTTCATATTACTTTTTAAAGAAAGGTCTACTATGCATTAAATGTACCTTTTCTATAAAAAATGTGTGGGTTCTGATAAGTGACTATAGGAACATTTTAGTCTAGAACAATGTATCATATTTCTTAACTGCAAGTCATAAAAACAAAGATTTGAAGAAGTATATTGTAAATGTCAGTGTAGGACTTGTAGTATATCATAGTAATCAATATGGTATGTCACAAGATATTAATCAAATATCATATGTCACAACCGAGGTCACCTTGGTTTCTTGTCAAAACTGAATCAAAAGTTTGCAATGGACTAAAATACACATTTTTATTTGTTTGTTTTTTAAACAGTTTCAGAGGTCTCTAGAAATGAAATGGCCTTGAACTCTTGTCTTCTGTAATCTGACCTTGAAATAGACATGGCCAAACACTTGCCGTGTACCCAAGTGACATATGGACACAGATGAAAGAAGTAGCATGGAACGGAGAGAAAGCATTTGTTCACACCATTCATATTTAACGTCCTGATTAGTGGAAGATAATACTGAGATTTTACAAGCAGCAGTCCTGAAAATCTAATAGAGCTACATAACATATAAGGATATGGTAAAAAGAATTTAGATTGTCCCACGAAAATAGAATGTAGATGATTATAAACAGTAGATTACAATGGTCATTTTGTGTACATTTGTAGTCATGTATGTAAGTATACACATAGCAGCAGCTGTAGCATTAGGTCCTCTGTCTCAGAATGAGCATTTCTCAAACCACTGAAAATGCTATTCTCAAATCGTTAAAATCCTATTAAAACACTGCACCAGAAATGGGCAACCTCCAGTTGTTGTTGAGGATGGAGAACCACCACCTCACTGGCTTTACTGGGCAGACCTAATTATATCCCAATCGCCCCTGCTCAGCCCTGTTTTAATTGTATATTATTTCTGGAGCACCCCAGCCTTGTATTTGTTCCCACTCTGGTCATAGAAACACATGCCTTTGTTACATCCCATCTGGATTAGTGTAACATTCTCTTAATGGAGCTGCTTTTGAAAGTGCTCAGAAACATCCGCTGGTTCACAGAGCTGCCCAAAGAGCCTACTAGATTGGCTTGTTACGTAACAGGAGGTGGCTGCGAAGAACACGTAATGCCTTTTTTGCAACAGCTCCATGGGTTGCCAGTCCATTTTCGGACATAATTCAAAATGTTGTTTCTAACTTATAAAGCACTACCCAGCTCAAGTCCATGCTATTTCAGGAAGTTCCTTCTTATATGTACTTGTTTAGGCTTTAGCATCTTCAGGGCAGGAATATTCAAAACATGTTTGTTAGGAAGAAAAGAGACTGGAAAAAGATTTATTTTATTTTTTATGTACATGATTTTCTGATGCTAAGATACGGGATGCCCAAATGGTATACTTTAATGAGCAGCCTATAAACACAGAGGTATAGAAATATAAAATACAAGACAGTTTCACAGATATACTGAACAGTTAAAACACACAAGAAATATTTGGGATTTTAAGATATCATTCACATCCTGACAGTTTCCTCTCGTACAGCCCGAAATTTAAAATAAATAAAACTTACCCAAACACAGTTGCTCTTTTGATTTAATGTTTTCTAAACTGCTTTTAAAGACTGCTAGATAGGCTGCTCGGCAGTTCTTATAAAACATTTCCTCTTCATAATTCTGGAATCTCTTTGAATGAGAGTTTTCTGCTGTTTGTTCACTGAAGGGGGATGCATTGCTCTTCTCACTGCCAGCCATCCTGTGAATAATGAAAACATATTGAGAGACTCTTTCTTTTATTTGCATACCTCAATATTGGATCACCATCTGTCCACCCGCTCAGGTGGGAGGGGATATTCTCTGTATACTTCACTGTCTACAACAACAGCAAAGGGACTGGGGTGAGAGAATGTATAAATATTGTTCAACATGCATTACTATTTTTAAAACTTCTTTATTTGTATTTCTTAACCAATTCAAGGCAGTACACAACAGTAAATCAGATTTGTAGGTTGATTATATGACATACCAGGTGATATCCCAATGAAATCAAATGAGTGTGCCTGCTTATTCTGCTTCTTCCATATAGAATGGGTACAAAGAAGGCCAAGGGGAAAGGTAGCTTTGCAGACACTTATCCTCATTCTACCACCATGCCATCCTGAAAAGGTATTAGTGGCTCCCAACTCTTACATCATTCAGGAGAAATGAGTGTTCAGAGAATGTGGGGGCATTTACTCTGTAGAATTAACACATTTCAACATGACTTTAACTGCCATGGTTAAATGTTATGGAATCCTGGATTTGTAGTTTGGTGGGGCAGCAGCATTCTTGAGCAGAGAAGGATAAAACCTTGTAAAACTACTACTCTCATAATTCCATAGCATTGGGACATGGCAGTGAAAGTGGTATCAAAATGCACTCATTCACCTCATGATCTAGCAACATCTTTCCTAGTTCTTGTGCTGGTGTTTATGGAAGCAAACAGAGATCCACAATGGGAAGGAAGATGTTGTTTGCCATACTTTTCCCTTTATGCAGATCTGTACATGCCTCTTTAGCTTTTCTCTTGCACATGTAAAAAAAGAGGGCTTTAATAACAAATATATGAATAGATGGTTGCTTATACATCGAATATGTATATATACATTGATATATGGCATCGAATTGTGCCAACTCTGCACGCTGCCCTGAGTTGCCTTTGGATTGATATGGATGGGATAGAAATAGCATAAATAAATAAATAAATAAATAAACCACCTACAAAATTCTGGCACAGCCTATGTAACGTAACTTTCAGATCATACTGATTTAAGTCTCCCCTTCTTAAGAAATCAACATATTCAAC
Source organism: Anolis sagrei (assembly GCF_037176765.1). NCBI lineage: Eukaryota > Metazoa > Chordata > Lepidosauria > Squamata > Anolidae > Anolis > Anolis sagrei. The sequence continues at coordinate 166,753,196 of NC_090024.1, forward strand.
AATGACTGTGAATTCAGGGGCAATTTCAGCTCCACATGAAATAATATGCCATACATACCAGATAGGTAGGCCACAGCTATAAATAAGATTAGCAAATGTGTGGGTCTAGATTCAGGTATCAACCAACCTACCTGTGGGTCAATGAGCCCAAAGAATCAGCCTGATCCCTGAACCCTTAGGAGTTACAGGGAAGGATCTCCTGGGCAGATGCTCCCCACGTATTCCCTGACCAACCAGAGAGTGTAGAAAAGGCATCTACTTCCAGACCTCTTCTATCCCATATCTCCTGAATCTCAAGAGTCCTCCATAGGCTATTAATATCAGGGAGGCACCAGTAATAGCAGTCTTGGATCCAAAACCCAAGCAAACTACTCTTAAAGTTATGATGAGTAAAGCAATGCAGTAAGTATTGGTGGTGTGGATGCTCAAAAGCAACTGATGAGTTCCTGAAAGATCCAGTCTTAAACACCCTCCCACGACCTGGGTGGAACTCGCATCTGGGCACTTTGGCCAGATCTCCTAGCCAATAAGCATGACCCAATTCAAACTCATTGGCTAGCACTTCTTGCCTTCTGCCAAGATTGCACCAGAACTACCCGGGGAAAAACTACCCGGGAAAAAAAAGAATTAGATGTCATACCCAAACCATTGCTATACTGTACCTTCCACAAATTCCCTGCTCACTTTCCTCCAGTGAGTAGCATATATGAATTTAATTCTCCTCACTTTACCTAACTCTGTGAGGTAGTTCTGGCTGAAAATATGTGATCTTTTTCTTATAATTAGTTATTATAGTGAACATGATTTCTTAGAATAACAAGTGAACCTGAATAATAATGACAAGATACAGATATTTTACAGGAATTAGAAATTCACTCATTAGCTTAACTTGGCATTTACATATAATTACAATGTAGCAATTGCACTGGAAAACAGGCCACGATAGCTAAGGTATGTAATATATATCATTATATATCTGGTACTTCTTGCACAACCAAGTATTCTTATTGCCTTGCTAATTTTAATCCCTCTCAAGGTTAATTCATAGGGCTGATTATTTTGTGCACGGTAGTTTGCATAGTAAATACCAGAAATTCTTGTATGCGCGAGCTTCCTAAATTGCACATGGTGTGCTGCCACACACCAGATACAACTTTTTGGCATACCACTGAAGATGCCATTTTTTCCAGCGTCCACCAATGCGTGTTGAAAGATTAATTTTGAATGTAGCTGACAGGTGCAGTTGACCAGCTGCCTATGGGCAAGCAGCCAGTATACGCTGGATTGTCATGTGAAGAGGCTGTTCATCCTATTGAAATGAAGTTGATTAAGCTCAAATCCCAGCTTTGATGAGATGTATGGGAAATTTTGTTAGCAGCAAAAGACCAATTTTCCCCAAGGCACATCCTAGAGCCACAAAGCCTCCAAGTTTAAAAGGCAGTCGTTTCCAAATCTTTGACCTTCCGAGTACATTTTTCAAAACAGTGTGGAAACTCTATCATGGAACCACCTGAACTGTAGATCGTGGGACAAGTTCTGTCTAGAATGAACTGAATGTACACAAACCACTACATATACCTGTTTACCTTACCACAACATCATGAATTTTGCCTTAGACATTCTCAACACTTCCCAATACTTGCTATTTGTGGTAAGTAATGGCCAGGAATCTATATTTTAGAAGTTTATTTATGATTAACTGATATTTTAATCTTCAACAAAAAAAATGATGGTTCCTAGACTAATGCCAGCCCATGACAGTGGTGCAACACCTGAAGAGTTTCCAAGTAAGAAAAATACAATTGCAGCCAATATACACAAATATGGCACTAGTCTCTGGCACGAGGGGGCAGGGTAATTAGCAATCTGCTACATCAAATAGTTTAAGAGTCATTGCTCTATAGCAAAGATCCTCAAACGTTTTTAGTGAAGGGTCAGTTCCCAGTCCCCCAGACTATTGAGTGGGGTGGGCGGCTGTAGTTTGAAAAAAAGCATGAATGAATCACACTACACATATCTTATTTGTAGTGCAAAAATGCATGAAAGAGCAATATAATATTTAAAGTGAAGAACAATTTTAACTTACCAGTACTTCGGTGGGAAGTGTGCGCCTACTTTTGGTTGATAATCTAGTCAAGTTAATTAGGATTGTTATTGATCTGTGTCTTCAAGTAATTTCAGACTTAGGCTGATCCTAGGTCTAAAGTTTAGGGCTGTGTCTGGCCCGTGGGCCTTAATTTGTGAACCCCAGATCTGTAGTTTCCCTTTGATTTTTTGGATCTTGTGGAAGAGGCTTCATGTCTTCTTTGTTCTTGTTGTCTTCTTTTTCCCTGCACTGATTATTATTGTCCTTGCACACAAGTAACGGAACATTCACCTTCAGGGTTGTGACTCTATTTTGGTCACTTTTTACTTTTGCTTCTTGTTTCTCCTCAACTGCTTGGGGAGTTTGGTCTACTGAGGCTTCCTATTCTTTTTGTGGCTACAGATATTGGATTTTGCATTTTCTCCTGACAGTGTCCCTAGTTTCAATCCAGAGTTCTTCTAGTCCTCATTCAGTTGGGCTTAAAAATGCAAAAATATTTTTACATTCCCTTTAAATTCTACAAGTAGGTTGTATTTTGGCATGATGTATGATTTAGTTTTTCTTCTTTAACTTTATTCCCATTCTTGACATTAGTAGTTTGGGATCTGTGCCACAATTTGACCATGGCCTTGTTTCTTGGCAGAGAATGGAGCTTCTCTATTTTCTGCTTATAATTATGTAGTCTATTTTATTTTTATATTGGTGATCAGATGGTTACCATACATATAGTCACCACTTGGGTTGCCTGAAGAATGTGTTTGCAATGACCAAATGGTTGGCTTCACAAAAGTCAATCAGGCACTCTCAATTTCTTGATCCAAGGCTAAATTTTCCTACAATCTTTGACTCTGCTCTTTTCATACTTTTGCTTTCCAATTGCCTGTGATTAATAAGCCCTATTTTGGTATATGATCAGTTTCCTCCTGGACTCCAGCACAGAATCTTTCTTCTTCTTGTGGCTCTGTAGTTGCTGCATAGACCTGGATTACTGTTATTCTGATGTGGTTTCCTGAAGACTTATTGATAGGATTTGGTGAGACTTTGCATTATGTCCCTTGACTGTATTTGCTACATCTCTCTTCACTATTAATAGCACTCAATTTTTCTTAGATTTCTGCTTCCTGAGTTAAACACAGTGTGGCTAAAATGTGGCTAATACACTGTGTTTGGCTAAAATGCCCTTGCCCTGCCCACTCTAGCTTGCTCATCCCAAGTATTACAATGTTCATACATTACATTTCTTGTTTTACTATATCAAGCTTCCCCCCTGACTCATGCACCTCATAATCTATACTCCTATGTGTTGCACAACTTTGGGCTTTCCTCCACCTCTGAGCACAACAGCCCATCAGAGTGAGTCCATCTGCATCATTGGCCACATTACTAGTTGCAGCTGTCCTCTGCTGTGCCACAGTGGCTCACTGAGTACAATCAGAAGTTTCAACTTCTTCCATTATCTCGTTTTATCTTGGATTACCTTACCACAGGGTTTTTAATGGTAAAAGACATTCAAAAGGAGATTAACATACCTCCTTTGCGAAGTACTAACAAGCATTAACCATGGTCCCACTACCAACTCTGAGAGATCTTTCACCAATGTCATCTTCCATTACAACTACTACTCAATAGTTGTTCAGAACATTCAGGCTAGCTCCACAGCAAATGTCTGCCTGACGAAGCAGCCCTGCTGCTGTAAGTAATGCCTCTTCACTCATAGGACCATGCAATCCCACCACCATGGAAAGTTAATGCCATTGGTGGTATTGTTTCATCTAAAGTCAATGGTTCTCAACCTGTGGGTCCCCAGGTGCCAGTTTACAGTTGTTAGGATTTCTGGAAGTTGAAGGCCACAACATCTGGGGACCCACAGGTTGAGAACCATGGATAACTGGTCATATTTCTTCCATTGGGCTAAAAGCAGCTAAAGGATGGGGAATGGTAATTTACATTGTGAAAATTGTTTTTGGAAGGATTAACAACATTTCCAGCTGCTGTGGTGCAGGTATTTGAATTTTACTTTCATGCTGAGTGGCAGTCAGTCTGATTCAATGTGCGTTTAATCAGAAATGCCCCACTGAACTGTACCATTACTTTCTAATAAGGGGGCTTCTGCTCTGCAGAAATTAACTGTACTTTTGGCCAAGTAAAAGCATTCCAAGCATGAGATGCAGATTGTCTTCACTATAGTTATTTCAAGAGGGCCAAGTGGATTTAAAGCTACATTTTCTGCCTCAGTGGGTTTGGGGACTTGGCAGCTTATCATGTGCCTGGATGCAGACCCTAAGAGTGCAACAGAAGAAAACCAAACTCACCTGAATGAAAGGACCAAAGAAAGGAATTTTCTTTTTAAATAACTGAAATAATTCAACACTACTTTTTGCTCATATATGGTTAGTAAATGTCAATAGTAATTTTGTTCTTTACCAAAGGTGGGGCGGGTTTTTAGAAGGCCATCATAGAGAGGCATATAATTGTGTTGGATTGTTGGTCTAACCGCCTGCAACATTATTTTATCCAGTGCTGACTTCTGAAAATATATTCCAGTATAATAAATTGAATATTTCAAGTTCAATAACAACACAACAACATAGGTAGGGTCCCCTTCAGGACTCATTGGAGCCTTACTCGGGAGACCTAAATCACTCGCACCTTCTTGAGTTATATAGGCCTTTTACACTTGGGAAAGAAAGATAATAATCGCTTATCATGGATGAAGTACCCTATTTATAATACACAGACCGCCTTGCCTGACAGTTTCATATTACAGTGGCATAAGAAGGACCCCACAGGGACACAGTCCAGTTACTGCAAACGGGTGTCACTATAATAATTAAGCACCACTGTTAGCACACACAAAGGAAAGTGAGTTCTAGCCAATGAGGGAAAAAGAGAATAAATGTTAATTTTCCAGTAGCCAGTTTTATCAAATATGAACACTTGTTTATGCTCCTCAGCTCTCTCATTACTTAGCCATTCCTTATTTGGGCAGCTGTGCAGCACAGAGATGTCTTGAATATGTTACTCAAAGCATAGCATGCAAGAAATTATTTGGGAGATGAAAGCTAAGGTTATTAAAATATAGGCTACATTCACAGTTCACTAGAAAAATATAGAGAGAAAAATACGTGGAATCTGAGATAGGTAAATGATGATCTGATGATCTGATCAGATTTTCAAATTTTAATTCCATTACTTCAGAACAAAATAAATAATACAAAAATAATCTCATGTACAGAAGTTTTTCAAATCAATTCCCCATCTCCCTCCTCCCAGCAGTCTTCACAAATCATGAGACTCTCCAGAAGGTTGCTGGATCCCCCCCCCCCCCCCAAGGCGAGGATAAGGTAGGTGTTTGTGTTGCGGCTGAAGACAGTTGGCAATCATTGCTGGCCCTTTTAATAGGCCTTAACTTGAGTCTACACTGACCATACATGAAATGCAGTTTCACACAGTGTAGATGGGGCCTTAAGCAGCTTCCCTTGGATTAATCTAGATCAGTCCATGTGTAGTGTGTAGTCACCATGAGGTTGACTGCATCACCTGCCAACTTAAGCAGTCAGTATTGATGTGCCCAGAGTTTAAAAATAAATGGATAAATAAATATATTTAGTACCTTAACAGTGACTGCTCCTAAAATACGGGAGGCTCCATTGTCCTCTTCTTTGCTGTCATTCTGCTATCTGACAAATACATTTTTATTTCTAGATGGTGTGGGAAATCTAAAGCCATTTCAGATGAGAAAAAAATAATCCCCAGTATTCTTTGTTCCAGCATAGATTTTATTGTGGACATCCACATGACGTTTTGTTCATCCTAAAGTTTTTCCTGTGAACTCCTAGCAATAGCAAGCACTTTTCTTTCCCATGCTCCTCATTGGTTTAAATTAACCCAGTGCTTTCTGACACACAATGTATCTGTGCTTGCTTGAGTGTTTAATACATCTTGAAAAAAGTAAAGTAGCTCGCTTCTAGTAAACATGGTCACTGTTTTCAGGAGATACATTCAACTGAGATCAAGCAAGGTAAAACACTAAAGCTAAATGTTAAACTGCAACACTGATAAAATATTTGGCACTTGCACAATAATTCCTGAAAAATAACTTAAAATCACTCAGAGAATGTTGGTAAAAATCAATTTCTGAAATGTTGTATGAGACTGGATGTGACACATGATCAGTGGGAAGGGCATAGAGGAGAAAGCGGGTGGAAAATGCAGCATATTTTGAGAAAGACTCCATGCAAATCATAAACCATATATTAATCAAAACAAAACTGGAAACTCTCAACATTCTCAAAGCCCCTTTGTCTCATTCATTGGATTTTTTTTAAAAATGTAGAATTAACAGATTCCATTGGTTAACATTTATGTTGGGATCATCCCATTTACTCAATTTCTACGACTTTACTTATAGAGGTCTGACTTCTGTTAATAATTCTACCTTTGAATCAACAGGATTTATCTATGTGTTGACTACAGTTCAAGAATTCATTGAGCAGATACACTCTATTTGGGACTATCCAACAAGAATTCTGCCATTACCAACATTGATGACAGATAGACCTTGACAAAAGCTTGTTTGGACATTGTACAGTATTTTTATCTATTAAAGTTGTTACTTAGTCTTGACTTCTTTCAGTATGTTGAACAGATTTTTCCGTTTCATAAAGTGTTTTGAAAGTCTGTTAGGAGACACTGATCACCTTCTAACTGTCTACTCTTTATGTCCCAAAGAACTCTTAAGTCAGTTATGTATTACAAAATGAAAATGTCAAAGCAAGTTGAGGAAAAACCACAAATCAATGTGATTGACAAAATGGAATGGCCCTGGATTATGTTTTGGATGGCGTGATTTTAATTGCTGTTTTAATAATTCATGTTTTAATATTCTGGTTTTAATTTTAATTGTTTATTTTATGTCGTATGGCATCAAATTGCTGCCTGTTGTAAGGCTGCCTTGAGTCCCCTCTGGGATGAGAAATGCGGGATATAAATATGGCTTATTATTATTATTATTATTATTATTACTGTATGTGGGTCATTTTTAAATTTAAAAATGGCTCCACCTTACAAAATAACCACGTGCCCCCAAGGCCCTATCTATATTGCCATATAATGTGGTTTGAAGCTGCATTATATGGTCATTGTAGACTCATATAATGCAATTTAACTGCACTGGGCTGCATCATGAGTCTACACTGACCATACGATGCAGTTTCAAACTGCATTACATGGCAGTGTAAAAGGGGGGAGGGGCAATGCACTTGAAACTACATTGTATGGTCAGTGTAGACTCAGGTCCCTTCTACATTGCCATAAAACAGATTATCAACGAAAACCATCCACATTATGTTTTGAACTGTATTATAGGAATCTACACTGCCACATAATCCAGTTCAAAGCAGATAATCTGGATTTAAGGTACTGTTATATTATCTGGGAAGAGGCTAAAAGGGGGTGCTAGAAAGAGAATAGTCTTGGGGAAGGGTTGAAGGAGTAAAATAATTTCCCCCTGCTTTCTTATTATCCCCCCCCCCCCCCCGCCGCCCATTTCACCCTGGAGGAAACAACCCTTGTTTATGAAATGGGAACTGGGGAGGGAGAATAATTTGCAAAATTGGGGAAAATTGTTTTTCTCTATCAACTCCCCCTCCTGTAGAATGGACTATCCTCTATCTAGTGCCTCCTTTTGGCCTGTGACCAGATAAATTAAATTTTATATGGCAGTGTAGAATGGGCCTCCTGCATTGGACTGCATCACAAGTCTACACTGGCCATATGATGCAGCTTCAAACTAAATTATATGGCAGTGTAAAAGGGGCTCCATATAATACAGTTTAAACTGCATTATATGGCATTGTAACATACTCTTAGCTGCCCAAGGGTCGCCATAAATCACAAATGACTGGAACGCACAGAACAAAAAAAGCATACAGTCTAACTACCTAAACTGGGCTCTACAGGCCAATGGGTACTCCACCAAAGACATCAGAAGAGCTGCAAGACCGAGGACAAGCCACGAGAGTAAAGACAAAGATCCACCCAGAAGAAAAGTGTTCTTGCCATACATCAAGGGAACCACTGACTGCATTGGGAAGCTGATGAGGAAACACAACATACAAACTATCTACAGACCCACCAAGAAAGTCCAACAAATGCTACGGTCAGCAAAGCAAATAGTATATGGTAGACCTCTGCAGGAGTCGACCCTGTACCATGTAGCTGTGGACAAGTCTACATAGGGACCACCAAATGTCGCATTGCCCAAACACAAATCAAGGAACACAAAAGGCACTGCAGACTACTTCAACCAGAGAAGTCAGCCATAGCAGAGCACCCGATGAACCAACCTGGACACAGCATATTATTTGAGAACACAGAAATGCTTGACCACTCTGACAACCACCATGTCATACTAGACAGAGAAGCCATTGAAATCCAAAAGCATGTAGACAATTTCAACAGAAAGGAGGAAACTATGAAAATGAACAAAATCTAGCTACCAGTATTTTAAAAAGCTCTAAAATCAGGACAGTAAATAAACAGTAACCCTCAAATAAAACATGGGAATTCTAGACAAGAATCAATCAGGGCCAGCTAACACCTCCCAACAAAGGATTCCCTCAGACAAGAATCAGCCAGGCTTTGAAGCTGCAAGGTCATTCAGTGCTAATCAAGGTGGCCAACTGCAACATTCAGACCTACCTCACACAAGAGTTCTTTCTCCCACCCTGGATATTCCACAAACATATAAACATCACCTGCCTAGTTTTCAACAGACCTCACAACCTCTGAGGATGCCTGCCATAGATGCAGGCGAAACGTCAGGACAGAATGCTTCTGGAACATGGCCATACAGCCCGGAAAATTCACAGCAACCCATACATTCTATATCTTTCTAAAAAGTTTTTACGACTCTCAGTTTCGCAGGCCTATTTTATGGTGATGAACGCTATCCCCTTCCCTCAGAGAACAAAAACAAAGGAAGGCGGAGACAGCAGCAAAGGGAAGCGAGTCCAACCTGGCTGAGGCCTTTGTCAGGCCTGTGCTTTCCCGGAGGTCCTTTGTCGCCGTTGCTTAGCAACCCGCTGGGCTCCGCCTCGAGCGGCGCTTCCCCGGCCCTTTCGACGCCGTCAGCGGGGGAGCCTGTTTCCGGCCGGGCGAGTTTGAGCGACGCACCGCCTCGGCATTAGGCGGGAGGCTTCGCTTTCTTGGCACTCCGCGCTGCTTCGGGACTGGCCGTCATGCCGTAAGTACCGGAGCAGCCCAGGAGGCCGGGCGGGGAGGCCTGTCCCGCGTGTGCGAGGCGGGGCCTGCTGAAGTCTCAGCCCTTCCCTTCGGAGAATGGTTAAGATTCAAACAGGCATGGGCTGAGCCAATGGTTTCAGCGTTTGCCTCAGACAGCGTGCATCCACATTGTAGTTCAGGCATGGGCAAATTTGGGCCCTCCAAGTGTTTTGGACTTCAACTCCCACCATTCCTAACAGCCTCAGGCTCCTTCCTTTTCTCCCTCGGCCGAAAAGGAAAGGACCTGAGGCTGTTAGGAATGGTGGGAGTTGAAGTCCAAAACACTTGGAGGGCCCAAGTTTGCCCATGCTTGGTGTGGAATGAATGCAGTTTGATACCAATTTAACTGCCACGGCTACCAGTGCTAGGGACTCACGGGAGCTATATTTTTGAGGGGAACCAGCACACTGGCAGAAAACCATGTAAAACGACTTTTAAAAACTTAGTATTGAACACTGACCTTAAGGTACAGTATGTGAAATTACTAAATAACCCGGTTTTCAGACAGAAGGAGGTGCGTTCCCAAGCATTTCCCGCAGAGAGCTGTTTTACATGTATATTTACTTGCCTGTTCCTCACCGAGTGCGGTGGGATTTACTTTCTAATGAGTGCGCCCCCTTCCACACAGTTGAATAATATCCCACATTGTCTGCTTTGCACTGGAATATATCTTAGTATAATAATAATAATAAACTTTATTTATACCCCGCCACCATCTCCCCAATGGGGACTCAGAGCGGCTTACATGGGGCCAAGCCCAAACAAGAATTACAATATAACAATACAAATTGCAATAAAATAAACAACATAACATTAAAATATAAAACATCAAAGCATATAAAACAATATACACAGAACATAGGAACTAAACATAATAACAGAATGACAGAGGGCAGGCCACATGTACATAAAATGATTTAAAAACTCAGGGTGAGATAAGGGGGCAGAACTAATTGTAAGGGAGAACTCATAGAGAGATAGGAAAATTAGCAAACCTTCGTACATGGGGAGCAGGGACTCCTGGGACAAGAACGTTGGAGGAGCACTGGCATAAAATTTTGTGGCTACTCTCCGAAAGCGCAACGGCAGAGCCAGGTCTTGAGACTCTTTTTAAAGGTTTCCAAGGTAGGGGCTCTCCGGGCAATGAATTCCAGAGTCGGGGGGGGGGGGTGCCACAGAGGAGAAGGCTCTCTCCCTTGTACCCACAAGGTAAGGGCAAAAGGAGGGGCTCGCCTGAAGATCAAAGTATGGACTCAGGGCACTTCCACACAGCCATATAGCCCAGAATATCAAGGCACAAAATCCCACAATATATGCATTGAACTGGGACCCCTTCCACACAGCTGAATAAAGTCCCACATTATCTGCTTTGCACTGGAATTATCGCAGTGTGGACTCAGGGCCCTTCCACGCAGCCATATAGCCCAGAATATCAAAGCAGAAAATCCCATAATATCTGCATTGAACTGGGGACCCTTCTACACAGCTGAATAAAATCCCACATTATATGCTTTGAACTGTAATATATCTCAGTGTGGACTCAGGTCCTTCCACACAGCCATATAGCCCAGAATTTCAAGGCAGAAAATCCCACAGTATCGGCATTGAACTGGGACCCCTTCTACACAGCTGAATAAAATCCCACATTTTCTGCTTTGAAATAGGATGTATGGCAGTGTGGACTCAGATAACCCAGTTCAAAGCAGATATTTTGGGATTCTCTGCCTTGATATTCTGGGATATAGGGCTGTGTGAAAGGGCCCTCTGTTTGCAGGTCATATTTGAAATGCATTGACCCTCTCCCACCACCTTTTTATTTTGGGTGTCCCAAAACAATGTCTACACCCAGTGGTTCACAGCCTTTTTTGGCTATGACCACCTAAGCATCTCTAAAACCCTGATTTCCTCCCCCCCCCCCCCCCACACACACATATAATTATTATTATTCAAAAAATGCCTCCCAAATGAACTATTAGGAGGGAGCCTAAAAAGCCATAAACGTGGTCTAAACAAGCTTCCAAAGAACATGGCATCCATGAAAGAGAAAAACAAAAGAACAAAAACACAGTTGAAGTACTGAGGAAATAAATCACCAAGAAATTGTTTTTCATAGCTATTTGTTATCATAACTATTAAAATGTTTAAAAGCAATGCTTTTGGATTTGGAAAGATTTCGTCGTTTACAAGAAACGTTGGCCAGGAGATGCCCAACTGTATTTACTCAGTCTTCGAGGAGGCTCTTTCCATGTCCCCCATTACTATTAATATAGAAGGTTTGTCGCTTGCTAAGGAAGAACTACTGGCCAAAATGTCTGAGGACATTTCATGTAACATCTTATGTATACAGGAAAGACACAGAGACATCACAATGAGAAGACCAAAAATCCTCGGAATGCAACTGGCAGTGGAATGATCTCACAGACAATATGGTAGTGCCCTTTTTGTACGATCTGGTATAGCAATCTCTGCAACCTCTCTCACAGAAGGGAACAACATTGAAATCCTATCTGTGGAACTTGATAACTGCAGTGTATCATCACTCTATAAACCACCTGGGGTTGATTTCTATTTTACGCCCCCAACCAATTGCCACAACCATCAAGCCAATTTTATTGTGGGAGATTTCAGTAGCCATAGCTGTGTCTGGGGCTATGATGATGATAGGAATGGTGAAGCAGTTCTAATGTAGGCCGACAATAGTAAAATCAGCCTCCTTCATGACAGTAAATTACTGCCATCATTTAATAGTGATCGATGGAAGCGTGGTTATAACCCTGATCTGATTTTTGTAAGTGACAGCATAGTCCACCATTGCATTAAAAGGGTATTAAACCCAATACCTAATACACAACACAGACCAATATGCTGCCAAACATATGCAACTGTAAGACCACAAAATGTCCCTTTCTGCAGAAGATATAATTTCAATAAAGCTAGCTGGACAAAGTTTACAGAGAACTTGGAAGCAGCTATTTCTGATATAGAACCATCTATAGAAGACTATGCTCTTTTTTGTAGAAGCTGTGAAAAGATCTTCCAGGCTCTCAATCCCTAGAGGCGGCTATACAAGCTACCTACCAGGCCTAAACAAAGAATCGCAAAACCAGCTACAGGAATATCTCAGACTATTTCAAGAAAATCCATACAGCAATGAGACTACAGCAGCAGGCCAGAAATTATCTACAGCCATAGCTAAAACTAAAAAAGACCGCAGGATAGAACTACTTGAGAATCTTCACATCTCTAAGAGTAGCTGAAGAGCCTGGCAATTGCTGAAGCACCTGGATAGTGACCTTCTGGTCAATTGTGGACATGTAAACGTAACACCAGACCAGATAGCACACCGGCTAATTCAGAATGGGAAAACCAACTGCAGGAAAGTAAATGTGAAAATCAGAAATTGAAACCCACCAGTTGACATCCCCCATAAACCTGAAAGAACTTAGAAGCTATTAAGCAATGTAAAACTGGTAAAGCACCTGGCCTAGATGACTTAATGAGGGAGCAAATCAAACACTTTGGGCCCAAAGCTGAAAACAGGCTTTTGAAATTTTACGATCAATGGCACACAAACAGATTCCCAGACTATGGAGGAAAACTAAGACCATTGCCATTTTAAAACCTGGCAAAGACGCCTCCAATGCCAGGAACTACCGGCCTATCTCACTCCTATGTCATCTATATAAAGTATATGAGAGGATACTACTAAATTGATTAGGACCTGTAATTGAACCCCGGCTTATTGCACAACAAGCAGGTTTCAGACCAGGGGAAAACTGCACAGCCCAAATTCTTAATCTGATCGAGTACATCGAGGAAGGATATGAGAAAGGTTGCATTACTGGAACAATTTTTATTGACCTTACAGCAGCCTACGACACGGTGCAACATAGGAAAACACTGCAGAAAGTCTACCATATTACCCGAGACTATGATTTCACAAAAACTATCCAGACTCTCCTAGAAAACCGTAGCTTCTATGTGAAGTTTCAGGGCAGCAAAAGTAGATGGAGGAGGCAAAAGAATGGCTTAACCCAAGGCAGCGTTCTTGCACCGACCTTGTTTAATATCTTTACAAATCAGCCACAACCACCACTCACAAAGACCTTTCTATATGCTGATGACCTGATGAACAACACAAGCAAAAGACTTTGTAGCAGTGGAAATCCAACTTACTAATGCCTTGAAAGATCTCTCCAGCTGCTACAAATATAACCACCTGAAGCCTAACCCTGCCAAAACAAAAGTATGTGCTTTCCATATACGCAATTGTGAAGCCAACAGGAAATTGAAAGTCACCTGGGAAGGTCAACAACTTGAACATTGTTTCCATCCTAAATATCTCGGTGTCACCTTAGATCGAACACTACATATAGGAAACATGGCTTGAATACCAAGCACAAAGTAGCTGCATGCAATAACATCATGCGAAAATTTACTGGCAGCACATGGGGTACAGACCCAAAATTAGTAAGAACATCAGTCCTGGCCTTGTCTTACTCAACTGCTGAGTATGCCTGCCCTGTTTGGCATAGGTCTGCCCATGCAAAGCAGGTGAACATAGCATTGAATGAAACATGCAGAATAATCACAGGGTGTCTTAAACCTACACCTGTTGATAAACTCTATAAGCTAGCTGGCATTCCCCCCCCCCCCCCCCGATGTGCGACGAGAAGTTGCTGCTAAATGTGAGAGAAATAAGGTTGAACACTGTGAAAGCCGCCCGCTACATGGTTACCAGCCTCCTCCCAATAGACTCAAATCAAGAAAAAGCTTTATGACAACTACCACTCCTCTTGGCATCCCTCCAGCAACAGCAAGGATATCCTTCTGGGCAGCTAAATCAGGAAATCCCAACTGGATGGCCCCCCGCAAGGGTCTTCCTCCAGGGGCAAACCAAGAATGGGCAACCTGGAAGTCCCTGAATAGATTCAGAAGCGGAGTGGGCAGATCAAAAGACAACCTGGCAAAATGGCACTACCTAAAAGAATCCCATACCTTGTGTGACTGTGGAGCAGAACAGACAACTCTGCATCTGTATGCTTGTCCATTGTGCCCTGCCTCATGTAGAGAGGAGGAATTGTTGGAGGCTACAGGCAATGCCGTTGCTGTTGCCCGTTTTTGGTCAAAAGATATTTAGCTGCCTGCACTCCTATTTTTATCAGTTTTATACTAATTTATGCAATGCTTTTGATACAAAATAAATTTTAAAAATTGCTATTAACTGGTATGATAAGTGTATACCATACATTTTATATTTCCACTTGGTGCTAATCTAAGCCAGCACTTCTTAAAAAAACCTTTTCTACTTGCGATCCCCTTTGGCCTAAGAAATGTATTTCTGACCCCAAGTGTATAAGTATAGGTATAACATCAATCATTTACTGATGATAAATCAGAATTTACAATGCTTGCTTAACAGGCTGATTTTCCCCTTTTATGAAATAGAGCAGAAGCATTTTCTGCAGAGTCCATCCTAAACTCCGAGAATGCTGCTAACAGATTTGTGTAATGTCTAAATTATCCACTAGCTGGTGTTCAGAATCCTTTTATTGTTGCCAATTTTTGCACAACCTCAACATTGGCAATTGTTCTCCAGGTGCTTTGGACTTCAACTCCCAGAAATCCTTGCCATCTTATCAGCTGTTAGGATTTGTGGGAGTTGAAGTCCAAAACACCTGGAGACCCATTTTACTACATTTTAAGTTTTTAAAAAAATATCATTTGTTGATGTTGTCTGTTCACTTGTACTTGGTTAAATTTATTTTGTACTATTTTTATGCTTATGTATTTCTATTTTATGTGTGGCACCTTAGAGTGCTTTTGTGAGCCGCCCCAAGTCTCGTCAGGGAGATGGTGGCAGGGTATATATGAAGCTTATTATTTATTATTATCATTGCCCTGAATTTGCCACCCAATTTTAGTAGTGAACAAGCCAATGAGATACGAGGGATAAAAAGAAATATCAGCTACTTCTCCTATGGATACTTTTGACTTCTACTTTTTTCATATCTACTCAAGTGAAGGCCCATTCCATTACATGCTTCCATGTAATAAATTTGCTTGTTAAAATTCTTCAACATAGAAGCACAGCACTTACAGGGTGGTTGCACTGTACAGTAGCTTATATATTCATTGGCCAAATGCATTGCTTTCACTGTAAAAAGTTTCCCATTGACCACTAGGTGTCCTGTTAACAGCTATGAGATTCCTTTCTAGATTTGAGCGTGCTCCTGAAAGAAGGGTTGGGTGACCACCTTTCTTTTCTTATTAATGCAAGTTTGCACCTTTAAGTCTTTATAGCTTGTGCTTCCCCAGTTCTCAGAAATATTTATATACAAAGCAGCTCAGTTATCAAAATGTAGTCAGGTATATTTATATGCCTGCATTTGTGAGATAAAGTAGATGCTTGGCAAGAAATATAAAAGATACTGACACAGACAAGATTCAGACTGATATCGTTCCAAAATGACTGCAGAAGTTCCCACAATAGTGTTTATTTCATACAGTCATAATTGCTCAAAAGATACAATGTCCTTGTTTATCGAAACACTTAAATAATAATTTGCAATGTGGTACCATTGCTTATTTGCTGTATGCACTTCTATCTGACCAAAGTCTTTAAACCCATAAATGATAAATATATCATGACTACCCTTAGGCAACTGATAGCTGCCACTATAACACTATAGTGTTATAGTGGCAGCTATGTTGAAAGGGCTACTACAGGCTTTATGTGGCGGCTGTGATACTCTGGCATTAGTGTTTGCTGTAGTTGCCACAAGAAATATGAAAGAGATATCCACTCCTAAATATAGCAGAAAAAGCAGCATTTATATAAAAGAGAAATGTCAGTTGTAAGGGGAAATCTGAAGAAGCCAATTTCATTTTTTTAAAAATATGTGGAGGCAGGGAAGGGGATAGCATAGAGGTGGGCTAGGCCACTCAGCTGCCTCCCCCCTCAAGCAACCTCAGTGTGGGATTTTAGGTAGTCTTCTGATTTTTAAAAATGGGACAGGGATTCAGGGAACTGCCATCAGGGTTCAGGGGCACAAAGGGTTCAGGGAGTTCACGTGGCCTGTACCTTCTCCTCCCTTTAACCAGACCATTATGGAGATAGGTGTAAATGGCAGGCTGGAATGGATTCCTCAGTGGGAATACACATACACTATACAACAATATTTTAAAGTGAGGTTGTGGCTACAGAAACACGAAGAAAAGATATTCAGTGCACATCTTATAATTTAGTGGCATTGCCTGAGATGTCCATCTCTCAGTATTCTCCTATCTTCATTTATTTTCTCATAGCTTGTTTTTCACTAACTCATATGCAAAAAAAAAATGACATTTGTGTTTTGGCTCAATATGTATAAATTGAAGGAAACATGGTGATCACTTATGGTATCCATACAGGAAATTAAGGTAATTTCTATTTTTGACAGAATTTAAGCTATCATTTCTTTGTTTTCTAGAGCTAGTTTATGTTAATCCACGTTCCAAGCTTAGCTTCATTCTGCTCAGAACACAAGAAAAGTAATTATTCACATGCCATAGCATATGAGTTGCAAGAGGTTTTAGTCTACCAGTAGGTATTTTGAGGGTTTTTGCTGACTGGAGATTTTGAGACTTGTAGACCCTAAAAGTAACTGTTTCAATATCTCAATATGCGTCAAGGAAAAGAAGGTGAATAAACCTATTTTTTAAAGTCCATTGTTGATACTGTTTGCAGAGAGTGGTATCTGAGCGCCAAGATCCAGAAGAAGATGTGGACTGCAGCTCATCAGCAGAACAAACTCAAGGCACCACATAGTATTTGGCGTAATTGCTACCTAAAACCCTGGAAAAATAAAACCAGGCATTGTAGATTTGTTTCGCCTTTCCCCCCCTCTAGATAGTTTTAACTATAAGACCTGATATTCCTGACTCTGAGCTATAGTTGATAGGATTTGAAGTCATGAATATCGGGAGGGCATTTCATTGGCAAAGGTGATTCTAACTAGGTGACCTGTCATTTTCATTTATTCAGTTTCATATTTGGCTAGTTGATTCGAATAATTATTTTGCTTGCTTATATAAAATTGATTCCTTATCAAATAGAAAGGTTATATTAAAAACAACTACAACAATGCTCCCTCTGTAAGCCTGTCCCCCCCCCCCCTTCTGTACAGTTTTTAAATACAGACTTGGTCCTGTCTTTGTATTATTCATACATTTCTAAAAGGCTTTATTTCTAGTAACCTGAAGAATTACACTCCAGAAATAATATTTGTAGCTCAAATGAGTCAACACTAGCATCATCAAATGCATTGGCAACAATGTTCTTGTCTCTATTTCTAGCGTGGTTTTCCCCCTTAGAATATAAAGAGCTAGTTGGCTCAGTTTTGTTGGTGTTTACAGTGTCTCCACAGGCAAAATATGGGAACACCGTAACTCTACTATCATCCGGAGTCACTGACAGATTTTAAATAGTATACTGCTTGACCACTGCCATTTTTGACAAGATTGGCCCCCTAGTTTGTTATAATTTAATGGGATTTTCATATAGCTTTTCATTTATCCTAATCATAAAGCTACCTTGAGTCCAGATTCAGCTGTACTTTGGCTTCCAGCTTCCGTTGAAGTCAGTCATAAAAACCTTCATCATAACATGCCTTAGTGTAGCATGCAAATACATGGTCCCCTAGAGCACCTTTGCAGAGTGAATGTATTAACGTATAAAATGTTTCTTTGCTGCCATTGGGGTGAAAGATGTAATGGAGTCTGCATTCCTTAAGCAATACAGGGGCACTATATTTTAAAAGAAACATGCTGTTAAGAATTTTTCGGCTTTGATT
Source organism: Anolis sagrei (assembly GCF_037176765.1). Taxonomy (NCBI): domain Eukaryota; kingdom Metazoa; phylum Chordata; class Lepidosauria; order Squamata; family Anolidae; genus Anolis; species Anolis sagrei. Next base: position 166,771,400 of record NC_090024.1, read on the forward strand.
GTCCCATGGCAAGAAGGTGGTGACTTTAATATTAAAAATAAATAAATAATCTCACATAGTAAATCTGATCTGTTTTTTAAGGCAGAAGTGTTTGGGGTGATCCTTTTCAACCTAAAGGTTTTAACTTGGAACCAGTGTCAAAAAGTTATATTTTAAAGATGCTGTTAAACTTTTCTCTGTGTTGTGAGACAGGTTGTTCCAGGCTCTGTTCTTACTTGAATCTTTGGCCATTTCTGTCTTTAGAGGCTGATCTATAGCTAAGGTCTTCTCAACATTTTCAGAATGAGTTTCCAAATCAAAATGGCCCATTTCCAACATGGTGCTTGAGCTCTTCTATTTTGTAATGAAATGTTTCTGCAAACCTTGTTTAATCTAAAATAATCTTCTGAAGCTTTTATAGAATGATTTTAAAGGTTTTTAGTTGCTTTATATAAAAGAAGTCTTTAAGTGTTGTTTAAGATTTAAGAATGTACTAGGAAAGTTGGAGTTGTCTCTGGGAAAAATAGTCTTAATTTATGTTGACCTTTCTTTCCTTTGAGTATTTAGCCGGCATTCAATAAAATTTTGATGACTGCTCTTTAGAAGACAGCTGTATGGTGTATAGTATTATAAATATTCCACTTTCCATTCCTAGTGTTGCCATTAACAGCTGGGCATCCAGTTCAGCAGAACAGATTTTACAGACGAAGCCTGGCATGTTCCTGAATCAGTATAGTGAAGAACATGAGAAAATAGTTTCTTATGGTTTGGGGACCTGTAAAGGCATTGAGCATCTGTTCCCTAGTTAAGTCATAGTCTAGCAGCATTGAATCATGTTAAGAGCTAAAATGATGAGAACTACTTTTTTCACCTTGAATGTACTAGTGTTTAAATGCCTGGTGTGTTTTTGTGTGTGTGACTGGCACAGAAATTGTATCATGTATACAGAAGGTAAGTTGTTGGGAACTTGTGTGCAGTTATATTCATTATTAATGGTTTATAGGAAACAAAATATGTTTTTAACAAATTGTTTTTACTTTGTGACATTGGTATGCCAGTTGAACTGTTTCCTATTAGTCTGCATAATTGGAGAAGTGTTGTTTGGGGTTGGAAACTAATAAGGTTTCAAAGTAGTGCTGATAAACTGGTTAATACATTTGCTTTGTCTGTGCTTAGTTTCTGTAAGTGTGATAAAAACCTTAAACATAAGCTATGTGGATAGATAATCACTGAACTGGCGCCTTTTTTTTAGAACATTGTTTTGAAGTTTTTCTCATCTTTCTCTTCTAGCGCCAAGAGAGCTCTGAAGCTGGATAAACCTACTGTGGAGAAAGTAAGTCTTTGTCTGTATGTGGGTTGTTCCTATGATTAAATAATGTTCTAGGATATATTCATTTACCTCTAGGATCAGTAGTTCATTGAGACTATAGCTTGCCAGTCTGGAATACAGCTCACTGAATATGAGGAAAAATTAATTGCTGGGCATCTTAGAGTTAAAAACTATGATTATATATTTCTGCTATTTTAAGTTCATTGGCATGACACTACTGGCTATAAGTGAAGGACTAGCAGTGTCATTTTTTAAAAAAATAAACCTGTTATTATGTACTTACTCTTCTCAATTAGTGAGTGTGTTAGGGACCTTTCTGAAATCATTATTAGAAATTAGTTCTATAATTGGTGAAGCAAATGCACTGCCCTCTCACTGTACATATAACAATATGGGATTATGATGGTGCTATAATCTGCATATTATAAACTGCAAAATTGAAATGAAAACATTAAAGACATTTTATGTTGAAACTGTAATTACCTCTCTCAGTTAATCTAACATAATGAAACAATAAAATACTAACACTGCAATAAATTTTTCCTACAGTTATCACAATAAAAATAAAATTGACTGTTGCTTCAGTTTCTCTTCCTTTTTGTAAAATGTGGTTATCGCATATTTTCAGTACATTATGTCATGACATATGCTAATTTATTGTCTTCCCATACCAACTGTAGGTGTTACTATGAACATTGATGTAGACGGGTTGGAGAGATAGGTAGTCCAAAAGGAAATTAAAAAAATCGTTGGGGAAGTGTGTATACGTAAATAGCTGGTAAATAAAATCATCCCCAGTTTTGTCTGCACACACCAGTGGTTTCTTTATAGATGGTAGCCTTTAGAGGTCTCGGTGTTATTTAGCAAAATTAGAAACTTGGCAGTGTTAAAAAAGATTCTCTGTGTTGTTTGTATTTAAGCAAAGGTGACAAAATACAGTAGTGGCACTAACAAAAATCATTAGCAATTTAATTAGCAATTTAGTTTTCCATTACCCACCTTGTTGTGCTCTGAATACAGCTGTGACTGTAATTTTGCATCTGCTTCCTTGCTCAGAGTAACATTTCTGGAGGTGAGCGTTCCAGCTTGAAATTACTCTGTTCCACCCTAAAGCTGTTTTTTTCCTCCTGAAATGAAAATTAAAAAGGAAAAAATGCATGTTTTGAGAATACAATTTAGGATGCTTGCAGTGTCAAAATATCTCTACTGAAAGCTTGCGCTTTTATTTGGTTTTCAAAAATCCGGTGACAGTACTGATCACTAATGCTGTTTATGAACTAGGAAATCATCCTTTTGCTTTGTGTGAATGCTGCATAAAGATTCTTAAAATAATTGAAATCATTAAAAAATGAAAAATTGCAGATTTGTATATTACTTGAAAATGGTTCACGTGAATAATTTGAATATGTTAGTAGGAAAGTATGCATAGAGGAAGAGTGTAGCTCAAATCAAGAGGAAGAGTAGAAACTTGTAGTTGTAACATTTAGAATTGTTATTAGTGTCTGCTTCCTTCTCTATCTTTTTTGCCCTGTTGTAGGGTCCGATTCTCTTATTAATAACAACATCTTAAAATGGCAGGAAGAATTTTCAAGTACAGTGTTTTCAGTATTTGAAAATTATGGAATCAAGATTTTCATCAACATGAGAATACAAAGAACAAAAGCTGAGTTAATCAGTAGAACTGTGATATTTTGCAATTATATTCAGTTCTGTCACTTCACTAAAATGTTTGAACAAAAAATGGACTCTGGCCTCATATAATTGTAAAATGGTTAATTCTTTAGTGCAGTCATTTATAATGATTAATCATTGTTGTTATGTTAAAAGAAGCATTCCTATTCTATGTAAAAGGGTGCCTCTTCTGAGATTTGTATCTCCTTCGACAGATATGTGGATAACAAGTATATTTCCCCCTTGGTAGCATAATTTATTTCTGTGCAAATGTATTCTGATTTACATGCATAGATATTCCATTATGTTCACTACAGCTTATTCTAAGGTGTGTTTAGAATTGCATCCTAAATGGGTTGATGTTTTGTTAATGATATATGATTTTGGAAACCATACATACACATGAAGGGTGAAAGGCAGTGACTATAAACAGTATCACTGATTTTGTTTGTTTTGCAGTGCAGGGTTTATCTGCATGTCTGGGGTTGCTCTTTTAAAATAATAATAAGAAGAAACAGTTTTACATGTGTTATGCAATAAGTTTTTTTCATGTTAGAAGCAACTTGAGAAACTGGAAGTCACTTCTGGTGTGAGAAAGCTGGCCTTCTGCAAGGACATTGCTCAGGGGACGCCTGGACGATTGATGTTTTACCATCCTATGGGAGGCTTTTCTCATGTCCCCACATGAGAAGCTAGAGCTTGACAGACAGGAGCTTACCCCACTCCCTGGATTTGAACTGCCCACCTTTCTGTCAACCAGTCCTACCGGCACAAGGGCTTCACTCATTACGCCATCGGGGCTCAATAAGTGTGCTTGGGTTTTTCATATTAGCTGCTTTGCAAATTCATTGCAAGCTTGGAACTTGGATCCAGAACCACATTTTATTGGAAATGATGACTTGTACAAATTGTACATGCTCACTAGTAAGTTAAATGAGTAAAGAATTGAACCATTAATTAACCTTCAGTTATTCCAGTAGGGCTTCTATATCTAAACTTTCTAATAATATATTTGATCTTATATGTCACTTCTTTCTAAAACATCAATATTTGGTGATATAATAACTTCCATTGCCAGAATCCCTGATCATTAGCAATGCTGACTGGGGCCTCTGGGAGCTGAAATCCATTGACAGTTGGGGATCCATGAAAAGCCCCCAAAACCACTTGATGGAGGCTGAGCATGTCCATTGACCATGATCTTAGGTAGAAACCTTTGATGGTGAATGGACAGCAGGAATGTAGTGTTCTGACCAGGTGTGTTCTACATTTTATGAAATGAGCCTGGATTGTTAATTTTTGGATAGCAGCTGTCAATATCTCTCAGCCAGCATGGCTTCTAGCCATATTGGCTTCGGCAGTCAGGCCATAGTGGCTTGGAAATGCCATACAGTGCACTTCACTACAACATTTTGAATGCAGATTCTACTTTTTTAAATTAAATTGTATTTAAGTCTCTTGGGAAAGCTGGTTTGAGAGTTGAGGTATAAATAACCTGGAGGAAAAGCAATAAATCATTCTGCTAGATGTTCTTTACATGAAGTATCTTGGCTCAATTCCATGCCATACTGATATCAGTTAAATGAAGGGATCCCATTGATGAAGTGATCATGTGTGAAACCACCACCTCAGTTCTGTATCTCCCTGGGGCCTTGCAGGGCTGAAATGGTTGTTTCCACATGATTCTTTCATCCAGGCATTGTTGATGTCACGTAGAATCCACTGGAACCAGAAATGATGCACACTGGTCATGTTTACTATGGACTTTTTTCTGGATTAGCATAAACATGCCACAGACCACTCAAATGAATGACTGTATTAGAACTTATACATTAGAAAGACTGGGCAGTTTTTGAAGAATGGATTTTCGCATCCCATTCTAGTGTGCGTGGTTTTGTTTTCAGAAACATCAAAGCTGAAATAATTGGAACTTTATCAAAATAATCATAGTTTGGTTCTGGTTAGAATTGTTTCCCTGTAGGGCAGGGAGGGGTGAGCATTTTCCTCCTAAGAGCCTTTACAGAGGCTAGTGATGGGTCAGGGCCTGTTTATTAATGAGATTGGGGCAAAGCCAAGGCAGAGAGTTGGGTCTTTGAACAGCAGTCCCTATGGCCAAGCTGGCATCGCCTTCTCTAGTTTACTAGCATAGTGGTGCCCAAATCTTTTGGTCATGTAAACACTTTTCTCCACGGGACTCTGACTCTGTTCCTAAGCATTGTGAACTCACAATGTTATACCTTCTTTCATCTACTTTTATTGCTTGGGTGTTTTGTATAATGTAGTAGGTTTGGAAATAGAGAGTTTCAAATTTTGTTTTTTAACTAGAGTTACACTGAATTTAAATATTGTGGCATGGGCTTTCAAAAAAGTTTTAAAAATATTGTTTGTGTGTGTGTGTGTGTGTGTGTGTGGAATCTCTTTGATTTTGTGGAACCCTAGGTTTGCGTGGAACATAGTTTGGGAACCACTGCCCTAGCATTCGTATGCACATGAACACTATGTTTCTCTCTCATACACACACCTTCCCTTCCTATAGTAATGCAGGAATATGAAGATTTTAATTCTCTGCATGATAAAAACACATTGGTCTTCCTGTAGTGCTGGTCAGGTGGGTAGGGGAAGAATTAAAGAATTTAAATGAGGATGAGTCTTTCCATAATTGTCTTTTCTACTGAGGGAAACGTGATCTATTATGTTGTTGTTGTTACTGTTACTACTACTGTACTTTTAAATGCCCCCTCATCAGTGTGGGAAGCAATTTTGCTATGTTTTGTGCCCCAGGGCATTTTAACCTTTGGTGTCGGTAGGCAGACCTCAGCACTACATAGAGAGAGCAGCATGGCCCCTCAACCATGGCAATTGTCCACCCCAACATAAACTCAGAACGATAGTTTAAATTGACAATAATGGTTTGATGAACTGACAGGAGCACATTGGTGCTGGGGAAGATGGTGCACGCAAAAAAAAACTTTGTCTATTTAAATTTTGCTCCATTTGGCAGACCAAGTCATCTGTGATTGTGCCATTTAGAAAACATCAGACTTCTATACTTGAAAAAGAAGACTAAAGCTGGCTTGCTTATTTTAATATGCATTTGATTTTCACTAATATGATTAATATAAATAAAAAAACCCCACCAGTCTTTCTTTCCCTAATCATGTAAATATTGGTAGATTTGGATTTAAAAATAAACTGAAACTAGATTCTCACCCATGACAGATTTCTATAGATTTATAGTTTTTATTTTTCTTAATCGGAAATGGTTAAACTTTCAAAGATGACATTTTCTTTTAAGGTCATGTTTCAAAGTATTCCTTTGGAATAAATGAGTAGGGTCCAAAAGCTTATTGTTTTACTTGCAATATGTTACCATCATGAAGTCTAGAAACAATTCTTTATCAGGCATGAATTCAGATGTAAAAGAGTTCCTGAAATTACATCAAAAGAGACACGATGGCTGTTTTTTTTCTTTTGGAAGATTGTATGAAAAAATATGGATAGCATTAAGAGTTTTCAGAAGTGAAGGAGAGAATGTTGGAGCATAATTTTAAAGTGTTTTGATTTGTTTTTTTTATTACTTAGATGCCAACAACACCTTTAGTGAGCAGCAAGAAAAATCTCCAGCCTTATTCACCGACAACAGGAACATGTCAAATGAGTCCATTTTCAAGTCCCAGGAGCAATAATGTACAAGAGCACAGAAATGGCCTATCAAATGGTTAGTTGAACATTCTCTTCTGCTTATTGCAGAATTTTTCTGGTTATTGACCAAGTAAAATTCTTGATCTGTAATTTATATCTTAGGCAGTAGCCCCCCCCCCCCCCCCCGAATATGAATTAGGATCTTTATGAGAAAGTTAAAGCTAAGAAGACGTATTTAGACATCTCTTCTATGACTGGTTTTGCTTTCTTTTGTTCCCCAGAAAATGAAAACCTAATTGATAGAGACTATTTTTTCTGAAAAGAGTGGTCAAAATTTGCTAGTCCAGATACTTTTTGTTCTTACCATTTACAATTTGATCCTTTCTAACAAGTTCAATGTTGGCATTTTTAAATTAAAGAAGGACTATGCTGCTCTGTAATGATGTCGAGTTATATTTTAATAATGTCCAGCATTGCATTAATTTATTGGCACATCTGTTACTGGGCTTGTGTAAATCATGTAACCTTTCATGGAAGGTCTATATCATTATATATGCACAATTTTGCCAGTTTTATGCAGGTTCTTTCCAATGAATGGTTGTACTATATTGTGACATAGAATTGTGCAGAATGAAGGTAATTTTAATGTTGTCTTCTACAAGAAGACTTAATAATCCATCAAGATTTAAACTTTTATGTATTTATTTTCATCACTGTCTTCATTTGTCTTGAAAGAGGCATTTAAATGTTTACTTGATTGCTTGGTATTTATTTTATTCCCTTTCAAAATCTTAATTGAGTTGAGACGTAGTATTGGTGAAATTCTAAAGCAGTGGTCCTCAACCTGCACTACATGTATGGGATGGAGATATTTTATTTGGAAAAAACTAAAATCCAATGATTTACAGCATTTTAATTTATATTTTTATGTTGTATTGCTACTTTACCAATAAAATTCATGTCCAACAGTTTCTTACCGTTTTTCACTATTAATGGAATGGAATATTTAATTTTTAATGTTCTTTCCCAACAATACTATTACTCTTTTAAAAATTAACGTAAGTGATAAATGTAATAGTACCTCTAAACAAATTTCCTTCTTCCAAAAATTGGGCTTACTGTTTGTATCATGTTGGAAACAGAGGCAGCCCTAGGTAATTTTCAACAGTAAGCAAACAGTATTTTGCCCCCCCCCCCCCCCCCCAATCACTGATATACATATTTTCTGTTCGTCGTGGGAGTTCTGGTGCCATATTTGGTTCAATTCCATCATTGGTGGAGTTCAGAATGCTCTTTGATTGTAGGTGAACTATACATCCCAGTAACTACAACTCACATATGTCAAGGTCTATTTTCCCCCAAGAGCGCCTCAAGAGCACCCCTGGGCAAAATCAACTATACTGCAAATGCTTACTTTGTGTAATGGGTTGAGCTGCCCCTGGTTGGAAACAAGATTGTTCAACAGCGTAATCAGTTTGATTAGGATAAGTTAAAAAAAAAGATTGAAAGACACGACTTTAAAGTATATATTTTTGAAGAAATAGCTTGCTGTTATGGATGTAGAAGCTTAAATGTTCTGACTGAGACGCTTTGCCACATGGTCACACTTTATCTGCAAGCAATTACTGGTAGTTAAACTCCTTTTCTTCTAAATGGAAAAAACTCAGATGGGAGTCTGCTGGAGTGGAAAACATTTCATACATAAGCTAGATTTCTTTAGTTGTCTTTGAGTTGGTAGAAGCAGTTGCACTTTCAGTATCCTATGTATAGTCTTATCAATTAGTATCAGTAAAGCTCTATAATGAAAAGGACATATAATCATGGGGAGAAACATTTAACTGTATCAAATCTGTAGTATACCAAAGTCAATTAGGTTTGATTGGCATAAATTGTCACATTGCATGGATGGGTTTGGGGTAGATCTTCTCAGCAACACTTAAAAGTATGCCTCAGTTAACAAAGTAGATATATTTCTGGCCATTAGTTCTTTAATAGGAGATTCAGTCCCAGAGACAAAATAACTTGGGGGAAAATAGGGATAGATTTCTATAACATAAAAAGAAGCATGTTTCAGCAAACTTTCTACTCAAAATGAACAATATGCGCAAATGAATTTGAAACAACTTGGCCAGGCAAGCCTTGCTTAAGTAAATGAATTCAAAAAACATGGACATGTTAGTCTGGAATATCAGTATGCAAAGGGATATTTAGCACTATAGAGACTAACAGAGAGAATGAACTTGGTAACTAGCTTTCGTAGACTGAGGAAGTAAACTTAGGCTGGATATACAGTGCTAAATAATGCAGTTTAACTTCATTGTCTGGTCAGTATGTAGACCCATATAATGCAGTTCAATGCAGTTCAAACTGCATTATATGGGTCTACTGATCCAGCCTCTGTGTAGATCAAGCCTTACTCTATGAAAGTTTGTTACCAGCTTTATTGTTAGTCAGTCTTCAAGGTACTCCAAGATCCTTTTTGCATACTGTTAAGTAAGCAAAAGTAATGTGAACATTCCACTGACCCCTTTTCAACAGACCAAAATTTATCCAGCTTCAACTTTTCTTATTATTTACATTTTGGTACCTAAACTTATAGAACTAGTTTTGATTTGTTAAATGCTGGAAGTAGATCGTAAGGTGAAATTATCTGTTATCGCCTTTTCTTTGTTTCGTTAATTGTAGTTGCTTAGTAAGGGATTCTGGAGGTAACTGATGTTTAACTTTGCCTTTTGTAGGTGGGCACAAACAGCGATAATAGGATTGACTTCTATAGAATCCTGATAAAACTCAGATCAGACTTTATTGTATTGTTTACTACTGACCGACTGCTACAATCCAACAGTGAAGGTCTTGTTGGAACTCAACCACATCCTGCACTAAGTTTGTAGTCGTCATCAAGGACTTAACATAGATAAGCTGATGAGTTAGTTGGCAGGGGAAAGCCCTTTCCCCATTGGTCTGCTTGTCACTCTGTTCTCTCCTCCTATCACCTTTCCTGTTAGACATGTTTCTTCTTCTGAGCATTTGACAAGTCCCTGAGTCTTCCACGTTGTTCTTCTGTGAACATAGAGAGACAAGATGTCTGCTGTGAGTTAGTTGGTTAGTTAGATGCCTGAGCCCCATTTAATTTTCTATCTAGTTATATAGCCCTTTGAATAAAGCCTTTTATACCGTTTAAGCTTGACACTGCTCCTGAATTGCTTAAGCTCATGACTCTACTGTTGGCACTAGAAGCTTCTGATTTGTCGAACTGCTGTTACTGCTGTTGTTGCTGCTTTACCATTTTTGAATGCCTTTTCCTTCTGGGAAATTATCCGTCAACTGCTCTGTGTTTCTCCATTTCGCATACACCATTCTCTAAGCATTGATATTGTTTAAAAAAAACTTTCCTGCAAATAGAGGACACGAATAAAAGAGATTTGGATGGACATAAATAGACCTTATACAAGGAGCTTTTTTGTCAGATGCTTTGTTAACTGAGGTACGCTTGGATATTCTTGCAGTAGGAAATATTTTGGGTCTTGGATTCATCTTGAATAAGCAATATAAAACCCATTAGTTTTCTAAAATACCTGTTTATGATAGGGATGAAAACTGCTGGAGTTGATTTAGTGGTACAAATAAACACAGCTGCCTGCACTTTTGGATTTTCCCTGAAGGCATGGCTTATGGGTACTGTCATGGTGAGACTTCAAAACTTAGCACTACATCGCTGCATAAAAGTGAAGTGACAAGGAGCAACAACTTTTATCTTTACAATGTGCAGTTCTGCAGGTGATAATCAAACCTACTGTAGTCTTAGCACTCACAGTTGTGCCAAAATAAAAGTGTGTTGTCTGATATTACTTCTTTCTACACTATGACAGTGGCTGCTAATATTCGGGTAAGTCTTTTCTGAGACTACTTTCATTAGGGGAATTATGAGTTTTATATTTAACTGCCACCTTATCATGAGTAGAGGATAATTCAGTGAAATATGGAATGACTCCCTCCTCCCTGGAGAGAATTCATCAGAAATTGAATTTAGCTTTCAAGAAGAAAGAAGTTTTCTATTCCCTATCCTGGCACTAAAGTGTATGTTAATTCTGACAGATCAAGTGATACCGTTCTTCTCCTTAAGTGGAATGTACAAAGAAGGTACGTAGTGGAGAGAACAAGCTTGCTTTGATATCAGAACAGACAGTCCCCAGGTTACGAACAAAATCGGTTCTGTAGGTTTCTTCTTCAGTTGAATTTGCTTGTAAGTTGGAATAGGTACATTTTAAAGTGTAACACCAGCCTATATTTCTATATATTCGCTTTGGATAGCAAAGGCATTTACACCCCGTGGTGTCTGTTTTGCTGCTTGTGCCCCTGTTCAGAAGATTTCACTGCACTTTCTGTCCCTGTGATAATTGGATTTTGAAAAATGTGGCTTGTTGTGGATTGGTTAGAAAGCTTCAGTGGAGACACCTTTCCCCCATGATAATTCTTTTAGGAGTTAAATTCCCTTCCTAGGGATAGATTTCTCTCACTTCCTGCTGTCTCACCCTCGTTCTTAACTAGGAGTAATTTGTAAGTTTGATGTTTGTAACTCGGGGGCTGTGATTGTAATTATAGTATATTTTATTTTTCATTGAGCAATCAGTTCTAACTCAGTTGAGCTGTTTGTTGAGATGGGAGTCTTAAGAATGATTTCCCCCACTGACTTTCATTGTAATCTTTCTTCATGTCTAGCTTATTATTATTCCTTCCCTTATCAGCATTGGTCATGAATAATAATTGATTTGAATTTTTATTTTATTTTTTGGAGTTTGAAAGAGGCTTTTTTCTGTTCTTTTGCTCTCAATTTCCCTCTGCTAGATACATTTTAAAATATTTGATTATATTTATGGAAGTGATTAACAACTGAATTAAAAAAATATAAACAAAGTTTCAGTTTTCACTTCAGATTCTGAAGACAAAAGTGAGCTGTAAACAAGGTTCAGAACACTGTTTCTAAACAGTTTAGTTTATGATGGGCACTGTCCTTTAAACTGAGGCGCTAATGTTAGGGACCTAAGTCTATAAAACCAAAAATTCTGTCCTTCTTCCAAAATGTCTGAATGAGAAGGCGTCTCGCTACCAAACAGGAACAAATCAGATATTTAGAATTGATATTTAGAATTAAAATGCCTGGTTACTGGTTGCTCTAGCTTCCTGGTCATTATTGTAGACTTATGGTTCCTGAAGTATGTGTGTTGGTAAATTGTATTTATTGGTTGGTTTTGCATTATTTTATATGCACATTTATTTTGATGCAGTATGGTTGCATTCTCTGGACTGAGGTTTAAATTTCATTATGCAACTTGGTCCAGAATTAGCTACATTTCCATAGTAGCCAAAACTATTCATATCCCAGCTGCCTTATTTTTAGCATAGGATGAACATTCATTTCATTTGAAATATGTGAGCAAAGAATTGTTGTAGAAGTCAAGAATGGAAACTCATTCAGTTTTCCATGTGACTAACATGGGTTAGTTGAAAATAAGGACGATATTGGCTATACAAAGTCCTGCTATCTTGTGCAAAGCAAATAGCTGTGTACAGGGAAAAATATACTTTGACAAATCAGGAATTTATAAAGACACATCTTTGGTTGTTTGATTCAGACCTCTTCAGCTAAAAACTGATCATAATTCTAACTAGCATTTATAATAATGTAATATGTAACATTTAAATCTCCAGATGCTGCAGTTGGCAGATATGTCTCTTTTGTTTATTCTTGACCCAATAATCTATGTTTGAGAACATATGGATTTTGCTTTCACCACTCTTATGATGAGTCCCAGTGAAGGTTGTTTTCCAGTGTGCATATATGTGTGTAAAAGAGAGAGAGAGAGATATGTTGGGATTTTGTTCCACTCTTATTTCTGACAAAAAAGGAGGGAAATGCCTGAAGGAGTGAAATGGTTGTGTATTGGGATGTCAAAGGCAAAGGTGAGTGTGTGCTATATTTCCATATTGTAATTAAATATGGGCATAAGGGAACAGTTCTTTTGCACATAAAAAGAGAAATCACGTGTCCGCAGCTGACATTTAGATGGATAATTATTCAGCAAAGTACAAAGTAGCAATAGCTTTCCTTTTCGAGTTTCATCAAGCTACAAAATGGTGTCAAGGACTCAGAATCCAAATTCTCATAAGAAAGCCGTATTACTTTGTTTTTCTCATCAAATGTTAAAATTAATTTGCTACTGATACTGATATGAATGGAGTTATATCATTTCTGTTTTTATTACAATAAAGATATAGTAGTTAACATCCAAAGCATTTTTATATTTTAAAAGCCCTGAAGGTGTGTCACATTTACTTACGTTATGCTCATTTTTTATGAAGCCTTGAGTCTTCACATTAGACTTGGATAGATTTGCAATAGAAATCATGTGTTTTACTTTTTCATTAGAAGTACTGTATTTACTGATCAGATCCTTTTATGTACCATGCACATTAAGTAGTACATTGATTAACACACTTCTTGGACTCGGCAACAAACATCTATTATAATAGGCAACACAAGCTTTGAGTGTTTTAATTTGGAAGCCTTGGGCTTTTGAAATTTTGTTTCAACTTGGTTAAGTAAATATTTTTAAGGACGGTGTGTACACTATTTAGAAAATGTCTGCCAGAGAAGGTCAAAATTGCCTACAATGGAATAGTGTGTGATGTCTTAGAAAAGAGATGCCCCTTTCAAATCAAATGTTTGTAGAAATCCTGAAAATCCTTCTTGTGTAATCATATTTGTGAAAGTTGTATTGAAAATTCTTTAATGAGTGTTGTAGTGGTATATTTTGAAGTTCAGGCCCTTCATAGCAGTCACTTTATCCTCCTGAGAGTAAAAAAATTAAAGTAGTTTCATTTATTATTTTGGCTACAGCATTCCTAGCATTTTCATTTGCGTCATCAGCAGGTAAAAACCTACCGCTTAAGACCAAGATACCCCAAGTAGTTGGGATTGCAACTCATTCATGCATCATAGAATCATAGAGTTGGAAGAGACCACATGGGCTATCCAGTCCAACCTCCTGCCATGCAGGAATAGCACAGTCAACACATCCCCAACAGATGACCATTCAGTCTTTGTTTAAAACCTTCAAAAAAAGAAGCCTTCATCATGCTCTGAGACAGTGAGTTCCACTCACTAATGTGTTTCATTCCCCCAGTCCAGCCACTACTTCAGACAAATGGACACAAATCTGAAATTAGAAATGACAGTACCCAAAAATGTGCGAAACATTTCAAAACCCCTGGACATACAGTAAGGAGTTTACAGATCACAGTCCTTCAACAAGGAAATTGCAGAGCTTCCTGGAAAGAGAAATAGCTGAATTGAACTATATTTTTAAAATTGAACCCATTTGCAGAAATATAAATTAAAAGAATGGCTTCATTGTGCACTACTTATAATGATACAAGAATGCTCACTACTGCACATATAATATATGAAATCGTCTTGGTGAGAGTTTTGAACCCAGGGAAACTTGACTTTTGATTGGCAGATTTCACATATCAGCACTAAGTGCCCCCCATTGTGAAGATCTGTATCTCTATGCTCAACCATTTGAAAATTTAGGGAAAGGGACATAATTTGCGTCTTTCTGGATTTTACTTATTTATTTATGACATTTCTACTCCGCCTTTCTCCACCCAGGAGACGGCTTACACATAGGCCACTACTCAATGCTGCAAAACAATGTACAATTAAAATAAACATTTAGATAGAATTATAAAATATATTAAAACAATTAAAAACATTTAAAACAATACCTTCACAATTAATCTTGTAATCCTCAAGTGTAATCCAGGCTTCTCAAATAGTCATTGCACATCATTCCATATCTATTTATTGCACAAGTTCACCAAAGTCTTGGTCACAAAGCTACATTTTCACTCTCTTACTAAAGGTCAGGAGGGAGGGAGCTGATCTTATATTCCTGAGGTGGGAATTCCACAGCCAAGGGACCACCACTAAGAAGGCCCTGTCTCTCGTCCCTGCCAATCGTGCCTGCAAAGGAGGCAGGACCAAGAGTAGTGCTTCCCCAGATGATCTTAAGCTCCAAGAGCTTATTACATTATATCTCATTCCCACAACTATATAAATATACTTTACAAGATCTAAAGTTCTGATATTATTCTGCATTGCATCTGAAGAAGACTTATATTCACAAAAGCTTGTGCTAAAACCCAAACTACTCAATCTTAAAGATGCAGTCATGTTCCTTTTTTCCCTCCCCCTCCCCTGCTCCTTTTTTTTTCCCACAGCCTGGATAAGTGGGAAGAAATAAAGCAGCATAGGTTTGACAGCACTGGATTCAGAAAAAGCCTTGTTAGATTTTCTTCTATGCAGTATCAAAACTCAAAAGAGAGGCCACACTAAAAAGCACTGTGCTGCCTCGGTTTGACATAGTTGTGTCAGCTGGATGCTTGGTAACATGTTGCATGCACAAAGGATGTCAACTCCACAGAGAAGGGCATGTGTGGTCACAGTCCAGAATTGCTGTGGCCTTACATTCCTATAGGCTTTTTGTTTTGTGGTTTTCTTAGTTTGATGGTTTTGGAAACAACATGACATTTGGATTTCCCTGTTACATTTATAACCCACCAGAGATCTAGTGTTACCTCCAGATCAGGGCTTCTTAATTATTTTCCACTTACACCTCCTTTCCACTTCAGAAATTTTATGTAACCCCAGTTATATAGGTATATGAAATAGGAATAAAATAAAACATTTACTGATAGCAAACCAGAATTTGCAAGTTTTCCTTAACAATAGTATAGTTGAAGCATCATATGCAGAGTCCACTATAAACACTGCATAGATTTGTGTAAATATCTAACAGTTACTTGGTGGTGTTCAGAAACCTTTTAATGTTGCCAGTTTTTTGCAATCTCAACATTGACTCCTTTGGGGTCAGGACCCACAGTTTAAGAAGCAGTGTTCTAGGTCAAAACAAAATTATTTCTATTAAAGAGCACCATATTCTCTTCTTAGGGATGCATCCTACCTATAGAGAATCATCTTTTTAAAAATGCTATAATGGCCCTGCATACTAAGTATGTGTTGATCAAAGGAATGACATGATCATTTCTTTCTGTGCTTTTTTGCACATACTTTCATTAACTTAACCAACATAAAAATGTGTGTCTTTGTAATCCTTGTTAGGGTTTAATTAGTGTATTTGAACATAAAGGAAAAATTGTACAAGAACATAATTCTCGATTGTCAAGAATGCAGACAAGAAGAATCCTGGACTGTTGAGAATCTTTGCAGTTTGAGATGTATTCTAAAGAAAAAATAGTATGTGGTTGTTTTGCAAAGAAAACAGCATTTTCTGAATCGAAAATAACATTTCTTCCTATATCATATCAAGAGCCATTCTGGGAAATAAAATAAAACCACTTCCAAGCCCTTCCTTGTGCAGGGGGAGTGCAGGAAATGCCAGTTGTTTCAAGGTCTGGCTCAAGATAAGGAATCCAGTCTACAAAAGCTTCCATTCCATTGATTCTACTTCCCGCCAGTTGATGACATACTCTAGATTCTAGGCTCTTCATTCTAGAGTTGGAGAGGCAGAAGAAGTTATGGATGGAATTAAAAGTGGAGAGCAATGGTTGATTCTCCAATTTCCTTCGCCCTTTCAAAATGATCTGTTTCCAGAATATACAGTTTTCACACCTATGTTTTTTAGACTCAGCCTTTGTTTTCTAATAGCTTTGGTTTCTGTGGGTCCCTTATTTCTTATACCAGTACAACAGCATTAGCACTAGGTCACACGTAACTGTCCACCAACATTTCCTCTTCTTATTTTTGTGTCATTTTTTGTCTTTTCTTTCTATTGTAATTATATTTGTTTGACAAGCTATAATCAATCAATTCCAAGTCAGTGGCACATTTGCTTAGCAAAATACATTTTTTGCAAATGAATATGCAAATTTGTGTTGCATTCAAGATAGGAAGTTTCAATTTTTTTTAAAAAAAACTACTAGCAGTTTTGCACAGAAAAGAAATAAATTTTTGTTTATTTAATGTCTTATTCCTAGGAAAGACGACTGAACCAAAAGATTTGATCAGATCATCGAGAAAGGCACAACCCCAAACAGAAGCAAGTGACATGATCAAATCAGCCAGAAAGGGGCATCCTAGCATGAGTCAGAATGACACGTAAGGGCCTGTTTTGATTCAGGATGGTGAGGACAAAATAGTGTAAGATACATGATACAGATGGGAGTCGTGGTGATTTTTCCATTGGAAATTAAATGAAAAGAGCATTAATTGACTTTCTTATGTGAGTAATAGCAATATTGAAAAGATGTTAGATTGGAATAGTAATATATGGCAAAGGTTATGCCCACCTTTCATTAGCAGTGCTTTTTGGTACCACAGATGTGTAGGGGCAGTTGCATTACCAATTGAGCAGTTGGAGCTTTTGTTACCAAGTATTGTGTGTAAACAATATATCTTGCAGAGGATGAAAAAGTGACCTGAACTGATAGATCATGTATAGATGATTATTTACATTATCTCAGAAGACTTGGCAGGAGTAGGTGAACATACTGCAAAACATCACTTTTCCCTTCAGTGAAATGTGAGCAAACCAGTGTTTGCATGAGTTGCATTTTTCTGTAAGAACAGAATTCTATTTCTTGAGTGCAGTCCCACAGACAGTGGAAGAAAGTGCAGGTTTGTTGGGAGAAACTGTAAAAATAAAAAATGCTCTGATTACCACCATAAAGATCTTGATTTTAAGATATATTTTTTTAAAAAAACAGGGATTTATATTTCTTCAGAATCTTACCAGAGATGCAATCTTTATCCTATTGTGCTACTTGCAGCAGGGCTAAATCTCACTCAGTTTCTATGTCCTCATCAGAGCTGTTAAAGAAACAATTTTTGCAACTCCATAGCTACCAAGGAAGTCAAGCATATTGTTTTAAAGGAGGTGTACTTTGAAAGAAACAGCCTCTTTAGGTCTCTTATTTTAAAGAGGAAGAACTTCCAAACATGGTTCTTTTGTGTCTGCTGAACGTCCACATTTTGGTGAGAGCTAGATATAGCAGGATTGACCATGGAAGCTGTCCACTTTCAGCCTTTCAAAAGCTTTAAGCATTGAAGAAAAATAGCATTCACTAATTGACAGATCTTATTTATGACCTCATTGTCATAGGTAGTTTCATTTATATGTATTTTGCCTTTGTGATTACTGATCTTTTTTTTTTTTTACTGTACAGCAAGCTTATTTTTGTTCTGTGGCAATGTTTCAGTTGTTTCACTTGCTGTGAACAAGCCAGGGTTTTACGTCACTACAGGTAAAGTGATATCCTATGAGAAGAAAAGGCATAACATGGCTTGAGCTCCTGCCATCTTTTTACTTTATTACAGAGGATTTTTTTTCATGAATTGTCGTGCTTCTATCTATTGAAACTGGGCTCATTGCAAGCTTTTGGATGCTGTAGAATTGCCAAGAGTTCTGTATCATCTACAATAACTATTATTGTTTTTGTTTGTTATTTCCCAGTGGCTTGAAACAAACAAAAAACATATCATTGAAAAATCTAAGATACAAAAGTTAAAACAATCAAAAATTAAAAACAAGTTGAATAATAAAAAAAATAAAAACAAGTTTAAAACATATTTAATTGAACACATAAGTGTGCACACATACCAGCACTATTAGCAAAATCTATCATATTGTTTTGATAAGGGAGGCCATATATCATCACCTGCCTAAACAGAAAAGGAGTTTCGACACCAGCTGAAAATGCTCTCTTCCGCGTTTCCAATTGGATTTTCCTGTGAGAGTGGCAGGAGAGAAAGGAAGAATTCCCTGGGAGATCTGAAAGCACAGGCTGGTTATTGTTTCAGTGTCATTTGATGTTTGGTTGTTTGGCTCTTTTTAAAAATGTTTCAGTTAAATTAAATAAGTAATACCATGTTACTTTCTATATTTAGACTTTTAATGCTACCGTCTGCTGTTGAAGATTCTCTAGAAAGATTCATCCATATCAGAAAAAACTTAACCAGTCTACAGGTCTGAAGTCTTTCTTACTATTTTTCTCCAGTTCCATTTAATTGAGCAATTTTTTTTAAGGTATTCATTTTCTAACAGCTTGAGATTTGCAATATACACTACATATTGTTAGCTGAATACAAATATATTGAAAATCTGGGTTCCAGAGTAGCAGTTTAAAAAGCTTTTTCTACAGATGCTCACTATGGGTAAAGTGACTAGAGAATTGGGTTGGAATGGAAGAGGGGTATTTCTCTATACCGAAATACCCCTCACATCAATAAATATGCTCCCACCTCCTCATAACTACTGACCTTTATAGTGATGCTGTTTGGCCAAATTAGAGATGGGAAGGCCTGCAAAAAATGGAAAATTGGGGGGGGGGGGACAGGATTGTTTCTGCTTTTTCCAAAGCCATGAAAATTGAGAAGTGTGTAGAATATGTTCTTTTTCAATGATAAATAATATATCTGTGACATGGTATTCAATTCATATAACACGAAGACCTGGAAGATTTCTGAGACTTTGTTTCTATACACTTATCTTTTCCATTTTTCTGGGGAAAAGGACTTTGGAAAAATCTGTTTTTTATCCCAGTTTTTCCAGTTTTTCTCCAGGCCTTTCCATCTCTAGCCCAAGTATTGTGAGAGTGCCTGCCTTTCCTGCTAAATAAATGATGAAACTACTTTTTAGCTTCCAAAGTTTAATTCTGCTATAGAATTTATTTTTGGGCACTTCTAGCCAAATGTGTGACTGATAGAAGACTTTGTAGCATGTGATGAAGCAGCTGGTTTAAAATAACAAATCTGCCATGCATTTTGTATCTTCTTCAAATAAAAAAGCCAAACTTTTTACAGGAAGAATGCTGTGTACTTTTTGCCTTTTTAATATGGTAAGCCAGCTGCCTATAAAAGATATTAATAAAGAAGACCTTTTAGAGAGAAAATTCCAGAGAGATCTTTTCTTAAGTGTGCCGTTTTATCAAGTTTTGTTATTTTAAAAATATTTCTGAAAAGGTATTTCTAGAATTAAACAAATTCAACAAATATAGAGGGCCTCTCAGATTGTTCTGGTTGTACTTTTTTCAGAGTGCAATTTGTTGCTTCCCACCATAGAGGGAAATACGATTCAAAAATGAGTTTGATAAGATGTGAAGAGCTTCCTCAAGAAAGTCTTCAGCACTGAGTACATCTCTTTCTAGACCTCCAATATAATATCTGTATGTCATAATAGTAAGGAGCCAGTTTGGTCCTCACTTTTCTAAAAGTACCCCATTCCATCTTGAGACCTGCAAGTATCCATTGTGTGCTTTTCTGTGGAGTTGTGTCTAATGCCCTGACTGGTTATTTTACAAGATTAAAGTGTTCCTACGATATGATCTGCCTTGGATTTAGCAAATTCCTCCAAAATAAGTTTTTGGGGAATTACTGTATCACCTGAATCGAATGCTCACATTTTTCACAAAATTAAGTCTCCAAAATTAGCATGCACATTAGAATGGAGTTTGTATATGGTGCCCTCCCCCTTTGCCTACAGAACTGCCCAAAAGGTATAATCACCCCTCGCTGCCGGAAGGCGCTGTTGCTGTTGCTTCAGGCAGCAGGGAAGTGACCATCTCTGCCTGAGCCCAGGAGGAGTGGAAGGAAAAGGCATCTGATGGAGGGAGAGGAGCAGGCCCCAGAGGCTGATTGGCTGAACAGGCAGCTAGAGGGCTTGGCTGCCTCTTGCCTATTGCTATTCCATTGCCTGTCTCCCTGATGTGACCTTGCTTCTAATCAGGAATGCAGGCAGTAGAATGGGCAAGAGGCAAGAGGAAGCCTAGCCCCTCCATTAGGTCCTCGCCTTGCCTGCGCTGTTGGGTCAGATGTGGCTGGATGTTCCCAAGGATTCATTTAGCGCTGAGAAAGAAGCCAATCCATGAGGACAGCAAGAGGTGGAGGTAAAGCTGGTTTTGAAAAGTGTGGAAGGGAAGGCAAAAGCTTGGCCAAAGTTGGCTGGTGAATGAAGTCAGTTGGGAACCACGTTACATTTGCCAGATAATATTTTTTTTTGCAAATTAGGGTTTTAAAATTAGGGTGCGCATTGCATGCAGTGGCACACTAGACTCAAGTAAATATGGGTATTTTTCCAGCGCTGGAAGTAGAGACATTACAACACCATGGGAAATCTATCTTTGTAGATTACAACATTCACTCGGTCATGTGTAGGCTTGTTTCTCTAAATTTTTGGCTGTTGATATGCATTTGCTATTTACTTATCCACTGCTCCCCTATCCTAAACGTACTCTGTCCAGCAGATAGTACTATCTGGATTACCTTGCTCACGGCTTCTACATAGTACCTCAGCTTGGAATAGTTACTTGTTTGAGATTACAGTTTCCAGAAGCTGCTAACCAAATTTGGAATACTGGGAGTTGTAGTCTTTAAAAAGTAACTTATTGTAGTCCAGATATTGCAAACGTATTTTGCTAGTCATTCCATGCCTCCTTGGGCATCTCACCAGGAGAAATGCAGCTTATAAATACAGTAAATAAATTAATACTTGAGAGTTGATCGGGTCAGATTCCAATGGCAAGGCAAGGGAGAAGAGATGCTGGGCTGGGATGAAATGTATCCTCCAGCCAACGTCTTAGTTCTTTTGCCTTGCAGAGTATATGTGTCAGGATACAGAGAGGTTGGGTAAACTGAGAAACAGCTCAGGCGGTTGGCATTCAGGCAAGTAAACAATTTAGAAATGTGATGGGTAGCAATTTGTTTTCCCTTGTTAATAATTTCTTCAGACTGCAAAAGCCTGACATGTCTTTGAACTTCACAACATAGATAAAACTGGGCATGCACACAACCATTTAATTTCTAATGTCAGATATTAGCAGTTGTCTTGGCTATTTAAACTAAAGAAGCAAAACAAGTATAAAGTAATAGAAATGTCATTCTTTTCTTACATTAAATTCTTCTTTCAGGCTTTAGAGGGCATCAGAGAGCTTGAGAATATTGTTGGAGTTTCAGACAACTCTGGTAACATAAAAGAAGAAGTGAGAAAAACTAGGAAGCTGAGTAAGAAATACTTTTCTTCTTTTCCTTTCTGTAGGATGTTTAATATATCTTCTTTCACATAATTAAAATTTACATTTTGTATGAGCATCCATAGCAGATATTGGAGCACATCATAATGCAATACAGATCACTCATAATTTATTTGACTCATGCCATCATACAACTCAAAGAGATTTTCTAGAAAATCCATTAGGTAAGAATGTTGATCATAATGGACAAAACTTCTATTTTACAGCACAACCCTATATATTTGAAAGGGGAGTAGTGCTCGACATAGTTCCTGTTAGAACTTGGGATGGGTCAGTGCTAGAGTTTTAATTTTGACCTAACGTGGACCCAGCCAAGGTTTTCTTGAGCAAGTGTGTTCTTGCAGACTTCATTTTCCACCTTCAGACTTCCCAAGTCTTGGATGCTTTTCCCTGGGGGAAAGAGGTGGAGGAAACCTTTGAAACTGGATAGTGGGACTCTGAATTCAGTCAAGAACATTTCAATCATATTTCTCTGGATTCTAAGGATAAAAAGATATATTTTTACTGCTCTTCTACATGAACATCGCACAAGTAGAGTTTTCATACTATCTAAATATATTTTTTTCCATAGTAGAGAAAGCTAGACAACAAAAGCTGCTGAGAAAGAGCAACGTAAGATTTCCGACCCAAGGTAATTTCCCCTTTTCTTAAAATTGACATAGTAATTACTTTGATGTTCCATTTAGGATTTTTCTTCTGGCAGGCTTAAAATACTCCTTTTCAAGAGGTCAGAACAGATTTGTTCTTCATGTAGCAAAACCAAACTTGTATATGTATGCATGTGTAACGTCAGGGAGCTCTCTTTGGTGATGTTAATCTTAAACTATTTGACAAGAAAAAGACATTTGCTCATTTTTGCTTTCAGACTGCTTAAGTTCCCAACTGACCTAAGTAGAATTGTGGCAAAAGTTGAACTTTAGACAGTCATTCCGGAATCCGGTGATATTAATATATATGTGGGCATATGCAGCTCTCTTCCAGTGTTCACATGTACAGTACATTGCAGATGTATGCAATCTAATATACATACAGCTGTACATTCATGGATCCCCTTATGCAGGCATTTGTGCCATGAAGAGCAATGTATCCTTCTGGGGAGGCTCGCTAGGATGGGACTCAGAGGCACGGTTTTACTGTGGCTCCGGTCCTTCCTGGAGGGTCGTTCCCAGTTGGTGAAGCTGGGGGACTCCTGCTCGGACCCCTGGCCATTGACATGTGGGGTCCCGCAAGGTTCTATTCTGTCCCCCATGCTATTTAACATCTACATGAAACTGCTGGGAGAGGTCATCCGGAGTTTTGGAGTGCGGTGCCATCTCTACACAGATGACACCCAACTCCACTACTCTTTTCCATCTGACTCCAAGGAAGCCCCGCCTGGCTGCTGTGACGACCTGGGTGAGGAAGAACAAGCTGAGGATCAATCCTGACAAGACAGAGGTCCTCCAGGTCAGTCATTCGGCTGATCGGGTTATTGGGTAGAAACCTGTGCTGGATGGGGTTGCACTCCCCCTGAAATCACAGGTCTGCAGTTTGGGGGTCCTCCTGGACTCAGCACTGACGCTTGATGTGCAGGTGTCGGCAGTAACCGGGAGGGCCTTCCCACAATTAAGTCGTGAAGTCTGACCTCGTGACCTTACCTCATGAAGTCTGATTTGACCATGGGGGTCCATGCCTTAGTTACCTCTAGACTGGATTACTGTAATGCTCTCTACGTGGGGCTACCCTTGAAGACGGCCCGGAAATTACAACTTGTCCAACATTCAGCAGCCAGACTAATAACTGGGGCAACTTACAGGGAGCGGTCAACCCTCCTGTTCAAGGAGTTCCACTGGCTGTTTATTTTCCGGTCCCAATTCAAGGTACAGGTTATCACCTATAAAGTCCTAAACGGTTTGGGACCCGACTACCTTTATGACCGTATCTCCCTCCATAAACCAACTCGGGCCCTCCATTCTTCTGAGGAGGCCCTTTTTTTGCCCCTGCCAGTCTCACAGACTCGCCTGGTGAGTACAAGGGAGAGAGCTTTTTCCTCTGTGGCCCCCCGACTCTGGAACTCACTACCTGGAGAGATTAGGAAAACCCTTACCCTAGAAACCTTTAAAAAGAACCTCAAAACCTGGCTCTTCCACTGCGCATTTGATGAATAGATTTATATCCTCACACTAGTGTTTAGCCTCAACGTTTTTTTATCATTGGAGTACATTCCCCCCTTATGGGAAAGCTTGGTTCCACAACCTCCACTATAATGAGCTCTCCTCCGCAAATAATCTGTCTCTGTTTTATCTCGCCTGAGTTTTTATTCTGCTTTTAATCAGCCTTTCTTTTATCCATTACATGTAGCTTGCCCATTGTCATTGTGATTGTGCTTATTGTAATCTTATATTGCTATGTTTTCATTTGTTTTATGTAATTACGTTATTATTGTTCATTATTTGTGTTTTCGGTTTTATTTTATGTAATTGTTGTTTGGGCTTGGCCTCATGTAAGCCACACCGAGTCCCCATCGGGGAGATGGTGGCTGGGTACAAATAAAGTTTTATTATTATTTAAAGATAGGCATCCGAGAGAAGTACCAACTGCAGAAGCACCACACAGGCTTTCCACTAGAAAATGTATTCTGATGGTTGGGGGACATTCAACAAAAGCCTGGTGTATGGATTAGGGATTGCAATGAAGTGGAGAATATGAGGATAAGAAATGGTTTTCCTACATTCTACCATCTCTCTAAGGCAGTGATTCTAAACTTTTGGCCCTCCGGGTGTTTTGGACTCCAGCTCCCACAGTTCCTAACAGCTGGTAAACTGGCTGGGATTTCTGGGAGTTGAAGTCCAAAACAATTGGAGGACCAAAGCTTGGGAACTACTGCTCTAAGGGAAAGCAAGATTTATACCATGCTGTGTGACATACATTTGGTGTGGTGGTCGTGCTTATATTTTGCAAGTGTGGTTAATCTTCCTCTTTTTGTTGTTCTTGTGTGCCTTCAAGTTGCTTTCAACTTAATATGACCCTATCATGGGGTTTTCTTGGTAAACTTTGTTCAGAGAAGTTTTGCCTTTCTCTGAAGCTGAGAGAATGAGTTGCCCAAGGTCACCCAGTGGATTTTCATAGCTAAGCAGGTATTCAAATGTTGTTCTCCAGAGCTGTAGCCCAGTGTTTAAACCACAACATCATGTCTGTGCACAGCATGAAATAGTCATCAACATTTGCCAAATGTGGAAATGTAGATGTAGGTTTTTTTTCTACAAATGGAAATAAGTAATTTAGATGTTAAAAAAAAATAGTCATATGAAATGGCATTGCTGATGTGGAGAATCAACTCTGTACACTTATACCATCTCAGATAGCTTGATATAGGATTCCACTTAGAATTGTGCCAGTCTGGCTAGAATACACATTTTAATTCTCTGGGTACAGACTGCCTCTGTTCATAACTTTTTTTTTAACCTTTTCCTCCTTATCCATATCACCTTGTCTTAACTTCAGGTTTTGAGTGAACAGTAAAGCCTTGATGCATCTCAAGGCTTTAATAATGATAATAATATTTCTCTAGTGCCTATTACTGGAGGACCTGAGAGCACTTTACAAACATTTATGAATACAGCCTTGCCACATCTCAGAGACGTATGATCTCTATTTTACCAAGTTCCATCTCAGCAAAGTGCTTAAGAACATGTCTTGCATTAAGCACATGAGGCGCATCGTTGACGTCACTGCTTCTCTGAGTTGAGGTCCAACTCAACGTTTTAAGCAGTTTTTTCCCCCTGAAAACAGGTACATGTATAGTTTGGTATTATACATCTGAGTGGCTCATAATGAACTTACGAGTGGGTTAAATTAATGAGCTGCTTCCATGAGGTCTTATGGAATACTTCCCATTCATTCATTCATTCATTCATTCATAGACAGTATTTATTAAATACTCTTTTGCCCCTGGGGCTCCTAAGCAACATTGTATATATCTGTTTGAATACATGACAAACACAACATTTTTATAGCAGTTTTAAAACTCAGACTGCATTGACCAATACAGTTTTGACTGCCTGTTGAATGTCTGTTCACTTTTGCAAAAATGGTCTAAAACGGAAGTTGCATGCATCTGATGAATGTATAAGACATATGTTGAAATAAATCCAATAATTAAGGTGCCCTAAGAGTTTTGTTCTTTAAGTTTTGAGAAACTTAAAAGAAAACACTTTTTCAAGCAGATGTCATATGTGATTCTGCGTGTCATGGACCAGTTTTTCTTCTTCCAACCCATGATGCCATTGTCCAATGATGTCCATGTTTATAGGAAGGTTTGAGCAGTTGTTTCTCTCTCTGTTTCAAGTTCTTCGATATACAAGCAAAGATTCAAAAAATATTTGGAAATGCTATTACGCAAGCTAAGAAGCTGATTCCATAATGACACTCTTGCTACTAAGGTTGCTGGGTTTCTTACTTGGAGAAATAGCATCAGCTCTTACAGGACATGCGTATCTTTGATGACAAACGTACAGTTAAAGGCTATGAAGATGAGTGACTTGTCTGACTGTGTTAAGTTCAAATTGAGAGGACAGCTGACTCCTGGTTCTGTGCCTTAAACTCAAGGCAATACTTCCTTCCTCCTAAGCTTGAAGTCATTTAGCATTTATATTGATAAGTTCTGAAATCTCTTTAGCTCAGCAATGTGTTCTTGCTGCCAGACAGCCAGCCACACATCTTGATCAAATAGATTAATTTTCTCTCATGGTTATGATTTAGTTTTTAAAAGACACAGAATAAAGGACATTTTAACTATGACAACTTAGCTTGCCTAGTGTCAGATGTGTTGAGTGGTGTTTTCTCATTTTTTATTTTTTACGTGTTGTGAACAAATAGCATCCTTTTCTTACTGTCCCCCTCCCCCTTTATTACTTTATATTTGTTTCTTATCTGTTGATAAGACTCTTGAACCAAGAGGTCTTTGGTGAATTATATAATTTCAAGCAGTATACTACATTGAACAGCAATGACTTAGTTTCTTAGTTAAAATTTTTAAAAGCAACAATTATCTTTCACGAAAGATGGCTACTCTTTATTACATTTAAGAAGGGGAAACCTCGAATGCCATAAGCTACATACTGCATACCCTTAACTTCAGTGTTGGCTTAGTACCTGTAATGGACCATAACCCATCACTTAAATTATGTGATATTCCTCCTTTGCCATTGAGTGAATCCACATTCCACTGTAAAAGTAACTGTACAGTTGTTTATACAGGTTGATTTTCCTTATCCAAAATGCTTGACATTAGAAGTGTTTTGGATTTTGGATTTATTCCTGCTATTTTGAAATATCAGTATTTAGGTATACAAGTATTATGTATGGAGATGGAACCCAAGATTAAACATGAAATTTGTTTATGTTTCAAATATACTTTATGCACTAAGCTTGAAGGCGATTTTGTACAGTATTTTTCATAATGTTGTGCATGCAACAAAGTTTGTGTACATTAAATTGTCATAAAGCAAAGCTGTCACTGTGTGAATCATTTTGTGTTTCTGATTATTTCAGATTTTGGAATTATGGAGAAGGGGTGCTAAATTTGTACTGAAAAGAGCTGAATATATTCTTATAGTTATAATATGTAATCATATCATAGGCTGTATACCTAGGAAGGCAGTGGTAAGTAATCTCTGAGTGTTCCTTGCCTGGGAAAACCCTGTGAAATTCATAGTTGCCATAGGTTCACAGGTGAATTAAAGGTACATATTATACATTTTAATTTTTACCTTAATTACTGGGCAATGAAATTAATTAGAATACATTTGTTATTTGTAGTTACTTACTGACAAGCTGCAAATAGATTCTAGAAATTGGTTGTCATTCAGTCAGTCAGTAGACTTTATTTCGGTCAACAAACCATCGGCTAAGTCAAGTGAAAGTAGAATAATGGAATATAACATTTAAGTAATCAATAACATCAAATTTGGCTTATGATTAATGAAAACAAGGTTGTAAGAGTTGTGCGGTGTAAGAGTGACTTTTGGTGTATATGCCACGGTGTTTATGCTATAGCATTTTGTAGGATTTATTCTGCTCCTCCCCCCATGCTGTTCACATTCTCCATGTATCCACAGGGGGTTTGAAGCCATCACCAACCTGCTAAGGACATAGAGCTGTCTTTCTCTGTTTTGTCAGATTAAAAAGAGAAATGGTAGAAATTTTGAACTGGTACTTGAAGTCAGAAGTAGACAGGATAAAAGCTAACAAACCAAAGACAAAGTCATTGTTGGAAGCTTGTTTCATTTGGTTAGAAAGATTGTATTCAGTGTGTTCTGAGTGAGGTTATCATTGCCAGAAATTTGTAATCGGGGCAATGCTAATGTGTCCTGTAGGAATCTTTGGCATCTATGGCAGAATAAAGTGTAGCATAGGCAGTGGTATCTATGAGCTTAGGAGAGAAAATATACAGGATGCTCTGGTGAGGTTAAAAAGATAAAGACTTACTTGTAATGTCCCAGGTAATTCATCTCAGATGAAGGAGTGGATAGACAAAGAGAGTTACCTAATTTTGAAAGAGAAGTCCCTTATGCTGACTCTCATGCCTCTTGAAGGAGAGAGAAACCTTCTCAAGAAAGGGTAATAAAGCACTAAATAGTTTTTGGAAAAGAGGGGAAGGTGTCTCAGCATGCAGGCAGGAAGCAAAGTACTTTGAGTTACAGAGATCTAAGAAACCAAGGTGAAAACAAAGCAGAAGGCATGCATCACAGGGTTCTCTCTGTCATTAGTTGCTCTATATACAACTGTTGGTGCCTTTTCTCTTCCGATAAGTCCAATGCTTAGAAAGCTCCTACTGGTCTTGCATCAGCTTGGGCTGCTGGACCAGTTGCAGCCCTCTTGGGCAGAGGGGGCCTGGTCACAGTTGCTGATGATCTCTGACCCACAGATTTGACTACTAGGACACATTGTATTTTTTTTGGATGGCTATTTGGGAACTTCATGTGGTAGAAAATATGGACAGATCTGTATCAAAGAAGCCCCACTGTACTAAAGAGCTCCCTCTTTGCTTCTGGGAAAAATTGGAAACCCATTAAGACATTGGACCAAGATATGCAACCACCTTGTCCATGAACATTGTATTGGGATATTTGCCATTTTTAGTGACCCTATCTTCAGAGATGAGTAGATGGAAACTGAAGAGAGGAACTTTCCTGTATTAATCACCAGTTTATGGTTTGTTCTTCTCGGAGGAGTATCTTTTGTTAACCATCAGCATCAGGTTAAGATCTTCATAGTTGTTTGATCTATTAGTGAGCTGTGGCCTTTTATATAGTTTTTCTGTTTTCACCTGATGTTTTTAAAAACATTTTTTCTGTGACAACGTATATTTATATCTTTTATTTCTTTCAGTTAATGTCAGTTGGTAACTACTTTATGAACTTCATTTAAAAGGCAGACTATTAATTATTGAAATGTAAATATAATGCAATATATGCATAACAATGTTGTAATTCTCAACCAGAACTGAAAACATAGCTTATATTGTGGTTTCCAGTTTTGGTTTGGAAGAACCAGAATTGTTGCAAGCAATATTGTTGTCTTTGTTTTGAATAATAAAAGCATAACGTCAAAAGTAACCTAAGAAATGGGAACATTGTTTGGTTTTTTGGTGAGTGGGATGAGTAATGTTTTCTTTAAAGGACATTTTGCATAGATTTTTAAAAGGGTTTTATATACGTCTTTGAACAATCCTGACAATCATGTTATTAGTAAGCCCATATTTATATTTATAACAGCCAAAATATGTCTGTTTGTCTGTACTACAAGGACTGTTGCTAATTGACCCTTTGTGATGTCACCAAATTGGCTGTTGCTAGGTGAATGGTTGGATGTTGCTATGCAGAGCGGCCCTCTGTGATGACACTAGAAAAGAAAGGTGACCGAAAGTGAGGAGGAGCTGAGGAGCCTTCTAATCAAGGTGAAAGAAGAAAGTGCAAAAGCTGGGTTGCAGTTAAACATAACCCCCCCCCCCCCCCCGCAAGATTCTGGCAACCGGACTGATTGATAACTGGCAAATAGAGGGAGAAAACGAGGCAGTGACAGACTTTGTATTTCTAGGTGCAAAGATTACTGCAGACGCAGACTGCAGCCAGGAAATCAGAAGATGTTTACTTCTTGGGAGGAGAAGAATGATCACTCTCGATAAAGTAGAGAAGGTTAGAGACATCACACTGGCAATGAAGATCCGCATAGTTGAAGCAGTGGTATTCCTCATAGTAACCTATGGATGTGAGAGCTGGACCATAAGGAAGGCTGAGCAAAGGAAGATAGATGCTTTTGAATGGCGGTGTTGGAGGAAAATTCTGAGAGTGCCTTGGACCATAAGAAGATCAAACCAGTCCATACTTGAGGAAATAAAGCCCGACTGCTCACTGGAGGGAAGGATATTAGAGGCAAAGATGAAATAGTTTGGCCACATGATGAGAAGACAGGAAAGCTTGGAGAAGACAATGATGCTAGGGAAAGTGTAAGGAAAAAGGAAGAGGGGCCGACCAAGGACAAGATGATGGATGGTATCCTTGAAGTGACTGGCTTGACACTGAAGGAGCTGGGGGTGGCCACGGCCAACAGGGAGCTCTGGCTTGGGATGGTCTATGAGGTCATGAACAGTTGGAAGCGACTGAATGAATAAAGAACAACAACATGAGAGGACGTGAGGAAGGAAGGAAAGAGCCACACAGAGCGCTATATTGTCATAATGACATTGTGAGGCCTCTCAGAGCTCTGGAGTAGGTGAAAAGAGTAGAGGAAGGAAAGACAGAAAAAGAAGGGAAGGAGAAGGAAGGGAGAAAGGGAGGGGTAGAAATAAAAGAAGATAAAGGAAAGGGGAAGAGTTATGAGGGGAGGGCAGAAAAGAAGGAGGAAGGAAGGAAGGAAGGAAGGAAGGAAGGAAGGAAGTGAGGAAGGAAGTGGGGGACAGCAGTCGAGCATTATTGAGTATATAAAATATATATATAATGTTTACATAGCTACAAAGTTACTGCTTTTGGTAATGTTAGTAAGGTTATATTACTTGAGGGGAAGGATAGCCTTCACAGTGAATTACATGATAAACTACCTCAAACGTACTTTTCAGATCTCATCACATTATTAAATTCTCTGTTTCTATTAGTATGCATCCCATAGTTTTTTTTAACTTAATACATACTGAGTGGGATGCATACTGACTGCCTCACACCCAAATACTGTGATTCTTACATTCAGAAAATGTTGCCCTTTGTCTCATCACACCTCAGAAGGTTAGCTCCTCCCAATCCATTCAGAAACAGGATTCTGGGGAGTCCTGAGAGTTTTTTTTTCATCCCTCTATCCCCCCCCCCCCCGTGTTTTTCCTTTTTTCTTAATCTTTTTCCCACGTTTGCCAGGTTTTCTGTTGAAATTTCCGACTTTACTAAACATTGTTCCCACTCTTTTTATGCAATAAGACAAAATATGTACTATTACTCCAAGTCTACTGGAAGCGCCTTTCTTTATAGAGCAATCTTTTACTTGCAATAAAAAAAAAATTTTTAAAAAAGAAGACTCCTTATGTCACTTCCTGACCTTTAAACATTTTCCCCCCTAAAGCTGCTTAGTAACATACCCTCCAGTGTCTCGGAACTACCACTCTTGCAAGATTTGAAAACCTACTCGCATCTGTGCAGTAAATGCATTTGCCTGATCTCTACCTTTTGGTGTAAAATACGGAGTTCTGAAGAATCTAATGTGATGAGGTCCTTTCAAAATCTGTTTTGGTGTTACTAATGATAAGGGTTAGAGGGAGGGAGGGAGGACAGGAGGAAGGAAGAAAGGAAGGAAGGAGGAAATGGAATACATGCAAGCCTTGAAGCATGATCCCAGGTAAATTGTGTTTCCTCCACTATTCCAGGCCTGCACAACCTTTGGCCCTCCAAGTGTTTAGGCTTCCACCTCCCAGAAGCCCTAGCCAGTTTCTCCAGTGGTCAGGAATTCTGGGAGCTGAAGTCCAAACCACCTGGAGGACCACAGGTTGTGCAGGCCTGCTCTGATCACTAGAAAAAAATAAACATATACTGTCATACTTCATAGCTGCAGGAGAAGGCTACCACTAACAAAGCCAACATAAGTCCTCCCAGGGGTGAGAAAGGCGGTATATAAATACTGTAAATAAATAAATAAGCATCTACATCCAAAATCAAACTAGCTAGTTCCCTCTGGGTCACATGTATGAATCCTTTGCTGCTTCTAGGTTAGGAAATTGGGTGTTTATTCCCCAAACCTTAGGCTGTCAAAGTAGAAGAGGTGTGAAATGTAAGCATTTTCATTAGACACAGTTATTCTTTACTGGGAAACCAGTGGTATCCTTAAAAAATGGCCCACATCTCATCTTTCCTAACAAAGCCAACGTCAACAGCATGGTATACTTAGTCTCATTTTGAGATAGCTTCTCCTTAGCTATCATAGCTACAGTATTCATTAAACATTCCAGGTCATGATGTTTTTTTCAGTTTTAAATGCTAACTACTTTATCAGCTCATAAAGCAGCTATTGCTTACTGTGATGTTTAGAAGTGCATATGAATCAAAACAATACTTTTGAATTTTAACTGCACAGCACAAACATGGCTGGGGGGGGGGGGGGGCTGGAGATCTATTTTGCTGTCCTAATCAGAATTGGACAGAAGTAAATGCATAATGGAGAAAAAGGCTAGGGGTGGAGGCCAGAGAGAGAACTCTTATTTTGCTTCTAACTCTTGGATGTGGCTTTCCATCATTATTTTTAATTAGTTACGCTCAAGACATAAAACTTATGACTATTCTTTGGCTTGATACAGATGGAATGTCACATTATCATCACATGGTGAGACATGAAATTTATTTACTTTACGTAAACAGCCTCTACTTAAAACAACTTAATTCAGAACATTCCTTCATCAATGGGCAGCATTATGTGGATCTTAGTATATCATTTTGCATTAGCAGCATAAAAAATGGCACCATTGTTTGTCCATGACTAGCATTTACAGTAAACAAAAATGTTTTTGAAGAGAATGTAAGCAAAGTCAAGAGCAGCTGCCAGAAGATTAAATCTTGCTGGGTTGCTGCTGTCCAAAGCATGCTTTCTGAATGTGTAGGTTGCTCCCTGCATATTTCAAAGAAGACTTTCAACAGTTTTAGCCTTTTGAAGGGCTGAGTGCAAACAAAATGAACCTTCACCCCACTGACTCTTTGAACATACTTGAATGTCCTTCAAGATCTAAAAGTGATGCTTTACTTGCTAGACAATTCTTTAATCAACCAGAATTAAAGTATCTGTTTATCAATATACTTGGGTAGACAAGACAAATACAGAAGTTTTTCAGGCTTTTAGAAAAGTACTTTCGTGTGTCCTGTTATATACTTCATACAGTCCCATTTTCTCAGTAGGTTTCAAGACAGATTTTCTGTCATGTAAGAGCATGGAGCAGTGGGAGGCCAGCAGACAATATTGGACCCAACAGCGATTTTGTTCCTAGCCTTTTGCATCTACTTTGTGATTCACCTGCATGATACAGCCATTTTGCTGAAGTTAAGCAGATCTATGTCAAGACTTTGCCTGATTGAAAGACAACCTGGGAATCACATATTTGTCACAGTGCTTTGAGTTCATGATGGAATCACAGAATAGAAATATACTAGATAAAATGACTAAATTGAGCAGAGAAAGAGCAGATATTTGGGAGTGGTGGTGGTTGGGTAGCAGTAGGGAAATAGATGTGTCCTGTGCTGCACATTTAGGACAATACACAATATAATATTTTCTCTACATTTTAGTGTTTAGGGCCTTTTTGTGAAAGGTAGCCTATTGAGTCAGATTGTTGATTCATCTGGCTCAGTACTGTTTTCACCAGAGTTAAGCAATCTAGTGGTTTTCAGTTGTTTTGAATCATAATTCCCAACAGTTCCATGCAGAATGGCTCTGGTCTGGAATGATGTGAGTTACGTGCTAAAACATACATTGACTAATTGATTTT
The DNA here is from genome assembly GCF_037176765.1 of Anolis sagrei. NCBI lineage: Eukaryota > Metazoa > Chordata > Lepidosauria > Squamata > Anolidae > Anolis > Anolis sagrei. Next base: position 166,805,122 of record NC_090024.1, read on the forward strand.
CAAGTTTTTGGTAGAAGGTTTTCCATCCCAGTTTGGAAGTACTGAACTTGGAGCTTTCTGCTGGAAGACCAGGCACTGTCAGTGAGCTATGGCTGTGCTTCTCTCTGATCATGTGAGAAGTGATCTAAAAGTCTGATACTGTGGTTGTACAATTGGATGGCATCTTTATCTGTTCCATCCATTACATAAATCCTTTGCCACAGTGTCTTCCAGTGTGTTGGAGAAAAACAATAGGTCTCAGCTGATGATCTTGACCAGTAGGTCATCCACAGATTGCTGGAAGGTTCCCATATTAGGGTCATTCAAACATCCCTCAATGGTACACTTGTAGAAGAAAGAGGAATAGCTGCTACCTTCATTGGAAACCAGATCAAGGAACAGTTTTGCTGTTGTAGTAATGATGAGAGAGTGGTTTGAATTATTTACTACAATCTACTCTGGGGGTGATAAGCAGAGCCCTCAACCACTCCCAAAATTTCAGCCTACAGTTTCCAGCAGATAAATCCTCCATAGCAAATGAGTGAAGGAGTTGCAATTTGAAGACATGGGAGTGCCACAGCTGCCCAATTCTGATTCCAACAAATAAAAATCTGTATTCTGAGCTTTGTTAGATAAAGTATGCAATTCTTTCCCACTTTATAAACCAGCTGAGTCTACATGTATTCTCTTCTTGTCGTTCTTGAAGAACTGTGCATATGTCCTACACAGTTTTCCTGTATCATTAAGATTTGAGAGTGCACCCTTCTTTCAAGGTTGTTCACTGCCAGAGATGTACTTGGTTTGAGGCATTTCATCAATCTACACAGTAAGGGAAGTAGTGTTTGGATTTTCTATGTGTAGTCATCTTCACAGTTTTACTAGATATCAGTATATTGGCTCATTTAAAAAAGTTTGCAAATAGACAGATCAGGTGCTAAATAGTCATATTTATATTTGTAAAAAGAGTTTTCTTATTTTCTTTTTACATTTATGATGCTCTTGTGTTGCAGTCCTATGTATGTGTAAACTGCCTATAGAGCTTTGGAGATAAATAATTGATTTGGAGATAATTTATTTACCAAATAAATAATGAAATAAAATAAATGTGCATTCAGGTCTGAGAGCCTGGTGTAGAGGTTTGCATGTTGAACCAGGACACTGGAGGACAAAGTGTGAATCCCCGTTCAGCTATGGAAACCTACTGGGTGATTTTGAAGAGTCAAATTGTCTCAGCCTTGGAGGAAGGCAAGGGCAAACATTCTCTGAACAAATACTGCCTAGAAAACCTCATATAGGCTCACCTTAGGGCAGTAGTGTCAAACTTGTAGCCCTCCAGGTATTTTATATGTCAGTTCCCAGAATTCCTGGCCATTGGACAAACTGGCTAGGGCTTCTGGGAGTTGGAATCTGAAACATCTGGAGGGCCGTGAGTTTGACACGTCTGCCTTAAGGTCATCATAAGTCAGATGTGACTTGAAGGCACACAACAACAACACTCAGACATAATCTACCCTGTATTTTTGCACTTTCTTTGGTGGGGGGAGGGAATCCATGAATGCAGAATTCATGGATACAGAATACAGACTGTATTTATCCACATTTTCAAAGTGTGTGCAGTAGTGCTTCATAGCCTCAGGGCAGGGGAGGCTTTTTAAAAAGCTAAAAGGGAGCACATTTTATGTGTGTTTACTCAGAAGTAAATGTGTCCAGAACTGCAATCGTGTTCCTTCAGAGTGGCTTAGGGATATATCCCTATAGTAAAATCTTGTACATGCCTACTGAGAAGTGAGCTGCGCTTGAGTTCCCCCTAGGTAAACACATAGTGTAGTTCATTTGAAAGCTGTGCCATTCTTAAGATTATTTTGTAAGAGGCAAAGTTTTGGCTGTATTGATTTTTGTGGAGATTTTTTTTGTGTGCTTCAGGTGAGACTTTAATCTGTCTCGTAGAGGGATGCTACTTAACAGGAAGAAAAATGGTTGGTACTCAGTTATTCTTTTGACCTATAAATACAAAGTGGTTTGGTCCCCCTTTTCCCCCTCATTCTTTATATGAAAGAACACTTTGTTTCCTACAAGACACTTGTCTTAATAGTTGGCACAGCTGTAATTAGGGTGTGGATTTTAAAATATAGCCTTCAATGTGTGCTGCATTGCAGGCCGAGGCTACCTTTATGATAGATATTTTGGAGGCAAACCACAAACCTCTCCAGTGATTTAATAGCCTATGCTATGTAGATGAAATATTAAGCTATTAACTTTGGTGGCAGACATACAAATGCATATGAGACATATGGTTGTAAGGCTTGAGACATACACACAACTAACCATACATACACACCTATGCACATATTGACTTGTCAAAGTGTGTTGCTTGTGTGAGATTCTACCAACATTCTGTATCATGTCCTTTATACTTTTGTTTTAATGCCTTCTCTTGGAGGACCCTCATCTCATAAGATGCAGTAGCACTCAAATGTGAGGATTTAATGAAAAGTTAAACTGTTACTAATTATATTGGTCCTGTATATGATCACTTGTATGTAACTATAAGTACTCTAAATACCTGTTTCTTCTTTGAGATGTATAATAGTTATTTTAAATAAAAAAGGCAAGGCACATCGGTTTAGTCTCACTTAATAGCAATTACATTTTAAGAGACGTAAATAACTTTCCATCTAGACATTACAAATATCCAGGTGCTCTGTATGTGCTGATGACAACAAAATTGAAAAGAAAGACTGTAATAATTCTGACTGGTTTTCTCTGCAGAAGATATTGATTATTTGTGTGTGGTGAGAGATTTGGAAAATTCAATTAAAGGAGTTGTGCAAAGGTTTCATAAATTTTCCTTGTACAGCGTGTACACAGACACTGTTGCGTATTAAATCAATGCAGCACTTCACAATATATTTTCTTTGAAACATAAAAATAAATAACATTTAAACAGTTCTGCTTACTACAGAAACAAGTTTTATTTTCTGTGAAGCATTTAGTCATGTGCTATCACTGACTCATACACATTTGCCAGCTGTAACAAATTTTATAGACATTTTCTCCAGAGACATCGCTCATGTACTATGAATTTTTAAATGAGCAAATGGTGAAGACGGGATGTCAGCAATATAAAAATTGATCAGTTAAAAGATAAAAGCATAAGTAAAGAGATTTGTATGGTAGTCTTAATAGGTTTTATTAAATAAAAATACTATAAAAGGACAGTAATGAATAGACTGAAGACTTTAACTGTGGTTGAGGTGGAGAAAAATTATTCTGGCACGTTTAAGAGAAGATTGGTTTTATATCACTAGACAGGTGGCCATTTTTCCCCTCTCTCCTTCTCCAGTTGAGAGCTTTACGTGGTTTAAAGCATTCAAAGTTGCACACACATGCACAAAACAGAGTAAACTTTCTGCTAGATCATGACCTCTTATTGTGAGGTTCCCTACCTTCCCTACCTTTCTATAAAACTCTTGAAGCTGCTGCACTGTGGGTTGAGGCCTTTTGGACACTACCACAGTAAATTCCAACTATGAACTGTTGGTCCTTTGTGGAAAGATAAGGTACAGTGATAGCAAACCCAGTGGGAAGACTTGCGGGCCAGATCATATAATGTAGCCATAATAAGTAGTGAACAATACGTGTATGGTTAAACTGGCAATAGACTTGATATATGTTTCCTTTCAGCTTTTTGTAAAAAATCACCCTGTTCTGAGAATATGAAGCATTGCTGCACACTTCGAAAATATCTATTCAGCCCCCTGTATCCACATATTCTGCATGCACAGGTTTCCTCTCCATAGAAAATCCAAACAGAAAACTTGTCTTTTGCCATTTTATATAAATTATTCCATTTTATGATGCCATTGTATATAATGGGACTTGAGCATCCATATATTTTGGTATTCGTGGAGTGGAGGTGGATCCTGGAACCAAACCCCAACAGATCCCAAGGGCCCATTGGCAATTATTGTTAACAGTTAAAACTGAAATCTTCAGCACTTGGAGTTATTTGTTCTTTAAGGTAAACTGTATTTTACAATAGAAAGTGGTCATTTTCCATTGAGATCTATGGACCTAGCTGTATTGACTGTGGCTAGTGATTCTTGTTTCTAATGTCATGTTTTGTATTTTTTATACAGTTAGATATGAAGTATAGTGAAAAAACATGTCATTTTTGTTCTCTAGATTATCACAGACCACTTAACAGCTTTGCGTTCCTTAAATCCATCATTGACTAAGGTGAGAAGACTTTCCTGTTTGAACAAATGAGTCTAAAATTTGTGATTAAACATGTAATTGAAAACATTATTTTTGAAGAATTGCAGATCAGTGGAGATAAATTTGTATTTTGATCAGATTTTTTACGGGTGGCTGTGGGGGAGTGTTAGCTATCCTTTTAGGAGACTTTTCAATTCTACAATTATTTTGATTTTATCATAACTCATAATGTGAAATAGACACTATTTTCACTTGGACACACTTTATTGAATGTGCTAGAGTGTTGTGAATGGAAAAGGAATTCAAATTTCATCATCATCAATATTTGCTTTGAAAGTAACACTCCTTTCAATTGTATCAGAGTAAATATATGGTGTTTATTTGGATGTAATGTTTTACCGAAAAACATTATTTTATCTATTTATGTCTCTATCAGAATGTAATCCCATGTTTGCATTCTTCAGATGGAACATTTGCTTTTTCAAAAAAGCTTTTCCTTTGTGTTTGCAAATACTCATTCAAATATTACCACATGAAGTGTCTTCTTTTTCCTCTTTTGGAAATACATCAAAGCAAAGTTTGCAAATATTATACCCCTTTTTTCTGCCAACTTTGGAAATTCTAGTTTTCTTGAGAGCTCAATGTATAACCTTAAATTTGTTTTCCAAATAGTATTATTTCCAACTTTGATCTGAATGTTATTTCAGAGCTATTCTTGCCTCTTGGTGGTCCCTTTCAGCGTAATGCTGACTCATGAAGTGTAGTGTGGTAACATAATGGTACCATTCCCATATTGTAGGTAGATTCTGCATTATGTATGGATACATGGAAGTCTTTCCTTTTCCTTAGAGCCTCTCCATGGCATTGTTTTTTTTATTCAACATTAAACATCCTAAAGTGTAATGAAGATAGCACAATTCTTGCCATGCAGGGCAGGCAAACATTAAGTCCATTGTGTGTGTCAAATGTGTCAACCAGATACCCCAAGCAAAACAAGGAGATTTTGTCACAGAATATGACAAATGTATACAAATGTATAGTACACTTCTAAGTTCACAGATGCTTACGATGCTGGCAAGGATTTTCTTTAATATATAAAGCTGATTTTTCACAGCTGTGTAAGAATTACACATGGCCCATTTAAATTTGATTTTTGAAGTGATACCCAATACCCCCAGAGGCAACAGCCTTTGTTCATTCCGCATGACCAGTGTTTAGCTTTGAAATAAAACGTCATGAATCTTCAAACAGTATAGTAGGTTTAAGCGAAAATTTTGTTCACATATATGTGGATGTCAGTCCCATTTAACAAAATGAGCTATACTTTTGAAACATTTAGATTTCATGGGTAGACTCAAATTCTGTGCATTCTTACCTGGGTATTGAACTCAGTAGAACATAATTCTGAATCAATGTGAATATAATGGTAATGCAATTGAACGTTTTCATTTATCTTTAAAGGGAAGATGTCTTTGCAAACAGTATTTTTAACAACTAGTTATGCAAGTTTGTAGTAGTCACATCTTGCACCTTCTCAGAGGAAAATTTGGCCACAGGGATCATGGCAAGTGGGAGGTGAGACTGTGGAGAGCCATACCTTTATGCTATTGCTGTGTAAACAGTTTTTTTTTTTTTTGTGGAATGGAATTCACCAATGGATTTCTTACACATAACAGACACAGCTATCATGTTTTCAATAAGCATCTACAAGTACGTTGCAGCTAGATTTAGCATTAATCCTTCTCCCTGCTCTGTGCTCCATGTACATTTACCAACTATGTCCTGAAGCCATGTCTACTTTTGATACTTGCTAACAGGCATGATATTCTAGAATATCCATGCCAGAAAAAGAGTTGAAGTTTCAACATGAAAGACAGAATTCTCTTTAGAATGCTAGTTGATGGTTCCTGTTCTGCTAATTGATATAAAAAACGTGAAGCCAGCATCACCTAGTTTAATCAATTGATAAAGTATCACTTACATGTAAGACAAATTATACCACAAATTGTTAGTTAAATATACATCACTGTATGAAAAGTTTCTCTGTCATGCTTCCCTCTAGTTCAGTGGTTCTCAACCTCCCTAATGTCATGACCCCTTAATACAGTTCCTCATGTTGTGGTGACCCCCAACCATAAAGTTATTTTCTTTGCTACTTCATAACTGTAATTTGTCTACTGTTATGAACCGTAATGTAAATATCTGATGTGTAGGGTGTATTTTCATTCACTGGACCAAATTTGGCACAAATACCCGATACGCCCAAATTTGAATACTGGTTGGATTGCGGGGGATTGATTTTTGTTATTTGGGAGTTGTAGTTGTTGGGATTTATTGTTCACCTACAATCAAAGAGCGTTCTGAAATCCACCAATGATGAAATTGAACCAAAGTTGACACGTAGAACTCCCATGACCAACAGAAAATACTGGAAGGGTTTGGTGGGCATTGACCTTGAGTTTTGGAGTTGCAGTTCACCTGCATTCAGAGAGCACTGTTGACTCAAACAATGATGGCTCTGGAACAAACTTGGCACGAATACTCAATATGCCCAAATGTGAACACCGGTGGAGCTTGGGGAAAATAGACCTTGATATTTGGGAGTTGTAGTTGCTGGGATTTATAGTTAAGCTACAAAGAGCATTATGAACTCCACCAACGATAGAATTGGGCCAAACTTCCCACACAGAACCCCCATGACCAACAGAAAATACGGTGTTTTCTGATGGTCTTTAGCGACCCCTGTAACATCCCCTCGCAACCCCTCCCCAGGATCCTAGGTTGATAAATGCAACTCTAGTTCCTATTAGTCAACAAAGTATAAAGCTTTTTAAAAACTAGAATATCGCTTTCTTTTATTCCAAAGTAATCATAAAAAAAAACAATTACAGGACATATACAAGCCCAAGGATATTATATAACATGTGTTTGTATACATTTCAAGTATAACCCTCAGTTTCAAAGCTGAAGAACTTATTGGTAGCAACCCACAAACAAAATGAAAGGTGTTTTTAAAAAGCATTTTGTGCTAAAATTGGTTGTCTTGAAATATCAGGATAATGCCTGGCTTTCCTTCTGTCGACTTCTGAGCTAAGATAGTAATGGGATGTATTTATAACCCCCAATATATTGTTATATTTAAAAAGAAACACTTTTTTGTATTGTGTAGCTAAAAGAAAGCTAGAGAAAGCTATGTTATTATTGGTAAACTGTAATGTCTATTTGCTATTTAACCTTTTTTTTTAACCCTCACAGGTCTTACTTGAAGAATATATTCCGCTTGCTTGCTGGCTCTACAACTGCCTGATGCTACTTAAAAGGTTAAAAAGAAACGCCTGTAAATCTATCTCTCCAGCAAATACCAACTAAGGATTGCTCAGTGCACTAGGCAGGTGCACATCTAGATACAGTTTCTAGCATCTAATTTAAACTTTACAATCTGCACAAGCAGATAATCTCTAAGTAAATAATACACTTCGTGATAGCTCTTTTATGCAAATGTGAAAAGGTCCAAGATGTATTATTTCTGTGTAGTTCTAAACACTATATTTGCTCAACATTAATAAAATACTATTCTGAACTTTTTGTAATGTTTGGGAAGAAGAGTTGCACTTAATGGTGGGCACTGTTTCCCAGGACTTCAAACAAACTGAATTTCACAGTGATGATATGCCCCTTGCTTTCTCTGAAGGAGTGCCAGCTTTACCGTAAACAATGACGACTGCTTGCCAATTTGTGGCATATTGTTTATGCAACGGCCTCTACGCCCAAAAGCAAATTTGCCATTTCTGTCAATGCAGTCCTTTTGCTAGCAAAGACATTGCCAATGTAGCATTTGCAAATACCCTTTTAGTTAATGTTCTGTTTTTTAAAAGTCCTCTGCTAGTGAAAATATATTCTTTTTTCTACTTTGTGGTGCTTGAATTCATACTATGAAATGCCTTGAAATTCATTCCAATAAAAACTACCATTTGTGCGCAATACTACCTTCAGGCCTCGAAATCAGTAAAATGACTCCCAGAACGTACAAAGATCCACAAATGATCTCACATTTCAGTCTAAATAAATGTGATGTATCTTGGACATTTGGAGGATGCAGTACATCTTGAGCACATTTTTCAATATAAAGATTATTTTTAATGAGAGTTCAGGTAGTGCAGATATTTTCTTTTTGCCTGTGTGTAAAAGCATGAACCTTTTCAAATGGTTGACACTAAAAGAGTAGCTTAGCTGTTTAAGAATAAGCAAAGAGTGACACTTGATGTAATAAAAAGAGAGAAAAGCAAGTGGTATTGAGTAGGCTTGTGTGCAGATCCATTTTAGCTGTTTTCCTTCGGCTAATGTGGCTTCTTTGGCTTGGCCTGGTGGCTGTAATGGCAAGGGCCCAGCCGTCACGGATTTCTGTCCGTAACAGGACCACGTAACAGCTGATCACGGCTCCTCCTTGGCTTGGCCTCTCTTGAATCTTTTTGATTTTCCTTTATTTTCTAGATTCTTATCATTAGCGGAACTGACTGGGATTTGGGAGTGTGCAGAACGGGTGGATGGGGTGCGTGCATGCGTTTGGGGCCTTGGAAAGTCTCTTTTAGCTTATTTTTCTCCTCTCCTTCAAAAAAAACTTCTCAAAGATTATTATTATTATCGCAACGAACAAAAAGAAAAGCCTAATTCTCAGAAAACAACTACCACCTAGTTACCTCTTCTATAGAGTAGAATAATTAAACCTGAAGCAGAAAGGCATGGGGGGGGGGGCACCCTTCCAGCCAGGGCTTGCAGTGCAAGTCAAGAGAGAAGAGAGTGTTTTTTAAAGGAAGTCCAGAGAGATAGCTCCAGGTCAATGGCTCTTTCTTCCCTGGGAAGTGGGAAACTTCCTTAAATGTCTTGGAAAGTTGCATGCAGGGAGAATGCATGCCTACGGCCTGTCTCCTCTAGACTAGAAAGAAACAGCTTTAATGAAGTGTTAAACGCGGTCTCCTCTACAGACAGAAGGGAAAGGATCACAGAAAGAGTGGTATCTTAACTCTGATGTTTTTAATCCAGGTCTTAATGAAGGGTATAAGGACAAACAATGCCTAAAAAGACGGGAAGAGGAGCCTGGGAAGTCCCCCTCCCCCCATAATGGGCAGGATAGGGTGCTTCCTTAACCTCATTTCTGAAACCTTGAAGAGAAAAAAGGAAAGGGTCCCAGGAACGGGAAGAGTTAGGGTTGTAAGTTCCCCATTTCTGCCAATGGGCCGAATCTAGCCCTATTTTTCGGCCCCAGAACGAAAACAGCTATCCAGCTATAAAAACTGATATAGGTATCTACCTGAATCCAGCCAGCAGAAACTGATTGAGGTTCAGCCGAAATGCACAAGCCATTATTGAGTACTGCTTGATTTTTTTATATATATAAGCCCTTCCTTATCATAAAGTTTAATTGAAAAATGTGAGTAAAGTTAAACCACCCTTGGAAGCAAATTTCCCCATTCTTTTTGCTCATCAACTATTTAATCTCTCCTCAAAGTCACTTCTGTGGAAATTCATTGAAACAGTGTAAAAATAGCAATGAGAGCATGGGGCAGGGGAGAAAACTGGAGACTCCAGATGCATCTGGATGGTAGAATTGATGCAGTATGACACCAATGTAACTACCATTGCTCAATGCTATGGAATCATGAGAGTTGTGGTTTTACAGTCTTTAACCTTTGCCGAAGAGGGCTGGTGCCTCACCAAACTACAATTCCCAGGATTCCGTAGCATTGAACCATGACAGTTTAAGTGACGTTAAATTCCATATTTTCTTTTGGCAATGTCAGTGTCTCCCCGCCCCCGCCCAGCCAGACAGTAATCTTTTGATTCTGTAGGAAAATCATCAGCTGGTTTTAAAATAAGTTATTGCTTCCGTAAGGCCACAACTGTTGTTTTTAATGTAACAAAACTGTAGAAGGATAATTTCACATTACCAGATTACTGGACAGGCTCATTTTTCACTTTGGCATTTCAATGTCAAAGATGGAGGTTTAAGGTTATAATTCAAAGGAATCAGTGCTAGATACCTCCAAGTAAGTATCTCCAGGGGCATGTTCTTCAAAGGAAAAAAGGGTGGAACATGAGGTATTTGGAGTTGGGTACTGATCATTTTCACTGGTGCATTTCCAAAGAGTTTTATATGCCACTGTGAGTGATGACAGCTTTTCTTTTTCATTTGTTTGTATAATTTAATTCTAAACATGTCTGGGCATAAGTAAGTCTCACTGGTCTCCATGAAACACATACTGTTGCAGGCAGTCCAAGGCTATTAAAGCAGTTACTGCTTCAGGGCCACTTGTACTAAGCTTTTCCCCTTTTTGAAAACAGCTGGGTCTGTTAAGAACCATTTCCTAGTTCAAGATAAGGTGGATCGGATAACTCTCACTTTAGCACCCTTGAAGGCCATCTGAAGGACAAAGTAGAGAGATACGCATAAAACTAATGTTTTTGTATGCCACAGAACACTTGCTATAGTCTTCCAATTACTACATTGGGGGAAAGGGCTAATGGAAACGTGAGACGGTTGCCCTGCCTTGCTCATTCTTTCCCTTGGAAGATTATTGCAGTGTCTTGGCTTCCTAGAAGATTTTATTGGAGTTCTCTGCAGTGAATGTGCATTCCACAATCTAAAATTATGCACTATGAAGACTGTTTTTGCAGTGATTGGATTTTTTTTTCCATGTCAAGAATGACTTGAGAAACTGCAAGTTGCTTCTGGTGTGAGAGAATTGGCCGTCTGCATGGACGTTGCCCAGGGAACGCCCGGATGTTTTGCTGTTTTATAATCCTTGTGGGAGGCTTCTCTCATGTCCCCGCATGGGAAGCCGGAGCTGACAGAGGGAGCTTATCCACGCTCTCCCCGGATTCGAACCTGCTACCTGTTGGTCTTCAGTCCTCCCGGCACAAGGGTTTAACCCATTGCGCCACCGGGAGCTTGGTGATTGGATATTCCACAGACTAAAATTGTTCTTGAAAATATGACAGAATTTGGTAGCTCTTTCCATCAGTGGCTAAAGCCTTGGGTGACAGGAAGCAAAGTGAGGTCTCAACCAGATTAAAGTTGCTGCTTTTTTCTGGATCTCTTGTGACAAACCCTCACAAGGAAGAGTTCCAAGCACAGCAGCAGAACAGAGTTAGGCTTTCTGTTGCTTAATAAGATAAATGTGAGAGCTTTCAGATGTAGCCTTTCAAGTAGTCAATTAAAGTCTTGACATCATTGTTACACTCACACACACCCTTTTAAGTCTTGAATCAATAAAACAGAAGTTTGGATGCAGAAAGTGACTTTCAAATGGAAATTTACTGATATCTTTTGTGCTGGAGCATCCTATAACTCACTTGATGTTTTATTATTTTGGGAAGTAGTATGACAAATGGCACGGTAAATAAGTGTGGTAACTGGTAAGGGATCTGGCAAAAGAAATAAAATGTAGCTGCATGCTTATGAACAAAACATGTATAAAGTTGAAGTTTGACTATGTCTGTGCTTAAAGCCACTCATTTGATGAGATTTGATAGGATCCTCCTGAGGTCTCAGCAGATGGTGTATATTTGCTAGAGTTAGGGTTGCAGGACATTTCCAGGAAAATGCAAATAAGCCATTATTGCGTTTACCTGAGAGAACATTTCTCTAGGTCCCTCACTGTGACTCTATAGTCAAAGTTTTCCAGAAGTGGACCATAGAATTGTGCTGGAGGACCTACTAATATCCTGAGAAGTAGTCTCACTAGGAATGTTTAGGGTCTCGAAGCATTACTCTGTTGTCAATATGGAGGACTGACTGTAATCATTGTGCATCTGGCAAGGGGGACAGTTCTCCTTTTTGGTCATTTGCATAGGAAAACGTAAAATGCCAACCACCACAATAGAGACATACAGAAACATATGGATTAATTTACACTTAATTTGCCATTAACTGGATGCCAACCACAATATGTTAATTATTGAAGTACATGCGAGTTGAATGAAGATGTTTGTGACTTTGACTGTTTTCACTGAAATGAATCTTTTTACAGAAAAGCTGTTAAACTTTTGCCAAAACAAAAATGAGTTAGGGTGTTGCCACTCCCTGCCTACTCACACTTGCAGGACACCTCAAGATCTAACTCACAGCTTAGGAACAAATTCACTTTTTTATATGTTATAACATGATGCATCTAACACATAATACCTCTTCCCATAAATAATAAATCTTTATTCTGTAGGAACGCTGGGGCTTCAATCTAGAGACAACTGTATGCACTCTTTCACACAAATCTGAGCAACAACTAGCCATTGAACAGATGGTCAATGCTGAGCATAGTTTGGCTGGATTCAGGCCACACCCAATAAAGAGGTGATAGCACAAGGGAAAGCTGATGGTGCCAACCATCTGCTTGGCATAGTGTGCATAGTCTCAGATCAAATATTGGGAACTGTGTGCTAGATATAGACATCTAGTATTCGGAACTAAATAGGCAGCAACCTTTTATATACAAGAGTTCATAATCCTTTGGCACACTTCACCTTTGCTGGACTGATAGGCAAGGCTAAAGTTTGCAGGCTGAAAACATATATTCAAAGAAAATAGCACTGTACATGGCATATACGTTTGAATAGATGCATATTGAAAAATTCCTAAATATATAATTCTTATTTAAATTTGTGTAGAACAGGGAATCCCCAACTCTATGTGCAGGGCTGGTTCACGGACCCTCAAACTGTTTCGGGGCCAGACTTTCATTGTATGCGTGCCTGTGCGTGTTGTGCATGCATCAGTTGTATGTGCAGCAGCCATGCCACACACACGCTGGCGTACACATTCCCTTGCCACTGCCATGCCTGCTATCCTTCACTTACCCTCACTGCCACTGCCACATGCATGTGTGCACTGGCCGTGCAGTGTGCACACGTGATGGCAGCTGCAAGAGCCGGGAAAAAGACCTTAAGTGGTTGGATGTGGCCCACAGGCCTTAGTTTGGATAACTCTGGTTTAGAATTTTCTGCAATTTAATTCAAGAAATTATGTACTGTGTTACAACAGGGACTGGATATTTACCTCAAGCCAAACTTCTAAATATCCAGTCCCTGTGATTTACATGATTTTGATTTACATCTGTACTTCACTGTTTTAATAAAGGATTGGGGGCAAAGTAGAGGGAAAGAAATACATTAATGTGTATAGTAATTTATGACATCCTGCATCCAGGATGTTGGATTTTCCAAGCTTGGGATACCAAATCCTCAGCACTTCACAACAAATTACGTTGAGATTAATCTGCATTGTGTGTGGAAACAAATTTACATTTACGCTGCTTTTATGACTGTATTTTTTATACATTTGTCTTTTATCAATACATATATTTTCAGACCAGCAGAAAGTAATACACTGTGTGGAGTTGTCCTGCCTGTACTGAATAAAATGTTGATTGCCTTGATGCTTAAAATACTGTGCTGCAACATGGCAACCAATCAGTCATGACCCAATTCATAAAAGATAACTGAATGTTAAAATGACCATATAATGAAAGAGAAGTTGTACTGAACATGAACCTTTGGGTAGAAACAATTAGCTACTTATTCATGTGCCTTATAAAGAGATCATTTCAAGTAATCCACAAGCAGCTGTCAGGATTTGCTTTGGCTTTTTTTTTAACATTGTGTAAAGGCAACCCTGTGGGACATACTGCTATAGAGAAAGCTGTAAGATGCCAAAGAATTCCAGATGGAACAGTTGCTTTGTATACTTAGAAGGTATATTTTCATTGTATGAAATTTCCGAAGGATTACCTAAGAGTGGTAAACAACTTGACTTCAGGATCTTAGTAATCTGCTGTTCTGGAAACATATAAGTGCTAGGTTAGTATAAGTATATATAAAGGCAGAGAATGTTACTGTGGCTGTAAAATTTGTAGATCTCCATGACAGTAAAGCTTATGTGTTGATACATATAAAAAATGTTAGCGATGACAGCAGCTTGGAACTCTAGTTATGGACTTCGGCTAGTATAGAGGTTAATGCTGAAATAAGACTGTCATGTAAGCATGAACCATGACACTGAATCATGAATATTAGTGCAGTGACCTTGATGATTTTAAGCATATCACATGAAGGATAATGAAATATTGAACAAGGCAACTTAATGCATGTAATCAAATAGGCTGTAAGAAACAGCGTTTAGTGGCAACAGACATGAGTGATTGCTCTAACATATAGTTTTGTATTCAGTGCTGTTCTTTTTTTAAAAAAAAGCACCTATACTGATACGCCTATCTTTAAATTAAATGTGGAGATTTTGCTTAAAACCAGAAGAGGTTGAGAAGTCGTTCCTTTATTATTTTCATATAAAAATATGAGTAGCTTTTTCTTTTGAACAAATCACGTATTACTTTTTTATTGCATACATACTGCAGAGAGCTCATTTCTAACCATTTAGAGGTATGGCTATTTGCATTCTTGAAACAGCACAAAATTAATTGTAAACATTTTGAGTCTGGGTTTCCACAGAAAATACATAAAACAAGGAAGCAACTGAAGAGTTCCAATATTTAAAATATTAGCCATCAGTTTTGCAGGTTGGTTCAAACTAATTGGTTTTTTTCAGATTTGGGCTACTTTTTGATTTCCATATTGCAATGACATTAAAATATAGCAAGAAGAATAGAAAGTGCAAGCAGGATACAACAGAGACAGTTAGAGGAAATAAATCTGGCAGCTTCTGTGGAGGATCCAGTGTGGCACTCATTAAAGTCAGGATGCACATCACAGTTATTGAAACCAGAAACTGAAAGAAGGAGAGAGAAAGGTACATTGGTTACTACTGATTTACAACGCCCAATGAGTAGCTTCATTGTTAAGTCCCCCATTTTCATGATGGAAGATATTTCAGTAAATAGAAGTGTCTCTAAGCTTGACATCTTATGCATCGGTTGCCAAAGTTGATGTAAACGCAGTCATACTAAGTAGCTGAAGAATTTCAAAAAGGAAAACAACGTCTATTATTGGCAAAGCTCATGATATACCTCACAGTCAATACTGAAGTACCTTGAAAATTGACTCTTTCAACTTGAATGGTTACAATTCTGAAGTGTTAGATACTGCCTAGAAGAACTGCTTTTCCAGCAATTCTCTGTATGGTATAGAGGAACAATGCACGATAATTTGGGCTATATCTCTTCACACCAATTCCAGAAATAAGGAACTCTCTTTCCTGTGTTTCTTCTGTCTTGCCTTGCCACTGATACAGCTTCTTCAATTTTGATCTGCCTTTCAACTTTCTATATAATCTATATAATGTCTGGCTCGTAGGTACATTTCTCCTTTTTTTTTTTAATAAAGAAGAAAACAAACTTACTTTTTAAAAATTTCAGTGAGGTGGGCAGTGTTAGTCTCTTGCAAGACAAAAGGAAGGAAAGCAGAGGAAAAAGGGAAATGTGATTGCAGCTTTAAGACTATTTTCTTTTATTTTAGAATGAGCTTTCATGGATTCAGATATTTACAGCAGTCAGTCAGTGCTGACATAATTGATATGTGAAAGTAATGAAGTAGCTCACCAAAAGTTGCTTTTAATTGATTCAAAACTGATGAGATGCAATTTGTTACACGGGTTGAGTTTCTTTTATCCAAAATGCCAGAACTTTTTTCATATTTTGGACTTTTTTTGGAATAACTGTATTTTCTTATACATAGTGAACAAAGGATGGGGGAAATGGTGTTGGTCATATATCCAGCCCCCCCCCCCCCCCCCGGAGTCCTTACATCACCACTGAGGGAATCCCAACAGGTGAAAGAGAAGATATGCGTATGCTTTCTGCTCTTTTAGCAAAGTTAACAGGAAAGGAGGGGAAATCTTCCTCTCATCAGTCTTTCATCCTCTCTGTGCTAGATACAGGCGGTAGCAAATCGAGTTGCTCCGCACCCATGGACATTTCCAGGACATCCTCCCCACCACAGCCCACCATTCAGGCAGAAAGGGGAATGCAGAAACATATGGGGTGCCTTTTTTACAGGTGCCTCATGCTGGCAAATTACTCCGCTGCCTCCCCCTCTTCTTTTCACTCATCCGGGCTCTTAAAGGATAAACTCAGCCCGTGCTAGGCATGTGAATAGCTCCCTTTCCCCAAAGGCATAAGTGGACAAATGGCAGAAAAAAATAGATTTGGGGAGGATTTAATATTTTGGATAAGGGAGACTCAACCTGTATGTGCAGTAGCTCTTATATTAATATATATAGATTGCTAAGAAGCCATTGTCTTTATTCACACCTCTGCTTTTGGATTGGAATTGGTGAATATAATTCAGTTCATCCTTTTGGTACTTACCTTTTCCAATGAGGCAAGAGTATAGATATGGCATGGGAGGCAGCAAGACCTCAACAAATTCAGATTATGCTTAATATTACATCAAGAAAAAAGCAAAGTATACATTTATCCCTTCGCCAAAGTAGCACTAAGGCATAAATAGGACAATATTATTCTAAGAGTTACTCACCAAATATTTCATAGTCTTTGGGAATATTTTAAACCAAGGAATGTAATTTCTAATAGAAGCGGAAAACATTTTCAGCTTCAGATCAGCTTCAGAGGTCTTTTCAAGTATTGAAAAAGAAGCTCCACACACCATGAGAAAAGCCAGTGTTGTCACAATATAAGAAAAAAGCAGGCCATCCTTCAGGAGAAGTGGTAGCATGCTGTTGAAAAAGAGACATGAATTAATGTACTTTATTTCAAGGTTGCATACCCAACAACTAGTGATAAGAACAGATCTCAAAAATTGCTCAGCAAACTCAAATTGGGAAGAATGATTTAGAGATAGTAACGATGTAACTTACCTAAATGTTGAAACGAGCAAAAACCATGCAGACATAAAGGGGATTTCATTTATAAGTAAGCAGACTGGTCTATAGGGGAAAATATAAAGAATATAAGAATTATATATATTGTTTTATCACTCTCACTACAGTGGGTAAGGAGCTATTGATAAGTAAGGTGTTAACACAAGAGAATACCTTCACAAGAGGGAGGTGTTGGGATACCTAGAGAAATGTCGATTTGCAGGAGTGGGGAAAAAAATCTTAGGTGAGGGAAACTTGGGGTAAGGGAACACCATTTTTGCCATATTGCAACATACTCTCAGTAATAATCTATGACACGTATTCATTGTATTTCATGTGAGCAGATTTTGCAGACTCCCTCAAATGCAGAGTCCAAATTATTTATTTGGGGTCTTGACATAAACCTTACATAATGCCAATCTGCAATCACCCATTGAGTCAAAAATAGACTATGTATTAAGTAAATCCTAGCATTATGATACAGGAACCTAGTCACTCTTGAACAAACCTTACTTTATATGTCCCAGATTTTGTGGAACTAAGAAAATGTAGTATTTTGCTATTTCCTAAGCTGCTTTCACATTCTTGATAGAAAGTGAGACTACTCCAAGATTTAAGAATATACTAGTCCAAAATATGCCCTCACACAGGCATTAAAACATAATTTTGGATCAACTCTCATGACCTGCTTCTAGATAATGGTGCAAATGCCATCCAAGTACGGAATATCACTTACATTGAAACCAGAAGAATAGACTTTTCGTGCACTTGGAATGAAAACAGAAAGAAGGATAATGCACAGCAAACCTTTTAAAAAGAAAATTAACCAGTATTAATATGTGATACAAAAAGAACTGCTCATATTTCCCATTGTGGGGGTACGTTTGTGCTGTTCAACTACAGTGGCCATCCCAGGCCTGTAAAAGGGGAAAGAGAGAAACTAAATAAAATTATGTTGCTCTTAAAGTAATAGTACATTCCAGATCTTTTGCCAAAAATACCAGGAATTATTTGACGTAAATGATTCCTACTATATATACCTCACCTTCCCAAAGACCCTGCCCACTTTCTAAGAAATTGACATATTCAAAGATGCCAAAATCCCTGTCCAGTTTTCAGGAACTTAGACATCATCAAAGATGCTTTGTGGTAGGTAGATTGAGTTCAGTTGCACATTAAGAGAAACATACTGACAGAAAGAGCAACAGAAGCAATTATCTAGGAAGAATGGGCCACTCTCCCTTAATGGAGGTCTTCAAGTAGTGACTGAACAGCCACCTGTTAAGAATATTTTAGTTCTGTTTCCTCTATTGAATAGGTGGTTGGAATAGATGGCCTATATAGTACTATCTAACTCTTATGTTAACTAAATGCCATCCTCAACTGGTACATGTGGTAAGCAGAATCAGCTTAATCTTACCTTCTTCCCCAAGTGACTGAAAATTAAATCTCTGTGGACATGACGTGCTAAGAATTATAACTGAAGGACTGTAGCTTCACAATTTGAGGGCTCAACACAATTGCAACTAATTCCACACTTTTTAGTGTGACAAGCAAGAATAAGGGTCAGTCAGGCTGGTCCATCCTGAAACAGCACCAGTGACCAATAAGACATTAGTGAGCTTTTGGGTCATTTTGTTTAAGAGCTCGTGGACTATGGATTGTTCTACCAATCCTGAATGCTACCACGAGTACTGGCTTGAGAAATGTGCATTTATTATTGTTGAGCCTTCAAGTTTCCAGATTATGGCAACTCTAAGGCGATCCTATTGCATGCTTTTCTTACAATATTTGTTTGAAAGGGGGTTGCTTTTGCCTTCCTCTGAAGCTGAGAGAATGTGACTTGCCCAAGGTCAGCCAATGAGTTTACATATCTGAGTGGGGATTTGCGCTCTGGTCTCCACAATCCAGTGCTCAGACCACCACACTACATTGTCTCTCACAAACTTCGTAGACTAACCTACAAAGGTAAAGGTTAGGGATAGCAGACAAGAAGTTGTCCTTGTCATACAGTTCACATTACTGAACCTGCTATAATTCTTAATGCTTAGAACTGCCATTCTTTTTATCTGCCTTTTAAAAAATTTCAAGACTTCCTTTGTTTAGGCAAAGTAAGGGTGGCAAAGGAGAAAGATAGAAATGTCCTTTGTATTATAAAACTACAAAGGTTACATTTAAATATAGGAGCTTTGTCATACACTTACCAGACTGTATTTAAATCCCCCATGAGAAGGCTGCAGAGTTAATTTTATGCAGCTTGGAAGTATGGCCAGGAATGTTAAAACCAAGCTGAAAGCAAAATAGCAATTGTATGATATTAAAATGTTGATTTCAATAACAGTAGATTCAGTTGATTTTAATAATACTGGGTTCATGGATCAGACCTCAGTTACTACTGGTAGCTCGTATAACTTTAGTATGGATCAGCTTTTATACTTTCTGCAGAGAAATAAACAATATGATGCTTATGTCCAATTTACTAATTTGTACATTCATAAATTATTCTTAAAAACAGAATGAAACAACAAACTGTTTAAATTATCCGTCTTTGTACACGAGTGGTTGAATGTAACGTTACTACACTGTGAAACAGCCTTTTACAATTGTCCCAAAAGTTTCATTAACACTGATATTAGCTCAGACTTCTGTTCTTACTTACCTTAATTTAAATTGGGTTTCTGCTGATAGAATTGTCTTTATTTTGAAAAAGACACTTATGGTACACCAAATATTGGCTACTTTATCCTGAAAATATATTTAACATGTTGCATTAATGTTTTTGTTAGTGGGCATTATTTACATGTTGACTAGCAAAAGCCCTTCGACATATCTGAACATCTGACGCTGCAATTAAATCCAAATGTTTCAAAATGTTCCAAATCTTGGCTAAAAACACCTGACCAAAATAAACATTGATAACTACAGTCTTGAATAGGAGAACACATAGGTTGTGAATATAATAAAATAACCTGTAATCAGGCATTTATCATTAAATAAACCCATTAAATTTTGCCACATTCTGTAACAAGAACATATATAGCTCAGCGTGCTAGTTGCTAGCAATGACAGAGTTAACCTATAATAAATCAAGAAGTCTAAAGACATTAGCAGTTGTGCTAGGATCACTTTCCAAATTAAATTTGTAACCACACAGCTAGCATGCTCATGAAACTCATCCCTAAACAGCTGCTTGGATCACAGCTGTGTAGACATAACAGCAAGAAAGCTACTACCAACAACTGAGCCAAGCCTCCTTGTACGCTTACAAGTATACAGAACACACACTGCAAAATTGCTGAAGGTGACAAGTGCTTGGCAACACTCACAAACGTATAAGATGCCTGCTTAATAGCCAGCAACGCTTTACAACTACCAACATTTGTAGGCATCTCTGTAAATGGGAACCAATTCAAAGAACCTGACACAGGGACCCCAGTATAAACTTACTATGCATTGCTTACGTAGACAGTTTCTCTGCTTATCCAGATAAATATCCAAATCAGTAATTCCTCTGCCAGCTCCAAAAATATTTCAGCTAACATTAGACCCCAATTCCTGAGCTACCGTGGATAAATTCTGTGAGGATTCTTTCTTGTAAAACACAAGACTTACCTCTGTTAAAACCCACCAGTGTGTCTTAATAACCCCATTAAAATGGACATGTAAACAAACCAAATTGGTTGACAGTTCTTTGGCTGATGATTTTCTATATACTTCACACTTTGTGTAACATCTTAATGTACAACTGGGGAATAAGTTCCTAATTTTTTCTCCAGTGTACCAGTATCTCTGCTGTGGATGTTAATGGTTTTCAAAAGATGGTCTGCTGTACAGTTGTAATACTATTTCTCACCCCCTCACTCTCTCTCTGTTGCAAACCAGTTAATAGATGTCATCTCTGCAATAAAACCATCGACTTTATGCTCAACACCTTTAGGCTTTGCTCAGCAATGTAAGTTGCAACTTTTCCTTACAGCACATCAGGACTTTTAATGCATTTTAAAACATGAAGCATTTGAACAGAAATCTAATGGCTACTTGGGAAAGTAAAACAGGAAGCCAGGGATGGAATTAATTCATTTTTAAAGATCCTATAGCTAATATGGTGCAAGGGCATTGTTAATTACGGTGGAATCTGCTGGAATGGAAATATGTACAACTGAACTATAGATCTGACGATGGGATAAATGTTGCCTATTTGTGTATTATCCTGGAAGATGCCAGCTGAGCTAGGGGTTAAATGCTGGATTAAATAACTGGCAAGAAACGACAGTAGGAGAAGCCAGATCATATTACTAGCCTTCTGGTGTATCTTCCACATTAAATCCCTAAGGGTCAAAGTGAAGGTTTCTCAAGGGAGCTAAAAATATAAAACATTTACAAGAAGCTTGTAAAGGGAGAGGGGGGCATGAGGCATACCTCAAACAAACCTCGATCAACTGGAAAGAGCCTCCTGAGCACTTGCAAAATTTGCCTTATGTCCGTGCAAAATGGGAGCCAACAGAAAGCAAAGGAAATAACTACGGTAAACCCCAGCTTCATTAACGACAATAATCTGAAAGAAAAAGAATACATTTATCCAAGCTCCAAAGAAGAAACACGAGAAAGAGTAGAAGAATATAATATATATATCTGCCCTTCATAATTGGGGATGACTTGAAAACAAATAGGAAGTAGATAATCTAAAATAGGAAATCCACCAACAGGATCTCCAGGATAAAACTGTTAAATGTTTTTTTAGAAAAGCTATGCTAAACTCTTATCTTCTAAATCTGGGTGCCCATTTGTGACCTGTGCTTAAGTAATGACAGGTGTTGAAGAGAAAAGATAGTTGTGTGTATTTTGATACACTACAGACACTCTTTAAACTATTTAGTATGTTATTTAATGACTTAGGAGAAACACGCTCTACCGGGGGAGGGAGGAGTAAAGAATTATAATGACATGAATCCCTTCTCCAAAAGCTTAATCGAGAAATGGAAGACATGCACAAATTCCCAAGGCAAAGCTGCCTAAATGCATTCCAGGGCCATTTTCTGGATGTCAAATTTTAAAGACACTCACCCTTTCCCCATCAGGCCTTTTTTGAAGCACTTTCCCAAGAGATAGCAGAAGAAAGGCAGGGAGTGGTAGAGCTCCATTTGTTTGTAGTTAAGAGCAAGGCAAAATGCTATTGCACCCCAAACATCCAAATCGTAGGAGAGGAAAAGTACTCCCCACAAAGCAAAACCAAGGCTCACGGAATTATACATGATTTTAATGTTAAGGACAAAAGTGTGGTTGTTAAAAATAAATGGCATCAAGATAATACTTCAAGTGGTCTTTTGATGTTACTAAATTCAGCAATATTGGGGTATTGCAATTTTAGCACTGAACTACAGCTCTGGAGACCAGGGTTTGATTTTCAACTCGGACGATGAAACCCACTGGCTGACCTTGAGCAAGTCGTACACTCTCGGCCAGAGAAAATCCCATGACAGATTCCTTTTAGAGTCACGATAAGTTGGAAATTATGGAAAGGCGCCCAACAACAAATAATTTTCACAATAAAACAAGATAATATCAAAATACTTAATTTTGGCTACATTATGGAGCCTGAAGCAGTTGCACTGTCCATCCTTGCATGACAATATTGCAGCACCAAGGAAAGCAATGTCAATAAAGTAGATTCTGCATTGCTTGGAAACATTTAAAGAAAACTGTTTACTCATATAGCTGTAACTATCATGATGACATGTAGCTTAACTAATGTTCCATAAATTACTATAATATACACAAAATGCATACAAGATCCTAAAAATTGCCTCCATGGACCTGTATTTTGTGGCAATCTTAAGAGATAAAACTTAGTTATCTTGTGCTAAAGCTCTGTATTGTTGAAGGCTTTCATGGCCGGACTCACTGGAGTGTTGTGTGGCTGTGTTCTAGCAGCATTTTCTCCTGATGGTTTGCCTATATCTGTGGCTGGCATCTTCAGAGGATCTTCAAAACGTCAGGAGAAAATGCTGCTACAATATGGCAATATAGCCCGGAAACCACACATCACTCCTTTGATGACTCTTTCACACAACTTGGGCATTTATCATCTAGAGAAAAATGTGTATGTTAATAAAAAATTGGATACATATTTATACCATCTGCTTATCTGTTTGAACAAATGTTTAACAACACATTCCATGCAATAAACAATATAAGATCAAAATTATGCAGTTAGCCCTCTGTACTGCAGACTCAGTATTCATGAATTTATCTAACCATGCCATGAAAATATTTGAAAAAATGTAAATCTGCTTAATCCCATGTCAGCGTATACAAAAGATTGCCATCTTGTGCTTAACCTAAGGCTACATTCTGTACCACTTAACTGAAAATGAACCTCACTGGGAGCCCTAGCCAACAGAGTGAATTATGAAGTATAGTGGGAGTTTCAGACCAAAAGCATTAGGTGAGTCACATATTACCTACCTTGAGATAAGTACTTCCATTCAAAGTGCTCTATCATGTTGGGTTAAACTAGTGGTTCTCTACCTGTGGGTTCCCAGATGTTTTGGCTTTCAACTCCCAGAAATCCTAACAGCTAGTAAAGTGGCTAGGATTTCTGGGAGTTGTAGGCCAAAACATCTTGGGACCCATAGGTTGAGAAACAACCTGTGGGTTAGACCAAGGATGTGTGAATCCCAACCTCTTCTTTGCAATCCCAAGTCTACATCAATTCTCTTCCAAAACACCCCAGAAAATATAAACCTGAAAATGCCTGAAAATAATTGTTTATCATTGCCATTCCCTAACGCTGGATTTAGGAAAAAAATATAATGGCCTGGTTTCACATAATATTCAAGGATACTGAAAATGTCCATAATCAATCAAAATGAGGCCTGGATAAAGCAATATGCAGAGAGCAATAGAAATCTGGGAAAGAAAGAAAAAAGACAATGAAACATTTGCAAACAATTAATTTTAATAGCTTTGTGCCCTAGGAAGAGTACCTACAGTAACTGGTAGCATACTATACACTTTGCCATTTGAAAAGACGAAACTAAGACAACGCTAAAGCTCAGCACATCACTTGTGTTACTTGTCAAACTCCAATTAAATTAAAATTATTACTGATGGTAAAATTTAGGAGTACAAATATGTATGATATATAAACGTTAAAATGTTGCAATACTATGCAAACATACAAGGCAGTAAATTATACTAAATTAAATAGCATTGAATTTACTTCTGAGTAAATATATTTGGAATTGTATTAGATAATATATATAATTTGCCCCAAAAGCTCAATTATATCTTGTATTATTGGTTCTATTAATAATTGCTGTTAATTTATTGTGCTTAAACACTAATAAATGCTTATTGTTATCTATTTTAAATCAACAGGGAGTATTTTTGATGCTATAGTTTTATATTAGTACACTTCTGATATTCACCCTGGATGAAATAATTTTACTCACAATTGGAGAAAAAAGCTACCAACCTTTTTGTTGTTTGATGTGTCTTTTAAATAATAGCAGTATAAGACTACTGCTGGTATATAAATCAGCAAATCTGCAACAAGAACTGCAAAACAAATTATTTATAAAATTCAAGTGGACAGTTTTTAATCAGTATATTCTTTTGTTTATCTTGCTTCCTATTTTGTCACCTGTCAACTTGTTGTTCACTGTATTGTCTCTTTACTGTTTTCAGTTTTAACACACATTTGACTGATTTAAAATACAAAATACACATGACTTCTACGTGTCATTGTCTCAGGCATAGTCTTCAATTTACATGCAAATGTTAGACTACTCATATACTCATGCCTTGATGAAAACATACTTCTAAGAGATCTTGTTGTCTCAAGAGAACACAGACATTGCTATTTATTAAAGTCACCAGATCCTCCATTGGCGATGAAACCTATACTATAAAATGCTGTAGGCATGAAAAGGATGCCACATCTCATTCTGTTGCTCCAATTTTCCCTTTCCCTAAGTTCTCAACAGGATTGGTACCAACACTGAAAGGGAATGACAAGTGCAATTCAAACACTTCTGAGCAAAACTAGGCTGCTGGAATCTCTTTGGCGTGATTCATTTTGGAAGGACCAAGATAAAATGTTACTTAAACAAAACAGCAATCTATGCTGATCTGTGGGCAAATGATAGTCTAGGCAAATTATAGTTTCCCCAGACTGGACAAAAGGATGAAGTATAGTATGTAAAGGAATTGTGGAAAAGGAGCAGATGAAGGAGAGGGCAATCCAATGCTCATTTCCATGCTTCAAGGCCCATTTATGTAATGTCAAACCATGGTGCCTGAATCAGCCATAAGTCTCCTTTTAAAAAAATTCTCTGGCAGAGTTTATCATCTGTGTGTGCAATCCACAGAGAGAGAATTTTCTGAAATGTATAAAACTAATGGTCAACATTTAACTGTATTGGATTTTGTAACCTTGATGCACTAGTTTAATGGCTATTGTTAAAAGAATGTCTATCCATTTTCTTAGTTTGTACATCAATGGTTTGTCAAGCGTGTTGATTTGAACATTATTAAAGACCATTTCAAGGGTAATTTGGTTCTAGTGATTTTTAAAATGTAATCAATTACTGGAGACCAGATGGAAATGTTTGTGGCCAACGTAAGAGGTGGTGTGGAGGAGTGGCTGATTCTCCCCAGGATAATCAGCAATAAGGAAGATGTTGACACATCGTTCGGGTCTCCACTCAGTCCTATGAAGCAGAGGATGACTGAACATAAACTAATAAATGGGTTGTTTGGCATGTCTGCTAATAACTCTTGCAGTACTGGTGTTCTTTTCCCCTTCTCCTTCACTCATGCCAATCTACTAATTATCAATTAGTACACTTCCGAAAATGATAAAGCTCATCAAAACATATTAAAAGTTAAAAACCACAGCACCCCCTGAGTAGATCTTGAACACCATCTTTAAATGCCTGTTTGAATAAAAAAAGTTTTAGCCTGCCGCCAAAAGGACAGCAGGGAGGGGCCGTTCTGACTTCCCTGGGCAGGGAGTTCCAGAGTCGAGGGACAGCCACCCACTCTCGTTCCCACCAACCGAGCTTGAGATGGAGGTGGGACTAAGAGAAGGGCCTCTCCTAAAGATCACAGGGCTCAGGCAGGTTCGTACAAGGGGATGTGGTTGGTCAAATAGCCTGGACCTGAACAGGCTTGAAAGGTCATAGACAGCACTTTGAATTGTTCCCAGTTAACAGACTGGCAGCCAGTGTATCCAGCCCCAGTGAGCAACCTGCTGCAGCATTTTGGAGGTTTCCAAAAACTCTTCAGAGGCAGCCCCACGTAGAGCGTGTTACAGTAATTCAGATGGGATATAACTAAGGCATGTAACACCATGGCCAGATCTGGCTTCCCAATGAACGGGTGCACAAGTTTTAATTGTGCAAAAGCCACTGCTGACACCTGGACCTCCAGGTTCAATGCCGAGTCCAGGAGAACCCCCCGGACTCAGCATTGCTTTTGGCTGATTCCGTCTTATTGTTTCTGAGATACATTGTGTCCCATGCTGGGAGAAATGCAGGATATAAATACAATTGATCAATCAATAGAGGTGTGTAATTTGGCCAAAAGGCATGCCGTTTTGGGGTCCATTTTCAGCTAACCCTTCATTCTGTTTACCAGGAAATTACTTGAATCTGGAGGAGTGTTGCCGTTTTCATTTGACAAGGATTCGGCTACAATGGGAAACTTTGAAAGGCTCAATTCTCAGTCATTTTAAGTCCTATCTGCATGAAACCTACCTCAGTTTTAGACCCCATTTAGAACTGCAGGCCTGCCAAGTTTCAGAACAATTCACCAATTTACTGAATGTTTTGGAATTAGTTTAAGTTTTTACCATAACATTTTTTTAAAAAATAAGACAAACCGCAAGAGAGGGTTCTGGGAATTGTAGTCGCCGCTCGTGTCCATTCTCAGTCAATCAGAGCATGGACACAACTAGACCTTTTATTGGCTGAGAAGCAGAGAGAGAGAGAAACTTCAACTCCATCATGCTTCGAGAGGAACTCAGAGACTTTTCAATACCTGTCCCATGCAAATGCTGCTGAGAAAGCAGGACCCTCTCTGGACCTTAGGGAACTTTTCCACCATGAGAGGGGGGGGGGGGGGGGAGAGAGAGAGAGAAAAGATGCTGCAGTATCTTCTCCAAGAGCCCCACGGTAGACCCCGCCTCAGTTATAATGCAGACTTAACTTCATCCTCTCCAATAGCCAATAAATCCTGCTCTCTCAATCGTTTTGCCAAGCTTTTCGGTTCCCTCCTCCCCATTCTGTTTTCAGGGGATTACATGAAATGGACCACCAAATATTACAAATCACTTTCAGTCAAACAGATTCAGGTCCAAGCCAATCAATCAATACTTTTTGAGCTTTTGCTGAAAATAATTCCTACCTGTTGTACGCATGAATAACTTGTGTGGCTGGCTCTCATACCCATGAGATGTGTGGAGAGCGACCCAACTTGGATCTATTAATTGCGCTCTGTTAAACAAAGTGTAAGACCACTCAGAGTTGATTCATAATTTAATAGTGTATTATTAGCAATACAGGTGACATAAATTGAACCAAACATCTTCACAATTATACTTCATTCAAGATTAAACACTGACTACCAACAAAGAAAACAGAAAATAATTCGTCTTTCACATATTGTAATAAATTATTAAAGGTTTTTTAAATATAAAGAAAGAAGCTGAAGACAAGAGATTTTAAGCAAAACTTTCCATCATGCCAATATACAGTATAATTTTAAACACATACACACACACATTTTTTTACAATTACAGTTACTGGCTACAGGAAAACAAAGTATTCAGACAGGGTTTATTCTTGGTTTATGACCTGTAAGAATTTCCAGTTTACTAAACAGAATACTAAACAATCGTGGATAGCTGGTAGGAGGAGCCAAGTAAGAACAATTAAGCTGTCTTTACTGTCATAAGTGATCATTCCTAGTATGACAGTGTAGATGTGGCCTTTTATCCCGAAAGGAGTGTGTGTGGAATCAGCTTCATAGTATCTGCATGAGCTGATTCAGGTTCATGCTGGCTGAGGCCGCTAAATGTGGTCTTGAACCGCATTTTAAAAAATCAAGGGCTACTCTAAATTTTCCCCAAGAATGTGAAGCAGAGATTTGGGTCCATGTAAACAGTTGTTCCAGTTCTGAGAAGGCGCTGGTTTGGAGTACCCCACTCCAGATAAACTTGGAGGTGTGTGGCCCATGTAGGTAGGCTCTTAATCTTTGAGAGAGACTTGATGTATGGGACTGATTCTTGTTCACCTTCTGCTTGTAAATACTAATAATTCTACTTTTCTGGTACACAACTATTTCTGAAATTTTCCAACAATATCCATCACGGACACCTAATCATGTATGCATTACATTCTTAGTGCATGCAAAGAGCCTCTACTTCAGTTACATTTTTCTCTTTGTTCTAGGAAACAAGATTATAAAAGTGGAATATGACTTACACATAAGCACACAAAAGACTGTGATAAGCAGTAAGAGGTGGGTAGTCGAGGCCCCAGTACTGCAAATTATTATCAGTGGTGTTGAAGTACCTGGAAAACAGATTGAAACAATGAATAAATATAAGTCTATAATATCTTTTAACGACACTGTTAACATGCAAGTCTGCTGTTAGTATGGAGAGCTTTAGTATAAAGTTACTTTTAAAAAATATTCTTCTATTTTTATTGTAGATTTTTTTCTTTTTTACAAAATCAGAAAGAATTACTTTGCAATGACTTGGAAGCAATTGCCAGTATGTATGGAAAAAGAGAGAAGGGGCGGTATGATTTAAAAAAATACTAAATGTGTGGCCATTACCAGTGAAATTCCTCAGAAAATGTTAACAGCTGTCCCTCCCCATTTGTGGTTTTGATTTTTGTGGATTTGATTATTCACATGTTTAAAATATTCTCCTAAAAATCTCTAGGTCCTCTAGTGCGACTTTATAATCAGCTTCCTCCAATCATGTTGGAGAACATTAAGATTGATAGAAATAGCACTCTTGAGGAATCTCTCGTAAGGCCCTTCAGTGCAATTCTATGGACAGCTTCCAGAAGAAGCTGACCATAGTGTTTTGTTGGAATTTTATTTATTTATTTCCTTCATTTCTACCCCGCCCTTCTCCCACAAGGGGACTCAGGGCAGCTTTACATAATCATCAGTGATGCTGTCAACATATACTTTCGATTAAAACAGTAAAGCTTGATTAAAACATTATAAAAATCATCAAAAATTCATTTAACATTCAGCTAACACAAGACTAAAACCAAGATCCAGCCAAACAAATCCAATGTAGTAATGTCGTAATGTTCAAGTTTCCTTTCCAAGCTGCCATTGTCCTCTGGTCGATGCCTCTAGTCGAATGCCTGGTCCCACAGCCAGGTCTTCAGTTGTCTCCTGAAGGACAGGAGGGAGGTGGCCAGCCTGATGTCCTTAGGGAGCAAGTTCTACAGACGGGGGGCCACTGCTGAGAATGGCCTGTCTCTCGTTCCCACCAACCACGTTTGCGAGAGTGGCGGGATCGAGGGCAGGACCTCTCCTGACGATCTTAAGCTGCATGATGATTCATAGCAGGAGATACATTCAGACAGGTAAACTGGGGCAGAACCGTTTAGGGCTTTAAAGGTTAAAACCAGCACTTTGAATTGTGCCCGGAAGCCAATCGGCTGCCAGTGAAGCTGGCGCAACAAAGGAGTGGTGTGCTCCCTGTACACCACTCCCATTAGCAATGTGGCTGCCGACAGTTGGACTAATTGAAGCTTACAAGTAGTTTTCGAAGGCAGACCCACGTAGAGAGTGTTGCAGTAGTCCAATCGGGATGTAACCAGAGCGTGGACCACTGTGGCCAAATCAGACTTCCCAAGGAATGGCACAGCTGGCGCACAAGTTTTAATTGTGCAAAAGCTCTCCCGAATGTGGAGGACTAACGATATTCAAAATCTAATAGGATATGAATTATTTGTGCTTACTTTAGTTCCAAACAGTATTATTCAGCAAAATCAAATCCAAATGATTCATACTGCCATGCACTGAGCACGTCTGCTCTTCTCTCCCCGCTTGGAGTCTCAGAAACAGCCCTCCCCTTAGCTGAGAGTCCGGCCAATCACAGCAGGAGGGCTTTTGGTGGGAAGATTTGTCCTCTATTTCCAAAAAGGATGAGATAGACAGGCGGAGATCTTCAGCCTTCTCTGCCAAAGGGGTTTCTAAGACCATCAGAAATATGTGTTTTTTGATGGTCTTTGGCGACCCATCCGAAACCCCCCTTGCGAACCCCCCAGGGGTCCTGACCCCCAGGTTGAGAAACACTGGTCTATCAGGAACATTTCTTAGCTCAAAGTTGGATTTAGATTTGTGAGCATATGAACTAGTTCAGCAGCTAGTACAATACAATCTTGTTACATTAAGCACACAAGTTCCTTACTATCGTTATATACAAATAAAAGTTGTTGCTTTGTCCCTTCAAGTCACTTCTGATTTAGGGCAACTCTCAGATGAAATTATCACAGTTTTATTTAGTAAGAGTTGTTCAAAGTGAAAATCCACTTGGGATGTGGTCCTGGTAAAGTAGTATAAGATCTTTATGTTGCAGAGTTGATTTCATGTTGCCACTTTCCCAAAGGGATTTAAAATGATTCCTTTCTTTCCGGGCCCAAAACCATAGAGCTTAAACACTGACTGTTCTTGTCGGCAAACATATACTGGTGCGCTTTTTTTGGTTGGGTTGGCTGAGTGGGGGGATTATTCCATATTAAGCATATCCACATGGCCCTGCTTGGTTTGGAGAATTAACAGGAGTTTCTAAAAATTAAATCTATTTCAAAACCAGCTTTAACTAAGTTATGGGCACAATAGGTTTAATTTTATACACTTATAATTTGTACAAATTATGACACATCAGTGTGGAATGTGTAATTATAATTTGTACATATTATCATAGTGAAATAGTTTGATCAGGGTTTGGGTGGGAGCCACAGTGGTGCAATGAGTTAAAACCTTGTGCCAGCTGAATCTGCAAGATGGGGTGAGTTCCCATTTGTTAGTCCCAGCTTCCCATGCAAGGACATGAAAGAAGCCTCCCACAGGATGATAACATATCTGGGCATCCCCTAGGCAGCGTCTTTGCAGATGACCAATTCTCTCACACCAGAAGCAACTTACAATATATTCTCAGGTCGCTTCAGACACAGATTTAAAAAAAAGAATTTGGGTTTGCCACAGCAGCAAACAAATTTGTATTCCGCAAAAGATCACAAAGATCACAAACATGCTCAAGAAACATATCAGTAAGACCAGCTTCAACTAGGGAAACTACATTATATCTAAAGGACAATATGAAAGTGCACAAGCAAAATGTCATTCGTGTGACTCTTTTGTAGTTATGTTTCTGCAGAAAGCAGTCAGAATTTAGACACATCTTCAAGTTGAAAGCAGAAGGTTTTATTCAATGAAAATAAAAGTTACGAAAATAAGACATCAGGACCTTTAAATCTCTGTGAAACAGTGACTACTATTTTATAATTGCTGGGGGCAAGTTCTTAGCTTTTCCAGTCTATCCACTCAAATGCAGCCAATTTTTGACATTTATTACAATAAATGATATTTCTTGAATACCTTATGAGAAGCCTGAAGTATCTTATGAACAATTCATGATAAATCATATTTCTTAAAGCTGTATCTCTGCCTCCTACCTCACCATTTAAGATTTCTCATGCTAACATACTTAAACTCTTTCATTTGGATTCTAATACTCTACGATTTACTAATTAACACCCCACACACTTCATGGGCTCTTACTACGTCTTCAATTGCATAGGAAATGTTTGCATATGCTGATAAGGGTAAGGGCAATGTCTGCCCTATTTCTGACTAGAAATATAAGGAGAAAAGGTGCTGTCAAGATTGTCTATGATAAATGTATGCATGGGCTCCAAAGAAAGAAAGGAGATGCAGAAAGATTTAAATTTGTGCCTCCAGCTCAGGAAAAAAATGCATGTGGGAAAACTACATACAAATCATATTTCTAGTTTACTGCCTACCTTTTTAGTATACCTTGCTTCTGAACAAAGGAAATGAATGTGAAGAACATGGCCATATCATTTGAACATATCTGAACAATTCTTAATACCACAGCCTCTTTGAAGACAAACTTTCTAAAAATAGGATCCTCTACAAATATTTGTGTGCTGATCTTGCCAAACCAAACTGGGATCAAATTATTTCTGGTTACACTTTTCACACTGTTATACAGTTATTTATACAAATCATAAATGTTTAAAATTAAACTAGAGCATGTATTTTCTGACTGCAGTCTTTGGTTCTAGTCACGTGGTCATTAGTATTTGTTCCTTTGCTTGTAAGTTCCCGTTTCTTACTAATTTTTCACAAACAAGTAGTCATTCCCTCTCCACTATCCATATTACTGAAATATTTAGACAACACCAAAACATCCCTACAATTTGATTATAGTTTAAATCTCTATATTACTTATTAATAAAATAATATTTATTATTAATATATTATTGTTGTTGTCGTTATTGTTGTTGTTTGTTTATTTGTTCAGTGCTTCAGACTCTTCATGACCTCATGGACCAGCCCATGCCAGAGCTCCCTGTCAGCCGTGGCCACCCCCAGTTCCTTCAAGGTTAAGCCAGTCACTTCAAGGATACCATACATCCACCTTGCCCTTGGTTGGTCCCTCTTCCTTTTTCCTTCCATTTTCCCCAGCATCATTGTCTTCTCCAAGCTTTCCTGTCTTCTCATTATGTGGCCAAAGTACTTCATCTTGGCCTCTAATATCCTTCCCTCCAGTGAGCAGTCGGGCTTTATTTCCTGGAGTATGGACTGGTATGATCTTCTTGCGCTCCAAGGCACTCTCAGAATTTTCCTCCAACACCACCGTTCAAAAAAGTCTATCTTCCTTCGCTCAGCCTTCCTTATGGTCCAGCTCTTGCATCCATAGGTTACTACGGGGAATACCACTGCTTTAACTATGTGGATCTTCATTGCCGATGTAATGTCTCTCCTCTTTACTATTTTATTGAGATTGGTCATTGCTTTCCTCCCAAGAAGTAAATGTCTTCTGATTTCCTGGCTGCAGTCTGCACCTGCAGTAATCTTTGCACTTAGAAATACAAAGTCTGTCACTGCCTCCACGTTTTCTCCCTCTATTTGCCAGTTATCAATCAGTCTGGTTGCCATAATCTTGTTTTTGTATGTTTAACTGCAACCCAACTTTTGCACTTTCTTCTTTCACCTTGGTTAGAAGGCTCCTCGGCTCCTCACTTTCGACCATCAAAGTTGGCATCATTTCCTGCTTCTTGGCAGGAGGTTGGACTGGATGGCCTATGAGGTCTCTTCCAACTCTATGATTCTATCTGCATTATTATTATTATTATTATTATTATTATTATTACCTTTATTTTTAACCCATCTTTCTCCCTGTGGGGACTCAAAGTGGCTAACAATTTCACACTTAGTCAAGTTTAAAAAGCGGACTACAAAAGTTAAAAAACAATAAATTGTAACATATGAAAATACAAGAAATACACTTAAAATAGCCTTTAAAACTCACGGCTTCCCCCACCCAATCCCACCTGCACCTCCTTCCCCAAATGCCGGCTGCCAGAAGAAGGTCTTGACTTGTCTGCAGAAGGCCAGCAGGGATGGGGTGATTGCTACTTCATCACACTAGAGAAAATATCCACTTAAAATCCAGTTTCTGCAGAATTCTGGGGTTTGTAGTTTAGTGAGGCCTTTCCCTAAACTACAACCCCAGAATTCTGCAGGAGGCAGAAACTGAGTTTTAAGTGGATATTTTCTCTAGTGTGATGAGGCCTGAGGGTGGTCTCTCTTCGGAGGGAGTTCCACAGTCTGGGAGTAGCTACCAAAAAGCCCTCTCCCATGTTCCCACCAAATGTGCTTGCGTGGGTGGTAGGACCCAGAGAAGGGCCTCCCCAGTAGATTATAGATGTCTCCCAGGTTCATAGAAAGAGATACGGTCCTTCAGATAACCTGGATCTTTACCAATATTATATTCAAGCTAACTTACACTGAAAGATGCCATTGATTAATATATAAGATGTTAACTATAGGCAAGAATTCCCAGTTCCCAGAAAGCCTTTCCCATTCTTGCCATTGCCTTTTGCTTTTAACAGGAGACACCAAGATTGGGATTTCATCTGTTCTACCTATGGGCCCCAACTTTTCAGGGGAAATTTTTGCTTTGCTTATTAGCTATTAATGTAAAATGGTTATGCATGCACTGTGCATTGCATGTTAAAAGGTAAAGAGCTGTCTGGATGGAGTGAAAGAATGCAATGTTGAGAGGGACTGAAGGTAGGTTGGATGTCTGAGGGCATTTTGAAAAGGCAGGTGGGTACAGCAGTCAGAGTGATTGAGGGCTGGATCTGTCAAGGTTAGGATTAGTAGTCTGTCGGGATTAGGAATCAGTGGGTTTTAGGAATATGAGTGGCAGGAGAGTCATGGTCAGAGTTAGCTGTAAGACTAGAATTAGACAAGAGTGTGGAATGTGATTTAGATGTATTAAATAATGAATCTGTGATGTTACGTGCAAATTCTGCTTAATAAATCATTGTTTTTGTATTATATACTTTTGCCTCCGGGAATGCTACATATTGCAAAATTGAGTTCAGACATGGTGTCTGTGGTGGCAACAGATTAAAATAAAGAATGGTGGCTTTTGGTGGAGATAGAAAATAAATAAAATCTAAGACGGCAACCGCAACAGCATCTAAGAGGTCCTCACAATTGGTGGCCACGGCAATAAGACAGGAAGAGGTCCACACATTAGAGGCAGAAATGAGGATAAAGGGAAAGCCCTCACATTTGTGACAGTGGTTGAGATAAGTGGAAGTCACCTAAAGAAGAAATAGAAAACCTTTGCATTTGGTGGCAGTAGTGCAATAAACCACAATGTGGCAAAGAGTTATCCCTCCCCTAAGGCAGCCTCTTCTAAGCCATGTTTATAAATTCCACTTTCCAAGCTCTCCTTGTCCCGTCATAGTTAATGCCACAGCAACAACGCTGTGCTTTCTGTCTTCCACCCTGAACTGAGCCATTTTGTACTTTGAGAATCTCAATACATCCTAAGTATCAGTTTCTCCTTTAAAGATTATTTCATTCTTTGTCTTTCCCTTTTGGGCTCTTGCGTATTAATACCAATACAAATGTCATCCATCATCTCTTGTATCCAATGGTACAAACTTCCAAGACAGTTTAAAGTAAAGCAATGGCACAAAGGGCATCAAAGTTCCTATCTAAATACCTGGCGATACATAAAATGTCACACTAGATAGATAAAAATCAGAAATTGCTCCTTTGGCATCAACTCCAGATTCCAGAGATTTCATATTTGTATCCATCTGTACAAATAACGGTAAAAGATGGTTTATATATGCATACTAAACTTCAGTGGCAGTACATCACATTATTATTTTAAGGCATAAAGAGATGGGAATTTTGTATGGGGTTTCGTCTCATATTATGGTGCACAACATTTCCAAACAATTTAGACACATCAATCAAATGTAAGTTTATTGCAGTAGAGTCTCACTTATCCAAGCTTCGCTCATCCAACGTTCTGTATTATCCCGCCCGGATCCACAGCTGCTTCAATATATTGCAATGTTTTGGTGCTAAATTCGTAAATACAGTAATTTATACATAAAAACCCCATGTATTGAGCTGCTTTTTCTATTGTTTTGTTGTAAAACATGATGTTTTGGTGCATAATTTGTAAAATTATAACACAATTTGACATTTAATAGTCTTTTCCTTAATTCCTCCTTATTATTCACCATTTTCACTCATCCAACACTCTGCTGGCCCATTTACGTTGGATAAGCAAGACTTTACTGCAATTGTAATTTCACAATAAGAAATAAATACATATAATAATCATAAATATGACTGGAATAATTTAACAAATGCAGTTATTTGAAACTTGGCACACTTGCCTGTAAATAAGTCCACTGGATATTATGATGGCTACTTTTGAGTAAGCTATGTAAGTCGCAATATTGAATGAGTTGTACCTTTAGATTTTTCCAATATATACAGCCCAGGATTATAAGTTTCCTTATTTGAGGGGAAAATAAACATTTTCAAAATGAGAACATACCAGTGTTTGACTGGCAGGTTATAAGTAATCTCTTGCCAGTGTCTTTGAGCTTCATAGTCCCCATACATAGGTGGCTTCCCTGCACCTATAAAAAAGGGGTGAAATTGCATAAATCAGCATGCATTAGCTTCTTCATTGTGATTACTTTTAACTGCTTGCAAATCAATCTGATATTGTGCTTCCAGTATTTACAGCAGAGCCCCCCACCCCACCCCAAATAATGGTTGCCTTTGAGGCAGAATAATATTTCACTGTGACATTTGGATACTTGGTGCCTTGAAGGCTTCTTTTAGCAATGTTCTAATTCATTTGCTCAAAAAACAGATACAAAGGGCGTTCTGATGCTACACAATTATAGTTTTGTAATTCCACTGCAGTTGATATGCTTCCATCCTATGGCATCTTGGGGTTTCCACTTTAGGAAATGATAGTTATAATTCTCAGACAGATATTATGAATGCTTCACCAAACTACAACTCCTAGGATTCTAGAGCACGTTGCCATATTAGTTACAATGACATGATAGTCTTATAATTGTACAGTGTAAAGGGGCCCAAGTCCATATTAAATGCACAAAGTTGGACTGCAGCAATCATTGGTATTAGTATTTATATCCTGCTTTTTATATCTAAAAAAGCATCTCAAAACAACTCACAATTAAACCAATACAATTAAATTCAAACCTAAAAATATACGAACATTAAAATGGAATTTAAAATGAACAGTACTCCAAATAAACAGTTAAACTCCTAAAAACCAATTAAAATCTATTCATAGCTAATGCCACAGCACCCTCTGATTTGATCATAAAAACTCCTCATCATTGTTTTTCCCACACACCCCATCTCACAGATTTCCACTTCTCTGATGAAGGGCATGTAGTCATTTCATTTCAGTCTTCAAACATTCAGGAACACATTTCTTAATGCTGCAGGAGGATAATATATGAACCAGAATGCAGTATGAACCAGAGCTTCGCTCAAGCTTGCCTCAATCAAACTGTTGTTTTCCTTAGAATAGTGGTTCCCATCACCAGTGGTCTACAAGGACTAAAATATGGTTTGCGGCATCACTGTTACTACACTGTTGCAATGAGAGCGACTGGTCTCGCAAAATCCTCTTATAGTGCCGAGACTTATTAAATATAGTTTTCTTTGAGTGAGCAGATGGGGACTACTGGATGGCATATGTTCTGTATCAGAAACTAGAGTTGATTTTGTGTGTGTGTGTCAGAAGTGACTTGAGAAACTGCAAGTTGCTTCTGGTGTGAGATAATTGGCCGTCTGCAAGGACGTTGCCCAGGGGACGCCCAGATGTTTTTTTGATGTTTTTACCATCCTTGTGGGAGGCTTATCTCATTTCCTGGCATGAGGAGCTGGAGCTGATAGAGGGAGCTCATCCATTCCCTCCCCGGATTTGAACCTGCGACCTGTCGGTCTTCAGTCCTGCCAGCACAGGGGTTTAACCCACTGTGCCACCGGGGGCTCGTATACTAGAGTTGATCTATCCAATGCAATTTTCTGAATCAGCATCGCAAATAAGCAAACCGAATCTAAAGTTGACCAAAAACCAATTCATAACTCTTTTGGTACCAATGTTGGAGAGTGACTCCTGGTCAAAGTGGTCCCTGGTCAAAAAAAGGTTGAGGACCACTGTCTTAGACATAAAGTGCAATGCTAGACATTTCTAGTCAACTTTCAATCATTTACATTAGAGTTTTCTTCTCATTTAGTCTTTCTATAAATAGCTGATGTTCTTATTTGCAATGTTATAGAGTCCTCTTCCAAGTCTCTCTTTCTAATTCTCATATGAAACTGGAGTTATGTCTACCAGAGCTGTGTTTCACTTTGAGTAACTGGGATTGTTCCCTACTCACTCCTCTTTCTCTGCCATTATTTCTCTTTGACATATGTTCTTATAATTTTGCATGGGTTTTTTTTATCAATAGAAAGTTTCTGAGTGTTTTTAAAATCAGTATTTTACAGAATGTTCTAATTGTGATAGTATCACTTTAAAAACCTAGGCATACAGATTATTCACCTCCTGTCTCCTCTGATTACCTATTGAAAGCACATACTTGTTTCTCTTAAGATATTGACGCTAACTTCATGGAGATTGAACAGTTTCTTTTAAATATAGGAAAGCCATCTATACTTCTTGATATGATCTATGTTTGGACAATTTGCACAAGCAGAGAAGGATACAACCTGAAGCATTGGGATCATATCTTTTCTACAAAAAAGGAATCTTCAGAGACAAGGACAGTCCCACATTTATGAAAAGTCTGCCAACTGACTCAGGCAGCAGATTTTGAATGTCACCACCAAAGGGAAGCAAATGCTCATTACTTAATTTCTAATGATAGTATTTGTACTATCAGGTGTGCAAAGAGATGTGCATTTTAGATTAATATGCTTCATATCCCAAAATTACTTAGTTGGTTTTAGCTATTATACAATAATTGTTAAATAAAGTGGTTTTCAATTGCATTTGCTTTTCTGCCCCATGCAGCAAAAATAACTTTGTCTGGCTTTCTTCAGATATGAGGTTTTCAATAAGGTCAGTTTCCTTATGAACAGAAGTGTTCACAGTGGTCATCTGGAGAGGAAAAAACAGCAAAGGAAAAGACTAACAGCACAGATATCCCAAATGATCTGTATTATTACTTTTGCTCATGGATCAAATGAAAGCCATACAAAGCAATAGGGTCCAAATGGATCTCTTTGTCTGAGATCTCTACTGCATGTCTGCTGCCATCAGTTCAGCATGTCATATTCATGGGACTGAAATCGTTGCAAAAGTGCCAATGATGTTTATTTCTAGACACAGTTTATTATAATCTCCTTAATATCATTGCAACACTAAGGCAGTATTGTGCTGTTGAAGGCTTTCATGGCCAGAATCACTGAGTTGCTGTAGTTTTCCAGGCTGTATGGCCATGTTCCAGAAGCATTCTCTCCTGATGTTTCACCCACATCTATGGCAGGCATCCTCAGAAGTTTTGAGGTTTGTTGGAAATAAGGCAAGTGATGTTGATATATCTGTGGAATATCCAGGGTGAGAGAAAAAACTCTTTGTCTGTTTGAGGCAAATGTGAATGTTGCAGCCGATCACCTTGATTAGCACTGAATGGCCTTGCAGCTTCAAGGCTTGGCTGCTTCCTGCCCGGGGGAATCCTTTGTTGGGATTAGCTGGCCCTGATTATTTCTTGTCTGGAATTCCCCTATCTTTGAGTGTTCCTCTTTATTTACTGTCCTGATTTTAATACTGGTATCCAGATTTTGTTCGTTTTCATGGTTTCCTCCTTTCTGTTGGAATTGTCCACATGCTTGTGGATTTCAATGGCTTCTCTGTGTAGTCTGAATGATATTTGTTAGAGTGGTCCAGCATTTCTGTATTCTCAGATAATATGATATGTCCAGGTTGGTTCATCAGGTGCTCTGCTATGGCTGATTTCACTGGTTGAAGTAGTGTGCAGTGCCTTCCATGTTCCTTGATTCGTGTTTGGGCCATGTGTCCAGAGGAGGGCGAGTAAAATGATCAAGGGTCTGGAGAACAAGTCCTATGAGGAGCGGCTTAAAGAGCTGGGCATGTTTAGCCTGAAGAAGAGAAGGCTGAGAGGAGACATGGTGGCCATGTATAAATATGTGAGGGGAAGTCATAGGGAGAAGGGAGCAAGCTTGTTTTCTGCTGCCCCGGAGACTAGGATGTGGAACATTAGGAAGAACTTCCTGACTGTGAGAACTGTTCAGCAGTAGAACTTTCTGCCCCGGAGTGTGGGGGAGGCTCCTTCTTTGGAGGCTTTTAAACAGAGGCTGGATGGTCATCTATGGGGGTGCTTTGAATGTGATTTTCCTGCTTCTTGGGAGAGGGTCCTCTTTCAACTCAAGGATTCTATGATTCTAGGTCAACTCAAATCACATGATTCTCAACATTCAGAATAGGAAACAAAACAGAGGTTTGCTTTTTAGCCTCTAGTGCATTCTTTGCTGGCTTAGCCAAGCAAAATGCATTAAAGTTTAGAATCCCATTTCAGATCTTGGCTGAAATATATCAAAGAGAGAAGAATGTGAATCTCAGTTCACTGGTGGTAGGTAACTAAGTATTAAATTCAACAGCGATACCAACCCGTTACTCCTTTCATTTTAGCGATGTGCTTCCTATATTGTCTTGGGGTTTTGTTCTGGATAATTAGGCTACCTAAATCTCCCTGAAATTATTGGGCTTTAAGCATCCAGTGTGTAGGACTGTAGCCTTTAAGTTATAAGTAGGGAGCCACTTCCAAAGCAGAGAATAATAATTCCACAATCTTATTCTGGGGGTGGGGAGGGAGCAGTAAAGTGTAACATTTTAAAAATTATTACTAAGCAGGCCTCAAAGCAGCACATTTATATTGCTTTATTATAAGGACTAAGCTTTGTGTTTAAAGTACTAAAAGATTCCTAAGTTTAAAAAGTAAAATTTAAAATGATTGGTCAAATGCCAGGATATTTCTAGCCAGTTTTCTATCCAGTCAACATACAGAAGTAATTAATGGTGCATAACATAAGCTCCTTATGACAAACCATTATTTTGTAATTATTCAGCAATTTCAATATTCTTAAATGTGAAAAATGACTAATAGGCAATGAGTAGGTCAGTTACACTTTTACTAAAAATAATCTTGAGAAATACAGCACAAGTTGCAAGATAGACAACTACAAAAAAAACAAGCTTAGCTTTTAATAAGTTGAACGTTTGTTTCAGGGATGTACTTGATAGTTATCTTTTAAAATTGTTAATGTTGGCATTATAATTAGATAATGGTTGCAACTTAATATTAAAACACTGCTGTGCATGGAAACAAAGCTTTGCTAGGGTAGCACAACTCATTAACACTTTATATATAGCAAACTTGGGTTTAATCAAAGCTTTTACTGCCTGCTGTACAAACAGCCAGAGGGCAAGTAGAGAGAAGACACCTCTTTATTATCTGCTTGGTATCATATGTTATTTTTTGTGACGCATATATGATAAAGCCCAGATGTTGGAAAAATCTGGGTTTTCTGGCTGTAGCATATGAAGGAGGTTCAAATGAAAGTAGAGATGATGCCAGCCTAACATTTCTGGGAAGGAAATTCCAGAGTCCACGGAGGATAAACCACCTTAGAGGTCAGGAATGAGAAATATGCGACTCTGCAAATACTGCTGGACTCTAGCTACTATAGTCTCTGAGTAATAGCTAAAATGGATGGGGTAATGGGATTTGCAGTGCTATGGCTGCAATATACAACCACACATTCCCTTCCCAGATATATTTCATAACTGTAACTTCCACAAAAGAATTATCCCCGAGTACTATTTCAGACACATTTTGAATATGAAGTACCTGAATAAGAACCAAGGGACACAGCCCAACGGATAGTAAGTCCTAATAACACAGTAATTGTCATTGAGCTCCATTTTTCCATAGCTGGTCTTCACACATCAGAAGGCACCTTGAAACAAGAACAGAAACAATGATTCCACACACTTTTTGACTCTAAAGTCCACACAATTAGTTTATTTACATACTGGAGATATCTTCTAAAACAGAATAATGACTCAGTATTTACCTCTTTGATTATGGGAACGGTGCCTCCAATAGAAAGCATTAATGAAACTTGGCAAAGTATTTTATTTTATTCCCGAAAGTCTGCTTTTTTCTATGTTAAAAAAAACCACTATTATACACTTAGGTATAAAGTATATAAAGTGTTTAATTGCTGTTTAAAATCTTGTTTTGATTATATTTGTATGTTATTGTTTTATGTTTAATTATTTACTGTTTTATGTATTTATAGTTTGTTGTGTTTATGTTTCAATGTGGCATTGAATTGCGCCAATATGTAAGGCACTCTGAGTCCCCCTTGGGGTGAGAAGAGTAAGATACAAATATGGTAAATAAATAAAATACATAAATAAAGCAAAATATGAAAAACTGACAAACACACATTTGTAAACACGGAATCATGAAATGTTAGTCCTACTATGATCTAAAATGATTATAGGATGAACTACATGTTAGAGGACATATGGGTTCAAAATTGGCATCTGTGTCTTGTGTTTGTTTCCTTGTGTGTTGTGGTTTCTAGCTGGGTGGTAGGCTTCATTTTGCTTATAAAAGTTAACCTTGAATTATCCATCAATTATATCAAAAAATCCATATTTTGGGCCTCAAAACCTGCTCTCGACTTATACATGCAGTTGACTTATACATTAGTATATATGGTAATTCACTTGCTCATCTTCCTGTGTGATGTTGGAATCTGAACACAGATCAACCACTGCAAAAGAATAAATGGACACACAATGTACAAACAAATAGCAGTGTTCACAAAAAAACCAATGGCAGAATATTTCAGCCTCCTCTAAACACTGACCTTAAAGTAGCTCTTGTAGAGCAAAGAAATTTCAAAAGGACAGTCAAGAATTTCAGAACATACGATTTGAGATTCAGCATCTCTTTGACTTCACTGTCTAGAGTCCCACACTCAAACGTGTGTTATGCCTCTGACACCTGAAATTCTGTATAACTCTCCATGCTGTTGCCCACAGTCCTTGAACAACATGCTTTTTATAGTTATGGTATAAGAAATGTGCTCCTCTTTAAACAGACTAATTTTTTATTATTTTATTTCAAACATTTATACCCCATCCTTCTCGACCTCCGCAGAGGGACTCGAGAACGGAATCCAAACAGGCAACAGTTTGAAGCCAAACATAATATAAAACACATAATAAATACATCCACAAAATTTAAATAATTCTAAATATACATTAAGAACCCATTTGCC
Source organism: Anolis sagrei (assembly GCF_037176765.1). Classification (NCBI taxonomy): domain Eukaryota; kingdom Metazoa; phylum Chordata; class Lepidosauria; order Squamata; family Anolidae; genus Anolis; species Anolis sagrei. The sequence goes on from NC_090024.1 coordinate 166,848,125, forward strand.
AGCTTAAAATCACTAGAATTAAAATCTTCATCCAAAGCAGTCCAAGTTCAGTCCAATAAATCTTGTCTTTCCCAGTAAACAAACTATTATGTGAACGCCTGATCCCATAACCAGGGTTTAGTCTCTGCTAACACAGCTGTCTTTTTGAAAATGTATCATACAGGTTTGTAAGAAGACATGAAACACTGCAGCTTCCAAGCTAACTTTACATTGCTTTATTATAATGCATTAAACAGCTCTAAAATCCCTAAAAATGAGATGAAAATATATTCTAGAAATCAGTAAAAACAGCATTTTATTCCAAAAGAGAGTTATCTAAAACAGAATTGTCCCTATAAAAGCTGTTTTGCATCAAACAATTATAGAACTATAGTCCACTTTAATTGCCATGGCAGCATCCTGGAAATTATAGTTTGTTGAGGCATTAAATTTGTCTGATATTTCTAAATACTCCTCCCTAAACTGGAAATCCCACAATTCCATATTATCGAACCATGACAGTTAAAGTGGAATCATAGGATACATATCCGCTGTAGAATTAATGAAGTTGGGCACCAGTTTAACTGACATGGCTCAAGACTATGGAAACAAGGATTTGTAGTTGGTGAAGAACCAGCCCTCTTTGGAAGAAAGGGGTCACATGCTTTTTAAAATCACATCTCCCATGATCCCATAGCCTTGAGCCATGGCAGTTAAAGTGGCATCAAACTGCATTCATTCTACAATGTACATGCATCCATAGTGCTAAATATGAAACGCCCTCATATCATCAGGCAATCCAAAGCAGATCTGCAATAACTGCCCTGCAGAATTGCCATTGAAACAGAAATTTAAAACCTGTGATATTCTGTAACGCTCTGTAAGGCTATGTCATATGTAAAGAAATGCAAAACTTTTAGATATCACACTGACTTGCCCAAACACAGCCTCTAATGCTAGAAGAGTATGTTCAGGATTCAGAATGTTCAGTGCCAATTGATGGCCATTGATTTGTAAATCAATTGAACTCTGCACATTCCCAAAACTTGCTATCATGGTGTGTTTTAACAGTCCCCATATTGTTGGTCTGAAAATTAACATTCAGAGATGCCACTAGGAGTGTGGAGTATGAGCGAACCACGTTGAATGACACTATCAGAAAATGCAATAGCGGAATGACCGTCTATATTTTTATTGTGTGCAGGGTTTCAACAGAAATGTATTAATTTTTACTAAAAAAAATCCCTGTAGTTAACTATAACAAAAAACAACAACATTTTTTATAAGTCTACATATGCTGTATATACCCACAAGGCTAAAACACCATGCTAATTTGCTTTTGGAATCTTCTAATGTGCCTGCATTTTGGCGAGAGTTGTCATTATTACTCAATTGGTTATGCTTCAAATCATGTGGTCTGCACACACTACAAGCAAACAGTGCTGTTTTCGTTATTACTTGGATTTTCTTTTAGTCTCTGCTAATGTAAAATCTTCTGGTATTTTAGCAGCAACATTGTTATGTTCTGGTACAGGATGAGTTCTATGGGGCTAGTGACAATGACTTTAGTGACACAATTGCTACTATTCAGAACAAACTCAAAACCAAATCTACATTATAATATCCAGTACAGTTATAGGTCTAGCTTCTCTTTTATCTGGAATTCTGATTTCCAAAATTGTCCACCTGGGTGAAGAAAAAACTGACACCTTTACTTTCTGGTGGTATACTTTAAACAAACTTTATTCCGTGCACAACATTATTACAAACATTGTGCATACAATTACCTATGTGTACAAAGTGTTTACGAAACGTAATTCTTGTCTGGATGTTCCCAGAGGGTTAGATTAGGTAATCATATCTCATCAGCTCTCACTCAATACTGGGACGCCACAGGGCTGTGTGTTGATCCCTGTTTTATACCCTTTACACATATAATTGCACCCCCATCCACCATAGCAATATAATTACCAAATGTGCAGATGATACAACCGTGGTGGGGCTTATCTCTAAAGGGGATGAGCCTTCCTATTGGGATGAGGTGGATCAGCTGCTCCTGTGGTGAAGTGACAATAATCTGGTTTTTAACATCAATGAGACCAAGGAGCTCAGAGTGGACTACAGAAAGAACAGACCAGAAATTCAGCCCTTTGTCATAAATTGAGACCAAGTGGAGCAGGTGGCCAGTTTTAGGTTCCTGTGTGTTATTTAAAGAAGATATGACCTGGGGCATCCATACGGCATGGTTGGTTAAGAGGGCCCAGCAGAGACTACTACCTGAGACTTCTAAGGAACCAGCAACTGAATGAAAAACTGCTGGTGACTTTCTATAAAGAGTGTCCTGTGCATGGTTTGCTAACTGCACAGTGGCAGACAGGAAGGCAAAGGATCACACACTACTGCACAGAGAATCATTGGTTGCCCTCTCCCCTCTTTGGAAGAACTTTATAGGTCCCACTGCCGTAAGAAAACTCAGAGCATTCTTGGGGATCCATCTCACCAGGCATATTTTTTTTTGAGTTATTGCCATATGGCAGACAGTACAGGATGATAAAGACAAGGACAAACAGACTGAGAGATAGCTTATATCCAAGAGCTATGGCTATGATGAAATCCATGGTTTCACATTGATGTGGCATTCAGGGCTGTGAGGTGGTGCTTAGTGTGGAGGAATGGGTGTTTTGTTTTGTGATGTGAGCTGGGGAAAGCATTTAGTTTTGTTGTGAAATAGTACAACAAAAAGTTATTTTATTCTAATTGAATTGTGTGTCCCATCTCCAAGATGCCTCATTATGTGTATATGTGTGTGTGTGTGTGTGTGTGTGTGTGTGTGTGTGGAGCTTGTTTCAAAAAGGTACCAAATCAATCAGAACAATTTTTTACAGGAAATGGAAAAAAGTGCTTGTGCATTCTTTTGCTATAAAATACATTTTTCAAAGCTCAAGTGATTTGAGATGTTTGACAGTTTAAATCTGTGCATACTATTCTACTCCTAGCCAACAGTGTGCTACTACCTATGTTTTAATTGTGTTGTGTTTTCATTGGGGGGGGACCTTTTGGAAATGAACTCATATGCAAATAAAGCTATTCCAAAAATAAATAAATAAATAAATAAATAAATAAATAAATGCATTTGAAATCCAGAGCACATCTGGTTCTAAGCTCTATGGGATAAGGGATATTCCATCTTCAGTAATATAGGGGTACTTATTTATGGTATGGAATATGTTGCCAGGGATAGTGACAGCCACTTTTGTGCTTAATGTTAATCTTTGTTGTATGTATTTTTGGTATATGTATTTAAATGATGTTGTTTTATCTGTCAGTTTCAACTGTGTTGTACCACACCTCGAGGTGGGTAACATCATCATAGTTGTTGTTATTGGCAGTCCACAAGTTAAAAACAAGGCTTGTTCTTAGGTTGAGCAACCCTTGTTCATCACTTGCCGGAACAGTTACATTTTAAAAGTGTAACTTCAGCCAAATATATATATTTATTAGTTTTGGATAGCATTGGGAAGAGTTAACACCCTGTGGTGTTTGTTTTTCTGCCTGTAACCTGTTCAGAAGATTTCGTCTCACTTTCTGTCGCTGTGATAATTGGATTTTGAAAACTTTGGCTTGTTGTGGAAACCAGGACTGGTGAGAAAGCTTCAGTGGAGTCTTATCCCCATGATAACTCTTCCAGAAGTTAACTTCCCTTCCCAGAAGGAGATTTCTCTCACTTCCTGTTGTCTCGCCCTCATTCTTAATTATCAGTCATTTGTAAGTGAGGTATTTGTAACTCAGGGACTGCTTGTATTCTGAAAATGAGGAATAATTGATTTCATTTTATATAAACATCAACACTCTTCAGAAATGGCAAGGATAGGTTCCCCATGACGACTTTTCCAGGAGTATATTTCCCTTCCATTGTCTTACCCCGTTCTTAACTATGAGTCATTTGTAAGTTGGATGTTCGTAACTCAAAGATTGCCTATATATCTATATAAATAAAAATGTAATGTTCATTTGTGGGATTAAAATAATTCAAAAACCACTGGGCAAATTGACACCAAATTTGGACACAATACACTTATCAGGCCAACAAGTGTCCATCACTCATTAAAATATTGAAAAACACAGCAGAAGAAACTTAAAAAGCAAAAAAACAAACAAGCCCCAAACATTACATTACAACGATGCACAAAACTACATAAGCAAACACACATATACATGCACAAAACACATATAGACAGACTGGGCCACAGCAACGCGTGCCAGGGGAACAGCTGGTATATATGTGTGGGTATGTATGTATATGTATGTATGTATGTATATGTGTGTGTGTGTATATATATATGGTGGTAGTGTGCTTAAATGTGTTTTATGATGATGTGTTTTAATTGTGTTGCGCCATGAAGAGAGGCGGGTAACAAAACAAAATGTATTATCGTTATAGACAGATGCAAGTATTCTAAAATATCTTTAGTCCCAAGTATTTAGGAGAAATAATATGCAATGAGTGTTTGTCTATGAGTGAGCTGACACAATACACTCCTCCAGAGATAGGTAAGAGTTCCTGAAAAGAGAAATGAAGCCTTCAATGAAACTTTCAATGGAAAAGAATGAAGATAACCCTGGCATGGGCGAACTTGGGCCCTCCAGGTGTTTTGGACTTCAACTCCCACAATTCCTAACAGGCTACAGGCTGTTAGGAATTGTGGGAGTTGAAGTCCAAAACACCTGGAGGGCCCAAGTTCGCCCATGCCTGCACCCATTGGCTCCTCCCTTCCTAAAAGTGGCGAGAAAGGGGGGCTGTGTCCAGGCAAGAGACTCAATGACACCCAAAGACTCCTCTCCTCTCCTCTCCTTCCTTCCTTGCTTCCTAGCTTGCTTTCGCTCTCTGGCGCCTGGGCCTCTCAGCCCCTCCCCATCCCCTCAGACATTCCTCGAACTCACCGAGAGTGACAGGAGCGGAAAGGGAGATGAATGGGCACGCCACCGCTCGGCCTGCTTCCTGGACCCGCCTCCTCTGGTAGGGCGCATGCGCAGTATCTTCCCCATGGTTTAATAGGCGTGTGTACGCATGCGCGCAAGCAAACACTCTTTTTTTTCCCTTTCTATCCATGAGGTTGACGTTGGTAACCTCCTCAAAAGAAAAAAAAGACTTCCCCCAAACACGCTCCTCCGAAAATAGATTCCAGGGGGAAATAAGAAAACGTCGTATTCCTCAAAGTTTGGTGTTCCAGATGATTTGGACTTCAGCTCCCAGAATGCCTTGCCATTGGCCAAGCTGGCTGAGGATTCTGGGAGTTGGAGTCTATAAACAAAAGTTTGGGAAACAATTCTGTACAGCAGGCATGTGCAATCTTGGGCCCTCCAGGTGTTTTGGACTTCAACTCTCACAATTCCTAACAGCCTGTGGGAGTTGTGGGAGTTGAAGTCCAAAACTCCTGGAGGACCTGAATCCAAATTCCTATATTTGATTACTACATTTTTAAGTTAAGCTAAATTGTTCCTGTTTAATTGCTCAATTTCTATGCTACTATTTCTGTGCTACTATAAATTTCTATCCACCTTATTGACCACTCTATCCTTTAACTAGTTTTGCATATTGGCCCCTTCCATCCTCTCCAAAAATGAGTCTGTTGTTTGTATTGTCGAAGGCTTTCATGGCCGGAATCACTCAGCTCTTGTGGGTTTTTTCGGGCTATATGGCCATGTTCTAGAGGCATTTCTCCTGACGTTTCGCCTGTATCTATGGCAAGCATCCTCAGAAGTGAGGTCCTGAGGATGCTTGCCATAGATGCAGGCGAAACGTCAGGAGAAATGCCTCTAGAACATGGCCATATAGCCCGAAAAAACCCACAAGAACTGAGTCTGTTGTTGCTTATGATGCTTGTTTATTATTGTTTATGCTATTTTAATATGCTATTGTTTTGTTTTTAATTGTATGCTGCCTTGGGCTTGGCCCCATGTAAGCCGCCCTGAGTCCCCTCAGGGAGATGGAGGCAGGGTAGAAAAGTAAAGTTCTTCTTCTTCAAGTTTGCCCATGCCTGCTGTACAACGAAGGCGGCTTATGCTTGTTGAATGAATAATAAACATGTATTCATAGAACTCCCCTGTGCATTTGATTCTTACTATTTTAGAAGAAATCCTCTAAACATTTTCTTTTTAAAAATGATGCAAAGTCAAGCAGAATATCAAGCTATTAATTTATATACCAAAGATAGATAGGTGTCAGGTAAATGTTGATTCTGTTATTTGAGAGTTATTATTAAAAATAGGCCTAACTAATACTAATATAACACTAATAATAACCCCCATACTATACCATCCCATACCATAAACTCTCTATTGACTTGATATTAATACTGAGATGCACATTAAGACCAAAAAAATTACACAAACTACATCTAATATAGTTTTACTGTTTTACCATGTTCTAATAACGGTTTTTAATTTTTAAGTGTTATTTCTTTGATTTTTTTTTTTGCTTCACAACTCCAATTGTTGGAGTAAACTGAAAATATAATCTACTGTAATTTTTTTCATTGAACAGCTACTAGTTGTCCTTGTTCAAACCAGCACAATCCATATCTAGGGTTGTGAGGTCACAAGCTTGAGGATGCTTGCCATAGATGCAGGTGAAACGTCTGGAGAGAATGGTTCTAGAACATGGCTATACAGCCCGAAAAACCTACAACAACCCAGTGATTCCGGCCATGAAAGCTTTCGACAATACAATGCATATCTATGCTGACCTTATTGGCCTGAATACTCTAAAGCAGAGCTTTCCAAATATTTCATGTTTGTGACACACTTTATAGACATGCAACGTTTCGCAATACAGTAATTCAGTTTAACTGGCAAACCGGAAGTGAAAGCAACCCCTTATAAGTGATACAGACACATACATAAATTATAAATATGGGGACAAAACGTGTCTCATGATTAACCCTCGTTTATATTTTAAAAATATATTTAATAGGTTATTTTGCACAGACCCAGAGATTTCTTGTTATGTTTGCACAACACACCTACACACTGCAGCTGACAAACTTAACATGTCATGACACATAGTTTGGAAAGCTCTGCACTCAAGGCACCAGATCCCATCTGCTCTTGGAAGCTAAGCAGTCACTTCTGGCAAAACCACTTCTGAGTAGTCCTTGTCTAAGAAAACCCTATGACATTCATCAGTTACAATCAATTGACAGGACATGCATACAGGTCGAATAATAAGAGAAGCACTATTACCACCTATTTCACTCTGGTCAAACCTCACATGGAATACTATGTCCAGTTTTGGGCACCATAGTTCAAGAAGGATATCAGCAGCATGCAATGTATCCTGAGAAGGGTGACCAAGATGATAATGGGTGGCAAAGGTCTAGAAACCAAGCCTTATTAGGAATTACTTAGGGAGCTGAGTATGTTTAGCTTGGGAAAGAGAAGACTGAAGTTGGCTCTACACTGCCCTATATCCCAAGATCTGATCCCAAATTATCTGCTTATCCTAGATTATGTGGCAGTGGAGACTCATATAATCCAGTTCAAAGCAGATAATCTGTGATCAGATCTTGGTATATAGGTCAGTGTAGATCCAGCCTTAGAGGTAACATGAAGTCATCTTGATATATCTGAAAGAATGGCACGTGGGACATGGATTAAGCTTTTTTAATGCCTCAGACACTATTAATTCAAATTTCAAGAAAAGATATTTCACTTAAAAATTAGGAAACCTTTTTTTACTGAAACAACTTTTCAGCAGTGGAATAGACTGCCTCAAAGGGTAGTGGGCTCTCCTACTTTGGACATCTGTAAATAGAGGTTGAATAGCTGAATCTTTCAAGAGTGCTGTAATCACGTGTTCCTGCGTGGCAGCAGGGTTGGACCAGATGGTTCTTGAAGGTCCTTCCAACTCTAAGAGTCTATGATTCTACAAATAAACCATTTAATGATCTCTGAGATTGAGAATGTGTCAATACATGTCAACAACAGTCATATCAGTCAATGCTTAGCCTTGCTCTGCCTATATCTTGACTGAAAATAAGGCATTCCCATCAGATCAACTGTCTACTCTGTGAGAAATAAGAACATAGAAGGTAATATTCTTGATTTTCGTTTGGATTTCCTTCTCTCTTTTGTTCTCCTTTGCTTAGAACTCTCAGCCTATGCAGCTTCTTATTCTTACCATCCAAAGTCTATCCATTGCCCTGTTCTCCTCCTGCTCCTAATTCTCTCCTTTTAAATGTCTGTACATTCCTGCTTCTCCTCAAATATTCTCCCTCCTCTTTGCATACCCCTTTCTCCCTGTTTGTTCTGGGAACAAACTCCCAACATTTTTTCATGATGTCACTTCTCTTGTCTCATCCAAATTCCTCTACAAAGACACCTTTATCATGAACACCTTTGGCATATCCCTCGAGAACCCAAAGTACACTGCTATCAGGCTAATATCAAGATTCCCAAGTGGAAAACCCCAATCTTTTCCCTGTTTATGTTTGATTATCCTTTTTTATGTATGCATTTATTATCTACATATATACATGGGTAAGATCAGCCCCTTCATTGATGACATTCCGAAGAAGATTGAAGACCTGGATGTTTAAGCAGGCATTTGGTTAACCCAATGCAATGAATGGTAACTGACTAAAGGACTGGCAACATGGATGACGAACTGGATCACGTTTTTAGTTAAGAGTCGAACTGGATTGGTATTGATGTATGAATTGTGTTTTTATGTTTTTTATGTTTTTTATGCTTTTAACTGTATACTGTTGATTGTTATATTATGTTGTAAACCGCGTTGAGTCGCCGGCTAGGCTGAGAAACAGCGGTATATAAATATAGCAAATAAATATTCCTTATGAACAACAATCCTGAAAAGTGGCTTAGACTGAGAGGGAGAGTGCCTAGTTTAAAGTCACTCAGTGTGATTCAGTGCTGAGTGGAAACTTGAATTTGGATCTTCCAGATCCTAGTTTGATGTTTCAACCATTCATGATAGTTGTATGAAACTAGAGTGCAAGCTCCTTGAAGCTATCATGTCATATTCTGTATATTACAATGCATACTGACAATAAAGCAACATTATCATTTCACATGCAGCATAACAATAATCCTTTCAACAATGCTATAAGGGAGGCTAATATTATTCCCTTACAACTAGGGTAGGTGCAGCCTCCAAGCAAGCTACTAATAGTTGTGATGACTTGAACTTTCCACACTTTCCAATTCACAGCTTGTTCTTTTTTTTTTTTTTACCTATACCATCTCTCAAACGAAATCTTCATGGATCTGGTTATGTAAGACCTAAATCGGATTGCAAAAAGACTAACTGAATACATGGAAGTTATATAAATAACTTACTATTCAGTAAGTCCATCTATTCTAGTTGTGACTAGCAATTGGATTTAGATATCTGACATATATCTTAAGTTTTCCTCCCCTTCCTCTTCATTACACACTGAGTGTTCAATTATGGCAACAGGTATTTCCAAGCACACTCATAAATCATATTAATCAGAGAAGTACTTTTGTTTGTGGTCTCCCATTGGATGGCAAAGCTAGTTTAACTGATGCGAAATTTGTAAAACTGAACAAAGGATACACATTGTTATCTAAATCTGAACCATACTTTTTTTCCTGCAGGGACAACACTTAAGTTAGCAGGACCTTTTATGGAGTTAGGTTTTACTAGCACTAAAACAGTTAGCGTTATGTACTAAAAAGATACAGAGCATTGGTATTACATCCACAGGAAGTATTTTAGTCAGTGAGTGTGTAATGTAGCAAGTAGACATGAACTTAGTATGCCTTTCCAGACAGAAGTGGGAACAGCCTCCCCAAGCCATAAAATGCACTTAACAGTCTATTTAATAGTGGCAAGGTCCTTGGAAATGCAATATCCATGCTAATCCAGCCTCCCTTTCTCTCTACTTTTTCTTAAATCAGAAATAAAAATTTTAAAAAATAGATTAGTATGGTAAAGCTTGCCTCCTGCCACATTTCCCTTGTGATACTCAAACAGCTTGAGTAAACTAGTATAATTCAGCAAAGTTTCATAAGCAAAGCTGAAATATCTTGCAGAGTTTGCTGAGATAGGGAAGGATAGTGCTTTTGAACTAAAGATGCAATTAAATCCATCTTTTGACTAAAAGAATGGGAGTAGGGGAGATGATCCTAGGAAACAAGGAAAATAAAATACATTTCTTCATCTTTCTTCAGTTAAGTATAGACCTTGGAGAAGTTATTGCTGTGCACATCTCCTGGAATTAACTAACCCACTGTCCTAGCCAGCATGGCCACTGAGGCCCCATCTACACTGAATAAATCAATTTCTCTAGCACCTGATTGTCACCCTGTAACTGTGGTACAGTGTCAACCAACCACTGGTTTCAGGAAGAACTGCAGTGTGCCAACACAGCTATTGCAGCTCTGGACTCGGTTTGCATAACTGGAGATCAGAATCGCTTCACCTGGAATGAGAAGTGTCATTTGTCATAGGGAAGCTTGATTGGGCTGTGCCATATGTGAAACCACACAATTCACAATTGAATGCTGTAATCTTCCAGCGATGAAACGGGATATATGAGCTCAGCCTCCAAACTTTGACAAGACAAGATTTTCCAGTGATTGTTCAGATTGCTTGAAAGTTCATTTTAGATACATATACACAAATCATACATAGATAGAACAAACATTGGCTGTAAAATTTATTTTATAGACTGGATTTGTACACTATCATATCCTATCATGCACTACATATTCTATCATAGCCTGAATATATAGTTCTATGCACACTCACAGAGAATTCATGGCAAAGTTTTACATGTAATTTCTCAAAATCATGCCAATATCTTAAATCAAGAAACAGCTTCCTAAGATCTACAGAGAAACTCTCAGGAACACCTCAGCAAGCGAGAGTCCAAAAGTGACAGGCCAAAACCCAACACATCAGTGGCTGAGAAACTCCCTCCTGGGCACACAGAAGAATGGACGACTTGGAAGGCACTGAACAGGTTGCACTCTGGCACCACAAGATCCAGAGCTAATCTTAAGAAATGAAGCTACAAAGTGGAGTCCTTGACATGCAAGTGCGGTAGAAGTGCAAGCCACACACCACCTGCTACAATTCTTGCTGCGCTCTGGCACCACAAGATGCAGAGCCAACCTCAAGAAATGGGGCTACAAAGTGGAATCCACGACATGTGAGTGTGGAGAGGAGCAAACCACCGACCACCTGCTGCAATGCAACCTGAGCCCTGCCTCATGCACAGTGGAGGACCTTCTTGCAACAACACCAGAAGCACTCCAAGTGGCCAGCTACTGGTCAAAGGGCATTTAATTAACTACCAAACTCACAAATTTTTTATTTTGTCTGTTTGTTTGCTTTGTTCTGTTAGAAATATAATATAATTGACTGGTTGCCCAGACACGACAAATAGGGGAAAAAAAACCTGCTACAATGTAACCTGAGCCCTGCCACATGCACAATGGAGGACCTTCTCACAGTGACACCAGAGGCACTCGAAGTGGCCAGCTTCTGGTCAAAGGACATTTAGTATCATGCCAAGTTCTTTTTTAAAAACTTGGTTTGTGTTTTTAAATGCATTTTTAACTGTACCCTCAACTCGCTTCTGACATGATAAACAAACAAACAAACAAACAAACAAATAAATAAATAAATAGTCAAACATAATTGCCATTGTGCTGAATGAAACACCCAAGTTTGTGTATAAGATTGCACCCTAAAATGCTATTGTTTTTGATAGAGCAGGGCTTTTCAATTTTTTTCAGCCACAGAACCCTTTTGAAGCAAAAGTTTATCACAGAGCCTCAATAAATGTTTATATATTATATTATATATAATGTATATATCAGGCATGGCCCAGGCCAGTAGCAGTTGGTTGGAGAGTGTTTATGCGAACTAATTCATACAGTGCAGAAAAAGGGAAGCAAGAAAGAACAATACAATATTTAAAATGAAGAACAATTTTAACTAACATTAACTTAAGAGTGTTTCAGTGGAAAACCCTTGGGGCCATCCAGTCCAAAACCCTTCTGCCATGCAGGAATAGCACAATCAAAGCACCCCAACAAATGGCCATCCAGCCTTTGTAGTAGTAGTAGTAGTAGTAGTAGTAATAATAATAATAATAATAATAATAATTAGCAGAAAACTCAGGGGCCATCCAGTACCACCCCGTTTTGCCATGCAGGAAAAACACAGTTAAAGCACCCTCTGAGGGGTGGGAGGGAAATAGGGTTTTGGAAGCAAAGAAAGTAGAGGGAGGGGGCTTCTGGGGTGGCAAGGAAAAGAGTTTGGGCAGTGAAGGAGGCAGGGAGAAAGGGTCTGTGCTTCACGAGGATGCTGCTGCTGCAGCTGTTTCCAGCAGCATAAAACTTTAATTTCCCTGCATTTCTCATGAAGAAAGAGGAGGCAGGAAGCAGCATGGCTCCGCAGAGTCCCTCACTATTACTGGAGGAGCCACAAGGGCTCCATGGAGCACAGTTTGAGAACCCCTGCGATAGAGCTTACTCCTTTTAAAATTATCTATTAGGAAATCCCATTGAATTGAATAGTAAATACATCTAATTAACCATGGCTAGTACTGATGCAGGCCTCCATGACGCATTTTAGTTAACACCTTGGGTTATTAAGCCATCGCATTTATATTGTTGTTCTATTGTATTGTGTTAAAACACCATCCGTAATTTAACAGCGTAATCCCTGCTCTAACTGTGTGTAACTTCTACCACCCATGCTTCCATCTGCTCCTTGGCAGCTGTTGACTTGGCTGCTAATTGTATATGTGGGTAAGGATAAATGGAATAGTGCGAGGGATCTTGAATATAGCTTAACGGGACTGAAGAACACTTGGAAGGATAAGCTATGGCAAAATGCAATTATAACATGGTATGCAAACCATAACGATCCCTGGCTTATTAATATAAGCACCAAAAGCGTCATGGAGGAGGGAGAGGCTTCCGTTAACCGAGGAGCCCCCATAGAAGTCGTGGTGGGGAAGGGGAGATACGGGAAAAGGAGACCTTTAATTCGGCCTAGGGAACGCGGAACAACTTTAGTAATCCCAAATCGGTCTCCTGATACGGTAAGTAGGTGTAACCAGGATGGCGGTCCCTCGGGATTGAAAGTGGTGCTGTTGAACGCCAGATCTGTCAACGGCAAAACAACTGTCATCCAGGATTTAATCTTGGATGAGCGGGCAGATCTGGCGTGCATCACGGAGACCTGGCTGGACGAAGCTGGAGGTGTAAATCTGACCCAGCTTTGTCCACCCGGGTTCTCTGTGCAGCATCAACCGAGATCCGGAGGGCGGGGAGGCGGGGTTGCAGTAGTCTATAGAGATTCTATTCCTCTGACCAGGACCCCCATCCCGCAGTCAACAAATTTTGAATGCGTCCACCTGAGGGTGGGTGACCGGGACAGATTAGGGATTCTGTTAGTGTACCGTCCACCTCGCTGCACTACAGTCTCCCTACCTGAGCTAGCGGGGGTAGTCTCGGACCTGGCATTGGAGTCCCAGCGGCTGCTTGTGCTGGGGGACTTCAATGTCCATGCTGAGGCTGCCCTAACGGGAGCGGCTCAGGACTTCATGTCTACCATGGCGACCATGGGTCTGTCCCAACAAGTATCTGGCCCCACCCACAGTGCTGGACATACATTGGACTTGGTTTTCTGTCAGGGATGGGAGGAAGGTGGCGGTGTTGAGGAGTTATCCATCTCTCCGTTGCCATGGACCGACCACTTCCTGGTCAGCTTTAGACTTACTGCGCCCCCTAACCTCCGCAGAGGTGGAGGACCTATTAAATTGGTCCGCCCCAGGAGGCTTATGGATCCGGAAGGATTCCTGACGGCTCTTGGGGATTTTCCCGCCACCGCGGTTGGTGATCCTGTTGATGCCCTGGTCGCTCTCTGGAATGGGGAGATGACTAGGGCAATAGACACGATCGCTCCAGAACGTCCCCTCTCAAGTAGCCGATCTAAACCGGCCCCTTGGTTTACTGAGGAGCTGGCGGTGTTGAAGCGAAAGAAGAGGGAACTAGAGAGCGTGTGGCGTTCGGATCCGAGCGAGTCAAACCGAACACGGTTTGTGGCCTTTTTAAGGTCATATGCCGCGGCAATAAGAGCCGCTAAGAAAACTTTCTTCGCGGCCACTATTGCGTCTGCAAAGAACCGTCCGGCTGAACTGTTCCGAGTTGTCAGAGGCCTTTTAAAACCCACCACTCAGGATGGGTGCCCTGATGACTCGGCTGCTCGCTGTGAAGCTTTTGCTCGGTTCTTTGCAGACAAAGTCGCCTTGATCCGCTCTGGACTGGACGCCGCATTAACGGCAGTCTCTGAGGATGTAACACGAGCATCTGCTTGTCCGATTTTGATGGATTCATTTCAATTGGTTCAATCCGAGGATGTGGACAAGGTGCTTGGAGGAATGAGAGCTACCACATGCATCCTAGACCCCTGCCCATCCTGGCTTCTAAAGGAGGCCAGAGGGGGATTGGCCGAGTGGGTTAAGGTGGTGGTTAATGCCTCCCTTCGGGAAGGCATTTTTCCAGCCAGCTTAAAGCAAGCTGTAATAAAACCGCTGTTGAAGAAGCCATCACTGGACCCCACTCAATTGGTAAACTATCGGCCTGTTTCCAATCTTCCCTTTTTGGGCAAAGTCATGGAACGTGTGGTGGCCTCACAACTCCAGGCATTCTTGGTAGACACGGATTATCTAGATCCGGCACAGTCTGGCTTTAGGCCGGGACATGGTACCGAGACAGCCTTGGTCGCCTTAGTGGATGATCTCCGTCGGGAGCTCGACAGGGGGAGTGTGTCCCTGTTGGTGCTACTCGACCTCTCAGCGGCCTTCGATACCGTCGACCACGGTATCCTTCTGGGACGCCTCGCGGGAATGGGTCTCGGAGGTACTGCTCTGCAGTGGCTCCGGTCATTCCTCGTGGGTCGGTCTCAGAAGGTGTCACTGGGGGACTCCTGTTCTACCCCACAACCTTTGTTTTGTGGGGTTCCTCAGGGTTCAATACTGTCTCCCATGTTGTTCAACATCTACATGAAGCCGCTGGGCGAGATCATCCGGAGTTTCGGGGTGCGGTGTCATCTGTACGCAGATGATGTCCAGCTCTGTCACTCCTTCCCACCCGCTACTAAGGAGGCTGTCGAGGTCCTGAACCGGTGCTTGGCCGCTGTGACGGTCTGGATGGGGGCGAACAAATTGAAATTGAATCCAGACAAGACAGAGGTGCTCCTGGTCAGTCGCAAGGCCGAACAGGGTATAGGGTTACAGCCTGTGTTAGACGGGGTCGCACTCCCCCTGAAGACACAGGTTCGCAGTTTGGGTGTGATCCTGGACTCATCGCTGAGCCTGGAGCCCCAGGTTTCGGCGGTGACCAGGGGAGCATTCGCACAGTTAAGACTCGTGCGCCAACTGCGACCGTACCTTGGGAAGTCTGACTTGGCCACGGTAGTCCACGCTCTGGTTACATCCCGTCTTGATTACTGCAACGCTCTCTACGTGGGGTTGCCTTTGAAGACGGCCCGGAAGCTCCAACTAGTCCAACGGGCGGCAGCCATGGTATTAACAGGGGCTGGGCGCAGGGAGCACACAACTCCTCTGCTGTACCAGCTTCACTGGCTACCGATTAGCTACCGAGCCCAATTCAAAGTGCTGGTTTTGACCTTTAAAGCCCTAAACGGTTCTGGCCCTACATACCTATCCGAACGTATCTCGGCCTATCAGCCCACCAGGACCCTTAGATCTTCAGGAGAAGCCCTTCTCTCTATCCCACCTGCTTCACAGGTGCGGCTCGTGGGAACGAGAGATAGGGCCTTTTCTGCGGTGGCCCCCCGGCTTTGGAATGCCCTCCCTACTGAATTAAGATCAGCGACCTCGCTAATGGCATTTAGGAAAAAACTAAAAACCTGGATGTTTGAGCAAGTCTTCAATTGACCTTTGTCGTGATGTTCTATCTGACCATGGATTAGCAATCAAGACAACGAATTGGATGACGATTTTAACTATGAGATGTCCCGATCTGTATTGGTGGCCCAATACTGCGTATGTTTTTTGTATGTATTCTTAATTTTAATTTTTATATGCTCAAGTGAATTGTATTTTTTAACATTGTATATTTTAACATGTTGTAAACCGCAATGAGTCGCCGCACAGGCTGAGATATTAGCGGTATACAAACATACCAAATAAAATAAATAAAAATGGCTGGTATTGGCCCCAATGCGTATCTTTCCTGCCAATTCTACAGTTCTCCCATTTGCAGCAGTGGTCTGGTGACAGTTGAGTTTAGCTGCCTTCTATTTTATAGGTTTCCCTAACTTGTAAAATCCAGGCTGCACTATTGACTTTTAAATAGTATGCTTTCCAGCCATATATACTTTATGGTTACAATTCAGCAAAGGTAACTTGATGACAAAGTCCCACTGAAAGCATTCATCACATGAAGTTAAATACATTTATTTCATGGTATGACCTAAGTGTTCAATTCATCAAGGCTAACTTTTTGAGAGAACCCCTCTGAAGGAGGCTGGCCAAAGTGATCAATTTGGCTGCCTGTTTCAGAGGTTCTCAAGGATTTCGTGTTTTCTACTTGTCTCCAGGAACCTAGCCTTGAAAGAAAGTCCCACAAACAATCACAAATATATTTGGGTTGGGATGTAGATCTGTAAAAACATTTGTACCCTGTAGCTACACACAACTCATCCTATGTTGTAATAATAGTGGGAGAGATGAAAACCTTGCATAGTCAGAAAATTATTTTTTTTTTGTATGGAAGGTGCATCAGTCCTGCTACAAAGAGCAAAATCCTCAGAATATTTTGAACTCAGAATGTCTTGTGCACCAGTTCTGTTTAGTGGGCCTCAGTGGTCTAGCAAGAACAACAAGAACTGAGAATGAATCTTGCAGTCCTGATGTCTTTCCTTCCAGCAGTAGAAAGTCTAGTGAGAATGATTTAGGGATAGGACTATCAAGTTGGGCTGCCTCATGTTTTAAAATACGTATATTAATTAATCGTAAGCATTTTTAACAGCAATTTTCTCTTCACTAACTTTGGAGTGAGCCTTGCTGAATTTAGTGGAACTTGCTTCTGAAGAGACAGATGTAAGAGAGCGTGCTGTGCAAATTGGATTAAACATTTATTTGGATGAAAAGGTTCCATATGTCAGTGGCAGAGCATTGACTTTTATTAGTTTTGCAAAGAGAAACGGCAAAAAACTGGCTGCACGGGAAACTGGATATATGTACTACTCATGAAGATGTTTCCTCAGCCTAGACAATCTTCCAAGACTTTGTATCCTCTTTGTACATGCATCTTGAACCTGCTTCATGGATTCCTCAGTGATGACATGTTATGCACTTTTGTGTTTTATTACGTTGTACATTTTACTGTGTAAAGCAGTGTTCTCAGTTATAATAAAATATGGTGTACTAAGAAAAAGAAAGCAGCATTGCTAAACTAGAGCACAAGCAGGGAAGATGTGTTCCCTCCAGATGTTGTTGAACTATAGTTCCTACCAACTCTAAGGTCACATTTTACCAAGCTGTCGATGCCATAGTAGTAAATGGCCCATTCTGAAATAAGATAGAATTGGCTGCTATTTTTTTTTCTACCAGATAATGTGGGTATGCCTTCCTTCTTGATGTCTTTATTTATTTATTTACGATATTTCTACCCCGCCTTTCTCCACCCCGGAGGGGACTCAAGGCAGCTTACACATAGGCAACTATTCGATGCCATATGAAAAATGAAAAATTGAAGAAGGGAGGGAGAAGTGGTGGAGGCTCCTTCTTTGGAAGCTTTTAAACAGAGGCTGGATGGCCATCTGTCAGGGGTGATTTGAATGCAATATTCCTGCTTCTTGGCAGGGGGTTGGACTGGATGGCCCATGAGGTCTCTTCCAACTCTTTGATTCTATGATTCTAAGTATGATAAAAAGAAGAAAAACAACAAAAAGGAGGAAAAGGGAAAGACCTCAGGAAGATGCCTGGAAGTCAAGAATCTTTTATTCAATATCTAATTTTCACAGCTATTTTATTTCTTTATTTATCTATTTCTATATCCCTTTTTTCTTTTAGTTTTAATTATAAACTTCAATAAAGATTATTTTAAAATGAGTACAATTAAAACTAACATTTAAATAGAATTATAAAATACATTAAAACAATTAAAACATTTAAGACAATATCTTCACAATTAATCACGTTATCCTCAAAAGTAATTAGGGCCATTCGAATAGTCATTGCACATCATTCCATATCTATCTATTGCACAAGTTCTCCAAATCTTGGTCACAAAGCTACATTTTCACTCTCTGATGGAAGGTCAGGATGGAGGGGGCTGATCTAATATCCCTGGGGTGGGAATTCCACAGCCGAGAGACCACCACAGAGAAGTCCCTGTCTCTCATCCCCACTAATCATGCCTGCAAAGGAGGCAGGACTGAAACCAGGGCCTCCCCCAATGATCTTAAACTCAGAGATAGTTCATAGAGGGAGAAATGTTTGGACAGGCAAGCTGGGCAGGAACAGTTTATCCACAATGCTTATTTTATTTCTCCTTCAACCTTTTTTCTCTGCTTCTCAGTGGAATGAAGATGTTTGGGATTCCTTGTGTACACTTTCCCTCCACTGTGAATGATGTTTATAAATTTATGTCATGTTCTTAGGGTAAAGGTTTTTCCTGACATTAAGTCTAGTCATGTCAGACTCTGGGGAGTGGTGCTCATCTCCATTTCTACGCCAAAGAGCCGGCGTTATCCATAGACACCTCCAAGGTCATGCGGCTGGCATGACTGTATGGAGTGCTGTTAGGTTGACGGTTTTCCCACAAAAGAGATGCCTATTGATCTACTAACATTTGCATGTTGTTAAATTGCTAAGTTGGCAAAAGCTGAACCTAACAACGGGAGCTCACCGCACTCCCTGGATTCAAACCGCCAACCTTTCAGTCAGCAAGTTCAGCAGCTCAGCAGTTTAACCTGCTGCCCCTCCAGGGTGTTCTTATTCACCATTTCATTTAAAAAAGTAAATAAAAATATTTTTCAATTAAAAACTCCCAAACTTTCTTCCGAGGGAACTTTTTCAAATAGCTTTGAACATTCTGGTTTTCTTTTCTACATCGTTTCCATCTCTATCATACTATTTTTCAAAGGAACCAGTCAAAACTACAAGAGCCTTCTTAGTATTTTCACTTGTATATTCTTTTGCTTTTTCTAAAGATCAATTGCAAGGACTTAGCCTTTTTCTTAACCGTGGCACACGGGCTCATTGTTTTCATTGTGCAAGCAACTATAACCCCGAGTCACTGCTTGTGTACATGTGAAATTTGGATTTATTTCCCTATAACTTTGGATGTATTTCCAAAGTTCAGCTTTTTAATTTATATTGAAATGTACGTATATATTATCATTTTTCCTGTGACTCGGTCTTGAGCTCTTTGCAATTTGCTGCGGTTTTCACATTTCCACGCAAGTCTGCATATATGTGCAATTGAATTTCTGAATGTGATGTCTCATATGTAAGGGAAACCTTTCCAAAGCGATGAGTGAAACAGACAAAAGACCTTATACAAGAATTTCATTTGAATCCACCTTCGACAGATTCTGTATGATATTAATGGTTTGATGATTTAATTAATAAATAATAATAAATGAAATATATTTTTATAATGCAGTATGATGGAGCCGTCTTGTGCTTTACCATTTCAATCATCCATGTTCTTCATAACTATTATTCCCATTCTACACATGAAGAATTGGGACTGAACACTGTGAAGATCAGCTGCTTTTGTTTCCTGTCTTTTTTCAAAGGAGCTTGGCACTATTTTAGGCCCCTTCTACACTGCCATATAATCCAGATTATCAAATAAAATAATCCACATTATCTGTTTGGAACTGGATTATATGAGTCTACACTGACATATAATCCGGTTCAAATCAGGTGATCTGGATTTTATATGGCAGTGTTGAAGGGGCCTCAGTTTCCCAACAACCCTGTGTCATGGGCCAGGCTGAGAAATAATTAAGCCCAAGGATACCACAGCTTGTTTTCATGTGATTTTTTGTAGACAATGACTGACACTCAAGCATAACGCATAACTATTCCATACCCATATGCCTTTCATATTTTTGTTAGAAGTACTTGGTTTGTTTTAAATCTCTCCTTCCGTATGTCCCTTTAAACACAGAAACCTACTTACTGCTTGCATATCCTATTTTAATTGGATGTTTTGTATTTGATATTTTAACTATTTGTTTGAAATGTAAACTGTTATTATAATTGTATTTGTTTGGACATCTAAGGGTTGCTGGTTGTGAGGCCACCCTGAGTCCCAACCTGGGGGTGAGAAGGACGGAATATAAATGTACGGAATACTAATACTACTAATAATAATAATTTAAAGTAGAAGATATAATGTATGGGATTCTTACCTTTCTGTAATGGAGGGATTGCATACTCCTGAGTCAAAAGGTTATGCATCAGGAGTGCTGCTAGCAAAGAGTCTCTATGTCAAATAGGCTTTTGCTGAGGAGTCAGAGTAAATGCACAAAATGGTTACTGGACAGTAGCAGTAGTAGTAAGGAGCCCCTGGTGGCGCAATGGGTTAAACCTTGTAGCAGCAGCACTGAAGACAGACAGGTCAGCTATTCAAATCCAGGAAGAACTCAGATGAGCTCCCTATGTCAGCTCCAGTTCCCTGTGCAGTGACATGAGAGAAGCCTCCCACAAGGATGGTAAAACATCAAAACATCTGGGCATCCCCTGAGCAATGTCCTTGCAGACAGCCAATTCTCTCACACCAGAAGTGACTTGCAGATTCTCAAATTGCTCCCGACATGAAAATAGCACCAGTAGTGAAGGGTGACACTGGTGAAGGATCTCTTGGAGACAATTATAGTGGTCCCATAGCTTGGGCTTGTTAGTACTGCACAGAAAGAGGCACAGATAAATGGCTTTGGGATCTCTTTTACCATGAAAACTATTTGATGAGGCAGTCTAAAATGAAATGAGAATAACAAGTACCAGATAGTACTCTGAAGCTAGAGGGCAAACAATGAAAAGCAAAGGACGAGTATGATTAGCCAATGACATAACCAGCCAATGATATAACTGAACTCAAGCTGTAAGGATGTTCAGTTGTAGACATGGTGAAAAGGTCTGAAGCTATTCATATCCTATAAAAACATGGAATGTGAGAAGGATGAATGAGAGAAAGCTAGATATAGTAAAAGAAGAAACCGAATGTATAAACATTGCTATACTTGTGGTGAATGAATTACAGGGAGCAGGATTTGGACTTTTTGAGTTAGATAATTATGCAGTATTTATTTAACGGAAATCTAAGAAATGGGTTACATTAATAGTTAAGAGAAATGGAGAAAAAGCAGTCAAAAGATATAATGCAAAGTCTTAATAAGGGAAAATTGATCAATATTACCTTAATCCCAGTTTATGTTACAATTACAGAGGGAGAGAAAGATAAGATTCTGCACTTGAAACCAGGAGGAAATGGATCACTTATCAAAACAAAGAATGTTGATACTCACAGGTGACTGGAATGCAAAAGTAGGAAACAGAGCAGGTGAAAGGCTCAAGTAAAGAAGTAGGAGAGTGACTGAATTTTTCCAGGCCATCAGTTTGCTTATCATAAGCACATTCTTCAGGCAACCTGTGAGGCGACTGTATACAGTATGTGTGCATTGGACATCACCTGATGACCAATGTAGAAATCAAACAGGCTACATAATTAGAAGTAGAAGATGGGGAGGCTCAATTCCCTCTCCTAAAGCATGACCAGGCATCCATTGTGGCACAGACCATGAATTGTTAATGTCAAAAATTAGAGAAAAGCTAAAGGAGAACTCTGAACCAACCACCATGCCAAAACACAACATGCAGAACTCCTTTGCAAAATTTAATGTAGAAATAAATGTGCATTATGAAGATTGGAAGTCAGAATAAATATGGATTGTAGCCAGGGATCATGTGTGAGATAAATGTAAAATGTAGCTTGATGGATGACATATGAAACTCTTCAAGCAGTTAAGAAGAAATAAAAAGCAATATTAAAAGGTCATAGATTTTGGATCAGAACCCAGAATGGAAATGTTCAGTGACATATGCTTAGGAAGAAAGAGAACTACTATAATAATCAATGGAGATACAAAAAGGTATGGCACCAAAAAAGAAAGATCAGGAGACTTCTTCCATAAGATCTAAGAAATCAAAGGGAAATTTAAACCAAGATTGGGGATGCTATATGGTTAGGGCAAAGATAATGGGGGGAAATGGGGAAAATACACAGACAATCTATATAAATAAAATGAGAGGATTGCAGAGCCATTCAAGGAAGAACCATTTGAAAATGAACATATAATTTTAGAAAGTGAAGTGGAACTGCACACAGTGCATTTGAGAGAAATAAACCAATAGCAACAGGTAGCACACTAATATCACTGCTTCAGTCTAAAGTGGCAAAATCTCCTCTAATTCTAAATAAAATCTAAAAAATAAATATATAAAACAAAGCATAGCTTGGAAACAACTCTCATGCAAGCAAAGTGATGCTCAAAATTATATAAGAAAAACTTTTTCCATCATGAGAAATGCCAGCTGTCCAAACTGGGTTTATGAAAGGAAGAGGCACTAGGAACTGTATTGCAAACATATATTGGATAATGGAGCACACCAAAAAAATTCAGAAGAAAGCAAGCCTATACTTTATAATTTATGGTAAAGTCTTTGATTGTGTAGATCATGAACATGATAGGCTCTTAAAATATCAGTATGCCATAGCATTTCATTATCTTGATGTGTAATCCATATCCAGGAAAGATACTACGGTCAAGACTGAATACAGAGAAACAAAATGATTTCCAGTTTTCAAGAGGATCAGACAAGGTGGCATTTCATCACCTTATTGGTTTAACAGAAGAAGGAGATGTGAAAACTGGAACATGAACAATTTAAGATATGTAGCTGACACCATATTATTGACAGAAATTCGCAAAAACTTAATAATGACAGATGATTCACAATATTTCCATACCTTGACTCAGTTATTAATCAGAATGGAGACTGCAAGCAAGAAAACAGAAGAAGACAGGACTTAACAGAGTACCTGTGAAGGAACCCTATACATCTGAAGTGTCAATATTAAAGTTTGGATAGCCCCTGCCATCATATTTCCCAGTTATATGTATGGATGTGAAAACTAGATAGTGAAGAAAGGTGACAATAAGAAAACCAACGCATTTTAAATGTTCTGGAAAAGAGTTCTGTGGATACCATGGAATGCTAAAAAGACAAATAAGTGGGGCCTACAGCAAGTTAAGGCAGAACTGTCTTTGGAAACCAAGATGAGTAAACTAAGATTGATGTATTTTTGACATAGCATAAGAAGAAATGACTCACTAGAATACACAATGATGTTTAGTAAGGCAGTAGGAAAAGGGAACGACACCATTCCAGATAAACAGACTTAACTGAGCAGGCTGTTGATGATAGGGTGTCTTGGAGGTTCCTTTTTCATAGGGCTGGTATGAGCTGAAGTTCACTTGATGGCAGTTAACCACAAATATACATTACGAACTCTGAACAAGTGTATGTTAGTTCAAAATGCCATTTGAGAAACAGACTTCAGAACTGCATTATTTCCATGGTACCACAATGAGTTAGTGTGTTTCTATAATAAATCCATAATTCATAATATGTAAGGAGATATGTGGGCATTCCCATTTGTTTAGGAAGATGTGATTGGCTAAGATTTTGTAGCCCCTTTTCATTGAGTGTTCAGAGCTGTGTATCTCCCACTTAAGTGCAAAGCATTGCAAATACTGGTGTAATCACTTAACATGCAAGAAAGCTCTTAGATAAGTTAACTTATGTTTCCATAGCCAACTATTCAGCATTCTATCAATTACACTTCACTCTGTCTCTAAGGAATAGCACCTATTCAGCTATGCTCATATACACCTGAATCAAAGTAAGTAGAAATTTCAGCAGTGTTTGAAAGCATGTTGTTTTAAGACTATATCTCCCAGAATCCTCCTAAAGTAGCTATGCTGGTTGGAGATTTCAAGGAACGACAGTTTTTAAAACATGCTTTGAATTTAAGATTTTCACAGTCCCTCCAAAACATCAGTATCTTCTCAACATGTGATGTGAAAATACATATCTGAAAGGTGTCTATCTCCTTTCTTAAACACTGGTTAGATACATGTCTTACTGATACATAGATCCATTCTGTTTCCTCAACATTTCCCTTTTGATGCTGTGATGTTACCTCAAGTGACACTCTTTTCAGAGGGAGGATTTGAGTTGCATTTGAGATTCATAACCTAGAATAACCTTCCTCTTCTTCACATCCTCTAAATGTGTTGGACTGCCCCTCAGCCTGCCTCATGCTCATCTATAGCCCCATTTGCTTGTTCTCTTCCATATTATCCATATCAAAGTTTGTGAAACCAAGTTGTCAGAGGACAGATCCCTAAATGTTGACAAGCTGGAAGGTGTCCAGAGGAGGATGACTAAAATGATCAAGGGTTTGGAGAACAAGCCCTGTGAGGAGCAGCTTAAAGAGCTGGGAATGTTTAGCCTGAAGAAGAGAAGGCTGAGAGGAGACATGATGCCCATGTATAAATATGTGAAGAAAAGTCATAGAGAGGAGGGAAGCTAGCTTGTTTTCTGCTGCCCTGGAGACTAGAATTCAGAACAATGGCTTCAAATTACAGGAAAGGAGATTCCACCTGAACATTAGGAAGAACTTCCTAACTATGAGAACTGTTCAGCAGTGGAACTCTCTGCCCCGGAATGTGGTGGAGGCTCCTTCTTTGGAGGCTTTTAAACAGAGACTGGATGGCCATCTGACAGGGTGCTTTGAATATGATTTTCCTGCTTCTTGGCAGGGGGTTGGATTGGATGGTCCATGAGGTATCTTCCAACTCTATGATTCTATGAAATCTCTGATGTTGGTGGAGAGATATTTTTGGTTGTAGACTAAAAAGGTAACTTTTTCAAAGTTTAGATTCATCTGTCTTTTCCAAGACTAGTTAACATGTAGACTTAACAAAATGCCCTAACAGGGTATGTAGAAGACAGTATTAGGGTCAGCATACAACTCTAAAGACCAGAGCTCAAATTCCCCACTTGACCATGGAAACCCACTGAGTGACCTTGGGCAAGTCACATACTTTCTGCCTCAGAGGAAAACAAAGAAAACTTATCTTGATAAATCTTGCCCAGAACACGCTTGTCAAGTTCACCTAAGGCTGCTGTAAGTCAGAAATGACCTGAACACACACAAGAAGAAGGTACTTTAGAGTTCTGTTACTTAGAATTGGGGAGATAGGGCGGAATATAAATAAGGCCTTACGTTGTTATTATTGTTGTCATTATTATCATTATTTGAAACACAACAAGATGAATCCACAGCAAACAAGATCCCTCTGCTGGCTGTTGTATTGGATCATATGTTGGACAGTTCCCAAGTGTCTAGGACTGAGTGATGTACTGGCGAATAATGCATGCAGATCCCAGTAAGGTGGCCTTTTGCAGCTGGTAGATGGTAATTTTGTCAGCGCCGATTGTGTTTAAGAGCCTTAGGGACTGCACCCAGTGTACCGAATTATCATTATCATCATTATTATTATCATTATTATTATTATTAGACCATCTGATGTGGGGCTCCATACCACCTTCTCCCCAAACTTAAATGAAATATATGCCAGTTGGGAACTGCTGCTTTTTTTCTTTGATGGAAAATTGCCAGCCAAGGACTACTATTTTCATCTAGAGCAGCATATACAAAGTCCATGGACAAGATAAAGTAATTTTAAAAAATCCTGATTTGGAGAGACAAAGTGGCTGTTTTCATGTTGATATCCTAGACATTTTTTATTCCTAGACCTATCATCCACTCCTAGAGACTTTGGCCAAGATGGTCAGTGGCCAGGGATAGTTGAAGCCTAAAACACCTGGACTATGGCCCCTTCCCCACAGCTGAATAAAATCCCACCTTTTCTACTTTGAACTGGAATATATGGCAGCGAGGACTTGGATAATCCAATTCAAAGCAGATATTGTGGGGTTTCCTGCCTTGATATTCTGGGATATAGGGCTGTGTGGAAGGGTTCTACATCCACTGCTCTTTCCCTGATGTCTCTGGCTAAGGGCCCTTCCACACAGCCATAAAACCCAGACTATCAAGGCAGAAAATCCCACATTATCCGAGTGTGGACTCAGATAACCCAGTTCAAAGCAGATCTTGTGGGATTTTCTGCCTTGATATTCTGAGATATAGGGCTGCGTGGAAGGGCCCTAAGCGTCCACACTTAATATTCATCCCAAGATGCCAGAATGAGTGAGACCTTCACGTCTTCCATTTCCAAGACTCTTTCAATGGGTCTCCTCGAGAGGCAAAGGCGCAGTGCCCCCTACAGGCGCTACCCAGACACTACAACGCTGCCTCTTTTCACCTGCCTTTGTTTTTGACTTCTTTGACCCTTTTCTTGAACATGAAGCGCCTTTCCAAAGCCAGGTCTTCTTGTTCCAACAATAGTTTGGAGTATATCTATTTCCATTTTTTGTGGCCTGCAAGCCAAGCCAAGGCCTTTTTAACGTCGTACCTGAACGTCATCGCAGAAGAAATAACTGTTTCCAACATCCGGATGCCATTGAATGCAATGCGCTCCTGGCTTCGTGTAAAAGACGCATCTTAAGCGTTTGACAAGCCCTAATGGAGTAACAGGGAATGGGATGAGAAACACCCGGTGGTAGTCGTGTTCTTGTTCTTTTATATAGCTAACTGGCTAGAATTCCTTTTAAACTATTGGACCACAAGAAATGCAATCCCATTTCTTCCTTTCCGTTTACCTATCCCACTTTCCTCACCTTCAATAAAAACAGTTAGCTGGTTCATAAAGACAACAGAAAGACGGGATAAGCACTCATATGTATCTTGTTGATTTTTTTCCCTTTATTTAAATGCCCAGCCCTTTAAATGTCCAGCCCTTTCCATCCTAAGGCCTTAATATAAGAATATGAATAATAATTAGTAATCATTAATGTTATTAATAACAACAATAACTGATATTATTGTTAATAATAGTTATTGTTGTTATTATTGGTAATAATAATAATAATTGTTAATAATAATAATAATAATAATAATAATCACAAAGTCCTAGATGCTTGGGAAGTGTTCGACTTGTGATTTTGTGATACGAAATCCAGCATATAGATCATACTGTGGTTTTGTGTCAGTAAAATAATAATAATAATAATAATAATAATAATAATAATAATTGTTATTCTCTTTTCTCTCTGGATTGAGACCAAAAGCGCCATGCAATCTTGGCATAGGAAGAACTGTGCATTTTTATATATGCACTCACACACTGAGTAAATAGATTTATGTGTGCGCGCATTATATAGATAGACAGACCACGTGTAAATCTGCAATACTACTCTCTCTGCATAGTGAATGGGCACAGAAACATATACACAACTATGGGTGTGTTCCTACGCGACACACACACACACAATAGATTATACACAAAGCGAGATTCACACACACACGTGTGTGTGCCCATATTAAATGTACCATGTAGTTGAGTGTACATACAATTTTATATTCTTGCCTAGACGGAAACCTTTCCTAACTTGTTCTCGGGCGCCATCCCTCCCTCTTAAGGTGTATATTTATTTCATGTACACAGAGAGAGAGGTTGAGGCTGGGTCTACACTGCCCTGTACCCCAGGATCTAATCCCAGATTCAAGCAAACAAGAGTTTTGTCTCCCACCCTGGACATTCCATAGATATGTTGAATGCCTAGTTTCCAACTGACCTCACAACTTCTGAGGATGCCTGCCATAGATGTGGGTGGAACGTCAGGAGAGAATGCTTCCGGAACATGGCCGTACAGTCCGGAAAACTCACAGCAACCCAGTATAACAGATTATTTGGCAGTGTAGACTCATACAATCCAGTTCAAATGAGATAATTTGGGATAAGATCCTGGGACATACAGCCACATATATGGGTATGTCTACAAAATGTATTAGACATAATATTGTTCTTGCTGGGCTGGGAAACATCTCTAACTTTTTCAAGTTATGCATCCGACCTCACTCACTGTCAAAGGCAAGACCGGATCCTCTCCACCGTCAAAAGGTGCATCTAAACTGCCCAAAGCAAGCAGTGTTGTAGTTTTACAAGATCCTTAGCCTTCTCCTCCAAGGAGTGATGGTGTCTTCCCAAACTACAGATCCCCAGGGTTCTCTAACATTGAGCCATGGCAGTTAAAGTGTAGATCAAGTCCACACTGGGTAGAAATGCAGCCAAAGTCCAAAATTTAGACAGAAAGCTGACTGATGACTCTCTCTCCTCTTTTCTCCACACTTCTAAAGGGCACCTGACCTGACTACCATCTTCCCAACCCCAAAGGGTGCTCTTTTGGGGTGGGATGTGGGGGAGGGAAAAGGCTTCTGTTGACCCCAAAGCCACACAAACACAGGCACCCAGAAGCAGGCAATCCGGGCCGCGCAAGGCATGGCAGCTATGCGCGGAGGTATGCGGGGCGTAATTTTCTGAGCAACAAAGGCTCAGGGCTGGAATGAGCCCCCTGTCCTGCCACGTCAAGGCGAAGAAGGGCTGCCGCCTCCCCAGCCCCAGAAGGGAATCCAAGAACATCTCCCCCTGCCTTCCTCTACAACCCCCTATCATCTCCCCCCCCCCCCCCAAAGCCACTCCCGGCCTCTTTTCCCAGGAGTATCAGCTAAATATAGCCGGGCTGGATTTCTGGCCCCGCCACCACGGACCATTTGCTGTTTGTGTAAAAACCGATTAGCCAGACACAACTGTGGAACAACTTGGGATTTTGAGAGCGGAGGGGTGGGAAGGGGGGGGAGGAAGAGGAAGAAAAGGAAGGAGAAGGAGAAGGAGAAGAATTGGAAGTGGAGGAGGAGGAGGAGGAAGAAGAAGGAGAAGAAGAAGAAGAGGAAGAAGAGAAGGAAGAGGAAGTGGAGGAGGAGGAGGCGAAAGAGGAAGAGGGGAGGGAGAAGAAGAAGGAAGAGGAGGAGGAGGGGAGGAGGAGGAGAAAGAAGAAGCTGAAGAGGGGGAGGGAGAAGAAGGAGGAGGAGGAGAGGAGGAGGAAGAACAAGAAGTGAATTTCTGGTTCTATGGTCTCTACTACAATGTGTGTAGCCTAGCTACTTTTCTCTATCCACTACCTTGGCCTTTTCCAGACAGACCCTATATCCCAGGATCTGATCCCAGGTTTTCTATATAATCCAGTTTAAAGCAGAAAGCCTGGGACCAGATTGGATGGTCCCTAGGCCCCTTCCACACAGCCATATAAACCAGAATATCAAGGCAGAAAATCCCACAATACCTGCCTTGGACTGGGTTATCTGAGTCAACACTGCCGTTATTCCCGTTCAAAGCAGAAAATGTGGGGTTTTATTCAGCTATGTAGAAGGGGCCCCAGTTCTCCTAAATAAAGGCTTGTTTATAACTTTGGTTACTCGTTTTTGCTCCTTACTTGCGGCATATGTCTCATAATTCCTCTGATATGCCGCTCTCTGCTAACAAGGAAGGAAAAGTGGGGAGGAAGAAGATGGGGAGAAGAAGGGACGGAAGAAAAGGAGAGGAAGAGAAAGAGGAAGAGGAGAAAGCAAAGGAGGAGGCAGAAGAAGAGGAGGAAGAGGAGAGGGAGAAATAGGAGAAAGAGAAGGAAGCAAAGGAGGAGGAAGAAGAACAGAAGAAAGGAAGAGGGAAAATAAGAAGACAAAGAATCAGAAAAGGAGGAGGACAAGGAGGAGGAAAAAGAGGAAGAGAGGAAGGAGAAAAAAGAAAGGGGAAGAGGAAGAGGAGAGGGAGAAATAAGGAAAGGAAAAGGATGAAGCAAGGGAAGAGGAAGAAGAGGAGGAAGAGGAACAAAAAGAAGGGGAGGAGAGGGAGAAATAGGAGAAAGAGAAGGAAGCAAAGGAGGAGGAAGAAGAACAGAAGGAAGGAAGAGGGAAAATAAGAAGACAAAGAATCAGAAAAGGAGGAGGACAAGGAGGAGGAAAAAGAGGAAGAGAGGAAGGAGAAAAAAGAAAGGGGAAGAGGAAGAGGAGAGGGAGAAATAAGGAAAGGAAAAGGATGAAGCAAGGGAAGAGGAAGAAGAGGAGGAAGAGGAACAAAAAGAAGGGGAGGAGAGGGAGAAATAAGAAGAGGAAGAAGAATCAGAAGAAGAGGAGGATAGGAAGGAGAAAGAAGTAAAGGCTAGAGAAGGAGGAGAGGGAGAAATAAAAGTAAGAGAAAGACGGGGAGGATGCAAAGGAGAAGAGGAGGAGGAGGAGGAGGAAGAGATAGAGGAGGAGAGGGAGAAATAAGAAGACGAGGAAGCAGAAGAGAAGGAGGAGGAGAGTAAGGAGAAGGAAGAAAAGAAGAGAGAAAGAGGAGCGGGAGAAATAGGAAGAGAAGGAATAGGAGGAAGCAAAGGAGGAAGAAGAAGAGGAAGAAGAAGAGGAAGAGAGGAAGAAATAAGAAGGCAAAGAAGCAGAAGAAGAGGAGGAACAGGAGGAAGAAAAAGAGGAGGGGCGGAAGGGGAAGAAAGAAAAGAAGAGAGAAGGAGGAGAGGGAGAAATAAGAAGCGGAGAAGGAAGAGGAGGAAGAGAAAGGAGAGGAAAGAGAAGGAAGAAAAGGAGAGAGAAAGAGGAGGGGGAGAAAGAAGAAGAGAAAGAAGAAGAAGAGGAGGAGGAGAGGAGAGGAAGAAATAAGAAGACGAAGAAGCAGAGGAGGAGGAGAAGTAAGAAGAAGAGAAAGAAGTAGATTGGAAAGAGAAGGAAGAAAAGGAGAGAGAAAGAGGAGAGGGAGAAATAAGAAGACGAAAAAGAGGAGGAGGAGGAAGAGAAACAGAAGGAAAAGGAGGAAGGGGAAGAGGAGGAGGAAGGCAACAGCGACGGCAGCGGAGAGCCGCAAATCTGCGACTCCCAAAGAACCCAAGTGTGGATGAAAGGCGCTGGGTGGGCAGGCGGCGAGGCCATGGGCTCCAAAGCGGAGCCTGCCTGCTCACCTCCGCCTGGGACGAGAGCGTCTCCCGCCTCCAGTGCTTGGCAGCTCCTTTATTTCTCAAGTTCAGCCCCTCCGCTCCCCCCTCTCCCCCGCCCCTCCCCGGTCAGCAGGACTTTATTTTCGTCCGCAGATCCCGAGGTGTATAAATGTTGACTTAGGGCGGAATAATATTGACGGTTTCTTCGCGGGGGAGGAAGGCCAGCGCCTCCTTCTCTCCTTCCCTCCCTCCCTCCTTCCTTGGAGGCCAGCCTTTGCGCCTTTGCAAAAGGAGAAGTTTCCCTCCTCGGAGAGGAAGCCGGCGGGAGAGGACTGCCTGCAGGCCTGCTTGGGAGGCGCCCCTCGGTTGCTCTTGTCCTGTCCTCTTGCCCGCATTTCGAAGGCGCATCGTTTGTAAAAAGAAGCAAAACAAGATTGAAACAACGGACACAACATTCTCTTCAAACTACTGCAGGTTGCAAACCTCCAGCCCTTTGTTTTCGAAGGAACCTCGCCCATTTCTCTGTACCCTAAATCTACTCATATAGAGATATTTCGATCCTATAAAGTCTCCAAAAAGAAAACCCCCCGGGCATCCTCACAATTTTCTTTCCCTCGACGTGCGACATTGATTTTGGGGATCCTAGCCATTCAAATCCACAGCCTCCCTATTCTGTGACTGCTTTTGCAGTCATGGGGCCGACAGACTTTTCTTTCATTTGCCTCAAATCAGAAACCAAGCATTAGATAGATACTCTGGTAACACAGAATAACATATATCCACATATTTATAAACCTCACTTGCCTAGTTTCCAACAGACCTCACAACCTCTGAGGATGCCAGTCATAGATGTGGCTGAAACGTCAGGAGAGAATGCTTCTGGAACATGGCCATACAGCCCGGAAAACTCACCCAGAATAATAGAGAGAGAGAGAGAGAGAACAGAAAACTCACAGCAAACCCAGAATAACATATATATATAGAGAGAGAGAGAGAGAGAGAGAACAGAATAGACATGTTTTACCTTGGAGAAAAATGTCGAGAGAGAGAGAGAGAGAGAGAGAGAGAGAAATAAATCCGATACATTAAGGTTTGTTAACTCATTGGAAATAGGCTTGAAAACATTTTTTTAAACTAAGATTCTGCACTAATTCGATTTCGTCCCGCTCTGAAACCAGAATTGGTTTGTTGTTTACCCTCCTCAATTTTTTGAGTCTCTATTTCAAATCAGGTTTCTTTATATAATAATAATAATAATAATAATAATAATAATAATAATAATTGTATTTATTGACCTACCGAAATCTGTTAAGATCGATATCAGATCCACAAATCCCTCCTCCGGAAATTAGAATAAATCTTTTTCCCCGCCACGTTAAAGCCATTTAAAGAGGGAAAAAGGACGAGGACACCTATCATGGGAAATTTTACCCCAAAAGGAGGGAAAATATTGATCTTTCTCATTGATTTTCTCGGGATCTACTTCCACTTCAGGTTAGGCATCGGAATGTTGCATCCCATTGACTTCTTGGTTTGCATTGAAATCCAGATTTTTTGCTTTGGAAGTCAATCTCACTGATTTCAAATAGAAAATCAATGTATATATTGAGAACCGCACAACTTCGGAGGATGCCTGCAATAGATGCAGGCGAAACGTCAGGAGATAATGCTTCTGGAACATGACCATACAACAACCCAATGTATATATTGTCGAATGCTTTCATGACTGAGAATCACTGGGTTGCTGTGAGTTTTCCGGGCTGTATAGCCATGTTCCAGAAGCATTCTCTCCTGACGTTTCACCTCGGAGGATGCCTGCCATAGATGTGGGCGAAACGTCAGGAGAGAATGCTTCTGGAACATGGCTATACGGTCCGGAAAACTCACAGCAACGCAATGTATATATTCTCGACCTGTTATTCAACCCTATCCACCTCGCCCGTTCTTTTTCCTGCCTTTGGATATTTCTCCCCGATTTCCAGAATTAGCCAGCCAACAATCCATAAAGCACCATTTTAAAAATTTATTTACAAAGCTGTGTACAATACGGAGGAATAACATTGAGAACACATATAAGTCATTCAATATATAAACAGGCTTCTGTCATTGAACCACAGGGGTCTTTCCTCCCTTCTCCCCATCTCTTTTCATTTCTTTTCAT
The DNA here is from genome assembly GCF_037176765.1 of Anolis sagrei. NCBI lineage: Eukaryota > Metazoa > Chordata > Lepidosauria > Squamata > Anolidae > Anolis > Anolis sagrei. The sequence continues at coordinate 166,881,332 of NC_090024.1, forward strand.
AATAATAAAAATCCCCAATTTCCCCATATTTTAAGCCTTTCCGTTGTGGCTGAAACGACCGGAGGAATTAAGAGTCTTCAACAAAAGTGAAGGCTCGAGGGTCCCCAACCTTTCCCATCGTACATTCTGGGGCTTGGGGTCTCTTTCCCCCCTTTGCTCTTGCTTCCTTTTTTTTTGAATGTCTTAAAAAAATAAAAAGTGGAAAGGGGAGTCCGTCATTTCCCTTTTCTCCCCTTCCAAATAGGTACCTTTATGTCTCCCGCATTGTGAGGTTTCCCTCTACAGACTAGATAGAGAGACATCCTTGCTTTGCTTTGTTTTGCAGGCGGTTGAGTGACAGTCAACCAGGGACCCTTGCCCCCATCTGCACTGACCATTTAATGCGGTTTTGAGGCTAGCTTGGAACTGGGGCAGCCAGGCAACCAACTCTTCCAAAAAGGCATGTGAAAGAAAGAAAGAAAGCCCTTACATAACGCGCGTCAGTGCTCTGCAGTCGCCATCCGGGTCTCAGACCTGGATTTCCATGGAATCATTTTAAGGCCCTTCCGGACAACCATATAAACCAGAATATCAAGGCAGAAAATCCCACAATATCTGCTTTGAACTGGAATATATGGTAGTGTGGACTCTGGGAACCCAGGGCCCTTCCACACAGCCCTATATACCAGAATATCAAGGCAGAAAATTCCACAATATCTGCTTTGAACTGGGTTATCTGAGTCCACACTCAGATAATGTGGGATTTCCTACCTTGATATTCTGGGATATAGGGCTGTGTGGAAGGGCCCTGGGTTATCTGAGTCCACACTACCATATATTCCAGTTCAAAGCAGATAATGTGGGATTTTATTCAGCCGTGTAAAAAAAACAACAACCCCCCACTTTCTTGAAACTGCATTAAATGGTCAAAATGCCTCTTTGCGATACTTCTTTTCCTTTTCTTTCCCTTCCTTATTTTTCTCCACAAAATAAAACCCGGAAAAGGAAGGAAGCCCAGCGTTTCCCCTTCCTGACCCAAATGAGGAAATTTCTGTTTTTAGCTTGACTTGCACAGAGACATAGAAAGAGGCCCCATTCCACGCAGCTGAACAAAATCCCACATTATCTGCTTTGAACTGTAATATATAGCAGTGTGGACTCAGATAACCCAGTTCAAAGCACATATTGTGGGATTTTCTGCCTAGATATTCTGAGTTATATGGCTGTGTGGAAGGGTCCAGAGAGCATTCTGTGTGAGAGAGAGAGTGAGAAGAATTGTGGCATTATTATTATCCCCGTCTACATTGACTATTTAATGCAGTTTCAAGCTAGCTCCAAAACGCCCGCGGCCAGGCAACAAACTCTGGATCTACACCGCCATATAAAATCCTACATCGTGCCCATCACGTTGGCCACCCTCCAGTGTAAACTAATGTACATATAATCCAGATAATCTGGATTGTATGGCAGTGTAGATCCAGCTTCCCACCGCACTGAATGCAGTTTGTTGTCCACGCCTCCAAACTATGGATCCACCTGCAGAGCCGGGAAACACACTTCCTTCAGCAACAGTTCGAAACTGCATTAAGTGTCCATCTTGGAGAGGATTTATTTCCCTGTGGTTTGTTGTCCTCACCATCCCGGTCTCGGAGCAGGGTCTCCTCAGAGGGAGCGCCTGCAGAGCAGTGGCCAGGGCCTGAGAAGTTCTTTCAAGTCCCAAAGTGAGGCTGTTGTCTGTTGACATATATATATCTATTTATATATATTGTTTGGAGTCCCAGGAAAGAACAAAGGCGTCCCTCTCCTGGAGGACAAGGTCTTTCCGGCCAAGAGTCAATCAAAGGGAAGGAGGGAGGGAGGAAGGGAGACGGGGGCTACTGGGCCTACTGGGCGGGCCACTTGGCGGCGGAGGGTGGCAGGAACTGTCCCGAGAGCAGGTTCGTGGGCACGGAGAGCAGGGGCCCGATGGCCGCCGTGCTGCGGGACAGCGAGAGCGGCTGGTGGGCGAGCAGGCTCGACTGGACGCTCACCGGCGGCCGCAGGAAAGTCTGGCTGATGGAGGAGGAAGAGGAAGAGGAAGTGGAGGAAGAGCTGGCGGCGGCTGCGGCGGCGGCTGCGGCGACCCCGACGCCGCCGATGATGTTCTCGATGCTGAAGGAGGGCCGGCTGGAGGCGGAGGGCTCGGCCTTGATGGGCCCGGCCCCGGCGGCGCCGAGCCCGCTGAGCTGGATGCCGAGCTGGGCGTTGAAGGCCTTGCGGCTGAGCTCGGCCCCGGAGGCGGGCAGGAGGGGCACGGCGGGCGGCAGCATGGGCCCCACGGGCGGGATGTAGGGGTAAGGCACGGCGGCCGGGTGCGGGTAGGCGCCGTGGGGCAGCCCGTAGGCCCGCCCGTAGGGAGAGCCCCCTCCCCCGGCCACGGCGGCGGCGGCGGCGGCCAGGCTGTAGGCGCCGAAGCTGTGCATCATGAGCGCGGTCTGCTCGCGGAGCTGCTCCTGCTGGTGCCGCTTGAAGCGCTTCCGTCGGCGGAGGAAGGAGCCGTTGTCGAACATGTCCTCGGACTGCGGGTCCAGGGTCCAGTAGTTGCCCTTGCCCGGGTTGCCCGGCTCGCGGGGGATCTTGACGAAGCAGTCGTTGAGAGAGAGGTTGTGCCGGATGGAGTTCTGCCAGGCCGGGAACTTCTCCCGGTAGTACGGGAAGCGCCCGCTGATGAACTCGCAGATCCCGCTCAGCGTCAGCTTCTTCTGCGGGCTCTGCAGGATGGCCATCGTGATCAGCGCGATGTACGAGTAGGGCGGCTTCACCAGGCTGCTCTTGGGCTTCGACGAGGCCGCCGAGGAGGAAGACGAAGAGGAGGAAGAAGAGGAAGAGGAAGCCGAGCTGGCCCCTTCCTCGCCGGCGGCGCCCTTCTCGCCCTCCTCGGCCCCGGGCTCCTTGGCCTCGGGCGCCTCCTCCTCCGCCTGCGAGGCGGGCAAGGGCAAGGGCAGGGGCACCCGGGGACCCTCCAGCAGGCCGACCGCCCCGTCCGGGCCCTCCTCCGCCGCCGACGCCTCGTCACCCTCGTCGCCCACCACGTCGATGTCCACGTCCTCGGCCGTCAGCACCGTCTGGCCGGACATGTCGCTGGCGCTCAGGCTGCCGGACAGGGTCATCCCCGCGCCGGAGAAGAGCAGCAGCAGGAGGAGGAGGAGGAGGAGGAAGGAGGAGGAAGACTTCTCCCGAGGAGGAGGAGGAGGAGGGTCTTGGGAAAAGGAGGGGGGAGAACAGCAGCCCCCCGCCTCCCCAAGTGCCTCAACAACAGGTAGCGGGGCTGGAGGGGAAAGAAGGGATCCCACTGCCTGCCTGGCCCTTCCTTTCTACTGATCGAAGGCAATTATCCTCTCTCAAGCTCTTCTCCGGCCATCTCAACTTCTTATAGGAATAGGTGTGTGGAGAGCAAGCAAAGCTAGACCTCCACAAAAAGGGGGAGGGGGTCTATTTTCTTTTTCTCCCTCCCCCTTTCCTTTTCTTCTTTCCTCCCTCCTCCCTTCCTCTAGTCTTTCCTCCCTCCCTCCCTCCCTCTATCTATTCCTCTCTTCCTTCCTCTAACTATTCCTTCCTTCCTCTCTCTGTTCCTTCCTCCCTCTATTCCTCCCTCCCTTCCTCTATTCCTTCCTTCCTTTATCTATTCCTCCCTCCCTCTATCTATTCCTCTCTTCCTTCCTCTAACTATTCCTTCCTTCCTCTCTCTATTCCTTCCTTCTTCTATCTATTCCTCCCTCCCTCTATCTATTCCTTCCTTCCTCTATCTATTCCTCCCTCCCTTCCTCTATTCCTTCCTTCTTCTATTCCTCCCTCTCTTCCTCTATTCCTTCTTTCTCCTATCTATTCCTTCCTTTCTCTATCTATTCCTCCCATCTTTCCTGCTCTAGGGTCCAGCTCGGGCGGCCTCTTCTCCCCTCAGTGGCATCTGGGGCTGGGCTCCGGGCGTCGGGGAGTCGGAGGTCTCTCCTTTCGGCAGAGGGAGGGGGGGCCTGTGGGTGGGGGTCTCCCCTCCCTCTCTCCCTCCTCCTCCTCCTCCTCCTCCCTCTCTCTCGCTCCTCTCCCGATCTGCTCACCTCGAGGGGAGGGAGGGGAAGCAAGCAGGGGCGTCGTCGAGGCTGCTGCTGCTGGTGTTGGTGGTCTGGGAGGCTGCGGAGACGGGTCTGCGCTCTCTGGTCCCGGCGGAGCTCCTTTCCCAGCTCTGCCTCGGCCTCGGGATCGCGGGGAGAGGAAGAAGAGGAAGAGGCGGAGAGATCCCCTCAAAGAAGCGCCTCCGGACCTGCGATCCGACCCGATCCCTTCTCAGCGCCGCAGGTTAGATCTCTGTCCATCCGCTCTTGCCATCTCGACTCTTTTCCTTGCCTTCCCCTCTCTTTAACCCCCGAAACGCAGACAGGCACCCCCTTTCCCCTCTCTTTTCTTCTTTTCTGTATTGGGTGTCAGAGAAGAGAGAGATTCCTCCTTGCAGGAAACAGGGGGGGGGGGGTGTTAAAGAAAAACCAGCGGCGTGACCAGGACCCTTTGAAAGTCCCCCTTTTTTAAAAGGCTGCCTGATAGATTACTTTCCCGTTCCAGATATACTCCGAGGAGGCGGGGCCACGTGACGCTGTGACGTCAGCGCCCCACAACCGAGCCGGGCAAAACTCAAGTTGTTTCAGGGGATTGTCAACAAAGAGAGAGAGGGAGAGAGAGAGAGACTGAGAGAGATTGAGAGAGGCCGGCTAGGCTTTCCCCTAGTCCCCTCCCTTGACATCCTTGAGTGAGGCACTTTCTCTTTCCTTCCAAACCAAAACAAACCCTAGAACCTATTGCACTTTCCCACCGCCACACTTTTGTGCAGTTTGCTTTGGAAAAACAACAACAACCAATTGATTTTACTTGCAAAGGGCTTTCTTTGCAAGGAAGGAGCAAAAGGAATGAATTGGACCTTCTTGGGAGCCGAGAGCAGGGAGGTAACACCATTATATAGCAGGCATGGGCAAACCTAGGCCCTCCAGGTGTTTTGGACTTCAACTCCCACAATTCCTGGCCTCGGGCCCCTTCCTTTTCCCCCTTAAGCGGCTGAGGGGGAAAAGGAAAGGGCCTGAGGCCAGGAATTGTGGGAGTTGAAGTCCAAAACACCTGGAGGGCCGAGGTTTGCCCATGCCAGGCGTATAGGGATAAAGCCTCTGTTTTCTTTCTCTGCCCCTCTCTTCTCGTCCTAACGTCCCAAAACAGCATCAGCTGGGAAGAGGGGATCAGGAAATGGCTATCGATTTCTCTATTAGCTTCCTTGCAAATAGGAATAAAACAAAAAGGCGTAAAACAACAAAAGGAGAGACGAGAAAATATTCAAGGAGGAAGAGAGCTTTGTGATTAGTAGGGCTTCGTGGAGGTTGTTGAGGACGTCACCGTCGCTCATTTGCATATTAAAATAGAGGAAAAGAGGAGAGGGCTGAGTGGGAAGGAAGGAGAGCCAAGGTGGAAGGCCAACGACGTCCCGAGGAAAAAGGGGGGGGGGGGGGGGGAGAGAATTGGGGAAAAAATGGACGGGGAGAGAGTTGTCAAAAGTTGGTGGCGAATTTCGATTTCCTCTTGTATTGTCAAAGGTATCGATTTCCACGGAGAACCATCACTTTGGGGCTTAGGAAGGGAACGCTTTGCTCCGTGGGTGGCTTTAGGTTTTCTCTTCGTTATCCTGGGGGTTGTTGTTGTCATCACCGTCCGTGGTTTCGGTCCACACCAATCTCGACAGACCCGTGGCTTCTGAATCCTCCCTGGGAAAAAAAAGAACAAAACGATTTCCCCTCGCCCCAAATAAAGGCTTCCTTCTAGTTTTTTGTTTTCTCCGATTGTACGTCATCCCCACCCAAGACAAGATAGAGAACATTTTACAGTATTACAGGAAAAATACAATAATCTTTCTTTTTTAAATGTAGGGGTTTTAATTTTTTTATATATAAAAGGAGATAAAAGGATGGCGGGGATGCAATAGGGAAGGAGAGAAGGGCCCTGTTACGATTGAATTGGAGGGAAACGAAAGAAAAAATGGAGGGAAGAGTGAGGAATAAAGGAGGCTGATTTATTCTCTACCTAAAGGGGAGGAGAAGGAGAAAGGAAAGAGGGAAGGAAGGAAGGAAGGAAGGAAGGAAGGAAGGAAGACTCCCGTCCGGTTGTTGAGTCGGGAGGTCTGGTTGTTCCAGTTGTTTCTTCTAGGAGAATCTGGTATCCCTCTCTTCCTTCCTCCTTTCTTTCGTCTTTTCCTTCCCTCCTTCAATTCTTCCTCCCTTCCTTCCTTCCTTCCTTCAATCCTTCCTTCTTTCCTTCCCTCAATCCTCCCTCCCTTCCTTCCATCAATCCTTCCTTCTTCCCTCCCTCCCTCTTCCTTCAATTCTTCCTTCCTTCTTCCCTTCCATCCTCCCTCCTTTCTTTCCTTCCTCCCTTCCTCCCTTCAGTCCTTCCTTCCTTCTTCCCTTCCTTCAATCTTTCCTTCAATCCTTTCTTTCTTCAATCCTTCGTTCCTTCTTTCCTCCCTTCCTTCAATCCTCCCTTCCTCCCTTCCTTCAGTCCTTTTTTCCTTCCTTCTTCCCTTCTTTCCTCCCTTCCTCCAATCCTCCCTCCCTTCCTTCAATCCTTTCTTCTCCCCTTCCTTCCTTTTTGGTGAAGTCTGAAGGTGATTAGTCCATGTAAGGTCTTCAGCCATCTCAACTTGTCACCGGATTTGTCCTGGGAACAGGAATGGAAGAAACAAGCAGAAACAGTTCCCCAGGAAAATAATAGTTTTGTCTTTTGTTTTCCTTCCTTCCTTCCTCCTTATTACCCTTTCTGTCCCTTTTCCTTTGCTTCCCATTTCTCCATCCTGCCTTCTTTTCTTCCCTCTATTTCTCTCCTTCCCTCACTTCCTATTTCCCCTCCCCCTTCCTTCTTTCCTTCCTCTATTTGCTTCCCTTCTTATTCCCCCTCTCCTTCTTTCCTGTTTCTTCTCTCTCTTTTAGGACTGAGTTATATTTTGGCCATTTTTGTCTGTGCTGTGCATTCGCCTCCTTTTTCTTGGTTATAAATGACCCCCCCCCCCCAATCCTACCTTCGCCTAAAAGTGGGGGAAGCAGAAAGGGCCTGCTCTAAAAATGTCTCTAAAAATCGATCCCGAGAGTGAAGGAATTCCCCCTTTCCAAGCCTGGGAAAGAAGGACCTTGAGCAGGGTTAGGGATGTTCCAAAGAGAGCCTACTTTGGGGGAAACCCATGGAACAAGACTCGGGCTGGGATAAGAGATTTCCCCTCTACACTCCTTTGTAAACGTTGCTTTTGTCCAAAACTCCTGGAAGTAACTGCGGGCCCCTTCCACACAGCTGAATAAAACCCCACATTGAATAGGAATATATGGCAGTGGACTCACGGCCGTTCCACACATAATATCAAGGCTGATAATCCCACAATATCTGCTTTGAACTGGGTTATCTAAGTCCACACTGCCATATATTCCTGTTCAAAGCAGATAATGTGGAATTATATTCAGCTGTGTGGAACGGCCTTCAGATAACCAAGTTCAAAGCAGATATTGTGGGATTTTCTGCCTTGATATTCTGGGTTATATGGCTGTGTGGAAGGGCCCTGACTTTTTTTTTTTGTTTCGTTTCCTTTTCCGGACCCCTTCCTTCACGTTTTGTTGATCTTGGGCTCCTTGAGGCTTTGCCTTTCCACTTCCCTTCCAAGAGACCTTCTAGACGGGATCGCAGAGACTTCTTTGCCCACGCGTGTAGAGGAAGGAGTGGGCACACGTCCACGCTCGACCCACAAGGCAGTGTATTTTAAATCATTCAGTCTCAACTACAAAAAAAATGCACACCAACATCAACTGGATAATATTCTTGTTATGCGTGTTTTTTTTTCCTTCCCCGAAGCTAAACCTTGCCAAAGTTGGTCTCTTTGCGCCTCTTGGTGAGAGATCCTTCTGGACTTGTCTTGAGGGGTTTCCATCAAATCTCAGGGGAAAACATAACGCGGGGTGGAAGGCAGGGAGAGGGAAATCCTCCCTTCCCTCCGTGGCGCTTTCCCCTCCCTTCTCCCCCTCTTTCGACACAATAAAAGTCAAATTAATTGATTCATACTATTAATTAGGGCGCTTAGCGTGAAAAGAAACGTTTCCCCTCGATTAGGGCTCTATTGTAGGAACCTCTTGTTCGGGCGAGGTTGCCATCTGAGACGGGGAGGAGAGGGAGGGAGGCTCTCCCAGGCTCCAGAGTGGGGAGGGAGCTCCACATTTTCCCTCGCTTTGGGTGCACCTACACGGCAGAATGAATGCAGTTTGGACTGCCATGGCTCAGTGGGTGATATTGAAAAGGTAAAAATGATGTCACGTCCGTTTGGCAAATGTGAATCTCCATAGAGACCACCTTTTGAAAACTACTAGTCAGGTAAATCATGACCTTGTGAGAATTCAACTCTTTGAACAGCAGTAATGTAATGGCACACAGGTAACTCAGTTGTTAGACTGAAGAACCATGTTTTTAAACTGCCAAAGATAAAGACATGCCATTACAAAAATATATTCGGTTAGCATGGTTGTTTCTTTGAAGTTGAGTTTACAGTTGCCCACCTGTCCTCCCTTAAAACCTCTTAGTTAAAATATACTCTCAGGAGACAAAAGCAAAGTAATCTTCTTTTAAAAATATCCCCTCAGTTTACTAACAAGCTTATTCTATATATACAGAATACTAGTCCATAAACCAATGTTTTTAAGCATATAGATATAGTCCAGTGGTTCTCAACCTTCCTAATGCCACAACCACTTAATACAGTTCCTCATGTTGTGGTGACCCCCAACCATAACATTATTTTCGTTGCTACTTCATAACTGCAATTTGTTGCTGTTATGAATTATAATTTAAATATCTGATATGCAGGATGCATTCTCATTCATTGGACCAAATTTGGCATAAATACCGGATAGGTCCAAATTTGAATACCGGTGGGGTTGGGGGGGGGCGGGGTTGGTTTTGTTATTTGGAAGTTGAAGTTTGTGGGATGTATAGTTCACCTACAATCAAGGAGCATTCTGAACTCCACCAAGGATGGAATTGAACCAAACTTAGCACACAGAACTCCCATGACCAACAGAAAATACTGGAAGGGTTTGGTGGGCATGGACCTTTAGTTTAGAAGTTGTAGTTCACCTACATCCAGAGAGCACTTTGAACTCAAACAATGATGGATCTGGACAAAACTTGGCAGGAATACTCAGTATGCCCAAATGTGAACACTGGTGGAGTTTGAGGAAATAGACCTTGACTTTGGGGAATTGTAGTTGCTGGGATTTATAGTTTATCTACAATCAAATAGCATTCTGAACCCCACCAACGATAGAATAGGCCCAAGCTTCCCACACAGAACCTCCACGACCAACAGAAAATACGTGTTTTCTGATGGTCTTTGGCGACTCCCCTGACACTCCCTTGCAACCTCCCCAGGGGTCCCGACCCCCAGGTTAAGAAACACTGACATATTCCAAACTGTATAACTGTATTGTCGAAAGCTTTCATAGCCGGAATCACTGGGTTGTAGTAAGTTTTTTGGGCTGTATAACCATGTTCCAGAAGCATTCTCTCCTGACGTTTCGCCTGCATCTATAGCAGGCATCCTCAGAGGTTGTGAGGGTGCCTGCCATAGATGCAGGTGAAAAGTCAGGAGAGAATGCTTCTGGAACATGACTCTTTGACCAGTGGTTCTCAACTTGTGGGTCCCCAGGTGTTTTGGCCCACAACTCCCAGAAATCCCGGCCAGTTTACCAGGTGTTAGGATTTCTGGGAGTTGAAGGCCAAAACATCTGGGGAGAGAACCACTGTCTTTGACTCTAAGTAAACTATATATCCCAGCAACCACAACTCCCGGAAAGCAAGGTCTATTTCCCCCCAATTCCACCAGTGTTCACATTTGGGCATACTGAGTATTCGTGCCAAGTTAGGTCCAGATCCCTCATTGTTTGAGTCCACGGTGCTCTCTGGATGTAGGTGAACTACAACTCCAAAACTCAAGGTCAATGACCCAGTATTTTCTGTCGGTCATGGGAGTTCTGTGTGCCAAGTCTGGTTCAATCCCATCCTTGGTGGAGTTCAGGATGCTCTTTGATTGTAGGTGAACTATAAATCCCAGAAACTCCAACTTCCAAATGACAACATCAACCTTCCCCAATCCCACCAGTATTCAAATTTGGGCTTATCGGGTATTTGTGCCAAATTTGGTCCAGGAATGAAAATACATTCTGCATATCAGATATTTGCATCACGATTAATAACAGTAGCAAAATTACTGTTTATGAAGTAGCAACGAAAATAATGTTATGGTAGGGTGTCACCACAACATGAGGAACTGTATGAAGGGGTCGTGGCATGAGGAAGGTTGAGAGCCACTGGTCTAGATGCACTTGTTGTCTACTCAGATGGAGTTGTTAGATGGGAAAGGAGGAGGGGAAGAGGGAATCCTCTTCCAAAGATGGAGCTCAGCTCTGTCCCAGCCTCCCTGCCAGTGTGTGAGCGTTAAGTAAATCCTATTTTAAGCCTAATTGAAGTTTGCTCTTAAAACCCACACGTCTTCAATCATCAGCGCTAAGCTTAGCCAGGGTGTCGTGGGGAGGGAGGGGGAGAGGGAGACGGGAAAACCTTTCATAATAATCACCAAACTTTCCCCAAGGAGGGGGGAGCTGGGCAACAGAAGCCCCGAAGGAGGCCTTTAGGGGTGGTCTCCCTTTCGGGGAGGCCAAAGAAGACGAGGATGGACGAGGTTGCGACGGTGTGCGCCTCTGGCACACAAATACACACGAGCACACTGCCCGGCGACAGGGGAAACTGGATCGATATGGAGCCAGATAGAGACATAACTCGGCCCAAAGAGGTGGCGGAAGGAGGGAGGCGGATGAGAGAAAGAGAGAGAGAGAGGGAACAACTTATGATGGAAGAGAGGAAATTAATTACAGCTCACTTTGGTCCTAATGTGTCCGAGCGCGTGTGTCGGGGCCGGGAAAAATGAATCCGGAGACTAGGTGGGATTGGAGGTGGAAGTGGGAGGGGGGAAGGAAGGAAAGGGCCAGCCTGAGTGAAGAGGCCTCTCTTCTGTAATCGTTTTAAGAGGAAGGGAGGCACTCGAGGGGGTCCCTTAGCCTCGCCTCGGCCCCCTCACTTTCCCTAATTGGGGAGCTAAAGCGCAGGCTTGACTTGAAGCATTGGGTGGCCTTGGTGGTTTTGTTCTAATTATAATAATTATAATAATAACCCAATAATAACAACCCAATAATAATAATAATAATAATAATAATAATAATAATAATAATAATCCAATACAACAGCCAGCAGAGTGTCTGCTGTGGACTCATCTTGTTGTGTTTCTAATAATAATAATAATAATAATAATAATAATAATAATGTTTTGATTCTGTAGCCCACTTGTCGATGGATGGAGTCCTTTTTATCCTGGGCGATGTCCAAGCCAGTCTAGACGTCGTTTAGGTTTGTTTCTCCACAGTGCTAATGGGTTAGGTGCTCTTAGTTCCACTCCTCAGCTGAGATCTCTCTGACTTGGTTGGACCTGCTGTGGTAGTTAGACCAATGCCAATAATAATAATAATAATAATAATAATAATAATAATAATAATAAGGATTTAAAGATCAAACTCCAAAGACTCTGGCACAAGCCAGTCAAGGTGGTCCCAGTGGTGATAGGCACACTGGGTGCAGTGCCGAAAGACCTTGGTCTGCACTTAAAAACAATTGGCGCTGACAAAATTACTATCTGCCAGCTGCAAAAGCCAATGCATGCATTATTCTTCAATATATGCACAGTCCTAGACACTTGGGAAGTGTCTGAGGTGTGATCAAATACAAAAGTCATCATAGTGATATTGTATGCTGTGCACTAATCTTATTGTGCATCAAATAATAATAATGAAGGCTTTCGTGGCTGGAATCCCTGGGTTGCTGTGAGTTTTCCGGGCTGTATGGCCATGTTCCAGACGCATTCTCACCTGAAGTTTCGCCCAAATCTTTGACAGGCATCCTCAGAGGTTGTGAGGTCTGGTGGAAACTAGACAAGTGGTGTTTATATACCTGAAATACCCAAGGTGTGAGAAAGAACTCTTGTCTGTTTGAGGCAAGTATGGATGTTACAATTGGCCACCTTGATTAGCTTTTAATGGCCTTGCAAGTTTCAAGGTCTGGTTGTTTGCTGCCTGGGGAATCCTTTGTTGGGAGGTGATTAACTGTGACCAGTAGCTGGCCACAAAGAGGAGTCTACGACATGCGAGTGTGGAGAAGAGCAAATCACAGGCCACCTATTATTACAATGCAGTCTGAGCCCTACCATATGCACAATGGAGGACTTAAAGCAACACCACAAACACTCCAAATAGCTAGCTACTGGTCAAAGGACATTTTTAGTATGTCAACTTTTAAAATACATTACAGCAGTACCCTCGGTTTGCTTCTGATACGATAAATAAAAATGGAACTGATTGTTTCTTGTCTGGAATTCTAAAATCGTAACAGTAAATAAAGAACAGTAGCCAAAAATTGACTAATCAATAATGAATCGTTGTTTTAGTCAAAAATAGGAGAATTCCAGACAAGAAACAGTCAGGGCCAGCTAATAACCTCCCAACAAAGGATTCCCCCAGACAGGAAGCAGACAGACTCCGAAGTTGCAAGGCTATTCAATGCTAATCAAAGTGGCCAACTGCAACATCCACACTTGCCTCAAACAGACAAGAGTTCTTTTTCCCACCCTGGACATTCCACAGATATATAAACCCCACTTGCCTAGCTTCCAACAGATCTTTGAACAAATAATAATTTAATAATAATAATAATAGTTCTTTTTCCCACCATGGACATTCCACAGATATAGAAACCCCACTTGTCTAGCTTCCAACAGATCTTTGAACAAACCTCTTAGGATGCCTGCCATAGATACAGGAGAAATGTCAGGAGGGAATGCTTCTGGAGCATGGCCATATAGCCCGGAAAACTCACAGCAACCCAATAATAATAATAATAATAATAATAATAATAATAAGATTATTATTACACAACAAGATTAGTACACAGCAAACGAGATCATAAAATTATTTATTATTATTATTTATTTACTATATTTATAGCCAGCATAGTGATCTTGTTATGTATCTAATAATAATAATAATAATAATAATAATAATAATAATAAGAGTGTGTGTTGTGTCTCTGTGCTGTGCTCCCCTCCTCCGACAAGGAAAATCAGGGTCCACCAAGAGATGGAAATCTTTATTAATCGTGGAAAAGGACCGAGGTTGAGAGGGGAAATAATTTTCGTTGCTGTAAGGAAATTGGCCAGGCGTTAGAAAGCGAGGCAGATGAGGCATCATCTTCTCTACTTGGCCTCTTCTTCAGGGTGGGAAGCAGCTTTGCAGAAATGGAGGTGGGGGAGGGGGTCTTTCAAGAGGCCCTCCTGAATCCCACCCTCTCTCTTCTGCCACCCCCATCCAATGTAACGACTTGAGATCTATCTAGCTCTCTACCCACCCGGCTTGAGGTTTTCTCCAACGCAATTTTATAAACACAACACCACCCTTTCCTTCAAAGAGGCTCAGCTTATAATCAAAGCGAGAGAAAGGCGTCCTCAACCGCGCATTCAAAGGACCAAGAATTCGAGAGACCCACGCAAGCAGAGGAAGGTGCTTTGGACAAACAAACCAACCAACCCCACATCACCTTCCTCATGTTGCCAAACCGGGTCTTGATTCGTCCTGGAAATGTACAAACGGTTAAAAAAAGGCAACACGTTTAATTCACGAGGAGAGGAGAGAGAGAGAGAGAGAGAGCAGTTAGGGGCAGCAAGCCAGTAAAACGGGGTGATAAATCCACGGCGTTGTTAGCGCTGCTTTTAATTATGGCTATTATGTTAATTATTCCGCATTAGCATGGAGTTATCAACGGCATGTCAGCTTTCATCCAAAGTGGGCTTTCTCTCCAAAAGGGGTCTTTTTCCTCCGTTGTCAGGAGAAAGAAAAAAAGAGAGCAGGAAAAGGTGGGGAGAGATGGAAAGAGAGAGAGAGGCCGGAGCTGTCTTGAGAGCAAAACAAATGACTTCCCCCATTGAAAGAACCGCCTTGGACGTGATCCTGCCTCCACTTCTGTCCTTTCCCGCTGATCCCCGCCAGGCAGGGAAAAGGGGGGGGGGCATGGGGAAGAAAGAGCATAGGTTGCTTTTGTTACTATTGTTAATAGTATCAATACAATACAATATAATATAATATTAGTTGGGGAGGGGAGCATAGGTTGTTTTTATTATTAATATAACATAATAGTGGGGGGAGAGCATAGGTTGTTTTGTTATTATTAATAGTACTCATATAACGTAATGTAATATGAAATTGGGGAGAGCATAGGTTGTGTTTGTTATTATTAATATAATATAATATCAAATTGGGGGGAGCATACGTTGTTTTCGTTATTATTAATAATATAATATAATACGAAAGTGGGGGAGAGCATAGGTTGTGTTTGTTATTATTAATATAATATAATATAAAAGTGGGAAGAGTAGAGGTTGTTTTTGTTATTATTAATAATATTAATACAATACAATACAATACAATACAATATTAAAGTGGGGGAGGGCATAGGTTGTTTTTGTTATTATTAATAATATTAATATAATATTAGTGGGGGAGAGCATAGGTTGTTTTTCTTATTATACTGATATTTAATGATTTATGTTACAATTGTTTTTAATTGCCCTATAATTGTCTCTTGATGTTTTGTTTCATGTTGTTCACAGCTTTGAGTCGCCTGAGGGCTGAGAAAAGCGGTATATAAAATAAATAAATAAATAAATAAATAAACACATAAATAAATAAATTATTATTAATAATAATATAAATCTAATATAATATGAAAGTGGGGGAGAGCATAGGTTTTTTTCTTATTATTAATAGTATTAATATAATATAATATAATATTAGTGGGGGGGGGAGAGCATAGGTTGTGTGTTATTATTATTAATATAATATAATAAGTATTTTGGCCACATAATGAGAAGACATGAAAGCTTAGAGAAGACAATGATGCTGGGGAAAATGGAAGGAAAAAGGAAGAGGGGCCGACCAAGGGCAAGATGGATGGATGGCATCCTTGAAGTGACTGGCTTGACCTTGAAGGAGCTGGGGGTGGTGACAGCGAACAGGGAGCTCTGGCGTGGGCTGGTCCATGAGGTCAGCGTGGGCTGGTACAAGAGTCGGAAGCGACTGAACGAATGAACAACAACATAATATTAAAGGGGGGGGGGGGGAGCATAGGTTGCTTTTGTTTTATTATTAATAGTATTAATATAATATATAAGTGGGGAGAGCATAGGTTGTATTTGTTATTATTAATATAATATAACATAATAGAATACAATAGAATATTAAAGTGGGGTAGAGAGCATGGTTGTTGTTGTTCCTATTATTCTTATTCTTAGTATCAATATAATATAATAGTGCTTTGAATGCAATTTTCCCTGCTTCTTGGGAGGGGGTTGGACTAGATGGCCCAAGAGGTGTCTCCCAACTCTAAGATTCTATGATTCTATAATGAAATATAATAATTAACATTATTAATATAAAATTATTAATAGTATTAGTGGTTAGGGTTATTATTATGATGATTGTTATTATTATTATTATTAAAAGACTTACCAATTTTGCCTGCTTCCCCCCCCCCCCCCCACTTTCCTCATATACACACAGCCCGTCCGCCCCCGTTTGGAGAAGGCATTTTATCATCTTGGATCCTTCTGTCAAACATTATGTTCCTGCTCGTTTTTATCTGTCCCGTTTTACAAAACCCTTTTTCAACGCTTGCAAAATAATAAAAATAAAATAAAACAATCTATCTATCTATCTATCTATCTATCTATCTATCTATCTATCTATCTATCTATCTAGTATCCATCTATCCAACTACTGCTAAGAATTGCGCACAAACGCACCTGCGCTTCCAAAGATGTGCAGAGTTGAGTAAACCAAACAATAACAAGGCCGGATTGCAGAGCTCTCTCCCATAGAGAGTCACGCCAAAGGTAGCCTGAGCCTCCCTCCATTAAGGTCAGGAGGGAAAGGCGGAGGAGGCAGGCAAAGAGAAAAAGAGGAGCTGTGTCTCATAAGCGGCTGATGGGAGAAAGGAAAGGGCCTGAGGCTGTTAGGAATTGTGGGAGTTGAAGTCCAAAACACCTGGAGGGCCCAAGCTTGCCCAGGCCTGTTGTAGCCTGTGTGTTCGCCTCTACACTGCCCAATGAATGCCATTTGACACCACTTGGCCTGCCATGGCTCCATGCCATGGAATGATGGGAGATGAAGATTGGTGAGGCAACACCTCTCTTTGGAAGAGAAAACGAATGACTGTAAAACGACATGATTCTATAGAGCCAATGCAGTTAAAGTGGTGTCAAACTGCACTAGTTCTACGGTGTAGAATACACTTTAAACTGGGTTCCAATCGCATGGTTGCCACAATCTCGTAAAGCAAGGCATTCTTAATATCTGGTGCTTCAGTTCAAATCCATTCCCCATTTGCAATACGGAGAGGGGGAAAACCATTCTGTGTTTCAGGATTCTTATTTGGGATAAACAGCCTCGGGGAAATAAGGCGGGTTATAAATAAACTTTATTATTATTATTATTATTATTATTATTATTATCATTATTATTGGAGCCCCCAGTGACGCGATGGGTTAAACCCTTGTGCCGGCAGGACTGAAGACGGACAGGTCGGAGGTTCGAATCCGGGGAGAGTGCGGATGAGCTCCCTCTGTCAGCTCCAGCTCCACATGCGGGGACAGGAGAGAAGCCTCCCACAAGGATGATGAAAACATCAAAACATCCGGGCGTCCCCTGGGCAACGTCCTTGCATATGGCCAATTCTCTCACACCAGAAGCGACTTGCAGTTTCTCAAGCTGCTCCTGACACGATTTTTTAATTATATTATATGTTGTTGTTATTATTACTATTATATTACTATTATAATATTCTTATATTATTCTTATTATATTATTGTATAATTATAATATTCATTATAATAATTATTGTGATATTTATATTATTATAATAATGCACCATATTATTATTATTATTTCAGATATTTGTACCCCGCTCTTCTCAACCCCCTTGGGGAACTTATTTTTTATTATTTATTTATTATACGCATATTTATTATTATGATATTATTATTATTATTATGCACCATATTCTAATTGTTTTTAAGTATTTGAAAATCATGTTGACTAGTTTTTTCTGAATCCAAACTCGTAATAGTTTTCAATAAGGATCAAAGCGTTTAAATTGCCATTCTAAGATGTTTTGAGTGATTTTATAAGACCCTTGGGAACCATGTGTTTTTAAAATGGAATTGCTGTTTAATTATTTTTGAAAAAAAAGTTTATAAAATTAGATTTTAGCTGATTTCTTTTTTTGTTTTCTTGAAAGACATAGCCGGGTTAGTCTGGAGTATCAGTGCGCAAACACCAGCCTGTCGCATTTTAGAAATTAGCTGAGAGAAAAAAGCTTTCCTAGGCCATGGCAGTTGAGGAAGGAAATTTGGGTGCATCCGCACTGTGGAATTAATCCAGGTTGACGACACTTTAACGGCCACGGGTCTTTAGCTTTCTCTGCCAACGTGTTGTGTGTGTTTGCCTCATTTCCTTTTCTTTCAACGAGGTAACCTTCAGCTTGGAGAGCCTCAGCTTGCCATGTGAGGTAATGCGGCCAGAAGCAGGTCAGTGAGAACTAATCCTCCTAGTCCACCTTAATCAATTCTTCCGTGGTTTCATCCACTCCCTTCTGCTTGCAGGCTTTGTAATCCTCTCCATACCAACTCAAAGCAACTCCTATTGAGCTCAGTGCAGTTTATTCGACAAACATTGGTACAGGACTGCAGCCCACAGCAGTAAACAACATCTTGAGGTTGTGTTGTTGTTGTTGATTTGTAAAAACAACCTGTCACTGCTTCGAAGCCTTTTCCAATGGTACAGCTACACTGTAGAGTTAACCCACTTCGACACCACTGCCTTGGCTCAATGCTATGGAATCTTGGGAGTTGTAGTTTGGGGAGGCAACAGCACTCATTGGCTGAGTCCCCTGGGGAGAGAGGATGGAATATAAATATAAATAAAGTTTTTATTAATTAATTAATCTGAGGATGCCTGCCATAGATGTGGTTGAAACGTCAGGAGAGAATGCTTCTGGGACATGGCCATACAACCCGGAAAACTCACAGCAACCCATTTAGTTATTATTATTGTTTATAAGGCTAAGGACATTGTAAAACTACAATGGGATGTAAGTGGTGGAGGCTCCGTCTTTGGAGGCTTTTAAGCAGAGGCTGGATGACCTCCTGTCGAGGAGCTTTGAATGCGATTTTCCTGCTTCTTGGCGGGGGGTTGGACTGGATGGCCCAGGAGGCCTCTTCCAACTCTACGATTTTATGATTCTCCTTCCAGTTTCTCAGCCCTGTCTCATAAAAACAAATGCTGGTGTGTGAAAGCGTCTGTAATATCAATGGATTTGCTCTGGATTAGAGTCTGAATCTTAAAGCATCCCTCTGAGGCGCTGACGCCCAGGCGAAATGGTTTCAGCACCCTGGAGAGCCCCACAAAGCCCGGAGATTCTGGCTAATGAACTTCACCCGCCCTGAGTTTCTGGGGTGTATCTACTTCAGGCATGAGCAAACTTGGGCCCTCCAGGTGGTGTGGACTTCAACTCCCACCATTCCTAACAGCCCCAGCTCTCCAGGTGCTGTGGACTTCAACTCCCACCATTCCTAACAGCCTCAGCTCTCCAGGTGCTGTGGATTTCAACTCCCACCATTCCTAACAGCCTCAGCCCTCCAGGTGTTGTGGATTTCAACTCCCACCATTCCCAACAGCCTCAGGTCCCTTCCTTTCCCCCCTCAGCCACTTAAGCAGGGCCTGAGGCTGTTAGGAATGGTGGGAGTTGAAGTCCAAAACACTTGGAGGGGCCAAGTTTGCCCATGCCTGTATATATCATGCTCCATGTTCTTCACAATTCTTGAATGATGTGGATGCTTTTTGCAAGTGAGAGTGAGGGTGGTAGTTATGTCGCAGTATTTAAAAAGGTGCTCTTTTCTCATTGTTACAGATTTCATATTTTGGGGAGATTCGGGCATATATTCTGGTAGCTGCTCTGCTCAAAAAGCAGGCTTGCTATCTCTAAAGGCTGAAGAAAGAAATACAGAAAGGTGTGGTGTTGTGTCCTCTTCCCCAGCAGAACATCCAATTCTTTTTGGTTTTGTATCATTACCGCAAAGACCCAGGAGACAGATAGATAGATGGATGGATGGATAGATTCCTCTTGAGCATCAGGTGGGAAAGGACTTGGACATTTCTAGGAAAAAGTATAAAAATTCAGGCTGCATCCTTGACCATTTTGGAACAAAGAGATGAGAAAGGCAGGGCCTGATTCTTCACAGAACATAGATTTGCTCTCACCCTGCTCCTTTTATCTTAAGCATCCAACCATGTGATCTGATGGATTCACAGCAAGAGTGGCTTCCCATCATCTTCACCATCTCATACAGGGCTGTTTTTGTTTCTATTCTTTCCAGGTGAATGGCCTCCTAGAGGGATTTCTTCTCAAGCATTGGGATGGGCAACCTTCTCCAAAGAGAGCTTGCATTGACTTCCAGGGGATTTGTGAGTCCCAGAAAGAAAGGAGAATTCCATTTCCTAAACCAACAGAAGAGCTTGAAGTCTTCTCTTCCCTTTCAGGCTATGGGTACATCTGCACAGGCGAAGTAGTGCAGCTTGATACCACTTTGATTGCTTCAGTGCTATGGAATCATAGGAGCTGTCATTTTAAAGGGCTTTCAGCTTTCTCTGCCAAAGAGTGCTAGTGCCTTACCAAACTACTGATCCCAGAATCCCATAACATTAAGCCATTGCAGTAGACATGCAATGGGTTAAACCTTTGTGCTAGCAGGACTGCCGACCAATAGATTAGTGGTTAGAATCCGGGGAGAGCAGGTTGAGCTCCCTCTGTCAGCTCCAGCCAGGGAGAATGGGTTGAGCTCCCTCTGTCAGCTCCAGCTCCCCATCCATGGAGATGAGAGAAGCCTTCCACAAGGATGATAAAACATCAAAAACATCTGGGCATCCCCTGGACAATGTCCTTGCAAATGGTCAATTCTCTCATACCAGAAATGACTTGCAGTTTCTCAAGTTGCTCCTGAAAAAAAGTCACTGCAGTTAAAGTGGTGTTAAATTTTACCAATTCTACAGTGTATCTCAGGCATGGGCAGACTTCAGCTTTCCAAGTGTTTTGAACTTCAACTCCTACAATTCCTAACAATCTCAGGCCCCTTCCCTTTTGCTTAAGTGGCTGAGGGGGAAAAAGGAAAGGGCCTGAAGCTATTAGAAATGGTGGGAGTTGAAGTCCAA
Source organism: Anolis sagrei (assembly GCF_037176765.1). Classification (NCBI taxonomy): domain Eukaryota; kingdom Metazoa; phylum Chordata; class Lepidosauria; order Squamata; family Anolidae; genus Anolis; species Anolis sagrei. Next base: position 166,901,764 of record NC_090024.1, read on the forward strand.
AACGCCTGTTTTCATCCTCCAAGATCCAGCATTTACACTTCCTCTGAAATAAATTGGACAAATACACAAAAACATAAAGTCCAACGAGACTGTGTCTCTTTCCCCCTTCCTGTGGAACTATGGATAAGGCAGACAAATGCAATAACTCCCTGTTTTGTCAAGAAATTTGGCATTTTGATACTTTGAAATAAAAATAATGTTGTTGCTTTGGGGGTTGATTCTCAAGTTCTTTCCGCCAGGGTACGGGTTCTGCTGGTCTCTGTAGGAGGAGGAAAAAGAAAAGTGTATTGCAAGGATTCCCCTAGGCAGGGAGCAGCCAAGCCTTGAAGCTGTAAGGCTATTCAGTGCTAAACAAGGTGATCAATTGCAGCATGTACATGTGCCTCAAACAGACAAGAGTTCTTTCTCCCACCCTGGAGATTCCACAGATATATAATCCCCGCTTGCCTTGTTTCCAACAAACCTCACAGCAACCTAGTGATTCCAGCCATGAAAACCTCTTGGGTTCTTGATAGGAATGCCAGAGTGGAGACAACAATGGTTGTTCAATAGTTGTGGACCCTAAAGGCACCCCCACCCCATCTTGGGAGGTAAATGTTATGGAAAACTCCCAAAATAGCAGAGCATCCAAAAACACAAACAGAATACTTATAGTTGAGCATTCAGTTCACAGTGAGCAGTGTGTGAAGTGTTGTGGCTGTAAAGAATTTAGATTTTAGGAGGCAAAGATGTCATAGTTCAATCTTTATAGTTACAAAAGGTTTATTTACAAAAATAATAACTACAGAACTGGTCTGAGCTACTCTATACTCGATCTCTTCTAGGGTTCAAAGGGAGGGAAAAATCTTCAAGTACTAGATCTCTCCTGACACACACAAACATTAAGTCTAGTAATTAAGTCTAGTCTTGTTAGACTCTGGAGGTTGGTGCCCACCTCCATTTCTAAGTCAAAGAGCTGACATTGTCCGTAGACACCTCCAAGGTCCTGTGACTGACATGATTTCATGGAGTACCGTTACCTTCCCACAGAAGTGATACCTATTGATCTACTCACATTTGCATGTTTTTGAACTGCTAGGTTGGCAGAAACTGGGCCTAACATCGGGAGCTTACCCCGCTCCCCAGATTCGAACTGCTGACCTTTTGGTCAGCAAGTTCAGCAGCTCAGTGGTTTAACCCACATACACCTGTAAAGTATCCATTCTGCACAACCAATCAGAATATGAGTAGAAACAGAGAGAAGAGAACAAATAGATACATTCCAACTGTCATTCAGGAGTCAAGGGAGAAGGAATTCCTTCAGCCTATTCAAAAGCTACCTGTTCCTCATTGAGACTTGGGCAGTGTGGGGTTGAATTCTAAGAATAAGCAGGGCCAAACCTGGATGGTACTTGGATGGGAGACCGCCAACGAATGCCAAGTGCAGTAGGCTACAGTTCAAAGGAACTGAAAAAAACCTTGTAGTATCCCACTCCAGAAAAAGCATGAAGAGGAAGGGAGGGGAGGAGGCTGGCATTTGCTATTGTTATGTCTCCTTTTTCCAAGAAAACTCCATAATAGACTTGTCACACATTGGAAAAGGTTTTGAAAGTACACAGCAGGATAACTCCAGGTAGCAAAGTCAATCATAGATGATGTCTGCTTCTTACCACAGCCCTAAATAATAATAATAATAATAATAATAATAATAATAATAATAATAATAATAATAATAATGTTTATTTATATCCCACTCCCTCTCCTCAGGGGACTCGGATGGGTCACTACCCACAAAAAACACAATGAAGTGCAATACAGTAAAATACATAAAATGGAATAAACAATAACACATCCAGTCAATACAAAACACAAAGGCATTTTTATTTTCACAGCTCCTGCAATTCCTTCCCAGAATAGCAAGAGGCTATGTTGTATCTTTTCAAACCTCTGGTGCCACTGTCCTGTGCTTGCTTTTCACCTCACAACCAGATGTTTTCTTCTTTCTGTAGGACAACACCAGTTGGATCCCTCTGCCTGCTCACATACACACCACTGCTGCTGCCACATCAGTGCTCAGAAGAATTGGCTCTTGGTGTGACTGAATGATCACAAAGCTGCACCCAATTTGTATTTGAATATTGCATATCAATTCACAGGCTCACAGAGTAATTCATGAAAAAGTAATCAAGCCACACTGAAATGATGTGGTGCCTACTATGAAGAGAAGAAAGAGTTAGCCACTAGGCACAAAGGGAATTAAATTATTTGCAGTAATCTATTTTCTCTCCTCTAATCAAAATCCTGGTATGTGACCACCCATTCCTTAAAAAAGGAGGCCACTATGTCAGTGAACAACACAAACTGTAATCTTATATATTCATTTGCCTAGAAGGAGCCCCTGGTGGTGCAATGGGTTAAACCATTGTGCTGGCAGGACTGCTGACCAAAAGGTTGGTGGTTCGAATCTGGGGAGTGGGGTGAGCTCCCATCTGTCAGCTCCAGCTTCCCGTGCAGGGACATGAGGGAAGCCTCCCACAGGATGGTAAAACATCCAGGCATCGAATCTGGGAAGCGTGGTGAGCTCCTGTTTGTCAACTCCAGCTTTCCATACAGGTGAAACAACCAGGTGTCCCCTGGGCAATGTCCTTGTGGATGGCTAATTCTCTCACACCCAAAGCTACTTGCAGTTTCTCAAGTTGCTCCTGACATGAAAAAAATATATCTGGAAGTAAGCTCCATATGACAGAATTTGGAATCTAGAAGTAGGTATTTATTTATCGTGTCATCAGCAACCATACCATTGTGTTACAATTCTAACAGAACAAAACAAACACACAGATTAATAAGAAAAAGAAAGAAAGAAAAAACACACACAGATTCCTGAACCTTGCTGTGTATTCTTGATACCAGAGTTATTTCACACTACATAACACTTTTAATAAAAGTGGCCTGGTCCACAGGAACTCTAAATTAGATGACAAAACTGACTCTGGATTGTACAATTGCCACCACTTGGTGGTGGTGGATGTCATGCTGTTAAACATCACCGTTGTCAGAAGAAATATTATAGAGAGAAATCTTGTTTGCCACCAAGGCTAGTTGTTAGAACCAGTGGCAGCTTGCCTTAAACATTACACTATGGAACATGATCTTTGTTTCTGTTATGAATATCATTTCTTAATGGTTTTATCTTTAAAACATGAAATAAGTTTATTAGAGATCTCCTTCAGCACATTTTACTATAGTTTTGCTGTATCTCTTGGAGTCTCAACCAAACATAGTTTGTGGCAGCCAGAAAAACAAAGTTTCTGAAGTATAAAAAGTACTTTCAAAGCAAGTACCACACAACTGAACAGGAAATAACACTTTCACACCAGAAACGTATTTTTCTCTCAAAATTTGTTACATAGTGTTATTGTATTTACATTTAGTTGCCATATATTGCCAGGAATGTGTACAAATATGTGCATTTTAAATGATTAAAATGCACATTTATTTCACAATAATTTTGATTGTATTTTTCCATTTATGTATTTTTTAAAAATAATTTATTTCTTATACAAATTAAATGATAGCCTTATGGTGGTGGGTGGACCTCTTTTGTTTCCTTGCAACCAATATTATTATACCAAGTCCATCATGGGTTAGAGCCTCACATTTATTTCTAGTTTCCTGTAACTAGAATGTTCCTTATATATCATGTATATACCTAAGGAGCTGCAGTGGCTCAGTGGGTTAAACCCTTGTGCCGGCTGAACTGCTGACCTTAAGACTTGAAGGTTGGTGGTTCGAATTCGTGAGATGGGGTAAGTTCCTGTCTGTTAGCACCAGCTTCCCATGCGAGGACATGAGAGAAGCCTCCCACAGGATGATAACACAGCCGGACATCTCCTGGGAACGTCCTTGCAGATGGCCGATACTCTCACACCAGAAGTGACTTGCAGTATATTCCCAATTTGCCTCTGACACAATAAAATGCATATGCCTATGAGCTAAATCTGACTGCTCAATCTAATTATAACAGACCCAACCAATCAATGGGAACTTGGTAAGTCAACACCCATAAAACCTCCATAGAGTCAATGAATTTGCTTTAATTAGATATCTTTCAGAGTCTTTTACAGTCCTCAGTGGACCAAACAAGGACAAGCCTGATCTTTCTTGACAACTGCTCATTGTCAGCCTAAACTCAGATGTGGCCATGATGAACCAGTTGCAGATGAAAAGGTTCCTCATGATCAAAGATGACAATTTTCTTCATTCTGCTTTATGGAGGGTATCAAAAGTATGTTTAAACTAGTTCTCATCCAAGAAGATCAAATGAATTACAGGCATGGAACTGATGTCTCTGATGACAATGAGGAGATGGATGAGAATTATTGGAGAGACCTTATCCCAAGAAAACATGAGTAATAAGTCAGGACTAGGCTAAAGGTGGGAAGGGATGGGGAACATGGGTCTTCTAATCTGTCTCTGTTTCAACAACAGTTCCATTCAGTTTGCAATCCTATGCATACTTAATTCAGACTGAGTTCTACTGAATGCCTTCTATGCAAACATCCATACAATTACATGGTCTGAGCCACATGAACTTTAACAATGATCTCAAATGCATTTGAGCAAATATTGAAAATTTCTTCCGATTTCTTTACTTGTTTGAACAGGTAAAACAAAAACTGAATTTGGCAATGATGAAAGTAACCTAAATTTTACCAAGACGGGGCATGCATGTATTTTAAAATAAAACACAGTAAAAAGTATGGATTTCAAATGATGCAATGTAACAATATGGGGAAAGAAAAGAATGCATTAATAGTCTGAACTTTGGGATATATCCAAATTATCAAGGTAAATTATATTTTTAGATGCATCTCCCAGAATCTGCAGGCCATCTTATCCCCCAAAGCAGTGGAAGCAGATGGTTCACATATATGGTAAATCCACTCTTGCATGTATTTTGAGCTTTAAAGGAGCAATCTAAGGTGCTGAATTTTCAAAGTAGGTTCAGCACCCTGGATAGGAATCCACTGTAAAATTAAGAGTGGTTTCATAGTCCTACCATCCTACCAGTTTTTCCCAAGGCCTGATTACCACTGCTTTCCAGAATATCAATGACTGTATTTGAAATGATCTACATTGATAATTTTCAACAGATGGCTTTGCATGCAAAATCATGGTTCTTCATGTGAGCTATTTGGAGCTTTCTCAAAAAAGGAACACATTTTTAAAGTGTTCTTTTTCTGGTTAAAGGTAAAAGTAAAATTAAGTGTTTTCCCCTGACATTAAGTCAAATTGAGTCTGACTCTGGGTGGTGGTGCTCATCTCCATTTCTAATTCAAAGAGCCAGTGTTGTCCATAGATGCCTCCTAGGTCATGTGGCTAACATGACCATACGGAGTGCCATTACCTTCCTGCCAAAGTGGTACCTATTGATCTACTCACATTTGCATGTTTTTGAACTGCAAGGTTGACAGAAGCTGAGGCTAACAACAGTAGCTCACCCCATCCTACATATTTAAACCACCAACCAAATTATGCAGCTTAGTGGTTTAACCGGTTGTGCCACCGTGGCCCCTTTTTCTGGATATGATTGCAATCCCTACACTGTTTGCTTTGCTTTTGTGTGTATTGCACAGATAGTTATAATGCATGGCATTTATACCTGTAACCTTGTACAGGAGACCAATGTTATTGCCCTATGACACACATATGCACTATAAGGCTGATGGCAGAATGGCTCACCTGGTGAAACTGTGACATTTGAACCAATGTTTTCTCTGATCACAATTCACACTGTAACAATCCATGCCACATGCTTCCAGCTTCTAACATTAGGAGGCAACTACCCATATATTTAAACTTCACATTGCAGTAAAGGGATAACTACACATCTGAGGGGAGAGTATATCTCATAGATGGGGGTAATAGTTTACAGGTAAAAGGCTTTGCATGCTGAAGTTCCAATCCCTAGCATTTCCAGTTTTGAGAGAGAGAGAGAGAGAGAGAGAGAGAGAGAGAGAGAATTGGTAATAGCTGATAGGAAATGTTTCTACCTGACAGTCTAGAAAATTGTAGCCAGTCAAAATAAACAATATGTTGGATGAACCATGGTCTACAACAACTTCGTGCCGCAGACAGTGTGTGTCTGTATGCTCAAAACAGTGGCTTTCTTGAAAAATAAAGCATGGTGTGCCGAACAGTCTGCTTTATCCCACTTTATCTGAAACTGCTTTTTCATTTCCCAACATTTCTGTATATTTGCAAGCATGAAGGGAGATCCATACCAGAAAAAAAGAGTAGGCAGGCAGAAACATCAAAACTTTTATTCCCTAACTGAAATGTTTAAGGTAATGGGTAGGCTTGATAACTGACACAGAAATTAACTTTGATGCTCAAATATCCTGATGAGATTTGAAGATTGGTTCTAGTTGGCTTTAATGTCTCCCCCTCCCCAACCAAATCTTCACTGGCATTTCTTTCACGGTCCTGTGGGAGTGACAGGCCAAAGTTCCAATTTTGCCCTTTCACATGTTCCGTTGTTTCCATGGCAGTCAATGGAAGCTTTGTGTACAATTTTCCAAATACATTTTTCAGGCCTGTAGCCATACCACATGGACAACATCCTTGGTTTCTTTTATTACCCGGAACAGAAGATGGGTTGAAAAGCAAAGTCCATAAATAGAAAGATTCTAAACATATAAACACACAAGGAAGGGACACACAGTACTGTCAATATTAATTCATTCTGGGTAAAAGATTTCCACACACATAACTTCAGCTCTAGGGCTATCTTATAAACCATGCTAACAAAGCCTTGAACAAAGGCTTAGTTTGGACTAATGCATATGTGTTTAGAACTGTTTCCTTGTATGAAATGGGAACTTCTTTCTCAGGAGGTAGGTTAACAACAACCACTTTTCATGCCCATTTTAAGAGCTAGTATGAAGAAAATCAGTTGCACTTAACAATCAAGAGTTAAATCACAATAACTTTGTAAATATACTCAGTGATTTTCCCATAGACACTTTTGACTGCGCTGTTATTTTGGTGGCACTGCCTGCCTGGGAAGAAAGTACTGAATTAAAATCCAAGCAAGCTTCCTTGTTCTGCATGGATTTGTTCAGGGGATACTCTAAAGCAGTGGTTCTCAACTTGTGGCTCCTCAGGTGTTTTGGCTACAACTCCCAGAAATCCCAGCTAGTTTACCAGCTGTAGGGATTTCTGGGAATTGAAGGCCAAAACATCTGGGGACCAACAGGTTGAGAACCGCTGCTCTAAAGGCAGAAGATCTCCTCTATTCTTGAAGGTTTAGCAGAATTAGCCCTAGTTAATACTTTGAGACTGCCAATGAATACAAGGTGCTGTAGGCTATATTTCAGAAGAAGGATGTGACAAAACCACCTCTAAGAATTCTTCACTTCAGAAAAAACCTTATGAAATTCATGCTGGTGTCATAAGTCATAAATCGATAGGCTACTTTGAAGGTGCATGCACAACATGGTTGGCCTTAAATGGAAAAGCTTTATAGCACCCAGGAGCTGTTGAAAATATGCTGTGAATTAGTCCCATCAACACAATATCATAGGATGAATGACTCAAAATCTTAACTGGGTGGGAAGTTTGCTGTAGTCGTATTCAAGGAGGGAGGTTACTCTTTTACAGAGAATTACCACTGACTGTTTTGGATCACAGAGATAAAGTGATTGAATGCTGCTGAAGTGATCGAATGATCCTGTCTAGTAGAGATAGCCTTCCCATCTAGTTAAGGTGCATGATATCCAAAGCCTCAGGCAGCAGTGTTATAAAAAGGCAATGAAAGTACAGAACAACAACAACAACAACATTCACAACAGACCAGCTGTTGCATTATATCATGTCCCATAACTAGTAGAAGCACTGGAGTGACTCAAATTTGTAGTCCTAGCCTGATAAGAGAAGCATTTTTGTACTTAACGTTGTGAAAAATGCCCTCAAGCTGCCATGTGCTAATGACTGTAAAGGGTGGATTGTCACTTACTGGTTTATTACTGTTTCTATTTTAATTTATCCTGGTTTGTGGCTTGTTTTCTGTTTTGGTGACACTGGTTCATTGTTTGGTTCCTGTCTCTTGATGAGGACTGTTGTTTTTTGCACAGTGAACTGGAACAATAGTCTGTGTTAAACAGGCGCTTAGATATTTTAAGGTGAAGACAATGGCCTTCTTAGAAACTGAACACAAGACTTTATAGAATAGGATGTCATTGGTTTCCACTCTTATCATCCCTTGCCATTGGCTATGCTGGCAAAAGCTAATGGGAAATCTCCTTCCCCTTTTCTCTGTATAGAAGCTTGAGATCTAGAGTTCCATTTGGAACATTTCTCTTTGGTATAGAAAGATCAGACAAGATAACTACAAATAAAAATAATCAAATTGTAATATGCTTTTTAGTAGACTTCTACCATAATGCCACTTATTAGACTTCTACTTCTGTTGTGAGATAATTAATTAACATTTCTCATTACTCATTTAATCCATATATATAGGAGTACAATGCAATCCTATATGTGTCTGTGAAGAACTGTATATTCCAGCAAATCATGGAGTCTTCTTCCTTGATAAGTGCGTAAAAATGCAGCATTAATAGCTTCCACCTTAATTTGTGAACCAGCTCCATTAGATTGCAGTGTTTGAAATCCCAGTATACGATATGAAAATCTAATATTAATTGTTAAATGGCTTCAATCAAAATCATGATATTTTTCAGATCATCAGGGCAATAAATCCACTTTAGGTTTTAGTCCAAATTTTCTGGACTTATTTTAGAGATAGACTTTAGCATTTTAGATAGGACCTTCAAAGATTTGCTGGTCCACTTATAACTACTTGTTGGCCAAAGATCTGTTAGACCGGAGGTTCCCCACCTTTGGTCTTCCACCTGATGTTGCAATTAGTAAATGACATGCAGCTCTAAATACATCATTTCAATATGTGCATTTCTTATCTACTTGAACTTCCTTTTATGGATGCTTTCCTTGGCTAAATTTAGTTTTTAAATTCTGTGAATCTTGGGCTGTCATAGCCCCGCATATATGCACTGTATTTTTAAAGATTCAACACCAAGGCAAGATACCTCTATCTCTTGCCTAGTGTGTAGAAATTATTCTACATAATAAAGTAAAACATAGCACCATCAACATTAGATTCTGCTCTTCTGCTGCTAAATTGAACTAGCACTTAATCCCCCATCCCTCCAGACTTGAGTACCTTGTTGCACTTTAAGACCTTTGCACTTTATGAACTGCTTCAGTGGCATGCAGCTGTGACGCCTACTGTGTTTGCACTTTAAGACTCTTGCACCTTATGAACTGTCCCAACTGTTCGCAGTTGTGACACTTACTGCACTTTGCTATTGTCAGTCCTATTGAATTGTTCCATCATTACCCATGCGGTACCCTATCCCCCTATTTGTACTGTCCTTGGTATTAGTGACCTGTGGAAGGGGCAAGGGACGAAGCGGGCTGGAGGCTGTGGGTAACAATAAGGTGGGGAGGGGGGAGAAAGGGAATGGAGGAAGTTGGCAAGAAAAAACTCCAACAAACCAAACAACCATTAATGGAACAGAAATTGAGACCAGGGACTTGGACTGCGGCATGGAGGAGGGGAGGTGTTCCACTAGCCGAGGGGCCCCCATAGAAGTCGTGGTGGGGAAGGGGAGATGCGGGAAAAGGAGACCACAAATTCGGCCTAATTCGGATCGCATATCTACATTAATAATTCCAAACCGGTCTCCTATGGTAAATTGGTGTAACCAGGTTGGCGGTCCCTCCGGATTGAAGGTGATGCTGTTGAACGCCAGATCTGTCAACGGAAAAACAACCTTTATCCAGGACCTAATCCTGGATGAGCGGGCAGATCTGGCGTGCATTACGGAGACCTGGTTGGATGAAGTTGGAGGTGTGAATTTAACTCAGCTTTGTCCTCCAGGGTTCTCCGTGCAGCATCAACCGAGATCCGGAGGGCGGGGAGGCGGGGTCGCAGTGGTCTATAGAGATTCCATCCATCTGACCAGGAGTCCCATCCCGCAGACCACAAATTTTGAATGCATCCACCTGAGGGTGGGTGACCGGGACAGAATAGGGATTCTGTTAGTGTACCGTCCACCTCGCTGCACTACAGTCTCCCTACCTGAGCTAGCGGGGGTGGTCTCGAGACTGGCGTTGGAGTCTCAACGGCTTCTTGTGCTGGGAGACTTCAATATCCATGCCGAGACGGCCCTCACAGGAGCAGCTCAGGACTTCATGTCTGCCATGGCAACCATGGGGCTGTCCCAACAAATATCTGGCCCCACCCACTGTGCTGGACATACATTGGACTTGGTTTTCTGCCAGGGATGGGAGCAAGGTGGCGGTGTTGAGGAGTTGACCATCTCTCCGTTGCCATGGACCGACCATTTCCTGGTCAGATTTAGGCTCGCTGCGCCCCCCAACCTCTGCAAAAGTGGAGGACCCATTAAGTTGGTCCGCCCCAGGAGGCTTATGGATCCGAATGGATTCCTGACGGCTCTTGGGGATTTTCCCGCCACCTCGGTAGGTGACCCTGTCGATGCCTTGGTCGCTCTCTGGAATGGAGAGATGACCAGGGCAATTGACACGATCGCTCCGGAACGTCCCCTCTCAAGTAGCCGAGCTAATCCAGCTCCTTGATTTACTGAGGAGTTGGCAGTGATGAAGCGAAGGAAGAGGGAACTAGAGAGCGTGTGGCGTTCAGATCCGAGCGAGTCAAATCGAGCACGGTTTGTGTCCTTTTTAAGGGCATATGCCGCGGCAATAAAAGCCGCAAAGAAAACTTTCTTTGCGGCTACTATTGCGTCTGCAAGGAACCGTCCGGCGGAGTTGTTCCGGATTGTCAGAGGTCTTTTAACTCCCGCCTCCTCAGGCGGGAGCCCTGACAATTCGGCCACGCGCTGTGAAGCATTTGCTCGGTTCTTTGCAGACAAAGTCGCTTTGATCCGTTCCGGTCTGGACACCATATTAAATGCAGTCTCCGAGGATGTGACACGAGCACCTGCTTGTCCTATTTTGATGGATTCGTTTCAATTGGTGAAGCCCGAGGATGTGGAAAAGATACTTGGAGGAATGAGGCCTACTACGTCCATCTTAGACCCCTGCCCATCCTGGCTTCTGAAGGAGGCCAGAGGGGGATTGGCTGAGTGGGTAACGGTGGTGGTTAACGCCTCCCTTCGGGAAGGCAAGATTCCAGCGAGCTTAAAACAAGCTATCATAAAACCTCTGTTGAAAAAACCATCACTGGATCCCACTAGATTTGACAACTTTCGGCCAGTTTCCAATCTCCCCTTTTTGGGCAAAGTCATGGAAAGCGTAGTGGCCTCACAACTCCAGGTATTCTTGAGAGACACGGATTATCTGGATTCGGCACAGTTTGGTTTCAGACCGGGACATGGTACTGAGATGGTCTTGGTCGCCTTAGTGGATGATCTGTGCCGGGAGCTAGACAGGGGGAGTGTGTCCCTGTTGGTGCTCCTGGACCTCTCAGCGGCCTTCGATACCGTTGACCACGGTATCCTTCTGGGGCGTCTTGCGGAGATGGGCCTCGGGGGCACTGTTCTACAGTGGCTCCGGTCATTTCTGTAGGGTCGCACCCAGAAGGTGTTATTGGGGGACACCTGTTCAACGCCACAGCCTTTGACTTGTGGGGTTCCACAGGGCTCTATACTGTCCCCCATGCTGTTTAATATCTACATGAAGCCGCTGGGTGAGATCATTCGGAGTTTCGGGGTGCGGTGTCATCTGTACACAGATGATGTCCAACTCTGTCACTCCTTCTCACCTGCTACTAAGGAGGCTGTCGAGGTCCTGAACCGGTGCCTGGCCGCTGTAACGGTCTGGATGAGGGCGAACAAATTGAAATTGAATCCAGACAAGACAGAGGTACTCCTGGTCAGTCGCAAGGCCGAACAGGGTATAGGGTTACAGCCTGTGCTGGATGGGGTCGCACTCCCCTTGAAGGCGCAGGTTCGCAGCTTGGGTGTGATCCTGGATTCATCGTTGAGCCTGGATCCCCAGGTTTCAGCGGTGACCAGGGGAGCATTTGCACAGCTTAGGCTCATGCGCCAGCTGCGCCCGTACCTTGGGAAGTCTGACTTGGCCACGGTAGTACACGCTCTGGTCACATCCCGCCTGGACTACTGCAATGCTCTCTACGTGGGGCTGCCCTTGAAGACGGCCCGGAAGCTCCTGCTAGTCCAGCGCTCAGCAGCCATGTTACTAACGGGAGCGGAACGCAGGGAGCACACAACGCCCTTGCTGTACCAGCTCCACTGGCTGCCGATTTGCTACCGGGCCCAATTCAAGGTGCTGGTGTTGGCCTACAAAGCCCTAAACGGTTCCGGCCCAAAATACCTGTCTGACCGCATCTCGGCTTATGAGCCCACGAGGACTTTGAGATCGTCCGGGGAGGCCCTTCTCTCGATCCCGCCCGCCTCTCAGGCACGCCTGGCGGGGACTAGGGATAGGGCCTTCTCGGTGGTGGTCCCCCGACTGTGGAACACCCTCCCTGTGGACATCAGAGTGGCGCCCTCCCTTATGACATTCCGCAAGAGACTAAAGACGTGGTTCTTTGAGAAGGCGTTTGTGTAAGTGCTGCAACAATTGGCAATGACGATTAGAACGGAACATGGATAATGAGATTCGGATTATGATTCAACGATGAGACGTGGCGAATGATTTAGTGTAACTGTATTATCGATAGTGCTGTTGTTTATTGTTGATGTGTAATTGCTTTGTTGAAATTGTACCTGGTTTTTATATGTTGTACACCGCCGTGAGTCGCCCTAGGGCTGAGAACAAATTAACAAATAAAAACATAAGGCTTTAGTCCTTTATGTATTATGCAGTCTACATATGGCACCTTTGCGTGCTATTTTGTAAGTTGCCCCAAGTCCCTATGGGAGACGGTGGTGGGTACAAATGAAGTTTATTTATTTATTTATTTATTATCCATTTATGTGAAAATTCATCTTACTGCCTGTGTGTGTGTGTTTATGTTTTTGCAGGATCTCATTGTCAATGACACTTCCAAGTTGATGATTGTTATATAAATCTGTTAGCCAGACACTAAATAGATGTTTTATACCACAGCTCCGTCCATTTTTGACAATTGGTTATTTTGGTTGGGAATGACAATCAAAACATTTGTAGTGTATTGGTGTGGGAAAGGCTGTAGTAACTAAAATCTAAAAGTATATTAAACTATGGAATTCTGGGATTTTAATTGCTTTACAATATGTTTACTGTTGTGCCATCAAGTTGTTCCTGATGCATGGTGACCTGTAGGTGAACCAATCATGGTGTTTTCTTGAAAAGATATGTTCAGAAGAGGTTTACTTTTGTTTTCCTCTGAGGCTGAGGCTATGACTTTCCCAAGATCACCCAGTGGGTCTCCATGTCCAAATGGGGGATTTCAACCCTGGCCTCCCAGTGTCCTAGTCCATCACTGAAATCACTATACTATGCTGGCTGTCAGTGAAAAATATATGTATATAAAATCCCAAGTTACAACAATGTAGGTCACCACCTGGTATCCCGAATGCAATGTCAGTAATGTGAACAAAAGCCCAAACTGGATTTGATGTGATACACAGAGAAAGCTGCAATTCCATTTATAATAAACTTTCCTTCACAATGAAACTGATCTATGGAAGAAAAAGAATCCTACAAATGTTTCCGCTTATCTAGATTTAAGTAGTCACATTAAATATAGATTCATCAAATCAATATGATGTGATTTATGCCTGTTTGCCTATAATTGACTGATATGTAGAAATGCCAGGCAATCAGTCTGCACATGAAACTATATTTTATTCCCTACCTGCTCAAGAGGCTTTATAGGCCAGTCTCCAGGGGCCATTTCCACTTTGATTATTCTTAAACAGTGGTATGCTTTGTGCCCTTGGCCGGATTTGGCAGAAAACAGATTAGTGCAGCAGTTAATTTGATTAGGGAAAACATAGTTTTCATAGATTAAAATGTCATTGCTTCATTTTAAAATCAGTCAAGCAAACTGTTACTCAATTCAGCATCTCACACAAGTTTTACATCAATTCTACCATGTATAAATAAAATCAGAAAACACCAGTAAGGAAAAGTGAGTAATCTGAACACGTATGTATAAAATAATAATAATAATAATAATAACAACAACAACAACAACAACAATTAACAACTAAGCAGCAGATATGAGGGATGGAAACTGAATGAACTATAGGCATAAAAAGCATTTACGCACAATTCTTACTTGATAACTTGCGTTTGTTTTTGATCTGTGCCTTCAATTGGTTCCAACCTATGGTCATCCTATCACAGGGTTTACTTGGCAAGATTTCCTCAGAAGAGTTTGTCATTGCCTTCCTCTGAGGATGAAATAATGTGACTTGTCCAAGGTCACCTTATGGGTTTCCATGACTGAGTGAGGATGTTGGTTTTTTAACATGATACACCACAGAATTAAAATTATAAAAACATATTCCATTTCCAAACATTCATTTCTAGCAAGATTAAATTCATTGACAAAGTCACCCAGTGGATTTTACGGCTGAGCAGGGATTTGAACACAGGTTTTCAGATTCATAGCCCAGTGCTCCACTAATATCTACTAAGTTCTAATATTAAATAAAGCAAAATAGAAATTTTAGTTCTGCAAAATAAGCTTTATCACAGCTGTATCTCATTCTTCCTTTAAGGAGTTCATTTCTCAGCATTAGTGATTTTTGCCTGTAAACTATTAGTATTTGTCTACAAACTCAGTATTAATTCAGATGTAGATTTGGACTGATATTTGCAGGGTAACCACAGGAATGCAGCAGATTCATGCCTCTAACACAAAAGCAACTATTTTGCAAATCATTTGGAGGGACAGAATATGAGAGTCTAGTTAAAAAGTTGATTTGGAAATCTGCTTATCCTTATCATAAGGTCCACAGACATGATTAAATGAAGACTCTCTACTTTTTATTATACTGTCCAGGGCTGGTATAAAGCATTTTGCTACTGGACGTGAAGTACAACTTGGTTCCCTCTCTCATTTTATGGACAAAAGCTGATTTGATGGGTTATTGATAGGCCAGGACATTCTGTTGCACCCCATGGCATCAATCTAGTTTAGGTACATTGGGCAAGCCCCATTATATAGATATCTCTCTCAAAAGGACTGTGTCAATTTGAATTACAGAGCCCCTGGTGGTGCAATGGGTTAAACCTTTTTTGCCAGCAGGATTGCTGACCAACAGGTCAGCGGTAGGAATCTGGGGAGACCACGTTGAGCTCCATCTGTCCACTCCAGCTCCCCATGCGGGGATATGAGAGAAGCCTCCCACAAGGATGGTAAAAAACATCCGGGCATCCCCTGGGCAACGTCCTTGCAGAAGGCCAATTCTCTCACACCAGAAGCAACTTGAAGTTTCTCAAGTCACTCCTGACATAAAAACAAAACTTTAAATTACAGACTGATTCAGATCATTAGTCCATTGAGCCTTGATTTGACATGATTGATCCGATGGCTCTCATAAAGCTTCTCTAGACCTACTGGAGGTGCCAAGGTTTGAACCTAGAACCTTCCACACATTGTTCTACTACAATGCTATATCTTTTTACTACCCATAAGGAAAGATGTTGTCCTTCAGTATCTTGCCAATCCTATCCATCACCCAGCATCTGCTTCTGGAGGTGACTACCTCACTCACATCTGTCCTTTATCAGTGTCTGAGATAAATATTGTATATAAGAAGGAAACTACATTTCTTTTTCTCACTTCCAGAATTGGGGATGTAATTTGTTGTAGTATAACTACAAAGAATTAAATTTATTATAGCATGAGCTTTCATGACAACAGTCTACTTCCACACGTGTATCAACATCCCTCCCAAATGATGTGCTCTGCATATATAGCTATTCTTCTATATAAACCTGTAATGCTCTTTATCTGAGGAAATGGGCTGTTGTTTATGAAAGATTATAGGGAGCCTATAATCATGCAAATGTGAATAGATCAATAGGTACTGCTCCGGAGGGAAGGAAAGCAACGGTGCTCCATGCAGTCATGCCAGCCACATGACCTTGGAGGTGTCTACGGATAACGCCGGCTCTTCAGATTAGAAATGGAGATGAGCACCAACCCTCAGACTTAATGTCTGGACTTAATGTCGGGGGACAACCTTTACCTTTACCTTATGAAAGATTGTGCCCAAAGGAATCTATGAGCCTTAAATGTATCATGTGACTCTGCCCTTATTCTTTCTTTTTGTGAAGGATGTATTAATTTCCTATCACTTAAAGTTTACTCACAACTTTGATTTTTAAAAGAACCGAGAGCCCTTTACTATAGTTTCCCCTGTTAAGCTTTCCATTCTGCTGTCCTGATTTACAAGCCGATTTTGTGCCTCCCACAGTACTAATCAGTCCGGAGATTGATATTTGGGTTAGTAAACTCTAATTTCTGTCACAAGTAACTGTCACCTTTTGTTTCATTCCAGGCTTTTATTTTTCAAGCACCACAGCTGACCCCTGAACTCAATTTGCACTTGCCTATTGATGCATAAATATCTATAATATCACAGTAAATTAAATTCCATTTTAAAGGGTTTCTATTTAACACTCTGTCAGAACTTTCACAGTATTTGATTTCTGGTTCCTCTGTCCACTGACAGGTTTATCTCAATAGTGTGTGATTAATGGAACCTTATATTTAGGGGAAAGCATACCTATCATTACCATAATCTCTTAATGCTTGCTTAGGCAACATTGTTTTCTGCCAGCAGGGCTCCAAAAACTTCCAGGCTCTTTAGTTCTAGCAGAACAAGCAGGAAAGATTAGCAGATTTGTGGAATGTGGAGGATTGTGATGCACAGTGATCTGATGGCTGTGTTAGTCTGTTGCAACTTCTCACTTCAATGGATCATGCAGAGCACACGGGAGATGTTTGTTCCTTTTAAAGCCATCTTCTCTCAGAGGAAGAGGGGAAACCATCAGGATGTTTGAGGAGGGTGGTCTTTGTCAAACCTTATAGATTTCTAAAGGAGTACTTAGTCTTTTGTAGCAAAACCAACAGAGTCTTTTGTTAGAAGTGTGGTTAAACCAGCCAACTGAGGATAACCCTTCTTGTACCGAGGAGGGCAACATGCAGATATTGATATGAGTGCTGCTCCTGGCTGCCTGCTGTGCCATAGGCTAGAAAAACAAGAACTGCATTTCAAAAAAGGCCACAGTTGTGTGCCTCTGGGATATGTGTGTGCAGTGTGTCTTCGCATCATGTTTCCTGATGACACCATGAATTTCAGAGGGTTTACTTAGGCAAGGAATCCTCAGAGGTGGCTTGCCACTTCTTTTCTTTGCCCTGGAGACTAGAACGTGGAACAATGGCTTCAAACTACAGGAAAAGGGGATTCCACTGAACATTAGGAAGAACTTCCTAACTGTGAGAGGTGTTTGGCAGTGGAACTCTCTGCCCCGGAGTGTGGTGGTGGCTCCTTCTTTAGAGGCTTTTAAACAGAGGCTGAATGGGCATCTGTCAGGGGTGCTTTGAATGCAATTTTCCTGCTTCTTGGCAGGGGGTTGGGCTGGATGGCCCATGAGGTTTCTTCCAACTCTAGGATTTTATGATTCTATGGAATACAGTCTAAAACACTTGGAGTTCATTGAAGGTTCCTCACTCAAGTAGTGTGATCTGGGCCTCCTCACACGGAGGCTCAGATCACTGCCATAAGTAAGCAGGCCTTTTTTCATCTTCGCCAGGCAAGGAAATTGGCATCCTACCTTTCAGTAGAAGCATTGGCAATGGTAATCCATGCAACAGTCACCACTAGGTTGGACTATTGCAACGCCTTATATGCCAGCCTTCTGAAGTCAACAACCCAGAAGATTCAGATGGTCCAAAATGCGGCGGCCAGGCTGCTAGCGGGATCATCTATAAGATCCCATATTACACCGATTCTGCAACAACTGCATTGGCTACCAATAGAACATCGGATCTCTTACAAGATACTGATCCTGACATTTAAAGCTCAAAATGGCCAAGGACCTTTATATCTTAGGGACCGCCTCATTCCTTTTTCCTGTCAGTGCTTACCTCGATCAACCCAAGAAAATCTCCTATACATACTGGGCCCTAGGGAGGTACACCTGGAAGCTACAAGGTGTAGAGTTTTTTCGAGCTATGCTCCAATTCTGTGGAACTCATTGCCTCCATATATTAGAGCAATGTCGGAGTTGCGACCTTTTGTAAAGGCGCTCAAGACTTGGCTGTTTGGCTGTGCATTTAAGTGATCAGACCTAATTTGCCAAATAGTCACTGTTGGATGTTTTTATGTTGAATGTTTTTATATTGTGTAAATGCTATTTCAAATTGTAAGTCGCTCGGAGCACCTTGGTGGAGAGTGACTAATTAAGAAATGAAGTGAAGTGAAGTGAAGTACTAACCAGGACTAAACAGAAATTCATCTAAAAGCAAATATAGTCTGTTCAGTTCATGAAAGTACAGCCAAAACCAAATCTACAAGTAGGCAATTACTATACCATGATAAAATAAAATTCTACAAAATGTAGAATAAAAACACATTGAAACATTAGCAACATGCCTCATTTTTGCCATTTAGCTCAATGAAAAGTTGGAAGAATTTTTAAAGTTTAATACAAGTTAATAGTAATATATACATTGTCTATCTGTAGGTAAGTTAATGTGTATTTGTTTCTTAGATAGTACAAGACTCTTTGCAGGGCAGGTTCCTCTGAGATGTTTGCAGAACAAACCCATGCTTGGCACATCCTATGTGTAACTCAGGGTCCTCCCACATAGTCATAAAACCCAGCATATCAAGGCAGAAAATCCCACAATATCTGCTTTGAACTGGCCCTCCTTCCACACAGCCCTATATCCCAGAATATTAAGACAGAAAATCCCATATTATCTGAGTGTGGACTCAGATAACCCAGTTCAAAGCAGGTATTGTGGGATTTTCTGCCTTTATATTCTGGGATATAGGACTGAGTCCACACTGCCATGTAACCCAGTTCCCGGATGGGGTTGGCTTGATGTGTCTTCCTCTTGGCACATTTTTCTCCTTTGCCCTCCATTCGTGCCTCTTCAAATTCTACAGCACTGCTGGTCACAGCTGACCTCCGGCTGGAGCGCTCAAGGGGCAGGGACCGCCTTCCACCTGGAAACCAATGTCCTCACTGTGGGAGAAGATCAAGAATAGGGCTCCATCATTACCTACGGACCCACCACCAGAACACCGACCTTGGAGGACCATCATCCTCAGACTATGAGGGATCGCCTAAGTAAGTAAGTAAGTAAGTAAGTAAGTAACCTGTTTAATGCAGATAATGTGGAATCTTATACAGCTGTGTGGAAGGGGCCTCCGTTTTATGTTTGCTCTGAGTCAAGTTCTGTTGACTTAAATTGGGCTTACTGGAATGATAGTGGAATCTTAGGGTTTCCTGGACAGCAATATAAAGCACAGTGGAATCCTATAGATGTTTACTCCAAAGTAAATTTTATTGAATTCAATATCTCTGCTGCATCCAAGCTTTCATTTGCCTTGAACTAATTATAAATATTGTAATTTCAGCCAGTCCTGTTTGTTTGTTTTTCCTCTTGTTGCTTTCAATTCATTTTGCCACATCAGTATTTGAACCACATGACATGGCTTGTAGGGTTCCTCTTTTTGTCTCAGCACCCCACCAACATGGTTGCTTAGCATTTGAAAATTCTGTGAACTCTGCTGAGCACTCACCATATATATGAATAGTTAGACCTGGTAAGAAAATCATTACAAATACTAATACCTAAGTAACAGGATGACTGCAATACAATACAACAATAGAAACCTACACAGCTTTTGTGCTGTAACTACAACTTTTATACCTATAAGAGGTATGCTTGGTGGCACAGCCAAACAACCTAGAGCTTTAAAGAATGTAACTGGTTACTTTTAAATAATAGGAAAGAAAAAAAATTGCCTTGGGGGAAATTAAATTATTAATCCCAAGTAGAGTAGATCCATTAAATCAATGGGACTTATGTAAGTCTTAATTTATCAAGTTATATTTAGTCAAGTAAGAGCTGGATCTACACCTTCAATGTATTCTTGAAAAAACTGTAGAAATACCTGAGTGTCATAGACTTTACTGCAAAACCATTTCCCATTATGGAAAATGTAATTCAGTCTTACAAGCGTGACCCTACATTTGGATATGACCTTTGGCAACCAGTGCTTTTGTGTCAATAAAGCAATGAACTCTTCTCTGTTTTGCTTTAAACTTTCAAGGAGCTACTATAATTGTGTGTGGATCTGTTTTCCTTCATTACATCAATTCTTTCATTACTTTTGTTACCTTCAGGAGGATGTAACAGGAAGCCCCCTCCCGGTACAAAAATCAGCTTGACACAAAAGCAAGTGGGAGCCAATCACGGCTCCTTACCTGCTTTCTGTGAGCAGCCTCCTTGTCTTGGAAAGAGTGCATGTGTGGTGTACAGGTCCAGAAAGCACATGTGCCTGCCTGAAGCCAAGCGCCTCCTCTAGAGTAAGGAATAGGTAAAAAGCCTTGTTAAAGCATGTGCCTGCCTGTAGCTGGGTGCCTCTCCTCTAGAGCTGTAATACCTAAAATGATGGAAAGGGACACCTGGGAAGCCCCCCCCCCCACTCATAATGGGCCAATAAAAATGTATCTTTCAGCACCCCAGAGTGAAAACAGATATCTGCCCTCCTGATTTCAGGAGACTCCCAAAAAAATGATCAGGGCCCCAACCAAAAGCTGGGACACAAAACGGGTCAAGGTTTACCCAGATTCTACAAGCCTAGGAGCTATCCAAGGCTCTGAACACTATGTGAAGAACAAGCGCAGCACCTTGGATAGCTCATTTAAAATATGGGTTGAAACCTGGTACAGATTATCATATCATGTACAGATTATCACAACCCTGACATACAAACTGCCAGTTGTTGATGTACATAATGGCTGGAGCCATGTGGATAGGACTGATCATGACCACACATTTCTTCTAACCCACTCTTCATACGTATTTCACAGAATGTGGGACCTGTCTCTTAACGCTTGTAAATAGCCAACAACTAGAGTCAGGGAATAAATACATGTATAAATAAGTAGTGGAATATTTAATAAATAAATGTTTTTTTCTTCAATATTCTTCTATACAATTTATCTCTTAAATACTTTGCACCAATTTATCTAGAACAGGTTTTAATGTAGGCATCTATAGTTTTCTACATAGCCCTTGGATCCCTAAAATTGTGTGCTGTTTCCTATATAGCCTCTGGATTATCATCATCCAGATGTGGAATGTAGGTCTCAATGCGGATAAAAAGTGGGGTATATATAAATATCACTCATGATTTTGCATAAGAATATAAGAAGATGTCTGAAAGTTTATGTAATCCATCATTCAATTCACATAATTACTAACTTGATGCCCACAGAAGAACCACAGACAGGACATATGCAGTATCATGCTTCTACATCTTCTCCTTTGTCTTCATCTTCTCCCTACCTTTATCCTAAAATTGGAATTCAAGGCAGCTAATATCCCTATTCACTCATTTTTATGGCAACTGATGTTGAAAGACACACTGGCTGTGCTCCTGGAGACAATAAATAGCTATTGTGGCTAGTCCTATCCTCCATAAATGTGTTTAATGCCATTTTAATGCTCTTCAAGTTGATGGCCATCACAACCTCCCATGCTGTGTGTAGAAGCACTTCCTTTCCTTTGTTCTGAATCTCCCACTGTTTGGTTGTATGGGATGGCCCCAGGTTTTGTTATTACAAAAGAACTTGTCTCCATACCATGTGTAATGCTCTACACCTGAGGCATGTCTCTATATCTTTTGAGAGCCAAGTGAGAGTTTCCGAGTATGCTTGGAAATAATGTAGCTAACAGGCACAAAGAAGTAGTTCTAGAGCAGGCATGGGCAAACGTTGGTCCTCCGGGTGTTTTGGACTTCAACTACCACAATTCCTAACACTCAGAGGGCTGAAGTTTGCCCATGCCTGTTCTAGAGCTTATGCACTCCATATGTTTAGAGTACAACTCCCACCCTCGCTCACCCTGACTATGCTGTCTGAAGGACATTGGAACTCTTAAAGATTGCTCTAGAGCAACATTTGTGGTTGATGGTGTAGTACAGAAGAATTTAATAATTATTCTCTATATAACCCTATTGAACTTGATTTCCCCCTTAAAAGTTATTGAGTTATTAATTGTAATGTTAATGTCTGCGTAATGGAATCTAATGTAATGTACTATCATAAATGAAACAGAGTGCCTACTGTATATTTGCAATACACACATAATATCTAGATAGAGAGTTTATTGGGTTCATATGTTCTAATGTTTGTCTGATGTTCAAACACAAGTCCCACATGCAAAATGTTTTTATGGGGATGTGTAAGCTGTGAAATCAAGCATGATCTGTTGTGTGTGAATTGACATTTATAATCATATAAGGGTACATAGATATTCTTCATTATCAAGGTCATACAACAACAGCTGCTAATATGGAAGTTTAACCCCCACTTTGCAATTTGATGTTCTTCTAAAAATATTTGTTTTGAAGGAAAAGGGAGACATTTACCTTCCTGAAATCTTTGCTGTGGAGTGATTATAATTCTCCAGCAATTCCTGACTTTTTGAGTAGTTTCCCACCCTGCTTTTTAACCTTCGACAACAAATATTTTTGTATCACGAGGACAGCAAATCCAAACAATTACATATGTAGTCGAAAGGCATACTTGAGAAAATCAATATTTGACATCTTTGCAACTCCTTCTTCTGCACAGCGTTCAATAGCCTTTATTCATTATACACTTATATCTCTTTCAGATTTGCCTTTGTCACTGGAAACCCATTTTCCCCCTCCTTTGACTTCCACATAACTTCTTTGCCCTGTACTTTTACAGATGCCTTCTGGCTATAAATACTAATGAAATCTCTTTGCTTAATTCAATTTTGCTGGTACACTTACAGTTATGACTTAACTTTCCCACGAGAGAGACTGATTGAACATTCCAATACCTTATGGATGGGAGCAAACATTCGACAGAACTGGACTGACAATTTCCATAATTATAGAATTCACAGCCTAATGACCTTAAAAAACAATAAAAAGATCTCTTGTTAATTCAATTTCTGTTACTGACATTCAAGATATTTCATTTTTCACAGGACAACAAATTTACTTTTTATTTTCCAAAGAGCACTCTATCCTTTTCCCCCAGATTACATTTTCTGAATGTTGAAGGATTTCATTGAATATTTAGCATTTCTTTGTCTTTTAAAAGTTAGAATATTTATGATCCTTAGAATGCTTTTGACTGATTTATAGCAATCAATTATAAGACTGCGTTTTCAAATAGCCCCTTTAAAAATGAGGAATAGAATAATTAAAAAGATCAGAAGTCCTCCCTTGCATATAATTATTTCATTATGTCATTACAGAGCAGAAATTGTTTTTGCTGACTGGGAAGTATTTTAATTGAGCAAAATCCACAGTAATATACACGAGCAGGCACTTCTTCCTGAGAATTAAGATCACTAATTGCCTAAATTTTTATGCTGCACGGTCATCCACACTGTGTAAAAAAATTACAACGACCAAGTTCTTTTCCTCTGCTATAGAGAGACTCAAAGCATAACCTTGCAGTACAGCTAATTTATTTCTTCAACATGGTTATTGCTTTATGAAATGCTCATTTGGGTGATGACTAATAATATATTCACTGCAGAAAGCAATACACCTGATCTGTGACAAGCATAACATAAGTCAACTACAGTGTCCAACCCTTTCCCCCTGTGATATTTAATGGTATTCCAAACTATAAATCAGGGGTGGGCAAGGTGTAGGTACCTGCAAGGAACACCATGGAAATCTCCACCCCCAAGGTACTAATAAATGGTCAAAACTCCATAACCAGGTTGGAAAAATACATATTTTTAAAGCTTTACAAGGTACTGGGGGGTTGGGTGGAGAAAACTGTGCACTCAAGTTCATTGCTCAAACAACTACACCATGATGGTTGTCCAATCACAGTGTTTTCTTGACAAAAATTATCTATGAAGGAAGTTGTTTTCTCTGAAGTTGAGAGAGTGTGACTGGCTCAAAGTCACCCATTACACTTGATCTTAGCCAAAAGGCCAAGAATTGTTTCTTAATACCTAAATGTATATGTTCCTATTCTGACATTTGTTCATTTTTTGGTGGTCATTAACCGTAATAAATAAATATATAAAGTCATAAAGTCACCCATTGGAAATCCCTTGGGTTCAAACCCTGGTTTCCCCATACTTAATTGTTACACAAAGGCAATTGAGTCCACATTGATGAGTTACGTATTTCAAAATCCTGCTTAATGCCATAATAGATGCATACCTGAGTGTACTATCATATAGTAGGAATGAAAAGAGGGCCTTTGCTACGCTATTAGGGGATGTGTAGTTCTTCCTTGATAGCCAAAATGGTGCCAGCAGCTATTGGCCATCCTATACTTGGGTTTTCCAGCTCAAGGTGAAGAGGTTCAGGGGAATATGTTACCAAAGGCTTTCATGGCTGGAATCACTGGGTTGCTGTGGGTTTTCTGGGCTGTACGGCCATGTTCCAGAAGCATTATCTCCTGATGTTTCGACCACATCTATGGTAGGCATCCCCTGAGAATTCCTGTCATAGATGTGGGTGAAACGTCAGGAGATGATGCTTCTGGAACATGCCCATACAGCCTGAAAACTCACAGCAACCCAGGTATTTTATCTCTTTCGTCCTGTTCTATAAGTTTTAGTATCTTATTTCCTCTATTGCTTTTTTCTGCAGAAGTTCTGGTCATTACCTTTGGAATCCTATAGGGCATTCTCTTGCATTTCTTCTTCCCTCAGCTTGGTCTTCTATCCCTGGCAAAGTCTAGCCTTTTTTAAAAACTGGAATTGCTGCCTTGCCGAGTGCTGCCAGGATGTCACTACCAGGACCATTTCTTTGCAAGCTGACAGTCCCTGGACAGCTGTGGCCAGAGTGTGTCTATTGCAAAGAGTTTTAGCTGCCATCTGTGCCCTTTGTGCATGCCCAAAGCTTCTCAGAATACCTCTCCCCTCCACATGCCCAGGAAGTCAGGCTTTCAAGTGGTCTCCTTCTGCTAGAGCTCTACTCAATGCCCCGGGTGACTGGCACTTCCTCTGATAGTCTTTGTCATTTTATTCCACAGCCTAGATTTCAAGATACCAAATTCAGCCATAATAGGGGAATCCTAAACAAGAAGGAACCAAAGGACTGCGACTGATCTTTGTTTTTCTTTTTCTTTTTTCTGTCCTCAACAATCGTAGAAGTCTTTCACAGCAATACAATTTTGAACAACAACTTGGCAAGTTTTTCTTTTACAACATGTGATTTTTTTTCAGATGTAACAGAACAGAACCTCCTTGAGAAATTGAATGGGTTTTTGTTTTGGTTTTTTTGCCTAAGAAAGGTGTTTTTAGCTTTGCACAGGATAGGGATATCTGGAGCTCAACAGAAGTTACTTCTCTGTTGCAAATGGAGTTGAAATTGTGTTGTGTCTTTTGTTGAACTTTGTTTCTAGTCCTTACATGGCCAAGAAAGGGAATGACTTCTGCTTGCACTGAAATCCCTCAGTACTACCTTAACTGACAACATAATGTAAGTCAGTGACTCTGATATCATCACAATTTTTCTTTGTTGTGATTTTTAATACCTTTGTATGATGAAAAAGTCGGTGAAGCTTTGAAAGCTTGCATAATGTATTCTATTCTTTGGTGTTGGCCTAATAAATGTATTGTGGCTTGTTGATTTTGGATTTTGTTGTAGTCTAGTCAAAGGACTAATTTGATTTTAGTTGTATTATGGAGTGATTATAATGATTATCTTTATTAATGGTTCACCTAGAACTTTCACTTTCTAAAGCATTTTGTAATGTATGCCTTGCTGGCATTCACAACAATCATGTGAGGACGATCCCTTTAACTTTTCAGACAGGAAGATTGCAAAATATTAGAGTGACATAAATACAGATCCAATCAATGAAATAAACCTAGTTTGAAAGCTCAACTCTCCATAGTCATTTTGTATAAGAGGCATTTGTTCCATCATGTCCCAGTGTGCAGAATTTTAGAATAACTGAACTTGAAATTGGGAAAGTTACTACTTTGGAAAACAACCCCCAGAACACCCCTAGCCCCCTACAATACGTTATAGCTGGGGAAGAATACTAGGGAGGATTACTAGTCTAAAGCAGTAATTTTTGCAAACTCTGAATGAAACATTAGATCCTAGATATAACTTTTGCCAAATTCCAAATCTGACATATTTTTTAAAAGTAGTGGAAGATCTACAACTAAGAAGGTGGAGCAGTATGGATGAACTGGATTTATGAATATTTTAATTTTATTTATCATTATTTATTTATTTGAAACAGGGGACTCAGGGTGGAGCACAACATATATACGGCAAGCATTCAATGCCAGGACATAAAACCGTAAATATACACAAACATTAAAATCATTTATATCTACTTTAAAATCAGTTGCTTAAAAACCATCTCTGACAGGTCAGCAGGTTCAAATCCGGGAAGAGCGAGTTGAGCTGCTTCGGTCAGCTCCAGCTCCCCATGCAGGGACATGAGAGAAGCCTCCCACAAAGATGGTAAAAACATCTGAGCATCCCCTGGGCAATGTCCTTGCAGACGGTCAGTTATCTCACATGAGAAATGATTTGCAGTTTCTCAAGTCACTACTGACATGAAAACAAAACAAAACAAAAAACTGAGGGGTTTTTAACTGAACTTTGTGCTTTAATATGAACACTTTAATTTGTTTTGCACCTACATACAATAATGCTTTTTCAGGTAGTTGCATTTTGAATTATATCAGAAGCTCCCTTACATCTTAGTCACGGGAAAAAGCTGTGATATAATTCTAATAAATAAATAAAAATAAACATAATTCTTTTATCGCAGTATATGAAGTTCTGTTCAGTTTTTTTAAAAAAGGTTACAGATGTAAATATGGAGGAACAGAGGAACGGATAGATGGACTAAATTTATAACTCATCCCATACCAAGACTTCAGGACAAATAACAGTGCATTCTAAACATTTTACCTATCTTTTGTCACCAGACATCAGTGTGAGACTTTGGTGGTCAGTGTCCTTAGTCAAGGAAGATCTCCTGCACAAGCCCCACTGTACTGAATGGGAACCAACAGTTCTTGGTGCCTATTCACATAACAGCAATGTTTTCTATATTCAACAGAACAGAGCCCCTAATTGCTTGAGTCAATGCAGTTACAGCAAGTTGAGTATAGTTTGCATTGTTTTGGAGACATATGTGGTCTGCAGAAAGAACAGCCTCTGAAAAGTTGGGAGATGTCAACAATATCATTGCCATGAGCAAACCTTTGTAGAGTTCTACTAAGCAGCTCTTGAAGCCGAGCAGTTCCTGACTAAGTATCCACAATGTGTGAAAAGAACTATCGATTAGCACCTCTTTCAGTGGTGTTAATGCAGGATATACCGCTATGGAGGCACCTGCCTGGATCATTTTGAATGCAAATAGCTGCCTTCACCACCTCTTTGCAAACAGGGAAATGCCAGGAAGTAGAATCTTTTTGGCAGCCCAGTTAACCATGTTTATTTTGTGAAGGAATATAAAGTACACTACTGAAATTGTAATGAGGAAGGGAATTTTGTTTATACTAAAATCACAGTTAAGTCAGATACATAAGTGCAGAAACTTGGATCTCTCAAAATATTTTGGGTCATAGCTTTCATCAACCTCATAATACTAGAAACACATCCCATAAACCTTTCAGCACTTGAAATGCTAGCAAAGATTTTTGGAGTTTAAGACAAAACAACTGCAAGGTCAAAGGTTGTTCATAGTTGGTTCTGAATATTCTGTCTGATTTATTTCAGATACAGATGAAATAGTGGCCATAGCTCTATATCCATGCAGGAGGATAAGTTTCTTGTTCCGTTTTGCAAACATCTTATGAAGAAAGCAAACTAGTTATTCAGGTTCTATAAATGGGAAATCAAGATTGGAAGAGGGGGGGGCAAAGGTTGAGTACATCTTAGATGAAGGGTTAGAAGGCATGATCATCAAGTTTGCAGATGACACCAAATTGGGTGTCATAGCCAGTACTCCAGAAGACAGGAGGATAATTCAAAAGAATCTTAACAGATTAGAGAGATGGGCCAAAACTAACAAAATGAAGTTCAACAGTGACAAATGCAAGATACTCCACTTAGGCAGATTTTTTATAAAATGCAAAGATACAGAATGGGGGACTCCTGGCTCAAGAGCAGTATGTGTAAAACAGATCTTAGAGTCCTCATGGACAACAAGTTAAACATTAGCCAACAATGTGATGCGGCAGCAAAAATCCAATGGGATTTTTGGCTGCATCAATACTAGTATAGTGTCTAGACACAGTGAAGTCATGCTACCCCTCTATTCTGTTTTGGTCAGACCACACCTGGAATACTATGTCCAATTCTGGGCAACACAATTGAAGGGAGATGTTGACAAGCTGAAATGTGTCCAGAGGAAGGCAACTAAAATGATTAATGGTCTGGAGAACAAGCCCTATGAGGAGCAGCTTGAAGAGCTGGGCATGTTTAGCTTCAGAAGAGAAGGCTGAGAGATGACATGATGGCCCTGTATAAATATGTGAGAGGAAGTCATAGGGAGTAAGCTTGTTTTCTGCTGCCCTGGAGACTAGGATGCAGAAAAATGGCTTCAAACTAAAGGAAAGGAGATTCCATCTGAACATTTGGAAGAACTTCCTGATTGTGAGAGCCGTTCAGCAGTGGAACTTTCTGCCCTGGAGTGTGGTGGAGGATCTTTCTTTGGAGGCTTTTAAACAGAGGCTGGATGGCCATCTGTTGGGAGTACTTTGAATGCTTTGAAGTGTTTTGGATTTCAGCTTTTTTTTTTTTTTTTTGCATTTTAGAATACCTGTATTTGCATATGGGTACATAATGAAATGAGATGGGACCTAAGGCTAAACACAAAATTCATTTATATTTCATATAGTAAAGATAAAGGTTTTCCCCTGACATTAAGTCCAGTCATGTCCGACTTTGGGGTGGTGGTGCTCAACTCTATTTCTAAGCCAAAGAGCCGGTGTTATTGTCTGTAGACACCTCCAATGTCATGTGGCCGGCATGACTACACGGAGCCCTGTTACCTTCCTGCCAGAGTGGTACCTATTGATCTACTCACATTTGCATGTTTTTAAACTGCTAGGTTGGCAGAACCTGGGGCTAATGGTGGAAATTCACACTGCTCCCCGGATTCGAACCTTCAGCCTTTCATCTTATAATATAACCTTTTTTGGTGCATACCGAAGTTTGTGTACACTGAATCATTGGAAAGCAAAGGTGCCACTATCTCAAATAACTCATGTGGACAATTTTGGATTTTAAAGTATTTTGGAATTCAGAATTCCAGATAATGGATGTTCAGCATATACTAATGATTTGATGTATGTCCATATCTGAATTTATGAAAAGGAAGTTTCAAACTTATATTTCTTCTTTTCATGTTATTCTGGGACATTGGACTGAGCAACTTAATTAGCAACGATGAGATGCTTGCCTAATGAGGACAAATACATTTAAGCCCACCAAAGACCTGATAAGTATTAAAGCCAAGGGATTTCTTGAAAAATTAGAGATATAGTCTAAGAACTGAAAGAAAATGATATGGTAGAATTTTACAAAATGAAACTGAAATATTGTGCTAGTGTGAGGAAGGCTTTCAGCACATATACACTTTATATGGTGCCAGACTCAACTTTGATGCATCTACAGCTGTGCATGAAAACTCACTCTCAACCTTGACAAATGTTCTGACTTTATAAAGTGCTTCATATGAAAAATAAATAAATTTAAGGATCTTGGCTATTTTTTAAAAAAAATATTGTATAGACAACAGACAATTTAAATGGGCAATAAACAAAACTGAAGGGATTTAAAGTGGATAGTTTCTCCACAGGTTTGCAGAGAAATCACAGCTCATTAGACTTCATTAACAGGATGATTTATGCAATATGCATTCACTTCCTAGCCACTGTTATTTAGTGCGAGCAACCATTGTGTATGTGAAAATATTAATTTGTTGTTTTTGGAAGCTTTGCAACATGTTTTTAATTGAAATATATTAATTGGAGTTAATTTTTGGCATTCTCAATGAAAATTTCTCCGAATGGGAATCTTTTGTATTTAGGGACCAATTTATTTATTTATCATATTAGGAGTGAACCAAACTGTTGTATTGGTTTTTTTTAAAGCAAAAAACCCCCACAAAGTTTGCAAACTTGGCATTCTATTAAATGTCTTTTGACCAGTACCTGGCCAGTTGGAGTGCCTCTGGTGTCTCTATAAGAAGGTCCTCCATTGTGCATGTGGCAGGACTCAGGCTACATTGTAGTAGGTGATGGTCTGTGGTTTGCTCTTCTCCACCCTTGCATGCTGTGGACTCCAGTTTGTAGCCCAATTTCTTAAGGTTGGCTCTGCATCTCGTGGTGCCAAAGGGCAGTCTGTTCAGTGCCTTCCAAACTGCCCAGTTTTCTGTGTGCCCAGGAGAGAGTCTCTCATTTGGTATCATCCATTGATTGAGATTCTGGGTTTTAGCCTGCCACTTTTGGATTCTCGCTTGCTGAGGTGTTCTAGCTAGTGTTTCTGTAGATCTTAGAAAACTATTTCTTGATTTAAGTTGTTAGCATGCTGGCTGATATCCAAACCAGGGGTGGGGGTGGGGCTGGGGATGTCACTGCCTTGGTCCTTTCCCTTATGGGTCGCTACTTCCCGGCAGATGTCAGCTGGTGTCAACTGGTGCAATACCAGCTAAACGATGTAATTTCTCCAGTTGTGTAGGGAGCAGATACCCTGTGATAATGCAGCATGTCTCATTAAGAGCCACATCTACTGTTTTAATGTGATGAGATGTGTTCCAAACTGGGCATGCATACTATGGGCATGCATCCCAGTAGGCATGCATAGGGACTGATGCCCAAACCCTTTCCACATCCCATTTTTTTCACAACGCCTTATTCAAAATCCCTTGTTACACCCTTGCCACTAGCCAGGTAGCTGAAGCAATTCTGAGAACTGTAGTCATAAAGTAGAATTTCTCCAAGATCTACATAAGCATTGCTTCTATAATTGCACTTAGACTGGACTCTGGTTTGCTGGAATGTAGTTCTCAATAGGTTTTGACTAATACAATGTAGACCTTGACAGGCGAAAAGTTCTTTGCTACTTTGCTCATGACTGGGAAAGGTGATTATGGCCGTTCTACTGGGTACTAGTATGTGTTAGACAGTGAGAACTGATGGATAGCTTCTCTGCCCATATCCAGGCAGATGGAAAAGCTCAGAAGATACATGTTGTACCTTTCCCACCCATCAAAGATAATTAACTTCTGTTGATGCTCCTTTCTTTATAGAATTCTCTTTTATCGTTTCTCATGGAGAACAACATCTATCAGCTAGTAGGATCTTTGGGGACTATAAAGTTCTTAACAAGGGTGAGATCCATAAACCCACATTTTCTTCAAACCCTTTGTTTTATTGTGTAACGAATGAAATTGCCTTGTGTGACTTGCTACAAAAAAGTTTTCTTGGTTGAAACCAAGTTGGCTATCAAGAGGAGAGCCTTCCAGCTGCAGTGTGTAGCTATGTAACACAAACAGAACTAGAAATGACAAAATTCTTGGAAATGTATTTATTATCTTACAAACCATATATTTTTAATACATATTTGAATGGTTTTCATGAGATATGTTGTCTCCCCATACATTTAGTTATTACATTTTATATATGTGTCAGTATCTCTCATAAGAGGTTAGTTAATCTCTGATTTGCTGGTAAAACTGAGGACTTCACCACACGCAATAAAATCAGCATTTCTACACATTTAAGAAATGGCTACCTACAGAGCCCATCACATGACGCAAATTGGTACTATGGGTTCCAGGTATTTCAGTGTTTCTACAGTGTGTTTTTTCCCTACACTTCCTAAGTTGATTGTCAATTGACTTCTTTTTAAATTCCCACTATAAGGTGAAGGTGAAGGTGAAGGTGAAGGTGCAGGTAAAGGTTTCCCCTGACATTAAGTCTAGTTGTGTCCAACTCTAGGGGATGGTGCCCATCTCCATTTCTAAGCCAAAGTGCTGGCATTCTCCATAGACACCTCCAAGGTCATGTGGCCAGCATGACTGCATGAAGTGTCGTTACCTTCCCGCAGAAGCAGTACTGATTTATCTACTCACATTTGCATGTTTCTGAACTGCTAGGTTGGCAGAAACTGCGCCTAACAGTGGGAGCTCATTCCGCTCCCCAGATTCAAACCACCAACCTTTTGGTCAGCAAGTTTAGCAGCTCAGTGATTTAACCCGCTGCACCACCAAGGGGCCCATGTAGAGACATGTAAAAATGTGAAATTTAACATGTTATGAGATTTCCGCATTGTCCACTTGTAAAGATAACAAGGATGTCGTTCTGGAGGGAGGAGCCAAGGTGGTCAGCATATAATCTTTTCTTCTACCATAATCTTTAGAATTGAGAGGGAAGGAACAGTAATGTATATATACTTTAAACAATGTAAATTCAATACATTTTATATTGAGAGGTATTTGTACTTATACATTGTAATATAGAATAATATAGAATAGAAGAAATCTTGTTTAATGATCTCTTTTTAGTACTTCCGAGAGAAGAAACATAGAGGATTTCTTCAAGTAAAAGAAAACGGGGAGGAGACAGTGGGAGGAGAGTGTCTCCTGTGTGATGGGAAGACAAAGGAATAACAACAACAACAACAACTTATTTATAACCTTCCCTCTCTCCCTGAAGGGAATAATTTGAAAAGAAAGCTGAACAAAGGAAAAGGTGTGACGGGGGTAGGAAAATCATTCATTTCAACCTGTTGGAGGCCACATGCCAATGATGGATGGAGCAGAGCTGCAGAAGTCTAAAGTAGTTAGAGCCACTCCCTTTATTTTCCTTTCAGTTTTGTCATACTTTCTCTTTATGTTTCAATCAGCTACCCCCTTTCCTCTTCCTATTCCTTAGTTTATTTATTTATTCATTTTTTCACCCCACAGGGACTCAGGGCAGAGCACAGCATATGTACAGCAAACATTCAATGCTGGGACATTGAAAGTACCACTCTTTCCTCTTTCCCTTCCTCGTCATTTCATGGCATTCTATGGGGAGGAACAAATCATCCAGAGGTCTGAGGCACTCACTTTTTAGATACTGGGAGCCTTTCCAACAGCCCTATATCCCAGAATATCAAGGCAGAAAATCCCACATTATTTGAGTGTGGACTCAGATAATCCAATTTAAAGCAAATATTGTGGGATTTTCTGTCTTGATATTCTGGGATATAGGGCTATGTGGAAGGGCCCTCAAATAACCCAGTTTAAAGCAGAAATTGTGGGATTTTTTGCCTTGATATTCTGGGATATAGGGCTGTGTGGAAGTGTCCTTGGAGGCTCATGGTGTCAGTTACAAGATGACCCTTTCACACCACATTTAGCTTAGGGCTACAAGTTGCCTGTTCCTATTCTAAAACATCAATGACTATAAGGTTTTTAGAACTGTAGCAGAATCACATGAGTAATGACAACACTATTAAGCTGTTACTGCATGTCCTCACTATGCACCTCCAGCAGGAAAAGCAAGAATGAATCTTTTACAAAGGTAAAGAAAATATTCCACCTTTACAACAATATTTCCATGGGCTGAGCAATTGGTTGTAAAACTAAGGAGCAACCTATATCCTTACTACAGAGTGTGAAATTGCAGAAACAAATCCTTCCAAAATCACTATTCTGTGTACTTTATTGGGGGGAAAAGGCTCAATTTGAAAATGTGCTGTATAAATAGTTTTTAAATTTTAAATATATTTTACACAAGACAGCTTTATAACGCAACCTATCAGACGATGGGGAAGGCAGGGGCCGGGAAGCGGGAAGGTAGGGGAGATGTTTGATCATGTTGAGAAGATATTATATTATCTTGTGATACTGACTTATCTTTTTTATAAAACAGAAACTCAAAACAACAATGTCCTTGACCTTCAAAAGAAATTGACTCTCCTAGCTTAACTATTCAAACAAACAACTGTATACTCTCTTCAAGCCCTGTGATGATTTTGATTTACTGTAAATGACTTGGCTTTAATGAACTAAATTACGTTATTGAAATGCATTTAGTGAACGATACTGCCATTTCTTCCTAAGTATGCTTTTGATGCTAAAATGTGCTGTAAATGATATGATATGGAACATATGCGGTGTATTCATAATTTAACTGTTCTATGGAATGCCTACTTAGGATGCCGTGAAAAATGAGTCTTTATTTACCTGCTGAAATGAAGGTGATTTCTCAGGAAATCTCTGTGTCTCCCTGACCTTGATAGAATTACAGTTTTCACATGGATGAACTGTGGGAACAGTTTACCAAAATATTAAAATAAAAAAGAAGAATGACATAAATAAAGTGTGTCCATTA
Source organism: Anolis sagrei (assembly GCF_037176765.1). NCBI lineage: Eukaryota > Metazoa > Chordata > Lepidosauria > Squamata > Anolidae > Anolis > Anolis sagrei. Next base: position 166,936,331 of record NC_090024.1, read on the forward strand.
GCATCAGGCACATACAGTATATCTTGACTTTCACTCCTACCCAATGAATTAACAGTGAGGCACACTGTTCCAAAAACAGCCTTGCTTACCTAATCCCTACCTTTGCCTATATATATATATATATATATATATATATATATATATGCCATTCCCTGCCATGCATTGCTGTGGCCCAGTCAATGTATATGTGCTTTGTGTGTGTGTATGTGTATATATGTGTGTTTGTGTATAGAGAGATAGATGTGTGTGTGTGTGGTTTTGTGCATGCGTTGTAATGTATTTTTTTTATTTTTTGGCTTTTAAAGTCTCTTCTGCTGTGTTTTTCAGTGTTTTTATGAGGGATGGTCATTTGTTGGCCTGATACATGTATTGTGTCCAAGTTTGGTGTCAATTCGCCCAGTGGTTTTTGAGTTATGTTAATACCACAAACAAACATTACTTTTTTATTTATATAGATGTCATGTACCTGTATCTGCATATATGTATATAATGAGATATTTTGGAGATAGGACCCAAGTCTGAATATGAAATTAATTTATGTTTCATATATATCATATACACATAGATTATACACGTATACTCAACATTTTATATAATTTTATGCATTAAACAAAGTTTGTGCACACTGAACTATCTGAAACAAAGGTGTCTATCTCAGCCATGTATGTGGACAATTTCAGATTTTGGAGAAATTAGTCAGTGAGGCTTACTCCTTAGTAAGTGTACATAGTTTAGCAACCTTAATATTTTTTCTGTGATGCATGGACAAATGAGTCAAATGATGATCCATTTGTTATTCTTCTGCGTTCACGGAAATAAGGCTGTTGAGAACTGGGAGTTCTTTACTTTCCTATTGAAATTCATTCTAGACAATTAAATGAACCAGAGTAGTTGATATAATTTTAAAGATGATGACAAGAGGTGGCCTTAAATTAAAGGAAAAAAGCCTCGTATAGGTGGACCACGAGACTTAAGACTCAAGCTGTCTGCAGAAACATTTACTTGTTCTCATTTTGTGGAGAAATGAGGATTAATAAATGGGTTAATGTGCTCAATAAAAGGACATGACAGCTGTAAGTAGGATACTAATCACAGCTAAGTAGCCAGTGATAAACCTGCATAAAACCTCCTCAGATAAAAGCAGTATATCTTTGAGTAGTTGGTTGTTGGTTCTGTAGAGTAAATGGATTTTGCTGTGATCCAGAAATGCAATTCTTAGGTTTTTATGTGTCTGGTGGTACATCTACACTGTGGAATGAATACAGTTTTACATCATTCTAACTTCCATGGTTTAATGCTGTGGAACAGTGAAAGTTCTAATTTGGTAAAGTACTAGCACTATTTGACTTTGTAAAACTACAACTCCCATGATTTCATAACATTGACGCATAGCGTTGAAAATGGTGTCAAACTGCATTAATTCTACAATGTAAATGTATGAGCTTAAAGTTAAAGGTAAAGGTTTTCTTTGATATTAAGTCTAGTTGAGTCTGTCTCTGTGGGGTGGTACTCATTTCTATTTCTAAGTCGAAGAGCCAGCATTGCCCATAATGCCTCCTAGGTCATGTGGCCGACCTGACAGCATGGAGTGCCTTTACTTTCCTGCTGGAGCAGTACCTATTGATCTACTCAGATTTGCATGTTTTTGAACTGCTCGGTTGGCAAAAGCTGAGGCTATTTTATTGTGTTGTTTTAATCCTTAATGATGTTGCACTCGGTTGTATTTGTGTACTTTGTAATTGCATATATGCTGTAAACCGACCTGAGTCCCTCGGTTGAGGTGAGAAGGCCGGTATAGAAAACTTCCAAATAAATAAATAAATAAATAAATAAATAAGTATAAGAACTTTGAAAAAATTGTTTTTTAGAAGTCAGTTCCCAGAAATCCCTAGCCATCGCAGGCACTGGTTTGGGGGATTTTGGAAGTTGCAATCCAATAAAGTAATGTTTCTATGCTGTTTTATTCTCCAAGAAACATTTTGCAAAAGTGAGCATTAGTGTTTGGATCATGCTTGCACTGCCTATCACCAGCTAAATCCTGCCCCAGAAATGTCAGTCCCTGCTTGGAGCAGACAGAATAAGCATAATTAGAGATATGCTGGCTGGATATTTTAACACTGATGGTGACAATGTTTAAATTTTTAATCAGGCATGTAACATAAAAAGCACATCACGTGAAATGTGCAAAGAAAATGGGTAACTGCTGATGTGCTGTTTGACACTTTATTTCACTGATGGAAGCGAGCATCGATAAACATTATTTATCATAAATGACAGGAAAGAAGGTGTGCTACTAATAAAACTGACACAGTGAAAATGGTGATTCTCAGAAATAGCTCTCCTATTAAGACAGAGTTTGGGGCAAATTTATTTCTTCTATAATGTGTGTACAAGATATATTCAAGAGAGGGAAGAATATGCACATCTGCTGTCACATTGAGTTCACAATCCTATACTAACATTGATAAGTACAAAATTGCAGCCCCATTCCCACCCCCCTCATGTAAGATCCCCTTCAAATTCTTTACTCTGAGTAGTTAATCATTTTCTGTGACTAAATTAAATTAGACAAACTCGGTGTAATGCTGTGTATTCATCTGCTTGGCTAATAAAATAATATCAACAAGTTTATTTATTAATTTGATTTATATTGTACTTTCCTCCTTATGCAGAATTTATGTTGGTCTTGTTGTTGTGTGCCTTCACATCATTTCCAACAGCCTTGTCACACACATGGTGACCTGTCCGTGCACACCGTTCTGCCCCCCCCCCTCATCAGATGGTTTAAGCCTCCTTAAGCTGTCTCTGTTAGATTTTGGTAAAGTATCTGGCAGATTAATGCTTAATTGTTCTTTGGTCGCTGACCTGCCTTTGATGTTGATTGAGATAACTGTCATAGAGATACTCGCAGGAACACCTCAGCAAGCAAGAGTCCAAAAGTGGCAGGCTAAAACCCAGAACCTCATTCCATGGCTGATACCAATTGAGAGACTCCCTCCTGGGCACACAGAAGACTGGGAAACTTGGAAGGTGCTGAACAGACTGCGCTCTGGCACCACGTGATGTGGAGAAAAGCAAACTGCAGACCATCTACTACAATGCAGCCTGAGCCCTGCCACATGCACAGTGCAAGACCTTCTTATAGCAACACCAGAGGCACTCCAAGTGGCCAGCTACTGGTCAAAGGACATTTAATAGAATGCCAAGCTTTTAAACTTTGTGTTTTCTCAAATACATTGGCTCACTCTTGATATGATAAATAAACAAATGTTTAATTGTAAAGTCAGGAGTGCCTAAGCAATACATAAGTTCTGAGTAAATCACAAAGTAATGAATGAGACCTGTAAGCAATAAAGAATAGGGTGCAGTGAGGATGATGTAACAGGTGACTGGTTAAACTGCAGTGGTTCTCAACCTGTAGGTCCCCAGGGGTTTTGGCCTACAACTCCCAACAATTCCAGCTAGTTTACCAGCTGTTGGGATTTCTGGGAGTTGAAGGCCAAAACATCTAGGGACCCACAGGTTGACAACCATTGGGTTAAAGGGAATATAAATTAAGTAAGCAACCACAGCATGTAAGCTTCCCAATGATAGAGCTTGTGGACTTCCTTGTAGAGGAGTGTTTGGGACTTCCCAATGATAAAGCTTGTGGGCTTCCCTACAGAAGAAATTTTGGTGTGATTCTGTAAAACTGTGAATCAAATGTTGCTTTATAACTAAAGATACAGTGAAAGAGAATGCTGTGAGTAGAAGAAGAACTATATATATTGTACAAAGTGTATATTTTGGATTACAGAACTGTAAAAATAAAAAGCTTTCCTGGTTGGAATAAAGATAATGTCTGCTTGTTTGTTTAATGTTTATACTCCAGAGTTACAAGATTATCAGCACTCACTTTCACTTCATAGCCTGAAGCTTAATAAAGTATTTACAGGCTAGAAAAGAATCCAACAGGCTTAACCCATCTTTCCCTATGGAAAGACGGGGAGCCACCCATTGGCTGTAATCTTTTGGCGACTGCAAGGTTTTTGCTCCAGTTCAGCCACAGAGCTCTCCCTAGAAGTAGTTTTCCACAGGCCTGTAGCGGGCTGAGGGTTAGGGGTTCAACCCCCCCCCCCTCCCAAATTTTTCAGGTTAAAAAAAACCAAACTTTTTTTTGCTATTTTTGGCCTTACTAACCTTGCATACCTTGTATCTTATACCTTTTATGGAGCAATAAGGGTCTTTAGACTGTATTAAAAATGTTGTTGTTGTGTTATCGAACTACTCTTCATGATATTTATTTATTTACTGTATTTGTATACCGCCTTTCTCAGCCAATTGGCGACTCAGCCAAGTGTTGCTGAGAGTGTGTGATTTGACTAAAGGTCAACCAATGGGTTTCCATGGGATTCAAACCCTGGTCTCTCCAAGTCTTAGTCCAATATTCAAGCCACTAAGAGCCACACTTGTTTACAGCATTTTAAAAACTACATACAGTTGAAACATAATTTGTACAAAAGTTTAAAAAGAATTAAATAACAATACAATTATGGATTTTGGTGTGACCAATGGATAAGTCAAGCGTCCTTGGAAAGGGGGAAGCTCCAATGTTGCTTCATGGGCCTTATCACTGCTAGTGGACAACACCATTTCCCCATTTAGGTATTTTAAAAGTCCAGAAGTTGAATTGTAGAAAGGCTGGGTACTTCTTTTAGGTTCTCTTGGTATGGACTAAGCTCTTGCCTTTTGCTATTTTATTCAGACAAAAGGTTCCTTTTAAAATAAGAGTTAATGTACAGTTCCACGGATAAGTTGACCCAGGTTCTTTGGGTTGATTTTTGGCTGTTTCTAGACTTCTACATGAACATATAGGGTACATATCCAAACCAATCTGAGGTCCAGTTCAGTAGTCCATTTAAATACATGTTGAATTTAGTCATACGCTTCGGCCTCATGGGGCCTTTGCACTTTAACTTTGCATGCTTATACAACTTATTGAATTGAGGTCCATTTCCATATTCCAATAGAAAATCTTTAGGTCAGTCAAGGCAGCCCATTGTATAATCAGGCCAGTAGAGTGAGGGATTAGTGAAATCGTTAAATGAAGTTTTTCAATATATACTCAGAAGCATTATTAATTTACTGGGCAGTGATTCTATCACTGCCTTGGACCAGAGCAGTGATAGAATCTAATTTACAGAAGTGGCAGGCAGCTCTTATTAGAGCCTTGGGGGAAAAATATGTTCCAATCTCTCACAGTGGTGAAAGAATTCTAAAATGTAACTTTTCCCCTTCTTTACTCTTGAAGACATTGTAGCTAAGCAGACTCAAAAATACAATTGGGCAGGATGGTGCATTTGGGTTTTCCAAGTTGAACGGGCCCCATCCGTCGAACATTTACATATGCAGCTGAAAAAGAAACCCTATGTTGGGGGAAATTAAAACAACAAAACTTGATTGCATACCATGATTTCCTATTTTGTGGATGTTAATATTTAATCATATGCCAAGCCATTTAGTTTAAGTGCATTAATGTAACTCATTTAAAAGAGACCAGTAATGGTCTCTATTAACTCCCAGCCTGGATGTTATCCATGTTGTGCTGCTGGTAAGGCCAGAGGGAGGCTATCCTATTGGCACCCACTGAGATTGCTCTGATCTGTTGAAAATCCTGTTAAAATCTAATTACTTAGGAGAACCATCCTGGGAATCACTAATGAGCTGCAGGAAGCCCTCTGAAAGAAATTCTCCTTTAATACAGAATGAAATATCCTCTGCCTTTCAATTACAGCTATCCCACGTGAACATAATTATGCTCTGATGGAATGTGACTCTTATTTGTTGTTTTTAATTATGTGGCATTGGCTAAATGCAAAAATGATTTAATTTTCCCATCCTGGATAAATGTTGGTGAAAAGCTTAATATTCAAGCCAATTTAATAATGGTTTATAGCATGATGGTGGGTGATCAGAAGTTAACAACATAAACATGCTAAAAGGATATGGGTAGGCAATATGTTACATGGTGTAGAAGTAGCCACTTTGAGGGAAGTGGTGGAAACTGACTTCTATCTCAGGCCCCTTCTACAGTGCCATATTATCTGCTTCAACTGGATTATATGATTCTACACTGCCAGATAAGCCAGTTGAAAGCAGATAATCTGGATTTTATATGGCACTGTAGAAGGGGCCTCAGTGGCCAATTATTCTGGTTTATTTATTATTTATTTCCAACATTTCTATCTCATCCTTCTCAACCCCTGAAGAGGGACTCAGGGGGGCTTACAAAGGCAGCAATTCATTGCTGACAACATGCAACACATTACGTACAACATTATACAACGTTATACAAAAGATAAAACATTAGATTAAAAAAAACATTTAAAACATCATTATCATGCAGCCAAATCAAAGTCTGGTTTAGCAACCAACAACCCAGTCCAAAGCCTGTCATAGTCAAAATTCCAACATTATGATTACTGCAAAACCTACTGTCCAAAGACCTGGTCCCAAAACCATATTTTGAGCTTCTTTTTAAAATAGAGGAGGGATGGAGCCAACCTAATCTCACTAGGGAGAGCATTCCACAGGTGGGGGACCACCACCGAGAAGGCCCTGTTCCTCGTCCCTACCAAACACACTTGCAAAGAGGTCTAGGTTTTAGTTAGAAAGCTGAAGGACCTGTCTAAGGTTCTGAATCCTTGTGGTGATAGGATTTAGCACCTTTAATACTGTGTTTAAAGTTTGTACTAATACCCAGAACAGATTCACTGTCCTGCTAAAATGTTCCCTGAGGTTTATGGAAACAATAACGATTCTGCAGATATTCTGAATTAAATAGTAATGTTTTTAACTCTGCATAATTCTTAAAATGTGACATCACCTTCAGATGAATAGCAATATTATGCCATATTTATTAAGGGGAGCAAGTCAATGCAAACTTCCACCACAACTCCCATCATCCCGCTGATTGGCTCTATTTGGGCTGACAATGAATTTGATACAGAATATTCCAAATAGAAGTTCTATATTTTCAATACAAAATGATTGTATGTACTCATCTTTCTACACCAGCTCTAATACTATGTGAATAATGTCTTTCATGAAAAAGTTTGATAATCATGACTATGTTTATTTTTCTGTGTATCACTGAGAAAGATTTTTTTTCTGTGTCAGGAGCGACTTGAGAAACTGCAAGTCACTTCTAGTGTGAGAGAATTGGCCATCTACAAGGATGTTACCCAGGGGATGCTTGGATGTTTTATCATCCTTGTGGGAGGCTTCTCTCATGTTCCCACCTGAAGAACTAGAGCTGACAGAGGGAGCTCATCCGCACTCTCCCTGGATTTGACCCTCTGACCTGTCGGTCTTCAGTTCTGCTGGGACAAGAGTTTAACCCATTGTTCCACCAGGGGCTCCACTGAGAAAAATGATATTGTCTACTAACATTTGTGATTATAGTACAGGCCCTGTGTCCATGGAACTATTCATGGGACCATTAGGAAGAACTTCCTGACCATATGAACTGTTCAGCTGTGGAACTCTCTGCCTGATGATATCGAAAAGCAAATGTGTCACCCATGTGAACTATTTTTAATTTTGGAATATTTCATATTTTGGAATTCTGGGTAAGGGATGTTCAGTCTATACAACTGAAAGTTCACATTGTAAAGAAGTTAGAAATATAATTTAACTTCCAGTAGATTAATACATTGATAAAAACATAACTATTAAAATATATTCATGGAGATATTGGGGAGAAGATAAGGAACCCATATAGAAGTAATGAGCAGAGTCCGATATATGCAAAATCCCAACACCAGATCTTTCTGTCTTGACTCTTAACTATCTTCTTTGACTCAGGGTTCTTTAGCCGAATCTTTTTTTTTTAAAAAAAGGAATACCTATTTATGTACATTTATAACCTGCCAAAGTAATTATAACATTTAAAAATAAATTACCATTATAGCCTTAGTACCATAAGGAACCTATAAAACTGACCTCAATGAATCCTAACAAATTAAAAGGTTTTATTAGTTCGTAATTTGAAAATTATTGCTGCGATTATCGCCGGGATGATAATTACGCTGGAGGGAACAACTTAACTGGGTCAAAAGTGCCTCAAACTTTACCGATTGCAAAAGGATAGGTGTGTTCTTTGCCATGTCACATAGCATGGTTGGGAAGTGACTGGCAAAGGAATAGCTTTTTTCTAAGAAATTTTCCCTGTTGATTAGATGCCTGTCTGATATTTTGAAAGATTCTTTGGTGGTTTATCTAGACCATGGGTTCGCAAACGATGCTCCGCAGAGCCCTTGGGGCTCTAAGAGAGATAGTGAGGTGCTTCATGGCACCATGCTGCTTCCTGCCTCTTCCTCTTTCCTCCTCCTCCTGAGAAATTGAGGTAAATTAAAGTTTGGAGCTGCCAAAACAGCACCAGCATCCTCCTGGGGCACAGACCCTTTTCTCCCACCTCCCTTGCTGCCCAGACTCTTTTTCTCACCACCCAGACCCTTATTTATTTATTTACAATATTTATATCCTGCCCTTCTCAACCCGAAAGGGGACTCAGAGAGGCCTTACAATCGGTAGCAATTGGATGCCGTTAACAGACAATAGAAAATAAACATGTATATTAAAACAACACTAAAAACAATAAAACATTAAACACAATCTTAAATTCACATAATCCTTCCCCGTCCCCCTCACCTTCTTTGCTTCCAAAAACCTATTTCCCTCCCATTGCTCAGGGGGTGCTTTGATTGTGCTTTTCCTGCATGGAGGAAGGGAGTTGAAGTGGATGGCCCCTGGGATTGGTATTATTATTATTATTATTATTATTATTATTATTATTATTACAAAGGCTAGATGGCTGCATTGATTGTGCTTTTACTGCATGGCAGAAGGGGTTGGACTCAGTGGCCCCTGGGGTTGCTCCTATTATTATTATTATTATTATTATTATTATTATTATTACAAAGGCTGGGTGGCCATCTGTTGGGGGTGCTTTGATTGTGCAGTTTTTTTGATAAACCTAACCAGAATTGTAAGGATAAAGACAAAGCAACTTGGCTGGAATCTCAGGTAATAGATTTGGATGCATAAGCTGTGCTGGGTCCAAAGACCATGACTAATTTAAATTTGGTACAAAGAATTAATTTAATAGAAACAGACCCAGAAGATCAATGGGATGCTTATAGTGATTGTGCAATGTGCTTCAAGGCCTCAGCGCTCAATAAAAAAATAAATCTACAGGTAGCACCAGTAATTCATGTACCTTGGAAGGTTCCACTGGCATTAAAAGATGAAGTTCAAAATGGACTTAATGGTAGGAAAAAAAAACCTAAAGATGGTTGAGGAAAAGTCACTGTGGATAAATCAAATCGTTGTTGTGGATTAATCTGGAAAAATTCGGATAAGAATATACTAGATTATGGGAGAAATGAACAAAACACTTCAAATAATCATATTTCTTCCCTACTCTCTCCTGCACAAAACCTGTAAAAGACAACAGCCAGGCAGAATGTATGCCCTGTGTAAGTCAGATCCCCAAATGGGTCCTTTTAAAATAATAATAAAAAAGAGAGAGAAGTGCATAAATCATTCATGGAGACAAGGAATAAATAACATTTTATGTCCATATAAATACTGACCCAACACTCATTAGGAAAATTTACATGGAATCCTGTTCAGTATAATAGAGCAGTATTTCACTTTCCTTGCTTTGTTCTGTGAAGACAATACATAAAGGGGTGGAACAAATTTAACCCCCTATTTCCTGTTTCACAGATCATTTCAAACACTTGTTGCTGTTCAGAGGAGTTGTTTTCCTTTGTAGCTGAATGATTCCTTTATGATTTATTGCCATTAATATTATTGCACAGTTTGTTAGCTTGTATGGAACTGCAGACATATAAAAATAGAATTAAAACAGATTAAAATTAAAAACTTGGAAAACACACAATCCAAAGTTCATGGTCTGAGTCCATTCCAAGGTCAAATTGTACAAGATTTTCAGTCAAAATGCTGCATTGTCCTGGTTTCCAAAGGCCTGCTCATAAAGTTTTGACTCTTTTCCTAAAGGCTAATAGGGAGGGAGCTGCTCTGATGTCACTAGGGAGGGAGTTCCACAACCAAGGGGCCACCACTGAGAAGGCCCTGTCTCTCGTCCCTGCCAGCCATGCTTGCAAGGCTGACGGGACTGAGCTCAGGGCCTTTCCAGAAGATCTTAATCTACGTGCTGGTTCATAGGGGACAATACATTCGGACAGGTAGCTGCTCCAGTGAGTAACCTAGCTGCCACTCACTGGACCAATTGAAGCCTTGGAACAGTCTTCAAAGGCAACCCCATGTAGAGTGCATTGCAGTAATCTATACGGGATGTAACCAGAACATGAACCATCGTGGCCAAGTCAGACTTCCTAAGGTACGGGTACAGCTGGCACACAAGTTTTAACTGTGCAAAAGCTGCCCTGGCCACCATCGAAACCTGGGGTTCCAGGCTCAGCGATGAATCCAGGATCACTCCCAAGCTGCAAACCTGTGCCTTTGGCGGGAGTGTAACCTCATCCAGCACAGGCTGTAACCCTATGTCCTGTTTGGCCTTTCAGAGCCCTGCCAGAAGTAGATTGACATCATGGCATGGGAACCAGTGGATTCCTTGCCTCAAGTGAAATAGAAGTGTCATATGATGGGCAATTTTGCCTGTATGATGAGGCTGTAAGTCATCTTCTTGTTCTTTACCTTAAAACGAAAACTGTTTTGGGCTAGCTTTGATTGTTTATGCTTACATCAACTTGAAGCATTTTTAGTTGATGATAATGGTGTTTTATTGTATACTCTGAGTTTCTTGCTTTCGAGAAAAGAATCATGAGAGAACTGTTCTTATGATGCTTGCTACTTGGACTGTTTATCAACATCTTTAAATAAGAACCAGTAATATGTAGAGAAAGGAAACAACACAGAGAAACTAAAAGCAGTGGCCAGAACTAAAAAATTAGTATTAAAACATAATTAGCTAAAGGTCACAGTTCTAACATGGCCAAACTGTTAATATTTAGCAATTTTTGATAGCTGAAATATCAAAGTAACTAAACTATAATTTTAATAGTTATTTTGATTATCTGAAACTTGAAAGCAACTAGTTTTTGGGCTGTGATGAAAATGCTCTCCCATTGTTGTCACCTCAGTTTCCATAACAGATGTTGTCCCTTGTTAAGTTATTGTTGCAAGTTTCTAGTTATTTCTAATAAGCTTGTTTAATGTGTTAGACTTCTAGAACATTTCTTGTGTTCTTTATAGAATTGGGGAGTCAAGCATTCAACAGATGCTTTCAATCTCTACTACTTCAGAACCACGATCAGGTAAGCTGGGGCTTCTGCAGAAACAAAAACAATCTTCACTTGCCTGTGGAAAGATAACAAGAAGGATACCAATCAAACCAATACCTGGAAACAACCACCAAGAAGGTCCTCCCATGTATATTTCCTGCAAATATACTTGCGAGGACAGCATAACAGAGAGAGGGGCCTGCACTAATACTGATAAACTGATATGCAAGTATCTGAAGAATGTGCTAGTACTGATAAACTGATATTTACATTTAAAATCTGAAATTCAAAATGGGAATTAACCCCTTTCTTGCAGGAATGATTAAATTTCCACCTGGCTCAGGCTATCAAACTGTTCTCCCAACTCTTATCCCCTCCAATTCCACACCTATATAATGACACATCAGAGGGCAAATAATAGTGTAGTTTCTCTAGGGATTGTGAAAATATGTCATATGGAGAACAATCTAAATATGATTGACTCCAGGCTTCTGGAATGAGCTATATACAACACACCCTCAGAGGAGACATAATATAAGAGGGGCAGGTTGGCTTCACCTTGAAAGCTGCCTTCTGTTCATGGTCCTTCCAGTTCTAATGTTGCCACCTTCATTTCCACTTCCAGTGCTGCTACTGTTTGGCCCTCATCCAGCTTCTCCATTTCTCCCATCTCTCCAGGTGAGTGCATTGGTCAATCTCTGCTCAGATGGCAGATCACAGATGTGACAAGGAAGCAGTTGGATGGTTGGTTCTCACCTTCATCACAGCTAGGTTTCAGCTGTTGATTCTGAGGCTGGATCTACACTGCCATATAATCCAGATTATCAAATCAGATAATCCAGATTGTCTACTTTGAACTGGGTTATATGAATCTATACTGCCATATAATTCGGTTCAAAGCAGATAATCTGGATTTTGTAAGGCAGTGTAGATGAGGCCTGAGGAAAACATTAAATGGTGGGATCTCACCTGGTACAAAGACCCTTGTAGATCCCTAATCTTACCAAACAATCTTTTAAAATCTTCCACAGTTTAGGTTGTGATTTTTTTCATTTATAAAAGCAGGTTAAGACTTATGGCTCATCAACCATTTTCCTACCTAATTTATTGTTGTTGTGTGCCTTCAAGTTGTTTTCAGTTTATGGTGACACTAAGGCAGAGCTTTCCAAATTGTGTGTCACGACACATTAGTGTGTTGTTTGCAGTGTGTAGGTGTGTCAAGCGAATGTAATGAGAAATCTCTAACTCTGCAATAAATCATGTGTGTGTGTGTATAAATGAAAGATTTTCATGAGATATATTTTGTCTCCATGCATTTTGTTATTAAATTTTATTTATGTGCCCACATCTCATAAGGGATTGGTTCAACCTCTGGTTTGCTAGTAAAACTGAATTACTGTGTTGCAAAATGATGCATGTCTAAAAAGAGTGTCTAAAATATCTGGAAAGGTCTGCTCTAAAGTGACCTCATCACAGAATTTTCTTGTCAATATTATTCAGAAGAAGTCTTCCTTTGAGACTGAGAGCCCAGCTATACTGGCCATTTGATGCAGTTTCAAACTGGATTGAAGAAAGTGGTTTCACTGTGGAGATGATTGCATAGGAAATTCTGGAGCCAGTTTCAGGTCAGGATGGTCATTACACACACCACAGAGTATTGAAGCACATTAAGAGCTTTTATCCTCGTTGAATTTTATTATTGGTTGTTGGTTTGATGCCCACTTTTATATATTGTTATAATGTTGTTTTATTTTGTTTTATACTGTTGTTAAGCATTTTAATGTATTACATTTTAACTCTGTTGATTGGGCTTGGCCCCATGTAAGCCATCCTGAATCCCTTCAGGGAGATAGAGGTGGGGTAAAAAAATAAAGTTGTTGTTATTATTATTGTTGTTGCTATTGTTATTATTATTATTAATCATGCTTTTTGTTGTCTGGCCACTGCAGTTGAATCTAGCTTTGAACTGCATCAAATGATCAATGTACATGAGGGCTGAGAGAGTGTGACTTGCCCAAGGTCTCCCAATGAGAGAATAAGAACAACAGCCTTAAAATAAACATTTTGGACCACTGACTTTAATTTCAACTGCTACAGAGATCTGAGGCACTGAGCAAAAATTAAAAGTGCTGATCTAACTGTATTCCAATTAATGATCTGTGGATGTGTGTTGTATGTGGGCAGAAGTTTTGTGTTCATTATAATCCTTACTGCTTAATACCTGAATGAATTATCACCCTTAATTTAAATTCAGGGTATTTCCCAATTTGGTTGCAAGTAAATTAGACAGAAAACATGGACGTAAAATGCAGTAATTAAATGTAAAAATGTAAGTGCTGCAAATCACAAAAATGATAAAATTAGGGCTGTGAAGTGAAAGACCCATCAAAGTAAGAGGAACTGCGACTAAAGACTATGAAAATAAAAAAGGATTAACATATGTGCTAATGGGGTAATTAAGTCCGTAGCGTTTTCACTGTAATGATTTTATAGCATCTTCTTACGCTTGCCAGTTTGGAGGATGCCAGTAAATATTTTCTTAATTGCAAAAAGAGACAATATGTGTCCCACTGTTTCATTCATAACATTTGATTAACTCGAAGAGGCTCCATTTCTACATTAGAGAACAAAGGGCTCGAAGTGGACACATTAGGAGCTAGAAAAGAGATCCCTGGAACAAATGATTAACCAGAAATTTTACGGCAAGGAAGAATAAATGAGGGAGAGAAAGAGCGAGAAAGAGAAGGAAAGAGGGGGAAAAAAATCTACTCATCTTGACAGAATAGCCTGGTCCTATAATAAACCTCCTCAAAGTCAACAGTTCATAAAGTCTTTTGTTCTAGTAAGAGGGTCTTTAATTTTTAACACAAACTCACAGCTCGGTATGTGCGAGCTTAAGTAAAATTAGAAGACATGTATATAATAGGATTTAATGGATTATCATCTGCATTTTCCAAAGATGTCAGGTTCTCTCAGCTCTGATGGAGTAGCACTTAATGTAAATTTAATTTGAAGTGATGTATGGAAGGCTTGAGGTGATACTCTGTGATTCCCTAGCTGCCTAGAGAGTCTCGGTGGGTAGCATCTGGATTTGGCTGCTCCACATGCCCAGCAGCATCGGCTAACTAGGATTAATGAGGTGGCTTGTTCACCAGTGATCCAAAGGAGGTATGCTACATTTACTCTCAACAATATGAAGAGGAGGGCGAGTTTCCTTTGGGGGCACACTGTTTGATGAGACTTAATGATGGTCTTGTGAGGAGCTGTAATAAATACACGGCGTTGAAGGCTCTTCTGCTCTGTCCGATTTAAACACTGTTGTGCTATAAAATTGTGTTTGGGATGGCAAGTCATCTCTGAGATCTGAATTAACATTGACTGGGCTGCTGTTGCTCCTGTCGCTGGCATAGCTGTGAAAATGCAGTAAATTAAAAACACATATAAATACCCAAATTAGTTTTTTTGGAGATTTTCCCTTATTTTCCCAGAAGACTATGATGGGATGTTATGCGGGGAGTGGGGGGGGGGCACCTCTCAGGCTGTCTGTTTTGGCAAAGTTAAAGGATTCCTGGTGGGTGGTGAATAGAGGGAGGGGGGAGAAAAAAGAAAAGAAAGTCAACAATCTCACTATGATTAAGTGAATGTGTCTCTCTATCTTCTTTAAATGATTGGCTATTAAGTTAGACAAAACTTCTCCATGTGGCCTCGGCTTCATTTAGAGACCGGGATTGTATTTTGCCTTTGTGTCGAACTGAACCCTGAATGAAACCTCAGCTAATTTCAAATTCCCTTTGTCATCCTGGTTTTCAGCCAAAAGTCTATAATAAATGGTCAGAAGATGAGCTGAGACTGAATGAATAGTGAATGGTATTCATCAGCCAAACATAGAGTCCAGATCCAATTATATGTATTCATTAAGTGATAATGATATCATGGTCTTTAACTAGGAAGAAAAGAGTGTAATTGAATAATAACAGTTGTACAATCCCAACGGAACACACTTTCCATCCCAGCATAGCGACCCTTGGGGATGATGCAGGATTGATGGAATTCTATTACTCTTTGATAGATTTATTATGAAAGGCTGAGTGGAGTTGCTACCCTACTTTGTCACTCACACTAATCAGTATCGTAAGGCCCCGAGCGGACAGGCTTTTGTATCCCTTTGACAAAGACAAGGTTAGGGGAGGATGACAGACACCCAGACCTTTACAAAACCATACCGCAAGATGAAATGGGCCAGCTGAGCTCTGTGCTGGGACAGAATTTTAATTTGTTTATCAATGGCTCACATGGGCAACACCATAAGGATATTTGTCAGAGGAGTAACACTGAGGCTAAACTCTTTTGTTTGACAAGTGGAGCTTGGGCAAATATTTATTGAACTGTAAAAATCAGGGGGAAATGAAAGAAGGGTTTTTTTTTTAAAGTGTAAGCTGAGTAGAAAATAACTCACATTACTGGGCATGAAATATAAATATGCTGGTATTTCTTTTTAAAAGCATTTGTTACATAGCGTGTCTTAATTGCCTGGTTTAGTTTTGTTTAAGCCCAGTGTCCCTCTAATGTAGATCTTTTTCAGGGCTTGGATAGGTTGCTTCTGAATCACCTTTACACATTGGTTTGAAAAAACATATTATTTTTTAAAAATAACAATAATATGCTTATGTTTCAGCACAGAAATGTGGAATTTGCACACAGAGGACCTGAAATCATTTCCTCCGGTGTGTACATGAGATAGTCCCATTCAGCCCTTCCGTTTTGAAATTCAAATGCAAGCAATGGTGTCTGTCACTTTGGCCTCCATCTATCCTCAGCCCATATGAATCAGGAGAAGAGACAATTTGTTGTGCTTATGATCAGCGCTGGATCTGCAGCCCTGATTGGCATAAACAAGGCCTTACGTACACTACAGCTGCCAGGGTTTGCTTTTCATTTGTGTTGCTGAGTGATATATATTTGAAGCGTCCTTTTCATGTTGGATCACTTCCCAGCATGGTAACATTTGCAACCTAAGTGGAAGCTGTCAGATGTGTCTCTGGCCACAAGTGGCTCAGACTCTCTGGCCAGGAAAACCTGGCCCAGCAAGGTAAAAAGGTTTATATTGCCTACCCATGCAAATAGATGCTTCTAGCTCTTCTACAAGCAAAATAGCCTACACTGAATGTCGCATGCAACATAAAAACATCTTGGGAGCAGGTGTTGTGTGCAATGCTAGAGCTTCATAGTGAAGGGTCTGAGATGAGTCCTAGTCCTGTGGAACAAGGTATAATAACAATAAAGTGTGTGATAATAATAAATGGTGTAGCATAGAATCTGAATGTACAATGTCCCCATCTAAAATGCCACTTCATCTAGGAACGCACAAGACTTATTTATTTATTTATTTATTTATTTATTTAAAGCATTTATATTCCACCCTTCTCACCCCAAAGGGGACTGGGGCAGAGCACAACATTCAAACAGCAAACATTCAATGCCGAAACATATTAGACTATACACATATAAAAACATTAAAATCACTTATCTTGATATTAAAATCCTCTGTTTAAAACTGTCTTAAACATCCATATCAAATCTGGTTGTGGCAAGTCTTGATTTGCAAGTCTGTTGAAATGAATAATAAAAAACAATAAATACACGTGCTACTTAGAACGCTAGGTATACACTAAGGACCTCTTCACATGTGCCGGCAGGATCACCATGCATCATGGCAAATCCAGCAGTGTCGCACCATCCCATGCTCAATTCACTTGTTGTCCCATGCAACAGGCCTCCCGGCTCCCCCTCCCAGTTGATCCCTATTGAACATGGGACTCCTCCTGTGTTGCTGTGACTGCAGCGTACGCAGTCCTCTACAGTTTTACGATGGAGCCCCACTGGAAGTAGTTCAACGTCATGGGATGGGAGCCACAGGCTCTGTTGTAAAACTGTAGAAGATGCAGTGCATGCTGCTGAAAGTCAACTGTCTGATGTGGTCATAACATTGCAATCCTCTGTGCACTTACATGTGAGTAGGACCTACTGAACACAGTGAAACCGTCTTTGGTTTTAACATGCATTGGACTATACTATAGGACCACAGACCTGTGTATTTGGAACTACATCTTCTTGAACAATAAAATTGTAGTGTTGGAAGCTGCCACAAGGGCTATTGAGTCCAACTCTCTGCCATGTAGGAATACACAACCAAAGCACTCCCAACAGATGGTAATCCAGCCTCTGTTCAAAAACCTTCAGAGAAGATTTTCTGCAAGGCAGTGTACTGCACTGTTCAACAGCTCTTTACCTTTAGGAAATTCTAATTTTTAATGTGGAACCTGTTGCTCCATGTCTTAGTCTTTGGAGCAACAGAAAACAAGTTTGTTCCCTTCAATATGGCATACTTTCAAATATTTCAACATGTTTTTCATGTCACCTCTTAACTTTCTCTTCTACAGACTAAATGTACCCAGTTCCTTAAGCTGCTTAAAATGGTTTCCAGATCTTTTACTTTTGGACATGTTCTAGGTTGTGTTGCTGAGTGACATATATTTGAAGCCTCCTTTTTATGTTATCAACTTGTCAGTATCCTTGTTAAATTGTGGTGCCCAGAGCTGGACACAGTAATCCCTGAGGCCTGACTAAGGAAAAATGGGGTGGTACTATTACATCCCTTGATCTATACACTATGTTCCTATTGATGCAGCCTATAATTTTTTTTCTACCTAACTGTAGGTAGAAAAAAAATTTCTGGTCATTTTGGATTTGGATCCTGTCCTCTGGGTTACGAGTCACCTCTCCCAATTTGGAGTCATCTGCAAATTTGTTACGCATGCCCCTAGGAATCCAATTTTACTGTCCAGACAGATGTGAAGCCCAAGGATATGGGCTTTGGCAGTGCTGAATTGTTGATTGTATCATATCTTGTTTCCTTCAGTTCTTTTTATTCCAGGCTAACTCACTTTCTCATTGGGGAGTTGGTCTACTTTCTTGATCATTGGTTGTACTTTTTGTCACCTTTCCAAAGGTAAAGGTAAAGGTTTCCCCTTGACATTAAGTTTAGTTGTGTCCGACTCTGGCTGGTGGTGCTCATCTCCGTTTCTAAGCCGAACAGCCGGCATTATCCATAGATACCTCCAAGATCACCATGACTGCATGGAATGCTGTTATCTTCCCACCGAAGCAGTACCTATTGATCTACTCAGATCTGCATGTTTTCAAACTTATAGGTTGGCAGAAGCTGGGGCTAACAGTGCAAGCTCACTCTGCTCCCCGGATTTGAACCACCATCCTTTTGGTCAGGAAGTTCAGCAGCTCAGCAGTTTAACCCGCTTCACCACCGGGGGCTCCAGCTATACAATATGGCTTTTCAGATGCAATGTGTGGTTGCATCATCAATTCATATAAAGCCAATATGATATTAAGTTTTACAAAAGCTGTTGCACTCTGCTAGCCACAAACACCTATCGTTTTGTGCATTATTCCATTTTCCTTTCCCTTGATGCACAGAAGATGTACAATTGAGATAGTACATGACCTTCCACCAGTAACACGGAGAATCTTCTCTTCCAGAGCAGATGTCATTTTCAACGATACAGAGATTGCCCATGTAAACCCTGCCTAATCTGGCCAGTGAATTAACCACCTTGTAGGAACTGTGCCTTATAAACAGATGGACATGAATAAAGTCAAGCCAAAGGACCACACATGAACATGAGGCGATGTCATGGCCAGGAACATCAATGCATCTTTCTGCCACAGGCTTTCCTAACAAAGCCAGAGGTACTTTGTAAGCTCATCCAATTCTGAGATTGGGGAAAAATGGCAGGCACCAATCTGTGATGGATATGGTATCAAGAAGAGATGCTGGCAGTAATTCTGAGTTTGCTTATTTGGAAAAGAATCCTAGTAAGTCAATAGGATGGCTAGGATACGGTTAAAAGTGGAGATGTGTATTTATTTTGATTGTTCCCATCTTTGTTTGGCCATTCAGGAGGAAAACTGGCGGGAGAAACCAGAACAACACTTTTCCAGGCTGGCTGAGTTCATGACGATTTGGACTGTGCTGAAACCTGTTCTGTGCAGTTACTTAGTAAACAAAAACCCAGTTGGTATGGTCATAGGCAGCTTCTCAGGTAGGAACTGCAGTGCATTTACCACTATTTGGAGAGTTCTGAAAATTGCAGCAGACATTTGAAAGGCAGGAAACTGTTCACCTTTTTTTGAAAATTCCTGAATATTCGGTTGCTTCAGATATGATGGGGAATCTCTTGGCCTTTATGGAAGCTGGATTTTCTCCAGAACACCACATGATTTTTGTAAAAAAGTAAAATTGAAACCGTGTTTATTCGGAAAAAAACCAACGCCCCAACAACAGTCTTTTTACTGAGAGAGATTAAGATGTTCATCACATCCATGAAAACTGAAAAAAGCAGGACACTGGGAAGCTGATAATATTTTGCAGCTAAAATACAGGTGGCATTTTGCATTTGCTCCTAAATGCAGGAGGCTTTATTCGAAAAAAAATGATAGTAAGCTTTCCACTTAAATGTTCAGGGAGAACTGCTGAAAGGCTCCCTCCTTTTTGTAATGACTTTTGGTTACAGCAAGGAAATTGCTGGATTGAGCCAAGTGAGTATTTTACTCCTAGTCTATGGACCATGGACTATGGACTGTTTTCATGTCAGGATGAAAACAGCCTTTGAGCCACAGTTGAATCATTTGTTGTTTTCAACATGTGTGTGCTGTTGCAAAGGACAGCAAGTGGAAGCAACATTTGCTCTAAATGTTGTGGGGAAGTTGCTCACAGAGTTCTCCTGTCTTTGGATAATAGGAGCCAAATATACTCCAAGGAATTAGCATAGATGCTCTTTCTTGATTATAGTTCTCAACTGGTGCTTTATGATGCCCATTGCTGAAGCTGACTTTGAAATAAGGTTACCAGGAGAATAAGGGACAGAGCTATTGTCTGTTTAATGGTTGTGCAGAAAAATATCTGCAAAAATCCCTCTTCTATACAATCATTAAAACAGTGTTTCTCAACCTAGGAGCCAGGACCCCTGGGGAGGGGGGGTCATGTGGAGGTGTCAGAGGGGTTGCCAAATACCATAAGAAAACACAGTATTTTCTGTTGGTCATGGGGATTCTGTGTGGGAAGTTTGGCCCAATTCTATCATTGGTGGGGTTCAGAATGCTCTCTGATTGTAGGTGAACTATAAATCCCAGCAACCAGAACTCCCAAATGTCAAGGTCTATTTTCCCCAAACTCCATCAGTGTTCACATGTGGGCATATTGAGTATTTCAGCCAAGTTTTGTCCAAATCCATCATTGTTTGAGTCCACAGTGCTCTCTTGGTATAGGTGAACTACACCTTCAAAACAAGGTCAGTGCCCACCAAACCCTTCCAGTATTTTTTGTTGGTTATGGGAGTTCTTTGTGCAAGGTTTGGATCAATTCCATTGTTGGTGGAGTTCATAATGCTCTTTGTTTGTAGGTGAACTATAAATCCCAGCAACTACAACTCCCAAATGAAAAAATCACACCCCCCCCAACCCCACCAGTATTCCAATTTGGACATATTGGGTATTTGTGCCAAATTTGGTCTAGTGAATGAAAATACATGCTGCATATCAGACATTTATATTATGATTCACAACAGTAGCAAAATTACAGTTATGAAGTAGCAACAAAATAATTTTATGTTTGGGGATCACCACAACATAAGGAACTGTATTAAGGGGTTGAGGCATTAGGAAGGTTGAGAACTACTGCATTAAAGGGACAGGAGTATTACCCCTTTTTAACCTAACAACCCTACCCTGAACAGGTGTTGTGCCTGTTACAAATATTCTCTTGTGTCTAGCTCCATTGGCAAAACTCACTTTGTCTAGTTAAGAACCAGTTGAAATGCTGTACTGTGGATTTTATTGCAGATGGCACTCTGCTTTGATATTGTCCCATGTTTCCATGGTATTCCGAAATTGTTTCTAGGTGGCAATGACTTAAACCTCCTCTAAAAATTTCCAGGCATGAATAACACCATTCAGAATTGCATGGGGTCTAAAACAAACATCTCACCATCAGCATCGCTATAAGGTTTGCATTCTTAATAGCAAATGGGATGTCAGCATCATAGTTAAATTGGACCTGTGAAGTGATTGATAGAAGTAGCAGCTGGAACATGCAGCAGGCTTGTCCAATGAAAATATTGTGGCAACAATGCCATCTGATTTAAGCAGATGCCAGTCCAAAGTATGCAGGTAAGATGAATGTACCATCTCGATTGGCACAAGTGATTAAATGTAGGACAAGATCCCAAAGGAGTTGGAACATTAGTTTGATTGATTATATAAGTCTAGCCTGCCTGATCAAAGTTCATCAAAAAGATGTAAGTCACGAGGGTCAAATCATAAACTGAGCAAAACACAGAACCAATAGTGACCCATTTCCACATTACGTTCAAAGGAGAAAGGTTATCAGCAATGCCATGACTTGAAAATAAAGTTCTAAAGAATCACAGTTCCCAAGCTCCCATCAGACAAAACCTTAGGGAGGTTTTGAAAATACTATATATCTGTTTTGAAAATACTATGTATCTCCTAAATGCATTTAATGTTATTTCCCCCCCTGAAAATCTCTGGTACAAATTTGTCACAATTTCCTTGGGCATCTTACATCATTGTTTGCCAATACAGCCAGCTTGGAAGTTTCTCCTAATATTTCCTATAGAAATATAACTTTCAAACTATAATGAAGATAAAATTAAAGTGACTTCAGATGTGCTACAACAGAAATCCTTCTCCATACAAATGAATGGAAAAAAGGTTATAGTAGGGACATTCGAGTAGTTCTTCTACGCACAAACACAGTGTGTAAGTGTAGGAGTGAAACCATGGCCAATAGTGTGATGCGTGAGAACAGTGAGAAATTGACATGCTAAAAGTGACACATGACAAGATGAAGTTGGATAAGACAACTGTTGATAAAAATGAGGTGTGCAGTTGATCTCACATGAGTAGATTCATTGCACAATCCTACCATTAGATTGTGGGTATCACAAAAATGAAGCATGGTGATAGATTTTTAATTGCTGTTTTTAGGCTGCCAGGAACAGGGAGAGGCCTTTATGGGATCTTCTGTGTCATGTTCTGTAATTATTTGGCTGCTTTGCCCCTTGATTCAACTGGGCATGTGTGTGTGGTGGAGGAGCATGTGCTTTTCTGTCACAGGCAGCAAAAGAAATTCAGCTACCCCTGTTTCAATGTCTGCACATTCATGTATTTACCTGCAAAGGGATTCTACATGTGTACAAAAGTTTTGGTGAACTCTGGTGGCACAGGATCACAAGTTGATTGGAGAAGCTCTGTCAGTGCAATACATATATTTGTGCATACTTCTGTAAACATTGTGCTGAGAACACAGATATTTGGGATGTCATGAGCCACTCTGGCTCATGACATAGTGGACATACCCTCATCACATACAACCTGCCTTTGGTTTCTACACACTTCTAAAAGAGTTCCCTGATGAGGCATCACAGAGCCCAAACACAGACAGATTTCTGCCTGTCATCCGTGATGCTTCATCAGGGATCGGTTTAAGAAGTGTGTGGAAACAGGTGGGAGGGGGGTGGGGAGACGGGGAGAATTCATCTTCTGAGCTCATGATTCATGTGAAAATGGGAGAAAGTGGGAAAAAAAACATGTGGCATGTGATCTGTCACATTTGTCTATGTTGAATCGCTTCAGCAGAGTAATGGGCGCTCCTATGGGCAATCTCCTACCAAGTACTGACATTTCTCTCCTAAATGTATGGTAGTTTTAAAATTTAATTTACTAAAAATACCAAAATTTCAATATGTCATAACTTTGCTTTTTCTGTCATTTCCTTAGTCATCTTGGATTTCAAAATTGCGCTACTGCTAGCTTTTTAACTTTGTTTCAGACTTCCACGATTGAACGTTATGAGATTGGGAGGAAAGAAGAGCCCAGAAAAGGAGGGTCTGTTTTAAGAATGATGCCTCCTGTCTCCTCAAGGGTAAGCAGATTGAGGCAGAATGTAAAGGAGCCCAGAAGTCAGTTCTGATTTAAGAATGGTGTCTTGGGTCTCCTCTAGAATAAATGGATTGAGAGGAGCCCATAAGGGGTGCCTTAAGAATGATGCCTTGTCTCCTCTAAAGGGATGGATGAGGCGGAAGGAAGCGATCCTGTGTGATGGGTGTAAGTAAATTCTTCAACTTCTTTAAAAGACCGAATCCTCTGCAAAGAAGGTGATTTTACATGCAAGAAGATGATTTCCCTCAGTTTCTCACACTTTCCCCAGCTCTGTCTGATGAAGCCCATAGTCTTGCTAGTGCCATCTCATGACTGGATGCTTGTGTGTCTTTGAATGCCATTGATAGTTCCTGGAAACATGATAGAGTGTGTCACACTTAATACAAGTAAATAATTCATAAGAGGAAATTAAACTAAATGGGAAATAGATCAAAGGCCAGTGAAACAGGCAAGGTGAAATGGCCCAAAAGCTTGGCAGATTTGAGGTTATCAGTATTAAGAAAAACATTTGCTGATTGTTGTGTGCCTTCAAGTTATTTCTAACTGATATTGAGCCAAATGAGAACCTATCATGGGGTTTTCTGGCAATATGTGTTCAGAGGGGGTTGTTTTCTTTTCCTCTAAATGGAATTTTGGCCTGCATCAATAGGAGCATAGTGTCTAGATCTAGGGAAGTAATGTTACCCCTCTATTCTGCTTTGGTTAGAACACACCTGGAATATTGTGTCCAATTCTGGGCACCACAATTCAAGAGAGATATTGAAGATATTGACAAGCTGGAATGTGTCCAGAGGAGAGCGACTAAAATGTTCAAGGGCCTGGAGAACAAGCCTTTGAGGAGCGGCTTAAGGAGCTGGGCATGTTTAGCCTGAAGAAGAGAAGGCTGAGAGGAGATATGATAGCCATGTATAAATATGTGAAAGGAAGCCACAGGGAGGGGGGAGCAAGCTTGTTTTCTGCTTCCCTGGAGACTAGGACGCGGAACAATGGCTTCAAACTACAAGAAAGGAGATTCCATCTGAACATGAGGAAGAACTTCCTGACTGTGAGAGCCGTTCAGCAGTGGAACTCTCTGCCCCGGAGTGTGGTGGAGGCTCCTTCTTTGGAAGCCTTTAAACAGAGGCTGGATGGCCAGCTGTCAGGGGTGGTTTGAATGCAATATTCCTGCTTCTTGGCAGGGGGTTGGACTGGATGGCCCATGAGGTCTCTTCCAACTCTTGATTCTATGATTCTAAGAAGATAATCTGGGATGAGATCCTAGGATATAGGAGTAATGTGGAAGGGGCCCCAATAGGTTTCCATGGCTGAGTGGGGATTCATGTCCTGGCTTTGTCCCTATTGAGGCACCCATGAACTTCACTCAGTATCATAGACCCTTCACTCTATGCAGGGTCTATGAATGTGGACAAAGAAATAAGTCCAAATCTATTTCTTTGTGTATCTTTGGGGATTTACTTCCCATAAGGCAGCAGAATGTACACTAGCTGACTTATCTCTGAACCATGGCAACAGTTTGAAAAGGTAAAGCAGAGAGTACACCGAAGAGCCATTTGTCAAGTGCAATTGCAAGCAGTCCAAAAGTGCAGGCAGAGTATATGAATCATGATGTAAAAATGGTGAAGGGCAGGCACTTAGACCAGTTGTGGTAATACTGGGACACAGCCTAGCTGTGGCATGATTTACTAAAGCTGTGTGCAGAGGGACAAGTGCAATGGAGAAAGAATTAAAGTTTGCCTTTGTATCTCATGAGGCACGGGAAATTTAATTTGACATCACACACAATTCACAACTTTGGAGAGGAAGGAAATGGTGACACTGCAAAGGCAAAGACCTTTCTTACTTCTTGGTACTCCACCTGGCCCATTTTGACTTGCAGAAAAGGTGTTTGCAAATAAAGCCTGCAATTGGGACAAACGAGCAGGGCAATAACAAGAGAGTTTCTTCCTTTCCTGAGGAGATAGTTTCAAGAATCTCATTCTAACCCTGAATATGCTCAAGACATTGTCACATTATTGCCATTATCCTGAGTTGTTCATCATTGGTAATGCCCGGACAAGCTGCACTTTAGGTGCATCTGCACTGTAGAATTAATGCAGTTTGACACCACTTTCACTGCAATGGTTTAATGCTATGGAACCATGGGATCTGTAGTTTGGTTAGGCACCATCACTGTATGGCAGAGAAGGCTAAATATATTCTAAAATTACCACTCCCATGATCCCCATAGCATTGATCCATGACAGTTAAAGTGGTGTTGCTCTGCATTAAATCTCCAGTGTAGATGCACCCATACCCTTCCTGCTGTGCTCGTTCCCTCCATTTTTTTTGTTTCATCACACAAGGTAAGTCCCAGCACATCAGAACCTATTGACAGCTTTGGAAGTGATCCCGAAAGTAAATAATATTCAGATATTGAGGAAAAAGCTCTTTTTTGGACTAAAACTCCTGGAACCTCTAGCCAGATTCCCAGCATCCACCAACTAACATGAGTGGTGTCATGGTGCAAAGACTAACTTTTCAAAATACTGCAACATTCTCCGTAGACATCTGAATCACTTGGCAAACTGAGGGCAATATGGCCCCACTTGAACTGTAACAATATGGCCCCACTTGAACTGTCACAGTTCCATTCTATGAAATCCTGTGGTCCTTTCACTTTGCACAAATAAAGCACTATGGTCCCAGTTTAACTACCATGGCAACATCCCATTGAACCCTGGGGTTTGCAGTTTTGTTGTAGTTGTGTGCCTTCAACTTGTTTCACACTTACAGTCACCCTACGGTGACTCTAACATAGGGCTATCTTGGCAAGCTTTGTTCAGAGTGTCACTTGCCTGAGGGTGCTGAGTGGGTTTCCATGGCAGAGCAAGGATTTGAACCCTGGTTTCCAGAGTAAAAATCCAAGGCACAAACCACTACACCAGGCTGCTTGTCTTATTTGCAGTTTGAGGAGTATTGTTTAGAATAATTTGCCAAAGAGCTCTAGTATATTACCATACCATGAACCTCAGGATGCCATAGACTGCCTGTGCTGTGTTCTGCCAGAAAATCCAGAGACTTAGTAATGAATTCAAAGATGAGAAGAACTTAAATGTATGAGAGTTACTCCAGCCCCTTCCACAAACCTGAATAAAATCCCACATTATTTGCTTTGAACTGGAATATGTGGCAGTGTGGACTCAGATATCCGAGTTCAAAGCAGATATTGTGGGATTTTCTGCCTTGGTATTCTGGGTTATATGGCTGTGTGGAAGGGCCATCTTTTGGCTAAGTATAGTTCCTCCAAGTTCCATTAGACTGGATAGCAGTAGTGTAAGGATAGGGAAGTCTCCCTCCTACCAGATGCTCAGACGAGAACTTATAGTAGATTGTGCCCTGCTCCATTTCAGCCTAATGCATAGTAAACAGTTGTTAGTCAAAGTGATTTGTTTACCCTACCATTGAAACAGTGACTCTTTTGTTGCAGTCAGTTTAAATTAAGCGACTCTAGTACAGATTTAATTTTCAATTAATAAGTGTTATTATAGGATAATTAGGGGCCAATTGATTAGTAAAAATGTTACTGAAATATAGCAATGTCAGTTATCACATTTTAACAAACATATTATAATCAATTGGCATTTAATCTCGTTACATGTAAATCAAGCCTATTTAAGCATAATTTAACACAAACAACTATTCTCTTTTACATCATAAAACTGTAATTTGTTTTGCCTAATAATCATTCAACTAAATAAATAGAATGGAGTTGTATTTTCTGGGACTATGGTTGCCAGTGTATTGATTCATAGAGATTCTCAGTCATATTCGTGTACTCTGTAACTCGCCTGGAGTTGCTGTATGGTTGAGAAAGGCAGGCTATAAATGTCATAAATAATAATAAATAATATATAATTGAAAAAAATAATTTCTGGATTTCTGGATTGCATACCACTGGAGAACTATCAACCAGTGTCCAGTATCTCCTTGTTCATCAAGATATTGGAACATGTGGTGGCCTCCCAGCTTCAGGCATTTCTGGAGTGAAATGGATTATCTAGATCAATTTCAATCTGGTTTCAGGCCTCTTTGGGCCCTTCCACACAGCCCTATATCCCAGAATACCAAGGCAGAAAATCCCACAATATCTGGTTTGAACTGGATTATCTGAGTCCATACTCAAATAATGTGGGATTTTCTGCCTTGATATTCTGGGATATAGGGCTGTGTGGAACAACCCTTTATAGGATACTGATAGCTTTGGTCACCTTCTTAGATGACCTGTGCAGGGAACTGGACAAATGGAGGGTGTCCCTGTTAATTCTGATAGACTTTTTAGTGGCTTTCAATACCATCAACCATTCCAGGTCACATCTCTGGAGTGGGTTTCAGGGTCATTGTGTTAGAGTGGCTCTGGTCTTTCTTGGAGGGGCAGAATCAGAAAGTGGTGCAGGGGGCAGAACTCAGATCTTTCCATCATGTTTTTTAAATATTTACATGAAACTGCTGGGAGAAATCATCTGGAGTTTGGGGGTTCAGTGTTATTATCATGGTGATGAAACCCAATTCTATTTCTCCTTCCCATCTAATTCCAAGCAAGCTGTTTCTGTGTAAAACTAGCATCAGTAATGGACTGGATGAGGGTGAACAAATTAAAACTTAATTCAGGGAAGTCCTTCTACACTGTCTTCAAACCCGCAACCCATCATGGATTAATCCAGACCTGTGGGGATTGACTCTAGCAGAGGCGGCCCTAGGTAATTTTCAATGGTAAGCAAACAGTACCCCCCCCCCCCCCAAATCACTGATATATATTTTCTGTTCATTGTGGGAGTTCTGTGTGCCATATTTGGTTCAATTCCATCATGCTCTTTGATTGTAGGTGAACTATACATCCTAGTAACTACAACTCGCATATGTCAAGGTCTATTTTCCCCCAAGAGCGCCTCAAGAGACCCCCTGGGCAAAATCAGCTATACTGCAAATGCTTGCTTTGTGTAATGGGTTGAGCCGCCCCTGGACTCCAGGGACTGTTTCCATAGTCCCAGGGGGCAATCCTCACAACCATCCTAGTTCTTCAGGCTCCTAGAGCCCAAAGGAGCAAAATGGTGCCCATTCCCCCCCCCCCCCCAATTTTCCCTCCAAAACTTACCTGAGGGGTGAAAATGATGTGTCAGGAGGTGGAGGGAGAGAGGCAGGAAATCCCTCCTCCCCTTACTTTCTGACACATCCTGTTCATGCTTAAGGAGTACTCTCCAGAGGGGGCTGCGCTGTCACCAGCCCCCCTCCCCCCCGGTAAGTTTTGAAGGGGAAAAATGGTGGCTGGAGGGGGGCCCTGGAGTTTGTGTTGGGGATGGGAACAGAAACCTGGGAGAAATTGGGTAAAAAACAACAACCAGGTTTGGGCCTGTGTAGACGGTCCCAAAGGTGTTCCTGGTCAGTTGTAAGGTCAGTTAGGGAACAGGGATTCAACCTGTGCTAGATGGGGGTTATACAAAGCCTATTTTGTTGAAGCAAGAAAAACATCCTCTTCCAGACCAACTTTACAGTTTGATAGCTGACAAGTGGTGGTAGGTCTCAAAACTGTACATGCAGATCTACATGCACATGCATGATTCTGGCTTTCATGCATATCTTTTTGTTGCTGCCTTTTCTCCTTGGGGAAGATTTATAAGACTTGGGAGCCACCTCTCACAAATCATAGCTACTTGGGCACTGTGTTTCTCAGTAAAGATATTCCTTTACATTCTCTCTCTTGAGAAAAATGGAGGAAATGCAAGAAAACCAAAACTGACAAATGTTCACATCCCTCAACTCTTTAGTGGCACCACCATCACCTGCATTTTGTAAAGCAGCCAGCAGTGGGGGATATTTCACACAAGGATGTCGCTTTCATTGTCAACCAAAAATTCACAAGCGTTGTGGTGTACAGCTCATTTGTAATATGCAGAACAAGGTGGCAAAATTATGGATTGTACTACCTCATGCTGCAGATGGGCCAATGTGTCATCTGTCTGAATAATCTCCCAGGTGCAAAATTCTCTGTCTACGTATTGGCATTGAAACAAAACAAATGAAGGGTTGAGTATAGTGTCACCCATTTGACAATCTATGATATGATATTAGTACATGCTTGTGAAAAAAAGGTTCAACACTGCAGAAGGATACCTCAACAGTAACAATATTCCCAGATATGATCAAACTCAGAAGTGATACAAGCCTGAATTATACCACCTATCAACAATGTTTTGATTAACCTGTTGGCTCTTTGCCTAATGTTCTTTTGGATTTTTGTAATATTTCTTTCTGGCTGGCTGTAGTCTACAAGGTAGAATTAATGCAATTTGCAACCACTTTAACTACCATGGCTCAATGTTTTGGGATCCAGGGATTTGTAGTTTGGTGAATAACCAGAAAAGGGTAATAACCTTGTAAAATGGCAGCTCTCATGATTCCATAGCATTGAGCCATGGCAGTTAAAGTGGCATCAAACTGCATTAATTCTACAGTGTAAATGCAGATTTTGATTTGTGTTAGATCCTCTGCTGAAGAATTACATGGTTTATGTCACAATACTCAAATTACTTACTCAAGAATAGTTTTAATGGGATGAATAGGGTTATGAAGTTTCTGAATTTAGCAGTCACTGCAATTAATGCTCCCCAATGTATTTCTAGAATAAGAAAGAAAAAAATGATGTTTTTTCATATTTATAATTTTTGAAGAACTCCAGGAAGTTAAAGTGTCTTGAAATATATGTAAAGGAATGCCGAGTCAATTTCTACACATTGGAGCCACTGGAGATTCCCCAACAACTGTTGGGGTGAGCTGAATGCAGACACTCCGGCAACAGTCCTATGTGATGGGCCAGCCAATGGAAGGTCATCAATGTTACTACACACTTCATCTTAGCCAAAACGCCAAGACATCACATGGTTTTTGCCCATGGATCACACATAAAAGGTATGGTGCCCGTGGATCTGCGGGAACAGATGCCCTGATCAAGCTCACGACCAGGTGAAATGGAGCCAACTAACCTGTGAAGCAGACCCCACCATCAAGTGGGACAAATGCTGAAGAAGAAAAAAGAAGAAGAGAAATGTGTGTAAAGTCCAATGACAGATATTTTAAAAATCACTTAAGAATATAACTTAAACCAATAACATGTCATTCTACAAATGTAAGACTGCTCCTGGCTTTACCAAGACTGAGTAAAATGTGCAATGAAATGTGTTTGCATGAGGATATTGTAGTATGCTTATTTTTGTTATCTCATCAAATTTAGAATGAAAAGGAGGGATCACCTTGCATCTCATTGAGTGATGGTTATGAATCAAATTTTGAAATGTCTTTGTTTAATGTAGAAAGCTGGATTAGAACTTAAGATCCAAATTTGAGGCTCTATAGAGCTTTAGATAACTTACTATTTCTCAGCTTGTAACATCTCATAGGGTTGTTGTAAGCATGCAATGGGGAGAAGTACAGTCATAAATATAAATAAGTATTTTCCCCCTCCAAATAATATTTTTGTTCCATAAAATAACTTATGAAGCATTTCAGTGTATTACGAATGGTAAACATGGGCCATAATAAATGAAGATTAAAAGCAATGGTGATCTAGGTAAAAATCATACAAGAAAACCCAATTTTTAAAAGAAATAGTTATAGGAATCTTGCTAATTTTAGTTCACAATTAGAATAGCTAATTTATTTAATTTCAAGGTTTAATAAATTTCAAATGAAGATGAAGGGCAGCTCATATTCTATTGCCAATTTCATCTAGAATCCACATCACTTTTTCCAAACTAAAAAAAAAATTAAAATAGGATTAATTATATATGGTTTTAAAGAAATGGGAAAGAAAAAGCAAAATTAACATATATACTCATTTTGGTAAAAAAACCAAACAATCCCTCAAAACTGGGTCAAAGTAAATTCTGTACCTTAACTCTTAACAAAAATGGAACCATCCCTTCTCTGAGATGAATGGTGAAAGGCAAGAGCTTACTCCATAAGAGATGTCTTGTGCTACAGCTTTATAAGGCTGGATCTATACTATCTGGTATCCAAGGATCTGATCCTAGATTAAGCGCTTATCCCAGATTATCTGACAATGTAGACTCATATAATCCAGTTCAAAGGGACCAATCTAATCTGGGATCAGATCCTGGAATATAGGGCAGTGTAGATCCAGCTTGAGTGCAACTTCTCTGATGTTGACATACTTGTGTGCGTCAACAATATGTATAAATATTGGTGCAGTTGAGCCATAAAAAATAGCATTGACTTTGTTTTTGAACACTATATGATGCTGGTACTGTTTATAGACCCAACAAAATGGATGCTGCATGGAGGAAGTGACCATGTGCACCAATTTTAACTGGTTGCAATAGAATATCTGTTTTTCCTGTTTTACCACAAAACTTTGTGTATCACACCAGACACTCAGGGAGTCCTTATTGCAGAAATGCTCCTGGCATACTTATATAATGGCTCTAACCCCTTGATTAACACAAACATACCCATGTATACCAGTGATCCAATTAAACGAATGGATCTCAGCCACAAATCAACTCACCCACTGTAACGGTTCTAAATTGTACCTGGAATAAGAAAACAGTATAGATAAAAGTCATAAAAAATCCGAACACTATTTGATTAGATCCAACTCAGTGGTATCAACTGGCTTTGCTCATTTAACCTGTCTTCTGATCACAGTACAGCTGTCATATCGCTGCAGGGTAGATGTGTTCATACTGAACTATTAATCTGTTTCAAAATGCCATAACATTTCCATGAAGAACTTCCTAATTTTTCCCCCAGAAATTAAATGTCTGTTTAAAGTTCATTCCCTCCTGCTGCAACTAATTGAAATGAGATTTGGTTTATCTTTATGACATGAAAATGGGATTGAGTTTCATAATAATAACAATAATGATAACTCTATAGATTTTAGGACTAGTAGTTAATAATTATAGTAGATGTGAAGATTAGACAAGAGTAATGCAGCATAAACACACCATTATTATTTGTTGGGAGGTGTGACCGGGTGCCTCTTTGTTACGATTTGCTTTCCAGCACTTACTGATTTTTACAGGACTCCTTTAATTAATAGAGAACCAGAAAAGTATAATTTGGGATTGCTTTTCAGAGCAGCAAGAGCTTCAATTTTAAACAAAAAATAGACACACAGCGCCAAATTTCTAAATGAGCCCATAAGAAAAGGTGCTGTCGTGTAGCTACACATTAGAATTAATGCACTTTGACACCACTTTAACTGCCATGGCCCAATGCTATGGGTTCCTGGGATTTATAGTTTGACAAGGTCTTTATCTGTCTCTGCCAGAGTGCTGGTGTCTCACCAAACTCCAATTCTCAGGATTCTACAGCATTGAGCCATGGCAGTTAAAAATGTGGTCTCAAACTGCCTTAATTCTAAAGTGTAGATACATCCTGCATCATCATGCTGAGTCATTAAGAATGTAAAAAAAATGATGCATGTATACTTCCAATTGGGCTCCATCCAGAAAAGGAAGAGCAAGTGGCATAGGATGGGCCAAGAAGCCCATTTGATGAGGTCATCAGAGAGTGTGCCTTGCCTAAGATCACTCCCTAATTTTCTATAGCTGAGCAGGGATTCAAGTGCTGTAGAAACATGGGAACCTTCCCATGTTGCCTTACCAGCAATGAGGTGAAGCTGGGCAGCAACATTTCCCCTATGGGATGGGGTAAAAGGCAAGTCTTACAATGCAGACATGGAGCAACAGCTTCTCCACACTCCCTGCTGGAAGAGCATGGATTCATCATGATGCATGGTCAATTCATGGGCCTTTGTAATGAGATCTTGAGATTCAAAGGAAGGCAAAGCCCCTTTGAACAAATGCTGTTAATAAAACCATGCGATAGGTTTGCCAATTTTGACTTCCTGCTTTTGAAAAAAATCCCACATTTTGTGCTTTCAGCTGGAATATATGGCAGTGTGAACTCAAATAACCCAGTTCAAAGCAGCTATTGTTGGATTTTCTGCCTTGATATTCTGGGTTATGTGGCTGTGTGGAAAGGCCCCTAGAAGTGTTAACAAACATGATAAGGGATTGTAAATCTTTTATTCCAAAATATGTGGAGAGCAAAGGCTGGTAGGAAAAAAGCAAAAGGTTGATAATGAATTTTTCAAGGCAGCAGATATTTGCCCTGGTTCTCCTGACCTCAATGAAAGCCACACAACATTTTCATGGATTTAAGAATACAGTATCTCTGATTTCTTTTTCCTCTTGATCATAAAGAGATATATACAAAACAAGGTGGCTAGGTCACACTTTGAAAAAAGGGTCCTTCAAGAGGTGTTCAGAGTTATAACCTACTCTCCTTTCAAGAGCACTACTTCATGTTGATTTAAATTAATCTTTAGATCCAGGATGTTTGCATGCTCTGTCATTAAACTGGAGAATCCCCTTTCTCTTTTGTCCTGGAGGGCATGGTAATGTGAAGGAAAAGTGGCTGATGGAAAGGTTGGGATGGAGGGGAGGGGAGGAAGAAACTAACTGTAGAATGAAAATGAAAAGAAGGTCTCCAGGAGAGATGAAGAAGAGCTTCTCAGGAGGGAGGGGAAGGGGAGAAATTAGTTGACACAGGACACAATAGACAGTAATGGCTCTTTCAGATGGTTGCTGTTTTATTGTGTAAATATATGCCTATGGCCTCTTTAAATTGCAGATTAGACACCTAGGCACTGTATCCAGGAAAAAAGAACATCAGGGACTCCATGAACCATCATTTTTTCTTTAAATAGTTTTTTGTCTATTTGATAAGATAGATTAAGTGGGTAATGCTGAGAGTGTGGATTGCTTCTACACTCCTGAGATACTTCAGACTAGAAAGCCCTGCACTAGAATAACAGATAAGTGTCCTTATGAGAAGAACTTTAATTCTTCTGACTGTTTCCTTTTCTACAGAGCTATCTTGTTTTCAATGTTTCTGTTTTCAAGTTAGCTAGTTAGCAAGTAGTTAACAAGTCAATGCTCCTCAATTAAGGAGGAAGCCAATGTGCCATTCAGGCCTCTCTTTTGAATTGCACAGAGACTGGGCTGATTTTGTCCATCTGGGGATGTTTTTTTTAAGAACAAGAAAGAAAGGGTATATAAATTACAGTCTGAGGTTATTCCGTTGGATTAAGCATTGTAATCTTCTAATTTAGGCTTAAATGTTTTATTGTATTGTTTCTTGAAATGTCCACAAAAGGAGGCAGGCAAAAGTAAAACATGCATAGCCTAGAAAAATGTCACTCAACAATATTTCCTCTCTCTCTCTCTCTCTCTCTCTCTCTATATATATATATATATATATATGAAAAAATAAAGAAGGTCAAGACACAAAGGTGTCAGGTCACTGCAGCCGCTCCCAAATGAAGACACAGGACATGTTCTGGTATCACTGGAAACTTTTACTGCAGGAAACATTGACATACGAAAAGCCAAGAGGGCCAGGCTGCAGCCCGCACTCCCTTTTATACCCTCCCCCACATTCAAAGGAAATTCTCCCATCAATAATGGAACCCCCGCCAAATTCACCCACCAAACCACCAAATCCATCAGCCGTTTCTTCTCAGGGCCAGTCGTTGCAGGTGTCTTATCAGTGTTTATGGTCTGTGGCCCTGATTTTGGGTGCCAGAATCCAGGCCTTGGAAACAGGGTCCTGACACAAAGGTGTACTTCCAATTAATCCTTTTGCTTCCACTAGGATTTGCAGCTCTCTCTTCACCTAGAGCTTCCTTCTGTATCTTTAAATATGTTTGGGTTTGTTTGTATTTGGTGTCCACAGAATGCCTCAGCAGGAAGCAGGGAGTAAGAAAGTCCAAATTCTGCCAATGTTGAATACTGAAGAATATTCTTGAATCTTGGTTAGATGAATATACAGGATGCCATTTCCTCTGATCCATTTGCAACAAACCAATTTACGCAGTAGAATGCAATGCATTTTGGCATCACAGAGACAAACATAGGCTTAAAATCACTAATTGAATAAACAATCCAATAGCATGTATGGCATCACACCACCATTAACAACAACATACAAACATCAAAACATGATTAAGATGGCAAAATGATTCATTAAGAAGAATAGACTACAGTATTTTCCTTTTGCTTGAACCATACTGGGAAAAGCAAGGAGTGGTCATGTCAACCATTCCGAGATCTTTGACAGAACCTCCTGTCAAAGCATCACGGAATTCTCCAAGAACCACCAGGAATCCATCTGGAGCCATAAGTAAGTGATGAAAGGTAAGAATGGTGAAAATAATAACTGTAAAATAATAATATCTGAATTGTCTCTTTCATGAATGGCAAGACAAAGCACTTTCACAAATCACAAAGCTGAGCCCAGTTAGCCCAGGGAAGTTTTTCATGGATCCCCTACTCTAATCTGTCATGGCTACCTGGCTTAAAATACCCCACACATCTACTAAAACCCTGCAGATTGTGGGATGAGGCACCTAGGACTTCATCACAATAGGGATTTTTAGTGTCCTAGGATGCTTGCAGTATGCTGGGAGGATGGAGCCTGCCAGATGCCATCCAGATACTTCCAGCTGAAAAGAGACCGTGTTCTCATAGAGAAGAATGGGACACGCATGGGGGGAGGGAGTTGGACAGCTACGCTTCCCCCATGGGATGGGTAAGTGGATGACATGGGCTATGCAAAGTGTGGGGCGACGGGTTTACCTGCTGCCTGTCAGATTTGCAACAATGCACGGAGAATCCCCCTGCTTTCTCCCATAAATTGGACCTCAATGTGATGAGGTCCTTAGTCATATAATCATAATAGACCACTACATCTCCACCTTCTCATACTACAGGTCTCACCTCCTGCAAAACAGAGATACAGGTTGGACAGAACTGAGAGATATAAACCCCTCTGTCCCAGCCGTATTCAACCAGTTCTGTGAAATATATGGCAGGTCAATGTGCACATCCACAACGAAGGCCTGAATTGTAGTTTTCTTTCCATTCACCAATCTGGCATTCACTAGATTATTTCTAACCTTGGGATTCTTTTGCCAAGACTATCTGGGTTTTTTGAGTTGGGAAACAGTTTAGAACCAATGAGTGTCCTGTTTCTCTCTCTTTGATTAAAGTGTAATTGTCTCTCTTTCCATATTTCTCTCTTCCATCTATAGCTGCAATGTTCACCTCCTCAGATCCAGCTTGTCCCCTCCTCTTTTCACAACACTTCCATCCTCAGTCTCAGGCAGATGAAAAATGAAGTTTATAATAAATTCCAAAACCAATACAAATAGGTTCAAAAGGGAATTTAATCCGAATTAACTCCGATTTAAGAAGCTTCCAAACGAACTCGACCAAGCCTAATGCCCATACCACCAAGAACTTGTCATAATTTATTATGATCCACACAGTCAAAGGCTTTAGAATCTATCTACATAATAAAAGTAAAAAGAGTATATGTGGTGGTGGTGTCCACTTACACAGACAGCCTCCCACCTCCACAAACAGGATATAGTTTGAGATGCTGAGAAGCCTCCAAAGGCACTCCTTCCATTGACATTGCAGGTTACAGTGAGCATCATGAACATGTAGCCCAAACACTGCTAATGTCCTCCCAAACACCAAACACCCAAGGAATGCATTCATTCAGGGACAATTTCATCTTAGATTTGATGTGTTTCCTCCACCACAGGCAGGCATCCCAGGGCTCCTTGTGTGAAATTTGCATGACCCCACCCACTGCTCCTCCCTTAACCTTTCCCTCCCATTTCCTATGGCACACAGCAAGCACGGAGGAATTGATCAGCAACTGAACAGACTCGAGGGGTTTGGGGGACTGACTCAACAGTTTGGAAGTTGTAGTTCACCCTGCATCAAGGCAGAGCACTGTGAATCTCTTCAATAATGGATCTGGACCCTATTTGGCACGCAGAATCCCCATGATCACTTTTGGGGGAATTGACCTTGATTTATAGGAGTTGTAGTTCACCTATTTTATTTCTTTCTTTCATGAACAAATATCAACTCATGGATTACCTCCCCCTCCAATATGGAAACAGAATAGGAACCTTCTTCAGGGTGGTCAGAGCACTGTACAGAAGATTACACATTGTTCTTAAGGCTCTCATGATTACTCAATTGAATAGTTTATTATTTAGAGTTTAGCATCCATCATCTTTGATACTTCGCTTGTGCTTTTCCTGCATGGCAGGGGGTTGAATATGCTGGTTGCTTCTAGATTGAGAGAATCAGCCGTCTACGAAGACATTGCCCAGGGGATGCCTGGATGTCTTGCAATCCTGCGAGGAGGCTGGATGTCTGCGCCCTACACCACTGGAGAAATTACACTGTCTAGCCGGTATCACACCACCTGACATCCGCCGGGAAGTGGCAGCCAATAGTGAAAGGACCAAGGCAGAGACATCTCCAGCTCATCCCCTGTTTGGGTATCAGCCAGCACGTCAACGACTTAAATCCAGACATAGTTTTCTAAGATCTACAGAGACACTCGCTGGAACACCTCAGCAAGCGAGAGTCCAAAAGTGGCAGGCTCAAACCCAGAACCTCAACCAATGGCTGATACCAAATGAGAGACTCCCCCTGGGCACACAGAGGACTGGCTGACTTGGAAGGCGCTGAACATACTGCGCTCTGGCAGCACGAGATGCAGAGCCAACCTTCAGAAATGGGGCTACAAAGTGGAATCCTCGACATGTGAGTGCGGAGAGAAGCAAACCACAGACCACCTGCTGCAATGCAGCTTGAGCCCAGCCACATACACAGTGGAGGACCTTCTTGCAGTGACACCAGAGGCACTCCAAGTGGCCAGATATTGGTCAAAGGACATTTAATCAACTACCAAACTCACACATTTTGTATTTTCTCTGTTTGTTTGCTTTGTTCTGTTAGAAATGTAATATAATTGACTGGCTGCCCTGACACGAGAAATAAATAAAGGGGGTTGAACTAGATGCCCCATGTGGTCTTTTCCAACTCTATTATCCTATGATTCTATGATCCTGTACTCTTGCAGGACTTGTACCCATCACTCATCGTTGTTTCGAAGTCGTGGCCAGTTTTATGATACATAAAAACAGTTGTTCCTTGGTAACTTTGTGGTTCACCTGCATGACCAGACAAAGGAATCTAGGATCAATCACAGAGCTTGATTTATTCCCCCACATCCCTTTCAAATAGTATGTAGAATTATGCCATTATGTGACTGCTATTTGGATCATACAACAAAATCGACTGAACAAACTTCCCTGGGCTAATTGGGCTCAGCTTTGTGATTTGTGAAAGTGCTTTGTCTTGCCATTCATGAAAGAGACAACTTGGAGCTTATTATTTTCCCGTTATTGTTTTCACCATTCTTACTTTTTCTCACTACTTTGATTCAATTAGGGTAGTTCCTCTTCCCTTTACTGTATAGGATGACTCCTCTGAATTACAGAAAATGTTAAATATCTCACTACAAATGCTAGGATTTTTTAATGTGGCAATTAAAGTGGTATTAAGATGCTATATCTATATAATGAGGATATGATGTACTCAATTGTTTTCATGAAGAAAAGGCTAGAGAAGAGCATGGGAGATTCAATAGCAACCTGTTCACCACCTTGTGTTCTATTATGTAATAAAACTGGAATATAAGAGTAATTAATAAATAACGCAAATCAGAGTACCAACCAAGATTATTTTTCCCATACGTACAAGTAGTTTCTTCCTGCATAAATCACTGGTATGAATACAGTAAAAGGGGAATAAAAATAGAGTCATAAGGCAGTCACTTCAGGCAGTTAATTTTGGGTGCCATGAAAGGGCACCAAATTGTTAGTTATTGCATGCATTATCACTGAATTTTCTGCAATGTTATATATTTATGAAAAAGTAACTTTGTAGCTCCATAGAGAGACATGGTCCATGCTTCAGGATGAAGACAGTATGAGCACATCCTGCTCACGGCTGGAACGTAGAGAAGTTGGAAATATAGTCAGGTTCTCACCACAAGGATAGTTAGATATACTATAATATGATGTATATGAACTCCCAATAGCTGTTTGGTTACTGGGGTAGGTTATTGAATTGAGTCATATTATGGAAAGATGTTCGTCCCCCCCCCCCCCCCGCGCCCCCAGCATCTTGACAAACAGTCATCTATAGCTACAGTATATTAGGGCACAATACAATAGCTCTAACATGGTTTGTAGCTATTCTTTAGGAAGGAAAAGGAAGCATGTTTTGGTTAAAGCAATTTTAGATTCATAGGCAACAATCCCCCATCAGTTTATCTAGTAGGAGTAAGACCTATTCAAAATAAGATGCACTTCTCATGCATAGTTTGATACTGTAGGATGAATTACAATTTCAGTTATGTAAAATTAATTTCTTTTGATTTATTTACAAATGTACCCCTCTTTAACAGCAATTCAGGATTAAGCACATGCATTACCAATGAGTATAATGTATTTCTCCAACAGTTAATGAAATCAGAATGGGATAGAAAGAGCATTTTGCTGTGACTCTCTGCAACTCATAAGCCTTGATATTGGCACCAAGCATATAATTTATTTTCCTTTCATACAATTTAGATTTTTGTGATTACTGGGATGTTTGACATTATTAGGTATCAGAAAATTAACACATTGTAAAATTAGGATCATGATTAAGATACAATTTATTTATATATTGCTTTTTTACTATTTTGTTTCTTGCATTTTAGACACTTCAAATTTGACATTATTTACATTTATAAACTCTATTATGCCTAGTGAATTGTTTGCATGGTGTTTTTACACTATATAGTTTGCAGCAGTTTGATATAAATTTATTTCTTATGGGTTTAGCACATACCAGAATCTTGTTGTTTGGTGAAGCACTAGAATTCTATGGCAGACAAATCTAAATGTCTTACAAAACAACAAATTTATTTATTTATTTATTTATTTATTTATTTATTACAGTTACTTTTACCCTGCCCTTCTCAACCCCCTAGGGGGGGACTCAGGGCGGCTTACAAAAAAAAAGGCACTATTCGATGCCTACATAGATTACATATACATATAAAACAACAATCAGCATTTATCACTATTAAACAGTTAACAATAACACAATCATTAAAAACTAATCACAAACTCAGCGAGCGTTGTCCAGAGTTCCTTAATTCCATTCCGTATGTCAATTCCATTCTATCGCCACGTCCTTTTTCATCTGCCAGGTTGGCCGAATGCCTGATCCCAAATCCATGTTTTCAATTTTTTCCTGAAGGAAAGGAGGGATGTCGCTGATCTAATTCCCCCCGGGAGTGAGTTCCACAGGTGAGGGGCCACCACCGAGAAGGCCCTGCTCCTCGTCCCCACCAATCTCACTTGTGATAGGGGCGGGGTCGTGAGCAGGGCCTCCTCAGAAGATCTCAAATTCCGAGGTGGGACGTAGCGGGAGATCTGTTCGGACAGATACACTGGGCCAGAACCGTATAGGGTTTTGTAGGTTAAAACCAGCACTTTGAATTGTGCTCGGAATTGAATCAGCTGCCAGTGGAGCTGACATAACATGGGGGTGGTATGCTCCCTGTATGACGCTCCTGTTAGTACTCTGGCTGCCTCCCGCTGGACTAGTTGGAGTTTCCGAACAGTCTTCAAAGGCAACCCCATGTAGAGTGTGTTGCACTAATCCAATTGGGATGTAACAAGAGCGTGGACCACTGCGGCCAGATCTGACCTCCCAAGTTTGGGCGCAGCTGGCGCACAAGTTTTAATTGTGCAAAATCTCTCCCGGCCACCACTGAGACCTGGGGTTCCAGGCTCAGCGATGAGTCCAGGATCACTTCCAAGCTGCGAACCTGCGTCTTCAGGGGGAGTGTAACCCCATCTAACACCCAAGATCTCACAGGTTTGAGTAGGAGCCCCCACTCCAGTGGCACAATGGGTTAAACCTTTGTGCCGACAGGCCTGAAGACTGACAGGTTAGAGGTTCAAATCCGGGGAGAGTGTGGATGAGCTCCCTCTGTCAGCTCCAGCTCCCCATGTGGGGACATGAGAGAAGCCTTCCACAAGGATGGTAAAACATCAAAACATCCTTGCAGACAGTCAATTCTCTCACACCAGAAGCGACTTGCAGTTTCTTAAGTCACTCCTGACATTAAAAAAAAGGTTTGAGTCATAGCAGTTAAAGTGATATCAAATGGCTAATCAAGTCTTGAGATTATTCTTACATTAAATCTGTAATGTAATACATTAAATCTGTAATTTAATACATAAAAACTGGTAATGATGGAATGAACCTTCTCCATGAAGGTTCCACGGAGGAGACTTGCTTATATGTCCTAAAGTACTCTCTGTGTATTAGAACATGCAACCCATAAAACTTACTGGGCAAATCTTTTTGAAAGTAATACAGAAAGCCAGAAAATGTTAAACTTCATTATCTCAGAAGTCTGACTTGTTATTGTGGTCTGGTAACTACTATCATGGCATTGATAGATATAGACATTTTAAGGCTGTAAGTGCTTAAACAAAGGAAAAAAGAAATATCTTTGGTGCTTTTGTAATGTTGTATCTTGTAAACTGCTGCATTTAGCACATGTTTAATATGCCTGTAAGCAGAATTCCCTGCATTCACTCAAGATTTCCTAAAGGACAGATTCTCTGTAAATTATTAACTTTTATTGCCGTCTTCTCCAGATTCATTTAGATTAACATTTAGCATCATTACTCTTGAACTGACAAGCCACTGAGAATTTTTTTAAAAAACAAGGAAGATGCACTCTATGTGTTGGTGACCTTTTGCTTATCTTGTATTGAAAACAATAAAATAATAGCATGAAACAATAGCATAACAGCGAGATGAAACTTGGGTTGTGTGTTGAGTTTTCATGAGCAACTTCATGCATTTAATGAAGTAGTATATTGTTAACATAAGCACAAGTAATATTGATCTCTGCACATGACATTTTAAGGAATCACAAACTCTGTACACATACAGTAGAGTCTCGCTTATCCAACATTCTGTATTATCCAACGCAGACTGCCTCCCGCCCGGATCTGTAGCTGTTTCAATACATTGTGATGTTTTGGTGCTAAATCTTAAATACAGTAATTACTACATAACGTTACTGTGTATTGAACTACTTTTTCTGTTGATTTGTTGGAAAACCTGATGTTTTGGTGCTTAATTTGTAAAATCATAAAGTAATTTG
Source organism: Anolis sagrei (assembly GCF_037176765.1). NCBI lineage: Eukaryota > Metazoa > Chordata > Lepidosauria > Squamata > Anolidae > Anolis > Anolis sagrei. The sequence continues at coordinate 166,978,855 of NC_090024.1, forward strand.
ACGTTTAATAGGTTTTTCCTTAATCTCTCTTTATAATCCAACATTTTCGCTTATCCAATGTTCTGCCGGGCCATTTATGTTGGATAGCGAGACTCTACTGTACATCAAATCCCTGCACAATACTTACGTCTTGACCATTTTTGAACCCCTGACTATCTGCTTGAGGTATGTAGTGTGAAAGATTATGCAAACTGCAAGGGACTGCATATGCCTACATGTATTGACATTGGAATTCTTCCATTACTTTGAGATACTAAATTACTTGTGTTGTTCTTTCAGCATTAAAGCACATGACTGCAATGGGAGAGACACCATGCAGATGTCCTTATTGGCACAGGAGATTTGAAACCCACATTTAATCCATGGATGATAATCACATCACTGGTCATGGTGGTTATGTGCTGCCACATATCAAATGGACAAGCCTTAGGACACCAGTTGCTGTGGGACAATATTAGGAAAAGGCTATTGCCTTCACATCTTCTTTGTGGGCTTTTGAGATACATCCAGTTGATTTCTATGGGAAGCAGGATATGGGACTAGTTAAGCCTTTTAGTCTGATGAAAAAGAGCTTTTGCTATTTTGTTTCCTAGTTTTTAATGCTTGATATAGTGTTCTTGACAGAAAGGATGCTTTGGCCATTAGAAAAAGAACAATTAACATTTCTACATAATGTTAGAAGACAAGATATAAAGCTGTATGCATTTCTGAGGGTAGTGCAATTGCTTGTACATCTCTCATGTCCCTGTTCCATTTTTGATTGTACAGAGGGAACACAAATTATAGGCGGTGTTAACTTGTTGGCACTTCTTGTAATGGATGTAATGACTTATTTGGCTATTTTTCTTGAACTCTAAGGAGAGAATTATTATTGTAATTATCATGTTATATGAAGAAAGGGTTCTCCTTTTACATCTTATATTTCAGTTACAGTGAGCTAGATAAGCAATTCAACCTAGAAAAAAGGACCTTCTCAGACCAAAGTGAACATGAATGCAATATTTATCTTGCTCCCATAAACCATGTCTAGGATGGCTTTCCAGGAGCATGAGCTGATTGACAACGCTGGGCTTTTGATGTGTTGAATAAAGGTAGCCTTGTGGACCTTATTGTCTCAATAACGCCGCAACACTCTTTTCCACAGTATGTGGTAACATCCAGAGGAGCCTCTTTGCCGAATCCTTTGCTATGGCAGCAGCCACTTCAAACATAGCTTCATGAATAGGAACACATTTGACCCTTGACCACAACCAGCCTCTAAACTGGCAGACAGAGAATCAGAGTAATTTGTATCATTTCAATTAGTTACTAGCTGCATAACAGGGAGGTCACGGCTTTTTGAGGATGATCATTGCCCATGGCAACCAAACTTCAATGTACAACCCGTTTCCAAATACTTTCACTTAATAAATGTAAGTTCATAAACAAGGCTCAATTGTTATAGGGGAACAACAAAGCTAATTATCTTGTGCTGCTGCTGAATGAGCGGAAGATGACATAATCTTGTCGGCAAAATGTTCTTTATTAACAACCCCCCAAAAGAGGAGTGCGGTGGGATGGCAAATAAATGGCCTTAATAATGGCAAATGAATGAGGCGTATTGATCTCCACATATGGAAAAATGGTGAGGAGAGGCAAGTTTATATAAGAGCACTGTTGTTGTGCTACTGAGAGCAGGCGGTTTTTGTTCCGCAGTTTGTTCTGTGCACCAAAATTCTGAAATTCTAAAATCAATGTTGCCATTGTTGGGCCAAAACAGCACACCCGTACCCTAGACAATGCAAAGAATTTCAAAATATAGATAGCTCCCTGATACATACAGATTGGACTGCGGGAAACGTTGGGGCCTTCCCTCCTGCCCATTTCTCAAAGAAAGAACTGCTTGTTTCAGATCGTACACAATGCCGTGTCTACATGGCCTGCAAAACTTCTTGAAGCTCATGCAATAATTCAAGCCTTTGATTTGAAAAATGTTTTCTGTGCCTTCCTCCACATCTGCAAATACCTCCATTTTCCCTTGGAGCTAGCCAAGATTTGCTCACATTTGGATGTTTGCCACTTGAGAAAGTGAGGTGAAGAAAAAGACAAAAACTCTCTCTGTGTATATATGTGTGTAGTAAGAAGACAAGGAAGAGAAGTTAAGCAGGTACATAAGTTGTGCTATTTGGCTTTTGTTTTTTGATGTAAAATAAAGGTTTCCTTCTCTCATGTCACAATCTATTAGTTACCGGGAAACCTGGTATCACAGTTCTTTCCCCTTCACCCCTGCATGTGTAGCAGATTTGACGGGGTGTGGAAACCAACACAGGCACTGCACTGTGACTGCGTCGCATACAATCAGCCCGTGTGGCTGCTGAGATTAATCATGACAGTAGGCAATATTTCCAGCATTATTAGAAGAGAAACCTAATATTTTGGGACATCAGGGATCTCTGAGCTGTTGTCCATCAAAGTGAGGACCTTCATTTTCTGCTCCTTGGATGACTAACTTTACGTATTAACCATTTGATGGGTGAGAGGAGCATTGCGTACAACCCCCCTCTCCTCCGTTGCATGCATTGGACACGTGAATGATAACATACCAGGTGCCTAAAGTTAATCTTGGATGCTTTTCTTTGTGATTCACGCCAAATGGCTTTTTACATTATGGCATTTGGGGACACATCAGCTGCTTCTTGAATCTGCCTTCCCAGCATGTTTAAGTGTGTCCCAGTTCAGACCCTCACCTCCTCATCCATTTGCTAATTTGTTTATAAATCTGTGAACATTTGCAAGACATAAAGCCCAATATTAGTGTTTGGCTAACATCTGTCCCTTCTCCCGTCTATGATGCAAAAGGGAATTTCCTTGCTTCGCCAATGATATCTCAAGTGCAAATTTAATGAGTTACACCGAAGGTGAGTTTAAATATGGAAATGTTATATTATGCAGGAGGGCAAGGAGAGTGTCAGATTAAATGAAATTGTGATTTGGCTGTTTGGGCAAATAGAAGAGCACAATGGATACAGAACAAAGATACTGAAATATTTACTTGTCGTCTGGAGAGCCATTGATTTGTGTCAACAGTGGTGCCCCCCGTTTATGTTTCATGGGTAAAATTCACTGATTCATTGTTGAATGGAGAAGGTCGGAATGGCTGCATATTTTGTATAGTTGAAGAATATGTCCTTTCCTTTTTACAAATGTTTTATTTAGAGCAAGAGTAACATGTTATGTTAGACCTGATTCCCTCCTTCTTTGCTGTTGGCTCCAGATACCAGCTGGCTGAAATAAAACATTAACCGAAAGCTTGGATTACATAGTGAGCGATATTTAGAGTAATGGTTCAAAAATTACCTTTCATTTTGTCACTCACATGGTGTGCATTTTGTCAACAGTGCCATGGAGTGTGCTTTTGTCTGAACATGTAAAAATTGATAATGCAGCATATAACATGAGAAATGATACATGTTCAAAAATTAAATATTAGTATCTAAACATATGCTGGTTTCTAGGTGGGTGAGGCAGCCATCTTAGTCTGTTGCAGCAGAAATGACAGTCTTGGGGAGCTTTAAAACCATCACATTATTTATTTGGTTCAAGACTATTTTTGGTGGTTGCTCCCAAGCTGTGGCATTCCTTCCCATTGGGGTCTAGGCTGGCCCCCTTTCTGCTTTACTTTGACTGCAGATAAAATTGTTTTTTATATTTTAACATGTATTTGTCACTTAATCAGTAGAATTGAAATGTTTCTCTAATAGATATGTATGCTGCATTTGTATTTTATGGTCATATTCTTAAAATGATTGTATAGTTGGCCCTCCATATTCAAGGATCATGGACCCATGAATTCAACTATCCACTCTTCAAAAGTATTTTTTTTTAATTCAAAAATGCAGATCTTGATTTTTTCCATTTTACAAAAGGAATGCAATTTAGTATGCCATTGTACATAATGGGACTTGAGTATTCACAGATTTGAGAATCTATTCGGGGGGTGGGGGTCCTGAAATCAAACTCCAGCAGAAACCAATAGCCATAGTATACTGTTTTATAGTATAGGTACTTTAATATGATAACAGATTTTATTGGATGTCACTGTAGTTTTTAGATGTATTTTACTATAAGCCAGCTTGGATTTCACATCAGGAGAAAAGCAGGATAGAACCAAAAGAGTATATATTAACAAAGAAGTACCTAAATAAACCTTTCATGGACTGCCACGCACCACATCAGAAGTGGTGGGACCAAGCTTTTAGACAGTAATTTTTCAGTGCAATAAGTGAATCTGAAATAGTGCAATGATGATTGGAACGGCTTCGGACTACGATTTTGGAATACGTGGTTTTAATAATTGGTTTTAATATTGAGTTTAGATGTTTGTAACTGGTTGGTTTTAATGTATATGTTTACTTCATTTGTATGTATTTTTGCACAGCATAAAATTGTTGCCTACTGTAAACCACTCTGAGTCCCCTTCAGGGTGAGAAGGGTGGGGTATAAATAGAGTAAACAAACAAATAAGTCAAAATGTGCCTGTCAGGCTGAACCATTCATTGATGCAGGGTTATTTCCTGACTTTTTTTTTGTCATGTCAGGAGCGACTTGAGAAACTGCAAGTCGCTTCTGGTGTGAAAGATTTGGCTGTCTGCAAAGACATTGCCCAGGGGACGCCTGGATGATTTGATGTTTTTTATCATCCTTGTGGGAGGCTTCTCTCTTGTCCCCGCATGAGGAGCTGGAGCTGATAGAGGGAGCTCATCCGCCTCTCCCCGGATTTGAACCTGCGACCTGTCAGTCTTCAGTCCTGCCGGTACAGGGGTTTAACCCACTACGCCACCAGGGGCTCCTGACTGTAAAATTATGGTAGTCACAAACCATTTCAAGCTTTCTCTCTACTGCATATCTGAGACCAGCCTGTTGCTGCCTTGGGAAATTTAAGGATAATACAGACTGCACTGGTACCTCACTGGCCAACAAAAAATGGAATGGGTCATAAACATTGAGGCTGAAATCCTCAATTGGGAGGTGTATGTATGAAATGCCCATAGCATCTTGTGATGCTTCTCCCCAAAAGGATTCACCCTTCCAAAAATGCTGTCCACATAACACAGCCATTTCCACATCCATGGCGACACCTCTAGTTATTTTCCTGTAGTCAAACATTCTATATCAAGCAGCTACAATGTTCTCTGGGTCCTCAAGAGGTCCCTGAAATTGAAGCCTATCCAGCTACAGGAGACTAACTAGATAAATCTCTGTTGACCTGTTGGTCTCCAATGACATGAAATGAATTACATGGCTGTATTGTATTGTATTGTATTGTATTGTATTGTATTGTATTGTATTGTATTGTATTGTGGAGCTGTATTACTTTAAAAGTACGTTTGGGGGTGATTTTTGGTATTGAATGATTGGTGAAGAATTCTGACCTTCACAGTGACCCCAAAATTGAGTTGCAGGTACATAAAACTAATCATGCATTAACAGTTGACCAACAAATGCCCCCCTCCTCAAGGTCTTAACAGTGCAACACACCAATCAGGGTCACAAGGGGGCTTAATGTTTTAGGAAACATGGTTAAGGTTGTGTAGTAAGAAAAGTACTTTACAAAGATTTCATATGTTCAATTAAGTTATCTCTCCCAATATCTGCTGCCTTTTATTGGTGTAGGAACAGAAATAATGCACAGCAGAGTATGGTGGCTCACTTTTAACATCTTCTAGAAGTTTTCAAGAGCCCAAGCAATTCTAGGAATTCACTTGAATGGAGAAGATTTTCTCTTGGTGCCACTAATATTACAAAACAACATCCAGGAGGATAGCTATCAGACTTGCTTCTATTTTCAGGAGGGAAATGAAGAAGCAAGTTTACTCCTTTCCTCAGGTCATGATTACCCATTGAAACTGTTGCCAACCAGCACACATTTTGCTACTGCATTTGAATTTCCTTCTCATTGCTTTCTTTGAGACAGCCTGAGTTAAACTGCCATTTTGTTTACTTTTTCCATAAAACATTTTTGAAGTGTGGGAATGCACCTCTGTTGTCTATCACTGTTGCTTCCCCAGGTTCCTTAATTTGACTGTGTTTGATATATGCTATGCTTGATACTGCACATACTACAGTCATCCCTCAACATTTGTGAGTTAAGCATTCATAGACTTAATTATTTGCAGAGTTTTATATTTGTCAGCCACCTCCACGGCTACCCTACAGGCGATGGAAAAAAAAAGTTCTCTGTAAGCATTTGTAGGTCCTCCAGTACAACTCTATGGACAACTTCCAGCAGTAAAAATAGCAATTCTGATTTTTATTTATATTTGCATCTTATATGCGTGCTTAACACCCACACAGTTCAAGGGATTACTGAATTAACCATGCTATGCTTTTATTTATATCAGAAAATATACATGTTTCTATGTTGGCTTTATAAGACAAATAGTAGCCTATTCTTCAAAAAAATTAGAAATCAAGCTTTGGAGGGATGTTGTTCTCCTAGCATTTCAGCTATACTTCCAACAGTCTTTTCTGTTGGAAAGAGCATTGGAATGGGATTCTTCCATGACTACTGAGTGATTATTGCAGATCAATATATGTGCAAGTGTTCTGAACAATTGATTTATATCCCTCCTTTCCTTTAATAATTGCTGACTGCAAGACTAAACAAAAGCATGTATTTAAAATAGATATTCACCTCGTATGAGAATCTAAATAAATTAATCCCAAGTTTTGCTTGTACCCATAAAAAAATTAAAGAGGACCCATGCAGTTACTAAATATGTGAAAGGAAGTCATAGGGTGGAGGGAGCATGGTTGTTTTCTGCTGCCCTGCAGACTAGAACGTGGGACAATGGCTTCAGGAAAGGAGATTCTGCCTGAACATTAGGAAGAACTTCCTAACTATGAGAGCTGTTCAGTGGTGGAACTCTCTGCCCCATAGTGTGGTTGAGGCTCCTTCTTTGGAGGCTTTTAAATAGAGGCTGGATGGCCTCTGTCAGGGGTGCTTTGAATGTGATTTTCCTGCTTTTTGGCAGGGATTGGATGGCCCACAGGATCTCTTCCAACTCTATGATTCCATGATTCTGCTAAAAATCACTTCCTCAAAAGCCAGTCACTTGCTGAAATTATCCTGAATAAAAAGGTATTTGCCTGCAGAGGAAGGACAATATTGAATAGACCAGGTTTGGGAATTGCCACCAAGGAAGCTGTATTTGGAATCTCCACCACAACATGCCTTTTAGGTCTTTGCAGGACCAACAAAAAGCATTTTATTAAGATCTCAACCCTGAGTATGCTTTTATGGAAGAATGTGAAAAAAATGCTTAATTAATATATGCTTTTGTTTTTGATGGTGAGTTTCTTTGAGGGTTAGTAAAGTGGAATATTTGGTATAAAATTTAAAACAAAGTCAAATAAAATATTGGCAGGATCCTTTTAGTAGCTATATTTATAATGGGATGGAATGATGTTGATATTGTGACTCTATAACTGGAACAATTTCTTTTAAAATGAAATAATGATGCCACTATTGGAAGTCTACTTGGAGGCAATTGCTCAGACCTTGGCTGGAACATATTTACATGCACCCTAAAAATAAAATCTCCATATTCAAGAAAAAAATACATTAAAAAAGAAAAAGGATTTCTTGATTTTTCTTCTTAAAGCTTTTCAGCACTACAGGCTACTAATCTGACTACTCTATCCATCATCATTGATGGTTGGCGAACTAATTCATTTATCACATTGCTCTAACTTTGTCACCTCGAGCTTTGGATATGTAGACCCAATTTCTTGGATTTGGTCTTTCATGTGGCCTCTTCCCTGCTGGCATCTACTCAATCATCCCTTTCACCATCTGAATTTCTTCTAAGCTGTCCATATGTCATACACTGTCCAACCACCTGGTGGTTGTGCCTGTAATACTGACTTTCCCCTCTACAGCCTTGTTCTTTTGTTTTGCTTTCCTGTTGTATAGTCAAGAGCTCTCAATTTCAGTGATTGAAAAGATATCTCACTGGAGAACAGCTTTGTCTTAATTAAGATTTTCCTTGAAGAATCATTGCTATCTGCATTGGAGTACATGGGTTTTTTCATTTGATTTATGGCAAATACTGACAAGATGTTTACATCTTGGAATTCTAGTCTCAGAAAGTATCTACTTTTCTGAGGGCAGTGCATAATTTTGGATTACTATTGATTCCCCTGGAATATAATATTTTCTCCTTTTAATTAGCTTCTATGCATAGACAAAGCACTTCCCTCCAGGACAAGAGATATATTGCCTTGCATAGCTTTATGATGGCACGGGTACAAATTTCCCAGTCCATGTGATGAATGGAAACTAATGGGGTGTGTATGGAGAATAGGGATGGGAGGTATATAAGTGACTTCTACATTGTGGGGCTTTTGCATGCACCTCTGGCAACTGCTTTCCAATATTCCCTTACCTTCCCCTGTTCTCTGTTCTGCTAGAGGTGGCTCCATTACTATTAATATTCCTTGCTGCAAGGTAGAATCATCTCCTTCAGATTCCAGTTAACTGCCTTTTGCTCTCTGACCATTACGCCCATATAACTCTTGATATGTTAAGTAGCACCGGCTACCATTAACCTTATTACCAGTGATGTTTCGAGCAATCCTGTAGTCCTGAGGTATCATGGAGATAGCTCACTAATGGGGAAGCCACTTTCTCTCTGAGATTAATTTTCCTACTTCTGACCTTTAAGCCAGGAAGCACATCTTTTAAAATTTGACGTTAATTTGTGTTACCTTTTGTTTCCTCTTTTCATTCACCTGTATGGGTGCTCTTCATATCATTTTGATTTTGATTTGCCATATTTATCAAAGATATTATTGGGCTCATGCATATACATTCCACCTATGCCAGATGAGTATTATAGCTTTGAAGGAAGCTAACAGAGTTAATTATGAGATGGCTGTGAATTGGCAAATCGATGAACTGCGAAGAGTTCATTTCATTCAGTGGGATCCAACAGAGGGTCCCCACTGGAGAAGAAAGGGGCAAGGGGACAATTTTTCATTATTTAATCTTCTACTGGCAGCGGATGGTTTTCATGTCAGTGGAGTTTTGAATCGCCTCCAGTTTTTAGTCTGAACTCTAAAAGAGTCATCAGAGGTCTTGAACTTTAGCCTGAAAACTGGAATAAATCTATTGCTTCATTGACATGGAAAGAATCATCCACTAGTGCCTTCTTCTCCCCCAGCCTTCTACATCTCCTTACATGCTTTTTTATGGGGTCTTCCTGTCCTCCAGAATCACCCTTTTGAAAGTTTGGCAGAGGACAAAGGAACAAGAACAATTCCCAATCTGTACCCTTCCTCAAGTTTGGGTCTTTTCCAACCCAAACTGAAGATGCCAGAGATTGAACTTGGAACCTTTAATATACAAAACATTATTATTATTTTACTGACACAAAAACACAGTATGTCACAGCAAACAAGATCTATATGCTGGATTTCATATCACAAAATCACAAGTCAAGAGCTCTCAATTTCAGTGATTGAAAAGTCCCAAGCGTCTAGGACTGTGTGATGTATTTTCGAATGATGTGCGCAGATCTAAGTAAGGTGGCCTTTTGTTGTTGACAGATCATGATTTTGTCAATGTTTATTGTTTCCAAATGCCGGTTGAGATCTTTTGGCATGACACCCAGTGTGCCGATGACCACTGGGACCATCTGTACTGGTTTATGCCAGAGCCTTTGCAGTTATTATTATTATTAATATTATTATTATTATTATTATTATTATTATTATTATTATTTTATACTACTTTATCTCTCCTGCAGGAGACTCAAAGTGGCTTAACATGAAAGCATTGGCATACAATTTAAAATATGTATATTACTACTGAGCTAAGGTAATTCCTCAAGGCTGGCCCAAGCAATTTTGCTTCCTGATGTTTCCCTCTTCCCATTTTTTTAAACGAAAGATTCAAGAGACCTTCGGTAAATAATTTTCTGTTTTCTAGTACATGTACAGAAGTTGATTAGACTAAAAATGGCTGCTTGAGCACTGTGTCCTTCACTGAGTAGTGTTTTTCACCCTAAGGTAGCAGGTTTCTTTTAGTAACTCAGGATAAATTGGGAGACAGGCACAGTTCTGTCGTTCAATACAGGAAAATGTTATTTCCCAGGAGGGGTCACAGCCTAATAATAATGTTAGCTTCTCCTTTCCTCAACATTATATGCTAAATATTTGAATAACGTTGCAAATGTTGAGCCGTTTCTGAACCAGCAGATGTGGAAAAAATGTAATACATTATCTGACCCAGGAAAAGATCTTGATCAGCAGAATTCCAAGCATTTAGGAAAGAATAACCCCAGAATGTTTTTTGTATATTGTAGTTAACACTGGATTAATTAGACCAACAGTTGGATAATGAATAAGAAGAAGAATAGCTCACATGGTATTTTTTTTTTGTAACAGCAATACTTTCAAATAAAATGCATAACAGTATAAAAATCTTGTGACAATCCTATTGTCATCGTGATTGCTGACTGTGTTGGCCCTTCAGGATTTTTTTTCATACTGTTCTGAAGTAAAAGGGTGACACATTTAGCCATATGACCCTATTTTTCTCTCTGTGTTTTGCTTCTGAGGGAGAGCATTGGGTCTTACATTTTTGTGGAAACAGAATTTCTGTAGGTCCCATTTTACATGATAGTGAAAATGCAGTTGTACACTTTTTCATAAAATTGAGAAGGATAGTTCAGAAGGGTGAATATTAACAAACATGTCCCTGATTGCCAGACAGCAAGGGAAGAAAATCTCAGAAAGTTCAGCAACAGTCTTTTTCGGCTCTATAAAAATATTCTATTTTGTATTATTTGCTCTTTAAAGGAATAGCATGATGAAAAAAATGGCCAGTAACTAATACCATAGCACTGCCTATGTCATATTTAAGCTTGTTTGTTTGTTTATTTATTTCATTTTTACCCCACCTTTCTCACCCCGCAGGGTGCTCAAGGCAGCTTGCAAACTCTCAAGGTGGCTAACAAGTCTGCTACCTGTCTCGAATATGGGAGCTTATGAACCAACAAAGGTGCACCTTCAATCATAGAATCTTAGTGTTGAAAAGTTCTTGATGGCAAGGGCCATCAAGTCTAGCCTCCTGTCACATTAAATAAGTAAGGAGAAAAGGACAAAGTTATAAGTTGAAAGCCTTTGCTGATGACTTAGTGATTTTTAGAGGACCCTTTGAACACAGGTAGAGGTGTGAACCCTATCTTGAAAGAATATGGAGAAGTATCAGGATTTAAAATTAATACAGTCTCCTTACCTGAGCTAGCGGGGGTGGTCTCAAGCCTGGCACTGGAATCCCAGCAGCTCCTTGTGCTGGGGGACTTCAATGTCCATGCCGAGGCGGCCCTTTCAGGAGCGGCTCAGGACTTCATGTCTGCCATGGCAACCATGGGGCTGTCCCAGCAAGTATCTGGCCCCACTCATAGTGCAGGACATGCATTGGACTTGGTTTTCTGCCAGGGATGGGAGGAAGGTGGCGGGGTCGAGGAGCTGATCATCTCTCTGTTGCCATGGACCGACCACTTCCTGGTCAGATTTAGGCTCACTGCGCCCCCTAACCTCTGCAGAGGTGGAGAACCCATTAAGTTGGTCCGCCCCAGGAGGCTTATGGATCCGGATGGATTCCTGATGGCTCTTGGGGAGTTTCCCGCCACCTCGGTAGGTGATCCTGTCGAGGCCCTGGTCACTCTCTGGAATGGGGAGATGACTAGGGCAATTGACACGATCGCTCCGGAACATCCCCTCTCAAGTAGCCGAGCTAAACCAGCTCCCTGGTTCACCGAGGAGCTGGCAGCGATGAAGCAAAGGAAGAGGGAACTAGAGAGTGTGTGGCGTTCGGATCCGAGTGAGCCAAATCGAACACGGTTTGTGTCCTTTTTAAGGGCATATGCCGCAGCAATAAAAGCTGCAAAGAAGGCCTTCTTTGCGGCCACTATTGAGTCTGCAAAGAACCGTCCGGTTGAGCTGTTCCAAATTGTCAGAGGCCTTTTAAATCCCACCGCTCAAGGTGGGAACTCTGACGATTCGACTTCTCGCTGTGAAGCTTTTGCTCAGTTCTTTGCAGACAAAGTCGCTTTGATCCGTTCTGGTCTGGATACCATGTTAATGGCAGTCTCTGAGGATGTAACAAGAGCACCTGCTTGTCCAGTTTTGATGGATTCATTTCAATTGGTGAAACCCGAGGATGTGGACAAGATACTCGGAGGAATAAGGCCAATCACATGCATCCTGGACCCCTGCCCATCCTGGCTTCTAAAGGAGGCCAGAGGGGGATTGGCTGAGTGGGTTAAGGTGGTGGTTAATGCTTCCCTTCGGGAAGGCAAGATTCCAGCGAGCTTAAAACAAGCTATAATAAAACCGTTGTTGAAGAAACCATCACTGGACCCCACTAAATTCGACAACTATCGGCCAGTTTCCAATCTCCCCTTCTTGGGCAAAGTCTTGGAACTTGTGGTGGCCTCACAACTCCAGGTATTCTTGGTAGACACGGATTATTTAGACCCGGCACAGTCTGGCTTTAGGCCGGGACATGGTACCGAGACAGCCTTGGTCGCCTTAGTGGATGATCTGCGCCGGGAGCTCGACAGGGGGAGTGTGTCCCTGTTGGTGCTGCTGGACCTCTCAGCGGCCTTCGATACCGTCGACCACGGTATCCTTCTGGGATGCCTCGCGGGGATGGGTCTTGGAGGTACTGTTTTGCAGTGGCTCCGGTCATTCCTAGAGGGTCGATCTCAGAAGGTGTTGTTGGGGGACACCTGTTCAACCCCACAACCATTGTCTTGTGGGGTTCCTCAGGACTCAATATTGTCTCCCATGTTGTTTAACATCTACATGAAGCCGCTGGGGGAGATCATCCGGAGTTTCGGGGTACGGTGTCATCTGTACGCGGATGATGTCCAACTCTGTCACTCCTTTCCACCTGCTACTAAGGAGGCTGTCGAGGTCCTGAACCGGTGCTTGGCCGCTGTGACGGTCCGGATGACGGCGAACAAATTGAAATTGAATCCAGACAAGACAGAGGTACTCCTAGTCAGTCGCAATGCCGAACAGGGCATAGGGTTACAGCCTGTGTTGGATGGGGCCGTACTCCCCCTGACGATGCAGGTTCGCAGCTTGGGTGTGACCCTGGACTCATCGCTGAGCCTGGAACCCCAGGTTTCGGCGGTGACCAGGGGAGCATTTGCACAGCTAAAGCTTGTGCACCAGCTGCGCCTGTACCTTGGGAAGTCTGACTTGGCCACGGTAGTCCACGCTCTGGTTACATCCCCTTTAGACTACTGCAACGCTCTCTACGTGGGGTTCCCTTTGAAGACAGCTCGGAAGCTCCAACTAGTCCAACGCTCGGCAGCCATGATTTTAACAGGAGCGGAGCGCAGGGAGCATACAACCCCCCTGTTGCGCCAACTCCACTGGCTACCGATCTGCTACCGGGCTGAATTCAAAGTGGTGGCGTTGCCCTTTAAAGTCCTAAATGGTTCCGGTCCAACCTACCTATCCGACTGCATCTCTGCCTATGAACCCACCAGGACTTTGAGATCTTCCGGGGAGACCCTGCTCTTGATCCTGCCTGCTTCTCAAGCTCGGCTGGTGGGGACGAGAGATAGGACCTTCTCGGTGGTGGCTCCTTGGCTGTGGAACGCCCTTCCTACAGACATTAGACTAGCACCATCACTAATGGTATTCCGCAAAAAGGTGAAGACCTGGCTGTTTGAGCAGGCATTTGAATAATTAGTGCAATGATTGGTTAATGAACACTGGAATGGAATAATGGATGACGAATCTGGAACATGTTTTTGATGACGAGACGACAGTGAATGGGTATTGTAGTAACTGTTTATTAATTGTGTAATGTGTTAGGTTGTTAACTGTTTCTATACTGTAGCACTGAATTTTTGCTGTTCGTATTTGTTGTGAATCGCTGTGAGTCACCTTCGGGCTGAGAACAGCGGTATATAAGTAAGGTAAATAAATAAATAAATAAATAAATAAAGAGAAAAATCACAATGTTGACCAAGAATCTGACAAAAACTGAACAACAAATCTTACCTGAGGAATTGTGTTTTCAAGTTATACAAAATGTTAAATATTTTGAAATAGGAATAACTTAAACCTCTGTAGTTAAAAATATGATGCAGGTCTTCTAACACAAATTGAGAAAGATATTTTCCCAGAGAATCTATCAATATGAATCTATCAGAGATTTTACATTAGGTTCTACATTGACTAAGCCTTTGTTTCCCTACTCTTAGTACAATCATTGTCTTTCTTAGTGCATTCTTTCCCTGTGGTAATCCCTTCACAACAAGGCTTGAGTTAATTCATTAATTTTCATGGGATTCTTCCTGTCCTGAGGCTGTTTTTCTTACACTAGCTTCATTTGTTCTCAGTAGAGCAGCTGTTTGTTTCCCTATACAGTACTTTTGCAATCTGGACAGTAAGCTTTATTACATCTTTTCTTCATTTTGTCTTGACATTGTAATATGTAATAGGTTTCCTCCTCATCTTGTCTTCCTAGTTCACCCAATCCTTCCCCTGTGATCATAGAGAAAACATACACACTGTTTTCATAGTAAATGCACTTAATATGCAGTGTTTACTGATGAGCAAGACTGTCAAGAATTGTATGTATAATCTTTGAACATTGACTTCACCAGCACTGCTTTATATGGAGTTAGATAGGTTCATTCATCTCTCTTGACAAAAATCAGGACAAATTTACACTGAAATCTAAGGTACACTTAGGTGGTGGGAAGATTGTATTGCTTTTAGAATGACATAACCTTTGAATAAGCACTAGCCTGCAAAATTAACCCTTATCAAATTGTCAGTTCAGAATAGGATTCCTAAGAATTTTACTATGGAACAGACAGCTAAATGTCATAAAGCCTACCCAGGAGAAGTGCCCAGAAGAAACAATCTGAACAACCACATGATCATATTTATGGCTGAGAACCAGTATGGAGTAATGGCTTGAGTGTTGGTCTATGACACTAGGAGACCAGAGTATGAGTCCCTACTTAGGCATAGAAATTCACTGTAAGCCACACTTTCCAAGTCTCAGAGGAAGGAAAAGGCAAACTTTCTCTTTGATTCACCATTTTTACACCCTTCTTAGTATTCCTAGCTATTTGTGTGCATATCTTGGAAGATCTTTGAGAATATGCTTTAGCCACGATAAAGGCCTCCATGGTAACCTCTTACTTCCCTGCTGGAACATTTAACAATTCCTTACCTTGCTGTTGTTTAATCATTCTTGCCAGCTTCATCCTGCAACTACACAATGAACGTCAGATCCAATTTATCCTTTCTGGAAGATTCTGATTTTTTACCAAGACCATCACTCTTATAATCCCATAATTAGGCTCTAAGTGCCCCTTTGTACTGTAGTTTCAGCCATTAGGCTGAGCAGATATTTTGACCTAACTTTAAAGATGTTTTTCAGAAGGGATGACAATGAATGTCTCTCTCTCCTTTTCATTCCCCTCCCCCCCTTCCTCCAATTGAACATATGTACTCGAATCTAATGTTCATCTTTGTGGCTATATTAAGTGAAGTGTGCATTATATCCGACGGCACAGTAGAATCATGTATGTAAACCTGCTGTGCCCTCTATCAGGCTGAGACTGGCGAACTCGCAAGCCTTGGACAAATGGAGGGCCATGACTTCCCTACTGGACTCATTCCTGAGGTCTTCAAAACATCACTCTTGGTTTTGAACCCCTCATGAATGAGGCCTTAGTTGGGAAACCACCACTGGTCTATCAGGCCGAGACCAGCAGGTTCCCCAGTGTTGGCATGATCAAGGGGAATGGCTTCTCCTTGCCATTCTGAGGCAAGCAACAGAATGGCTGACAGACAAAGGGAGCTCACACATTACATTCAACAACTTTTTTTTTTGCAATGCACACCTTCAAAATTGAGATGTGCTTTACAATTGATTGCACATTATACTTGACTAAATATGATGAAATGAAGAACTTCTGGCTGAAGAATCCCATACAGTAGTGGCAGAGGATCTAGAAAATACCTAGAGAGAGCATATTTTGTTGGATATGGATTAATGAAATTGCTGCTATCAGTTTCAGAGATGTGAAGATCATTCTATATTTGTTTCCCCCCTTTTACGCGTAGATTCCAGTCCCTTACAATCTATCTTTTTCTTTCTTCTTCTTAGCAGTACTCTGTTCAAGAATTGTCTTTATAGTTTCCCATAACATTTATTTATTTATGAGATTTATATCCCGCCTTCTCCCAAGGCAGCTTACAGCCAATAAAAACATACAATGTAAAAATTAAGAACAAGTTAAAACCGTACATATTAGCAAGTACTGTTAAACCCTTATTAAAACCCCAGCATGATAGATAAATCTGCCCTGACAATATCTAACAAAGTCAAATTGCCTTCTTAACCTTTGAATACCATTAGCATTAGTTCCCCCCAAAAGGATCCACTTCCAAGAAGGAACCCTCTCTAGCAGTCTTTAGGTGGAGAGTGTCCTGAATGGTTGAGGACACCAGCAATTTCCCACTAGATCTTAATGTTCTCCCTTGGTCTATATACAGGAACCTGATGTCTCAGGTAATCTGGACCTATGCCATGAAAGGCTTTAAAGATCAAAACCAGCACTTTGAATCAGACCCAGAAACTAATTGGGAGCCAGTTTCAGCAGCAGAATAGTATATTCCCTTATATCCGCTCCCATTGACAGCCTAGCTGCCAATCTTTGGACAAATTAAAGTTTCTGAACCATTTCCAAAGGCAACCCCATGTAATCAAGGCGGGATGTAATCAAGGCATGTACCACAGTGGCCAAATCAGATGTTTCCAGGAACCGTCGCAGTTGGAGTACCAGTTTAAATTGTGTAAAGACGATCCTGGAAACCTTCACCACATGGGCTTCCAGGTTCAGAGAGAAATCCAGAATCACCCTGAAAACTGTGAACCTGAGCTTTCAGGGGGAGTATCACCCCATCCAGCTCTGGATATAACCCTATTCCCGGATCCACCCTACATGATGCCAGTAGTACCACCATCTTAACTGAATTCAGTTTCAATGATTATCAATATATTTTTTAAATGGAATGAATGCACATTAAAAATTTAAAGACAACAAAATTATTTCACAATTTTTCTATCATTAATCTCCTGTCAGACTGCAGGCAAATAAACTTGAAGCTAAAAAAGTAGGATATACTTCTTTAGAAAACCTCAATAAACATAAAACATGTCAAGACATTATTTGCTCAGATTTCCTTGGCTGACATAATAATTAAAATCTGTATTTAAAATATGGTCATCTCCCCAGCGATAAAAAACAATGAATAGCAATCTGTACTTGGAGGCGGTAGAAAGCCTGAGGGCTTTGATTGTCATTGTCAAAGACAGAAATGCATTTAAAAAGATACAAGAGCAAAAGTATTTGGGAGAGTGGAGACCTCCAGACATGAGTCAGGCAATAAACATGCCTCCACACATTTAAAAAGCTCTTTGTCACAGTCCAAAAAAACAACATTTTTAGTGTTTTTCCCTTTGCTTTACATCCCGCTATTACAAGGACAGAGCTAATTATGATCTGAATGATATCTATTATTCCTCTATCCTTATTGACCAAGCCGGATATGTTCCAAATATGGCCTCAACCATGTTTTAGTGTGCAGTGAAATCAAAAGAATAAGATAATTATGTTTAAAGGGTTGGTGGTATTCACTCCCACTCAGTTTGACTCACGGGACAAAAGGGCTACTGTTGTCCTATTCAAGGCAGCTGTGCTGAATAATAAAGATTTGGAGTTCTTTGTAGGCAGTGGGAAAAAATAAGTCTTTGTCAACTTTTACTTGGGATATTCTACCAAACACCCATGCATAACAGTAAAGACATTTGAAGTTGCAACAAGCTAAGGAAAGTTTGCACAGATAAACAGAGTTATTCTAAATTTTGTGCCTACTAAGGACTGACTCACAAAGTCTCCCTGCATTTCATTTTAAAGCATATGTGCAAATGAGTGCTCCATTAACTAAGCCACTTTTGCATTGAAGCATTATTTAGTCATATGTTAACTCATAAGAATTTTCTTATTGTATATCCTTTACAGTTCAAACTGCAAAATGTCAACCGTTTTCCAGTCAGACAATATCCTCCTCACATGCTTCCTGTGAGGTAGATCACAGAATCTTAGAGCTGGAAGCTCTTTTCTTGTAATTTTGCTCCCAAGTGACTAGAACTTGCAAAGCCAATTTAGACCAGGTCAGTTTCTCTAGTTGAGACCAGCAGTAGGATTTAGATCACTGTTTCACATCACGAATATATCACATTGAGCAACTGACATGCTTTATAGTGATCATTGCTGTAATTAAGATGGCTGCCTCATGTATTATAGTGGCTATGAATTTTAGAAGAGGGAATGTGTGTTTTCAAAGTGGCAAGACTAACATCGCCTTAGAATACCAAGCTGGGACAAGCTCTTGGCTACAATTAAAACCAGTGCAAAATGTGGCATTTAATAGGATATCTCTCAATGGTTTTGAGGGCACCTCACTCAGCATTAGTGAAAACTACTTCTCTGCACAAATCATAATTCAATTGTGGCTTTAAAAGGAGATCAGCAATTCTAAATTCCACTGCTACTTTCTGCTACAGCAGACCTTGGAATGAACAGCTGAATGTTCATTAAAGAGTTGGAAAAGGCCATGCAGTTCACCTTGCCCAACATAAAGAGACAGCAGAAGCAGATCTGAGAGACGACCATCCAAGTTATGTTTAAACACTTTCAGAGAAGAAAGGACAACCACATTTCAATGCAATCCATTCCACTGTCACTCTTGCTAGAAACAGGTTCTTCTTGATGTTTAGACGGAATCTCTTTTCTTACCATTTGAATCCATTGGATCATACTGTAGATTCTAGAGCAGCAGAAAAGAAGCCTGTTTCAGCTTCTACATGACACTCCTTCAAATATTGAAATATAGTTTTCATGCTGCCTTTCAGTTTTATTTCCCCAGGCTAAACAAGCTCCATCTTAAATTCACAGCATTTGGGGTTCATCTACACTGTGGAATTAATATATTTTGACACCACTTCAACACTTATGGCTCATGCTACAACATCACATGAGTTGTCATATTACAAGTTATTTAGACTTCTCTGAAAATGGCTGCTGGAGCCCAGGATTCCACAGCATTGGGTCATGGCAGTTAAAATGGCCTACCATATTATGCATAATTACTTTTGTTTATGTCCTCTTTGTTCTTTGTGTAGTGTGTTGTATCTCTTTGTATTTTACTCCTCAATGGGTTTGTATGTGTTTTTGTGACAAGAAAAAATAAATGGAAAGAGTGGGAAAACATGGGATGGGTTAAAAATGGAAGATCACCTGGTCTCACCATAAATTCAGTGAACAAAGCAGTGACATTTAACAATCTTGGAAGCACCAAGAGGTAGCATATTGTATATATCTGGATCTAAGAGTTGCATTTTTGGCCTTCAAATCAATGAATCTTGATTGGAACGTTTGAATTTTTACAATGATATTCCTCAAGCCTATAGTGTATTTGGGACTTCCATTTCACAAGGTTAACCATCTTGAAAAAGAGGGTAGAAGAATCCTGCCCACTTGCCCTGATACTGCTATTTCTCTTCCCACACTATATAAGTGTTAGAGGGACAAACATGTAGAGCTGGACCTTTGTTCAATGTGTCCAGCATTCCAGCATGAAATAGACCTCTGGCTATGTAAATTCATGCATCACTGGGGGAATTCATATCTATAAAACAGGACTTAATTCCAAGAAAATGCCTTAGCATTTTGGTCACACTATTTAACAATAATAGACTCTAGTTATTGGAACATTTTAGCTTGTGTAATCAGATACAACTGTTGACCTTGACACTATGATAGCTTGTGCTTGTATTGCAAAGATAAATTTCAAATATGAGATGATTCATAATGAATTAGGTACTCAATACAAGTCATAAGCATGCAGCCATTGGAAGTTGAAACATTTTCTTTATAGACGAATTTCAGAGCCAAGTTTGAAAGACTACCATTATTGGACTACGTGTAGAATATCGACAAATGAGTTTTCTGGATATAGGAATCCATTTTTCACAGTCAATCCCATTCTGACCTAGAGGGGAGTTTTCTATATCCCTACAGCTTGACTGTCAATATTGCAGCTTTAGCCCAATAAAAGGTATTACCTGAAACTTGACTCTACATTTTGTCTCACCAATAATAAAGGCAAGTAATTAAAAATATTGAGTTAGCTAACAAGACACATAGTGCATTGTGATGCGCTACTGACTACATCCTTTAGAAATCATCTACTGTATTGCTCTCTAAAACATACAGTGGATACAAACAAACAGAAAATGTAAACTGGAGACCAGAAAGGAGGAAAAAAAAGCAATTTCCAAGTGCGGTTGGATAAGCAAATATACAAAAGAGCACAAAGCATGAGATGTGTCCAACAGTCTCGCCATTTCAGTACTTGACATCTGCAGTAATGGAGGAAGACAGTCCCAGGAAGGATTATTATTCAGTGGCAGCAGACCCTGCATACATATGACCAGCTGGAGTGTTGCTTTTGGCTATGAGAAGTCTATGTTACTGTGTGTTCTGTTTGCAAAGGTAATGTGTAGAACACACTTCTTTACACCGGTCATTCTTTGAACTCGATGCAATGGTAACATCAAGTTCAGCAGTGGGCAGCAGGCATCTTCATTCAATAGCAAACTTTCTGTCTCTGAAAAAGTACTTATAATTCACCTAGAATTGTTTAAAGATAGAAACAGTAATTATTGTTCTCACACTGGATTTTTAGGTATTAGAAGCACCCGTGGTATGAGACACATAATTCAGTGGACTGGGATTTATGAAGTTTCACCCCTAATTTGAACCACGTAATTGACTAAGACTGCGTTCCTCAAATGTCCAGCAAACATTTCACATATAGATATGATG
Organism: Anolis sagrei; assembly: GCF_037176765.1. Taxonomy (NCBI): domain Eukaryota; kingdom Metazoa; phylum Chordata; class Lepidosauria; order Squamata; family Anolidae; genus Anolis; species Anolis sagrei. The sequence goes on from NC_090024.1 coordinate 166,999,839, forward strand.
GGCTTGGATTTTTATATCTAGTACCACATGTGGAGGATCATCACCTCCTGTTAAGCTTCTTTATCTTTAAAGATCTGAGACCTTGACCTAAATTCTCACTCCTTTGATTCATATTGTCATGTATGAAGGGCAGGGCCTTTTCATTTACAGCACTTTTAAAATGTTGATTAAGTAATTCTGTGCTTACTTTTAGAAGCTGAGTACAGTCGGCCATCCACATAGACTGGGGTTAGGGACACAGCACGACTGTGAAAGTGGGAAAACCACAAATAACATCTCTCCAGGAATCTCTAGGTCCTCTAGCACAATGGTATGGTCAAATTCTGTAGGAGGGTGACCATAGAACAATGCTGATGGACTTACAAATGCCTAAGGAAGTGTTCTCCCTAGGAGTCCCTAGGTCCTCCATCATGACTTTATGGTTAACTTCTAGCAGTAGTTGACCGTACAGTCATGATGGAGGACCTAAAGATTTGTTGCTTTAGAAAACCCTATGGAATTCATGGGATCACCATAACTCAAAGGGCAAATTAAAGGCACACACAAAACACCAATGAAGGTTCCGGCCAAAAAGAAAAACAAAAGTTGGACTCTGGAACAAAGGACAAAGCCGAAAACTACATAATACACGTTATTCTTTAGCTGTAGATGACATTAGGGTGAAGCTTCAACTTATTATAGAGGAATTTTGCCATCCACTTATTGATATGTTTTGCAGCCCATCACAATAAAAACAAATAAATATTAATATCAGTCACTAGAACAGCATTAAACAACATTCAACTCATTAAAAACAATCCCAGATTTAACACAGTATTCAAGGGCCACAGTCCAGTATAAAAGTTTAAAAGTATCCTTAATTTTAATGGAATTAAACTTTCTCAACTCCAGGTTGGATGAGTGATATTTGTGACTTTTAAAAGAAATGTTAATCATTTCTAAGCACCAGTTCTAAGAAAGTATATCAACAAATCTATAGATTGTATCATCTTAGGTTTTCCTTCAGCGGTAGAACTACTTACATTTTAGGAATCAGAGAAAAGATACTTAACTCTAAAGTGGAAAATCTGTGATGAGCTTTGAAAGTATCACAGGGCAAGGAAAACAGAGATGAGTGTATAGAAGATGCTTTGTCTATACTGCACAAAACTTCATTTTCAAGCAAAACTCAACCATCAAAATATTAGAATACATACAGAAGAAGTCATTGTCTCTAAAACTAATTAGTGTTCTGCTGTCTAATGCAAAAGCCTACATGATGTCTTGACCTTTTTACACTATTGTGTCTAAGGTTGTGCCATAAAACAGAGGGAAGTGCAAAGCGCCTCCAGTAAGCCTGAAAGATTCATCTTTAAGTACTTCAATTGATGAGAACAATGTGGGCTGTGTATGGAACTTCTTTTAAAGGTACGCTTTATTAGATCATGGTCACAATGAAAGTAAGGCCAACCAAGAAAAAACAATGATACATCAGTAAATGGTTCTTGCTAGAATGACCAGCTTTTCAAATGATTAGTTTTTTTAATAAATTAAAAAACCCGAAGAATTGGAGCTACTACCTACATTAAACTTTCAGATCAGAGATCTCTACCGACATGTGAACATTTTTTTGCAAATATTTTGAACATTGCCCCACAAACTATGGTGACAAGGTAGCATAGGAAGCTTTAAAAAGCAAAATGATAAATAAACATATAAATAAGTGTCACTATATTTAATAAGGGGAGACATATATAATATGTATGCATGCAATTATACATAATATAAATGCTTCCCCTCATTAAAAGGCCAACACATAAGGCTAAAACCAGGGGCACTTATTTACAGGAAGTCTCCAAGTTACAAACATTTCACTTGCTAACGACTCATAGTTAAGAATGGACTGAGACAACAGGAAGTGTGAGAAATATTTTTCAGCAGGGAAATTAACTCTTGGAAGACTTTTTCATAGGGAAATGTCTTTCCACTGAAGCTATGTCGCCAATCCTTATTTCTACAACAAGCCACGTTTTCCAAAATCTAATTCTTACTGGGATAGAATAGGGGCACAGACAGCAAAGCAAACACCATAGGGGTGTTCAACCATTTCAACTTACAAACAAATTCAACTTAAGAACAAACCGACAGAACCTGTCTTGTTCATAACTTGGGGATGGCCTGTATAACCTTTATTATATGTATATGCAGCCAAGAATAAGCATGGTGTAGTGGTTTTAGTGTTAGACTACAACTCAGGAGACCAGGGTTCAAATCCAGACAGGCCCCATAACCCATTAGACCCGGGCCGTCTAATGGGTATCTAATTAATTTTTCTGGTTTGTCCTAGATTAATTTGTTTTTACCTGAGGTGTCCCATGTAAGAACATCGGAGGGTGCGCATTTTCCACTGTGTGGATGTGCCCTTTATTTTGGCTTTTAAGAACAGGCTCTAAGTGAGATGAATAAGGAACTATGTTTCACATTGGCCTGATTTTGCTCCCATGAATTATTAAGCAATGCTTTGCTACAGGCTAATGCGGTATTATGGCAGGGACAAAGGAAGATCATCACACAAGTTACTGGAGATTACAATTTTCCTTTTCAACGTGTTTAAAGCATTCAAAAATGGGAGTCTGTTGATCAGATTCCTCAAAATATAGTGGGATCATCCATTATTTTTATTATGACCTTAAGTCATAATCTGAGTATTCTGAATCTAAAATATTAGCAACAGTAATTCTATGCTAGACCTGAAAGGGGGAAAAATCAAATAGGGAAAATTAGTATGTCCTCTAGGATGAAGCCAATGACAATGATGGTGAAATTTCTACCTGTGAGCAATTACATTGGTCGGTAAATTAGGGTCCAGCCTAGAGCAGAAATGCTGTGGATTGATCCTGCAGGTGGCAACATACAGTCTCCAGTTCTTCCTGTGGCAGCAGGTTGGGGTCCACATGGACCAACTGGGCCTAGACCACATCAAACCAGCTGGACTGTATTCTCACAGTATGTATTGCTTTCACCACTTCCGGCTGGCTGCAGAACTCTATGTGAACTCCTGGCCATCATAGCTCCCATTTGCCATTAGCAGAGTCACCCACTTTCATGCTAAAATATTTCAGATGCTAAAATAAAAAACAAATTAGTCTTAAAGGTGTTGCTAAATTCCTCTTTTCCCTCCCCCTTTCTTTCACTTCAAAATTTTAACAATATTATTGACTGTGTGAATCACAACTAAGTGTCTTGCAGTGTCTTAATTTATTAGGACGCTAGTTTACAAAAGCCCATGCTCTAATAACATTATCTGTCTTTAAGAAACTATGAGATTCTTTGTTCTCCTCTACGGCCCTTAGGCTCTCATCTCAAGCATGGCTGGATCTCTGGACTTCTGCTTTTCTTTGCAGCTTCAGCATTTGAGGCTACTAAGCCAGACGGCTTTAGACATTAAAACCTAGTTATTATTTATTGACTTTCTAATTCAGCTCTCATCTTTCCCTTAGTTGGAATTAACCTCATGGGTCAAAAAGACCTAAACAAGAAGATAATATTTGCAATTATATAATACAGCAAGGTCAACATTAAATGTTTGTTAATTATATAGGGTGTCCAAGTCATGTCAACCTCTCTTTTTTGTTGTCTGCAGAGTTATGCCAATCCTTTTCTGGCAGTTAGTTTTAAGATCATTAAATGATCCTCATTTGCAATATATTTGCAGAAGATTACAGCCCATCTAAATTGACCCTGAAGGAAGACTTATTTCATTAATAGGCTGTCCTGTGCTAATGCATAAAGCTAGAAAAATATATCTATTAAATTCTTAATGTCCAAATGATGTTTCTGGCTTTCTTCTTAATTACAAAGCAAAATGAGCCCGAAGTGCAGTACGTCTATGAAAAAATGATCAATTTAATCTATCTTCAAGGTGGTTCCAAAATTACAGACCTACTTGGGCTATAGCTTTATTGCATTGTTGAAAAATGCAATAAAAATGTGTCAATACAATTTACATTTTTTTCTTAGATTAATATTCCATATGGTTAGAATGTCTTTTACAGGTATAGCAATTTTATCACCAAAGAGATTTGCTAACATTTCCCAATCACTTCCCCCAAATTCAGGAGTTTTTTGCTCTAAGGCATAACATGGATGAGCAGGGTTCTAAAAATGAAGGATGTCATGGTATTTCTATCTGATGGGGGTCTTTGCAGAAAATGAACAGACCAAAAGGGAAATTTACCATGCATGCATACATCAATGTGCTGTCAATATAGGGCAACCTAATTATATAGCACCTACTATTAGAATATGAGTCTATAGCCAACGCTGCTCCCTTAACATCATTATCCAGGAGGAGACAGGGTACATCTCTCTCTTTTTTCTTAAGGGGACTATTGTAACTTTAAAACCAATTGTCTACTAGGTTGACTTCCTTGGTTTAAAAGGCTGCACTCAAAGAAACTGTATTCATTTTTTATTATACCCTTCTCACTTTAACACAGATCACTCCAACCTGTTGTTTAACATTTTCAGAAAGTTATGGCTGACCTTAGAGAGTAGAAAATTCATATTCACCAGCTCAATTGTATTTGTACATGCCTAAATTTACATCCAATCCACTACCAGAAGAACCAAGGCAGTTAACCTCTTAACTGTACTATAGGATTATAGCCAATTTCCCACAATACATTTCTTCATGAATGTGCTTGAAAGGACATGCCCTAATATTATTAAAATACTTGATTTTTATCCTGGTACAACCCTCATATTCAAATACTTTTTCATGTATGCTTTTCCAACAAAACAAGTCCTTTCTGGGCATTTTCTAGGTCTTCCAGTGTAACTCAATGGTGTTTTTGGGTCAGAATTCCTTCATTTCAACAGGGTTTGCATTATCCATGGTTTCATATATCCCTGAAAAGTTCAGAAATGTATCCCCCATGGATATGAGGTTCATACTATATTAGGCTGGATGAATGAGTTCAAATATATCCTAGCCCATCAACAGTGCAATACTCTATGCATGTCTATTCACTCATAGTCTCTCTGATTCCAGTGAGGTTTACATGCAAGAATGTGGTGATGAGAATGTAGCCCAAGCCTACTGTTGGTTGCCTTGGCTAAATGACCAGCTTTCCGATGAAATGTTTTCATGTTATAAATATTATCAATAAATTCACTGTGCCCTGGATACATCTGTTTTCACTATCTGGCTTAATCATACATTTTATATTGTAATCTCATTTAATTTGGAGCAAATTCCAGGCAATATGTATTATTGAAATAATACTCCTACATAATTCACCAAGAAGTTTATGATGTTGCATTTGCTCTATTATTTTGTTTAAAGAAAATGCTTTAGGTCAGGACAAAAAGTAGAACTCTTTTTATAATATGTTAGCTGACTATATTTAAATAATTCCAATTCAGAAAATGAGAATAGTAGGAAAAATATCTTCAGTGTTTGTTGATGTCCTTGGTAGAGTGGGTACAACTGCAACCAAAGACATCCCTGCTTAATTCTGCCAGCGGAAATGAACATAGTATCACTTACACTACAAGTACATTTCTAAAGGGTCCAGAGTTATGAGAAAACTCTACCCAGATGTCTCTGAACTTAAAATACACTTCATTCCCAGGCTTATCTTGTAATTAATTTACCCAATATAGATCCAGGAACAGATACTGGGCATTGCTCAGCAGTTTACTAACTTCATAAGAACAATGATTTGTTGTTGTGTGCCTTGATTTATGGAGACACCGTCATGGGGTGTTCTTGGCAAGTTTTCTTCAGGAATGGCTTTGGCTTTGCTTTCCTCTGAAGCTGAAAAAGTGTGACTTGTTCAAGGTCACCATGGTATGAAGGGGATTCAAACTCTGCTTCTCTCAGAGTCTGAGTCCAACCATAGACCATGTTGGCTTCTTAAAATGATACATAATTGAATTAAAACACTCATCCTATTTCTCAACATTCATTCCCACCAGGGCTGAATGCAGTGGCAAATGTTGAGGAACACATTCTAGAGTTTTGTCGTTAATCTCCTGCAAGAAAAATATCTCAGCTGCTATAAACAGCAAGCATGTGTATAGGCCACATCAAAAGGATATCATTCATTCTTTAGTTTCAGTTTGTATTCCCATTAATTTGGACTTCTGGTATGCAACTCTGTAAACAGCCTATTAGGTGTATAAAGCTTACGACTTGACTCTTTTAGCAACATGAATTTGAAGCAACAGTTTTAAAATGCCTCCCGTTTAACACAGCTTGTATTTCATTAGAAACTACCAAATCTCAGCTGTTGTGTGAGAATTGACAGCTGTATTTTTCTAGCATTAACTAACGCTGTTGAAAAAAAAATTGCCAATGTTTCCTCAGCTTCTGTCATAAGTTTGCTGGAAATATTGCCTCCCCTTGAATGAACTATGCAATATGGATATTGCCAACTGTGTGCTACAAGCTGTTTCTCTACTACACATTGGGGGTGATATGCAGGAGCAATCAGAAGATAAATGATTGGCTGAACCAAATTGCAGTCAACACAACTTCTCCAAGGAAGACCTCATTTCACTAATTCCCACTATTTGGATCCCACCAAAATTGGTGTCATCCAAAGTGTCCTAGGAGAAGGAGAGGAATGAGGTGTGAAAATTGGAGAAAATAATATCATGAGAAGATATGACACTAGAAGAGATCATAATACTTGGTAAGATAGAGGGAAGTAGGAAAGGAGGAAGATAGATTGATAGGGCTGTTGACAATAGGTTGAGTTGGAGGTATCTCAATCATGATAAGTGGAATTCCAGGTTGCCCCAACAGACAAATAATGTCATGATTAAGGGAAATAATAGTAGTACTTTATTCTTATTTCATTAAATATCACTTGGGAATAATTTGACTAGTTCTACATAACAGTTTAAGGATGATTTTGACAATCTGGAATGAATCCAAAGATGAGAATCAAGGGTTATGTGCATGTTTAGCCCAGAGAAGAAAAGACTGAGAGGTGGCATGATCACTATCTTCAAACATCATGTGCAAGTTGGAACAAACTTTTTTCCTGCTGCTCAAGAGAGTAGGAGCAAAAGCAATAAAATCAAATTACATAGAAGACAATTGTGTATAAAGATTACAAAGAAGTTCCTGTCAATAAGAGCCGTTCAGCATTTGGTGTCCTTTTTAACTCTACAGTTCTGATTCTATAATGTTCAAGACATTGACAAAGGCTAAATGGGCATTCTATTTCCTGCTTAGTAACTTAGGAAAAGTACCCTGACACCTTTTTGCATCTCCAGGAGGCCTAAAATATTCATTTTCAATTTTTATCATGGGTGCTGGGATCACAATCATTTACACATGGAATTTAATTCTAGGTTTCAGTTTATGTCAGGTTGTGGAAATATATGAAAGAAATTATGAAATGCATGAAAACTATTTAAAAGATAGTTTCCCCTATATTTTGTTCCTTCTGGGGTCAGATCAAACTAGCTGAGTCCTCTGAACAAGTCAGCAAATGACAAAAGAATAACCTCTCAGTTTAATGACAAATCTGAAGTGTTTCTTCTAACACATCTGGCTAGATTTCATGGAGATCTGTGATTGATGACTTAATAACAGACAAATTTGAGTTGGAAGTTTTCCTCAGCCTCAAATGCCACAGCTCCATTGGAGCACATTTTATGCTGTTATTAGATTCAGAGTTCTGACAACTCACTCTACATTAGTTTCATGAGGGTCAAGAGGCATTTCCGAAGTTTATTTGCATATTACAGCTTTAGGACTTCATTCAGGTCTTGAATTGTCAGTGGATATTGTCCCATTGAACTCAGTGGTTTGTTTGAAAATAGTTAGCAATCTATGCACACTTACTGAGAAATAAGACTTATTGAAAATAGACTGAGTAAACATGCAAGGAATTGCACAATTGCATGCAAACTGCATACATGCATAGCAATACATTTCTGTGATTTGATGCAGAAGTGATGCAGAAATCCCATGTTAAAAGTTTCTGAAATCTTTTTGCTTGTTTTTAGAGAGCTGTAGGAAGTTGGAACTTGATTTGCACTGGGACCATATCTCTTTGCCATGGCCCTCATACTTACACCCTTCCATTCCTGAAGTTATTAGCCATGGATGGTTAGATTTTTTTTAAAAAAAGGATAATATGCATAGCATATTATCTACAGTGGTAGGAAATGTGTGGTCCTTCCCACTTTATACCATTCTTGGAAGACACAACTTTCTATTTTGCCCCTTATCTATTGGTATGTCAGTAGTATTGGTCTTTCAGTCCATCCTTAACAAACAGTGTAAGCCTCTTTTCTCCATGTGCATTGTCTGTGCCAGGGCCATGGAAGCTGAAGTAGACATATGGAAAGTTACGGAGTTTGTGGCAGAGACGTTATAGCTCAGTGAATGGCACCAATCTGCACGCCTCATCATTGGGAGTCTTTGTGCATAATTACTCTGACTCATGTGAGTTTGGTAGAATAGCAAATACTAAATCTCAAGACCAAGTAATGTAATATGAATTAAATTGCCAGCAGAATTATTACAATAAAGTTTGCACCAATTAGCAATAGTATACATGAAAGTACTTTTTAAACAATTATATAGGAGTTGAATAACAACTACAAAATTCAACCAAGTTGGAGTGCTGTGCATTTGGCAAAGGATGCCAAATGCACAGCACTGGCAGTTTCAGTGCATTTTTTTTCTAGAAAGTTAATTGTGAAATTATGCACATTCTACCTTTAGTTAACTTAAACAGGAAACAATAATGTAATTTCATTACTGGCATTTCCTTGGACAAACTCCCTGCTGTCAATATACCAGTGGAATAGTGTTTTGAAGTAATCTTTTTTGTGCTACACCATATTTAGATTTGTTGCTGTCTTTTATCTAAAACAGTGGTTTCCAACCTATGGTCCGTGGATCACCATTGGTCTGCAAGAACTAAAATATGGTCTGCGGCCTCATCGTTACTACGCTGTGCAACGAGAGCGACTGGTCTCGTGAAATCCTCTTATAGTGCTGAGGCTTATTAAATATGATTTTCTGTGGGCGAGCAGAAACTAGAGCTGATGTGGTCTATCCAAAACAATTTTCTGAATCAGCACCCCAAATAATCAAACCGAATCTAAAACTGATTTGTAAGCCTTTTGGTACTAATGCTGGAAAGTGGTCCCTGGTCAAAGTGGTCCCTGGTCAAAAAAAGTTTGTGAACCACTAATCTAAAAATATATTTTAAAAATTATGTCACTATTTAAAAGAATCCCATAAGTATTTTTATGTAGTATCATAATAGATTATTTTTGATACAGGGCCCCCTAAATTAGCAAATAATATAACCTCTTTTATTGAAATGTCTGATAGTAAAATTTTAAATTTTACCAGTAACACATTCTAACTTATTTTAATGGGGTTTTTTGGCAATCCAAGAAATGTGTTTTTAAAAATCTTGTGTTACTTCTGTTTGTCAGTGCTTTGATAAATTAGGCATTTTCAGTATTTTATCAATGGCAAAAATCTAATTGCTTTCTTGTATTCTGATTTATTTCTTTCCTTACTTTCTTTGCATCTGCTGCTCAACAAATGAGTCTCCAAAGAGAGATATGTTATGATACAGTGTCAGTGAAATTAATCCTGATCAATTTTAAAGTTCAGATTCTTGTTTGATGACTTTCTAGGGGATTCACTAAAACTGAGATTGACTCAGCCTCTTCTTTTGTTGCTTAAATATTGTTGTTTGAGTATGAAAGGAACACTTATTGGCACCAGTATAGCTGCATGCCTATAAATTAATATGTACAGGTAATGATTGGATGAGAGATAAACAGTCACACATGGATGTACTATCCTTTCTGAATTGCACCGAGGTAATTTTGGTATCATGGGTATTGTGTAGCTTTACTTAATTCACGTTAACATGTTGCACTTATTTTGTTTCGTGACATTAATCACAAAACCCAATCATTATAACTGAACAAGTATGGTGAATTTGGTGTGTATGTGTGTGCTACTGAAGGTCATTTAAATCCCTTGCCATACCAACAGCTAGTCAGTAGCCCAATTGACCTCTCTTCCCTTTCCATCTGCATCCATCCATATTGTTGAAAATTCAGTATTTCACAACATGTTGTTATTCTTGTTGTTGTTGTTGTTGTTGTTGTTGTTATGCTTATTTATACTTTATCTCTCCACAAAGGAGACTCACAGTGACTTACATTAAAACATTTCAATACAATTTAAAATCTACAAATATAAACACATTAAAGCAGAATTAAATTATATCAGTGGTATTAAAAATGCATAGTAAAAATCCATAAAAACTGATCAAAGATATATTCAAAGCTAAAACCACAGCATGAAACAGTGAGTATTCAGGATGCACAAGGAGCTGAAGGAAAAGGGAGACTCTTCCCCTAAATCTGCTGAAAAATCCTCTTCCTGATTTAAATCTGTGAAAGTCCAGCAAAACTGCCTAAATAGTGACCAAATTTGTCTGACACAGTGTTTTCTGTAATAAAGTTTTTCTTCATCTAGAGCAGGGGTCCTCAAACTATTTCAACAGAGGGCCACATCACAGTCCCTCAAACTGTTGGAGGGCCGGATTATAATTTGAAAAAAACATGAATGAATTCCTATGCACACTGCACATATCTTATTTGTAGTGCAAAAAACATTTAAAAACAATACAATAATTAAAATGAAGAACAATTTTAACAAACATAAACTTATTCGTATTTCAGTGGAAAGTGTGGGCCTGCTTTTGGCTGATGAGATAGAATTGTTGTTGTTGTTGTTGTGCTTTCAAGCCATTTCATGACTTAGGTTGACCCTGAGCGAGGGCCGGGTAAATGACCTTGGAGGGCCGCATCTGGCCCCCGGGCCTTAGTTTGAGGACCCCTGATCTAGAGAATGGACATTGAGAGAAATGGAATAAATTACCCACAAGGTAACTGGTATACAGTGATATATATCCCTTTACCTTCATTGGTGGAGAAAACTTTTTTCATTTCTGAGTGGGTAAGATCCAGTTCTGGTAAAGTACTGAGTGTTGGACTACAACTCAAGACAACAAGGTGTAAATCCCTGTTTGGCCCCCAAACCCACTGGGTGACCTTGAGCAAGTCACACTTTCTCTGTCACAAGCCAAATGAAATGTTCTGACTTTGAAACCATTGTGAGAAGTCCACACAATGTACAGTCAGTTCCTGCTTATAGTCTAATATGACACAAGAAGAAATGTGGTTTATTCTGGATCTTCCAGAAAACTCCAGAATGACTCCATGGTTTGGTTTTTGTTTGTTTTTTTTCTTGTGGACAGCAGGGTTGGACTGGATCCAAGGAGGAGAGGGTACCAGTGCCAATGCATTTACTATCTCATCAACTATTTTTGAGTTGCTCCTCTACGAGAGGTCCAGAGCAGTCTACTCCACATTAATTCACTTACTGTAGTAGACACAGCCTGAACCACAAAGGAAGGTAATGACAAACTTCATCTGAACAAATCTTGCCAAAAATTTGTGATAGTGTTGCCATAGGTTGAAAGTGACTTGAAGGCACACAACAACAATCGATACACCTAAGCTCCTATATGAAACTTCAGTTTGACTATTATTTTATTTTGTCTTTTAAAAACTGGTATGCACCAGTATTAAGATGTTCATATTAACAGTTAAAACAAGACTTTATTTTTTAATATTTAAAATACTGTTTGTTGAAGTCAAAAGTTTAGTTACCATACCTGCATTCTTTTCATAGCATTGTTCTCCACAATTTTACTCTGATATTCTGGACATTTGTGTTGGAACATGTAAAATTAAGTTGGTGAGTGTGTTAACTGAAAAAAAATACAAAGTGTGAAGCTGATTGGTTGGGCCACATCTGAGAGGCTAGCTGAGCCTGGGAGTTTTGGCAACAGTTACATGTTTAGGTTTTCTGTGCAGGAGCTTGCCAAGACAGTTTGCATTTTTTGCTTCTGAGCTGCTGAAAGAAGATCTTTCACATTGACACCTAAGGACCATTGGAATCTCTCTCAAAGGACATTGTGTGAGTCAATGCAACTGTTCACATGAATGTATATACGTTGCTCTGTATAACAAAGAGTAAACACCTTTTTCTTTACTGATCATCTGTGTGGTGGCATATCTTTCCTCTAGCACGACAGTGTGTGGATTGATTTACGTGTGATTTTCATTCCGTCACAATTTGAAACTCTGGTAGAACCACAGTTTTTGTGTATTTTCCTCAGATATAAAATTTTAAGCAGCCTAATGGCTTCAGTATGATTGTTGGGCTGAAACATGTGCTTGACCTGAAGGAAAAAGTGGGAGAGCATGCAACAATAATCTGTGTATATGCCCTAATGTCTGGGATTTTTCTTTGAAGAACCTGTAAATGAAATGAATACATTTCTTTCTGTGTTGCTTGTTGAAATGGGTTGTTTGAACTTGATAGGAAACACAGAATAACCACTTTGGTTTTCTTACTGTAAGTACAAGAACTTATCACTGTGTATTTTGGTATTCCTAGTATAGGAATAACACTGTGGTAGAAAACAGAGAGTGGTATTGATAGATTGCTGTCCTTTGTTGTTTCAAAGCTTAAAATCCCAGGGAGGTGAGTGGGATTTTAGCAGACCCAACCGGTGCAGGATGGGAGTATAAATACATAACCAGTTTCTGTGTTGAAACCATTTTTCCCTTTTATTGATAATGTCAAATAAACATTTATTTCGGGCTCCAAGCCTTGGAATGTGTTAGTGAAAACAGGGGCACTGCTTACTGCCCACTAAGTGGGTGGGAAAAGGGTGCTGTGACCCTTTTACCCTTCCCACCAGTCTCCCTAACAGCTTTGGCCTTCAGGTCAGCTCAATTTCCCCTCCACTGAGTGGCCATTACCAGTGCTGTGCTGTGATGAATGCTCTTTTTTCTCTTTTGGCAAGAGACTGTATTGCCATCAGCAAGCGCTAGGGAGGTGGGTACCCCGGGCCAGGCTGACAACACGAAGAGACAGAGAGGCTAACATGCTTGCGCACTAAACAGCCGTTTCCTAGCAACTTGATGGTGATCATGAGGGTGTGTGTGTGCAAAAAATGAACCGCCGTACAAACAAAAATGAAAAGGAGATCAAATAAAGGAGAGAGTAAAAATCGGTGGGGCTCAAAGGTTAATATTCCTCTGTCTAATAACTTAGTTTCAGAAAATTGCATTTTAACCTTTTCAAAGAATTCGGGAGGGAGATATCTTTGAAATTAAATGAGCTCTCATTTGTATCAAATTGGGATGGTGGCAGATAAATGAAGAATTTAGATTTCTCCTTAATTTGCTATTTTTGTTATTGACTTTCCATGTCTGTCCATTCTCCCTCAGTTTTCCCAGTTATTATTGTACTACCTTCCCATGATAGAGGAATAAGTATATCAGCCCAGGGCTGTGTTGTATAATCTGGCATAGAGGTTTATAAAAAGCTTTATAAAAATCTAGGCAGAGATTTGTAAATCTTATCCATGTAGATCTAAATGTAAAAATCATGAAATGCCAAAGTCAGAATCACCCATGACATTTTAGTTTCATGTAAAAAAAAAAGCCCTTAATACCTTTAAGGCACCTGAACCCATGTGATCTTGGAAGTTAAGGAATATCAGCTCTGGCTAATACTTGGAGACAGGGCCGTAGCCAGAAAAAAATTTCGGGGAGGGTTGACAATTTCGGCGGGGGGAGGGGGTGAAAATTTCGGGGGGGGGGTTGAAAATTTCGGGGGGGGGGGGGGGTTGAAACCTGCCTCCTAGCTCACACTGAAGCAAAGAGCACAGCAGGGGCAGAGCAACCTTCAATAGCCCGCAGCTCCACCCCTGTCAACCACCTCCACCAAGTCTGGCCTCCTTAATGAGAGCATTTAACACACACACACACAACTTGGTTGCTTCACTACATCGGCTATTGCTGCAAGTAATAGATAGTGCTTACAGTTCTGGAGGGACTCTTAATTTTTTGCATCTCATAGACTTAGCATGGGGATTTGGTTAACCAGTTAAAATTCATGAGTAAACTAGGTTTTTTTAAAAAAATCTGAAACATTTCGGGGGGGGGTTGAACCCCTAAAACCACCCCCTCGCTACAGGCCTGCTTGGAGAGGAGACCCATCAGGAAAAACCACATATTGTTGATTATATGAGGGAACTGACAAACCGCCTCTGAGGATACCTTCCATTAAAAATCCCTTTTGAATTCATGGCATCCATTATAAGTCAACAAACCTACATATGATATAAGGTTGACCATAGACTAGTACTGGGGAACTCAGAGATTCATAGATACTCTATGTCCCTGGTTCCCAACCTAAGGCACATGCCCCACAAGGGGGAATTTGATTTTTAAATAGAGCTATTCAATAATGAGTTATTAACTGTGATTTTTTTTTTTTTGCATTTCCTATGGTTCTACGGGCCTCATATACAGTATTATTAGTTCTACAGAATAGAATGGCTTCTTGAGTGGGACCATCAGGCCCGTAGCCAGGATTTTGTTTCGGGGGGAGCTGAGTTTGATTCCAGGGGGGGGGGGGCTAAGTCTGAGTGAAAGAGGGTCTACCTAGCAAACCTTTTGTATCGTTACCCCAATACCCCATGCATATGGGATATATTGAGCATGGTGATCAGATCATGATATGAATAAACATAATAGTTTAAGTAATGTACCAGTAAGGCCTTCTCGCGGACCACCATGAGAATTTGGGGGGGGGGGCTGAAGACCCCCAAGCCCCGCCCCCAGCTACATGCCTGGTGACCATGAAAGGAGAGAGGTGGAGAAAGAGGAGAATGAGTAGTTTGTGAGGAGCATCAATGACATGGAAAGCTGGGAATAGCAACTAGTTACAACTGAGGGAGAGAAAGGAGGAGGAGGAAAGGTAGTATTTCACTGGCTCTTAAAGGGCCTTGTATATTCCCAATTTAGAGAGAAAGCATGGGAAAGCTGTTGCACAAAGAAAGGATATAGTATCGAGAAGGCTAGATGGCATCTTAAGAAGCAATTTTTATTCAATTGGGAAAACAATGGCCAGGCATGAAACTACTACCTGTGAAAATATAACTGAATGCCTATAATTCCAAATGCAATGTAATGACCCTACAATGCTTTGGAGACTGGTTGACATGACATGAAACCAGTGAGGAAATTTATTTTTGATTATGGATCCAATTTCTATCTTTCTTTTCTCCCAAGATGGGATTCAAAGCAGCATTTGTATGGGGCAAATCACCCATAGTACTGGAATGTAGCAAGAACAGCACTTGTTTGTGGGGCTCCCCCCAACATCATGCATATTTCAGGATATGATTCCAGTTTTGTACATTCAGCAACTTCAATTGCTGTTTTAGAATTTAGTCTGTAAGACAACACACACTTAAATGACAGTAAATTTCACTGACCTCAATAGGACTTACTTCTGTATAGACATGTATATGTGTGCATAAAGACATCTCAAATCAACCTGGAACTGACTGAAAGGAGAGAAATATTCAATCTAGTAAAGTTTGCCATGAGAATGCACTTTAACTCGGTATGTGTGTTACCATGTTTCGTAATCTTAATATGCAACAAGGATATGCAAGAATGTTAGCACATGTGGTTTTTGCCGATCTTCCATTTTTCCACTGTAAACTATGTCAAACTACTTGACATGATATCCTGATTTACACTATTGGTAAATGAACTTTTTGCCTATGTGCCTGCTATGCCAACCAGCAGTAAATTTGCACACAAGTTTCAGGAGCCATGTAAAGCAACATATTTGAAAGAATACAACAGGAGTGATGAATGGATGTCCCTCAGTAGTTGTTGGATTCCAGCTTCCCTTAAGCCACAGCAAATATAGCCAAGGATCAGTGAGAATTAGAACTGTTCCTCTAGCATTACTTGGAGGAACAAAAGTTACTGATTCCTGAACTACGATAACTAATGGATGTGTGGAAATTTATTTCAGGGACAACTCTAGCCCAGTAATTCCAAGAGAGTTTGTGAACTCCCATGCAACTAACCTGATTATTTTGTGACTGCTATATACAACTGGAGTTACAGTGTATCTGAATCAAATTATGATTTTCCAACTGTGTAGTTAACTAATTTTCTGTTATTTCATGTATGATACTTTTACTCTACTGGTACCTATTGACAAGATTTTGTCAATTTATTTTCAGAATCACTGGGCATACAATTTTATTAACCAAAGGCTGTCTCTTAAAGACAAATAAATCATTAATTTAAACATTTCTAAATGTAGCAAAATTAGCATTAGCTAAACATTTAAAATCCATGATACTGGTGACGGCAATCACAAGATTACAATTGGAATCCTGCAACAAAATTTTGCAACGAAGAGCGCTTTATTCAAGGAATATTCTAGTCCATGCCCCCTCTCCTGGTTTTCTGCCCCCCACCCCAACCTCAATACTGAATCAGTAAATGTAAAAATATGGATAATATTACTTCTAGAGATGCAAATATGTAAGACCAACAAGGTTGAAAATAGGGTAATTAACCTTTCTCTTTAGTTTTAGCATTTTGATAGCCCTGCCTACTAGGTACACTAATTGGTTTTATACTAATTTTATGCACAAGAGAAGGTGTAGAATGCTTGGTTGGGAAAATACTTTAACCCCTTTCACCAATTTGGTATTAGAACTTTTTCACACTAATTCACTATTCTGCTACAGTCGCATTAGTGTAGATGTTGTATGCATACCACATTGAACACATTCAGTGTTCCATCTCTTTTCAGTAATGTAGTTACACTCATTTGCCATTCTATGGTCCTAAAATAATAATTCTGCATATCCTTTCTGCATGACGGTTGTTCCTTAGTTTGTATTATTATTACTATTATTATTTGGAGCCCCTGGTGGTACAATGGGTTAAACCCTTGTACCAGCAGGACTGCTGACCAAAAGGTTGGTAGTTTGAATAAGGGGAGCAGGGTGAGTTCCCATCTGTCAGTTCCAGCTTCTCACATGGGTACATGAGATGGTAACCTTGGGATGGTAAAACATCCTGGAGACCCTTGGGGAATGTCCTTGCAGACAGCCAATTCTCTCACACAAGAAGCAACTTGCAGTTTCTCAAGTTGCTCCCGACATGAAAAAACTTCTTCTTCCTCCTCTTCTTCCTCCTCCTCTTCTTCTTCTTCTTCTTCTTCTTCCAGCAATTGCGCTATTTCAGCATTTAAAACAAAGATCTGTTTAAAAGAAAAGAAAAAAGAACTTGGAATAGTGAGGGAGAGATGAGGAGAATCCCATCCCCTGACATCAGGTTGCTGTCATCCTGTTGGATAAGAAATGAAAGGGACCAATTGAATCATGATAGGTGATGGGAATGTTGCAGGATTGGGAGCTATTAATGGGTTTTATCTAACCATATCTAGTGGCAGGAAAATCACAGGAGGCAGGGAAACCAGTAATAGAATGCACACAGCATTGTGTGACAAATGATGATGACGACGGCGACGGCGACGACGATGATGATAGTCCACCTCTTCTCATTGTTTAGGTAGGGCACAACATATGTGAGAGATAGTAAAAACACATCATAATAAAAACATTTAGTAAATTATATATTTTTAAATTTTCTATAAAATGCACATGTTAACATAAACAGAACAATACAGGACATGACTTTAAAATTCATAGTTTAAAACTGACTTGGTAGGCCTGCTGGAAGAGATACCTTTGGTGACAGTTCAGCTGTAATAATGCTTGTTTGCCTGCCTCGTGTGATAAAAGTCTTTCAAGCAGAGGACCTTTAAACAGCTAATCCAAATTCTTCATGTTAGTTTTTGGAACTTCACAAGCTTCTCCATTCAACAAACATAGTTTTTTTAAAAAAGCATGCAGGAGAGCAGGGGGAATGAGGACAATGATGACAGCGCGCATGTCAAGCATTCATGTTCCTTAGAGATGATGAGAGTGGAAGGGTTTGGACAGACTATAGAAGTAGACCATTCCCCTTATATCCATGAGGCACTGTAAAAGAGAAGCACTACAGTTATGGGTCTTCCACACACAAACATATACTTTTATCAGGTAGTATTAAAAAATAAAGAAATGGCCAATTGTTGCACATCCAGTTAATTTAATTGCTGGGAAAATAATTATGGTATTGTTCCCCTCCCAAACAACACACACACCAAAATACAACTCTTAGGCCTTCATCTAGAATTTAGGAACTTCAATCAAGGCTGAATGTCATTATAAAGAATGCATCTTAAAGTAATTACAAATTGTATCCTGTGGTACAAGAACATAAGTCCGACATTACCTGTTTCTTGCCTTCTTTCTGCATGCAATAATCTAGGAGATAATGAATGGGCTTGTGCTAATTAAAAGGCCATAATTCCATCACAGAGTTGTGATGATGATGAGGCAATAAACTGTGAGAACAAAGCTTGAGGGGCTTAATGACTCATCAGCTCCTTGATGGAAATTTCACCTTACAATCACTATCCATTCATTATTATCTGTGATATATTGTTACTGGGATCACATACACAGGAAATGATGCTTCTCTTGGTATAGCTAAAACTGGGATTCGCAAGGAACTATCAGAAAGCAAAGGTATCTCTCTCTCGGTTATTCATTTGGACTGTTTTGGGATATTTTAGAAATCAGAATTCCGGGTATGGGATATTCAACCTGTAAATGGATGCATGAAAAAAAAATAACATTCTTATACAGGTCAGGGGAGATACTGAATGGCTCATCAAATATGGAAATGCTATGCTTGTTTAAATTATAAATCATAATTATAACATTGTGAAATTATAACCTGTACCAGAAGAAGAGGCTGACATCAGGACAGACTGGTTTCCAATTGGCAAGGAAGTCAGATAAGATTGCATTTCATCGCCTGTTTAATTTTTATATTGAACATATCATAAGTGATGCAGGAAGAAGGAGGTATGAAAATTGGACATCAACAATTTAAGATAAGCAAATACTGTCAGTAGAAAATACAAACGATTTGGAACAATTACAGAAAGTGAAGAAATAATGTACAACAGCAGGTTTACAGCTGAACAGCAAGGAAACAATAATAATGATTGCAGACAATTTACATCAGTTTAAAGTAGATGATGAAGATATTGAAATATTTGAAGGTTTTCCATACCTTTGCTCATTCATTAATCAGAATGGAGGCTGCAGTCCAGACATTAAAATAACATTTGAACTTGAAAGGACAGCCATGAAGGAAGTAAAGAAGATCCTGAAGTATTGCGACATATCAATGAAGTTAGGATATCACTCTTGTAATTTCCAGTTTGTACATATGGTTGCAAAAACTGGACAATGAAGGAAGCTGATTGGAAGAAAATTGACTCATCTGAAATGTGGGCCTGAAGAAGAGTTCTGCTAATCCCATACTGTTAAAACAAAAAAACAAACAAACAAACAAATAAATAAATAAATAAATAGGTCCTAGTGCAAATCAGGGCTGAATTCTGTACAAGTCAAGATGACTTGTCTGAGATTGTCAAGCTTTAGTCATATTAGGAGACAGGAAAAGACGACAGTGTTTGGTAAGGAAAAAGGTAGTAGGAAAAGAGGGTGACTGCTGTTGGAGCTCAGTCTGTGATTGTGTTTCAGGATCAGGGTGCTTTGGATGTGGGGAATGATGTAAATGAGATTCAAGATGGCAATGGTTTGGTCAGTGATATTGATGCAGAGAATGACATACAGACACCTGTTCAAAGTGTAGTTTCCCATGAGAATGTTCCTACAGGGTACAGGGATGATGGTTTACTCCCTGAATTGCTCCCAGAGAGTTCCCAGGGTTTGGGGCTTGAAAACAACTCAGCACCTGCGGAAACTCATGGGCATATAGATAGGCGGGTGGAAATTAGTCAAAACAGACAGGTCGAGCAATGCCTTTGACATCCTGCCAGGCTCCGACAGAAAAAGATAAGGGCCACTCAAGGAAAGCGAAACCAGTTCCTGAGTGCTTGGAATGGCTTAAAAGTTCCAAGCATGGGAAATTTAGCCAGATTAAGCATCGTTTAGAATCCTGCTAAGTTCTTGTCCTCGTCTTATGAAAGCTTTGCTTGGAAGATTCATGCTTAAGGATTTCTTGTTTCCTGGTTTGACTTTTTGTCTCTTGTGATTACATGCTCATGCCTTGGATCAACGTTTCATGGTTCTTTGGGTTTTGTTAGAGAAGTGTGGACTTTGTTTTTGGACATTGCTGGACTCTACCTTGCACTAATTTGTTCCTGCTTATTTTCTTACCTAATTGGATTTAACTATTCCTTTAAAGTGTTTTTTTTTATGTTGCTGCTTTTACTTATCTTCCATAAAAGGATTGTTTTCCCTACTCAACATGTGGTGTTTTAAAGTCAGAGGGTTATTTCTGTCCTGGAGTGCAACAACTGCCATCCAGAGGGATAGATTCAATAAAGGAAGTCACGGTCCTGAGTCTGCAAGAATCAAGCAGTACTGTAAATAACTGGGTGTCCGATGAGGTTGACTTAAAGGCAGTTAACAACAAAGATGGTGGCTGCATTTATACCTCTCATTTATTGGCATAAATGAACAGGAGATTCTTTATAGAGAAGGTTTCCATTCACTTGTGAATTCCCAGCTGACATCCTTAAATTTAGGCCAGATTTCCCTTTGAACAGAAATTACCACTGTTGCATATTGTGACATAGAATCATAGAATAATAGAGTTGGAAGAGACCACATGGGCCATTTAGTCCAACACCCTGCCATGCAGGAAAAGCACAATCAAAGTACCCCTGAAAGGTGGCCATCCATCCTCTATTTAAAAGCTTCCAAGGAAGGAGCTTCCACCACATTCTGAGGCAGATAATTCCACTGTTGAACAGCTTTACCAGCAGCAAGTTCTTCTTAATGTTGAGGTGGAATCTCCTTTCCTGTAATTTGAACCCATTGCTCCAAGTCCTAGTTTCCAGAGCAGCAGAAAACAAGCCTGCTCCTTCTTCCTTCTGACATATCTGCTTTGTTTCAAACCAATCAAGTGGAGGATGTAAGAGATATCAATCATCCATCCATACAACATACACATTTATACTGTGTTGTCCAGATTCATATTTATGACTTTTTTCAAATGAAGGCAATCTAAAAAATGATTTCATACTAAATCTCATGCAAAACATGTCAAAATCAGTAATTTTTCACATTGGGCCCCAATTTTCTGTTAGAGTTAGTAATTTTTGCATGTCTATAATGATGGACTGGTAGCTTGCATGTTCTTATGTAGAGTGGTTGGAATCCTGTATCAGCTACTTAGTTAAGTATACAGTCAGTCCCCCACATTTGTTGGTTTGAATTCTGCAAATTTGATCTAGCCATCTCTAAGGTTTGACTCCATGGTTTCTTTTCATTGGTTTGGGACAACCTTCTCCACTGCATGTGAGGGCCGTAAGATGGTTTATGTTAGGGTGGACATCATACAGCCTGTAGATCACATGTGACACCTAGGTATAGCCTACAAAGTTCTCCAGAACTGCCCGTGTCACCCAAATTTTTAATATTGGAGAGATTTGGGACATCCCTTCCCCCCCCCCCCCCCGAAAACATCCCCAAAGTTATCAAACCAGTTTGGAACTGCTAGAGTACCTGAACTGTCCAAAGGAAAAAGCATTGTCAAAATGGTGGCCAGAAGTGACCTTGTTTTATTTCTTTTTGCCATTGGGCAGATGCTGGGTATGTGTGACCCCTACCCCCTAAGCAGTTGCCTGCCCTTAGCCTAGGAGATAAGACCAGGCTATGAAGTTCATAAATAATGTTGTGGGTGGACTTAGAACATCCACAAGACTCCTGCTGCTTTTCTCAGCTGGGCATGTTTAGCCTGAAGAGGAGAAGGCTGAGAGGAGACATGATAGCCATGTATAAATATGTGAGAGGAAGTCATAGGGGGGAGGGAGAAGGCTTGTTTTCTTCTACCCTGGAGACTAGGATGCAGAACAATGGCTTCAAACTACAAGAAAGGAGATTCCATCTGAACATTAGGAAGAACTTCCTGACGGTGAGAGCTGTTCAGCAGTGGAACTCTCTGCCCTGGAGTGTGGTGGAGGCTCCTTCTTTGAAAACTTTAAAACAGAGGCTGGATGGCTTTGAATGCAATTTTCCTGCTTCTTGGCAGGGGGTTGGACTGGATGGCCCATGAGGTCTCTTCCAACTCTATTATTCTATGATTCTCTTTCTGGTGAATGGCTTATTCAGCCCAATTATATGCCTATAGTGTGCAAAACTAATGCTGGCATCCCATTTCCCACTTAAAAAGTAGCTTCTGCCCAGAGATGCCATAGTTTTGTTTTTGGTTGCGTTCATAATGGCATGTGACAAACAGACTTGTATTGTAGAAACTGGAATTGAATGAACTTGCTTTGAAATATAAAAGTCACCTGGAAGCTGTCTTTGCCCAATCCCCAAATAATTGAAATGTTATCTCCATCTGTCTGGATACCTTCAAAATGTTTGGACCTCTGATTATTAATTAAAAAAGGTGCTTATATCTAACTCGCATGCACACAAATTGATTTTTCCATGATTTCACCATTTTTGTTATATTTCTAATCAGCAAATGTAGGATCATGCTACATCTGTTTGCTTGCCATTCATGGTTCCACTTTGCTGTAATTCACATTTTTTAACAAATACCAACATATTAGTTAGCATTCCTAATTAAAAGGATGAGGTGGTGGTGTAGGGAGGACACCCAACACGTGCAAGTCAGTTTCATGTGAACTATTTTCATGTGAAAATAGTTGTTAAAATAACACTCTTCACTTCATAGGGACTCCATTCATTCCTCCAGAGACAAACATACTTTGTGTGTGTACACAGCTTGTCCCACACACGTAACCACTGAGTCAGTCTCCTTTGAAGACAGTAACCCCCTGTCTGATTATCAAAGCTCCAGAAAGACCAAAGGCAGACTTGGCTTTGCAAAAGATCTGGTGTTTTAGTGTCCAAAGCAGTTTTCTTTTAACCTTTGCATTAACAGAAGATGGGAGTCTTCTGCACTTCTGAAGTTGAACTTATATTTTGTTGCAATCTTTGAAATAGTTCAACCCCACCCCATTTTTGGTTTTAAAAATATTGGGCAGATAACAATTATTTTGACCCCTATATGCTTTCTCACTTTTGCATCAAAATCACAGATATAGATTAGGGGAGCTGAAATTCCCTAGTTCAACAAAATAGATTTGCATTTCAAAAAAGCTTTCCATACTAATAGCTGATACAGACATAGAAATTTTGATGGATGTTCAGGGTTGATGCAAATCCTACTGAACAATTTGGATCTATATACGGATGCACACAAGATGAAGATTCCAGATGCCATTATTTGACTGCAACTACAGGTGGCTTGAAGCCAGGGATACATTATATTTGTGGAAATCTTCATGTTCCTCCAGTTTGTGCAGAACAGTTCAAGCAGAAGTAGGACTATTTGCAATTAATTATCTTCAACAACCAAAATTTTAATTCAGTTACACTTTTGTTGTTGTTGTTGTTGTTGTTGTTGTTGTTGTTGTTGTTGCTTCAAGTTGTTTCCAACTGATGCCAACCCTAAGACGAACCTTTCACAGAGTTTTCTTAGCAAGATCGCCTTCCTATAGGGCAATGGCAAAGATTTACCCAAAGGTACTTGTGGGATTCAGGGCTAAGTGGAAATTCAAGTCCTCATCTCCAGAGTCATAGCCCAACACGCAAACCACTGCACTGTGCATAAATTTGTGTTGATGGCCATTTAAATTTCAATTTAATGCTTAAATTAAAAACTATGTCAAAATGAAATTGAAAAATTCCACCTGCAATTGTATTCTCTAACCCCACATCTGTTTTTTAAGCTTGAGAGAAAAGGAAACCGTTACATGATTTCTTCAAAATGGCATTTCTCATCCACCATATTCTAAACCTTTCTCTTGTTTTCTACCTTACTTACAATCTTGGGACTGGAACTGTAATGATTCAGAATGTGTCTTTAATATTATAGCTGAATATACAAGCTCATTTCAATGTCATCTGTACGCAGAAGACGTCCAACTCTATCACTCCTTTCTTTCTGCTGCTAAGGAGGCCGTTCAGATCCTGAACCATTGCTTAGCGGCTGTGATGGCCTGAATGAGGGCGAACAAATTTAAATTGAATCCAGACAGGACGGAGGTACTCCTGTTCAGTCATAATGCCAAACAGAGTATTGGGTCACAGCCTGTGCTGGACGGTGTTACACTTCCCCTGAAGGCACAGGTTCACAGTTTAGGTGTTCTCCTGGATTCATAGCTGAGCCTGGAATCCCAGCTTTTCGCCATGCCCAGGGGAGCATCTGCACAATTAAAACTTGTGCGCCAGTTGCACCCATACCTTCAGAAGTCAGACCTGACCACGGTGGTCCATGCTCTTGTTACATCCCATATAGACTACTGAAACACGCTCTACATGAGGTTGCCTTTGAAGACTGGCTGCCCATGTGCTACCAAGCACAATTCAAAGTGCTAGCTTTAGCCTGTAAAGCCCTAAATGGTTCAGGCCTAGCTTATCTGTCTGAATGTATCTCCCTCTAAGAAGCGTCTCGGAGATTAAGATCATCTGGGGAGGTCCTGTTCTCAGTCCCATCTCCTTTGCAGATGCAGTTGGTATGGATGAGGGAAGGGCCTTCTCAGTGGTGGCCCCTCAACTATGGCCCCCTCCCCAATGAAATTGGGTCAGCTCCCTCCCTCCTGACCTTCAGGAAGCAAGTAAAAGCATGGCTGTGGGACCAAGCTTTTCATAGAATCGTAGAATCAAAGAGTTGGAAGAGACCTCATGGGCCATCCAGTCCAACCCCCTGCCAAGAAGCAGGAATATTGCATTTAAATCACCCCTGACAGATGGCCGTCCAGCCTCTGTTTAAAAGCTTCCAAAGAAGGAGCCTCCACCACACTCTGGGGCAGAGAGTTCAAATGCTGAACGGCTCTCACAGTCAGGAAGTTCTTCCTCATGTTCAGATGGAATCTCCTTTCTTGTAGTTTGAAGCCATTGTTCAGCATCCTAGTCTCCAGGAAAGCAGAAAACAAGCTTGCTCCCTCCTTCCTGTGACTTCCTCTCACATATTTATGCATGGCTATCATATCTCCTCTCAGCCTTTTCTTCTTCAGGCTAAACATGCCCAGCTCCTTAAGCCGCTCCTCATAGGGCTTGTTCTCCAGACCCTTGATCATTTTAGTCACCCTCCTCTGGACACATTCCAGCTTGTCAATATCTGTTTTGAATCGTGGTGCCCAGAATTGCACACAATATTCCAGGTGTGGTCTAACCAAAGCGGAACAGAGGGGTAGTATTACTTCCCTAGATCTAGACACTATGCTCCTATTGATGCAGGCCAAAATCCCATTGGCTTTTTTTGCCACCACATCACATTGTTGGCTCATGTTTAACTTGTTGTCCACAAGGACTCCAAGATCTTTTTCACACGTACTGCTCTCGAGCCAGGCATCCCCCATTCTGTATCTTTGCATTTCGTTTTTCCTGCCAAAGTGGAGTATCTTGCATTTGTCCCCGTTGAACTTCATTTTGTAAGTTTTGGCCCATCTCTCTAATCTGTCAAGATCGTTTTGAATCCTGCTCCTGTCCTCTGGAGTATTGGCTATCCCTCCCAATTTGGTGTTGTCTGCAAACTTGATGATCCTGCCTTCTAACCCTTCATCTAAGTCATTAACAAAGATGTTGAACAGGACCGGGCCCAGGACCAGGCCCGTAGCCAGGATTTCGTTTCGGGGGGGGGGGGGGGGGCTGAATTTTTTTCAGGGGGGGTTTCAGGGGGGGCTGAGTTTCGGGGGGGGGGGGCTGAATCTGAGTGAAAGAGGGTCTAGCCTAGCAAACCTTTTGTATCATTACCCCAATACCCCCATGCATATGGGATATATTGAGTATGGTGATCAGATCATGATATGAATAAACATAACAGTTTAAATAATGCACCATTAAGGCCTTTTCGCGAACCACCATGAAAATTTCGGGGGGGGGCTGAAGCCCCCCGAGCCCCTCCCCTGGCTACATGCCTGCCCAGGATGGAACCCTGAGGCACTCCGCTCGCCACTTCCTTCCAAGATGAAGAGGAAGCATTAGTGAGCACCCTCTGGGTTCATCCATTTAACCAATTACTGATCCGCCTCATCGTAGTTTTGCCTAGCCCACATTGGACTAGTGTACTTGCCAGAAGGTCATGGGGGACCTTGTCGAAGACCTTACTGAAATCCAGGTACGCTACATCCATGGCATTCCCTGCATCTATCCAGCTTGTAACTCTATCGAAAAAAGAGATCAGATGAGTCTGGCATGACTTGGTTTTGATAAATCCATGTTGACTATTAGCGATGACCGCATTTGTTTTTAAGTGTTTGCAGACCACTTCCTTAACAATATTTTTCCAATCTTTGGCCAATAGTGCTGTGAAATAAGTAAAGTAGACTTATGTGCAATAACGATCGGAACAGCCTTTGACTATGTTCTCAGATTACGTTATTTTAAAGTTGGATTTAATTTTTTATTGTTTTTAATTTTGTTTCAAAACAAATGTACAAGTTCATTTTCTATTTTATGTTGATGGCATCAAATTGCTGCCAATTGTAAGACCACTTTGAATCCCCTTTGGGGTTGAGAAGGGTGGAATATAAATATAGTAATTAAATAAATAAATAGTACATTTCAGCAAGAACAGACCCAGTAGTTGATTAAATAGTTTCACCTTAATTGTTCTAGAAACTGAATTTATACCAAAGGGTTGTCTAAAAAGAAGAAAAGTATTTGAAATTGTCTTGTTAAGGTATTTTCTCTTCTCTGTTTTTGAATTTATAAATATTTTCTTCATATATATTTCAATTTGCAAATATAAGTAAATTTCTTCTTTCAGTTATAAGGGGTCTTTATTATTATTTGGAAATGGGAGATCAGCTACTGAGTCACATACACAATTCATCCCTCTTGAACCACTTTACATTTAGCAGTTTGGCTCTTGTGACCTGTAATTCCCCAACCATGAGAGGTAAAATGTAGCCTTGAAAAATCTATGAGGACTAGGCTTTAGGTAAAAAAAACCAGCTGGGAAATGTAATTTACATATCTTTTTACATACACTTATTGGTTTATTAGAGTTGTTTTTCATTTAATTAAATTTAGAATTATATTCACTCAGAAATTCCACATAAGTCAAACACTTTGAATCTTAAAAAGTAATTAAGTTGCTCTTTTCTGTTAAAAATGTCCAGCATAATTCATAACTTAATTGGTTTTAATTAATTCCTATCAGTGAGTTCAAGTTACCAGCATTTCTCTTTTTCTTGTTTCACATAACATGAATAAATGCATTTCTTCTATGTTATTTCTAGTCACCTTTCTGGTTTGGCTTTAAATTAGTATCTTTTGCTATAATTAACATGCTCAAAAAGTGCTTTTTTGTTCTTCCACTTGAATAATGGTATATTGAACAACTTGGAGATCTGAAATTTCATTGATGTTGTACTCCCACAATTGGTGGAGATTGCAAGGACTGCATGAATAATTGCTGTGAAACATAGCAACACACGTTGCATGAACAAGACAGGTCTAGATCTCATAAATGGGGTAAAACCATCCTGGCCGTACCATTTCAGGCTGCGTATTAAGGATAACATTTTACAACATTGTTATTGTTTCAAACCTCAAAGTCTCTCTACCTAGAACAATTCTCTTTTTGTGTGTACAATGACTAGTGTACATACCTGTTTTAAACTGAGGGAATGCTTAATGACCTGCAACCTGACATGGTGGTGAAGCTTGGAAAAGTTACTTTTTTGAACTACAACTCCCAAAATTCTCCAGCCAGCAAGGCAGTCAGATTCTGGGAGTTGTAGCCCATCCAAAATTAACATCCATTCTCAATATTGGTGTATTGTTGAAGGCTTTCATGGCCAGAATCACTGAGTTGCTGTAAGTTTTTCGAGCTGTATGGTCATGTTCCAGAAGCATTATCTCCTGACGTTTTGCCTGCATCTATAGCAGGCATCCTCAGAGTTTGTGAGGTCCCAAAAAACTTACAGCAACTCAATATTGGTGTATTCCAGAGGCAGGTTTACCTTTTCAGTGAGAAATGACTTGAAGGCATACAACAACAACAGGAAGAGAGTTAGGACTTTATTGCACAAGGCAGACAAACTGGCATTGTACCCAGGTCATCTTCCCCTCACACACTGGCCATTTTCATTTCATTTTATGTTTTATAGTCGTATTTGCCTTTTTAAAAAACTGGAATTGCAAAATTGCCCTAAAAATAAAAAAAATAAGGAAGAGCAGTAGTGCAGAAAGGTGGAGTTATGAGGGTATGCAGAAGTAGGATTGCAGGATGACATATTGGTGAATCAGTACAATAGTGAAACTGAAGAGAGGTGTGATATTAAAGGTGCTTAATTGGGGTAAACAGCCACAATAAACAATAGGGCAACTGTTACCGAATTGCAAGTTTGTGTGATAAAGTCCTTAGGCTACTGTAGTATACTTATGATATTCCTCTGCTGGGAAGGATGGGGTGGGGGCAGGTGGGGGAGACTTATGCAATTGCATACAAGGTAGCTAATAAACAAGTAAATAAATGTGTGTTTTTGGTGTGTAACTTGTCAGTTTTTGCTCTCGTGTTCTATTATAATCCACAATTTTCCCAGAAAAACTTC
Organism: Anolis sagrei; assembly: GCF_037176765.1. NCBI lineage: Eukaryota > Metazoa > Chordata > Lepidosauria > Squamata > Anolidae > Anolis > Anolis sagrei. The sequence continues at coordinate 167,028,517 of NC_090024.1, forward strand.
CAGGAACCAGAAAAAAGAAAGAAAGGGAATGAGAAAATTTCATTCATGCAAGCCAGTGTTAAGGGTGAAGCCGGTGGCCTCTCCAGTCTATTTAGCAAGCTCTGAGATGTGTAAGTACATTATCTGCAAGACTGCTAAAGAGCACTTTGGGAGGATTTGTGGATCTGCGAGAAGGACAAAGAAAAATGTTTTCTAATAAATTATTCACCATCCCTCATGATCCCTTTTGGGCAGATTGTTGCTCTGTTTGCCCCAGCGCTTCCTATCTCTTTGCTCGGCATCCGCCTGCACAGAGCCTCTCACCTCCAGGGAGCAGCAGAGATCGCAGGCAGCCTGCCGCCGCTAATGGTGGCAATTAATAACTTGTCATAATCCAGAGGATGAAAGGGAAAGCCTCGCCATCAGCAGTCAGATCATGGCGCTTCGGCAAAGCAAATGAGATGCAGGTGTTGTCCAGATTTCAGAGGCTTCTTAAAGGATGTTGGGAGCAGCATGCCACTGCTGTGCCAAGCCTTACTGGCTTGCCCTCCTGGTACTCAGCCTGATAGGCTAACTTTGCATATCTAGGTGCTTGTGTAGTGTACAGCTTGTCTCAGCCTGATCAATGAGAAGGAAAGGATCTCGTATCTTTTGCTAGGGCTTGGGATGAGAAATCCTCGATTGAAAACAATTCCATGTATCATAAGCCAGCACACTTAATTCCAGACGAGTAATTGCAACAGGCTATTATATACATCTCAGAAGGCAGAATAACCAGTTGCATAGAAAGTGGTGGTTTTTATTATCTATTTTTTGCATTTACATTTGCATTTGCAAACAGGGCTGCATTTTTCATCAACCGTGTTTCTTACACTTTTAATTGAATGTCACGGGCAAAGTGTGGCTCGGCTTGCCTAATGACATTTTGGGGGGATTGTGTTCCATAGTCAAGCATGAGAAGACGGACCCTTATTATGCTTTGTATATATGTGTGCGCGTATGTGTGTGATGCCGTAAATGGAAGAATAACTTATTTTTAGACAGCTCAGCTGCTCTTCTCTTTCCTTCTTCCCGTGGGGTCAGTTCTGCTTGAAAAGAACCAAGTTTACAAATCTCTACTGGTTTGTACACTCCTATTATGCATACTAGGTTATGCATTTGTAACTGTCACACGAGTCAGGGTGATACAGCACTCTCATCTGACCCTATTCATTTAAATGGGTGCGTCCTGTTGACATTGATTCATGCTATAAGTGATATCAATGCATTATAATCGTTGCGTGTCAACCCCCACTGGTTTATTCCTGAGAAAATGGGGCAAATAAAGGCTGGCAAGGATGGGCAGGGAGATTTGAAGCTCTTTTAAGGGCTACAAAGAACGGAGAAGAGTCTTGGGTCATTGCATTATGTTTCTCCTTGTCTCCTGAAAAGAGATTAACATGCAAAGTACTCTATTGCTATGCATTTGGCTGACCAAGGCACTGACTCCTAGCTTATTAAATAATTTGGAAGCTCAGCATTCTCCAGCTCTAGAGTGCCACACCAAGAGATAAGTAAACACCATTATGCATGCATGCAGGTCTTCATCAAGGTGTGGTTGATAATGTATTGGAGCGGGATGATCTCTCATGAAAATAGCTTCTCTTAATAGCCTCTGTCTCTTTATTGTGCTTCTTAGCGAAACATAAATCACTAATATGTTTTCCGCTGCAAAGTACTCTCTTTTCCCATTGTATTCACAGATTTAGTGGCATTTCAAATAGATAAACACAAGCAACATCTATCAACACTACAAAAAGGGGGCCTTAATCAAAGCTCCGGGTCCCAGGTCTCAGCATCTCCATTTACCTTGAGATAAATCCATTGGTGTGACCACCACCGCGCAGGGTGACAAATCACCCTCGTCAGCTGGCGCAGTGCAAGGGCTTATTGGCCTTTCTTTAAGTGGTCTTACCCTTCAATGAAAAGGATGGTGCTTGTCAAGCGGGACCAGATTAAAGTTAGACAAAAAGAAATGATCTGTTATTAGAAAACTGCGATTGAGAATCACCAAACAGGAAAGAAATATGAAAAAGAATTCATAGCCCGGGATGCCTGACCTCCCCCGGCTCAGCTCCAAATGGGGGAATTAACTGTAATTCTCTGTATGGCTGGCTGTGCTGGGACCATCAAGATAATGAGGCATTAACATTAAGTAAATATGCAACTGGAGCAATGATGTTTTTTGCAACTGCTCTGGGCACTGCAATGCAGATTGGTCTGAAAGAGTTTGGGCCACCCTGCTATGCCACAGAAAGGTTCTGTTTTGGGTATGGCAAGGGCAAGGAGGCATGATCTGGCTATCAAGAGAATTAGGGAGTATAGTTTTTCTTCATCATGTCAGCTTCAGTTTCCTAGAAGTTGTTTACTAAAGGACCAGTGAGGAACTGTGAAAGAGAAACCACACCGAGCTTTTGGAATTAATGTGGTTGTGTAGTTTAGATTATTGTGGCAAAGACATGTAATCTACAGATGTTCAACACATGTTTACTTTTAAATGGGAACTATTTTTATGAGATTTACTTCCAGATGAAGTAGCATAAGATGATAAGGCAGGCTCAAGGCGAGCACACACGCACACACGCACATGCCCATCTCTTTACAAGAGGCCATGTAATGACTTGCATCATGTATGAACTAGCAACAACCAATAATCTACCATCATAGGTTCATTTGGTGAACTGCTTCCAGACTGAGGAACTATGTTTTTTTGTGACAGAAGGGTGCTTTCAATGTGGGTAGCTGTGATTTTACCTTATATCTCTTAAATTACATTTTAAATGTGCTTTGAATTGTTTTTAAATATGTACTTTTTTACTACAATTGTTTGTGTAATTGCTTTTTAGTTTTTATACAGCAGGCCCTCAGTATCCACTTGGTTTTGGTTCCAGGGCCTCTACTGAATTCCAAAATCTATCCATGCACATGTCCCATTATATAAAATAGCAAAATGAAGGTTTATTTTTACAAATATTTTGAATGTTTTCAAGCCATGGATGATTAAATCTGTAGATTCAGAATCTATGGATACAAAAGACTGGCTTTAAAATAAGATTTTACCTGAGATTTATTTCAATTGTTGTAAGCAACTTTTAATCCTATACTAAAAAAGGAGGGATGTAAATTAAATTAATTTAAAAATTTAGTACCAATCACAACATTTTCATACTACATCACATAATGTCTAACATTTTAGTAGTACATATGTTCAAGACTGTGAAAAAACAAGAGAGAAGTTGAGAAGCAATGTACCCAAACATGTATCAAACAGACATTGATTAAAAGGTTAATTCCAAAAGAACTAATAAGACTGAAATTATCACATGTGAACTTCTCCATTAATGCTTCAAGAAATAATGGCCAGTATTCTTTATGAACTGCTTAGTGGCCTGATGTTGCCCCCACCAAGCCTCATTTCAAGACCCCCCAAGTGTATTGATTTTAGTTTGGACTACAGTTAAGAGCACCTGCTAAACCAGATCAGCCAGGACAGAGAAACAAGCTCCCCAGGTTGAAGGCAAAACCACAGAGGTTTATTACGATTCAGCCAAAAAGAATGCAAGTACAAGCAATTAGCCTCAAAAGGTACATCCATAAACTCACAGAGAAATACATGACATTTTATACAGTTCTGAAAGCTATTCAGGCTTTCTGCTCCCTCCCCTGATTGGCTGACAAAGAGGTAGGCTAGGATCTGCATCCAGATTGCCCGGGGGTTCCCTTGACATCACAACCTGCAGGAGTGGATTCCCATGGTTATTTTATTTATTTATCGTGTCATCAGCAACCAGACCATTGTATTACATTTCTAACAGAACAAAACAAACAAACAGATAAAAAACACAAATTTTGCAAACTTGGTAGTTGATTACATGTCCTTTGACCAGTACCTGGCCACTTGGAGTGCCTCTGGTGTTGCCGCAAGAAGATCCTCCATTGTGCATGTAGCAGGGCTCAGGTTGCATTGCAGCAGGTGGTCTGTGGTTTGCTCTTCTCCGCACTCGCATGTCGCGGATTCCACTTTGTAGTCCCATTTCTTAAGATTGGCTCTGCATCTCGTAGTGCCAGAACGCAGTCTGTTCAGCGCCTTCCAAGTCGCCCAGTCTTCTGTGTGCCCAGGAGGGAGTCTCTCATCTGGTATCAGCCACTGGTTGAGGTGCTGGGTTTGAGCCTGCCACTTTTGAGCTCTCGCTTGCTGAGGTGTTTCAGCGAGTGTCTCTGTAGATCTTAGAAAACTATGTCTTGATTTAAGTCATTGACGTGCTGGCTGATACCCAAACAAGGGATGAGCTGGAGATGTCTCCGCCTTGGTCCTTTCACTATTGGCTGCTACTACTACTACATGTTTGACACAGAAAAAAAAAACTACTACTACAAAATTACTGCTACTATTGGCTGCTACTTCCCGGCGGATGTCAGGTGGTGCAATACCGGCTAAGAAGTGTAATTTCTCCAGTGGTGTAAGGCGCAGACACCCCGTAATAATGCAGCATGTCTCATTAAGAGCCACATCCACTGTTTTAGTGTGGTGAGATGTGTTCCACACTGGGCATGCATACTCAGCAGCAGAGTAGCATAGAGCAAGGGCAGATGTCTTCACTGTGTCTGGTTGTGATCTCCAGGTTGTGCCAGTCAGCTTTCGTATGATATTGTTTCTAGCGCCCACTTTTTGTTTGATGTTCAGGCAGTGCTTCTTGTAGGTCAGAGCACAGTCCAGAGTGACTCGCAGGTATTTGGGTGTGCTGCAATGCTCCAGTGGGATTCCTTCCCAGGTAATCCTCAGAGCTCGGGATGCTTGTCTGTTCTTAAGGTGAAAGGCACATGTCTGTGTTTTAGATGGATTAGGGATCAGTCAGTTGGTTTTCCCTGTAATAGGCAGTAAGAGCACCTAGAGCTTTGGAGAGCTTCTGTTCAACCATCTCAAAGCTCCCTGCTTGAGCAGTAATGGCACGATCATCAGCATAGATGAAACTCTCTGTCCCTTCTGGCAGTGGCTGGTCATTTGGATTCCCATGGTAGGAAAAATACAGTTGGTGGTTGGTCAGTTCAGACAACCAATCCATTGCAGAGACGCCCCTAGGGAGGGCACAGCCCATGAGGAAATAATGGTTTGGATATGCTGATAGTCTCTGTTTAACTCAAGTGTTTGGTTGCATGTTAGACAATGGTGCAAGAATCAGAAGACAAAAGTGGTGATTGTAGACTATCAAGGGCTTGGCTGCCGGCATAGGGAGTTAATGAATTCATACCTACTAAGCCCCCTCTCTCACAGGAGTGGGAGACTCTCTGCCCCAAGTTAAAGGGACAAACTTCTAGATTCTAGAGCTTATTTTGTTGATAAAGAGGGACATCTATACACATACAAAGACTCTGATAGTTATCTGGCTTGGGAAATAGCTGGGAGATCCTGGTCATCATATCCTTTCACAAGAGATTATGTAAATTGGGTGCATGGAGAAGTGGCTACCTTCAAAGGTATACATGCATTTGATATGGTTTATACTTTTAGGGATTGGCACAGTACATAACAGATATAAGTTATACAGAAACCATCAAATTGATACATATTATTAAAGAATTCAATGATAGAGTTTGTAGGGTACAGCTGTTCCTCGCTCCCTTCCAGAGTCTCTAATGCTTTCGCATTTTGCAACTCCGACTCTGTGGAAAATATTTTAATAAAAGAAAGAAAAGAAAAAGTCATATTGTGTTGTCAAAGGCTTTCATGGCTGGAATCACTGGGTTGCTGTGAGTTTTCAGGGCTGTATGGCCATGTTCCAGTAACATTATCTCCTGACATTAATCCAATAAGAGTCCAGAAGAAATAGCTGTTTATTGAAGGAAGTTGTTTAAGCACTAGATTGTTAGGTCCTCCAGGAGAGAATGTTCCAAAAGCATGCTCTCCTGATGTTTCACCCACATCTATGGCAGGCACCCTCAGAGGGTGTAAGGTCAGTTGTAAACTAGGCAAGTGAAGATTATATATCTGTGGAATGTCCAGGATGGGAGGAAGAATCAAGGTGGCCAGTTGTAGCATTCACACTTGCCTCAAGCAGACAAGAGTTCTTTCTCCAACCCTAGACATTCCACAAATATATAAACTTCATTTGCCCAGTTTCCAACTGACCTTACAACCTTTGAGGATGCCTGCCATAGATGTGGGTGAAACATCAGGAGAGAATGCTTCTGGAACATGGCCATACATGGCCCAGAAAACTCACAGCAACCCAAAAGTCATATTATTTGCTTGAGGTCTCCTAATGAACTATAAAGAAAATTTCAGGGGTGGGGGGGATGCTGTGGCTTGACAACACAAAGAAACCCAAATCCTTGGATGCTCAACACCTATTATATACAATGGTGAAGTAAAATGGTGTTCCCTATATAAAATGGAAAAATCAGTTTGCTTTCATAGACTACAATAATAATTTCCAGCTGTGGATGGTGAATCCATGGTTGCAGAATCTGCAGATATGGAGGGCTAACTGAACTGACCCTTATCTTTGCAAGACATTTAGTCTCCTTCCCAATTCTCTATTAAAATAAATGGAGACACACACATTACTATGTAGATTGATCTCTTGTACAGAACACAAAAAGATATGTACAGAAAATTCATGCAGATCTCAATGACTGCTGCAAAAGATGCCATGAGTGTGCCGTAATAAACACAGATATGTGCATCCCTGTCTTTCATCAAAAGTGCTTGTGACTGGTATTGCTTGTAGATGATGATTAATCTTTTATATATCATAGATGATGTGTTCTGAGTTTCTAGAGATCAAGAAGTAATCAAATTATTGTCGTATTTGTCATGTGAAACATGCTTGTGTGAATCCACCTTGATCCTAAAAAAGCCATGCTGGCATAAGTCCCAATGAGATAAATGGGATTTGTGGAGGCACAGTGTTTTTAAGGCTATAGTGCAAAGGTCTCACACAAACACAAAAGAACTAGAATCCAATGGCTGCAAAATGCATTGCCATTTAAGTCTTATGGATTTAGAAAAATAAGAATTGGAATGGAACAAACAGTGAAGTGTCCTGAATATAACTATTTAGGTGCAGGCTGGTTTTACAGAACACTGAATTATAGCTGCTTTGAGTCTTCTTTGAGAGAGAGGAAGAGGGATATCAATGCAATAAACAAACACTTGTGTCCAGGCATGTAGCCGGGGGGGGGGGGGGGGCGCTCGGGGGGCTTCAGCCCCCCCCCGAAATGTTCATGGTGGTTCGCGAAAAGGCCTTACTGGTGCATTATTTAAACTGTTATGTTTATTCATATCATGATCTGATCACCATACTCAATATATCCCATATGCATGGGGGTACTGGGGTAATGATACAAAAGGTTTGCTAGGCTAGACCCTCTTTCACTCAGACTCAGCCCCCCCCCCCCGAAACTCAGCCCCCCCGACCCCCCCCCGAAATTTTTTTAGCCCCCCCCCCCCCCGAAACGAAATCCTGGCTACGGGCCTGCTTGTGTCTACTTTAGCTTGGATTTAGTTTAGTTTACCAATTTAAGTGTCCTAAGATGCTTGCCAGCCAGTTGAGGAATGGATGGGTATGCAGCCCATCACACGATGTCCTTGAACTTCCGGGGGGAGGTCCCACCCCATCTAGCATGGAAGCATCCTAGGAAGATTCCTCAATATGGGAAAGCTTCTTCTCTGGAGTAGCGATGCTTCCCTCATCAGAGTCACCCCGCCTGCCTGCCGTTTTGCCATGCTTGCTGGCTAAATGGCACTGTGAAGCGAGGTAGGCATGTGATATGGTCCTAAATGCAATTTAGGCCCTTCTGTAATACCTTAGAGCAGAAAAATACACCAAAATTGGATCTGAAGATTCTATCACACAATGAAATTCTAAAAAAATGCTTATACATAACTGAGCGTCATTTGACTATGGGGCCATCTACACTGCCACATAATGCAGTTTGAAACTATATTACATGATCAATGTAGACTCAGAAGTTTCGAACTGCATTATATGGCAGTGTAGACAGGGCCTGGGACTGGTTTAGCCATGTCTTTTTCTGGGGGATGTGAAATTGGTCTCAAAGTGTGCTTGCATTTCTGTGCAGTACTGCATTGATTTCCTCCTCATCAGGAACTCTTCCCCACCACCACAATGTGCATGTTTTTATTTATTCATCTGTTTCCACAAATGTTGACCACGAACATTTGATTGTACGAATGCATGCCCATTTCATTCTTTAGATATGGGATAGGCAACCAACAACTGCAAACCACAACTATTATATATATATTTTAATTAACCAATCTAATTTCACATACAGGAGTAATACATTTTCTTTCTTTTCTTTTTCAGTTGTAATCCCAGCTCTCTTTCCACTTTGCTCAGCTTCCACTTGTAGCTTTCTTCCATCTCATGCATTAAGAACCACTTGGCTCATTTGCATTTGTATTATCGAAGGCTTTCATGGCAGGAATCACTGGGTTGTTGTAGGTTTTTCGAGCTATATGGCCATGTCCTAGAAGCATTCTCTCCTGACATTTTGCCTGCATTTATGGCAGGCATCTACAACCTCACAACCTCTGAGGATGCCTGCCATAGATGTAAGTGAAATGTCAGGAGAGAATGCTTCTAGAACATGGCCATATAGCCCGAAAACCCTACAACAACCTCATTTGCATTTGTTTGTATGTACATGGGTCTTCTAGTTTCCTGTCAATGAATAATTAGGGGTGGTTTTACAACTTCCTTTCTCTGAAATAGAGCCTACAGCACCTGCTATTCATTAGCAGTCTCCCATCAAAATACTAGTTAGAACCGACCCTGCTTAGCTTCCATGATTTATATGCCACCATTCTCTCTGAATGGAACCCAAGGTGGCCCCCAAAGAAGTTCAGTTTAAAAACCTTAACATTCTCTCTCTCTCTCTCTCTCTCTCTCTCTACACACACACACACACACACACACACACACACACATTAAACAGTATAAAACCATGGAAAACACATACCCACTTAATTCTAGTAAGCGGCTCTTCTGCTTGCACCTTAAAAGCCTGCTTAAATGAAGTCTGTTTGGGTAGAAGGACAGCAAGGGGCAGCATCATCTCCCACAGAAGGGTGGTCCAGAGGAGGGAGCAGCCACTGAGAAGACTCTCTCTTGTAGCCTCACCGAACAAGCTTGTGATGGTAGTCAGACTGAAAGAAAGCATTCCGCTGTAGATACTTAAATTCTGGAAGGTTCATACAGAGACTTTTTTTTAATAGTCTGGACATAAGCCATATAGGTCGATGACACACACTTTAAATTGATCCTGAAAATGAACCAGTAGCCAGTGGAGTTATATGAAGATGGCAAAATGCTAAAGAGTAAACGTTCTGGAAATGGTAAACATTCTGGAAGCTGTGTGGAGTGTCTATGGCTCCTTTTACGCTGTCCTTATATCCCAGGATCTGATCCCACATTAGCTGCTTATTCCAGATTATATGGAAGTGGAGACTCATATATTCCAGTTCAAAGCAGATAACCTGGGATCAGCTCCTGGGATATAAGGACAGTGTAGAAGGGGCCTTAGGGAGATTGATACATTTAGTCTGGAGAAGAGAAGGTTAAAAGGTGAGATGAAAGCCATGCTTATACCTGAAAGAGAATGTAGGCCCCTTCTACACTGCCATATAATCCAGATTATCAAATCAGATAATCCACTTTATCTTCTTTGAACTGGATTATATGAGTCTACACTGCCCTACAATCCAGTTCAAAGCAGATAATCTGGATTTAATATGTCACTGAAGAAGGGGCCAAAGTGGAGCTTTTTCCAAGTAAACATTCAAATGATAACACTGAAAGAATAAGAAAATACTTTGGGATTTTAAAGACATTCCAGAGGGGATGGATTTGAAATGGACATCTACTACCTTATCATGTGGAAGAGGCTTGGTACTCTGAAAACATGGGTGCAACTGTGTGCATAGCTCAGAGAACCATTATTTGCCTTTTACAACAATGAATGATCAGGAAGTCATTGGCTAATATGTTGGAATAGAGACATATTATCTTTTCACCTCCCATCTGCCTGACTGGAACATATATCCAAATCCTATAAAACTTCCAAACCAGAGAGAATATCCTATGATTAAATATATAGCAAAACTACAAAAACTAGTTTAATCTGGCATCTTGTTTTTTCCTTCTCCTGGAAGCTTCTCTGTGATGTGATATCTGCAGATGTGAGATTACACTTATATATTTTCTACTAAAGTGTTCGTTTTGTTATTTCATCTTCTCACATGGCCCATTTATCAGGTTTATCCGGCTGTCATGTCCTCTTTGGAACATAGACCATAAATTTTTTGTGTGTGCACACATACATTCACAATAGTGTGTGTGTGTGTGAATCTTTGATGAGACCTTTTAGGGGCTGTGATGATACAGCCACTACAAATTTTCTATCACAATCTGAAGTACAGATATAGATAAGATATTAGAGGTCAAGCTGTTCAGTATTGTAACAAATCTAAATAAATAAATAGGAGATGCAGTCTTTTTGTGATCTCATCAGATGGGCAAAATTGCCCATCCTACAACACTTTGACTTCACTTGAGGCACGGAGCCCGGTAGTTTCCACCACACAACATCGATCTTCTTCTGGTGTTGCATAGGAAACAACGGGGGGAAACAGGTGATGATCCTTCCACATGTGAGATGAAGTGAGGGGGAAGGTGGGCAATGTGGGGTGTAGGGCGACAGGTTCTACATGCCCCCTGCCAGGCCCCGCCGGATTCTCCATGATGCGTGGCAAATCCGAGCCTCAATGTGATGAAGGTCCATAATCTGCATCTTCAGATCTTTGGAAAATTGTGATCTTTTCTTAGTTGCTGAATAAACACTGCCATCTCCTCACCATTGGCCAGACTGGAACAAAGTTCAATGGCATCTGGATAGCCAGACTCTCCCTGTCGTGAACCTCTGAGCATATGATACATTGCTAGAATCCTGTTGGGCTGTTATGAATATGCAATAGATTGATATTCACCCATTTATTCATAATCCCCACATTGACCGTAGTTTAAGAGTTATGAAAGATTTATGCTAGTCTCTCTAATCCTCACATATTAGAAAGTAGATGCTGCAATCATTGGGGCCTGCTCCCCACTGATCAGAAATCAGACCACAATGATCACAGCATCTGTTTCCGAGTAAGTGAAGATAATAAGTACACTCCAAAAATATACTGATTCTCTGCACTTAGCAAAACACTCTCTGTTATTAAAAGTGCATAATTTATATTTGGTGACTGAATAATAGAAAAGGGAAACAGAATCAAGTTCTTCACAGAACGCTCTCATATTTACTTGAAACAGTCCACAGTTAATATTTTCTCCTAGTAAATAATTTTCATTTGCTGCCTTGTAATCAGAATCATGTGATATTCATAAATGACATTATCTGAGAGTGCATTTCTTTCAAAAGAAGATTCAGCGAACTAAGCTGACTAAGAGAGTGAAATCTTTTGAACTTTGCAATGTTGGCAAACTGATCTCGAAAAAAGTCACATGTCAAAGTCAAAGAATGGCTTGAGGTCCAAAAGATCTTTACTCTGCACAAGCTTATTTTATTGAATTTTACTCTTATATGGGAGATTAGCATTTCATTTGCATTCAAATTATGCTCCGTAGTTACTTTGTCTGAAGCGACACCGTCAGCACTATCGTTCCCTGCCATAGGTGTGGTTTGGTGGCATTTTATAAATTTTATAGTTACGGATATGTCTTTCAATGAAGCAAATCCATAATGTGAGCCAAGAAGTAGAATTTTTGTTGTCTGAACACAGCATGGTAGGAGAGATTTCTTGGAAATGCTACAGCTTTCCAAAAAGACAGACAACCTATTCTAACATGCAATAGAACAATCTTAATGCACATCTGTGAATACTGACCAGCCAATGTTAATCAATTGTAAGTCCCATTGACCCAATTAAAAGAATCAGAGATGTTCTTGGGCAATTTGTGGCTCTCCACATTTTTGGATTGAAGCTATCATCTTTCCTCCACACTAACAATTTTACCGAGCTGTTGGGAAATAAAGTCCATTGCCAGTCAATAGGTGATCTGTGTGTGATAGTGGAGTAGGGGTGGACTTCTGGGGCAGGGGAGTGGATCTTCAAAATCTCACTTTTCCAAGACATGGACTTTCCCAAACACTAAACAAGAATTTATAGTAGAAATTGTAATATCCAAAAAGATAGTTACTATTAGTGAAAATATTTGCTAAAAGTTGAGCTCTATAAGATGCAAGGTTGCTACAATATATAATCACTGTGGCAGGATTGTCACATATGAAGAATCGGAAGAGAACAGATATTGTTTCAGGACAAGGGGATGATATTTGAATTGACAAATTGTTTATTTTGTAACAACAAAAATTACTGGGTATTTTTTTTTAAAGAACGGGATCCATTTCTTGCTGTTTTTATAAGAAAGAGAAGAGAAAATAGTACTCACAAGATCTGAGAATCAGTCATTCAGATTAAAACAGTAGAAGTGTAAAGTATTATGAATACAGGGGAAGGAGGTTTTTTACTTTATATACAATTTGTAGGAAGTTGGAAGTCAACTTTTTGCTCATGTTTTTCTTCTTTTCCTGTAACTTGTCAGTATGTTTTTCTTTTTAATTGTACTCTTAGTTGTTTGTAGCTTAAGTATACAGTTTGTAGTGTAGTTGTTGATATTATGTGATGTGTATATGTATTGTATTTTTCTATTCTTGTCCATAGGATTTGATTGATACCATTTTTTTAAAGTTGAGCAGTAACTCTAGAATACTGGACAAATATTAAACATCAAATGGATGAAAATCACCACCAATACCGATGGGAACAGAATAATGATATTTCAGCAGAAGCATAGTTTATTCAACCTGTATCAGGGCAGTGGTGGCAAATCCATTCCTAAATTTTAAACCAAAGGGCCCATCCCTTTCCAAATAGGAATACACAATCAATGCACTCCTGCCCACCCAACCATCATTAGAAGATCTTCAAAGATAGAGAACCCACTATCCTCCAAGGTAGTCTATTCCACAGTTGAACAACTCTTACAGTAAAAAGGTTTCCTTCATGTTTAGTGGAATCTCTTTTCTTTTTATTTGAATCCATTGGTTTGTGTTCATGTCTTTGAAGAAATGGAAAACAAACTTGCTCCTTCTTGTACATGATGTCCCATCAGTCTCCCCCAAAATAAATATATTTATCGGGGCCCATCTACACTGAATTTTATAACAGTATAGATGAGACCCATATCTATCTATCTATCTATCTATCTATCTATCTATCTATCTTCTTCCTTTCCCCCCAGCATAAGACCTAAGGTGGAGTGGAAAGTTCAGCAATTTGGAGAGTGCCCATCATATTCAGACTGGAACCCGAAATAAGCTATTGTCACACTGACATCATCTTTGGGGCATCCTACTTAATGTGACCAACTTTTGGTGATTACCCCATCCCAATACCCCCCACCCCCATTCTCATCTACTTTAGTCCAAGACTTGCAGGATATTTGCTGGCTGATTTTTGTTGCACTCTTGTTTGTCATAAACTTCTGAGTAGAAGAAGAGATTTTTCCAGTACCAACTCTGAGCTAAAAAAGTCCAAAGGGTGGAGGGGGAGCTCATATGATAACCTACAGGGCCAGAGTGCAAGATCCAATCTCTCTGCATGGCTGGCAAGAACATGTCAGACATAATGGAATATTAAGAGAAGAAACCTCTGGCAGACCCAAGGGACTCTGGTAAGATAGCATTAAAAACTTTACTGCAACTGAACCTTGGGAAGCTGCAGATCATTTTGCACTGGGATAACTGAGCTTGAAATGACCACGGCTGCTGGTGTGGTTAAAAAATGCTATCAAGGAAAATAACTGCTCAGGAAGAATTCCTCAATAAAACTGAAACAATTGGGACTAGATCAGAAGCTCCTGCTAAGCAAAACATCATTTTGCCAAGAAGATTGGAAAGCTCAAGAGTGACAAGGGCACTGGAGTTTTGGGACTATCAGCCATTGCTAAGGGTAAAAAATATATTTTTAAAAACTATAGAGACTTTATTAACTGCTACAGATGGGATTAGAAATTGTCTTTTTTTTTTTTTTTTGCTGGGGGGAAAGGGGACTTAGGTCTGGGAGCCAGTAAAAATTCTGGATTAATGAATACAGTCAGCAACTGGCCACAGGTAGAAGCTATTTATTTATTTATTTATTTATTATTTGCATTTGTTAACCGCCACTCTCAGCCCGGAGGCGACTCGTGGCGGTTTACAGAACATAGAACATAAAGACAACAGTTACAATAATTAGGAATATAACACACATCTTACTAACACACAACTAATTAAACTAAAAATCCGCTTCGTCTTGTTTGGGTCATAATCCATCTCGTCGTCATAGTCCATTCCGGTGGTCACATCAAAAAGCATAGCACATTAATTAAAGGCCTTTTCAAAGAGCCAGGTTTTCAGGCCCCTACGGAAGGCCATGAGGGACGGCGCCTGTCTAACTTCAGCAGGGAGGGAGTTCCACAGCCGGGGGGCCACTACGGAGAAGGCCCGCTCTCTAGTCCCCGCCAAGCGTGCCTGTGAGGCAGGCGGGACCGAGAGAAGGGTCTCCCCGGATGATCTCAAGGTCCTCGTGGGCTCGTAGGCCGAGATGCGGTACTCAAGGTATTTTGGGCCGGAACCGTTTAGGGCTTTGTAGGTTAGCACCAGCACCTTGAATTGGGCCCGGTAGCTGATCGGCAGCCAGTGGAGCTGGGACAGCAAGGGCGTTGTGCGCTCCCTGCGTCCCGCTCCGGTTAACAACATGGCTGCCGCGCGCTGGACTAGCTGGAGCTTCCGGGCCGTCTTCAAGGGCAGCCCCACGTAGAGAGCGTTGCAGTAATCGAGGCGGGATGTGACCAAAGCGTGTACCACCGTGGCCAAGTCAGACTTCCCAAGATACGGGCGCAGCTGGCGCACGAGCCGAAGCTGTGCAAATGCTCCCCTGGTCACCGCTGAAACCTGGGGATCCAGGCTCAGCGATGAGTCCAGGGTCACACCCAAGCTGCGAACCTGCGCCTTCAAGGGGAGTGCGACCCCGTCCAGCACAGGCTGTAACCCTATACCCTTCAAAATGACAAAACCTTCAAAATGGTTCGTATATTTTGGGAGGACTGTAAACAAACATGGGACTCCACTACCATCCAAATAATATACTGTTAAAGGAAATGCAGTGACTCACTAGAAAGTGTTTAACAGAGAGTTTTGTGAGGTGCCAGGCTGCTAATAACCCCATCCACCCCAGGCTGGATAACAAAGAGGAGAAAGCTCATGCAGGTGACATCTTTTGAAATCCCCTCTACTACACAGTAATTAAAGATGAATTAGCCTTGTGCCTACAGAAGACTAAGATATCAATACCAGGAAAGAATCTGGAGCAGATCATTAAGGAGGCAGTCTGCAATCACTTAGAAAGGACTGCTGTGATTACTAAAAGTCAACATGGATTTCTCAAAAACAAGTCATGCCAGACTAATCTTATCTCTTTTTTGGTAGAGTTACAAACTTGGTAGATGCAGAGAATGCTATGGATATGGCATATCTATTTCAGTAAGGCCTTCCCACATGATCTTCTTGCAAACAAATTAGTCAAATATGGGCTAGGCAATGCTACTATTTGGTGGATTTGTAATTGATTAGGTGACCAAACCCAAAGAGTGCTCACCAATAGTTCCACTTCATCCTGGAAAGAAGTGCCTAGTGGAGTGCCACAGGGTTCCGTCCTGGGCCCAGTTCTGTTCAACACCTTTATTAATGACTTGGATGAAGGCTTAGAGGGCATACTTATCCAGTTTGCAGATGACACCAAATTAGGAGGCATAGCTAATACTCCAGAGGACAGAATCAGAATTCAAAATGACCTTAACAGATTAGAGAGCTGGGCGAAAACTAATAAAATGAATTTCAGCAAGAACAACTCTAAGATACAATTTAGGCAGAAAAAATGAAATGCAAAGATACAGAATGGGTGATGCCTGGCTCAACAACAGTCTATGTGAAAAAGATCTTGGCCTTTTAGTGGACAACAAATTGAATATGAGCCAACAGTGTGATACAGCAGCTAAAAAGCCAATGGGTTTTTCAGCTGCATCAAAAGGAGTATAGTGTCTAGATCAAGGGAAGTCGTGGTGCCTTTTTATTCTGCTTTAGTTAGACCTCACCTGGAATACTGTCCAATTCTGGGCACCACAGTTTAAAAGTGATAGTAGCAAGCTGGAAGGTATCCAGATGAGCACAACTAAAATTATCAAAGGTCTGGAGATCATACCCTGTGAGGAGCATCTTAAAGATCTGGCTATGTTTAGACTGCAGATGAGAAGGTTGAGAGGAGACACGATAACCATGTATAAATATGTGAAAAAATGTCACAGGGAAGAGGAAGCAGACTTGTTTTCTGCTGCCCTGAAAACTAGGACTTGGAGCAATTGGTCCAAATTACAGGAAAGGCGATTCCACCTGAACATTAGGAAGAACTTCCTGACTGTAAGAGCTGTTCAGCAGTGGAGTGTGGTGGAAGCTCCTTCCTTGGAAGCTTTTAAGCAGGGGTTGGATGGCCATCTGTCAGGAGTACTACGATGTATGATTGTGCTTTTCTGCATGGCGGGGTGTTGGACCAAATGGCCCATGTGGTCTCTTCCAACTCTATTATTCTACGATTCTCTGTTTTCAGATGGGTCCTACAGTATACGGAGATATGACTGATTCACCAACTCCATAAACAATGTTCGATTTCTGATATATAGGTAAAACTGGCTACCTTATGACTTGTTGATCAGACAAGCAATGAGGAAGAAGAAGGGTTATATGCACTGGAGTTTTCTAATCAAAATATTGGCTGTTGTTTAATAGCATGCAGGCTGCTCATCTCTCATGTCACCAAGGTTACCTACAGCAAGACTCTTGCCATTCCTTGGAAGAGTAGACAGGATTAGTGCCTGGGCTTCTGTTAAAGGAATAAGAATGAAATACTTTTTTCATTGCACGAAGAGCTCCCCGCCCCATCTCGACTAT
Organism: Anolis sagrei; assembly: GCF_037176765.1. Taxonomy (NCBI): domain Eukaryota; kingdom Metazoa; phylum Chordata; class Lepidosauria; order Squamata; family Anolidae; genus Anolis; species Anolis sagrei. The sequence goes on from NC_090024.1 coordinate 167,045,608, forward strand.
AGTTTCCTAACACTTTTACTTAAAATGGGGAATGGAAAGTAGAGGGGGAATAGCAATTTGCATAAAGCAAAGTACTTTAATGAATTGCAAATAGACCACAAGTGACTATAGACAGAATCTGATGGTGCGAACAAAGTATATAAAAAGCCTGCTTGCACATACTGTTTATAAATCAAGTTCTTACCCAACACACTTGGAATAGACATCCAAAGGAACATATCAAATTACATGAAAGGTCAGTGAATGTAAAATACTTGTAGAGACTGTTATGGGATCATTTTTTAATCTTTTTTTCATCACCTTAAAACTTGGGAGGGAGAAATTATATTTAAATACATCGGAAGAACTAATGAGAGTTTTTTGGATTATAATACCAAAGTCAGGAGACATTTTTTTATCCTAAATACCTGGCACTTGCTAGAAATTCTATCCAATTACTGAAGACATTTTGGTGGAATTAACAGTCCACATGAATTTTTAATGGACTGTCAGCTTTTTCCCATCTTTCCCTCCACCCCCGCCCCCACTTTAAATGAAATAAAAGTTTTCAAAGAGTTTTTTCCCCCGAGTGAACAAAAACACATCACTCTTTTCTTTTTCATGTGCCCTGGTCTTCATTAGCAAGATGCTACCTTCACTGAAACCATGGCACATGATAACTAATGAAAGCAGACTAAAACCACATATGGATTCCCACACTATAGTAAAGGTTTGCCAATATATATTTTAATGAACATGCATCCATTCCAGGGGGCCATGAAAAAGTCACGTAGCTACAACATCATGGTAGCTGGAAGTGCCTGTAATTGCAAACTGTGAACAGTTCTGAAAAGTGATAGGATCTCAAATACCTTGCAAAAAATACTAAAAGCAGTGAATATCTGAAAGTTAAACCATATACAGCAGATCCTCATTAGTACATCCCACAATTTTGCATGTCTGTAGTGAAACACAGTAGTTATCTTTCAACTTGACAGAAGTTAGGTTATCTTTGTAATGTACATGAATCAGTTTGACTGTTTCAAAGAGATTTTCGACTTTTACTAAAATGTACCCAACAGAAAAAGAGAGTTAATGTAGTGTGGTAGTTTATGCATTAGACTGCATCTATGGAGATCAGGCTTTGAATCCCCTCTTCGCCATGGAAATCCACTGGCAAAATCAAAAATTGTGAAAGGTTTGACATAGAGTCACCATAAATCAGAAATGATTTCAAGGTACACAACAACAGAAAAGGAAATAAACCACATTTTAAGTAGTGGTCATAGTTAACTATTCTTAAAGTGCTTAATGACAAGAGCATAGTAGTTCAAGTTTAAATAATTCTGCTGTCTTTCAATAGACTTGAATTATAGTTTCTTAAAAGTATGCTAGTTTTCCACAGGCAAGGAAACAAACAAAAACAGTGTGAACAGGAGATTCTTTCAGCATACGATTCCTACCTGCAATCTCAGGCTGTTCCAAATAAATCTGGCGATGCCCAGCAGAGGAAACCTATCAGCCCACTCCCCGCATTGCCTGAGTTACCCCTAACCCCATCCCACGCCCAGCTTCCCCCCATTGTTGCTAATCCAATTGAGCCAGAAGGGTGACACTTCCTCTGTGTGATGGGGAAAGCCTCGCCGAAATGAAACTGTGAATGAGGTGACAGATTCACCCCGTTGCCCCTCTCTTTTCTTCCCAAAGCCAGGGGAAGCAGAATGCTTCATCTGGACTTTGTGATGAGGCCCTTAGTCCTACATTTTTCTTAAGAAAATAAAGGACATATTTTTTATAGTTTTTAAACACATAATACTGTACAGGCAGTCCCCAAGTTACAAAGTTCTGACTTATGAACTGGGGTGAGGTCACTGCAATGGGAGGTATGGGGGGTGGTGGTAAAATAGTGTAATGGGGAATAATTATTGTAGGCACTGTTCTTACGTATACCATATGTCTTTTATGTATACATGTCTGTGTAGATTTTGGGAGGAGGGATGGAGGGGAAGCAATCATACCAATGATTCGTATTTGATCTTGATTAAAAAGTAATTTCCGCAATATGATTTGTTTTAAAAAAATAAAAAGTTTTGGAATTAAGAATGGGGGTGAGACAACGGGATGTGAGAGAATTCTACCTCCCAGAAGGAAAATTAACTCCTGAGAGAATTATCATGGGGGGAAAGATGAGTCTGCTGAAGCTTTATCAACAATCCTTATTTCCAAATTTTTCAGAATCCAATTATCACAGGGACAGAAAGTGGTGCAAAAGCTTCTGAACTGGGGCACAGACAGCAAAACAAACATCACAGGGGTGTTAACTCTTCCCTATGCTATCCAGAACACACACACACACACACACATATATCGATACCTCTCTCTCTCTCTCTCTCTCTCTCTCATATATATATATATATATATATATATATATATATATGAGAGAGAGAGAGGTATCGATATAGATATAGGTGAAGTTACACTCCAAAAATGTACCTGTTCCAACTTATATACAAATTCAACTTAAGAACAAACCTACAGAATCTATCTTGTTTGTAACTTGGGAACTGCCTGTATAATATCCTTTCTACTGCTTTTGGAATCTATATAGAAGGATAGCATGGTGTGGTGGTTTGGACTACAACTCTGGTTTGAATCCCTGCTCTGCCATGAAAACACACCGGGTAACTTGGCCAAGTCACACTATCTCAAATGGGGAGGGAAACAATAGCAAGCATTCTCTGAACAAATCATGCCAAGAAAGCCCCATGATAGTTTATGTTGGTTGAATGCATGCAGAGATCTTGTAGGGATATGTCAAGCACCCTTCATTCAATGCTAACAAAGGAGTATTTGCTTGCTCCAATTCTTAGCCAGTGAATTTGCTGCCCAGCTTTATATTTCCCTAACTGAGAGGATGTGGCTAGTCTTTAACAGTTCCTGTCCCTTTGATTCAACCACTCTGTGACATGTTGATGGATCTTAAGCAACATAAATGACCTAAGCAGATGTGTCTTATCACAAACCTGATATGTCGTCCCCCAGAGACATGACAAAATGAGAAGGCATGGCTTTGTGACACACTGTGGAGGAAAATGAAAATAGTTTTTGGAAACAACAGTGCTTTTAAAAGAAAACCCTGGCCTGAAGTGGAACACGCAGTGATTGAGTATGACAATATCCTTTGTTGTCCCTCTGTCTGGAGTGAAGATGGAACTAAAGAATAATCTTGATGCAGTCAGCTTAAGAATTTCAGGTGACAGAAGGTAAAAGACATAGGTGTAGCAACTGAGCCCTGATTCAAATATTTAGCAAACTCTCAATAGCACCCGCATTTCACTTTGTGGGGGTTAAAACAGCAACAGATAATAGGGGAAAATGCCACTTACTAAAGCATACTATTGGTTAATACATGTTAATTAATCAGAAAGTAATAGCACAACAACTTTTCTAGCTCATCACAATCAGTCTCTAAAATAGTTCCTTTACAAGGGCTAAAGATCTAGGCCAGGGGTCCTCAAACTTTTTAAACAGAGGGCCAGGTCACAGTCCCTCAAACTGTTGGAGGGCCGGATTATAATTTGAAAAAAGCAGGAATGAATTCCTATTCACACTGCACATATCTTATTTGTAGTGCAAAAAACAAACAAACACTTAAAACAAAACAATAATTCAAATGAAAAACAATGTTAACAAATATAAACATTTTAGTATTTCAATAGGAAGTGTGGGCCTGCTTTTGCATGATGAGATAGGATTGTTGTTGTTGTTGTTGTTGTTGTTGTTGTTGTGTGCTTTCAAGTCATTTGAGACAGGTTGACCCTGAGCGAGGGCCGGGTAAATGACCTTGGAGGGCAGTATTTGGCCCCTGGGTCTTAGTTTGAGGACCCCTGATCTAGGCACTAGAAAAACTGAGATTCCAGTAGCAGCAGAAGAGAAGTGTGTTTTATTGCTTCTTCCATTACAGTCTCTTCATGAGGGTTCTGAAGGTTCTCTAATGGTAATTTTGAATACAACAGAGGACAGAAGAGGAAAACGTCATTGCACTGGAGTCTTACCATTGCTGATACCCAGGCTTCCTTGAAGGGGAAAAAAAAGGAAAGGTTCCTAGGAACAGAAAGGGGAGCCTCGTAAGTTCCCCACTGCTGCCAATGGGCCAAGTCTAGCCATATTTTTAGGGTGAGAACTGAAAAAGGCTATCCGGCTACCTGCCCATTTTCGGAAAGTGCGCAAAAACAGAAATGGGGGTTTACCAGTATCTGACTAGCAGAAACGGATCAAGGTTCAGCCGAAATGCACAAGCCTAGTTTCTACAAACCACAAAAAGCATTCAGTTGTGCCTAGAAACAAACTAGTAGCCAGTAAAGTAGTTTCAACAAAAGATTTATGTCCTTTGAAACTTAATCAGGAAAGTCTCTGAAATGTCTCGATTAAGTTTCAGTTTGTTCACCCTTATCTACTCCATTATTGACATCAGGCATCAGCTTAGTCCTGAAAAAGCTACCTTGGAATTAGATGGACTGATAGACTTGTGTCACCAGCAGACTCTCTCCCCGCCTCCTCTCTATTCATTAAAACCAATTTGATATTGTAGATGAAGTGCATTATTTTCAACCAGCAATGGAAACTAGATAAACTAACAAAGTGTTCCTCTTTTCAGATTGCTCACACTTCCCCTTTGACTTGCCCCAGTAAATTAAATTATTAGCTAGCATGTATTTTTAATGAGGTGAGCAGCAACCTCTGCTGGTGCATGTGGGCAGGGGAATTTTCCTAGAGCTCTTTTTTGCCTTTCTGTTACCCAGAGACACTTTAATGGTTGCTCTTTTGTATCCTAAATAATGATTATTGCATTGGCATGGCAAGGACTGGCAGCTAACAGGGAAGAGGCCATATGCAGTGTCAAGATCAGAAAATGTTCTACTTAATACTAGTTGAAGCTTTTAAAGAGGATTGTTTCTTTGCAGAACAATGTTTGTTAGCCATTGATTTTTTGAACAAATCTGTTGCTCACTGGCAACATGTAACATAATGTTTTTATTTCCAATATGATATAAGTTATTTATTTTACTGATGGTTTACGTTTCAAATCCCATGTCTACTCCCATAGCCATTCTATCCTGTTGTACAAAAAGTCAAATTGCTGCAGGAATTAGTAAATAGTTGTTTGTGCTTTTTGAAAGTCACTGAATATTCTGTGTCTAAGAAAAGGCTGTGAAATCCATGGCATCACCACAGATTGACAGGTGATCTGGAGGGACATATACACACAGTAGTGTTGTGTAAAAAGAGTTTCCCCTTCGACATTAAGTCTAGTCGAGTTCGGCTCTGGGTGGTGGTGCTCATCTCCATTTCTGAGCTAAAGAGTTGGCGTTGTCCACAGACATCTCCTAGGTCATGTGGCTGTAATGACTGCATGGAGTGCTGTTACCTTCCTGCTGAAGCAGTACCTATTGATCTATTCAAATTTGCATGTTTTCAAACTGCTAGGTTGGCAGAAGCTGGGGCTAACAATGGGAGCTCACCCCATCCATGGATTCAAACTGCTGACCTTCTGATCAGTAAGTTCTGCACCACCATGGCCCTTCTTTGTTGCTTACCTTCAAGTTACTTCTGACATACGGAATCCCTGAGGCAAAGCTGTTATAGGTTTTCTAGGGAGGACCTGTTCAAGGGTGGCTTGTCATTGTCTTCTTCTGAGGCGGAGGGTGACTTCCCAAAGACACCTAGTGGTTTCCATATACAAGTGACAATTTAAACCCTGGCCTCTAGGAGTCCTAGTCTAACATTCAAACCACTGCACCATGATGGTTCTAAATGTTAAATACTTATTGTTTGCATATGTGCTTTCAAGTTGCCTGCAATTTATGGCAACCCATGAATTTTCTAATGTATATGTAAATCCTCTTGAATTTGATGGGATAAATTAATGATAGGGCTCATCCCAGATATTTCAAAGGGACAATAGAGTGGAAAAGTTTTCATGGATCCAAAATTATACATGTCAATTTCTTTACAAGAGCACCATCTACTTTCATATGTAGAAGGAGCAGTGTATTTTGTGAGCTAAGAAATATGATCAAGGCCTGCTCTTCTTTCAAAATATATGCAGTGGACTCCCTGCTGGATCAGGGCAGATTGTTCAGTTGAGCTATTTCAGTTGGAGTACAGACTCATAATCTGTACTCTGAACAAATAAAACAAAAGTGTTAATTATAACTTTCTATGTTGATCCTTGGAGATGCTTCTGCTTAATGAATACTTCTGTGTAATTAGAAATCCTGTATGCTCCTAACAACAACGGAAGTTGGTCCAATAAAAGATATCGTTTTACCTATTTCAGTATTTCTTAATTATAAATTTGAAATGTCTCATAAAATATCTCCGATCAGTTTTATTGACAAATATGTTTCACTGCTCTGAGCAATGCATGAGGATATAATTCAAGGCTTAAATAACATTTAATCATGCATATAGTGTACTCTTACTTTATGACTGTCAGGATTTCTGATATTCCAGGAAGGTTTAATTGGCTGAAAAGTGGTTCTAATAGGAATAGCAGGTATTATACTGTGCCATTCTGACTAATCACTCCTGTGCCATTATGAGCAAATGCAGCTTAATGGAGAATCTTTTAATAATTTTACTAAATTAAATTAAGTATATTATCTTAATAATTCTTTCATCAGTTTTCCTTACTTAAATAATAACTAGAATACATGAATAATAACCAACTGTGTTTTGAGTAGATTTATAGTCAAATTCTATGCATGTTTACTTAGAAGTAAATCCCACTGTTAAGGAGTTTTACATCCAAGTGAGTGGGTTTAAGATTATAATCTTTGGTTCCTTATTGTTTCAAAACATTTCTTGTAATCTAAACCTTATTGGATAATTTTTTTGGAAATCTTTTTGTTCAGATGAAGGTAAAATAAGTCCTCAGATGTAGCCTAGTCAAATTAAATTGCTCAGTTATAATTAAATTCAAACTAAGTTATGTTCAGGAGGTCATCCAAGATAATCTAAACATAGTACCTCTTACAGACTACCAATGTGTTTTTTATGTCAGGAGTGACTAGAGAAATTGCAAGTTGCTTCTGGTGTGAGAGAACTGACCATCTGCAAGGATGTTGCCCAGGGGACACCAGGATGTCTTGATGTTTTACCATCCTTGTGGGGGGCTTCTCTCATGTCCATGCATGGGGAGCTGGAGCAGACAGTGGGAGCTTATTCGTGCTCTCTCCAGACTCGAACCTCTGACCTGTCAATCTTCAGTCCTGCCGGCACAAGGGTTTAACCCATTACACCACTGGGGGCTCCTCATCTGTGCTGAATTAGGCCTTTGTGAGATCTTCTGTCTCATGTGCCAAAAAAACCCTGGCTGATTTTGGCTATTGGGCACATTGAATGGGAAGGAATGGTGGCGATGGAAATTTGCTGCTCTGTCTCAGGCAGCAAATATGAGCTAGCCCTGTTGCTGTAATTCAGTGCAGTAAGGATGGAATAAAACCAACAGATTTCTGCATATGTTCAGCAGTTGTATCTGGGGAATGTGGTTCTGAATGTGGATCAATTAGTAAAAAAGCCTTCCATAGATTCTTAAAGCATTAGTTGGAGTATTTTTTACCTATTTATCCATTTAGATCTGTATGTGGCTAATGGTTAGTTCTGGGTTTTGCCTGAAGAGCAGCAAGGACAGTATATTTCTAGCCTAACGATGCGTTTGTGTTTTTGTGCAGTTCTTCACTTTGTATCATGGAAGTGTACTTAACTGGTGCCACTGCTAAGGAGGAAAGTTTTTTGAAAGGCTTTAAGGATATTTGAAAAACAATACAAAAAATTCCAGCAGGCACAGCTCTGTACTGTGTAGTGTACTGTCTTCCATTATATGGGTATCCCTTTGGGGACATATGCAGTTGCAGATCAGTTTGATTTAGTAAACAATTTAAAGGATGACTGGATCTTCAAACAGGCATTTGAAAATAAACACAGTATTATTTAATGATACATTGCACCCCCATCCATGGGGGATCCATGAACTTTCTGTGAAAACAGGAAACTATGACTATTAGCACTGCAAAGAACAACTTCCATAGGATGTTACCATACAAGACATATAAAGAGGATGTAGAAAATCTGCTATGATCTCCATTGTGATTACATGCTAACCAACATTCCTTTTCTTTTACTTTTTTTTCCAGACATAAGATGGCAATAACTCTACTTGTACAAAGTCTCAGTGGACAACTTGTATTTTATAATGGCATAACACCCCCCCCCCCAGTAGCTACTTCTTTTTGCCCATATTGTGCCTCTCAAGATAAAAAAGGAGTTCATAATGGCAAAGAGTCACAAACCTGGCTCTGCAGAATTGTACTTCGATACATTATATTTCAATCTGTACACCAAACTGTATTATGTACAACCTACTTTATGCACCCTTAAAAACACAAACAACAAAAGTTGAAGATGCTTTTATTCAGTAGCTGGTAGCTATCAAAAAGAGACAAAGAGAATTTCCAGTTAAATACATAATTTAATATCATGCCTTTTGGACTGCAGACTTCATCAAGGAAGTGTGTATTTTGTTCCATAATATCCAGTCACATTAATTATGGAGATAAAGTCTGCAGTTTGCTTGAGTTAATTTGAAGTGAAGAATTCCTGTTGAAACAATAAATTCCAAATTTTAGTAATAGCAATTAATAGGCTAAACTATGTATCTATCTTTCTCTTTGCAATATTGATTCCAAAAATAATTGGATTAACAAACACATTGCATATATATTTTCTGAGACACATAACATTAGGCTATGCTTTTATATGATTGCTTATTGTAGATAGTTAAAAATGCACTTTCCTTGATTCAGTCAGTCTCATCCTGTATAAGACCACATTTTAAGATACACACACACACACACACAAGCTGGATTTCCCTTTCTCCCCTACCTCCAGCATCCTGGTTTTTGTTCTATCACTAAAGATAAGACAACTTGGGATGGCATGGGGCCATCCCGAAGCCCCCCCCCCAAAGAAGCCCTTAAAATAAAGAAAAACTTAACTGGACACCATTAAGGTACTGCTGGAGTCCTCCTGGAGCAGTGGTTCTCAACCTGGGGTCCCCGGATGTTTTTGGCCTACAATTCCCAGAAATCCTAACAGCTGGTAAACTGGCTGGGATTTGTAGGCCAAAAACATCTGGGGACCCAAGGTTGAGAACCACTGTCCTGGAGCATAGAAATGATGCAGCAGGAGACAGTGGGGTGGGGGGTAGGGATCACTCTGGTAGGTAGGTAGGAAATCAGGCAGGTGGGAAGATGGTTCCCACTTCCAGATAGTAGTGTCTCCCCACAAAAATGGATCTGGACCACACTTGGCGTGCAGACCCCCCCATGAGCAACACAAAATACTGCAGGGATTTTTTTGGGAGGGGGAATGCATCTGAGATAATGGGAGTTGCAGTCCCTGCTCTTCCAGAGAGCAGTGTGACCCTCCACCGATGACTGATATGGACCAAACTTGAGACACAAACTCCCCATGACCAACAGAAAATACTGATAGGGTTTTGAGGGAATAGCCCCGAGATGATGGGAGTTGCACTCTAACCAAATCACTAGAGCTCTGTGTACCCCATGGATAACAAATCTGGACCAACATGGCACATAGACCTCACACCCCAATGACTAACAGAAAATACTGGAGGAGTTTGGAGGGACTGATTCACCATGATCGGAGTTGTAGTTTGTCCACATCCATAGAACACTGTGAACCTCACCAATGATGGCTCTGGACTAAACTTGGCATACATATCCAACATGACCAATTTTAAGCACTGGTGGGGTTTGAGGGGGATTAACCTGTTGTGATGTGAGTTGTAGTCCACCCACATTCTTATTCATTAATGGGACTATTCATGAAATCCAAAAACTGACTTTTGAAATTACCAAATACCAAACCCAGGCATCACCGGTATTCAAACTACAGTAGTATATAATAAAAGTAATCATGTATATCTATGTAGCTATCTATGTATGTATTTATGGATTTTAACTGATTTTTGTAATACTATTAATGTTTAATTCTGTTTTAATGTTTGTTTAATTGTAGATTTTAAATTATATTGAAATGCTTTTAATTTAATCTGTTTTGAGTCTCCTTGTGGAGAAAAAAAGCAGGGTATAAATAAACATAATAAACAGAAGAAGAAGAAGAAGAAGAAGAAGAAGAAGAAGAAGAAGAAGTATGTATTTTTCAAGATGGCTCTCACTTCCAGGGAACTCTGTGACTCCTACCAATGACAATCTGGACCAAACCGGGCACACATAGCCTTCACGACTAACAGAAAGTGCTGGAGGCGTTTGGGGGGATTGATCCACCAGAGGGCACTGAGAAACCCACCGACAATGGATCTGGATCAAACTTGGCATGCATGGTTTGGGTCCAGGTTACCTAAGTTTTGGCTTCTCCCGAACAATCCATCCCACACACTGAGGTCCTCTGCAGGGTGGTTATTCCAGCCTGCCACAACCCAACTAGCAAACATCACCCAGAGGACCTTTTATTGGCCTTCCCAAGACTGTGGAATGAACTGCCGGTATCTTTTATGGAGCTGAAATTTAATGTGTGTTTGTAGAATTTTTATAGTATTTGTGTGTTTTTAATTGTGTTGTGACCTGCCTTGAGCAATGGGGAGAGGTGGGTAAGAAATATAATAATAATAATAATAATAATAATAATAATGCATACCCAATGTTACCAAGCTTAGATACTGACAGGATGTGGAGAGCAATGACAGATAGTGATGGGAAATGTAGTTTACTCACGTTCTTATGTTGGTAAAACTACCTTTGAAAAAGTCATTGTTTCTGGATTTTGTGAATGGTCCAATTAAGAAAATGCATAAGGATGTGGGTATTCATAAAATCCAAAAACAATGACTTTTCAAATATAGCATTACAAATTACCAAATATCTAACCCGGGCATTGCTGGGTACCTAAGCTAGTATATAAGAAAAGTGAAAATATGTTTGTATATATCTATGTTTGTATGTGTCTTCCAAGATGGTGCTCACATCCAGATAGCCCTCTGATTCCCATGGATGATGTATCTGGACCAAAACTGGCACATATAACCATCATGACCAACTTTAAATATTGGTGGGATTTGCGGGAGATTCATGCAGGGTGATGAGAGCTGCAGTCCGCACACATCCAGAGATCCACTGTGAACCCGACTGATGATGGATTTGGAACAAACTTGGCACACAGATCCCTATCCCATAACCAACAGAAAATAGTGGAGGGGTTTTTTTTAGAGGGGGGCGGGATGGAGCCAAGATGATGAGAGCTGCAGTCCACACTTATTCAGAGAGTTCTGTGAACCCCACTGATGACTCATCTGGACCAAACTTGGCCCAAATACCCATCATGACCAGCTTTAAATGCTAGTGAGTTTGAGGAGGGAAGGGAGAGGCAATAGCAGGGGATGATGGGAGTTGTAGTTTTATCACATCCTTATGCACTTTCTAATCAGACCATTAATAAAATCCAAAAACAAACATTGACTTTTTCTAATCTTTATCCCTATCGATTACTGAACTCGGGCACAGATGGGTACTTAAGCTAGTCCTTTAATATTGCTTAGCCACATCTACCCCAGTTTTCATCTACCTTTGGAGAGAATGGAATTGAGAGACAATTACTTGCACCTTCACAAAGGTGTTGTATCTGAATGCTCCCCCCATCCATTGCTTGTTTTTTGAAAAAGCATTGTTTGTGCTAAACTGCCTTCAGATTGTTTAAACTCATTATCCCTTAATCACTCACCTACCAACTATTCTTGCTTTTCCTTGTAAAGCAAATACAAATGTGTCAAGTTTTTTTAAAAGCAGTTGCCTAAGATAGCTGTTTAAGGAGAAGGGATGGAAGGGAACCCCCCACAACCCCTGAGGCTGTTTGAGAGGACTATTTTAAAAAGCATGACATTCAATCTGAGTTTGGGAGGGAAAGTTTCAATGAAGAAACCTGGTAAATTAGAGAGCACTGTGGCAGAGTCATTAACTCTAGGTTGTGCATTAGTGTTAAAATTAATTAAAATGTTTGAGCCATAGGAGGTAGGTTGCCACTTCAAGACCCGAGTCTGCCCTCCGAGGCAGCGTGGATCCAAGTAGTGATTCATCTTGACTAAGATGAGGGGGGCAGGAGGGTTGAAAGAAAAGAAAAGTAAGGAGGAATGGGTTTTCAATGGTGCTTAGCAGCAAAGGCCACTGAGACTTCTGTGCAATGCTACTGAAGTGTGACATGATAATACAGATAACACACTGTTTGGTGTATTCTTTGGAAAGAATATTCTTCTACCTCCCTTTTCCTTTAAACAGATTGCATTTCAGCATGAGGTGCTGTAGCTGATTTCATTACCAAAATAAATTGGATTGTTTTCTAAAACAGTACACTAGAACACAACACTGTTTTTTGGATATTACAAACTGAAAAACATCAGCATTGCCTTGATATGCTATTAAGCATACTGAATGTAATGCCACAATGTGCTTTTCTATTAGAAGTCATTGCTATTTTTATCAATTAATTGTATTCTATGTAAATTGTAATTTATGATATTTATGTTCGTTATTATTGCTTTTGTGTTATTGTCATTGAACTTTTTGAAGTTTGTATGTCTGCAGCTTTGAGTGTTTTGTGAGCTGCCCCAAGTCCCTCCGGGAGATGGTGGAGGAGTATAAATAAAGATTGTTACTACTACTACTACTACTAGGGTAAAGGTAAAAGTTTTCCTTTGCCATTAAGTCCAGTTATGTCAGACTCTGGGGGTTGGTGCTCATCTCCATTTTTAAGCTGAAAGAGCCTGCATTGTCCATAGACACCTCCAAGGTCATGTGGCTGGCATGACTGCATGGAGCACCGTTACCTACCCGCCAGAGTGGTACCTATTGATCAACTCACATTTGCATGTTTTTGAATTGCTAGGTTGGCAGAAGCTGGGCCTAATAACAGGAGCTCATGCTGCTCCCCGGATTCAAACCTGCGACCGTTTTGGTCAGCAAGTTCAGCAGCTCAGTGCTTTAACCCACTGCACCACCAGGGGCTCCAGATTATTGTTGTTGCTGCTGCTGTTGTATTACATTATATATTAATAGCATTTGATATGTTTAAAAATGATCAGTTGATAAAGTATGCAAATAATTCCAATATGCAAATATTTTATTGTATTTGATAGCCATCCTGAATATGTACAATCAAATAGTCTTGAAAACTAGATTTCTCAAGTGTATTTTGAGAACGTCATGTTTCTTTAAAAACAATTGGACTTGTTTGTTGATTCTGAGTGCAAGGAGTGTGCTTTGCCTCCCAGAGACATCCTTGCTTGGGCATTGGTGCAATTACAAATGACAGCCCATTTTATAATGGGGGGAGCCTTTGCTGACAGTGAAGCAATATCATACACGTAACAAATGGGAAAACATGTCATACAACACAGTGCTTGTTTTCCATTTATCACACCAGTCCATTTATTAATTTTGCATCGGCAAGAACAAAAGTGTTCAGAGGGAAAAAGGGACCATCTAGTGAATATCGAATGAAAAATTCCTGTCTGATAGAAATCACTGTTGTTTGGTATAAATCTATATTCATAAACTTTAAAAATGGGTGGCCTTACCTATTTCCCCTCTTCTGTATATAGATTTCTTGTCAACCAAAGAGTCAGAGGTCAGTGTCAGAATGCCCCTTTGGCACCTATTAGCTATAAGTAGCAAACTTGTTCAGTATTGATCCACAGTGTCTAAATATCTATTACGTGGGATATAAAAGGTGGTTTCACATCTTTCTAAAACAGATAATTCATAAAGGCCAAAGGGTCAGCCCTAGTGATATATTATTGTTTCACTATATCGGAGATCACACAGGAGCAGAGGGACAACATAACAGGGGAAGCAAAGCGTCAATGAACTCTTGAAGCAGAAAGTTCGGAGTCTGCTAGAAACACTGCGTTGCCATACAGAGAACACAATGTGCTCAAAACTGACCTCTTGAACTGTTGCCATCCAAGATGGTCAGAATTAGATGTCCAAAGATGAAGGCTTTCTTAAAGGCTCTTTAACTTTATGGTCAAGTAATGCTTGCTGAATCGAAATAAGGTCACTCACTATTAAATTTCTTATAGCTGCAAAACAAAAAGCTATGGCATGGCCTGAGATATTTACACCTGTGTAAAATTATTCCAGTACAATGGCTACACCAGTGGTTTCTCACAAGTGAAAGAGGAAAAATACATTATGTTTGGTGTGCCACATTTGGAACTGTCAGTCTTTGACCAGAAAAAAACCTTATAACATAAATTTAAAAATTTTCATAAAGTAAAACATTATAAAACGTAAAGTAAAAGTAAAACATAAAGTAAAACATTATTCAAACATTTATCCACCTGCCCCACTATCCCAAGGGGAAAAAAGTTAATTTAACACTCATGGGTACAGAGTGTCTTTTCATCTTAGAGAGGACAGAGAGAGATGAGCAAAATTAATGGCACTCTGGGACAGAAATAAGGTAGAACGTGATCTACAAGAATCCTAAGATATGGAGCAATGGATTCAAACTGCAGGAAAAGAGAGTCCACCTAAATACTTGGATGAATGTCCTGACCGTAATTGCTGATTGACAGTGGAATACACTGCTTGACCTGGAAGTTGAGATGTGTGGCCTCTGTCTGTGGGCATAGAAATGGGAGTGGGTTAAGTGTTTGTAGTATGCAATGTCAGAGGCTCATTTAGTCATTATATTTCACTGTAGTTTTCATAATAATAATAATAAACTAATAAAAACTTTATTTATAACCTACCCTATCTTCCCTAGGGGACTTCATGATGCTCCTTCAGTGATTGTAAGAGGTAGGCTTTGCCAAGAACACTGTCAGGGAAGAGACTGGTGCTCTTGTAACATTATTGCTTGTTTGCATTATTAATAACTTGGTGTTTGTTTGTTGGTTCTTGAAGAAGCACAGGTTTATAATGATATGTCTTTTATGGCTAAATAGATTCAAATGCCCATTCAACTCAGGTTCACAATGATATGCTTTCCATGGCCAAGGGGATTCATATCACCATTCAGCCATGGATGTCCTCTGGATAACTTTGGGCAAGTCACAGTCCTCCTTTAGAGGACCAATCTCCTTTGAACAAAGCCCTATGATAAGGTCTCCATATGTCAGACTTAAAAATGCATAACAAGAAAGTTGGACACAATACAATAGACCTATCCTTAGTCTATAAATTTTAGTCAAAAAATCAACCCAAAAACCTGGGCTGACTTCTCCATGAGTCATTGTATGTACTGTACCTTAACTGCTTTGAAAAAAGAAACCATCCCATCCTCTGAGTGATAGAAAGCAAGATCCCAAAAGATCCCCTCTACTCTCTCCTCTATGGCACTATTTCCATCTTAGATGGGGAAATTGAGGTGGCAGATAGGAACAACTGGCCTCCTGATGTGGTATTGTTTCATTTCACAAAATTGTCCTTTACTTACTTACTTACTTACTTACATTATTTATACTCTGCCTTTCTCACCCTGAAGGGGATTCAAGGTGGCTTATATGCTCCAGCAAAAATTCAATGCCGCATCATAGACATAACAATAACACATACCCTACCAAACTATATAACAATTTAAACATACGAGCAATTAAAACACATAAATATAATAAAACAGATTAAAACATACAAAGTGTTGAATGTTAGTTTCCCATGCGTCTTGATTTTCCATAGTCATTATTCAAGCTGTTGAAGTCGAAGTCCGAATACCTGTATGCAAAGCTAGGTTTTTTTGGCTTTTTCCTGAAAGCCAGGAGGGATGGGCCTAGCCTGATGTCATTGGGGAGGGAGTTCCACAGCCGAGAGGCCACCACTTAGAAGGCCCTGTCTCTCACCCCACTTGCAAAGCTGGTGGGACCAAGAGCAGGGCCTCCCCAGCAGATCTTAGAGCTCTAGTTGGCTCATAAAGGGATATACAATATGGTCAGACAGGTTAATTTGTACCAGAACCATTTAGAACTTTATAAGCCAAAGGTCATATCAAAATCCATAAATTTGGTCCCAAAATGTGCTCTGAACTTATACATAAGGTCAACTTATATATGAGGTCAATTTATACTACTTTTCTTTCTTCTTCTATTTTTAAAACTAGCTTGGCGTAATCATAATGCATAAATGCTACATAGGGCTACAAACTGAAGGAGCAACAGAGAAGATACTATAGCACAGGGGAAGATTCTGAAAGATGTGTACACACAGTCAGTGGTGAGAACCAAACCTGAAAAGCAAGAATGTATCATGCCAGAAAAATCTTAAATCATGAACATATTATGGTGACCTAGATAAGTCATATGCCAGGCATTTGCATCCTGCTATAGGTTGTCCTGTTGTATTCTAGATAATACTGTCTCAAACACTTTCTAATGCAGATAACTATGAGTGGCGAGTTATGCTCTTTTGTAAATTTCTGATGGTCTGCTCATTTGAAGAGCAATTTTCTGAAAGTGTCAGCTTCTTCTATTGACAATGAGATTAATTCAGTGTTCCAATGGTGCTTAAGAGGAGTGCAGAGGTGGATATTTGAAACAGAAAAATGTAGATTACAAAAGAACAGCACTTAATGCACTATTCCCCAAAATAGACATTGATGCTATGCAAAATTTCAATTTATGTTCACTGCCTTCTCATTATATGTTTCCAAAAATCTGAACAGACTTCAGTTGGCCCTAGCCAACAAGGAATTATTTCATATAACAGAATTTGAAAACAGAAAATGCAAAACAATGACAAAAACAAAAATATATAGTTTAGCTGCAGATTCTAACAGAATAGATGATCATCTTAGAAGAAGTTCTCCAATATATAGGAGCAGTTTTGTAAGAAAAAGAGTGGAGGCTGAAGTGAAAGTGAGGGGTTGTTCTCCTCAGGTTTGAACATTGTTTCTTATGTGGTGTGGAAGCTATCTGAGCTATCAGAACTAATATGTTAGCACTTTTTTATTAATTCACTTGGATTTTTAAATCATGTCAATGAATTGTAACATCTATTTATTTACAAATATATTCAAATAAATATATTTAATAGAAGAAAAATTGAAGATAGCTAAGTTTTGTTTGACACCAGGAATGATAGCAACAGAGTCGTCATATCAATAGGTAAAGAAGTCATATCTGGGCAAAGACTTTTGATTGTTATGTTTTCATGTTTTTGCAGGGATAATATTGAACTAAAGTTGCTTCCTTTCTTTGTTTCCTGATTGGTAATGGAAAGAATATTCTGTTGTTCATCTGACAGTCAAAATATAAATTTTAGTTGATGAGCACGGTTTTATTGAGTTTTGGTTGGTGTTTTATATGTGTATGTGTTTGACTTATTGTAGTTTATACTGTGTTTATTTTATGTTTTCTTTTTAGGCAGCTTATGTTGTGTGTAAGCCACCCAGAGTCCCTTCACGATGGTGGTGGGATACAAGGATAAATTTGCTGTTGTTGTTGTTGTTGTTATTTTACAACAACTGGAAAGCTGTGTCACAGGGAATCAATGAAGTGTGTGATTTTTTTTGGCAGTTTTTGCTCTGTAGTCAAACATCTTGAAATGATGTAAATAAAATTCCAGAATAATTTTTTGCACAGAAAGATATGATTTGATATGCAAAAAGGGCAATTTTTTCTCATAAAATGTTTTATATCATGAAAACATAGCTTCCAGGCATAAAATCTGAGGACAGGTTGGGTTATACTTATGTGTGCATGAGCACATACACACAAGGAACTTTTTTCTGTGCTTAAAACTTTTCAAAACACTTTGGGACATTCAAAGACAGGAGAAAACAGTACAGAAATCTCCTGGGGTGGGGTGGGGGGGGGGAGCAGATTTAAATGAAAGAACAAAGGGAGGGAAGGAGAGAGAGGTGGATAAATAAATAAACAGTTTTTTTTCCCAACAAGGTGAAAACTATAGTATGAATCCATCCTGGCACGTGAAGATAAAATAAATGAAGATTTACATCCCTATTTATGAAAGGCCTCTAGTTTCTGTCAGTGACAGGCAAACAAACAAAAATTTACTTATTTATAAACAGCATACTATCTGACTTTTGAAACAAATATACAAATGAAGCGCACACATTAAAAATCTGCATCATGGCACAAAGCATAATGCTGTGTGTATCTCTCTTTCCTCCAGCAGTTGCCAAACCCAATGGGGTATGTTATGACCATTAAATAAAGTTGCCATTACCACCCTTTCTTTTTAATAAACTTCACAGGGTTGGAAGGCAGTTGCCATTTCTTGGACCCTCCTGTCCTCCCATGGTTATTTTAACAGCTGTAGTTGTGCCTCCAGGGCTTGGCAGCTGCCTGGGGAAACGGTTTTAGTGAATAGTCCCTTGTGCCCCATCCAAAACAAGACATATACATGTGAATAGAAAGGTCTTTGACTGCCAGTGAGAAAAGGACAATAAGAAGTTGTCCTTTCCCAGATTGTCCTTCCTGGGAAACACATTCAGGGGTTAACCATGTTAGCCATATACCAAAATTAAACAAAATCCATAATCCACAAAAGAGCAATACATTTATTGACCAAACAAAATGCATAAAACTAATGCAAGTTTACAAAGCTCCACCTGATCCTTCATCATGTAAAAGATGTAAAGAAATGAAAGTGACATATTTGCAATCAAAGGCTTATATTTTGTATCTAGTGTTGTTTTTGTTGTTGGACAGTAGATCAAGAGCACATGTATTAAACTCAGGGCCCGTAGGCCAAATCTGGCCCTCCATGTCATTTTATGTGGCCCTTCACATTCTGGACTATAACTCCTGTATTCCTCAGATATCATTGTTAGAGGTGATTGGAGTTGGGATACAATAATATCTGGAAAGCTGCAGTTGGAGCTGTTTAGTCAGAATAGTCTGACTTTACAATGTCCTTTAACCACAAGGGCTGTTGGGTTGCAATTACCCTTATCCCCTGTCCACATGGCAGATAATCAAACGTGATTGGAGTTCTCATTCAATAACACATGGAGATCCAAACGTGGGTAAAAACTAAAGAGCACTAGTCACTATGTAAACAAATTGTATTTATTCCTCTGTGTCCATTGATTCTCCATCTATGAATTCAGTGGCCCTTAGATGGTAACCATCGGGCTGAATTGGTCCTTGATGAAAATGAGTGTCCTGGATCTAGAGGGATTTCAATGCATGCAGATGCTGCTCCCTTCTTGGCTAAGTGGGACAAAAGATAATACAATTTTAACTCCATTAAGAGCTGCAAAGTAAGCCCTCTTGGAATCCAGGACGACTGTCTTTTTGAGAGCACAGGGCCCTTTCATAGGCAGAGAATATTGAATTTCTCCAGAAATCTCTGTACTGCTATATCTGAAAACAATAAAAAGATCCTATATAGGTTAAACATACAGTCCAAAAAAAATATTTTTGCTGGAAGTAGAAAGCTCCAAGGGCCAAGTCTCAATCTATTTTAGAATTCTCCTTCTGTGGCAAAATCCAGTATTTTCATATTCACGAAACATTTGTAAGGGCAGCTGTATTTGGCAATACCGATATTGTTCTTTTTTGGAATTCTGATTTTGTTTAATCTTCCCTAGAGAGGAATTGCCTGAGTACTTCCTTATCAAGCTTGGTTCTGGAGATGGTGTGGTCAAGGAGGGCCCACCCTTGCCAGCACAGATCTCAGAGGGAATACAATTAGAGATCTCTATTCAAAAAGTGACTACACCTGACTGATTTTGGCCAGTGAAAAGGGCTGAGAATATATATGGTGGATTTATAAGAACTTAAATATACCTGTTTCTTCATAAATGCAGTAAAATTTGTGGAAAAACTGTAGAAGATTTTTTTAAAATGCAGAACAATGAGAAAATTACACATTTTCTCAAACCTATCTTTGGGGTCTTTGAGTGAATGAATTATTTTTTCCAAGGAACACTGGCACTTGTATAGGAAAAGGAAACACAACTTCTTGCCCAGATCTGTAAAATTTACTCAAGATGCATTCATATGAACCATGGTTCCTCAATGAAGAGGAGAAATGTGCTCCATACAGATTTAGAGGTGTTCTTCTATAGTAGTATTCAATATAATTTCCAGTGGCACAGGCCAGGGCTGAAATCTGGCTCAAAATAAGCTGTAGGCTTTATCACACAAGGTTGGGAAATCTTAATTCTGGGAAATCTACAGGAAAATACAATTTTGGCTAGTACTTTTCACATGACGTCATGACCCTCCTGTTGCTGATTTGCATTTCAGTTGTTAATGGATTTTATCATTGAAAACTACACCCAATAATGCTGCTGTTCCAATAATGCTCCTGGCGTGATTATCTTTTCTGCTACAGTTCCAATACTCATGGTGTGAATGAGTGTGATTCTCCTTCTCTACTCCTTTACTCCTTGCTTCCCAAGCAGAGTGAAGTAACTTTTACTCCATTTTTTCTTTGGTCCTTATATTTCTTTAATTGTAAGTTTAACTTTTAATTTCTTTTGTCAAAATTGTGCATGCACTGGATAAGACATAGACAGATAGGAAGGTGAGGTTAGCAAGGTGATGCAGAAGAGTGATCATAGGACTGTGCATCTTCAAAGCAACCCCATAGTGTGATTGTAGAGATACCGTACTGGTTTGCTTTCTCTTTGCTTCAACAAAGTGATTCCTACAAGGCAACAGGCATGTGTGATGAAGTCCTCAGTCTTATTAAAATGCTTGTGCCCAAAATAATTTATTTTCATGAGGGCTAAATAATAAATTACTCAGAATTGCAAAATTCATTCATGAGCAATATTTAGGGAAGAGAATGGGAGTGGCACATGAGATCTATCTGCCTTTCTTTCATAGTGCTCAGTCCACAAGCCAACTCTTTCATTAAGAGAGAATCTTCCAACATTGCTAAGAATGAATTTATCTTTTCCCAGAGTCTTGTCTCTCCGGGCAATCATAGTCTTTCAAAAAGGAGATGAAGATATGCTTCTGCAACTCATGGGGGAACTGGAGCCTTGGTTCTGTGTGTAAATACCAGAAACCGAGGAACAGTTTATAATAGAACAAGAGCATTCCAAAGCCTTTGACTAATCTGAATAGTGCTAGATCTCAGACAGAAAAGGAAGAACCATTCCAACTTGATTACCAACTTTATGTGTGAAACACCATTCCAACTTCCATTTTCTCTTGCTTGATGCTGAAAATATCTATTTGCAATAGCATGCAATGGTGGAAAGACCAAAGTGAAGACATGCTGGATGGTGTAAAGGCATGCTGGCACTGTATTATTCAGAAACCATTATACTGTAGTCAGTCTTGTTTTGTTTTTATGTGCTGTCAATTTTTGCCTTGCATGTAGGACATCAGCGACTGTTCTTCTGTAAATACTGGTCTTGGCCACTGTTCAGAGTCCTCATGTTGGCTAGTAATATTGGTCAAAGCAAGAAATGTGGATAGACTATCAATGAAGCATTTTTACTGGATTTCTAAAACAAAAACCTGGATTATAAAGGCCTTATGTCTGGTGAATAGCTTTCCATAGTCACACTCTGTATCCCTCCATGGGATGCTGGAACACATGCATTTTTGCTTGTCCATAAATGCAGATGTCAATATAGCTGCCATGAGCACTACTCATTTTTGGACAGATTTCTAGATCATTCTCAATGTCTTTAGTTATATTTGAGGCTTGAAATCTAAATATTTACTTGATAATTTGTTCCTTGAAATGGGAATAGGGTTCAAGATGAGAATCACAGCATATATTTATCTATATATCTTTATCTATATCTACTAACTCAGGGTTAGTAGAGTTGGGTTGGGCAAAATGTACCCTCTCCGAAAGTGTAGCCTTTATTACTTCAAACTCTTCGGAGTATTTTTTTCCTACCCCCCCCCCCCCCAAACGCAGCGTTAGATAATGAGTTACCTTTCTTGGAAGCCCTCATATTTCCAGTACTTTTAAGGGTATCCATGCACTGTTGAAATGGACTTTTGACCATTTCCATTTTTTTAGGTAGCCCATGTATAGAATCCAAATGTCAATCCCAAGCCTGTCACATGTGCCAACTGCATGTTAAAGGTATGACATATGCTAAAATATCACCAGGTTTCCACCATTTACACTGGGTGGGTTGTGGCCTCATTGAATGCCCAGTGAGAAATGAATGGCATTGGAGAGGTGAGTGTGTTTTGTAATGTCATAAATCACATGGTGTTTCATTGTGCTGAACAAATCAGGTTTGCAAAAAGCATCTGTGGGCAACTTACAGAAATGTGTATAGGTGTCATGGCAAGAATGAATGCAAATTCCCACCATGGGAATATGTGAACAATTTGTAATGCAACCATTAACAGGAATATTGACATGAGTGTGCACTCAGCAGGGAGCTGGCATCTCAGAAGCTTACTAAAGTGCAAATGATCCATAATATGGACCACTTTCTCATATGAACTGCAGTGTGAACAAGTGACTGCATGGCTTGATGGTGAAAGGTGTGTGTCTCCATTTCAAAATACCTCTCAGTGGAAAGTGACTGACTTGCAAGGAAGTATGTTCTATAAATGATTCTTTTAATATGAAATGCTCGTCAAATTGCATTATCCTCAGTGCCAATTTCACAACTAGCAAACCGTGATAAACATAAATCAGCAAAATTATAATTAGCAAAACATTTTCCAAACATGCCTCTCGAGGATACAGAAGTTCAAAACATTGTTACACAAAGCCTAGGTAGCCTTTTGTTACGGCCTGCTTAATGTTAGGTCTCGCAGCCTCCTCCTGTCAGCATCTAAGCTATTCATACTGTTCTCCAGACCCACTAAAGTAAATAAGATGTCCTCCCAGATAATGGAAGCCCCACTAGCACTGTGTTAGAGCCTTTTCATGCCAATTAAACACATTTTATATAGTCATAGTAGATGCATCAATGACTCCATACTAGACTCCCGCAGAGCTCAGCCAAACAACTGCACTGCAAATGTAATTTCGGGAGCATTTCAGACAGTTTAAGTATGTGCAAATTGTTCCAATGGAAAACATTGATTCTGAAAGAGAAATATATATTTACATACACACACACACTAATTATTTGCAGTTGATTACTGTGGTAATAAAGAGCTGGTGGAGCTTAATTTAAATTAATCCTTCTTTAATGAAAAACGAAGCTTGGAGTATAAAGAAATTTTGACAGATACAGTTATTGTACAAACATGCATTTATATATGCCAAGGCAAATGAACAAGCTATCATGTTTAGGCCGGGCTATAATTACCTTGAATTATTGTATTTGTATTGTATCTGGTTATGGAGAAACAAAATCTGGGTGGAATAAAAGATTTATTCTACGTAATTAATAATATAGTGTTTTAGGGCATGTATGTGTGTTTTAGATGTGACCACCTACATATCCAGAGCAAGGACGTCACTACAAAATATGAGGATTTCAAGAAGCGGCTGGAAATAGTGTGCAAAAATCGGTGAGTTTTTTTTGTCTTGCAATAAAATTATATTTGAGTTGCTCTTGCTTTTATGTGGAAAAGGGGTGGAATTTATGAGACAGGCAGAACTAAAAGTGTTACAAGGGTTACAAGGTGAAGAATTAAGCACAGCCAGGGTGTTGATTAACCACTGTGTTCGCGAAAGACAAATGCAAAATATTTTTTTCGATTGCCTCTTTGAGTTTACAGTGACGCTGTGGAGCATGGCGATGGGGAGGAATTCACCCGGTTTCCAGTGTCCGGCATGACAGCGACTGTGTGTCTGGAGACCCCACTGAGTTGTGTAATGAAGCTGGCTTCACACACCTGATCAGACCTCTCCAAGCCCCGAGGCGTGCTAGAGATCGCCTGCATGTCCCCGTTCCTTAAAGCAGTGACATATATCCTCCCTTTAAGACAAGAATACTATTACAAAGCCCAGAATATAAATTACGCTTTCATCTCTGCCTGGTTTTTCTTTCTTTTGCTTCAGTTTTCATTCCAGTATAAACTTCCCTGTCAAAAGGACATTTCTGATGTGTCAAATTCGCCATTGTAATGAAGGGGCTGACAAATGTGGAAGGTGAGTAGACATTTGGGTCTGCTGCAGCTGCCTGCAGCCAAGAGGAAACCATGACTTTCACAAGGATAACGAGGCTTTGAAAGATGGCGAAAATGTCGCCATCAACCTGCCCTTCTGCTACTTAGTAATTAGATAATTAGTCAGGCCCTAATTATGGGATCAAGGTGCAGGAAAACAATTAGTGGAAAGAATTACTGCATAAAACTCAACCTCTGATTCTTTCTCAAACAATATTTAAGTTGACAATATTCACACGAAGAGGAATCTCTCTAATGTTGTGTGTGTATTTCAGGAAGGAAAATAAAGGAGGAAATTGAAGAAAGACTGCATGTATGCACACATCTGTTGGGCATTAGAAGTATGGCAACTGTTATTACAGTGGGTTCATTGAAAAGACGTAATGAGACACATCATTTTGAAATGCCATGGAAATTATTTACACACACACACACCTGCACATGTCAATCTGTATATGTAAGCAGACCTTTTAAAAATATCTCTGTGATTTTTTTCCTTGGGAAATCTTTACATAACACATGTCGATTTCTTTTACAATACTCTGTTTTTCTCTGCTACAATGTAAAGAATGA